>NW_023425403.1:45662995-46912995 GCF_014108415.1 Molossus molossus | reverse complement strand
TACCATCACAATATTAGCCAATTCTGTTACTGAGCTACCAATAGAATTAACATATATTTTCATATCATATTAGGTTATAACAGCTATCTCATAATACCAATTATATTTAACATTATTCAAAACCTACCCCCATACTACATTGTTTGTTCAATTTTGAAAAGAGTATTTTAATATAAATGATTTCTTTCATAATGCTATGCATTTTGCTTTTTGCACTTGGAAACATTATTCTGAGAAGTCGTCCATAGGCTTCTACCGATCAACACAGATGTCCACGGTACAGAACGGGTTAAAATCACTGGTAGGCACTCGTATTTAATACAGTTAATGAATGTGGGGAGATCACACAAAATACAAAGCTTGCTATACTCAAGTGCTTTAAAAAACAATGTTTTATATCATGTGCCCTGTTTCGAATTAACTGGATTTCATTCTCATTAGTTCTAGTTCTTTTAAGAGGTTGAAAGGCTGTAACCGCCTCACTTCTCTGCTAGATGCAATGGTACCACAGTCAGGTGGTTTGAGAGAGGATTCATTTCTGCTGTGGTAAACCCAGGATGGGTAGACAGGTGCACAAGTGACCATGCTGCTTATGAAGACAATTCACAGCGAATATTTCTCTTGTTATTTATTTTATTTTAATAATCCTCACTTGAGGATATTTTTCCATTCATTTTTCAGATAGAGAGGAGGAAAGGAGGGAGGGAGAGAGAGAGAAACATCGATGAGAGAGAGACACATCGATTGGTTGCCTCTCGCATGACCCCAACCAGGACCAGAGATTGAACCACACGGAAGTACGTGCCCTTGACCAGAATCAAACCCCATGACTCTTTGGTGTGTAGGCTGACGCTCTAACCTCTGAGCCAAACTGACCAGGGCTATATTGTTATTTTTTGCTGCCTGACTTTTCATTTTATTAAATGTGATTAAGAACCAAATCATTTATTGTGTAAAAGAATAATTCCTTGACTTTTCCCCAAGAAAGCACCTGCTATCCCCAGACACATAAGACACCGAGGACAGAGATATCCACCTGGACTCTTCATAATATCAGACTTGCCCAGACACTTAAACACCTCTGTCTGTCTGTTTCACCAAAGAGTCCAGACCTGGACAAAAGACTGACAGGTGTGAAAACTCTGTCCTAACAGGCTTTTTTCAAACAGAAAGTGTTTGCCTTCTATTGATTCTACTGTTTTTAATATTCTTTTCACCTGTTACTCTTTGTGTCCTACCTTCATTTCAGTAGAACCAAATAGTTAATGGTTCTGCCCAGTGTCCTGGGGATGAAGGTATCTAATTGTGATGTTATTGATATTGTAGTTTTAAAACATTCCTGCATGACAGTTGTGATTCATCATTCTGATGACCTTCATTCCTTCCAGATAAACGCCACAAGGGATAACACTACTCATTGTCATGGTGACATACACTTACTTCTGCAATGACTCTAGGACTCCCATGTACCTTTCTCGACACAGTTGATCCTTCTCTGTTTCTTCTAAGAAAAACTTGATTGCAGTGACCTGTGAACTTGTTGTAAATCCCTAACACATCCATCACACTTGGCTGAAGTTAAATAGTCTAGGAACACAAAATACCTTTATTTTCACATTTCAATGTAAAAAAAGGAAAGAAAGCCAAGAAGGGACCATTTTCCCTATAAATCCACAGCCTCTATGTATTTCTGTCTTCATGCCACTCATGAAGCTTTGAAGAATAACATGCTTAAAGACCCTAAAGTGCAATTGTTTTAATCTCCAGACTTCATAGATAAAAAAGTTAGACCTAAACAGACCGAGTGATTCATGCAAAACCATTCAACTGCCAGAGCTGAGGAAAACACATTTCCTATGTTTTTAGTTTTTTTCATTTCACCACAGCATCTTATTACCCTCAGCTTAGAACCACTATGTTATCTTGGACTCATGGATATTTAATACTGAAAATATATATATATATTATCAATGATATTTGGTAACATTTTTAAAACAGCAGTGTATAATTTATGTATTTCTTATTCACAGCTCCATATCCTCTTTTGCAATCGGCACTTTCCTATATAAGTTTTAGTTCAACAATTTGAAGCCTAATGTTATTTACAAATATATACCTAAAAGAGTCCTACTTTGAAATGTTTATATTAGTTTTCCAACTACTAAACAAAGACTCAATCCTTGTTATATAGTTCATTAAATACTTATTTGTATTTACCAATGAATTTTTATGAAACTAAATATAAAATGTTTAGGTTACAACTCAAAGTCATTTTGAAAGTGATGGATTTGTTAAATTGAACAGTCTTTAAAAAAAAAAAAAAGTGCTAATATACATGAATTCCTGTTCCTATAAATAATCCATTTGTTTTTTAACATAAAGTCCAGGAAGTCACCCATTATAAACTAGATTAAAATAAGAGGTAAATAGACTAAACTATAACAGAATTCACCCAGTGGGAAAAAAAAAATACTTTAAAAGACATTAAAGGTAGGATCTTAGCAAAATAGCGACCAAACAATTTAAGCAAGGACATCAAAGAACATTCACATCAAGTAGTAGCATTGAGCTCTTTGCTTCATTTGTGGTGGTAGTAACAAAAGATACAATAAATGGAAGGCTTGGATTCTTAACTCATTTTGCTTATCTACAGAACTCAGATGGAAACAATAGTCACCACCCAAATGAGGACACCTCCAGGAAACAATGTTTTATTGAATATTGCTACATATCCAAATACACCATTAGCATAAACTTCATACTGTAATATAAAATTTTTGAAACTAAGAAACAAAAACTGTATTTCTCTTTGCCTACAGCTACTCTCTGACAGGGAAACTAACCAACGGTTACTTTTTTTCCCCAAGTGAAACACTGCAGGTAGAAAAGGGAGACAAAAGATGGAAAATCCAAAATTAAATGAACAAAGTTAAATGTTTGTAAAAACATGAGCTAAAACAAAAATTAAGAGTAGTGGCTTTCAATGTTAAAACACTGTCTTGGTCGTTAAGTTGGATAATCTTAAGGAAATACAAAATATTTCCCTTGGTTCTTAAAATATAGAAGAAGCTACTTGTACAAGTCAAACCAGGAGTGGATTTCTCTAGATTTTACATCCAATCCATGCCCAAGTGCTATCACTGTCATGTCCTAAGATCTTTCCTGCCAGAGCTCTTATGTGTCCCCTGCCTTCCCCTGTCTCACTTGGAATACCACAAAAGTCACCTACCTGACCTTCCATGGGACAGCCATAGGGCCCTTTCTAAATTTGGCCCTGTCTGTTCTTGGGTAAAATGGTCTGTAGGTTCTTCATCAACTTCAGGATCAAGTTCAGGTGCCTGCCTTGCTTTGCCCCCTGCCTAGCTTTTCACCCCAGATTCCGCCAGACCCTCACTTTCTCCAGACCCTGAAGCACACACACATACTCTCTCTCTGTTTTCCAGATAAGCAAAACACTTGCAGTTCACAACACAGCATGCTCTCTCCTCCCTCTGAGTTCTTGCAAAAGCAATTCCCTCTACACAGAGTACCCTTCCCTCTACTGTATGTGCTTGGTGGATTTAGCTCAAATATCTCTTCTGTGAAGCAGACTTCCCCAATTAGAGTGAAGCGTGTCCTCATCTGTGTGTTCCTAGGACCTACACAGGTGCTATATTGTCCTCATTAAAATGTATGTTCTCTCCTTCAAGTCTGTAAGCCAGCGTGGGGAGAGCACTATGCCATGTTCACCTCTATTTCTCAAGTTCTTAGTATAATAACTGACAAAGGATAGATAGTTAATGAATGTATGATGAATGAATGAATTTAGTTAAACCATTATTCATTCAATATTGAATACATATCCAGCATCTACTATATGTCAGACACTGTGTTGGGTGCTGGAGCTATACTAATAAAAAGGCATGGTATCTATGCTCAAGAACTCTAGTGAATGGTAGGCAAAAGGAAATTGCCCATACCAAGTGCCACCAAGCACAGCTGCTTTGACATATATGATCCCCTTTCATTCTTACTCTGACTGTATGATGGGGTCTCCATCCCATTTCATGGACGGGCTCTGAGAGCTTAACAAATTATCAAGGTGCATAAAATTAACCCCAGAGCCAGAATTTGAATACAATTCCACCTCATTGCAAAGCCTGTAACCCTTATATACCTTTGCATTTTTCTCATGTTTAAACTTGAGTGTTTTGTGGTCGATTTTTTTTTTTTTTTTTTGACATGAGAAGTGGGAACTAGGTAATAAGATCACCTTGCTCAGATCACTCTGCAGCAGTGATTCTCAGACCATTCTGTCCAGGATTTAGGATGATCTCTGCCAGATGCTGTGCTGTCAGTTCTATGGATGTTTTCATCTTCCTGTTTTATTCAGAGGACTCAGCAATCGACATACTAAATCCACCATGGTCTCTTCCAGACTTCAATGAAGACCTATCATTTCAAAGCCTCTAAGTTCTGAGGCTGGACCTCTGTGTTTAACTGACATACTGAACTGTCAAAATCCAATGGAATTTAATATTTTATGACAATGATTATAATATTGATTATAGTGATGACAATATTAACAGTAACAAAAATGATTGCAGAGGCATCCCTGTGAAATTGAATGGCATTCAAAAAATAAGGAAAGGAAAAATTACATTTGTCTCTTGGGCTCATTATCCTAATAAAATACTGGCTCTTATAACACAAAGATTTCCATCTTTAAATCTGAGGAATATGTTTCCTAGTGTTATTCTCTCAAAGACCCTCGTGCTGTCTATAGCCCTTACTTTTTTTTTTGTTCTTTCCTTTACTTTTTTTTTTTTTAATTTTTTATTTATTTTTTTGTTACAGATATTTCACCTTTTTTATCCCATTGGCACCCCCCTCCCCACCCCACCCCCGCCCCATCCCCGGCTTAGTTGTCCATGTCCATTGGTCATGCATACATGCATATCAGTTCTGTGGTTTATCTCTTCCCACCCCTCCATCCCCTCTTCTGGGGGATGTCAGTCTGTGCCCTACTTCCATGTTTCTGGGTCTACTGTATTCCTCAGACTGTTATATTAATTATATTCTGTATATAAGTGAGGTCATGGTATTTGTCTTTTTCTGCTTGGCTTCTTTCACTTAGGATAATACTTTCCAGGTCCCTCCATGTCGTCTCAAAGGATAAGAGATCTTTCCCTCTTACCACTGCATAGTACTCCATTGTGTATATGTACCACTGCTTTTTTATCCATTCATCTACTGATGGACACTTGGGCTGTTTCCAGATCTTAGCTATTGTAAATAGTGCTGCTATGAACATGGGGGTACATATATTCTTCCTGATTGGTGTTTCAGGCTTCTTAGGGTATATTCCTAGAAGTGGGATCACTGCTTTACTACCAAATTTATGCCTGTGAGCACTTTAAGCTTAATTATCACCAGCACCTGATTATATGTAGAAGTGTTATTTGTATTTTTTACTTACAAACATTTTTTGTTGTTGTTAATCTTCACCTGAGGATATTTTTCCATTGACTTTAGATACGGTGAAAGGGAGGGGGGAAGCAAGGGGAAGAGAGAGAGAGAAACATTGATGTGAGAGAGACACATCGATTGGTTGCCTTTCTCATGACTTTGACCAGGGATTGGACCTGCAATCTAGGCATATACCCCTGACCAGGAATCAAAACCACAACCCTTTGGTCTGAGGGCCGATGTTCCAACTGCTGAGCCAAACTGGCGAGGGCCACAAACAGACATGTATATAGTTGTTGCTAAGTATCATGCCGTGTTATAAGCGTTTTACAAATATTAATTCATTTAATCCTCACAACCTTGCTATGAGTTAGGTACTATTATTATCCCCATATTATTAATGAAGAAATTGAGGAGGAAAAAAATTTAAGTAATTTGCCAGGGTCACAAAATTGACAAGTGGGCACAGCAAGGAACCAAACCCAGGTCATCTGGCAGCAAGAATCCTTGCTCTAACCACCGGGCCAGGCTGTTCTCAGACGAATTTGAGAATCCACACAGAAGTCCTGGAATAGAATATCGGCATGGGACTTCAGATAATCTTTGAATAATCTTTGAATTTGAATCACAGAGCTTTACATTCCAGGGGCTACTGCAACACTCATTAAACCCCTCCTACGGATATACAGATAGGTGGTAAAAGCTTTTCGGGGGCCAGATACTACAATTAGGCAGGGGGGATTATCTGATCTCCTGATAAAGCCCTGTATTGCAAGGCCCTGGTACCACTGTTCAATTAAGGATAGTCAAGGGGCACTAAACCTGCCCCCAGAAGGATCTCCACCGTTTCTGAGCAAGACCACCCTCAGGAAGAGTCCACTCATTTAGAATGTGGTTATGGCATTAACTCAACAGAAATGCTTCACCTTAAACTAAACCAGGTTCCAAATGAAGAACATCAGCCATGAGTAGGGTGACCCTCCATCTCTGTTTGCCTGGGACAATTCCAGATTTCACCTGTGGTCCAGGAAATAGTCATAGCATGCTCTTTCTGCACAGGATGGAGGTGGGAAAAGGGATGGGGGTGGGGGATAGGGACATCTGTAATAGTGTCAACAATAAAAATAAAGTTCCCCAGAAAAAGCATACTGGTTTGGGTGATAAAATATGTAGCACCCCTTCCAATGGATAAACAAGGGTTGGCTGTAATTCTTCATACATCCAGGAGAGAATCATCTCTGCAGATGAGCATGCACAGCTTATCCAAAAATCTCTAAACTCACCATTTCTGTTTCACAACTCTCCATCTAAAATTCAACTCAGTTACTAAATCACCCTAAATATCCTAACCAGGGGGAAATGAACAAGTGAAAAATACTTTTTTGCTATGTAGCAACTGGTACAAAGCTCCCGTGAAGGCATAAAGACACGGTCCCTGCTCTGCAGGTGTGCAGCATCCACCGATTCAGAAAAAGCCCATGTTCCCTCGCTGGCTCCCACCATGCAGCCAGCACTGCGCTAAGCCCTAAGCACAGTACCCAATCCCCACGACAGCTCTGTGAGATAGGAATCCCTCTTTTTAGAAAAAGAAAAACAGGCTCGGAGGTCACCACTGATACAGTAAATTAATAATTTGGACACTGTTGAAATAGCATGAAATTTTTAGCTCCCATCCCCACCGCACTTTTGAGATGACAGAATGTTTTAATATACACATGACAAGAGTCTTCCAGATTCATAGAACCTTGACTTTCATTTATTATACAGTGAAACTCCATCCCCTCTCCGGTACCAGTTCTGCATGTCTGCTGTTGAAACAGGCTAAGGGGCGGCTGATGGCACCAGCACCCTCCACACAGCAGCGTCTGTGTGAGGATTTGAACATTCAGTTGTCTTCTTTCTGTTGTTACATGACAGAGTGAAAGACAGAAAAATGAAAATGTTAACACTGGTACTAATACACTTTAGGAAATGCATGCTATCATTAAGCATGCCAAAAGCAAGACAGTAACAGCCCATGGAACATGGACTGGTCAATTGTGAGTTTGTGAACGAAAGAGCAATTATCCAATGACATACATAAAATGATGGGACTAAGTCCAACACTGTGCCTACAATTGGAGGTACAGGAGTAGAGAAAATGGAGAGATTTGTGAATTAAGAATCAATATCAGAAAAGCATGTAAATGATTTAGATGCAAGAAGAAACTCAAATCCACTAAAGCTGTTGATACGGATAAAGTTTTCCACAAATTTCTTATCAAGAGAAGACAAAGGCTAGTTTCAGCTTTCTCAGAGTAAATTTTGTAAGTCCCCATTAGACTCAGCATCAAAATTGCCGGCTGGATCCCCTGAATAATTACAACCAGACAGCCCACCAACACTGTTCAAATACATTGGTCCTATCTCCTAACGTCATGCCAAGTAAGTTGAGATACTGAAAACCTTAGGTAGGAAATTATTTTTTAAATAAATTTGCATTATATGTGTTTACTGCTTAATATAGTTTTTAGTATATTAAACAAATATGCATACACTGTAAAACCTAGGGTTCATATACCATACTTGACATCATAATGAGGGATTTGGTACCATTTTCACTTCTATGGGATGGTCTGTCCTCGCTTCTTGCTGTTAACCTGTCATCTGAGTTATTCAGCTTTTGTACATGGCTTCCATCCTGGTTTTCAGGGACATATTCTATAATAACACAGGATCAAAGGAAAACTGCTCGCGCTCACAGTACACGTGTAGGGAGGTCCCGTCGCCCTAATTTAAACCGTGGTCCCCCTGTGGGTG
This sequence comes from Molossus molossus, assembly GCF_014108415.1. Classification (NCBI taxonomy): domain Eukaryota; kingdom Metazoa; phylum Chordata; class Mammalia; order Chiroptera; family Molossidae; genus Molossus; species Molossus molossus. Next base: position 46,904,748 of record NW_023425403.1, on the reverse strand, counting down.
GATATCAGCCCATCTCTGCATCTTCATGCCTCCCCTGTTCCAGTCGTAACTGCTTGTTGAATCAATTTTAAAGAATCTAAAACCTTAAGAATATTTTCAAAAGTAAGAAAAACAGAATGTCCTTTCTAACCTAACATTCACCATTCACTTTGACTCACTCTTATTGCCATTGATGTTTAAACAGCTGAAATCCACTTATAGTTCTCCCTGAACATGGGCTTTCTATTCACTGCTATGGAGAAAGCCACAAGGTCGGGAATCAACATAGTCAGTTTTTCTCTTCAGGTTTTCAGAACACACGCCCTTCTTTTTTCTGGAACAACTTGAAGTTCCTTCTTCTAAAGTATTCTTTTTTTTTTTTTTTTTTTTCCTTTGAGGCAAAATGTTCTCCTTTCTTTGGTCCCTCTGAGCTAGACAGTTTCTGAGCTTCTCCCTGGAGTCTGTCCATCCCTTTGAGCTTTTGCACATCTTCAGACCTCAGAGGCCCAAAACGACATCACTTTCTTGGGCTGATTCCAATGGAGAGCTTCTGGCATGAACCATGAAGATTAACTGCGAATTGTCTTTTAAAAGGGCCAGGCTTTTGGAACTAAGATAGACCTCTAGGCACTAATCAGGAGGGTTGTCTTCACTGTATTTTTTAAAAGGAAAAAGTACATTACAGAGCCATCTGCCCCGTGTGGAAAAATTATATTTATAATCTGTATACATCCAGAAAATGGAAGGATACATTCCCAATATTGCAATTAAGGGCAAAACATTGTCCTTTTCATTTTCTATACTTATGCAATCCTTGAAACTTTAATAATAACATATTTCTTTTGTAATTAAAACAATAAAGAAGAAACGGTTAGGCTTTTTCCGTATGAGATGCCTTCTTTATGCAAGGCCCTGCCTTAGACACCAGAGATGTAAAGATAAATAAAATGTGGTCCAACCATGATAGAGCTCACCATCTCGGGGAAATGAACACATTCATAATAATATTCTCATCGTTTTGATCTTGAACCAAAGAGTAAATAAATATTAACTATTAATGCCTAGAGAGGAAATAATTTATTCACTGGTACCACTGAATCCTGCAAAGAAATTTGGAGTAAAAAGAAAGATGAAAATGCAGCTGGGATTTGGTGGAAAATACACATGCTTTCTAGGCAATGAGAGCTGGATTCAAATCCTCACTTCATCTTTTACCCACCATTAGACACCAGGCAAATAACCTGATCTCTACAGGAGTCATTCTTAAAATCTAACATGCATAAATATTATAGAAAGGTGATTGTGAAAAATACACATTCCTGGAGAACATCCCTAGAGTTCCTGATTCATTAGCTCTTGGACAGGGCCCAGGAAACTGTATTCTGCAAACAACCCAGATGATTCTCTGACAAGTGTTGGCAGGGAGTCATAGTTTCCCCATCTGAAACACACATGCGGCCTATCTGCTTTAAATTTTGATGGCACATGAATTAGACCAAATGAAGAGGGTTCTACTTTGCGCTGCCTGGTTTGGCTCAGCTGTTAGAGGGTCAGCCCACAAACCAAAGGGTCACAGGTTCAGTTCCCAGTCAAGGGCATGTACCTGGGTTGCAGGTTCGATGTCAGGCCATGTGGGGATGGGTCTCTCTCATATCCATGTTTCTCTCTCTCTCTCTTCCTCCCTCTCTCCCTCCCTTTCATTCTCTCTAAAAATCAATGGAAAAAAAATATCCTCGGGTGAGGATTAACAACAACAACAAAAAAGATGGTTCTATTTTTCTAGGGGTTCTAGAAGTCAGTAGAGATACGTTCAAGATATCAGTGGAATCAGCCAATCCTCTCTGCTTGGGAGCCCTGCAGCTGTCCGATGACTAGGCCGATTTCCCACAGCATGGAGAAGTCGGAGGTCGTATTCCCTTCCTAGAGCTGCTGTAATAAACTACCCTAAACTTCGTGGCTTAAAACAACCGAAATTTATTCTCCCACAGTTCTGGAGTCTGGAAGTTCAAAATCAAGGTTTTGTGAGGCCCCATTCCTCTGAACGCTCTAGAGGATAATTCTTGCTTGCCTCTTCCAGCTTCTGGTGGCCCGGGCAGGATTTGGTACCAGTCCAATATCAGCCTATGCTTTTACATGGACTTCTCCTCTGGGCCTTCTCTTCTGTCTCTTATAAGGACCATGTCATTGGATTTAGGGCCCACTTGGGTAATTCAGGGTGATCTCAGCTCAAGATCCTTAATTTAATTACACAGGCAAAGAGTCTCTTTCCAAATAAGGTCACATTCACAGGTTCCAGGGACTAGAATACAGAAATATATTTTGGGAGGTCACCATTGAACCCACTACAGGGGTTTATAGTTTTGGGAGTTTTGTTGTTTTGTTTTTCACTCTCTGGTTCTGTAACCCAACCTCTGCTGAAGTTTTTCAGTTTCTAGATCACATTCATCCAGCACAAAGTATAGGACCCCAGACAGGCATATAGCCTCTAGGTCCATATTTTAAAATATATATATTGGCCTCTGCATGTGTGTCTCAGCAGTTAGAGCATCGGTTCTATTCTGGTCAAGGGCACATAACTCAATTGCGGTTAATCCCCAGCCCTGGTCAGGGTCTTGTGGGAAGCAGCCAGTCAATGTGTCTCTTTCACATTGATGTTTCTCTCTTTCTCTCCCACTCTCTCTCTCCCTCCCTCCCACCATATCTGAAGATAAATAGAAAAATATCCTTGGGTAAGGATTAAAATATATATACACACACACACACACACACATATGGTAGTAAAATATTTATAACATAAAATTTATCATTTTAAACATTTTAAAGTGCATGTTTCAATAGCATTAAGTATATCTACATTGCTGTGCAACTATCACCACAGTCCATCTCCAGAACTTTATCATCATCCCAAACTGAAACCCTTAATCTGTACCCCTTGAACAATAACTCCACATTTCACTCTCCCCCTTCCTCCTGGTATCTTCCACCTATTTTCTGTCTCTATGAATCTGACTACTTGAGGTACCTTTATAGTAGAACCATATAATATTTGTCTCTTGGTGCCTGGCTTCTTTCACTTAGCATGTCTTCAAGATTCATCATGTTACAGCATATACAAGAATTGTATTCCTTTTTATGGCTGAATAACATTCCATTGTATAGATATACCCTATTTGTTTATCTGTTAATGAACATTTGGGTTGCTTGCACCTTTTGGCTAGTGTGAATAATGCTGTTCTAATCTAAATGTGTGTGGATTAGTAAATTTTCCCATAGAAAGCTGTTGTGGAGAAAGGGACCCTGGTACACTGCTGGTGGGAATGCAGACTGGTGCAGCCACTGTGGAAAACACTGTGATGTTACCTCAAAAAGTTACAAATTGAACTGCTATTTGACCCAATGATCCCACTTCTAGGAATATACCCTAAGAAGCCTGAAACACCAGTCAGAAAGAATATATGTACCCCTATGTTCATAGCAGCACTATTTACAATAACTAAGATCTGGAAACAACCCAAACATCTATCAGTAGATGAGTGGATAAAAAAGCTGTGGTACATGTATACAATGGAATACTATGCAGCTGTAAGAAAGAAAGATCTCTTATTCTTTGAGATGGCACGGAGGGACCTGAAGAGTATTATGCTAAGCAAAACAAGCTAAGCAGAGAAAGACAAATATCACATGATCTCACTTATTTGTGGAATATAATGAACTAAACAAACTGATGAACAAAATTAACCCAGAGACATAAAGGTAGGGTACAGACTGACAAACCCCAGAAGAGGGGGTTTGGGGAGGGAAGAGATAAACCACAGAACTTATATGCATGTATGCATAACCAATGACATAGACAACAAAGCTGGGGATGGGGTGGGGGGATGGGGAGGAGGGCGTCAATGGGGGGGGAAAGGAGAAACATCTGTAACAAAAACAATTTAATAAAAATAATTTTTTTAAAAAGAAAACTGTTGTGTATGCAGCAGATTGTACTAAAGAATTGAAGACATTTATATTGCAAAGAATATAAACCATGTAAATTTGACTATCAAACTAACCTGTCTTTATAAAGTCCTTTGGCCCTTTCTGCCAACTCTATTTCTTCTTCTCTGTAAGTTTTTCAACCACTTTCTTCCTTCCCCTCTTTCCTCTCTCCTCCTCCTACTTTTCCCACCTTCGCTTCAAACCTCAAATCTCTGTTCAGTATGTATGTGTTCAGGGTGATTCAGCCACCTTTTCTCACCTGGTCTTCTGTCAACCTTTTTTCTCAATTTTTAATATCAACTGGCTTACAGGGCATTTTTTTGATCAAAGCCCACTGCCTCCCAAGAGGTATTTATGGAGCCCACTGTTAGGATAACATCTTTCTTCCTTGCTATGTTACATTTGAACTGGCATCATCGATTAAAAAAGCAACTACTTAAAAATGGAAGACAGGAGGATGAAAAAGAGAATAGGGTTCGAGATAAAGAGGTTAGCAGAGGAATGAGATCAAAAATTGTCTCCAGAGGAGACAGGAAAGAGAAGACCTGAGAACAATGGCATTTTAGAAGACAGGATTATCAAAAGAAATTTGAAAACACACAATAAAATTAAAAGATACTGTGTTCATGGATTGGAAGAATCAACACAGTTAAAATGACCATATTACCCAAGGCAATATACATCTTTAATGCAATCCCTGTCAAAATCTCAATGTCACTTTTTAAGAAATAGAACAAAAAAAAAAATCATCAGATTTGTATAGAACCACAAAAGACCCTGAAGAGACAAAACAATCCTGAGGAAAAAGAACAAAGCTGGAGGTATCACACTTCTTCACTTCAAATTATACTACAGAGCTATGATCATCAAAACAGCATGGTATTGCCTGGCCAGTGGCTCGGCAATTGGAGTGTCGGCTTAGGGACCAGAGAGTCCCGGGTTTGGTTCCCGCTAGGGGCACATACAAAACAAAAACAACAACAACAAAAAAAACCCAGCATGGTATTGTCAGAAAAATAGACACATAGATCAATTGGACAGGAGTGAGAGCCCAGAAATAAAACAACATGTATATGGGCAGATAATTTTCAACAAAGGAGCCAACAACACACAATGGATAAAAGAAAGCCTCTTCAATAATTGGAAACCCATATGCAAAAGAATAAAACTTACAGTTTTTCTCCATGTACAAAAATTAATTCAAAATGGATCAAAGACCTAAATATGAGACCTGAAACAATAAATTACACAGAAGAAAACATAGGTACTAAACTTATGGACCTTGGTCATAGAGAACTTTTTCTGAATTTGACCCCAAACAAAAGGGAAATAAAGGCAAAAATAAATGAATGGGACTTTATCAAACTAAAAAGCTTCTGTACAGAAAAAAAAAAAAAAAAAAACAACTACAAAACAAAAAGGCAACCAACTCAAATGGGAGATGATATTTGCAAACAACAGCTCCAACAAAGGGTTAATATCCAAAATATATAAAGAACTCATACAACTTAACACCAAACAAACAAACAATTGAATTAAAAAATTGGCAGAAGACCCGAAGAGACGGAAACCTCTCCCAAAAAGACATACAAACAGCCAACAGTTATATGAAAAGATGCCCAGCTTCACTAGCTATTAGGTAAATGCAAATCAAAACCACAATGAGATACCACCTCATACCTGTTAGAATGGCTTTTATCAAAAGACATGTGCCCTGGCCGGTTTTGCTCAGTGGTTAGAGCGTCCACCTGCGGTCAAGAGAGACCGGGTTCGGTTCCCGCTAAGGGCATGTACCTCGGTTGCAGTTTGTCCCCGGCCCTGGTTGGTCGTGCGGGTGGCAGCCACTCGATGTGTCCCTTTCACATCGATGTTTCCATCTCTCTCTCTTCCTCTCTCTCCTTCCCACTCTGTACAAAAAATGGAAAAATGTCCTCGGATGAGGATTAAAAAAAAAAAAAAAAGACATGTAATAACAAGTGTTAGAGATTGTGGAGAAAAGGCAACTCTCATTCAATGCAGGTGGGAATGTAAACTGGTACAGCCACTATGGAAAACAGTCTGGCGGTTCCTCCAAAAAATTAAGAAGAGAGTTACCATATGACCCAGCAATTCCTCTTCTGGAAAATTTTGAAAACATTAATTTACAAAGAGATATGCACTACTATGTTCATTGCAGCATTATTTACCGTGGCTAACACATGGAGACAACCAAAGTGTCCTGCGATAGAGAACTAGATAAAGAAGAGATGGTACATCATATATACTATAGAATACTACTCAGCCACAAGAAATGATGAAATACTGCCATTTGAGACAACTTGGACAGACCTTGAGAATATTATGCTAAGCAAAATATGTCCATCAGAAAAAGCTAAGAACCATATGATTTCACTCATATGTGGGATATAAAACTGAAACTCATAGACACAGATAACACTGTGGTGGTTACCAGAGGGAAGGGGGTGTGGGTGGGGGGTGGTGAGGGGTGCCTAAATAAGATGATGAAGATGGTTTGACTTTGGGTGGTGGGGACAGGGCGCAATATACAGATCTTATATCATAGAAATGTACACTTGAAACCTATATGATCCTAATATGAACTAATGTCACCTCGACAAATTTAATTACAAAAATAAACATCAGTTATCCTAGATGGCAATTGTGAAGATTAGTCATGTAAAAGATGTCAAGATAATTTTACTAGTATAGGCTACTTCAGAATTTATATGTTTGTGCTCAGAGCAGAAATATAGGCATGCTTCCTCTAAATCCAAGTATCTTATGAAAATATGTTGCATCGCAGTTTTCAGGTGGTGGGCCCCTCTCACTCTGTTATCTTAATTGGGAAAATTAATATCTTCCCCACACATCCAAATACCTCTCCAGTTTCCCCAAATGTCAATAAAACACTCATAAACATGTCTATAGCGATCCAAATTCACCCAGGATTTCTGAATAACATAAATGAAATAATTTGAAACGCCAATTACCGAATTCTTTAACACATGATAAAGCTGTGGGAGGGTATGTTTGTATGTACTACACAACAAATCCTTTCGTACAATATCCAGTAGAAGTTATATTTTCCTTTTATATGAGCAAGGAACATACACTGTAATGTAAAAAACAACATAGCATGTTAGAGAGCGAAGATCCTCCCTAAAGTAGACCCGGGCTGAAAATGCTCCCAACTCCTGGTAGAAAGAAACGAGGCTCAGGAACAAGGACGAGGAAGATGATTAGAGACGATGCAAACACTTGAAACAACCTGGGCAGGGGACATAAGACTGCAGCCCACTTACTCTGCATGCTCGCCTGATCTCAACAACAAAAGGTTTTTCCTGTACACACATGCATATTGATAATGGTGAAATGCTGATTCAAACAGTGAGTTTAGGGTCAACATGTCTACAAATCCTTATGGCAAATATTTAAGTGATGAAAGTCGACATACATCTGTATACTTTAAAAGGCAAACAGACTAAAGGAATTAGGTGATAATATTATATACTCTCCCATTATACTGATTCTGAATTAAATCCAAATTTTAGGTTCTACCTCTAAGGGATTAATTTTATAGCATTAATATAGAGTGAAAGTCCAGCTGGAAGGAATATTGGAAACACAACTAACTCTATGATTACAGCCTTAAGAGATTACATTAAATTAAAGTTCCCTCAGTCTAGCTGAGTATACTGAAAAATGAGCTGCAGTGTGTACTTTGGATTCCCAGATTCAACAAAAAGAACCAGATTAAAAATAGCCTCTGTTACAGACGAATGAAGGAAATGTAATATATGTTGCATGTATATATAATTATATGTTACATTTTACATTACAATACATATTAAATTTTATATTATGTATCTTTATTACATGCATACATACACACAGTGGAATATTATTCAGCCTTAAAGAAAAAGAAAATCCTGCCATTGTCAACAACATGAATGGCCCTTGGGGGCATTATACAAAGTGAAGTAAGTCAGATGGAGAAAGACAAATACTGTATGATTTCACTACCCAAAAAAAAATAAAAAAGCTGAATTCATAGAAACAGAGTAGAGTGGTGAATGCCAGGGTCAGGGACATGGGTGAAATGAGGAGATGTTGGTCAAAGGTATAAACTTTCATTTCTGCGAGGAGTAAGTGCTAGGGATCCAATGTACAGCATGGTGACTATAGATAACATACTGTGATGCATGCTTGAAAGTTTCCAAGAGAGTAGAGCGTATACGTTCACACATACACACAAAGGGAACTGTATGAGGTGATGGATGTGTTAACTAACCTTACTGTCGATAATCATTGTACAGTACATCCGTGCATCAAATCATCACATGGCACACCTTAAACTTACACAATGTTATATGTCAATTATATCTCAATAAAACTGAGGGTAAAACAGGCTCTGTTGTGCTGTCATGTTATTTGAATCTGGCAGTTCAAAGCTGTTCTCTACAAAATAGGGAGGAAGAGAGGAAGGGGTGGAGGGAGGGAGCGAGGGGCTGCTCTCAAACAGATATTCCCTCTACCCCAAATCCTGTTAAATAGGTACATTGCCACCAAAAGGGAAGAACCCAAGGACTGGAGAGGCATTCTGGGTGCAGTATAAGAAAAAAAAAGGTCATCAGGAAAATTCTTCTTGAAAGCTAAGACTTTAAATATTAGCATGAGAAAAGAAAATGATTGCCTTTCCCAAAATGTACCTCTCCCATCCAGGAGTAATGAAATACAAAATAAATAATCTCTCTAAAATCTGTCTCAATCTCTCTCTCTCTCTCTCTCTCTCTCTCTCTCTCTCTCTCTCTCTCCCCACACACACACACACACACACACACACACACAAATGTGAATACATTAAGACTTGACTAGAGCCTTTTTTCTTTTCTTTTCTTTTCTTTTTTAATGCAACACAGTCCTCCAGGTTTGTTTTTAGCAGATACTAAGCAAAATCAATTACCATTCCCAAGAAATAGTCCCACTGAAAAATTATTTGTGAAGCCTGTCACATCTTTTACACTATCTGGCCCATAAAGTTATAAATCCTCTCCCAACAGAAATCCATTCCGTCGCGAGGAAGAAGCTCAAGTTCTATGCAGTCCAATCTTCTCTAGGGATCTGAAAACAATTTCACACTTCTGTTTTTAAACATCTTGAAAAATCCTTACATTTGCTTGAAAGGGCAGATTGATGTTCCCTACACACACACACACACACACACACACACACACACACACACAGAAAACAAACACAGTAAATTTAGAGAAGCTGCAGGGGCAGCTTCTGTGGTAAATATATCCATCAAGTCTATATTTGTAAACTTTTTTTTGAAGTGTCTGCTTTAAAATCGTGTAATCTGAAAACCAGGGTAAAAAAAATCGACTTCAATAAGCTGCACTGTCCCTGATTCCACAGGACTACAGCCAGACCAGAACAAAAAGGTAGCTTCCTAACCATGTTTTAAAATAACCACTGCAAATGTCCTTGATAATGCATTTCAATGTTTGGACCTATTAGCATCAAAAAGTTCATTCTGATAGCTAACCTAATTTTCTTCAGTTGCAAAATAATATCATTCTCAGGCAAGGAGGGAAAAAATGAGGAAAGAATTCTGAGTCGGAGGACCTGGTTTCACATCCTATATTTGCTGTGTGACTTCATGCTAGTTATGTATGAGACCCTGTTTCCTAACTGTTTAAATAAATTACTGAACTACATAATCTTTACACATGTGGTTCTGTTCTAAAAGAGAGAAACTAAATGATTAGCACAAGCCAAACAGAACAGTCAACCACACCACATATGTATGTATGATACATATACTTAGTATGTTAGTTAGCCTTCTTTTCTCAGACTGACCAATTTTAATCTGTTTTCCCATTTCTAAAACTATTCAGTTTGTTCTTGTAGAGAATAATATTTTTGACATGGTAACTGATGTGGTTTTTCCCTCTATATTTCCTATTAACCCAGGACTCCTCCATTCCCACGTTATTGCAATCTAGGAGACAGGTACACATTGGGGAATTTCTATTTCAGAGAAGATCCAAAGAGGCAAAATCTGAACTTTTGCATCTAAAAAGTCAAGGATTTCACATAAACAGGAAATTTATAATATGCTGTTTCCCAACCCAACCAGGAGACTACTGGAGTTTGCATGGGGTGTGTCAATATCTTAAATGAGAACAGGGAGTACCAGATGGATGAGGAAGAGGCTCTGGGGGAGATCTAGACCCTGAAGACCTTATAATCAGAATGAGGAAGGTCTGTAGCAAGCTGTAGGGACCAAAACATGGGGTCCAGAGAGAGGACCAGAGTGGACCTTCATGTCTTGGTATCTACAAGATTCCTCAAAATTTGTTGGAACCCATGAGAAAGCAGAAACCATGAACTGACTGAAGACACTCTGAACTGACAGCTATTACTGTGAATTTTCAAAAGACCTGAAATGGAACAAAAATTAAGTTACACCTTTGGAGATCCTAAAGTGGTAGTTTTAATGCCATACCTTTTGCACTCTTCTTTGAGTGATTCAATTCTCTGAACCTCATATAAGAAGAAAGGTCCAAACTAGGATGACTGAGCAGCTGGGTCTAAGAAGAGCCCAAGAATCACCTCACTGTTTGCAACATTATGTGGTGATTCCAATCAGCATTGGAGGCTGCTTTCCATTCTCTGAGATGATTTCGCAACAGCACACAAAATTAGCACCACAGTAGCTGATCTCATTCATCTAACTGGGTTACAAAGTAAAATTTCACTGCTGCTGAAAGAGATTAAAATTAATGTTCAGTACATGCTGTGATTTCCTAGCATAGACAAGTGAATAACATTTAAAGCTAATAGTTATTAGCAGTAGCAAAAATCTTATTCTCAGACAGTTACACCTAGCTCAGAGGAAAAATGCAATATATGCAGATCTCCCTTGAGCAAAACTGACAACAGTCTGTTATCTGTGTAGGGAATATGTCATATTTGGCAGACTTCTGTTATGGGGTCACCCATAGACTTCAATCCCTAGCAGAATGCACATCAATAATTAGCACCAGAGGCTTCAAATTTCAATTCCGTTTCTTCTGGTAAAAGTTTTAAGGTAGCTTGTATAATCCTGTTCCCATCTGTGAATTACCCTTGATTAATACCAAAATAGATGGACTACATAACAACTCAATTTGCTTTATATTGTGATAGGATTAAGTATTTCTGATTCACCGCATTGACATCTTTTATTCCCCATAAAGCTTTTAGGAAATCAATTGCCGCAGTTAGAAATAAATTAGCACACCTTCTTGATTGCTTTCACATAGTGGTCATAATTACAGAAAGAGTAATGTTCCCTTTTCATGCAAAAGATCTCCACTCTGCATTGCTGCAAGGATTTCTACTGCAGAACTGATGTTGATATAACTTTGTTTTAACGTGAAGTCATTAGAACAGTGATCACTTTGTCAACCCTCCTCCCTACTCAGGACAACTAAGAGGTTTTCTAATGTCATAGAGCTGAGTTCAACGATCTGCACTACAGAATTCATCATCATTGCATTCACTATGGTGGAGGCTAAAAAATAATTCCTACAACTTGAAATAATTACTGTTGTTTCATTGACCCTGCATGTAAGGGTGATGTAATTTCCCCCAAAGATATGGTTAAAATACTGAGCTAAAGTTCAGACTAACTTTTGAAAACAGTGTTATTATCTCCCTACATTCATTTTAATTTGAACAAATTAAGATTCTCAAGGGGCCCTTTTACATTTTGTTTATCCTGAAGGCCACAGCTCTCAACATAAAGGCTTAGTAGAAGGAGATGATGACATTTCCAGAATCTAGGCAGACCCCCTCTTCTCCACCAAAGGAAAGTTGCTAAGGGACCACTTGGTATAGCTAAGCCCATTTATTTTCAACCTAAGTTCTCAGAAAAGTCAAATATAAGTGTGATAATATTAACCAACTTGACAAAGCACCCCAGGGAAAATTTAACTCAATGTTTTTTAAAGAATATATAATAACTTCCAATTAACTATTAATTTTTATGTAAAGATGTTCATACTGAAAATAAAAGCTGTGTGACTGGGTATCACTGAAAGGACACAGAGAGCCACTCCCAGGATGCTCACAAATTTAAACCATTGTCTAACAACACAAGCAGCAGCTATTAGCAGTCTTGTCAATTATTTTAAACTGACAGCTTTGTTGTTCCAAAAAGTGCTATCCTACTTCCAAAGGGCCAGTCAACAGACTGATATCACTAGATGGTTTAACAACAAGTTTCATTATGCAAAATAATTCAACAAATGTGGTAGATTGAGATATCTTAATGATGGCTGAGTATTACGGTGAACACCCTGAGAATATCAAAGTTTAAAACGTGATTTTTGTCCTTAAGGATCTTAAAGTCTGCTAAGAAAACTAAGAACATTCAAAAAACAATCAGCAAATAAAAATGGAATTTTTACACTAATATTTGTCTCATATGGCTTTTTCACTAATACAGTAGCAACAACTGCATATAGCTATTAGCGCTTAAAATATGCTTAGTCCAAACTGAGATACGCCATAAGTGTAAAACACACTAAGTTTTGAAGACATAGTACCAAAATTGGATATAAAATCTTTCATTACTAATTTTTGTATTGATCACATGTCAAAAATGACAATATCTTGGATATATTAAGTTAAATAAAACATCAAAATTAAGTTTCAACTGTTTCTTTTTACTTTTATAATGTGGCTCCTAACAAATAAAAATTACCCATGCGACTCCACATTTGTGGTGTGTATTTTTTCCTCCTACACAGGGCTGGTATAAATGATAAGTGCAGCTGGAGTCGGGAAATTTCACAGAGGGGATGGTCTTTAGGTGACCTAGCGGATCTGGATAGGTGGAGTTAGAAGGGAGCCAGGTTCCAGGCAGGGGCTGGAATATTATATATCAGGGAAGAGGGGAGATTGGCCTGGAAGTGCATTTGCAGGTTTGGATATTTGGGTTGAGACCAAGTTTTGGGTCAGGCAGAGGAACACGCACACCTTTCCTAACTTCTCATCTCACTGCTTGTGCGCTTCATAAGCAAACTCAGTGTAAGATGTACCACAGAGATGGATACGGGAAGTTGATAAAATCTTCAGTGGGGAAGCAAGAAGGTGAGATTCTATCTGCCGTTCCCTAAGGTAACCTTGGGTAGATGAGTTATCATCTCTGCCTCCAGTTATCCCCATGTTCCCCTAATATTGTGTAATTTCCAGTAATTTTCTTAATGCCTATGTTATCTATTGACTTTAAGAATGTGCTGCCAATAAGAGATTGAAAAATATCACATACCTAACAGATGGAGATCACTCTAGGATCAGGGTCGGCCAACCACGAGACTAGCCTCTCACCCATCAGTGGATGCTCTTGTTCTCCACAACAGCTAATTCAAATATTAGGCTCTCTTTGCATATGCTCCCCCATCTTCCCTGCATGCTCATAAATGGCCTCACCTCCAACCCCGGGGAGATGGCCTACACACTTACTCCTAGCCAGCCTTTTCCTGCTTCCTGTCCTTACTGCACAGCTGAAGGTAGACAGATTCTTGATTAAAGACGCTTCTGGGAGCCTAACCTATGCCTTTTCCCTTTCCACCCTGCTTCCCCTCTCAAGACCAGTGGTCCTCCAACTTTTGTTCCCATATACCCATTAAAATGATTTTGAAAAACCTTTCTCATATTTGTAAGTTGACATCCAAAAATGGCAGAGAATATAATTGCCTCCATTTCGTAAATTTTGTATGAACATTTTTTTAAATATGTTTTTATTGATTTTTTTTTAGACAGAGAGAAAGGGAGAAAGAGAGAGAAACATCGATGTGAGAGAAAAACATTGATTGGCTGCCTCCTGCACGCCCCCTACTGGGGATCAAGCCCACAAGCCAGGCATGTGCCCTGACTGAGACCTGAACTACAACCTCAGTCCATGGGGTGACGTTCAGTCCACTGAGATACACCAGCCAGGCTGTAAGAACATTTAAAAACATAACCATGACTTCTTTCCTTCCTAAACAAGTCCAATGTTTAAAGGGTATAAATCACCACAGTGATTTCATTCCCACCTTTATCCAGTTATAAATACATAAATAAGCTCTTCTTTAACATTAAAAAATGCTACATCATTTTTTTTTCTATTGGAACTCACAACTCTGTTCTACTTCAACCAAATTTCAACCCAATGTAATATATTTTATGCTTGAAAGTCTTTTATTGATCACCTTATCCTATATCTCACAAAAAAATATGTTGGTAAACATAATTTTTTTTAATCTCCTAGGACCATAAATTTCTAAGTGATAACATTTTTCTTCTGGATCGAGCTCTCATTAAACTACCATTACATAAAATTGATAAACACAATGTAACATATTTTATATTTTGACAGATATTTATTAATTATATAAAACAGAATGTAGATGGAACTATTAATTAATCAAAATGATTTGTTTTCAATTATGTCATGGGTCCCTGGATAATATAACTCACTGCTAGAATCAAACAATGTTCTGCATCAAGTTTATTCTTGTTTTTCATTTTTTATGTGAGTGCCTCGAACATTTTTTATATAAGTATATAGATAGAAATGGAGGGAGTTTTATTATAGCAATGTCACTCAATTCATTAAACTCCTTCTGAGTTATATGCCAAAAATCAAATAATGATTTAGCATCAAAAATTACTTTTAATGATCTATCAGCTGACAGTTCCATTAGGCATTCCTTTCATTTCATGGGGGGTGGGGACAAAAAAAAGTACCCAAGTTACAAAAGGATTTATCACCCATTTGGGTCATTCACTTTCTCCAGATAAATGCTATTGATTTTGCGCGGGGCCCACAGAGGTACTATGACACGTAGAAATAAATTGCAGGTCTGCCCTTCTTTTGTCAGTGGTAAAAGAACTATGTGGAAGGAGATATGGGAAAGAACCTACCTGGCCACAGAAGGATGCTCAGAAATATTGATCTTAGGACGACAACATATAGAAACTGAGGACCTAGCAACTGGATTCCCTTAAAATTAACTGTGTGCCCACATAAACCTTGGAGTTTTTATGTACACCCATACCTCAGTTTGAAGACCACTGCTATATGCCGTTATGAACTCCCTTGGCATCAGTTACAATATGTCTAAATGCTGATAACTCTCAAACGTTTATCAGGTCAGTCCAGTATCCTGAGATTCAGAACCACCTCTCTACCATCATGTTGGCCCTTCTAACTTATAAACCTTTCCTCAGTCTACCCACCAGTCTCTATCCCCAGCTGCCCTTGCCCAAGAAAGTCAGCATACCCTCTTGCCTGGAATGTGGTATTAATACCCTCACTCAGTCATCTCCCTGCTTCCCATCTGGTTTCCTCCCACCCATTCTTCGCACTACAGCGAGGATGGTTAAAAGATACGATAAGATGGGATCATGTTCTGACCCTCCTTAAAATCTTTAGTGGCATCCCAGCATTTAGGATAAAGTACAACCCTGGCTTGTTTGACTCAGCAGTTAAGAGCTTTGGTTCAAGGACCAGAGCGTCACCGGTTCAACTCCAGTCAAGGGCACGTACCTCGGTTGTGGTTCAGTCCTTGGCCCCGGTCGGGGTTGTGCAGGAGGCTCTCACATCGATGTTTCTCTCTCTCTTTCTCTCTCTCTCTCTCTCTCTCTCTCTCTCTCTCTCTCCCCCCCCCACTCTGTCTGAAGATAAAAGTAAATGGAAAAATACCCTCAGGTAAGGATTTAAAAACAAAAATAGGTACAGTACAGACTCCTTTATTATGACTCATAAGGCAATCCAAATCTGTTCTCCTGAACTCATCTTTGCCATTTTCCTTACCAGCCAATCTGGACTTCTTTCCATTTTCAAATGCTCCAGGACCTACACACAAACTGTTTCCTCTAACCCCTTTTCCTAACGCCTACTTAGAGGCTTAGTTTAACTGTTATTTCCTCCAAGAAGCCTTCCCTGATCTCGATTTTAGGAAAGAGATTATGTACCTGTGCTACCATTAATTCCTCTATCACAGCACATATTACATTTTGCTGGAGCAACCTGTTTAATGCTTCATCTTACCCTGAGACTATCAACTTTACGCTGCAATGACCATATCTCTCTTACATACCTAATACTGAGCCTGAAGTATTTTCTGTATCCAGTACCGAACCTGAAATGTTGTAAGTGCTACATAAATGTACAATTAGTGAATAAAAACACTTTAATTAACCTATAACCATAATTTTATTATCAGTATATTCATCATTCCTTGAACCAAAATTTGTTTGAAATATGTCATTCTCCATTATCACTTGAAGGCACGTTTAGAGTTCCTTTCTGATGACTCATTAAAGCATCAAATATTCTAAAGTGACTAAATATAGAGATCTAAGCACCAACAGTTTGCTTGTCTATTGTGTTAATGGTGCTGTTAAGGAGAAAGCCAGCTCTCTTGAGAGGACACCAATTATAGCTTTTACCAGTATTCCATTTAGAAAGAATCATGTCTACATGGACCCAGGTAGAAATTTCATTGATTTAAAGGCTTTCCGTCCCCCGAATGCTCTAAAACAGCTTAAAATAGAAGTTAGTAATTTCTGACAAATTTCCATATACTATATTAGTGTTTGCCTTGCCTCATATATAAACTCTCTGTGTGATAACATTCATTATTTTTATCTGCATGCTCACAGTAATTGACTATTAAGCACTTCAAATTTCTTTTGTACAGTAAAATTAGCAAAAACAAATGTATAATTGGCTTTAAGAAAACAAATGAATGCATTGCAAAAAGTAAAGTATTTGCTAAGACTACAGTTAAATTGTATTCTCCAACAGTGTTTGCCTTATTAAACCACCCATTACAATTGCCTTTATGGATAGCATCTTTCATATAAAGTACTGCAATATGATAAGCCAACTGCTGTTAAATGATCAATTTCATTCATGTGGCCAGATGAAGGGATGCCTTTCATATCTACACTAAGGCATAAGATAATCAAGGGAATTCTTTGTTAATCAATACACATCAGTCATAAAAATAATTAACCTACTAATTAACCATTTCTGTGGTATGCATTCAGGTACTTACTGATATATATGTACATACTAAGGAATTGATATCTGCACCAACTTTCTGAATTTTAGTGTCTTTGTGGTTCCTGTTCTTTATTCTGTCCTGAGTAGCTTTACGAATCCTATTTTTGAGTCAGGTTGCCTGCAGAGATTTTTTAAGTATAAGATCTCTCACAAAAGGTAGAGAATACTGGTCTCCAGTTTTCTTTCCTCAGACCTTATTGCCCTATTTCCTCATCCCTGCAAAGATATAATCATTTTGTCATTTCTCAAGTTCTAAACCTTGCTATTGTATTTTCCGTTTCCCCACATGTGCCACTGATCCTTACCACTTAGCCTGTGTCACCCAGGCATCACAGTAATCATTTTACAATCCGGATCATTTTTATCTTTTCTCTTTACCTCAGCACCCAATAAAATCAACACTTGGCAAATATTCATCTATTCACTCATTTCACAAATATCTATTGAAAGCATACTATCTACTACGCACAAGCACTGTATTAGATAATGAAGTAAAACTGATCAGAGATGCCCGGCCAGTGTGGCTTAGTGGATTGAGCATCGTCCCATGTACCAGGAGGTCACTGTTTCAATTCCTGGTCAGGGCACATGCCCGGGTTGTGGGCTTGATCCCCAGTAAGGGGCGTGTAGAAGGCAGCTAATCAATGTTTCTCTCTCACATTGATATTTCTATCTTTCACCCTTCCTCTCTCTCTAAAAAAAATAAATTAAAAAAAAAAGCAGTAATCAGAGGAGTTTCTTTCAACTTTGACTTCAGAGGGCTTCCAGCCTAGCAGAGGAGACACATAAACATACTTGATTTGTGATCATAAGGGTTGTAAAGGGAACTGTAATGGTTCTGTGATAGAGAATGATGGAGAGATCTGCTTTATCAGGATGTTCAGGAAAGCCTCTTAGAATGAATTACATTTAATCTGAGATCTAAAAAGATGAAGTCTCAGTAGCAAAGAGGATGGACATATAAAATGAGGTTGGAATGACAGACTGAAGAGCTTTGTAGGTCATAGTAAGGAGTCCTTAGTTCATCTTAGAGGCAAAATCTGGTTTAACTTTTTAAAAAGGCACTTTTGGCTGAAGAATGGGTGAAAGGTAGCAAGATTGGGAGCAGAGGGAATTAGGAGGCCGCAGCAGTAGTCCAAGTAAGAGGCTATGCCGTGCGGTTTGGGATGCTGACGATAGACACAGACAGTAGTAGAAGGTTTTGAGACATATAGAAAGTGAAAGCTCTAGATTTTAGTGACAAATTGGATGTGAGAGGTGAAAAGGACAAATTAAGGATGACTCCCAGTGTTTTTCTCAAACTTCTGGGTATGTGGTAGTGGTCTTTATGGAAATAAGGACGACTCAAAGAGGAACAGGTTTGGAGGAGAATGGAATCCATTGGTTCCATTTTGGACATGTTAAGCTTGACAAGCTTACATGACAATCAATTGGAGATGTCAAGATAGCAGTTGGAGAAAATATTAAATTCACAGGTAGAGAGTGAGATCTATTACAGAGAAAGTATATATAGAGAGGAGGGAGGGTAAGGCCCAGGTTTAGCTGATGAGAGCACCAACATTTTGAGGCAGAGGAGTGAAAAATCATCAAGTTACATGAGAGCAAACCAGAAAATAGTCTGAGGTTAAAGAAGCCGAAATTAGATCATATTTCAAGAAGGGAGTGCCAACTGAATCCAGTGCAGTGAAGTCTGAGCACAAAAGAGCAAAGATATGGCCACTGAATTAGGCCACGTGAAGGTCATGTATGACCTTGACAAGATATTTTCAGCTGCTGGAGGTGAAGCATTAGAGACAGTATGTGCAGACAATATTTTAAAGAGGGTCATTACTAGCAAAACAAATGAATCAGATGTTTAAGAAGAATACAGGGCGAAAGACTTTAGGTTTGTTTTTATACACTGATTTGCTAGTGGGGAAGAGATCAACAATGCAGAGAAGGGAAAAGTTAAAGAAGTCCTGCAGAAAACTGGGGATTCAAATCAGGTGGAAAGGAAAAAAAAAAGAATTGGCTTTGATAGCAGAAGAGGGATATTTCCCTACTGCATTAAGAAGGAAGAATAATTCATGTGGGTTTACGGATTTGGTAATGAGAAGACAAATAGTTGCCTTACTGGTGGCTTCTGTCGTCTCAATGGCACAAGAAACAAGGTCACCAGCAACAGAAGAGGTAGGAGAGATATGAGGAGAGCAAATGATATGAAATAGCCATTTCAGGAAATGGGAAAACGAGTTTACTAGAGAAATATGATAGGATAGCAGTTTAGCGCTAACTGGCTAATTGACATTAGTGATCACACACTTAAAATTAAACCAGACAGTCCTCGTGTGTGTGTTTGTGTGTGTGTGTGTGTGTGTGTGTGTGTTTCTCCTAGAATATTCAGCTGCTTGGGTGTTGGCAAGGAGATGGTGAATGACAGATTCATAGTGTCAGAGTTTCTCTAGAAATAAATCACAAAGGAAGAAAGGTAAAATAAGTTAAGGGATTTTTCAAGAGAGTTATTATGGTAGACAACCATGGAATCTAAGCTGGGAAAGGAGAAAAATGAAGAGAGTATGGTGGTGATGAATGGACAGTGTGAATGCATTGGAGAGTGCAGTAGACAGATGATTGTATAAAATGGTAGCAGACCAAGTTGATGAGTAGGTGGGTGTTACAGTCACTGAGAATAGAATAATAAAAGGGTCCGGGGAAAAGAATAAGACTATGAATCAGGAGCTAAAATCTTCAAGGAATGAAGAAGGATGACTACGAGATCATTAGATGATATGCATTTGGGGGTGAAGGTGGTATATCTATTTGGTGTAAACATCAAAAGAGCAGAAGTTTTTAATGTAAGGAAGGGGATTAGTCTGAAAACAGTAAGAGAGAAGAAGCGAAAAATCAACCCATGCCTCTGCATAAATTGTATTGAACATTTCATTGTAACTTGTTTATTGGCCTTTTGAATAGAAACAGAAATTTATTTGCCATGAAGGATTATCCCATCACATGTCTACTGGAACAGCTCATGGCCCCGTCTTTGCTGATTTCATGTTTAGCCCCAAAGCAACCTGCCTGCATTTGATGTACTCAGGCTATGAGTAAAAATACATTTCCTGCTTGATGGGGTTATAGAGAATCCCGCCTTCAAACAATAGGTGACTGCCTACTCTACATAATACAAATCCTTGTTATCTGGCAGTTCAACCATAGGACTGCCTAGAAGTCAAAATTCCAGGGAGTCTTTATATGCATGTTTCTACCAGTAAGCACAAATAATGACAAAAGATCCAGTATCCATGCAACATTCAGACAACACATTTTTCCCATACAAGTTATTTGTAGAACTGCTTCTTTTCCACTTAACAATGTGTTATAAAGATTTTCCTGCCCAGTCAGTGTGGCTCAGTGGTTGAGCATAGACCCATGCACCAAGAGGTCACTTGTTCGATTTCTATCAGGGCACATGCCCAGGTTGTGGACCCAATCCCCAATGTGGGGCATGAAGTAGACAACCAGTCGATGTTCTCTTCCATTGAAATTTCTATCTCTCTCTCCCTCTCCCTTCCTGTCTCTCTAAAATCAATAAAGAAAAAAAAAATTATGGAAAAAATTTTCCAACATCAAATGTTCTTCTATAACATGATCTTAATAAATGTTACAATGGATATTACATTGGATAGATCCACTGTGATTTATTTAAGCAATGTGCTATTGTTATATGTCTAGGTTGTGTCCAAAATTGGGATATTATAAATAATGCTGTAATGAACACCCATATGCATAAATCTTTGAAGACATCTCTAATTATTATTACTGATCATAAACCCCTTCAGGTAGTATTATATGGTCATAGAAAATGGGTGTTTTTAAGGTTTTCGAGACATATCATCTGATTATCTACAAAGAAGTTTGTATAAACAATGTCTCAGACTTCCCTTGTACCTTGCCAAGCTTGGGTAAATTCTTTGTTTCCTCCCTTTATTTCTTTTTAATAGATGAAAAACAATAAGGACTCAAAAGGAAGGGTCTTATTCATCAGTCGTATCTATCCCAGTACCTGGGTGTGCAGGTGTGTCAAACCTGTCCTCTCCAACATGCAGTAGGCAACCATATTTCCAGCACACACTTCCCCTAAGACACCTTTTCCAGTTTCTTTCTGAGCCTGCATTCCGAATGTTAATTATCTTCCATGCTGTCATTGTGACCATGTCAATCCTTTACACAAAATCCCCCACAGCTCCCTGGATTAAATTCAAATTCCTTCACAATTCTTATTTCCTATTTACAGGTTTGCTCAGACCCCATCTCTAACCTCCCATAACCAAGTCATTACTACCTTGCTTTCCAAATTCTCTAAATCCTTCATTCCTATCAAATTTCATTTTAGAATTAAAGGTTCCAAATAAACACAAATTGCTATCATTTCATCTTTTCTATTGGGCTTGATGATCTCTTTTGTTATTTTTCCAATTTTCTTCTGCTTTCGTTTTGATTTGTTAGGCATCTTTTCCAGTCCTCATCACTGTCTCTCTTTCCATTTCAAATTTATTTTGCTGGAGTTCTTTAAACTGTAGTTTCTTTCTTAGGTATTGCAAAACCCTTCATAACAAAATGAATGCTTTGCATTGGTCAAGTTCAAAATTACATTCCCCACTGGCTATTGCTTTCAATAGAACAGTAATAGTTACCACACAAAACTAAGGGAATAAAAAGAACAAAGAACCAATCTTGCAATGTTGTTAACATTGTACCCATTCTGGTAAACATGATAAGTCTTTTGCATGTGGTATGTTATATAGCTTCAAAAGAATAGGGTCTTTTTCTGGATGGAGATTCTATTATTGATAGCCTGACTGTGGTCTCAATTAGGGCAGGAAGTTAGAACTTCACTCTATTATAATTTTCTGTTTTCCAATTTGTACAGAAAAGATATATTTCCACACCACAATTAGAGGGGAAAGCATTATCTAAATAAAATCCAATGTTTTAATAATAAAAACATATTAATCAAGCACCAGGTTCTTCTGCATTGTCCCTCAAAAAGAATGCTTACCATACTATCAAAATTCTGGAATAAATCTTTCTTTAAAGTTTTCTTGTTTGATATGCATAAAATAGGCAGACCTCCTTTTTGGCCAACAAGACCACACACAATAGGAAAGATACCAGGCCTAAAGACCCCCACATATCCACCCTGGGATCAGGTTTGCTGATTCCCTTCCGAAAACTTTGTTACCTAACAGTCAGAGTTCCCAGGCCAGTCAATAGCACTTCTGCTTCTTGTCTCTGTTGTCATCGTTCAGCACGGCCCCAAGGCTAATCCTCTTTAGGTAGCAGTCATCCCCCATTCTGATCTTCTTACTGCTCTTGCCTTTCTCCTGGTTCCTCCTGGTTTCCACCGCCAGTTCCTCTCCGACCCTTTCCTCTGGGTCAGGGGTAAGGCCTGACAAATCCTCTGGTCTGCCCTGACAAGGCAACCTCAGGCAGGCCTCAAAGTCCAATAAATCCAGGAGCTCTGTTCATAGCAATGTAAAGTCATATTAAGTGAATCATAATAACAACGTAAATTTTGAGGGACAAGCAAGGAATATCCATTACGGGATAGATAGGACACATACGAGTACAAGACGGGACAGACACATACGCTTCTTGTCGGCTGCTCAAGGCCCATCTGCCTGTATTGTGGTGACTCAGAGGACGGTCAATGCCAGGCAGGCTGTACACGTTGCAAACGTGTTAACACACTGTGGGAAAACCACAGCGATCCAGTGATGATGAGACCAGATGCGATGAGATGATTCCTCACAAAGTTGATGACCTTGCCTCCAATGATTGGGCTCCTGCAGAATCCTTCAGTGTTTGGAGGATTGAAGAATAACTCCAACTTTTATCCTATGTCCACAATCAACAATCCTTGCAAAAACTGAATCTCAAATGAAGATTCAGGAAATTACAGGACACAGAAAAAACCTCAAAGGTCGATGGTATGAATGTTGGATATGTTCCAAAGCCAATATGCAGGATTAGAACAGCAATCAAAGCAAAATAATCACATCACTGGCAACATACACACTGGATAGTTACTAAAACTTAAGTGGTGTGACATCCTACAAATAGTAACTACAAAGAAAAGAAAAATTGATGCAGAATGTCGATCTTTCCAAGAGAAATGGACAAATGATTATTTTTTGTAGAAGTCAAAGGCAAACCTGTGTGCCTAGTTTGTGGCAATGTGTTGACAGTAATGAAAAAAAGCCAATCTGGAGCATCACAACAGCTCAAAACATGCTAAACTCAAAGAATTAGGAGCCCAAATGTGTCTGGATAAAATCAATGCTCTTCAGTGGAATTTAGAATCACAACAAGCTGCTTCCACTAGGCCTCATTGTGACAGAGATGTTATTTGGACACATTATATAGTGAGTGAGTTAGTCTCAAAGAAGCTGAGGCCTCAGGTAGAGGGAGAGTTTGTGCAAGAGTGCATGGTGGCTGCCGTGGACCAGACAAAGTAAAATTATTTCAAAGTGTTAATTTGTCTCGGAGAAACATCTCAGATCGGATTATTGATTTAACACACACACACACACACACACACACACACACACAAACACTGAAAGATTCTGCAGGAGATTTCCAATTTTTCTCTCTGGCTTGTGACAAGACAACAGACATAAATACTGCCCGACTGGCTGTTTTTGTTCATGGGATAACTGCAGAGTTTGACACGCAAGAGGAACTGCTGTCCCTGGAAGCCATGCATGGCACTATAAGAGGTGAAGACCTGTTTGAGAGATTGGTTTTATCAATGAAAAAACTTGAGCTAACATTTGAAAAGTTAAGTGGCCTTACTATAGATGGAGCTCCAGCCATGGCTGGCCCACAAAAAGGGTTAATTGCATTTTTCAAGAAAGTACTGAATGGTCTCAGTCTTGATCCAAATGATTTAATTCTATGCCACTGCATCACACACCAAGAAAGTCTCTGTGCACAGTCGTTGAGGCTCAACAATGTGATGTCAACAGTAGTGTCATGCATAAATTTTGTCAAAGGCAGAGGGTTTCAAAGTGCCAGTTTAAGGAGTTACTGAATGATCTTGACTCTGAGTACACTGGATGATCTTGTTTATCACTGTGAAGCCTGCTGGCTGAGTCACAGAAACATGCTCATGAGATTTTACGAGCTGAGGAATGAAGTCAAGCAGTCCGTGGAGATGAAGGGAAATCCTGTCAGGGAACTCAATGATAGCAAGTGGCTGTATGATTTAGTGTTCATGGTGGACATTACCAAATCCCTCACAGAGCTGAAGGTCAAGCTGCAGGGCCCCACCCAGCTTCTCAGCTCCCTGCTTTCAAATGTAAAATCACTTGAAACTAAATTAAGGCTGTTTAAAGTGCAACTCAAAAGGATTAACAAGATGCATTTCCCCACCCTGGAAGGAAAAAAGCCTTATGATACTTGAATATGCTGGTCAATGTGTGAAACTAATTGTGGCATTTAATGAAAGATTCAAGGACCTGAAAACTAAACAAATGAAACTGAACGTCTTTGCTACACCATTCAATGTGGAACCAGCTGATGTGCCTGATAACCTACAACATGAAATCATTCAGCTGCAAAGAGATGATGAGCTGAAAGCTACATACAACCTCCCACTCCTTGACTTCTATAAACATTACATAAGCAACAATGACTTTCCCACTTTGAGGAGACATGCACTGAAATATGCATCTGTGTTCAGAACACCTTACTGCTGTGAGACGTTCTTTTCAGAACTTCCCATTGCAAAGAGTCGACCAACACAAACCTGGAAAAGCAGTTTCGAGTAGCAATATCATCAATACCAGCTAACATCACGCACCTCCCCAAAGAGAAACAGTTCCAACCATCACATTAGGGGTGAGTTAATTAAAAGTTTGACCAAATACATCAGGCTAATTTTTAAGTTGATAATTTTGTATGGCCCACGAATGATGTTATAAATATCCAAATGGCCCTTGGCAGAAAAAAGGTTCTTTACCCCTGCTCTGGACTCTGTGGAAACACTCCTGCCCACCTTCACTCTCGCCCACACCCTCCCACTGCGTGTTGTCAAGCTCACCTCAGAATGCCCAGATTCTTCCCTACCCTGGTAGATCCTGCTTTACTAAGGCTCTGTTTTCCCCTTCTAGCCCTCTCTAGTGGAGCACACACCCTCTCACACCCTGTCCATACACAAGCACTCTTCTGTAGCAGTTTCTCTACCACTCCCAAACCATTACTTTTCCACCCTGTATCATGAGCCCTCGAGGCTCATGACATCTGCCTCCTACCTTCACCTTCTTCTTTATCTCATTTTATGATCCTAGGATCATTCTCACAATCAATGAGGACTTTGGCATCTGTCTTTCTCTAGCCCTCAACACTGCGATCTATCTGAACAACCCACCCTGACAACCACTGTTGGCTCTCACACTCTCAGAATACACAATCTTCTTCCCCAGTCTACGAGCTCTGTCTCTTTCCTAATCAAGGGTAAATCAACACGGCATATTTCTTCAACAGTCCTACCTACCACAGCCCCCTATGTTCACCTCACTTACACCCAAGCAGAACAGCAGAGCTGGAAACAGCACACAATCATTCACATTGGTGCCAGCAATGTATTAATTTCCAACTTTAAGAGGGAAAACAGCTTTTATCTGCCCTTTATGACGGGTCAGCTCAGGAGCCAAGGCTGACTTCAGAGGTCCTTAATCCCTCCGTATTCTCTATCATCATCAAAGCCCCTCCCCAACTTAAACACGTAAGCTAAGTAAAAATGGTGAGAATGTGCACGCACAGCTTCTAGTAAATGCCCTGGTTTCTTGCTACTCAAATACTGCATGGACCTGTAGCATCAGCATCACTTGAGACTTAATAGCATATAAGAAATTCAAGATCTCAAGCCCCACCCCAGGCCTAATAAATCAAAATCTACATGTTAACAAGATCTCCAAATATTCCATAAGTACATTAAAGGTTGTGAGAAGCACTGTCCTGGCCCTACCAGCCCTTCTCTCCAGTCCCTCCCCCAACACACACACACACACACACACACACACACACACACACACACACTAGAAGCTATGGGGGCTCCACTGGGAAAGTCTCCTCTCCACAATCCTAACCAGCTATTTCTACCTTATCTTTACACCTCTTTTTCCACTTCGCCTGGAGTGGTTGGCCTTACCACCCCTTTTACAGAGTAGAAATAAGTCATCAGCTGGGAGCTCCCTTGGCTTTTATGTCCCCAATCTCTAAAGTTGTCAGTCTCCACAAGTATCCTCATCTCTTACTGTTCATCATGAATTCACCTCCTATCCAAAGTA
This sequence comes from Molossus molossus, assembly GCF_014108415.1. Classification (NCBI taxonomy): domain Eukaryota; kingdom Metazoa; phylum Chordata; class Mammalia; order Chiroptera; family Molossidae; genus Molossus; species Molossus molossus. The sequence continues at coordinate 46,878,345 of NW_023425403.1, read as the reverse complement.
ATCCCGCTACTCCCTGCTAAACCCTTCAGTTGCTTCATAAACTACCTCCTTTCTCTGTTTTATCAAGAACCCATTGGTCTTTACTCTTCACTGGCTCCATCATCTCAGCCTAAAAACAGCTCAGATCCTGCCCATTTTGTACAAAGCTTCTCTTGACCTTGAGACCCCACTAAGCACCATCTTGTCATTTTTCTTAAATTCAGTTTTCTTGAAAGCTGCTTACAACTCATGCTTCCACTTCCTCAGTTCCCATCCTACCTTCCCTGGACACTGGCCTCCGCCACAGTTCCATTCTGGACCTCACCTTCTCACATGGCTCAGTCTCCCTGACCAGTTTCCTCAGCTCTCAAACCTCCATACTGCTTGACTCCCAGATCTGTATCTCCAGACACATAGTTCACACTCAGAACCTCAAATTCAACATTTCCAAAAACTAACTTTACCTTTTATCCCACCAAGTCAATCCACTATCCCCATCTGGCCGATAATCACACTAAACAGTTTCTGAACCAGTACTTTGAATGTTTCCTAAGCTTCCTCCACCCCTCCTGCTATCATTTTCATTCCCATCCTCACTGCCAGTTAACTTTACGTCACTTTTCACATGGATTTAAAAATATAGATTTTTAACTTATTTCCCTGCCAATCTACCTTCTGTACTGTGCCCCCAAAGAGATGACTAATCTGGTCATATCACCATTCTGCTCAGGTCCTTCAGCAACTTACCATCACTCACAGGATAAAGTTCAAACTCCTTAATATGACATGAAAGAACTTTCAAAATTCTAAACTCTGATACCTTCTTACACTCTTTTCCTGCCAATCCAACAAGTTCTTCTTATGCTCTAGTCATGTTGTGTCACCTGCATTTGCTGAGCACACCACATGCTCTCCCAACTCTGCCCCTGCTGTTGAGACTATTCTCTCTCATCTAGTTAACTCGCACTCATTGTTTGAGACAAAGCCCAAATGATGCCCCTCTATGAATCATTTTCTTGCTCTAGCCCCCCAAGTAGAGTTTAAGTACTTCTTCCTGTGTGTTCTCCTTACAAATAATATTTCCCTTTATTTTAGCACTTACAGTCTGTGCTACTAAGAGTCTCAATGGGGTCTCCCCTTGAGATGGTGAGCCCCTAGAAGGCTATAATTATGTTCTATTCTATTCTTTATATTCCCAATATCCAACTGTCATGGACCAAATTGTGCCCCCATCAGAATTCATATGTTGAAGCCCTAACCATCAAATGGGGATTTAGGGGGGTATAACTAGATTTAGATGAGCTCATAAGAGTGGAGCCCTCACGGTGGGATTAGTGACCTTTGAAGAGACACTACAGATTTCTCTCTCTCTTCCCCTTTCTTCCCCTCTCTGTCTCTCTCTCTCTCTCTCTCTCTCTCTCTCTCTCTCTCTGCCATGTGAGGACACTAAGAAGGTGGCTGTGCAACCCATAAAGTGGTCCTCACCAGGAACCAAATCTGCCAGTACCTTGACTTTGGACTTCCCAGCCTCCTTTCCATCTATAGAATTTTGTTATAGCCACCAGAGCTGACTAGTACACTAGCACTGTTTTTAACTCCCAGAAGGTGGTGTAATAAGCGATTATTGAATGGCCAAATGTATACACAGCAAAGAAAAATGGTACATGTCATGCAACAACCAAGTAACAAGCTTCAAAAAGTTAGAGAAAAATATCTGTACCTCTCCTGGATTTTCTAGCATAGAACATAGCACACAAAGTAAACTTATAATCAATCTTGACTTTGGGTATATTTGTGCCTATCGAACAGAGCAAAACCAAACGAAGAGGCTTGAGTCTTGGTTCTCTCACACTCAACTCCTGAAACTCTTTCTAAATTCTCAAAGCATATTCTACCAGTTCCTGCCTGAGTTCCATGTCTCTCAGGGCCTCTTCCTTCTCACCATTTCCTCCCACCCACACTGCTGCTCTCACATCCACACCCACAGTCCTCTGCGACAATGGTTTCTCCTTACCTCATGCCTCCCTCTCCCTAGCCCCTCTTCCTTCTTCCTTGGCCGGCTAGAGAACTAGTACGGTTTGGGTTTTAGCATTTAATTACATTCTGTTTTATAATGTTAACGTGCTTTTATGCAGTTGACTTTTTCTCCATCTGAATGAAAAGTGCCTTGAAGGCAGGGACAACAGACTATTTTGTGTGTGTCCACTCCAGCCCAGCACTAAATACAGCACTCATTACGTAGCAGTGCTTCATGAAATACATTAGAATGGGATCAGCAAACTGGCCCACGGGCCCAAAGCAGCCCACTGCCTGCTTTTGTCTGGCCCAGGAGCCAAGAATATTTTTTACATTTCTCATTGGTTACAAAAAAAAACATGAAAAGAAGAATAATATTCACGACGTGTTAAAATTATATGAACTTCATATGTCACTATCCATAAAGTTGTATTAGAGCAGCTGTGGTTTTGCACATATGTATCATGTGTGCCTGCCTTCATGTCACAACACCAGCTAAGTAGTCACAAGGGAGACCATACAGCCCACAAAGCTCGAAATAGTTAATATTTGATCCTTCACAGCAAAAGTTTGTTGATCTCTGCATTAGACAGTTGAAGCAATTGAATTAAATTCATAGAGATTATTAAAATATTCCCCCAAGAGAACCCCCCCTCCCAGGAAAAACAAAAACAAAAAAACTTTAAAATGAGTAAGTGGAGGGGAGAAAAAGAAATCTTAAGTCTTCCCTTGGAGTACCCACTTGCAGAACTGTCTGTGGCATAATCTGATACTATGAGATCACAAAGCAACGTGAATTCAGGAGAGAAGGTCATGTCCCTGTATCACTCTGCACTAAAAGTCTGTCTGAATGTGAGGCGGCAGGCAGTGAAGGCATCCTGCACCCCTCGACAAGCTATTCAAAAATTAATGTAAGAAGACGTAAAAAGAGCTTTGTTTCCAGCGGTTTAAACCCATGTTGTGCAGAAGGAATATGAATCACGGATCGGAAACAATGAGGCTTCTTGTCTAATTAATCATTTTTATGCACTTGTCTCTCACTGCAGGATAGGGATCAGTAGAAAAATGACCCAGAAGAGCTGAAACTTCCACAGCTGCCTTTGCTGCCTGCAACACTGAACAAATGAAAGTCAAAGCCAGTGCTGTCACCGCACAGAGGTACTTGGATCAAATGATGAGAAATGCAAAACTTGGAGACTTCACTAAAGTTAATAAAGTGCTGCCTTACCCCGTTGTAACATCTGCACTTGTCCGGCCGTGGCCACATAGGTGCTAACACATTAACTCAATCAGCTTTCTACCTGAAATCTCGGTTTAATTAGGACCATTTATCAAAATGACACCTGTTTTAGGGGCCAGATCAAATTGATTACTGTTGTTCTGCTGGATCTCTACAAATGCTGTTGGTGCCTATTTTTAGAGCAAAAGATGGGTAAATATTTTCCCAAAGACTGTAGTAAATATAGAATGTTTTCAGGGAAAACATATCTGATACATGAAGAATATCCACACTTAAAAGGTAAAAATAAGCATATTTTTACCTTGGCGTGGGACCTGCAAAATACGAGATACTGCAAAATCAATGTTTTATGGCTTATTCTTTCAAAGACTTTGGCTACAAACAGTTCTCACTTGTGTCCAGCTAAAGTGACTAATCCCAACAACCATGGATTTAACTGGACAAAATTTTAAATATAATAAAAATATTTATGCAGAATACTAACTAGATAAAGTCACCATAGAGCACCAAAAATCTACTGACTCGCTAAAGATTAATGACTAATGTGAATGATCTCAAGATGAGCTGGCTCCTATAACTAATATCTATTTTTAAAATGCTTTGCCTGTAATGTACCTGACAAAAATGTACTTTCATATCTTGGTTTAATATTATTTTACTCTATGTATACATCATAAAGGTGCATTCACACCAATGTATGTAATCTAGATTAAGGCTTCCAAGGAAATAATTGTGCCATTATATTTCTTTAAACAGAAAAATATTTCACTGTATATGACAGAATTTGAAACAACAGTGTTGTTCCATTCAAACAGTATGTGTTTAGAAGAGACAAAAATATAAACAACAGAAAAACAAAAGATAATATAATGCTTTAATTTCCTCATCTAAATCCTGAAACTGCTCAAGATAGTTCTCCTTTGAAATATATATAAATCCAGTTGTTAGGTGTTTTAAATGTTCTAAATTCTTTTAGTTCACCAAATCTATTTACCTATTTATTTATTTTAAAACTGTAGTTGACATACAATATTATATTAGTTCAGCTGTACAACATAAAGATTAGACATTTATATACCTTATGAAATGATGACCCAGTAAGTATAGTAACCATCCATCATCATGTGATATAGCTATTACAGTATTATTGACTATATTCCCTATGCTGTACATTACAACCCCATGACTTACTTTATAAATGGAAGTCTATACTTCTTAATCCCCTTCATTTTTTCCACTCATCCTCCCACCTCCGTCCCCTCTGACAACCATTAGTTTGTTTCTATATGTCTATGAGTTGTTTTCACTGAATTTATTGGGGTGACATTGGTTAATAAAAATATATAGGTTTCAGTTGTACAATTCTATAATAGAGTATCTATATATTGTATTGTGTGTTCACCACCCAAAGTCATGTTTCTTTCCATGACCATTTATCCCTCCTTTATTCTCTTCTACCTTCCTCTACCTGCCCCTGCTTCCCACTAGTAAGCACCATACTGTCGTCTGTCTCTGTGAGTTTGTCTCTTCCAAAGAGAGAGAGAGAAACACATTCTACATTACCTGAAGTAATCCTTTATTTGCAGTGAGAATAATAATAAAAAGCATGATGTTTATTTCCAGTAAATATTCTACTCTGGGGGAAAAAGAGAAAAAAATGAATAGAATATTCATTCAAAATGATTAGAATATTGACGTCTGCTAGGTCTTAGTTTATGGACTTGAGAAATTATTTGATAATTGATGAAGAGGTTTCCAAGAGGAATATTCCCAGAATAACTTGCTGTTTACCCCTCTTCTTGTAGGTAGCTCGTAGTAACCGCATCAGCATGCCTACATACGCACGTCCCCCAGGTCACTGGATCAGGGCACACTCTATCTGAAGCACGATGACCTCTCGAATGGCCTTGCCTACGGGTGTACCTATCAGGTAGGACTGGTCAAGTCTACTTATCTACAAAGCATGTCTGTGATCAAAATTCACATTTTAAGCTCCCAAAATACTTACGATGCTTGGAGGAAACGTTTTATTCTTAGTGACTGCCTCAATTGCCAGCTTACAAGCTGATATATTGCTGTGCATAAACCATGTGCTCAACTTCAGAATAATTCAATTACCCGTTGGAAAAATTAAACACACTCCCAGTAACAATGCAAACACGCTCCATTTAAACAAACATAAAAGTCTGCCCAAATTATTTAAGAATAACCTAAAAGAAATCCAAGTTAATACATGACAGAGAGGACATACATTTTTTCAAGAGGAATCCTGTAGAAAGATTACTGGTCTGTGGAATCAGGAAACTATTAGCTGACCCTGTAACCTGGGGCCAAGCACTAGCTACCTCTTACCCTATATTCCTTTATCCTAAAACAAAGATAATTTATATTCTGGCTAGAACATAGAGCCCGGAACATATATGAAAACGCAAGGGTGCTTCGCTCATTTCTAACAGGTGTCAAAGAACTGATCTCAAATTTCTCATGTTAGAATTTGGTACAAGCTTCAAGATGATACTCTTCCCTGTCCAGAGCAGCGGTGCTCACAGAAATGGGGCTCCAGACTCTCGTTTGCAATCATTAGCCTTAAGAGCCACAGGATAACTGAAAGCACCAGAGAGGCTAATATCCTGACATAGAAATTAGAACATCTGAAAACCCCCAGGTAACACGTGAAAGGAATAATGTGTGCCACTAGAATGAACAGCTTGCTGCTACTGGGCTGAGTCGTGCTCTTCTATATAATTTATACCCTGCAAAAAGGAGAGGAGGAGAGAGGAAAGAAGAATGGAAGTGATTGGGATATTTTGCTTGAGAATATATAAAGAACTAGCTTCCATAGGAAAGAAACTGCCATGGTTTAGAGAGAGAGCGAGATGAGTTCCTCCACGAGACATCCAAGGATAGCATTTTTCACCTTCTCTCGTAGCAACTTTCAGGGTCTGTCATGTAGTTATTGCCCAAAATTGTAGTGTAGATGTTATTGCAACATCTAAGCAATTTTCTTCTTTCTCCTACCACCCCCAAGTTAGATACAAATAAAGGAATAACCTATACAGTGAAAAACATAAAGGATTTTTCCTGCATTCATCCCAGAAAGAACATCTGAGGGATTATTTTGTATCACCACAAAGTATAGGTTTTCTGTTCTGAAAGCAATTGCTCTGGTCCCGTCATGAATGTCAATGCTAGGGATGGTTCTTGGGATCAGACCCAGGCCAGTGCATCAGAAAGACGTTCTTGTAGCTCACCCTGCCAGCACCAATGCAGAAGTTAGCTGGTGTCAGCAGTGGGTTTGAGCCACTGGGGGGGACAACCATATAGTAAAGGCCATTGGAACAGGTTGTCTTGTTCTAGAGTTGGGGGCTGTGCTGTCCAATACAACAAGAATACCTGCGCATTGTTACCCCGGCCACGGGGCATTGGCAAAACAGCCACTATTACATTTCTTATTGCAAAATAAGGGTGACTCCTCATCCCAGCCATCTCCTTCCCTCCTCCATCTTCACACACAACCTATCCCACTCTTGTCCTGACTGGATCACACAACTGACACACTGAGCTGAGAATTGAAACAAAAAATTTTATTTTTTGAATTTGATAAAATAAAATATCCAAAAACAAGTATGGCTTACAACAAGAGGTTACTTAACATACAAATGCACCTTTACACATCACAAACAAATATTACATGGTTACATGCTATTTCTAAACTGAAACGTGTAGCACCTTCAATTTGGCAGTTTCAAGAAGTAACAAGTACCTTTTACAAAACTCATATCCATAAACCCTACTGAAAATATATACACACGCTACAAGAAGAGTCATCCCCTACACGCACACACAAAAGAGTATTATCAAACTGTGGGAACTAAAGCATGCTTCCAGATAAATGAGAGATTAATTTCTGAAGGGAAAGGGACGGAAATAAAGACATTAATGGCATAGTGGCCCCACGTTTTAAACTACCTAATTCATCTAAAAGTCACTAACACAATAATTCTCTGTAAAGAAATGCATTTTAATTGCTCCGTCACTGATTCAGTCAACAGGGCAATTACTAGTTGTTGAATCTGAATACAATGCTCCTGTTCAAACAGTAGTGCTCCAGAGGGAAATCCTCCAGGAATGAGGTAACCGACCACTTACCTGGTGTGAGTTCAGTGGGCAACTTTCATTAAGGCAAGTTAGAGATGGGTGTTAGCTTTCACTGATCTTGGTAACTCCTTGCTTGCGTGTTAACTTTGCCCTAGCTGGTTTGCCTCCGGTTCTCTCTGAGTGTTATTACATCCTTTAATTTCCTGTGTTCTTAATCTTCAGCCCAGGGAAAATGAAGCTGATGTTGTTCCCTAAGAAATGTTGCTCATCACTTTTCCACACAGACATCTGTAGCAGCTTCTAAGGCCTGGAAATTATTAAAGCCCATTTCAAGGCCTTTACTCCCTTGTCTCGGGTGATTTGTGCCTTGTTAGAAAGGAAATCAATTTATTCCCTGTTACACCATAAAGTGGCTGAGGGGGGAAATCATATTTACTTCAGCATCTCAGCATTGTCTTATGAAGTTTTAACTAAAGACTTGAGATTGATGTCTTATGGTTGGCCACAGAAAAATAACCTTGATTTTGTCTACTAGAGCTGTCAATTTCACCATCTGTATTTCAGAATTTGAGCAACTTTGAAGTCAACATGTTAGCCTGGCTGGTGTGGCTCAGTGGTTGAGCGTTAACCCATGCACCAAGAGGTCTCCGGTTTGATTCCCAATCAGGGCACATGCCCAGGTTGTGGGCCCAATCCCCAGTGGGGGGCCATGCAGGAGGCGACCAATCGATGTTCTCTTTCATCAATGTTTTTAGCTTTCTCTACCTTTCTCTTCCTTTCTCTCTAAAAAAGAAAAAAAATTTTTTTTAAAGAAAGTCAACATGTTACATACTCCAGGTCTGTTCCCTGCTGGTGGGTGGGGGAAGGGACTGAACAAAAGCAGTCTAGCCACATGCCCAATAAGGTCTGAGTGACGTGGGAGGTGCCCGCCTGTCACACCTGGGATCGAGTCAGTGGCCAGAAGAGGCACGGCCCCTGCAAGCACATGAAACCTGAATATTTAGTCTCTTGCCACGGGAGTCAGACTCCTGGCTCGTGGGGCTCCCATGCCCTGTATTCCCAACATGGCTCACAGCCACGTGGGACTCCTTACCGTGGACAGATGGACGAAATCTAGCCTGATCCTGCTCTGAACCCGGCTGCATTGTGGAACAGAAGCTCTGGACTTTGGCCTCATTTCTAGCCTTGCTGAACCCACAACTGCCCCTCTTCCAGGACTGGACTGAGGGACATGGGACTCTACAACCCCAGAGATGTAATTCCACACCAATAAGAACCATGTATTCTCCTGTGCGAGTCTTAGAAAACTCATTTTCTTTTTTATTTATTTATTTTCCCCCCTTTGGTAATCCCCACCTGAGGATATTTTTCCCATTGATTTTTAGATAGAGTGGAAGGGAGGGAGGGGGAGAGAGAGAGACAGGGACATTGACATTGATGTGAGAAAGACACATCGATTGGCTGCCTCTAGCACGACCCTGACCGGGGCCGGGGATGGAACCAGCAATCCAGGTACATGCCCTTGACCAGGAGTCAAAACCGCGACCCTTCCATCCGAGGGCCGACACTCTAACCCCTGAGTGAAACCGGCCAGGACAGAAAATTCATTTTCTAAAGATGTCACAAGAGCCCCATTCCCACAAATGTCCGAGGCAACCGGCCCCCTCATCCCTCTGGCAACAGAATCAGTTATAAAACTTAAAATAATTCATCATCCTAATAGAAAATGTAGCATTATAACTAATATTGATTGACTTTCTTTCCATTCTGAGGGGGAGAACATAACCATTTTTCTAGTAGTCCATGCTAGAGAGACAAAAATCTAATGTAATAGACTATGTCTTATTCAACTTTGTATTTCAGCACCTCAGTCCATGTACTCTGCCAGGTTGCTTACCTCTTACAACCTGCTGCTAGACATTCCAACTGTCTAGAGTTGCAGGGGCCCAGGGTCGATGGCCCCTTTGCTTCTGATCCATGAGATTTTTGGAACCTCCTCTGACCTTCCTGGACTCCAGAGGCCACCAGTTCGCCCATATGCCACTCCTTCCGCCTGCACCCTAGTTTCCTCTACGGTTTGCTGCCTGTCACGTGAACTTTATTTAGGGCATTCACCTGGGTCCATTCCCCCAAATGCGGCCTCCCCACCCCCATCCTGCTGCAGTTCAGTAAAATCTAGGTGACAAATTCACTGGACAAATATTTTTGGAAGCTACCATGAGCATTGTTCTCGGTGCCTAGAACACTACAGTATTTTAGACAACCACAATCACTAGCTTGAATTCTGCAAATGAGAACAAGCCATAAGCAGTGAAACAAATAAAAAAGTGACAATTTCAGGGAGTACTGATCACCTAGAAGTGAGTGAGTGTCACATTTGCCCCAAAGCAGATAGATAATAATTTGATTATTATTTCCTCAAAAGACTTTCCCTAAATTGAGCTGCTTTCCAATCAATCGAAAGGGGAGGGTGGCATAAACCAGTTTCCCATCAACAAATAAGCACCTCCCCCCAAACACACACATACACACACACAGTTTTGTTCTGGTGTTTTGCTTTATGGTGAGGGGAGAGCAGGAGGAGTGCTTGAGACTCACGGAAGACACATTTTCTTCTTTACCAGCTATTCCTGTCTGTCCTTTTCAACCTAATATATAATAGTATTTAAGATTTTCAAGTGTTAAAATATTTTAAATTCAGTATATCAGTCAGGATGGTAGCAAGAAACAGAGGGAACAGTCAGATCACTCATACCGAGCAATGTCAGAGAGGTGAGGAAAGGGATGCTCACAAAGATGAACCAGGATGAAGGGCGAACAGAGAAAGTGCAGGGACAGTGTGGTACCTGAGACCAGTACCGGCAGGGCTGCCACCACCACCGGCCTGTATGGAAGGGGACACAGTGGTTACAGGAACCTGGAAAGAGAGGCTGTGTGGAGAGGTCTGCCCGGCGGGCACCGTGAACTTGGGTCAAGGGCACAGCCACCTCCTGACAACCTTGACTTCACTTTCCCTCTTCCTCCCACTTCCTGCTAATGCTCCCCATGGCCAAACTCAGCAGCAGGCCAGAGGCAAGGGATGCTTTGATGTGGTCTGTCCAATTCAGTTTCCTAGGGGTTATGGACTGAATGCTTATGGTCCCCCCACCCCCAAATGTACATCTTGAAGCCGTAACTCCCAATCTGTGATGATATTTGGACATGGGCCTTTGAGAGGGTTGGATAAGGTCATGAAGGTGGTGCACTCGCTCTGGGATTAGTGCCCTTATCAGTGGAAACGCTAAGAGTTGGCCTCTCTCCACGCCCACGCACCAAGAAAAGGCCTTGTGAGCGCACAGTGACAAGGCTGCCATCCGCAAGCCAAGAAAAGAGCCCTCTCCAGACACCACAGCCTGCGGGGCCCTGGTCTTGGACTTTCCCACCTCCTGAACTGTGAGAAAATAAATCTCTGCTATTTACAACACCCCGTCTCTTTTATTTTGTAATGAGGGGCCGAGCAGGTAGAAAAGGGCAGGAAAAGGGATCTAACAAGGCAAGTGGACAATACTCAAGTATGCTCAGGTGCATTTTATAAATAAGTTATTAGTAGCATGGCTCAAACTATGAATTGGTTAATATTTCAATGATTAATTCAGTCAGAAAATGTGTTATTGCCAAATATATTGTGTACTGACTTTCTTTTAGCCACCTAAGGATAAAAGTCCTCAATTTTTTTTTGCCAGCTTGCAAAAATCGTTAACAGCCAAGTAAAAACTGTTAAAGGAGCAGGCAAAACAAATGTTCATTTGTGCTCTAGTATTGTTAGGGTTTAAAGAATATTTTTGGAACCCTGGCCGGTTTGGTTCAGTGGTTAGATCGTCAGCCTGCGGTCCAGAGAGACCCGGGTTCAGTTCCCCCTAAGGGCACGTACCTTGGTTGCAGTTTGTCCTCGACTCCAGCTGGGGTTGTGCAGGAGGCAGCCACTCGATGTGTTCCTTTCACGTCGATGTTTCTCTCTATTTCTCTCTCCCTCCCACTCTATCTGAACAAAAGTGGAAAAATGTCCTCAGGTGAGGATAAAAAAAAAGAGTATTTTTTGATATTTAAATTCTTTTTTTTTAATCATCACCCGAGGACATTTTTGTATTTATCTTCAGATAGAGCAGGAGGGAGAGAGGGGGGAGAGAGAGAGAGAAACATCAATGTGAGAGGGACACATCAAGTGGTTGCCACCAACATGACCCCACCCAGGGCTGGGGACAAACTGCAACTGAGGTATGTGCCCTTAGCAGGAACTGAACCTGGGAGTCTCTGGTCCAAAGGCCAATGCTCTAACTGCTGAGCCAAACAGGGCAGGGCAATATTTAATTTCTTAATGAGGTTGGTGTTTTGTAGTGGGCTGCCATGGTTTCAGTATCCATACATTTATTCCAAACAGGATGCTTCAATCCTAAGGCATAAAAAAAAAAAAAAAGTGGGACACTCATGACATTGTCTGACCACATTCATTTCAGTGATTACAGGATTAAATTCATAAAGCCAGGGAAACAACTTGAAATTTTTACATCCGATGGCTTAGCTGCCTAATATGTAAATTTATAGAGCCCTGGGGCAAACAAAATGTCACAGATTTATTAGAGTACGTAAAACTATTATCAGGGAAAGAAGTTAAAATCAAGTTTCTTCAAAGCTGTTTTTAAGCTCAAGTGCCCGGATGGAGCAGATATCACAAACAGCCGGGCCGGCTCTAACCAGCTGAGACTTCAGAGAAAGGGAGAATCACCACTATTTCTAATTAAAGCTCTGTAAGTGGCAGAAAAAAAGAAAGGTGACTTTAGATGTCTGTAAGATAACTGGTCTACCTTACACTTTTAAAATGTGTATCTTTCCTTACAACTTAAAAGCCAAGGAAACAAATCAGAAAGTTTAAAGCTTTAATGATGCTTTAAAATGGTCTATTTAAAAAGGTCTTTCAAAAATATTTTCCCTCCAGATGATCTTTGGCAAAAACCTTTAAAATGTCTCTAATATCATGTTGATTATCTGCAGGGAGAGGCTGACAAATAAGATTTATTAGGCAGCTACTATATGCCAAATTCTATGTGACTGCTTCACGTATAATCTCATCTCATCTCCACAATGACGCTCCAAGGTAGACACTATTTTCACCATCTCATAAAGGCATCTGCAGTCTCCTCTGTCCATCTCCAATTCACCAGAGCCTAAAAACGTGTGTGGTACTTAGCAGGCACTCAGTAAATTTTCTTGGAATGAATGAGTAAATGACAGATGCCACTCTATGTTGAAAAAATAGAGTTCAAAATCGTCACAGGAAATAATCACCAGAAAAGATTATTCTTGGAAAATGCAAGCTTGATCACCTACAGAAAATGTGTTCATATTATTTAGATGGTGTTTCATGTTTACAAAACCTTCACAAGGTGGATAAAGGTGGACACTTTAGGCAGAAAGTGGAAGAGAACAAGACTATTCGTGAACTGGGTAAGCTATTTGAGTTTATGTCATTCTAGAAACATACAGTGATATGTAAGATTCTTTAATTTAGGCAAACTATTCAAAGGGAAGATGTCCAGGAACCTTCCAGAGGTCACAGCTGGTCCCCAGGACACCTGTAAGGGGATAGTATAGGGAGCCATGGGTGCCTTTGGGGGAGGGGGGGAGGCACACCAGTCTCAGCCATGATCAGTAGCTCTAGATTCCTGACTACAAATATTCACTGACACGTGCTGTGGGCTGGGGACTGGAGGGGAAAGCAAAAATGGTGATGAAGACTGCCCGTGCCAAGAGCAGTCCAGGCCATGATGAAGAAAGAATAGTGCACATCCAGACCTGATTCAGCACCAGGAAAGTCCATCTGTCAAATGACGGACAGCGGCAAATAATACCAGATAGCGCAAGGGAACATTATTACTCAGAAGCTTCTTCAGCCACAGCCCTTTAGCAGCTGTCTTCCTAATTAAGTGGTAGGTTGCATCTCTTCCTTGGTCTCCGGGGCCGGCCAGTTCCTGACATGCTTTTAAACATATCCCTAATGCTTTTCTTCTCCCCACACGGCAACAAGTGAGTTGGGTGTCTGCCCTTTGGTAACGGGCATGTTTCCAGAAGAAATCTGAGGTCCTAGAAATAGCCAGATTGGTAGAGAGAGAAAGGCACTGTACACAGTCATTTTCTGCCAGATCTGGTCCCCTGGACCCTCCACATCTTTCCACCTTTCTCCACACTGCTGTCTGTCCTGGAGGCTCGCCTGTATGGACTACAGCAAGACGCCCCTACCCCTGGCTTCCCCTTGGGCTTGGCAGATGGGGAGCCCTAACTGGACACTAGAGAGAGAGAGAGAGGAGAGGCAGGGCTGGGTATTTATTCTCCTGGCTCCCTCCCTCCAGTGTCACCTCCAGCGTCCCCTCCAGCTTCTGTGTCCTTCACCTGAGGCAATGGTCCTCTCAAGGTGGCCTGCTGTAATTCTCTCTCAACTCTGGTTTCTGTAACCTGCCCCTGGACCTGGCCTGGACCCTTATCTCTGTGGACACAGAGATGGTGAAGAGCATGGCTGTTGCCAGTCCTGAGTCCCTGAACTATTGTGGGTCTTCTGTCCAGTATCTTTATAAGGAGCCATTTCAGAAAGAAATTCACCTTGAGTTATTTTCATTTGAGAGCACCATCTCCTTCATATCTTTCATATTAGTATCTTGACATATCAATGTATGTATTCATTCAGCAAATAATTATTAAACACCTACTGTGTACCAGGCATTATTCTATGCCCTGGGAATACAGCAGTAAATAAGGTGTATATACGCAATAATTATTATACACACACACACACACACACATATAGTCACACACACAAACATGCATACATACTGCTTCTCTGTAGTATAACATAATTATTAACAGTAGACGCTAAAGTTAAACTATCTGGTTTCAAATTCTTGCCCTACTCTTAACCAGCTGTAAGATTCTGAGAGAACATGCTTCACCTCTCTATGCCTCAGTTTATCCTTTTACAAAATAAAAATTAGATAGATACTAGGTAATAGGATCTACTTCCTTAGCATATTAAGAAGATTGTGTGAGATAATACAAATCATGTCCTTAGTGATAAGCACCTAGTACGACCCACATAAACAGGAACAATTTTCATTGTCTCCTGGGGCTTGCATTCTGATGGGGGACAGAGAAGGAAAATTGACTTGGTTAAACCCAACAAGGCAGTGGTGATCTTGAGTGCAGCACTTCAGTTCTCGGAGATTCAGTTTACTCATCCATTAAAGGAGGAAAATAAATCCTATCATGCAGTTTAGGGAAGAATTAAGTTAAATTGTATATATAAAACACCTAGTACTACCCTGGCCAGTTTGGCTCAGTAGTTAGAGCGTCAGCCAGCGGACCAATGAGTTTCGGGCTCCATTCCGGTCAAGGGCATGTACCTCAGTTGTGATTCGTCCCCGGTCCCAACAGAGTCCTATGGGAGGCAACCAGTCAATGTGTCTCTCTCACATTAATGTTTCTCTCTCTCTCTCTCTCTCTCTCTCTCTCTCTCTCTCTCTCTCTCCCCCCCTCCCCCCCCTTTCCCTCTTCCCCTCCTCCCACTCTATCTGAAGATAAACAAAAATATCCTCGGGTGAGGATTAAAAAAATAAAAACACTTAGTACAATATGTCACTCAAATAATGCTCATTGTCTTCTATCCCTTTATTCCTTAATTCAGATCTCTTGCTTCTTAGAGTACATAGTTTTCCAAATCAGCTTCTCCTGTAGTGCCCCCTGGAAATTGGTGGCTTCAGCCTTGTTCCCTGACACCCCACAACTGCACCAAGGAGGAGAGGAAAAGCCATCAGAGACAAAGATGTGTATGGTCCCAGAAACACATTCTGGAGTTGCAGATGGGGCTCAGAATGAGGGAGAAGGCAGGGTGGAGACTCTGTGGGCAGAGGGGGCCAGGGAAGTCAGGCCCAGAGCAGGAGTGTGGAGGGCAGGGGACATAGGTGACAGGAAATTCAACTGTTCATGTTTCTTATGTTTTCTTTTTTTTTCCCCACTGATTTTCCCTTTATTTTTAGTAAAATTCCTTTGGAAAATTGTAACCTCTCTCAGTGTGCTAAGAGGAAATAGGAATTGGCAGACTGTTCATGCTTAGACAGGGATAATACGCGACGACAGAGGTCACCTCTATGGTAGGATAGAGACAGCCTTCAAGTCTTCCTACGGGGAGGAGTTTGACAGACTGTGTCCCCTATCACTACCTCTCCCTCACCCCCTCCCACCCATGATGACATATCATTTCTTTACAAAGAAAAGACTTAAAGTATATATGGTAACACATTAGCTTGTGATAATGTAGTTGATGAGTCATGAGTGTCTCATTATTTTCTATACATGAAGTATTAGAAAAACAAATATAAAACTCCAGAATTTTCAACACATGGAAAGCACAATAATATTTCTCTAATTATTATTCATCAATGAGGGGAAAGAAAAGGAAAGAAACATTTAGTGTCCAGTATTGAGACTAAGTGAATCATGGCGCACCAATTCTGTGGAATTTTATGGAGAAAGGACTGCTGTTTGTGCGGGTTACGTGAAAATGTAAAGCAAAAGGTTTACCTGCAATACCAAAACAAAAATGTACTGCAATGTCAGCATTAATTGACCAATAATTGCACAATAATAATAGTTAATATATGTAGTTGGGTTTATTTTATATTGTCCATGTATGCTCACTTATACAATTTTCAGAAAACCTTAGGATTAAATGCTATTATTACCTCATTTATAAATGAGGAAACTGAGGAGTTAAAAATGTGTCAAGCAGCAGCAATGGGATTTGAGCCCAAGACAGTTAGCTCTCGAAGCATGCGCTTAACTACTGCACTATGCTACCTCCCATAAATGGGCTAATAATAACAATAGCTACCAATTGTTAAGAGCAATAATCATCCAGGTTAACACTCAACAATGCTGTGAGTAGCTATTATTAATCCTATTAAAAAGATGGAAACCTCAGCAGAGAGAGGTCAAAGTAATTCACCCAAAAACACACAGCTAGAAACTGATCAATCTAATCTCACTCCATAGCCCATGTCCTAATCATGACACTAGATGTTAATTCTTCTTTGCACTATTTTCTAAATCTTCTGCAATGAGGGTAGTTTACTTAGATTTTTAGAAAGGAGAAAGGAAAAAGCACAAATGAAAAACTCTAACAGCAAAAAAAAAATTTTTTTAACTGCAAATTAATATAACATTTTGGATAAAAAACAAAATTTAAGCTTCCATTTTATAGCTTCCCTTGAAGTCTTTTAATTCACTCCTCACATCACTGTGAAAGAGTACATACAATTTTATATCACCAAGAAATAAATTTGACGGGTAACACTTGGAAAAGGCATTTCTTTACGTGATCAGTGATTGGTTGAATAAACTCACTGCCGTCGGCAGTTCAAATCTAGGATTCAATTTAATGGAATGACCAATGATTTTCTCTCCAAGCTATCCAATGTGTGTCTCATTACCCATTAACAACCGAGAATTACTAATCACTGGGTGAGCTGAAAGCCATGCACAGGCACATGACACGTTACAAAAACAGTCTTGCATCCTTGGAGAATAGTGCTTGTATGCAGCATCGCAAGTTGGACAACGCAGGTTCAAGATATTTTTAAGCTGCGGTTGTAATGCAGACATTTAGAAACAGAGATGACAGGCTTGAACAGCAAGCTGCCTTCACCTCCACCCGTACCCCTGAAACCTTGCCTCAGGTCTGAGCGTCCCCTTCCTCCCACGCCCTAAAATGGGGCCTGTGGAGGAGTAGGATGAGGAAAGGGGTGGGGATCAGAAGCAATTCGTCAAACTACATGTAGGCTGGAACCAAGTATCTGCCAGTGCTCAGCCCACCTGCTAAGCAGCATGTCTCTCCTTCCTCAGAGTTCAGTTATATTTCTGTGGTCTAAACCTCAATTCTTACTTTTGCTCTAAAAATTATCATGGTCATCTTCATTTACTTTCTAGTAATAAACCCCTGTATTTGACTTTCTTTTAAATATTTTAAAGATAGATATTTCTATTTGTATGTCTCCTAATTATGCCAACTGGAGAAATATTCAGGCCACAACAAGGCTACCTACCCACAGCGCTGGGCTCAGTCACATGGCTACGACTTGGGGCCTCAATAATCTACATCCATAGTGTTTAAAAGACTATAAAATAATGGTGGTGGGGGCATAGGTAGCCCAACCTTAGAGGCTAATCCAGGTAATAGACTTTATAAACTATAAATGGGTTTGTTTGCTTGTTTGTTTGTTTTTCATTGTCATGAGATTGTAACTTTTACTTTCCAGAACTCTAAGGGTTTCTAGAAAAGAGACCACGATGCAGGACTACTCCCCAAGAGAGAAGTAGTCAGAAATGAAGTGGGATTATTCTTCTTGGGGACTTGGTAGAATATGTGAGCACTGTACCTCCAGGTAATTCTCCTTACAAGAGCCCCCACCGGCCCCATTCCCAAATGAAATCATGCAAAAGTTATTTGCTCACAAACATGTTGAATGTGAGGTAGACTTTTTTATAGAAACGGTCAGTGGGTAGAATTCTGGACTTCTGACTGGTACAGACTTATAAACTGATAACATATGGTTTATAAGATATAAAATTAGAACATAATCACAAAAATACAAACTATCGAAAGAGCAGAAAGTAAAACTCTAGGAGCATTTCTGAATGAATTTGACTTAGGGAATAATATCTTCAACAAGAAGCTAAAAGAAAAAGATTGAAAAATAGATTCATCAAACATAAAAATTACAGTGCAACCAAAGGCACCATTTTTTTTTTTTTATGTGAATAGAGAAGCCACAGATGAGGGAAAAGATCTTTGCCATATAGGCAACCAAAATTAAAACCCAGAATATATAAAGAATATTTACGGATCAATAAGAGAAAGATCACCACTATTATAGATTGAATGTTTGTGTCCCCCCTCCAAAATTCATATGTTGAAATGTGCTAGTATTAGGAGGTGGAGCTTTCTGGACAGTATTTAGGTCAAGAAGATGCACACCTCAAAATGGGATCAGTGCCCTTGGAAAGGGACAACAGAGAGCACTCATTCTCTCTCTACCACCTGAGGACACGGTAAGTTGGCAATCTGCAACCTGGTACAGGACCCTCATTAGAACGCAACTGTCTGGCATCCTGATCTCAGGCTTCCAACCTCCGGAACTGTGAGAAATAAATTTCCATTGTTTATAAGCTACCCAGTCTATCGTATGTTTGTTATAGCATACTAAACAATATAACCACCAAAAAAGGCTAATTAAAAATAATTCATTGAAGAAAAAACTTAAATGACCAATAATCATATGAAAAGATGATTAACTTTATTATCAGGGAAGAGCAAATAAAAAAAAACAATGAGATACTACTTTTATACGCACCAGATTGACAACAAAAATTGAAATGAAAACATCTGATGTATCACTGGTAGTGAGGATATGGAGCAACTAGAATTCTTTTTTTTTTTTTTTATCCTCACCCCAGGACACTTTTCCTTTTTTTGTTCAGATAGAGTGGGAGGGAGAGAGAAAGAGAAACATTGACGTGAAAGGGACATATTGAGTGGCTGCCACCCACACAACCCAACCAGGGCCAGGGACAAACTGCAACCGAGGTATGTGCCCTTAGCAGGAACCGAACCAGGGTCTCTCTGGACCGCAGGCTGACGCTCTAACCGCCTAGCCAAACCTGCCAGGGCTGGAGGTCTGTTTCTTTATGGTATAACCAAAAGGACACTATTGTTCAAATGTCAGAAGGGTTAGCAACTAGAATTCTTATACACCGCTGATGCAAGCATAAAATGGAGAACAATTTGGCAATATCTAGTAAAGTTAAAGACATCTGTGCCCTATGACCCACAATCCCACTCCTAGGTAGATGCCCTGGAGAAATCTCAGTCACATGTACATGGAAATGCATACTATATTATCAACTGCCTATATTGGGAAAATTAAAATGCCCATCAACAAGATGGATAAATAAAATCT
Organism: Molossus molossus; assembly: GCF_014108415.1. Taxonomy (NCBI): domain Eukaryota; kingdom Metazoa; phylum Chordata; class Mammalia; order Chiroptera; family Molossidae; genus Molossus; species Molossus molossus. Next base: position 46,858,974 of record NW_023425403.1, on the reverse strand, counting down.
GCTAAATTAATACAATTCAAAAGTATAGTGCAATAAAAACAAACAAGATCTGTATGTATTCATGTAATCAATCTCTAGAACACAACGTTAAGCTAAGAGTCAGATTGTGAGAGCATAGCAGGTGTCATGATGACTTTTTCATAAAGTTTTTAAAATATCCCTAACAATCATCTCGTTTTTGTTTAGACGTACACATAGTAAAAGTATAAGATATGCAGAAAAAGACACTTAAGGTAGTTATTGTTTGTAGCTTATAAACAACGGAAATTGATTTCTCACAGTTCTGGAGGTTGGAAGTCTAAGATCAGGGTGCCAGCACAGGTGCATTCTGGGGGCCCTCTTTCAGGCTGAAGACTGCCAACTTACTGTGTCTTCACGTGGTGGGGAGAGAATGAGAGCGCTATCTGTTGTCCCTTTTAAAGGTCACTAATACCATTCTTGAGGTATCCAAGACATTATATGATATGATCAAGGACATTAATTCTTTATCATGGCCTTCACTTCAACTGTCATATCACAGGTAAAAAAAAAAAAAAAAAAAGGAGACCCCCTCACCTCCCACAGCAACAAAATTCAGAATCTTTGGGACTGGGCAGAACAAACAGTTAAGAACCTATTCCCTGCAAATTCGGAAGAAAGAGCAAAGAAACAGGGTCACGAAAGGAGTAATGTGTGTGGGCACTGCATGGTGCATCCCCATACTGAATCGTGCCCTTTTCATGGCTCTGCAATGGGAAATAGATGACAAATACATGTACAAGGGGGCTAAATTCTGAGGAAAATTTGTGACTGTCTTATAAAAATCCCAATGAGTTACATTATATATTTTTTCCCTTTGAAAAGTCAATATGTGGATTTGTAAAGTCCAAGATAAGCCAGTACAATGGCATAAAAAAAAAAATCCCTTGACCTAACTCACAGTTTATACATTAAGTCAAACCAAAAATAAGTTATCAGCTGTTCTGTCAGTAGAGAAAAAAATCAATATTTTCCTATCATACCATCTGCTTTAGGGGTGCAAGTTAATAAATTTAGCTGGTGAGATTTTCTTCTCTTTGGATTCTAGAGACAGAAAATATATTTTCAATAGTTAATCTAGTCACTTATTATATAGAGCAAAGGAAAATAAAATACTAGTATTTGAACATGTGAGTTTGCCATGTTTGGTGGTAGAATTCTTCCCCACTGAAGCAGCAAGTCTGTGTCATAGCTGTGACTTAGGCCGCTTCACCCCGGTCCTCCTGCCTCCCAGCTTCTTACCCTTTCTGCCCACAGAAAGGGTATCAGTCAATCAAGGAAAGAAAACCACTCAAACTCTAGAAAGTAATAGCATCTGGGACCTGTTTTTAAACCTAAATGTATTTTGTTTTTCTCTGAAATAGAAAATTGACTACATTTATATAACTTGAACACATAACTAGATCTACAAACAAATATGGGGAATTTTTCTAATTTTCTTAAATTTTGTAAGAAAACATTGTTATTGAAAGACAAACACACTGAGATTCATCATACCTTGATATTACATACCTTTTGATGAAAATAAGTTAAATATGAGTTCAACTTTTAAAACACAGAAATATAGACAGCATGAATGGACCTGGAGAACATAATCCTAAATGAAATAAGCCAACCAGAGAAAGAAAAATACCATATTATCTTACTAATACGTGGAATCTAATGAGTACAATAAACAAAATAGAAACAAACTCACAGATACAGAGAAGAATGACACCTGTCACAGGGTGGGGGGTAATGGGGCTGGGTGAAAAAGGTGATGGGATTAAGAAAAACTCTCAGACACAGACAACAGTATGGTGATTACCGGAGGGAAAGGGGGTTGAGGGGAGGTAGAAGAGGGTATAGTTGGGATAAACGGTGATGGAAGGAAACTTGACTTGGGGTAATGAACACACTGATGATGTATGTGTTATAGAATTGTACACCTGAAACCTATATAATTGTATTAATGTCACCCCAGTAAATTCAATTAAAAATAAAACATAGACAAATAATGCACAATGGAAACAGGCTTTCGTAGGAATTTTCAAAACAATGAAGTGCATTGGATACCCACTACATGTCAGTATATATAATGACTGTATGTTTTCTCACATGCGCTGTATTACAACTGATGCCAGTTATTTCAATTACATCATCTTGTCTAATATTTCAAAAACTCTACAAACAGCTTTCTTTACATTTTTACCCTAGAGATGTCTTCCTATTAATGTGCTTGGCAGCAACTGACCAGTCAGATAAAAGCTCCTTTTGATGTAAGTTTTTAAGTTATTAAGGTATTTCTAAATCGGCAGAATCATCCTAATCAGGAAATAGTCTGTTGTGAGAAATTAACAGAACTTTCTTGCTTCTCGTGCACTATAGGATGTCAAGAAAACTATCCATTCTGTAACTTTCCTTCTATTTGCCTTTTATCTTGTCCTCTGGGGGTGTTGAGAGTTAGTATCTATAAAAGGTTTTGTATTTACTTGACAAAAAGAAGGTAAGTGAAGGAGACGCAGCAGTATATTCCTGCAACGTGCAGACACTCAGGTGAGTTCCTGCAACCTAAATGGAACATCTTCGGTATCCCAGAACCATCATATAAAGACAGCCGCCTATGGTGCTTGCTTCCACGAGAAAATAGCATTATCTTTATTATCTTTCTTTTTTCCCTAGAAGAGAAGAAACTAAAGATTTTTACAGTAAGAAAGTATCTAATAAAAAATAGAGAACAATACATTTAAAGGGTTTTTGACATTCTCACAATATAAAAGACATTTAGACAATACGTATCTCGGTTCTCTGAAAATGAGAGCTGCTAATTCAGTCTTGCAAAGTAAGAAACTGGGATTCTATAATCCTGTTGTACATATATTTATGTAAACATGAAAAAGCAAGCTGAGAATCGTAGTCATGGTGCAATCACTAGGGGTGGACACTGATGACCCAATTCCAGAGGGTCTGTGGACCATTGTCTGGAATGGGGTGAGTGGGCGAGGCAGGACCAGCTGAGGATTAATAGTGGTAAGGCTTCCAGAAGGCCCACTGTCAGAAATGTATCTTACCAGCCAAACAATAACCACAATAATAATATAGAAATAACAACAACAAGAATGAGTGTGATGGCATAAACAGGCAATTAAATTGGTGCCAGAGAAAAAATAAAGAGAAAGACAACCTTTGCTCTCCTTGACTTTTACTAAGGCTACGGGTATGTCAGCAGGGAATTTCTGAACAACCCAAGGACCCAAAATCTTACCTCTGGACATGCCAGAGATGACAAAATTGACTCCACAGTGGCCAGCAGTGAAGCGCACCCCCCAGGAAGGCTATAAGGAAGTATCTCTTCCCTTCCTAGTAATGGCAAGTTGGATAAAGGAAGTATCCCAAACAGAACAGTATTCCATAAGACCTTTCATTCATTCATTCATTCATTCATTCATTCAACAAAAATTTATTGGACACCTACCATATTTCACAGCATTGAACAAAACCAATATAGACTCTTCTCACAGAGATACAATCTACTAAGGGGAGACAGATAATTACTAAACAAATACTGGACCTGATATTTTTAGACAGTGATATTTCAACAAAGGAAATTAAGAAGAACTACATGATCAAGTCTAGAAAGAGGTAATGCCCTGTTAGTGTGTATGGGATGGTCACAAATGCCTCTCTCAATTAGAGCCAAGACCTGAATACTGAGGACAGCAGTCTCTGGGGGCAGAGCATGCCCAGGAGTAGTGAACTGCAAGTACAATATCCCTAGACGAGGTCAAGCCTGGAGTATTTGAGGATATAAAAGCCTGGGGTGGGCGAGTGGCATGTGAAGAGATCAGGGAGGCATAGTGGAGGCCACATAAGGTGCTGACAACAGTACAGACAAATGTTACTTATTTGCTGCAAATTCTCCCAAAAAGAAATCAGCTACTTTTGCTACATCAGACCCATTATTCCTAAATTATCTACTTTCATGGCTCCTTGTGCATAACAGAGGATGGGCTTGGGGAAAGTCTAGAGATAAACAATAATCAATATTTTTTCTCACAGGCAACCAGCAAATAGTTGGAAAGCACCACCCACACATTATACAATGGTGCCCTTATGTACCCTTTGTTCAGTGGCCTTAGGCCATCCCTACAAAATCCATCACAGCTGGATACAAGAACACTGGCCTATGATTCAGAGACCTGGTTCTACTATGAGCCCTGCCATGGCTGACCCATGATTTCTATACGTTGCTTAACCTCCTAATTTCTTAATTCCCCTACATGTAAAATCAAAGGATTATATAGATAATGTCTTTCCATCTATATTATGTTATTCATTTCAACATTACATCTCTCTTGGTACAGTCAAATCCATATCCAAAACTTACTTTTATAGGTGAAAAGCCCATGGTAGCACAGTTGACCCTTGAGCAATGTAAGAGTTAGGGGCACTGACCACGCAGGAAGTCAAAAATCCTCATATACTTTTGACACCTCAAAATTTAACTACTAATAGCCTATTATTGACAGGAAGCCTTACTAATAATATAAACAGTAGATTAACACATATTTTGTTTGTTATATGTATTAGTTCATGTATTCTTGAAAAAGTAAGCTAGAGAAAAGAGTGTTGTAAAAAAAAAAAAATCAGCCCTGGAGGGTTTGGCTTAGCGGTTAGAGCATCGGCCTGCAGTCCAGAGAGACCCAGGTTCAATTCCCGCTAAGGGCACATACCTCGGTTGCAGTTTGTCCCCAGCCCTGGTTGGTCGTGCAGGTGGCAACCACTCGAAGTGTCCCTTTCGTGTCGATGTTTCTCTTTCTCTCTCTTCCTCTCTCTCCCTCCCACTCTACCTGAAGATAAAATGAAAGCGTGTCCTTGGGTGAGAATAATAAAAAAAAAAAAAAAATCATAAGGAGGAGTAAAAACATTTGCCGTACTTACAAATTTATTGAAAAAATCCATGTATAAGTACACCCACAGAGTTCAAACCTGTGTTGTTCGGGGTCAATTGCATTGTATCCCACAGCAAATTAAAATATCAGAAATGATCTGTTATATAATTTTAGATGCATAAACTCATGGGATTAATAAGGGGCTCAGTGAAGCAATACGTTAAAAAATAGTAGTTTCACTTCCCATAAAGGGTTCCTGCTAATTTTGCTACCTGGTCTATAGTTCCAAGAAGTTTGTACGTGGAAAAAGTCTGCCTTATTATCTGTGGTATTAACAACTACTCCCAAACTAACAGAAGTGAACAAAGAACAATAATAACTCTCAGTTCACCTAGTGCCCTTTCAGCTGAGAACAGCAAAGTACATTATTTACATAATAGCAAATAGAAGGGTTGCCACCGTTTAACACTGGCTAATGTTGTGTTTGAGTAAAATGTCAAATGAAAATTGCACACTATCCTTATACAGTGGTGCCTCCCAAATTCAACCACAATAAATAAAAAATACTAATCCATAGGCCGCAACAACAATCAGCCTGGACATCAAAAGGAGAGATAATATTTTATTCTAAAATACTTGATGCTGTCATCTCTGAAGAATCGGTTGAACAGTAGAAAATGAGGCAGGGTATTAAAATGTTAACTGTACAGTTCTAGCAATCCCATCTGATAATTCATCTTATAGAAATAACTGTTTATCTGTGTGCATGTCAGTGATGCTCGGTGCAGCACAGTTAGTAATATATAAAATTTAGACATAGCCTAGAAGTCCACCAATAGCAAAATGACTCAATGAAGTGTGACATATACATATAATAGATTCTTTGTAGCTATGAAAAAAGTGATTTTTAATGGGAAAAAGTCTGTAATATAGTGAATGAAAAATGCACGTTGAAGACCCATATATTTCACATGAAACTACAGCAGTGGTTTGGTGTGTGTCATCCATTCTTTTTTTTTAATGATTTGCCAAAATGTGCATATTTTTAACCAAAATTAAACCATATGACACATATTAATCTGAAACTTGCTTTTCACACTTACCAGGTCATAGTATGAATGTACTCAAACTTCTTCAATTGGTATTCAACTGGTCTCCTTTTGATAGATATGGGTATTTTTTTCTTTAAAATCATGTGTAATATTTTAAGATATGGGTCTGAATATAAATACTATACAGATAGTAATGTTTGAGATGTGAGATTAGAGGGATATGTAGAGGCTCTGGCTCATTTCAGGTCTTTACATAGTACCAATAAAAGAGTGGTATTTCATATTTTATGTATTTTTCAGAGACTTTAATGATGAACCCTACTTTGAGTGTAGGGAAGGATGCAAGACTAAATCCATTGTCTATATATCTCTCTCAGCTTCATCCAAGATATTTGTCATACAGTAGATGGCTTCTAGCATCCTTCCCATGTCAACAAGTTAGCTCACAAAAAAGCAGTCCCAGCTAGAAAAGGGTGTGATGTTCAAAAAAATAAATCATTAAAAAAAAAAAAAAGGAAAGGGTGTGATGCTCTAATTTGGAAATATAGTAAGCAGATGGAAGGAACAAATTAATTTTAAAACAGATTAAATCTAGCCTAAAATAGTTTCACAGAATGGGGTTTATATTAAAAGGGACAATCAAGCCCAAAAAGCCTATATAAGGAGAAATGTGGCTAGCACCATGAGTAAGAAACAGACAGTAAAATGAATGAATAATAAATAAATGAATTGGATGAATAAAATGGATGTGAGGAGGTCTTTATCATCGATCAGTCTCTTGAATCTCCTCCATGTCCTACAACTCCTTTAGGAAGGAGTTTCCTTCCTAAATTCCTCTTGAAGCATATCACATGTTGCAAAAGGTGTCTGGAAAGTCATAAAGTCATAGTAATAAAGAGCTGAACTGACATTCACCAGAAACTGGGGCAGGCTTTCTGATCTGGTGACCTAAGTAATTTTCACAACAGGCAAGTCAATTCTAAATCCCCATCAAGTCAAGTTGAGATTGGACTATCTAACCTTTGAGATCGGTTCCTAAAATTTTGAGAGATGAAATTCCCTGAGCGCTCTTGGGATGGGAGAGGTGATAGAAAGGAAGTAACAGAGATCAGAGTTGTCTTAGGGGAATCCTGAAGGAGCATTGTAGTTGGACAGGAGCAGCTGTTCCAGTTCAGTATCTTAGGGTTGTAGCAGGGATGTTGAAGTCATATTATCAGAGGACAGTGAGTAAAGTGCCAGAGCACCACGGGATGGAGGAAATGCCATGCAATATCATTTTCAGACAAGACAGCAGTGTTGATGGCTGCAGATGACTGGGGTAGAAGGGAACAAGGACTGAGGCATTTGATGAAATCAGTGCACCTGCATAAAGAGGAAGTGAACTGCAGAGGAGAGAGCAGCTAGAAAGTATTACAAACTTTGAGTAGGAATTTAAAATGAATGTGAGGAGTACCTGAATAAGGAAAATGCATTTCCCCTTCACCCCCTCTAATAATTTCATGGGGCATCAAGGCATTAAAACACAGTTCACTGGTATGACTCATTATAACAAGTTCCATTGGTGCCAGATCAACTCATTTTTAAAAAAACATTAGAAGGAGAATTTAGGGGATGAAATAATCTTGTATAGCCACTGCAGTATATCATGGTACTCAGCAACATGCAAGTGTACATCTTAGCATGCTTACTTTAAAACAGGTATATATTGAGATGTTTGGCTGTTCAAAGTCATGACAATTTTAATTTTAACTAAATGTTTCATTTTATTTCACAATATACAAATTCTCTATTTTAAGGTCACAATTCCTTTGATACAGTATTCAGTATTTGGTGCATGCACACATACATGCATACACACACACATACATACATACACACACACACATATACATACACACACATATACATATACAAACAAGTATTTTTCATGCATTTACAACATTGAAAAAGGTCAACAAATATATAGAGGGAAACCCATTTTATATTAAAACCTGAAATGAAACTGCAATTCTTAGCACCTAATAAATATTAAATATCTACCCTCATCAATTTCATGAAAAAGCATTCATATAGCTTCCGCATGGTGCTCGCTGCATGCCATAAAAGCCAGTGAATCCGAGTCTCCTCAGTTCATTATTTACTACCTTTCCATTCATATCTGAAGCTTACACTGTGAGAACAGTGCTAATGCCAACTATTATATGGTTCATGGAGCCAAGTACCTGGAGCACTGGAAGGCATCCTTTGCAACAGGAATTAAAAATTAATGTAGCATCATTCATTCAACTGCACCAAAACACAATCTCCATAAAAGTGGCTTTTCACTTTCTGTATCGATTTCTAAATTTTTCTGTTTTGCTAAATTTCTTGTGGATTTCAAAAATAAAGACCAACATTAGTCACAGAAACCTGGGGTGGAAGATATCATTATTCCAACCAACCTAATCTAGGATGGCTTCCTCCATGCAAGGGATTTAGAAATTTGAAATGGAAACTAATTGGAAAGCGTATCTGCTCTCATCTGAATTTCTGATGATGCCATTTAGCAGGCCAAGCTTCCTTTTAGGCAAGGAATTTTGCCCCTTGTATCAGGTCCCAAGTAACTCCATCTATTCAGCCACCATCATCAGAAATTCTGAGACATGCCAGAACTCAGAGTGAAACAGGAGCATCTGTATACAGCCGTCTGAGGGATGCACACCCAGTCCCACGCACAGCTGGGATGTGGTAATAGATGCTTGGCAGGCTGTCATTTATCAACTGTGTCTCTAATCTCAGAGATAACCAGGCAGAATACTATGGCCACCTGCCATGAATACACAGCCATAAGTTTTTCTGGCCTGGGCTTTGTGCAGACAAGACCATGGGTGACACTAGAACTCGCACAAGTAGGGAATGATAAGATCAGGCTAGGGATGAATGCAAGTTACAGTTCGAGGCAATGTCGGATCATATTTTGAACAAAAGGTAACTTGTGAACAATTCCAAATAAGAAGCATCCTGGATGGGACCCACAGTATACTCTAGTCATCCATTCAATAAATACAACCAGGCACTGTTCTAGGTACTTGAGATACATCAGTGAGCAAAACAAAGATCTTCACCCTCATGTAGCTTGGGGAAGACATAAGAAAATGAGAGATATAATAAATAGAAAAATAATATAGTTATAAAATGTTAAGTAATATGAAAAAATGAAATAGAATAAGGAGGATTGGGTGTGTCAGAGTTTGGGGCGGGTGGGGCGGGGGAGATGACAAGCTAAAACTTTAGGTGGGACAGGCCAGGCAGGCCTTACTGTGAGACTATGATATTTGAGCACCAACTTGAGGACTTAAGTGAGTTAACCATGTGACTGTCAAGGGGAGGAGCTTTCCGGGTAGAGAGAGCTGCCAGTGCAGACGCCTACGGCAGGGGCGTGCCAAGCCTGTTGAAAGAGGCCTGGGTGGCTGCAGTCAAGCAAGTAGCGGGAGACGGGTAGGCAACGAGGTCCCAAAGGCAACTCAAGTCAGACCATGTGGGCCCTGAAAACCAGTGTAGGGATGTTAGAGTTTACTGTGAGGAAGATGGCCAGTCACTTGGGACACCGAGGAACAGAGCTGAAATATTTTTGCATATTCCAGTTCTAATACTTGATCTTAAGGGAAGTGAATTTTTTAAGTGAGAGTATAGAACTAAGCATGGCCTTTAGTTCCTGAGGATGGAGACCTAAATCACATGAATGTAATTCATTATCTGTATCAATTTTCCACTCCTGGAAGGGGCATAGAAGTCTGTTACTCTGAGAAAATTTAATTTTAATCTTATTCTCATTTGGCCTGCTAGCGAGCCATTCAAATAATTACATGAAACCAGAATCTGCATGTCTTCCAACTCTGACACTTGCTAAAAGGCATTCCTAGGCTTTTCTTACCAAATATGAATAAGATTACCAATGGGTTGTTTCCTGGTAGGCCTGCCTTCTACATTTCAGGTCTAATTTTCAAATAAAGCATATTATAATTTTCAAGAGCCTCAGCCTGATCTTAGAATAATGTATAGTCTAGCTTATAAAATTAAAAATGAAATGATATACACAGAAGTAATGCAGAAATCAGAACCCCCCAAAAATCAATATATGTTTAATGGTTCTCATTTCCTTATAGCTAATACTCAGTTATAAAATGAATGAATGCTGACTAGGTATTTGGGTACAGAATAGCATACTAATTTCCAACCAGTGAGCAGGTAAATTAATTTTTTAAATAATAATGGAGAGCCCAAGAAAAATATGCAATTGTTCCTCTTTTGTGTGAAGCAACCTGTACTCTATATCCAGGATCTCACCTTCATTTTAATTGTTCAGCCATATCCACAAAGAATACAATTTCATGTTGCCAGAGTCCTATTTTAAATACTTAATAAAGCAAATTGATGTGTATATTGTTAGTGTCTAGATGTACTTTAGCCCTAACAGCCAAAGAAAAATTTTAATCGTTCACTTCTAAAATATATTTAGATCACTGGTCATATCATTGTCAATAAACCAGTCCTCTGTGAATTCCATAGATCCACCTGGATGATGGATCTAGGAAGGAAGGAAGGGAGGGAGGGAGGGAGGGAGGGAGGGAGGGAGGGAGGAGGGAAAGGAAGGAAGAGAGGGGGGAGGGAGGAAGGCAGGGAGGGAGGGAGGAGGATAATAGAGCTAGCAATGTGAGACTCAGAATGGTGAAGAAACACTGGGTAGAAGGCTCATTTCAGAGCAAGGAAAGTACTTCTTAATGCTGAGAAACAAAGACTGTGAGAGCTTTTGCAGCTGACCATTGAGAGGGTTGCAGGAGAAGCCACATCCTTGGGACAAGCCAGGTTTCAATACAAGTCAATGAGATGGGAAAATATTTGGAATATGGAAGAAACAGGGAGAAAGAAGAGAGGAGTGCTGGTCCATGAAGACAACAGTGTGGTATGATGAATGGCCAGAGAAGCTTGGGTTTGTAGCATTAATCAAAGAGAAACAAGAATGCGAAGCATGAATAAATTCAGCCCCACGTTGTTTGGGAGCAATGTACAATCAGGCTTGAGAGGACTCCACTGTGGCCCGCACTGGATGCTCAGAAGCTATGGTGCAAAGCTGGGCTTTGATTTTCCCAGTGTCCATTGCGGTAGTGGTCAACAGCAATGAACAAATGTAAGTTACATGGCTCTTCACCCAAAAGGTAGGTTATTTGTACATATACTCGGTACTTTCCAAAACTGAGCCCGTGGCTATCACTCTCAATGGCCTCATGACTGACAAGGGTCAGATAGTGAATGGATGAGCCGCTAGCCTAGAGTTGCTTCCTATATCCTGAACCAGTGGTGGCTGGTACAGAAAGCCTGCTTGCCCATCCCCCTGATGCCTTGGAAACTATTCTGGGCTCCTGAGTGCTCAGAGTTCCTCTGTTGGCCCTTCATGCATGTTTGTACTGTCCCTTGTGCCTTTTCTCTCCTGTTTTATATTTTTATAGTTTTCTTCTAGACGCTGTTTTGATTAACTGTAGCATTAACATAGACCTAGCTGTGTTTCCTGTATACATTTGGTGACAAAAAAACAGAAGTTTCTTTCTTTCCTACACAAAAGTAGTCCAAGGAGGCAGTTCAGGTCTGGCAAGACAGATTCATGATGTTACCGGGACCCAGTTTCCTGTACACAGCTTCCACCCTCTAGACCCTCATTTCTGAGGTGCAGGCCAGGAGAAAGGCATCCTGCTGAGTCAGATCCCTTTAAACAATGTTCTCAAAAGCTTCACGCAACACTTCCCTCACAACTCCCCAGTGAGAATTGTTACACGGCCACATCTAGTGGCAAGCAAGGCTGAGAAAAGCGGTCTGTCTCCGAGGGTAACATGGGTAGCTAAATACCGAGGTCCTAGAACAAAGAAAGAGAAATGATTACTCAGTAGAAACCAGCTCTGTCGGCCACATCTGTGGAGCTGTGTTTCACTTGTGATCCTCTTGCGAAAGGTCCCTCGGAGATCTCTGATGCCTACCTAGGACAGCTTTCTCCCCATTAGCACTGCCATGCTGTAGGGTGAGCACTGTCTTTCCGCTGCTCCAAACTGCACAATTACCTAGTCACCAACCACCATCCACATGGTCCTCGAGACCCAGCAAATCACTAATCAGTCCTACAGCCTTGGGAAGTTATCTGTTCTCTCCGTGCTGTTTACAAGGGGATTATGAATGTCTACCGAATAAGTCTGTTGCAGGGATTTCAGTCAACACAGCACATTTTCCCTTCCTGCTTGATTTACCTTTCAGACAGTAGACAGCTGAGGGGACATTCTGAGGGGAGACATTTAGGGAAATGCCAATCAAAAATCCAACAGACGATATACATGGGTCAAAATTGGAATAGGCAAGGCCAAAAGGGACAGACCAGTTAAGAAACCAACGTGACAAGGACAAGGATACAGAGACCTGATAAGAGGAGAGATCTGAATAGGAAGGTGGAAGGCAGGCACTTCTGAGAGGGTGGCCCTAGCGATTCTGTGGCCACTGTGGTGGCAGCCGCAGCCTTCTACAGGGAGCCCAGAAAGGAAGCAGTTAATGTGCTGACCCAGCGCGACACTTCGTACTAAATCACTCTTCACTTTCATGCGCATCTTTGCTCTCAGGAATATGCTGGAAGAGTACAAAATTATGCCTTACACTTCAGGAAAAAGCTCACAAGCAAAAGCAAATCTAAAATAGAAAGAAATCATTTGATTCCTCAGATTGATGAACTCAAGCCTATTCCGAAGAGGAAAAAAAAGTGCTTTAAACTAACATCTATCAAAAGCATATTTTACTATGTGCCACCCACTGCTCAAGAGGTTCTGAGTGTTTTATTTCATTTAATCTCATGACAACTTTATGGGAGAGATACAATAATAAATAACTATCCCTGACTGGGGAAACAAGGAAACTGAGGGGTTACTTTAAGGCGTCCATGAACACTTGGAGTGACTGGGGGTGGGGGTGAATGACAATGTGTGGCAACGGACCAACCGAAGCTTTTCAGGCACCGGCTCTACCACGAATGCTCAATAATGTTGACCGTCATGGCAAGGAGCTCACACGCAACCTTATAACCCTAAAAAGCAAGTGCAGAGTGATCATCCAGGGCCATGTTTTATATCAAGCGATAGAGTCACACACACAGTGCCACTTGCAGTCATTCACAACAAGGTCATAGTTCCTTCCTGACAGAATGTATGTGCTCACTTGAAGATATGTTGGGCTGTGAAGATGGATTAAGCATGCCACTGCGAGTGCACGTATGCACCGATGAGAAGACGCTCGGGAAAGGACAAACTGTTTCTGCAAAGAGTTTGTTTGTTTGTTTTTTTAACCTTCGAAGCTATACAGCAGTTCCTTTTATCAAGCAAAAGTTCAAAGATGGCATTAAAAATGTTCTCTGTTATGCATTGCTATTTTCAGGAAGCAGGGAAGTCTGCAAGAAAACACGTTCCATCTTCCAATTTGACATCCTCAAATAATATAATTTCCTACGTGGGTCGGTTAATGTTATTTTTGTTTCCTTTTTTAGTTTTGACATTTCAAAAAGCAAATCCTTGAAACTGGCAGACAAATCTTGAACTAGTAACAGTGAAGGCATCCTTCCCCCACACACATACAACATATTGCTCTCTTGAAGAAAGTAATGGTTTTATAGCTGAAATCAATAAAATTGCATTTTAAAATAATCCTTACACATAATAGTCACATTAATTCCATGAATAGCACATGACCTCTAGATTTAATCAATAACAAAATGTTAATTAAAGTTTGTAAATGGGATCAATTCATCTAATAGGAATGATAGATAACTGTTATAAGAAAGTCTAAAGGGAATAAAATAAAATGAGAAATGTAGTAAGGTGAATTTTCTGGGTAAAAAGATGAGTCGAGAAATTAGGAACCTCCATATTTTCCTGAGTTTGTAATGGACATAATGCATCAACGGGATTATTTTAAAAATTCAGAGACCAGGACTAAATCTCTGAAAATGTATTCTGTCTCGTTTACATCTCACTTTTTGGTTTAGTTTCATGGAAATCAGGCTTAGGCAGACCCAATATATTTCCTGTGAATAGATTTTTGTGTCCTTTAAAAAAAAGTTATTATTTATTGATTTTAGAGAGACAAAGAGAGAGACATTGATTTGTTGTTCCACTTATTTATGCATTCATTGGTTCTTTTTTTTCTTTTATCCTCACCCAAGGATATTTTTACATTTATCTTTAGATACAGCCAGAGGGAGAGAGGGAGTAAGGGAGAGAAGGAGGAGGAGAGGGAGAAAGACACATCCATTGGTTGCCACCCGCACAACCCCAACCAGGGCTGGGGAAGAACCGCAACTAAGGTACGTGCCCTTGGTCAGAATCGAACCCAGGACTCTTTGGTCCTCAGGCCAATGCTCTAACTGCTAGGCCAAACTGGCCAGGGTGCATTGGTTGATTCTTGTATGTGTTCTTACTGGGGATCAAACTTGCTTCCTTGGCGTATCAAGATGACAGTCTAACCAAGTGAGCTACCCAGCCAGGGCCATGTGTTCTCCTTACTTTACAATATTCTATAGCTAATGAGATGAGGATGCCAGGGAAACAGTTGCAAGGTGTGAAATGGCAGCAAACGAGGAGGACCAAGGCTCTGGGAACGGGCTGGGAAAAACACTCCTCATAGGATTATCATGCAGATTAATGGAAAATTACTTAAAACCCTGAGCACAGTGCCTAGCACATTGTTATTATCACTGAAAAGCAACAAAATTATTCCTAGAATGCACATTTGGAAGCTTCATGGGCTCCTCGAGGAGTTCCACTTAATGAAGTAGCAGATTACCTAGTGTATTAATTAGCTCTGTGTCCTGGAAGAGTTTATTCAATTTCCAAAATAATAAGATAGCTAGAAAGGGGTTTAATGAAATCCCATAAGAAACTTCACTACCTCTCTTTCTAAATTCCCTGTACACTTATGCAATGCACACTCAAATATTACCAAAGCAACTACCAAAACATAAGCTAGGTCATTATCATTCTCTCTCCCCCCCCCCCCCACCCCCTTCTCTCTCCCTTTGTCATTTCTTTTTAAAACCTGTACCATCTTTTCCAGTTTGGTTTATCCTTGGTTCCCCCATCACTTGCTTCATAGCTCTCCCAGAAAACATACCAAAGCTCCCTTCACTTTTTGTATCCCCTGCCTATACTGAACCACATATTCTCTGTGTTTTAGTTATTTACACTACCTTAATAACATCTGCAAGAAATACATAATCTAGTATCCGTGGGGAGCTTGAAAATGCTGGAATGGAATTGAACTGTCAGGCAATGTTCCTTCTAATTTCTTTAAACTTGGAGTAAATGATTCTACTCTAGCAATAAGAACATAAGCATCTTTGCTAGTGACAAGGGAGAGGTAGGAAAATCCACTGGGCTTATTTGATCCCACCTAAAACCTAACAAGAGACCTCTGGGGCATGACAACCTTGATTTCTCTCATTTGGCTCTAAACAGAAGTCTGGAGCCAACGGCCTCAGCAGGCCCAAAGGAAGCAGGAGAGAGAGGGCTGGAGAGGAGGAAGGCATGAACTTGGCAAGTCTGCAGTCTGCTGGAGAAGGAAGCAATACAGAAGGAGCAGGGGTGCCCCGACCTTCCTGAGGACTCCTGAGAGCCATAATACTTCTGGAAGAGCTCAGAGAAACTCCTTCAGCCTCGCCATCTGTATGGTCCCATTTCTCACTTCTTCCCAACCTTCTTCACATTCTAGTTGAATACATTTCTATAGTAATTTGCTATACCAACTCCACTATTTGATTGACATTTTAACCCTTGATGAAAATATTCATATCTCTATTCTAGTACTAATGCTAATAATATTTGTCAGGCACACATCTAAGCAATTTTATTATCACACTTAATCCTCACAGCAATGCTAACTAAGTGAAAAAGCAGCACAGAAAAAGAAAAAATACTGCATGGTATCATTTATATGTGGAATCTTAAAAAAAAAAAGGCTAAAAGCATAGACACAGAGCGTAAAAAAGCGGTTGTCAGGGGCTGAGGGTGGGAGAAATTGGGAGAGTTTGGTAAAAGGGCACAAATATTCAGCTCTGAGTAAGGCCTGAGGATCTGAGGTGAAACATGGTGACTATAGTTGATAACACCGTATTGTATAATTGAAATCTGCTGACAATGGAACTTAAATATCCCCCCCAAAAAAAGATAAATATGTGAAGTGATGAATGTGTTAGCTAACTAGATCAATCTTTTCACCGTGGATATGTATAGCAAATCACCACAATGTAGCTTACAATTTTATTAATTATACCACAATAAAGCTGAATTTTTAAAAATCCTACCAGCAATTAGAAAAATGCCACAGTGAGATCTGAACACAGGTCTCTGACTCCTGAACAGGGCTGGGTACATTACTCGACCAAAGTCACACAGCGAGTAATAAGATTCAAACTCTGAGTTCTGACCCCAGACTCAGTTTCTCTGTGCTGCACTGAACCACCCGTGCTCTGTGTCTTGAGGGGATGCTCCCTTTTCCTATTTGCCTACTTCTGCTTCAACAAACAACTTACATGCCCGCTTTATTTAACTCAACTAGGTTTTGTAGAGCACCTTTTGTTTACAAAGCACTGGCCAGATTGTGGAGGAAAAGATCCTCTTTCCTTGTATTTTTGGCCACTTGAATTATACAAATATATTCCCTCACTCAATCAACAACTATTTTAAAACATCTATTAGTGCTAAACCCTTGAGATACGAAAGTGAGTAAGACAAAACGTACACCCTGGTGGGGAAGACAGGCGGGTAAAATGTGCTCAGCACTGTTCAGGAGGGATGCTGAAATGGAAAGAACAAGACCAGAGGCAGGAAGTGCATATGAGAGGTGGTTAACCCAGATGGAATTGTCAGGGAAAATCATACCAGGACTGGGCGGGTGCCCTGCAGTCGCTCGGAGCAGAATGGGGACGGAACAGAATGCAGAGGGGCGAAGCATGCCCAGTCACGGAGGCGAGAGGACTGTGCCACCTTCCGAGGACCCGCATGTAGAGCAGTGGGGCTCACAGAACAGCTCCTGTTAGTACATGCAGGTGGCCGGGGGTGGAGCATAAGACATTTGGAAGTGCTGAGTACCTTTCACAATGAGACTGGCTTGACCAAAGTCGTATTTTAGAAAGACCACTCTAGCAGTGAAGTGAACACCAGGCTGGAAGTGGGCAAGTCCAGGGGCAGAAAAACCAGCCAGAAGCCACCCAGAATGGTGATGACATGGACTGGGGAGGTGGCAGTGAGGTGGGACCACTTACTACAAAATTCAAAGTCCATCATGTCTGGGTCCTGGTCCCTCTCCAACCCCACCCACTTGGTGTCCCTCTCCAGCCTGGCCTCCTGGGTGCTCCTACATACCTCAAGCTTGTTCTCACCCACCAGCCTTTGTACGAGCTGTTCTCTGTACCTGACACAGACTTTTTCAAGATCTGCACATGGCTGGTTCCTTCTTGCCATTGAGGTCCCTAAGGAAATGCCGCCTCCTCAATAGACCTTACCTGACCAACCTGTCTGTTATTTATTTTTATTTTACTTCACACTCTCTGTACTTTGATACTTATTACCTGCTTACTGCTGTCTCCCCACGTCTCAGTGCATGCTGTATAAAAATGAGAAACTTGTTTTGTTCACTGCTGAACCTCCAACACCTCAAGCAGTAAATTATTTAATGAGTAAATAAATAAGTGCATGTATAAGTGGGGAGCTCATAGGGAGAGTAGGCTTGAGAGGTATGAAGACTTCAATTTTGACATGAGGTACCAGAGGGATATATACCAATAAAATATAGGTATCCAACTGGAAAGTAGTTAATATGCAGCTCAGAACAGACTCTGTGCCTGAGAATAAATTCAGTCATCGGCATACATATGGTAACTGGAGCTACCGCACTGAAGGAGGATGTGCAGGTGAAGAACAAGAAAGAAGACAAAGGAGTCAGCACCTAGGACAGTACCTGGCACACAGTAAATACTTAGTATTTAATTAACAAATTAATGGATGGATATATTATAGTTACTTGCATACACAACACTATATAAGTTTCATTTGAACATCAAATTTGGACCATTTATTTTTTTAACAACTACAGTCTACTACATGGTTCAATAAATGCTAGGTAAGAAAATTCACATTATATTACAAATATTTATCACCTAACTTATTCCCTAACAACTAGTTGGGTCCAGAAGGTCTGAGTCACTGTGTAGTGAACTGCATCACAGCTCAGGAATATCCACTCTCTCCTCTTGCCACTGACCACCTCTGCCTGCAGGACTGTCCACGTGATTTGCTTCTGCCAATAGCCTGGGAGCAGACACGCCGTACGTCACATCATGACGTGGCTTTAAGTCCAGCTGCGTAGTTGATTCAGCCTCTGGGGTTTGCACTAACTGCCCGGAGATATCCCAGATAGGACTTCTCCTTTTGGCTTGCGTTCCAAAATGGTAACACACCTGGAATGGACCCACAGTCACCCAGCAGCCTGGACATAAGCCACAGCCCATCCACAGCTACAAGTAACATGAGTAAGAAGCAAGTTGTTGCTGGTGTCGGCAACTGAGATTTGAGGATTACTACTGCAGCAAAATTTGACTGATTCTTGAACCCCCAGAAGACAATGAATGCCTCTGGGATGAAAGTAAGGGTGTACAGAGTTCAAAGATAAGGATCTCATAGACAAATTCCTTATCAAACAGCTCTCTCGAGAAATAGTCCTACATCCCTTTCTCAAGGGAGTTCAAGCCAAGAAGATGAGATTTTTATGTGCCAAACGTGTCAGACTGAAAATGAATTAATAAATAGTCCAGGAATTTATATTCATTATTAAATAGAATTTTATTTAAATTTCCTATTATAAACTCTATTAGGACCCTCATGGTCTATTTCCCCATCTTGTATTCAGCTACGACTCACCACCTCCGTTTTGAATGTTTTCATTTTTAAGTCTGCAGTTCTTAAGCTCCTCTGAAAGAAAAGTCAATGAAACTATAAACATAAAGAAGTATTAAATTAAAATAATGATAATTATATAATTAATTCTCATTTCTTTTGCAGTTTTATAATTCCTATAGATTTAATCAAGCCATGAAATTTTATTTATAGAAAATTCTAGATGAAGAAAAATGAACTGAAATACAATTTTCATTCTTGCTTAATTAAAATGGTCCCCTTGAATAAAACAATATAAATATCTGTATTAGGAAGCTTATTGTTGCTGGCTATAGCTACATAATTTTAATTAAGTGACAATATGGATCTTAATATTTATATCAAAAGTTAAATAAAATATGAAATAGTACATTGGGAGAAAGTTTTGTTTTGTTTTTAATCCTCACTCAAGGATTTTTTTTTTTTTTCATTTATCTTCAGATAGAGTGGGAGGGAGGGAAGGAGAAAGAGAGAGAGAGAGAAACATCGAGTAAAAGAGACACATCGACTAGTTGCCTCCCGCATGACCCAACCAGGGTTGGGGACCAAACCACAACCGAGGCACATGCCCTTGACCGGAATCGAACCTGTGACTCTTTAGCTTGTGAGCTGATGCTCTAACTGTTAAGCCAAACCGGCCAGGGTGGGAGAAAAATTTTAAAATAGCATACGAGTAGTCTAGACCCTTATATCCGTATCTTTCAATGAACTCTTCTAATTATGGACAATAAATATACTAAATGCAGGCATCTTATAACAATAACAAATAGATAACTATAATGACACAGCACACACACTAAGAAAGTGGACTAAGAAGTACTTTGCCAGGAGGAGGGACAGGAGCTGGGTGGAGACGGGCAAAGGAGGAGGGAAATGGGGGACATCACTGATAGTGTCAACAACAACAAAATGACAAAAAATTACTTTGCAGTAACTCATAGTCTATAGAGAAAGAGATATATCAGTTTGTGGAGTAATATGCCAAATACCATACAAGGCACTTTATATATACTCCTTTCATTAACAACATCTAAGTAAGAAGCATGTATATTATCTCTGTTTACTGATGAGGAAATGAAAACAGATTTTAAAACTTGACCAAGGTTTTATTTAATTTTCTAGAAATTTTACTCTGCTTTTGAAACAAAAACAGTGTTATATGTAAATTATGATGAAGACTGATATTCAACTTTATCCAAAAATTACTATGAATATCACACTTGCTAAACTATAGCTCTATATATCATACTCTGCCAAATTCTCTAAAGTGTACTATATGAAATGGAATATATGGTAAACACTATTTGGGATACAACTTAAGTGATCAACCCAGGGATGAGGGCAGTGTTGCATCCATGACCTAGTGCCGCAGAGGAAAAGGACACCCCAGAAGGTAGGCATAAACCTGTTTCTCATACCATAGATAAGTAAGTAATTTTGTGTATAGCCAGCAGCACACTACAAATGAAATGGTTAGAATTTGAAAGGCTAAAAGGTGGTGGTTACCAAAAAAAGATCAATGTAAATACCACCCTCTGCTAAGAAAAATATAAATTTTTCATTTGTTTCAGGTGTTCCTTATCAGTGGAGAGAAAGAAACTGTCACTGAATTCTGCTACCTGGGGAGCAAGCTCTTTGACAGCAGCTGGACAGTTAAAGAAGTAGCCAGCCAAAATCAGGAAAGTCAACATGTCCTTCAGCGGGCTGGCAGACAGAACACCCGCATGGCATTGATCTACCAATCAAAGGGTAGTTCCTGGTGTCAACTTCACAATGCAGCAAGGTGGTAGAGATCTGCCATAAACTGAGTCTTAAAAACTGGTCATGTGAATCACAGAGTCATACTTCACTAAGGAAAGTCACAAATGTGACCCAAATGTGACGCCGTGGTACTACGGTCACATCACATAAAACATGGGCTCTAAAGTCCTATAGACCTGGGTCCTGAACTGGCTCTGCCACTTACTAACCAGGAAATCTTGGAGAAAGTGATACTCTGAGGATAAATGAAGGAAATACTATACTTTTCTGGCAAAGAGTAAATAGAGAGCACAGGTAAGATGTCTAGCAGATGCTCAGTAAATGACAGTTATTTACGTTATTAATCATTGGATCAGCATGGAAGTAGGGTTCTCAGCAGGATATTTACTCTTATCCAGATTCAGGATAGAAATGTGGTATCACAAAACTGCTGCAAGGTGACCAAATTCAGGCAAGGACAAAGACAGCAGAAAAGTGTCTTAAAGTCACACTGAAGCTCGACCTCAGACTGTGCTTTCCCTGCAAAATGCTGATCAGCACCTGCCGCGGCCACCAAACCAGAGAACGTGGCAGCGTCAGAGACTGTAAGAAGAAAGCCTCATGCCGCTTGTACATCAGACCTGATCACTGCTGAGAGCGTCCTGGGCCACAAAGCAAGAGACTGTTTTCATAGCAAATAACATTGCAGAAACTGTCCGTCACAGTGGTCTCTTCAACCACATCCGCCCCTCATGGCTAGCATTAGCACGGGGGCATCACCTTTGAACCCGAAGGACAATAACATAAAAAATACCCCATCAGTCCATTGTAAATAAAAGTGAAAAATACACATTGGGAGTTATGAGTATTCACACATAGACCTAAAAAAGAGAAGAGACTTATATATCAGAGTCTGATGAAAAACATATATTTGAAGGAACATTCAGAGGGAAAAAAATGTAGCTGCCCTCAGAGATGCATTTAACACATTTGTCCAGAGAGTCAAAACTAATATAAAATAGTCACCCTGATGTACACAATTTACTTGGATTTTCAAATACTGTATCTTTAGAGAAGACTTTAAAACCCAGTGAGTTTTATACCCACACACAAAGGTCTCTTTAGTGGAAAGGCATCCAGACATTACTTAGAATCACATCAAACTTTCAAGACCCAGCCACATAACAACCACAGGTGCATAATAATTAGTGTGAAGTCAGAGTTAAAACTTGTGTACGGGTGCCCTAAGGCTCGGCAGAAGAAAGGTCACCAGAGACAGGTTAAAGAAACATTCATCATCTACCACCACACGTGCAGTCTCCGTCAGAACTCCAGCCTATCCCGGAGACCTGACAGGGCAGCTTCTAGTGAAATGTCAACAGCTCCGCCTTCCTCAGACTGAACTGTAGATGATGGAGCAAGTCTTCTTTGTTCTCTGGGCCTTTTTACTTTTCTTCTTTCTTTTCCACTCTTTTCACTGCACATACTAAAGGTGAGGCCCCTAGAAAAATACCCAGACTACTTTGCTCATTGTCAAGAAAAAAAATTTATAAATATATATATACACACATATCCATATATGTGCATATGCACACCTACCTACATGTAAATACTTATATGCACATTATATGTATATACACTTACTATATATGAATAAATATATACACATACATATATATGCATATACACACATATAACATACATATACATACAGTATATGATTTCATTTAGACCTACTCCACTTTTGTTAGCTTCTCTGCTCCAATTGGGAGGAGTGGATGGACCCTTTATATATGAATCAATGTTTTCAATTGCAAACATCACATGTAAATACCCTCACATGACCAAATGCATGTTTATTTATTTATTTTTGGTATGTGTCCCTAGCAGGAACCAAACCCAGACTCTCTGGTCTGCAGGCCGACGCTCCAACCGCTGAGCCAAACCAGCCAGGGCCCAAATGCATGTTTTAAAAAAGCAAACAGAAAAAGACATGGAGTCAAATTCAGAAAGCTAAATAATTTCAAATGCCTTATTCTCTCCACTCTAAATCCAAAATTGTAATTGAACAATTGCTACTGTAAACTTATGTGGAGTATGTATTTGCGTGTTTTTGTCCATAGCCCAGGTGCTTAATCAATCAATTTGTAAGAATATGCATGGAGGAGGAACCTGGAGAGTATTATGCTAAGCAAAATAAGCCAGTCAGTGAAAGACAAGTACCACATGATCTCACTTATTTGGGGAATACAATGAACAAAATAAGCTAACAAACAAAACAGATCCAGAGTCACGGAAGTAGGGAACAGACTGACAGATCTCAGAGGGAAGAAATGTGGGGAGTGGGGGGAGGGAAGAGATAACCTAAAGAACTTATATGCATATATGCACAACCAATGGACACAGACAACAGTGTGCGGAAGGCAGTGAGAGACGGGAGTGGGGAGCAGGGTGTCATTAGGGGTAAAAAGGAGGGACATCTGTAATACTTTCAACAATAAAGATAAATTATAAAAAGAATATGCAGCAAATTTATCTAGGTAAAACTCACCATGATCAAAAATCATAATGCGCTCTGGCCGGTTTGGCTCAGCGGCTGGAGCCTCGGCCTGAGGACCAGAGAGTCCCAGGTTTGGTTCCCGCTAGGAGCACATACCAAAAAAAATCATAACGTTAAGAATGTATATTATTACAGCATTTTGGAATGTTCAAAATGGTCTCTGCTCCTCAGTTGTGCTACAGTGAGTGAATGGGCAGCAATCATGCCAAAGACAGAATAGCAGACATGCAGCCAGTGGGCCTTTTTTTTTTATTTCCTGAGCCCCACCTTTACCACTCGCTAGTTCTAGAATATTGGAAATAAAGTTCCTCTGCTCTAAAAGGCAGATAACCATACCTACTTTGCCAGATTGCTATGAGGCATAAATAAGAAAATACTTTGTAAATGCTAAAGCACTCCACAAATAAGAAATAGAAAAACACAATCTTTATAACTACTCGAAGGTGGATGAGACAGGTAATCACTATCTCAATTTCACAGTAAAGAAACTTAGTGTGATCATGTGACAACCAGCATTCTGCAATATCCAAATTGGTGACTAGCTGAGCCCAGCTTGCTTCTCTGAAAGTACAATTCCTCAGTTTTGAAGATCATAATATTAAGTTATTAAGACCATATATTTAGCCCTGGATGGTTTTTCTCAGTGGTTAGAGCATCAGCCTGCTGGAGGGTCCTGGGTTCAATTCCTTGTCAAGAGCAGGTACCTGGGTTGCAGGTTCGATTCCGGCCCTGGTCTGGGCCATGAGGGAGGCAACCAATCGATGTGTCTCTCTCACATCGCAGTTTCTCTCTCTCCCTCCCTCCCTTCCACTCTATCTAAAAATCAATAGAACGATATCCTCAGGTGAGTATTAACAACAACAAAAAGACCATATATTTAAAACCACCTTTGAAACAAAGTACAAACACAGTTTTCTCAAATCCATGTTTTTATGATATGATGAGCTATGTAGTATATCTGAAACATATAAAGAAATTACATTTAAACTGTTAAAGTGCAAAAAGTTATACAATATGAATTTGTGTTTACTCATTTAATAAATTCATTGAGTGTCTACCATGTTCTTTACTCTGGGCCAGGTGTCTAGGAGTTTAGCAGAAAAGATGAGATCCTCATAGGGTGTGTACTGTAAAAGACAGTCACTGATCAACCAAACGAACAAGAAAAAAGCAATGTGGTAACTGCGCTGCGGAAAATAGAGGGGTGACAGAGAGAATACCCAATGCCAGGGTGGAAGGTAAGGAAGGACCCGTTAGAACAGAGGCTCAGAGAGGCCATCTGTGAAATATGACCTTTGCCGAAAGACCTAAAAGACCAGAAAGTCAGCCTAGTGAAACAATGAAGGAAGAACTTTTCATGCAGAGGAACACCGAAACGCGTTTGGAAAAGACATCGCTGGACCAGTTAGGAGTTGTCACGGAAGTCCAGGGGCGAGGATGGCAGTCTAGTCGAGAGCCACTGTGCCCCAGACCAAAGCGATGGATGGAGTAGAGGTCTATTTTGTGAGTAAAATAACATAGATTTGAAGATGTATTCGATGAGAGGAAGGGAATTTACAAACTTTGCATTTGAGTACCCGCACGAATGTTGTGTAAATAATCATTTTAAAAAGTGAGATGATCTAGTTGAGGAGAGACTATCTAGATAGGTGGCGTGATAGAAAGTTTTTTAAACTATTTTTTACTGCGGTAAAATACACATAACAAATTTTACTATCGTAACTATTTTTAAGTGTGTGGTTCAGTGGCACTAAATACATATACACTGTTGCACAACCACCACCACCGTCCTTCTCCAGCACTCTTTACACCTTGTAAAACTGAAACTCTGCATCCATTAAACAGGAACTCCCCAGCCCCCCCGCTCCCCAGACCCTGGCAAGCACCACTCTTCCTGGCTCCACGAATTTGACTAGGACTCTGGGTACCTCATGTAAGTGGAATCAAACAGAATTTCTCCTTTTGTGTCTGGCTTATTTCATTCAGCAAAATGCCCTCAAGGTTCAGCATGCATCTGAATCTCCTTTAAAAGAAAGTGCCTGTATGATGTGGCTGTCGGAGAGTAACAGTCCGAAGCACAGTCTATCTGGGCCTCACACTGAAAGAAAGAGAATAGCTGGGCTCAGCCATGCTCTTTCGTGGGGTTATAACTGAAGGAGGATAGGGGCTGATATATACAACTCTTGAGTCTTGCGAGGAGAATTGAAAAACACCTCCAGGCACCCACAGCTATTTATTCTAAGACCCATTGAGTAAAGTGAAGATCACCCAAAGATTTTTCCACCTGAAACATCTAAGTTTCTCCAAGTCACTGGCACCGAGGTGAGACCCTGTGAAAATCAATGTTTCACTTTAGTCCCCCTCACTGAACACGAAGCTGTACCTAAACAATAGCAAAAGTGAAGAAAAATCAACTTGTACACAAGCCCCGCCCCAACAGTGCTTTAACATAGCACTCCACAATTTCCAAGTTTTTATTTTCAATCTAGTCATTTTCCAAGAAAATGGAGGTTATCAAAATGATTGTTGTTATCCACAACATCTGGTAAAAGAAAAGCAACAGGGCCATGTTCCACGGTAGCCTCTCCTGCCATTGAGAATCTGCTCTCAAACCATTTCTATCACGTCCTTAGTTCACTAGGAGGAGCCCACCACAACAACTCTCCCCATACGTGGAAATCTTTCATCCCCAAATACTGGACAGCGAAAAAATGGTAGATGACTTTGAAAGGAAGCTGATAGTTTCGGTTTGAATGGCTGGGTGGCTATTTTCCTTCTGTTCTGCTTTATTTGATTCCTAATCTCCCAGAGATCTGTAGTTCAGATAAGAGCTTTCAAAGATAAGAAGGTAAAACTATGGCATTATTTTGCAACTAAGTACTAGTCAGAGCAATTCTGTTAAAGATTTTGTTTGCTTCCTCACGTCGGGTATATCACATTTGATGTGATGTCTGCTGCAGATTGCAAAGAGTTCTATCCTTCATAGGAAGAAGGCAAAGTAACGATCAAGTTCTTTACAGTCCGCAGCATATATAACAGCAAATGTAGTATAATTAAACTAAAATAAAATCAATATTCCTCTTCATTAACACTCTATGCCACAAGCTTAAGAATATTACCCATGAATATCTAATTGCAGTTTTCCCTCATAAAGTTCTATTTTGAAACCTCTGTCAAACTGAAATTGAGCTCCCTGATCACATGAGTGAGCAGAATTATTTTAGGAATAAAGGATTCTTGTCTTAAATCATTAGAGGTTATCTTTAGGGCCCAGCATACTTTTAACAACTGCTGGAATCACGGCGCCCCAGCAGTCATAATGAATTGCAGGGTTCGACATCGCTTTAGCAAAAGTCAAGGGTTGACAATACAGCAAAGCCTCAGAAACTCAAATTAATTAAAGGAGCCCCATCATGCCTTCCACAGCATATCATGCCTCCTGTGTAGTTTCAAGACAGGAATTGCCAGCCAGAGATTCCACAAAGCAGATCTCCTGCAACCCTGCCAGCTGCAGTTCGTGAGGAGGCTGGAGGATGGCTGGAGAATCTGGAAGCTACTGGCTGCTAAGCTCCAACAAGGCAGGAAAAGTCTCTTCTTTCTGGAGGGAAATATTTGGAGAGAAATTCTTCCAGCCACTGCTCACTGTGATCATCACATTTGACATTTTAGGAGCATGACTCAATAGCTAGAACATATCTATGTAAATGACTTGCAGTGAGAAATATAAATGGGCGTACATTCAAAAACCAACTGCCCCCTCTTCTGAGGAACTATACCTCCAAAGTTCCTCGCAGTTGTAAGTTTAAAAAAAAAAAAAATGTTCTGTAATATATCACACATTTTGAATAGAAAATTTTTTTTTCAAATTTTATGGAAAATAGAATTTCTAAATTCAATTATGTTGAGTAACTTATATAATAAGATAACATATCTCTCTACTACATGTAGGGCAAAATGTAACAACTGAAATCCAATAAGCCACTGCTATTCACTAAATAATAAAGACATGTGATAATGGAACATTAATATTACTACATTAAACAGAACTTTTTTTTTAAATTAAGTATGTCATGGTAAATGAACTCTCCCTAGCACCATAAACAAAAAGAAGAAAGGAGGGAAGGAGGGAGTGGGGAGAGAAGGGGGAGAGAGAGAAGGAAGAATGGAGGGAAGGAGGGAGGGAGGAAGCAAATACTATATTTGATACTTTGAGATAAATTACTATGGTTAGTTCAAACATCAGACTCATCACTTAATAGATAAGAACAAATCATTTAATGTCTTTAAGTCTCAGGGTCTTCATCTGCAGTAAAATAGAGGTAGGAAAGGTACCTGCCTCACTGAACTGCTGTGAGGACTAAAAAAGTTACTACTCATAAAAGACTTGGCTCAGGATCAGGTACATTTAAGTACTCAATCATTCTTATTGTTTACATGGCGAATGTTTGCCATAAAGCAATTAATTTCACGGCTTTCAAAATCCTCTTGATATCATTAAGAAGAGTTGAAAAAATTTTATCAGTATTTATTAACACTTTTATTTAGTGCAACGTTCTATTTTATCATATATCAGATACCATGCTTATTTCTGTCTTTCTAGAAGTAACTTCTGAAGTTTTATGAATAAGAGCTATACTTTTATTTTCAAAAGCAACAAAAACAATTGTAATCGAGGTGGAAGTGTTCTAACAATGCTCAATATCAGAGAAGGGAGGGAGACCTAATTTTCACTCTCCTCTTGGTAGGAAGCTGACCCTCAAGAAGGAAAGTATGGAGCTGCTGGCGGGGAGAGCCACAGGGCAGCACGGGCATTGCGTCACCTGCTTTAAATACCCTATGAGAGCATGAACAGGGTTCTGTTGTTGGCTAGTGACTGTGTGTGTGTGTGTGTGTGTGTGTGTGTGTGTGTGTGTAGTAAGAATCACACACTTGTGTCCTAAAACTAGAAAATATTTAAAAAAATTTGGAAGGTGGGAAAGAATAATGTATAATAAATGAATTCTGTTCCTAACCTAATAGAAGAGACAGACACCTAACTACAACCTGTGGTGAACACTATTTGGGTGATGTCCACTAAAAGAGGATAATTCTGAGACAGACTGACTTAGTATAAGTCCCCTGCACATTGGTCCAAGGGGCCATGAGTGATCTCTGCAAGACTCGTAACTCCTTGAATGCAGGGACCTCCTTTAACTCATTCACCAGTGTCCCCAGCATCTAACACAGCCTGGTAGCTACAGGCACTGATACGTGTGTGTTGAATGAATGACAGGAAAAATAAGGATTTCAAGATCATGAGCCCAAAGAGTGAAAAGACAACATTACCAGGAACTTCAATAGAAAATACAAAGACAATGCCAGTTTGCAGAACAGAGAATGGGAAGGATAAAGAATCTGGTTACTGATGCAGTGATATTTTTGCAGACTACAGAGTTAATAGTGCTCCAACAATACAGTCTTATTCGAGTGGTGAAAGTTTAAATGGGATTCAGACAATTAAAAATACAGTCTGGAATTCTTTTTTAAACATTACTTTGCACCCGGTAGGTGTGGCTCAGTGGTTGAGTATCGACCCATGCACCAAGAGGTCACAGGTTCGATTCTCAGTCAGGGCACATGCCCAGGTTGTGGGCCCGATCCCTAGTGAGGGTCATGCAGGAGGCGGCCAATCGATGTTCTCTCTCATAAATGTTTCTATCTCTTTCTTTTTCTCCCTTCTTCTCTCTCTAAAATCAATAAAGAAAATAAAATTTTTAAATAAAATAAATAATACTTTGCCCAGGGCACACTCATGCTCACATCTCACTTTTCTATTAGAGATTCTATCCATTTAGCCTACCCATCTGATTGCTTTACCTCTTAGTTGAGTTTGTCATTTTCCAATCTGGTAACTCCACTGTTCAAACCTGTTTTTTTTAACATTTTTAAATTTTATTTTATTAATCCACTAACTTCACCTGCTAAAAGACTCATTTACTTCCTTTGTGTTAGCCAGTGTCTCCATATCTTAGTATTTGACTCAAAGCCAATATAATTCAACTTTTAAAATATTCCTCTATGTAATACCTGGTCAATAACTTTCAGAAAAATAAATGAAAGATCCAACTTTAGTTTAAACTTCATTAGACATGTACTCCATGAAGCAATAGGGTTTTACTCAAAGGAGAATTCTAACCTTCCATTTCTCCACTCCTACCCGTAAAGAAGTATTCTTGGTCTGAGTAAGAGCAAGGATGAAGCCATTTCCTGGGAATCTGATGGGAATGATGCTCAGACACTGTAAGATTCACTCCAAACAAAGAGATCTCAGGAAGAACACATTCCCCAGTGGGCTGTATAATGATAATCAAGGCTAATTTACTGAAAGACTTATTTTCCGAACACTCCCTCCCTCATGGACACTGACAGCCAGGACATTTGCCTCAAAACGAGACTTAAGATCTGCTCTGCGAAGAATTTGCCCAGGCAGATTCCAGTTCTAGGGCAGGAGTGGGTGCCCCCACAGTGAAGCCCTCCTCCTTTTGGCATTCAGCAGTGCACATCCCATACCCCTCAGGTGAAGTTTGCCCGTTGAAATCCCCACCCACCCACATGAAGCTCAAAGTCAGCCTTCCTCACAAGAAAGAGGTTTTACACCTGATGAGTCCCACTGAATCATCAAAATAACTAACAACAACATGCTGGCTACATATGCTTTAACTCAAATTAGTTTTTCTTTCTTTATTCTTTATTGTTTTATACTTTAAATTATGAAAAATTCTAAACATATACAAAGGTAGAGAGTATAGTATAATGCATCCCCATGTACCCAACACCCAGCTTCAAAGGTATTAATTCATGGCCAATCTTGTTCTCTGTATACGCCAACCTACATCCTTAATCTACATAATTATTTAGAAATTTTGAGACATTATAATATTCTATCAGTAAACACTTAGGCATGTATCTCTATGAGACAAGGAGTGCCCTTTCAAATCATAACCACAATACCTAGGTCACAACCTCCCACAATCAACAACTCCATGATATCAATATCATCACCCAACGTTCATACATGTGATTGTCCTACAAAAGATCTTCTTAAAATTGCACTTTGTCGACTTGAATCAGTACCCAAACAAGGAACATACATTATGATTGGTTGATAGGTCTCTTAGTTTCTTGTAATCCAGATTTCCTTCCTGTCCCTTTTTTCTTTCCTATGAGTTAAATTTGTTGAAGAAATCACGTTATTTGATCTGAAGAGTTTCTCAAAGTCTGGATTTTGCTGACGGCCTCTCCATGGCATCACTTAACATATATCTCCATTGTCCGTACTTTTTGTACATTGTAGACCTATTGAAAACTTAATTCAATACTTAGTTCAATTTTTTTTTTTGTTTTTTACAAGACCAACCACTTCAGACATGGTGTGCGTGTGCCTTCATCAGGAGGTACATAATGTCTGATTGTCTCTCTTCTTGCAAAGTTAGCAGCCATTAATAGTCACTGCCTAAATCAAGTCATTTTTAAGGTTGCATAAAGATGATATTTTCGGGCTATTATTCCTTCTTTATTAATCTTGCATACTTCTATAAATATAAGCTTCCCCTCATCAAATATTTGACTATCCTGGGGTGATGTTTATATAAGAAATGCAAGATAAATACTAAATTATTTGCCTTTATTTACCAGTGTCAAAAAAAAACAAAAAACAAAGAAAAAAATTGATTTCTGTATATTGCAAAAATGATCCATGAATTTGAGAAAGGGAGGATTAGTGAAAAGTGTTGTTTGTTTGATTATGACTCCATGGGTTTAAACATATTTAATATGGTTAAATTCACTGCAGTTATTCCTTTTGATTTGGAAAAAGTCCCAGTTTTGTCCAGCAGGAGCCTATACAAGCTGGCTCCTGAATCCTTTTGACATGACCCTAGCAGTCTCTGATAGCTCCACTGCTTTCTAGAAAGACAAGATATTGCAGGTTTATCTTGTATAATTCTTACCCCTGCTCAGGAATCAGCCATTTCAAATTCTTTCATCTTAATGAAAGATGGTACTTACAGACAATAACTTAGATGCTAGGGATTCCAATGGGTTGGTCACTATGTCTGCAGTTTTTCAGTGGAGACAGCTAGTAATACATACATATATGTATTAATACATATAAATCTATGTACATACATACATTAAATAGCTGGTGTGGCTCAGTGGTTGAGCGTCAACCCATGCACCAAGAGGTCTCTGGTTTGATTCCCGGTTAGGACACATGCCCAAGTTGTGGGCCCAATCACCAGTAGGGGGCATGCAGGAGGTGGCCAATCCATGTTCTCTCTCATTGATGTTTCTATCTCTCTCTCCCTTTCACTTCCTCTCTCTCTAAAATCAATAAAGAAAAAAAATATCATAATTTCATAATGATACTTCCAATTCAAAATTGAGGACAGAGCTTTAAACCTAACTTTATTAATCTTGCATCTCACACCCATTCTCCATGCCAAAAATCCCAATCTTCAATAACACCAACATAATTTCTAGTGTTCTTTATTGTATATTACACAAACAACAGTATCAGAATACTACTGATATTGAGACTACCATCAACAATATACTTGCTGAAAACAGTTTAAGATTTTTAAAATTATTTTTGCCTTTGAGGTACATCCCTTCAAGGATATACAGATTACCATGTTAAAGCACTTCACCTCTACGCCAACTGCACATACAGATTCATTGATCTCATTCGGGGGGTTATCTTTTAAAATTTGATTTTGCATTACAATTATGTAAAACATGTACATGGTTACAAAGTCAAATTTACAAAATAGCACCACCTTATTCTCTTTCCCCAAAAGCTAGCTATTTTTTTTTAAATCCTCACCCTAGGATAGGCTTAGAGAGGAAGGGAGAGAGAGAAACATCAGTTGCCTTTCAAACATGCCCCAGCTGGGGATCTAACAGTAACCCAGGCATGTGCCCTGACCAGAAATCAAACTGGCAACCTTTAGGTGCACAGGACGACACTCAACCAACTGAGCCACTCCGGCTGGGCAAAGCTATATTTTTTATTTATTTATTTTTAAATCCTCACCCAAGGATACTTTTCCATTTATCTTCAGATAGAGCAAGAGGGAGGAAGGTAAGAAGAGAGAGAAAGAGAAACATCAGTGTGAGAGAAACATATCAATTTGTTGCCTCCCATGTGACCCCAACCGGGGCGGTGGACGAACTGCAACTGAGGTATGTACCCTTGGCCAGAATCAAACCCTGGACTCTGGTCCACAGGCTGACGCTCTATCCACTGAACCAAACTGGCCAGAGCAAAGCTGCTTTTTTTTTTAAATTAAATGATTTATCCTTCCAGTTCTTAAAATATAAGCACATGTGTGTGTGTATATATATATATATATATATATATATATATATATATATATTTTATATCTCCCCTTCCTCAGTAAGTAGTGTCATACTACTGTATACATGCTTTCTCTACATGGCCTTTTTTTATAGATCTAACAATATATTTCATAGACCACTCCATATAATAACTTTTTTAAAGTATCATCGCACTTCATTCTGAAGATGTTCACAGTTTATTCAACCAGTCCCCTACTGATGGGAAAATGGGTTATTTCCAATATTTTACTATTACAAATAGTGCTATAAACAATGTCATTGTCCAGCTGGCATGGCTCAGTGATTGAGCGTTGACTCATGCACTAAGAGGTCACCAGTTTGATTCCTTGTCAGGACACATGCTCAGGTTGTGGGCCCGATCCCCAGTGGGGAGCATGCAGGAGCGGTCAATCAATGTTCTATCTCTCTCTCCCTCCCCTTCCTCTCTCTCTAAAATCAATAAATTTTTTAAAAATTTTTTTTAAAAACAATGTGATTAATCATGCACATTTTCATACTTTTGTATTTCTTATAAGTGAGTAGCCCTTTTATTTTAAAATGTAAACAGAAATAAATGTCATCCAAAAATTTTAGAATAAAACACAAGAATACTGTGGGGTAGGATAGTTAAAATCTGACTCCAGAGAAAGTGAAAATAATTATTATAAAACTTAATTAGGGGTAGTGGAGGAGGTAGGAAGAGATAAACCAAAGAACTTATATGCATAACCAGTGGACATAGAAAATAGTGTGGGGAGGGGGGCTGGGAGGAGGGGGTTCAATGGGGGTGGGATAAAGGGGGGACATCTGTACTACTTTCAACAATAAAGATAAATTTTTTAAAAAAGCTTAATTAGTATCCTCACAGAGTTCCAAGAGTATACTAAAATAATAAAATATTAATAAACTGCTTTATATTTTTTAAAAATGAGAGAATAAGAGTGACATTAGAATTTTTTTTTAGTCAAATTCAATAGAAGACTGGAAGATCAATTTTTTAAAATCTCACCAAGCATAGAATAAATAGTAAAAAGGTTAAAAATATGAGAGAAAAGTTAATAGGCTTGGGAAGTCAATTCAGTTATTATAACTATCTAATAAGATATGAAGGGAAAAATAACAAAGAAAAAAAGAGGAGGGATTTTTTTTAATAGGCAAAAACTTCCCAGAGCTGATGACATGAGACTGAAAATCCACCAAGTGTCAAACAGAACCACAACCTTACGCAGCCTTATAAAATTACAAACACCAAACAAAAGGAGAATATTTTAAAATTTTCAAAGAGAGGGGGAAAACCTATTACAAAAGGAAAAGAAGGAGACTGGTATCACACTGCTCATAAACAACACTGGATGATTTAAAAAAAAAAAAAAAATTCACTATTACCTATTAAGTTCCAAGGGAAAATTAGTTTAAGCCTCTGTATCTTCACCCACCTAAATATAAATAAAATAACATTTTAAAGTAAATTTTAAATAAGAGGACAAAATAAAGACATTTACAATAATGAAGGACATAGACATATATCCCCCATATACCCTCCATAAGAAAATTACAAAACAGACTTGAAGATAAAAAGTATATAGAAGCAAACTAACCTAGCATTGCCATGAAAAAAACTTCAGACAGCAGGTATGCAAGCCCAAAAATAATGTCTTTAAGATGAGAATAGATTGCATTTAATAAAACCCGTAATTTTTATACTGGAAGATCTAATGGCATGGTGAAGAAAACACATTCATTGTGTCAACAAATATATGGCAAAATTATTAGAAACTCCAGGGAAAATAGAAAGTTGTGCCCTAAAGCCATGTTCTAAATTTGAAGCAAACTGAAACTATGGCCTGATCCTGAGAAACTAATACAGATTTTTTTTTCAAAAGAGGAAATATCCTTTT
The DNA here is from genome assembly GCF_014108415.1 of Molossus molossus. Classification (NCBI taxonomy): domain Eukaryota; kingdom Metazoa; phylum Chordata; class Mammalia; order Chiroptera; family Molossidae; genus Molossus; species Molossus molossus. The sequence continues at coordinate 46,824,468 of NW_023425403.1, read as the reverse complement.
GACTGTAATTGTTGGACCTTCTCCTTCGAGGAGCAAGAGTTCAATTCCACAGAATTACTTTCTTCTCTGAAGGTCAGAACATACAATTGATTCTACAGTGAATAATATTTACTTGATCATAATATTGCAAGTATTGTTTATTGGTTTTCAGTTTTCAATAATTTAAATATATAAATCCTGAAAATATAAAAGTAATTGAACTAAGAGTAGAAAGAGAAAAAGCCATCTAAAGGTATTAATTTTATATTAAAGTTAGAAACTTCAATTGAAAATCTAAAAGTAATTAATATACATGGGTGAAGGTGGGCAAAAGGTACAAACATCAAACTGTAAGATAAATAAGTCCTGGGAATGTAACTTACATCATGGCAACTATAGTTAACAATACTGTATTGTATATTTTGAAAGCTGCTAAGAGAATAAATCTTAAAAGTTCTCATCACAGGGAAAAAATGTATAACTATGTGTGGTTATGGATGCTAAGTAGATTTATTGTGGTGATCATTTTGCAATACATACATATATCAATTCATTATGTTGTAAACCTGAAACTAATATATGTCAGTTATATCTCAATTTCAAAATAAAAATTACAAAATTATAAATTATATATATTATAAAATTACATACATAATTTTGGAGGGGAAAAGTAAGAATGCGTGAGATCAATTCCTCTTTCATAACTAGAATTCAACAGACAGTGTCTAACATTGATAAAATAGGGAATAAACATATAACCCATTATAAATATATAAACAGAAAACTCTAGAAATGGTTGCCTCTGGGAAGTATTACTGAAGTTGGGAAGCCATGTATTTTTCATTTAATACCCATCTGCGTGCTTAGAATTGTTTATAATATTTTAATTAGCAATAAAATATGAGAATAAATAAATAAATGCAAACTGGTATTTATGTGCTTTCATTTGCAACATGTTTCCCAGAGCACTGAGAGACTGAAGACTATTCTTATCTGCTGAAAGCCTTCCAAGAGTAGTGTTAACAGGTGATAATTTACTCTGATGCCCAAAACACAATGTGTCAGACATGATTTACCTATAGCTAACACATTCCCCTTGGAGCTTGCTCAGCATCCTTCTGTCCATCACCCTCTTGCTCTCTTTTACAATCACCTGGTCATAATAATAATTAAAATACATTATTATCCCTTATATGTTGTCTTTATTATATGATCATTTTACTGTCCTTAAAACTCAAGTGCAATATTTTACTTTTCTTTCACAGAAAGTAAAATCAAGTTGTTTAATTTGGAATGCTATTCCCAATTGATTGTTCTCTTATTTAGTAGCTGTCAATCAAAATGAAAATGATTTTTTTGCTTGAACTAAATAAATATTACTGTTCTCTAGACCCCATTATTTTCCAACTGGAGAATTTACCTCTTCAAAGAAGCCAAGTCTTGTTTGTCCTCAGAGAAATCATTTTGCTCTACACTCCCGGCAATGTTTGAGCATACAATGATTCCACCCTTATGTTAATAGCTTTAGCTCCTTGATAGGTATGCAAATGAGACTGATCTTTCTCAAGTTCTTCATAGGAGGAAGTTCATGTCAGAAAATTTCAAGTACCCAGACACAATGACATATCAACTCACACACTTTGACAAATATGTTAATAATGTTATCCTTGAATTAATTAGGACTCTTGGTTGCTTGCATCGTTCCTTGATGAGAGTGATTTGAATCCCAGCTGTCTTTAAAACTGCTAAGGTAGGCAAGACACTTAACCTCTGTAAGACTCAGTTTCTTCCTCTATAAAATGAGGATAATACCACCAATTTGACAGAGTTACATCCTTGATCATCCTATCTAAAATGACATCATCATCATTCTCTTTCCCCTTTACCTGAGTTATTTTTCTTAATCATAGTACTTATCTCTATCTGCTATTACTCTTCATATCTATTCTTTACTTTGTTTATTACCTATGTCCCATAACAGACTACAAATTTCTTGGGAATTGGGCTCCACCTGCTTTGTTCACCTATATCTGTAGTCCTTAAAACAATGCTTAGCACCTATCAGCTGCTCAAAAAATGTTTCTTGAATAAATGGCTGAATGAAGGGTATTGCTGAATGATTAAAATGAGATAGTGTATGTAAAATGCTTAGCACAGTTAGGACATAAATACTCACTAAGTTGTCTGAACATAACTACTTAATAAGCAGAATCATTACTTTTTTGCCTAGGGGCAACATGAAAAAAATTACTGAGAAACTAAGTGCTCCATGAACCAATGAAGTTTGGATGCCTCTGCTCTATGAGTTATAGACAAACCACATTATCACAGAAAACAAAATTTGTTATTTGCCAAGAAGTTCTAAATATGGTGAGATTGGCTGGTGGCCCACTAAGAGAAGAATATTGTCAAAGAAAAGATATTCAAGCAACCAGAGAGTCCTGAGCAAGCTTCTTGGATGCTGAATCAAAGAGTGGGCAAACAAAACTCTTGAAGGGTATTCTACTCCACAAGAATAACCCCTGCAGCTCAGGCCATTCGAAAGAAAGAAAGAAAGAAAGAAAGAAAGAAAGAAAGAAAGAAAGAAAGAAAGAAAGAAAGAAAGAAAGAAAGAAAGAGAAAGAGAGAAAGAAAGAGAAAGAGAGAGAGAGAAAGAAAGAAAGAAAGAAAGAAAGAAAGAAAGAAAGAAAGAAAGAAAGAAAGAAAGAAAGAAGGAAGAAGAGAGAGGGAGGGAGGGAGGGAGGGAGGGAGGGAGGGAGGGAGGGAGGGAGGGAGGGAGAAGGGAAAGAGGGAGGGAGGGAGGACATTTTGAACACAACATGCCAACTATGAACTGCGCAACTACTCATGCAGGACAGATGCAAGAGGTGGAAGATAAGCACGGGTCAGTGAAGGAGGGGTAAGAAGGAGGCTGATATACTAAATTTGTGGAAATTCAAGAGTTCATGCTCATTGGTACTTTGCTCTCAACCACCTTCTGTAAGGTTTTATATTAATAAAACTAAATTGATTTAGAATTCAACATCTGAGCATTTCCTGTCAATCCTGATCCTAAAACTATGTGATTCATTGGTCTTCACCAAAAATCTAAGTTCTAAAGATCTTCATTGATAGATATTCATCTAATCTACAGTCTGGCTTGACATTAAATCTTTCCCAATCTTTTTTTTTTTTTTTTTTTTTTTTTTAATCTTTACTGTTAAATGTAGAATGTATTACAGATGTTCCACATTTTTCCCCCATTGACCCCCTCCTCCCCACTCCCGCCCCCTCCCGCCTTTTCCCACACTATTGTCTGTGTCCATTGGTTATGCATATAAGTTTTTTGGTTTATTTCTTCCCACCCCCAACCCCTTTCCCTTTGAGGTTTGTCAGTCTGGCAATGAATTTGTACTTAATTCCTTCGCCTTTTTCACCCATTCTCCCAACCCCCTCCCATCTGGCAACCAACAAAATATTCTCTGTATCTATGAGAATGTTTCTGTTCTACTGTTCATTATGTTTGTAGATTCCATTGTTGATAGATATGTATTCATTGCCATTTTGTTTGTTCATATATTTTATCTTTTTCTTCAAAAAGACCCTTCATCATTTCATATAATAATGGTTTGGTGGTGATGAACTCCTTTAACTTTTTCTTGTCTGGGAAACTCTTTATATGGCCATCGATTCTAAATGATAGCTTTGCAGGATAGAGTAATCTTGGTTGTAGGTTCTTGGTTTTCATCACTCTGAATATTTCTTGCCACTCCCTTCTGGCCTGCAAAGTTTCTTTTGAGAAATCAGCTGACAGTCTTATGGGTACTCCCTTGTAGGTAACTAGCTGCCTTTCTCTTGCTGCTCTTAAGATTCTCACTGAGTATCCTTATAAGCAGTATTTTGAACTCAGCATCTGTTAGGTTGCTTATGTCCATTTCGCTTAGTTCTTTTCTTGGGGTTTTGTTCTGTTCTTTCTTTTGGGACCTGTTTCTTTGTCTCCTCATTTTGGCTGCCTCCCTGTGTTTCTTTCTGTGTATTACTTAACGAGTGGTATGGGGCTAGCTGAGACCAGCTGCTGCTTGTTTGAAAGAATTTAGGAAAAACCTGAAGCAGGATCCAAGACAGGCCAATCCTATGGTTAAGCAAGTGGCAACAGCTTGGGTGGGCCTGAAAGTTGGGTGGGGCGGGGCCTCAGGGAGTCACCAGGGCAGGGCTACCAGTGTGAGCCAGATTGCTGGAGTCCCAGATATGGCTTCTGTCTGCCGCCCCAGGGAAGGGCTCACCAAAGAAACAAAGGCCTCTGACAGCACGTTTGTCCCGGAGAAAGGCCCCTCTTCAGCCCTTGCTCCAGTGCCAAACAGCTCAGTTCTTCCCTGTATGTCTCTGGTGCCCCTCGAGCTGCCTCCCCTCCAAGCTTAGAGGGAGAGAGTCCGATAAGTCCGTGCGTGGGCCCTTTAAGGAGCTGCCTGGGGCTCCAGCCGCATCAGCTTCCCTGAGCCTCAGTTCCCGCTGGTTTTTCCAGCCAGAAGTTATGGAGACTTCTCTTCCTGGCACTGGAACCCTGAGCGGGGCACCTGGTGTGAGATGGGGACCCCTCAGTCCTCAGGAAGGACCTTCCCAGTCGAGGTGTCCTCCTGATTTTTATCTGCCACACGTGGGTGTGGGACCAGCCCTCGCCACCGGCCCTCGTGCCTCCGCCCCTCCTACGATCTGGATGTGGCTGCTGCTTCAATTCCGTAGTTGTAGGACTTCCATTCAGCTTGATTTCAGGCAGTTTTGAATGATGGTTGTTCTATAGTTTAGTTGTAACTTTGATGTGGTTGTGGGAGGACGCGATACCGCGTTTATCTACGCTGCCATCTTGACCGGAAGTTCCCAATCTTTTTTTAAAAGATAATTTCAATACAATCTCATTGTCCCGTGTGTGTGTGTGTGTGTGTGTGTGTGTGTGTGTGTGTGTTTCAAAGCAGTTCCTTCCACCACATTCTTGTGCTACATCCAGGCCTTGGTTGCTATAAATTGCCTAATTGTCCATTTTGGGGGTTTTTTGGGCTCATGGAATACAAAAGCATTTCTACCACTTGCCATGCCTATCAGTTATGCAGTCAAATGGATTCACTATTTCTTCATCCCCCCTTTTATCCCCCACAGCACTGTGTGCCCCCTGACAGTGCCAGTGAAGCCTTTATCAGCCTGTGTCTTAAGCTGTTTCTTACTCATCAGCATTTCTCTAGACATTAGCTTTTCAAAAAATCTATTCTCCCACCATTTTTAAACTTCAGGATATCTGCAAACTTAGGAAAATTCTATGGCTTCATCCTTGAACAGCTCACCATCAGGATCACACAAAATGGCGTTTTTTTAGGCAACGGGAAGAAAATGTAAAGTAGGCTGAACTGCACCAATATCAAGTTGCTAGTCTCCACTTAAGGTTTTCTGCATGCTGGGAGGCCAAAGGCCAGGTTCAAATCGTAGCATCATCATTCAGTAACTTAGTCATCTCCAGAAGGACACTGAACCTTCCTTATTCCCAGTGTCCTCATCTGTAAGATGGTCACAGCAATACCTTCTTGACCTGATGGTGAAGACTGAATATAAGTGAGTGACAGGTGGAACACAGCACAGGATGTCATTATTCTCTTTTCCCTTCTTGTGTTGTTTATTCTTGATACTGTTAACTACCTGATAATCAGTTAATCACAAGTTATCAGTATGGATTATCTGATGGTCCTGAAACAATAAGAGTGGAAAGATTAAAATACAAATCTCAGTGGTTTAATTATTATCATAAGTGAGTCCTAATTCTTCCTCATAGCTATGCATTCTTCAACAATTCTACAGTCAATAAATCTAACTAGGCAGACTAACAAAAATATGCTAAAGAAGGAAAACAGGCTTATTTAGACAGATACCCTAACTTTTGAGCCCTGCCCTCCTCACATTGTGCTCCTACACTTCTGAGGGGTCATCATTAGAAGGTCAGCAGAGAATATGTGAGGTATTAAAAATACTCCTGGTGGAGCCTAGAGCTTGTGTGGGTTATACACTTGCTCAAGGTTCCTTTCCACTTTGTGATTTCATACCTCTACCAAGAGAACTTCTAACATTCCAATGGTACCAAACAGTTTCCCAACAAGCAGTGTTACTTAAATAAGGGACTTGGATTTACCTGGAAAAGCTAGGATTGTCCTCATTATAATCCAGAATGAGAGAAAAACACTGCACTGGAAATCAGAAATTCAGAATGGAAATCTCACTCTTCTGATCCATCACCTGATCTGAAAAATGTGGGCTGAGCTCAGCAAACTCATGTTTCATTTCAGCTTTGAAATTCTGGTTCTAGGATAAGGTTTCAGCTCTTCACAGGGCTAGGTACAACAGCCGGCCGTGAGGAAACTGAGGACCACTGCCTCTTCAGAAGCGACATTGCCACTTTCGGCACTGGTTAGCTCTGAGAGAGGGGTGGAGGTGGAGAACAATCGTTAAAGAAAAAAGTCACAGATGTGGATTAGGATCCTAAGGAGCTCCGTGCTCTCTATTCTAAGAGTAACTTTAAACTGCTCAAAGCTGTGCCTTTATGCACCAGAAACACTCAGAAAAGGACTGACGTATGTCTAGAAGGTAGTGATTCTCCGTATTAATGATGCGATTTTCTTCTGAGTCTCAGAAATTATCCAAACTGCTGGTTGCCATAGGCATCTTTCCTTCTAGACAGCACGTACAGTTCCTCCTCACACGTGCTAGAAATGGTTAATTAGCACCATCATGGGCCCAAAATAAACAGACTAGTCCTCACTGTCTAAAGGCCCAGATTATTTTAACATTCCGAGAGTAACCAAGGCAACCAGAGTTTAAGAAACACAATATTACTGCCAATAAAACTTTCTAATTTGTTCGATTTTTAAGACAGTTATTCTTTCAAACTGAAAAAAATGGTGTTAAGTTGTAATGACACTTGGAAAATTTTTCAGTATTAACTTCTAGCTTTATCATCTAACTAAGCCCACACCAATAAAATCTTAATCATCGTCAAGCATTTGACACACACACAGGCACACACGCACATGCACGCACAGTATATTTATATATCCGAAGTGCCCCATCTTTAGCATGCATTTATAGATAGGCCCAAAGAGAATTTTTCATGAAAATGTTAATAATTTCCATAAAATTCCTCACATACTGGATGACACGTGCATATAACATTTTAATTAATTATCTATTCAGGGAACACTTGGGTACTTTGCACGACCCAGCGTGATTAGTGCAGCATTAGTGTGAGGACATAGTAAAAATTGTCTAATAAACGCTTCCTCAACAAGCTTTGTATTTTCAAAGCCCTGCAGCTCAGTGAATAATCCAGCAGCCTGGGAGCAACGCTCCAACCTGTTCTGCACGAGACCTGGCCTCTCCCAGCCCTGACTGACAGGCCCGGCAAGCCACACAGGAGATCCTCGGGCTAAGAGCAAAGGCAGAGCAAGAGCACAGGGCACTCTGCAACCCCAGAAGCCAAATCAAAAATAGACTCATGTCCTTCCTCCTTAACAAATACTGGAATTATGATGGCTGTGGAGAAGTAACTCTAGCAGAAGGGAAAGAAGAAATTAAAGTTGTCCCTTTCCTAATAATCACTCCCTCTTATTTGTGCATACTGTGCCAGCGCTGTGCACTCTCCAGACTTGATCTGATACACCCTCCAAAACTCCCTGCAAAATATGCATGAAAACGCCATGTATCTGATCGGAAACCTGAAGCTCAGAGATAAGGGGCAAGAGGTGTTCACAACTACAAAGTTTTGCAGCTTCAAAGACCACCTCCATGCCTCTCCTTTAAAGGCACTAAGTTGGAACATCTATTATGTCCATGGAGATTTCTATACTCCCACTTGATAGACGCAAGAGGTTTTGAGAGCCTCGCTTGTGCTCTCACCACATCTTAGTGCAAGGGGCTTGGAGGAGGAATTCCTCCATGGGTGCTGGCTGACCGCTCGGAGACCTGTGAGGCTGTCCCAGTGAGCCCAGTAGTTAGAGAAGAGATCAGGTGGTCAGAGCAGCCTGGTGGTTTGGGGCCATCGAAAGGCCCACAGAAGAGACAGGAAAGAAGTGTGCAAACAATTGCTACAACTTTTTTCACAACTACACCATCCTTCAGGTAGTGGACATTAGTGGTTACAGATTTCTTCTATGTTTTGTTTTGCTTTGCTTCGTTTTGCTTTGTCTATTCAACTTTTCATTGGGGTGTGTGGGTTAAAAGGTTAGTTCCAGTTTTGTTCAGTCTTGGTGGAACTCAGCACCCTACTTTCCATTACCAATGCCAAGGTCAGAGCTCACACCCTCCCCAGTATACAAGGCCAGGGCATGGATGTGTGAGAGAGCTCACACCTCTCCATTGCCCAGGGTGTATGGCCTTGACTCTGCCAATCAGATATCCCAGCCCAGGCTGTGACTCTGAAGCAAAACTGAAGGAGTAGCCAGCCTTTATTCACAGCAGCTATAGAAGAGTCTGCTGGCGACCACATCTTCGCCCAGCAGTGGCAAAGTTCTGACTGTACTATCCCTGCCAATAGATGTGGAACTGCTTTCTCAACCTTAGATACATTTTTCAAATCTGATTCTTTACACCACCCCCCCATCAATTCTGTGCATTTTCCTAATTAAAGCAGCTTGCGTTGATATCTGTTGCTTGCAATTAAGTAAATCACACACACACACACACACACACACACACACACACTATAATGTGGTAGACTGCATTTTCTTAAATATTGACCAAAATGGCCTTAACAAACCCCTTGATTTGATTAATTGTATACAGCCTTCTTCCTGACTCGAGGCCCCAGACTTCCCATTTCTTAAGAAGCATTTTAGAAAAACTTGTCATTGTAAATTCTTTCTCTGCCCCTTTGAGCTGTAAACCTTTTAAAAAGCCTCTTAACAGTTTTTTAGCCCTAGAATGTTTTCTCAAGGGCCTGGGAATCACCACTTAGAAATGTAATCCTCAAGGAAGATAGGGCCCCTATCTCCCAGACCCTGTGAAAGGATGGAGACATAAACCGAAGTTGGGTAGGATCCCTTGCTCCAACTTGTAAAACTACCTCCTGTCACAATGATATGAAAGTTTACTTTTCCATTTGGTAAAACCAATTAGCAAACATAGATGGCCAACGATTCCCACACCTCCATTCCAGCTCTTAAAGCCCTCCCACCCTTTATTTTGTGGAGTTGAGTGCAGACTGTGTTCAGGTCTCCATCTCCTATTGCAATAGCCTTGACTAAAACCTTCCCAGCCTGTTTAACTTTGTCCAATGTAAATTTTGTTTTGACAATATCCACTGCCCCTATGAAAGAGAGGACAAGATTCCTCACCCTCAGTGACACCAGGTTTGGCCAATGAATTTGCACTAATCAATGAAAGGATTAGAAGGGATACGTGTAGCTCTGGGATCTTACCTATAGTTGGCACAATCACCTCTTTCCCAAAGAGGCTGATCTATCCATCTCAGCTCTCAGACAGCAGAAGCACAATCACAGCTGACCCATGTGTGCAAATGCAGCATGAGCAAGAGACACCTCTTGGCTGCTGTAAGCCACTAAGCTGTTGGAACCATTTGTTACTACAGCACAATCAGCAGTCTGAAATAATCACACACACTTTTCTGTCATTTGGCATTGCAAAGGGGAAGTTCTAGAATTAACCAACTGTCTCCTGAAAGCCTGCCCTCTGCCTTTGCCTTCCATAAACAGTAGTGAGCTTCAGAAGTCCTGATGGACAAGACAACCCAGAGGGAATATAGGGTAAACTATGGGCTGTTACATTTTTTTAATTGATTTTTTAGAGAGAGAGAGATAGAAACATCGATGTGAGAGAGAAACATCAATCGGCTTTCTCCTGCACACCCCCTACTAGGGGATTGAGCCTGCATACAGAGCTTGTGCCCCAACCGGGAATCAAACCCAGATCTTTCAATTCATGAGACAACACTCAATCCACTGAGCCACACTGGCTGGGCTAACCTGAGGGCTTTTAAAAGCAGCCTGAGCCCAGCACCAAAGAGGTAAGCTTGTATGAACAAGGGGCCAGCCAAGGTCTCTGAACAATCCTACAGTATGTTTCAAGAAGGCCTTTTCTCAGTGTTACTCAAAATACTCTGTTATTCAAAATTCCCCCAAAATAATTTTGAAAAAAACTATGAACTCCCTTTACATACTTTTTAATTGTTATCCAAAGTTTTTCATTATAAGTTTGAAAATTAGCTTGTTGTAAATAAAAGATAGTAAATATCAAATATTTTATAAGACAAAGTAAGATGAGGATTGACTTAACTGAAATCAATATTTTATGACATGCTTTGATAAACTAGGTTTTAACTATCATACTGAAAACCACACTGACTCTAAAAGAAACCACATGAAATATGTATTTGTAGTTTTATCCAATGTATCTTTAAAACCTTATTAGTCCTGGAAAACATGGATGTTATTTTTTTAAAACTCAGCACCACTAACCTACTTTGTAAGGCCCAGCTTCATCCTTATCAGAAATATATGTAAGTTACAGAAAGGCAAGAAACCCCCCAGGTTCAAGTTTTCTTGATTAAACAAACCCTCTTCCAAAACCAATATTTCTCATCATCTTTTTCTTTGGTGCATGAGAGGTCTTTAATCCTGGGATAAACATACTATATTAATATTTCACATGAATAAAAAGTAGGTCTTTATTTTATAACGTGGGGGAAGAAATATACAAAAGCAGGAACTTTCTAAGGCAATTTTAGAAAAGAATAAATGTGGAAGTTGATAATTTTGAAAGCAGCATGTCACTGAGAATTCTTAAAACTATCCATGCATGAGTACCCTTGGAAAGTGTGCATGGTTCCACATACATATAAAACATAGCAGGTGTGTTTGTGACAAAGAAGCAGATGGGCAGGCTAATTCCCATTGGTGCTTTCTGGATGCACAAGACGAGTTTGAGCAGAAAGCCTAATCCCGTTTGAAGTGACTCTTCCCTGAGACCAGGGCAAGGCCTCACTGCAGTGGTGTCCACAGCAGCTAAAGTGAGACACCAGGAATCAATCGTTCCTAGGGTAGCACTGAAGACTGAGAATTGTGTTCCCCTAACTCAAATCATGTATCCTAAAATGCCAGCAAGACCATAAATGTTTCCCCAGTTTTATACATATTTAAGAACTCATGGGTAATATATCTAAACTCTTCTACTAAAAAAAGACCAAAACAACCCTGCTAGTAACTATACTTTTTAATAAAGAACTGTCAACATTGGCAGATTCAGAACTTCTGCTGAGAAGAATTTACCACAATAGAATGATCTAAGTACATCATGTCATACAGTAGTAGTTTAATAAATGATATATATTCAAGCTATGGGGAAAAGGTTTTTTATTAAGCTATGAATACATTAAATATCATTATAAATATCATTATAAATTAATCTTACAGTATTATTTCAATGACATTTCCTAAAAAAGAACACTATAGTTCAACAAACCACCTGGGCATGCACCAAGAAAAGTATTATATATTGGCCTGGTTAAAAAACAAAAACAAAAAAACCTATCTCACAAAGACTTATAGACCAACATTCATTGAAAAAAATACTGTATTTATATGCCCACTGCCCCATGAAAGTAGCATATTGCTCCAAACACAAAAGAACAACTCTATAAAATCAATAACTGTCCTCCTTTTTAAAGAATTGGTGACTATGATGTTTCCATCCTTGTTAGAAGTTTGGGGTCAGATCCTAAAATAAGTTTCCCTTTAAGTTGACATAAGATTATTTAAGAGACCTATTATTTTAGTAATTTAGTAACCATGATGATTTAATTATACATTTCTTTTGGAAAGGGTGTGGAATAGAATTTTTTTAAAAGCCATATAACTGTTTACATAAAAAATTAATAATAACTAAACACAATGATTAATTAACATATCAAACATTAACTAAACAACATAATCCAAACATAAAATATAAAAAAGAACAGCTAGATAACACAAAATACATTGCCTTTCATCTTAACTGTGATAAAATTTTAATGGGACATACCTCTTTGTGCCACAATCAACTTTGATTTCATTAAGTTAAATTACATAGTACAATAATGAAAATCAAACAGAATTCTTCACACCACATTTTATCATATTTTCTATTATATTATGCACTTGGCTTTTTTCAAGTACTGCCTCTGAGATTTCTTCACTGCCTCTCCTCTGAAGGTCCACATAGCTATTTTCCCTGTATTTTTAACCCAAAGGTCCAAAACCAAACTGAAATGCTTTGCCCACAACTTTTTTTCTTTCTATATGCAGTAGCCCCATCACCTATTTATTCCCTTAGGATCCTCCTCAACTCTATACATATTGGTGACCGTTAACTCGTGTTTTCATGCCCAAACATTGTTGACTGCTCACGAGTTAACTCGTAAAGTAGTTTCTCGGTTTGTTGACATTGATGGGACAAACAAAAAAATCACATTGGAGGGATTACTGGTCAATGGACCCTTTGCTTGAAGCTCCAATATTTCCTAAAACTATGAGCAGAATGAGGTTCGAGCAAATTCTTACATTTTTCCATCTTAGTGATAATTCACAAAATACATCTAATGAAGACAGACTGTATAAAATTAGGCGTCTTTTGGATTACTTTATTCCAAAATTTCAGTCTTTATATATACCTACGCAGGAGTTATCCCCAGATGAAAGCGCAGCGAAACCGGGTATAATTGTAAAACATGTTGTGCACCATTACACATAGGTGATTGCTACACAGTATACCACACCAAAGAAACTACTAAAATATATAATACGTATAAAATATAATACGTAGCAGATATGTACAAAGTATTATTTAAATTCATTATGTGTAGATAAAGTATATTAAAGTTTATTTAGACTGTTTCACCTTCATACTCAATTACAAAAAATAGCCCGTGACATGAGATAACTTCTGCGTAAAGCTGTCGGTCAACGTTAAGTGCTGCAAGTTTTTCACATATTCATCCATTCAATTCAACAATTCAATTAATTGTTTTATATACCCATTATCCCACTTTTCCTCCTTCTTGGTCTTTTGATCTTCTGTACTTTCCTCTAATCAGATGGATGTTGGAATTTATGAGTCCATCCTCCACCATCTCTTAAATTTTCTATCATTTTTTCCGTATCTTTATCTCTGCTGGATCCTACGAAAATGCCTTAAGTTGACCTGTCAAATTACTATTTGATTTACTATTAAGTTGTTTTCAGGCTGTTATGTGGCCTATCAGCTATGTTTTCATTGTAATAATTTTAATGTTTATTTCCAAGATCTCCAAATAAGTTTTTTATATATATATATTTTTTAATTTTGTAGATCATTTGTTTTGGGATTTATTTTCAGTTTTTTTAATTTATTTTTCAGTTATAGTTGACATACAATTTTATATCAGTTTTAGGCATACAACACAGTGATTAGACCTTGACATACCTTAGGAAGTGATCACCTTGATAAGTCTAGTACCCATCTGACACCACACATAGTTATTGTAATATTATTAACTATATTCCTTATGCTGTAATTTATATCCGTGTGACTACTTTTATAACTAGTAGATTGTCCTTCTTAATCCCTTCACGTTTATCACCTAACTCCCCCTCCCATCTGGCCATCATCAATTTACTTTCTGTATCTATAAGCTTGTTTTCATTTTGTTTGTTTAATTTCATTTATTTTGCTTTTTAGACCCCACATATAAGTGAAATAATATGGTATTTGTCTTTTTCTGTATGACATATTTCACTTAGCATAACACCTTCAACATCATCCATGTTGTTGCAAAGACAAGATTTCATTCTTTTTCATTGCTGAGTAATATTCCTGTGTGTGTGTGTGTGTGTGTGTGTGTGTGTGTGTGTACATACCACATCTTCTTTATCCAGTTGGCTATTGATGGACACTTAGATTGCTTCCATTGGGCTATTGTAAATAATGCTGCAATGAACATAGGAGTGCATATATCTTTTTGAATTAGTGTTTTGTTTTATAAATATAAAGACATTTATCACCCTGAAGATATTAAATATTTTCATTTAAAATCCTTTTTCAGACTATTCTATTTTCTCTGTTTCCTCAGGAGCAAATCCTTGTGTGTATTAAGTTGTCTGTTAATGTGATCTCTTTCATGATGGTGACCTTCTTCAGGTCTTTGTAAGTCCCTGTTGACTTTTATTTTTGTTTTTTTTTCATCCTCACCCGAGGACATTTTTCGATATTTTGTTCAGATAGAGTGAGAGGGAGAGAGAGAGAGAGAAACATCGACGTGAAAGCGACACATCGAGTGGTTGCCACCCACACGACCCAACCAGGGCCGGGGACAAACTGCAACCAAGGTACGTGCCCTTAGCGGGAACCGAACCCGGGTCTCTCCGGACCGCAGGCCAACGCTCTAACCGCTGAGCCAAACCGGCCAGGGCCCTGTTGACTTTTATATAAAAGAGTTTTCCATTGTGCTCTCCTGTGTCTGCTTAATCCCATCTGCTTACTTCTTTTAGTAGAAATACATGTTTGGTTTGACAATCTTCCCTTTTATATATTTCTCTGAGTTTTTGTGCAGGAAAAGCTTTCAGTATATGCTTTCTTCATCTATCTTGAACTAAAGTTCTTTTATCACCTGATCAGGTAATTTTGGCAATAGCCTCCTAATAACTCATCCCTCCTCCCCAGCCTCTCAAGTCACACTACAATGAGTGTTATCCTTAAAGTTTTAGCTAAGGACCTGATCATTGAGTTTGATGTCATTCTTTTACCTAAAGGGCAGTAAAATGTGTTCTTAGATCCTTTACTCCCAAGCCAGGGGGTAGGGGCTCTATAGTGGGGATCTTAATAAACACTACAAAGGGTAAAATGCTTAAATTTTAGCCCTATCTCCTTTTCCAACCTACTTCTCCACTATATCTCTTCACAAACACATCCTCCAGCCATCCTGACTATTCAGAGAATCTATGCAATTTCATGCTTCTCTGACTTTGCTGGAAGCCCACTTCACTTCCATGTCCCATTATCTTGTCAAGATCCAGATAAAACACTAATATCTCTTCTATGAAATCTTCCATATGTTATGGACACTTCACGATCTGGGCCTCCATGAGACAGTACCCATATTCCTATTAGTGTATTTATCTTATTCTTCCTTAATGCATTAGAATCCCCAACTAGGCCATAACATCTTGAGGGCAAAGGTTATTTATTATTTCTTTCCATAGTTCAACCAGCACCTAGTAAAATGCTCAGCATATAACAGACACTCAAAACCTTTTTTAAAATGAAAGATGGTCCTTGTTCCAATAACAAGAAATCCTATTTGGCAAACATACATTTATAAAATTAAATTCAAGGAGTAAAGGAATTAAACTTAAGAGAAGTGAAGACTTTCAAATAAGGATTCAGTATCATAGCTTTAGGTTGTGGAAGAAAGAAATTTCTTCTTCTTGAAATTCTGAACCTGTATCAGCCTCAAGTTCCACCTTCCTTTCTAAAAAGCCTCAAGTGATGCCCAGTCCTCAGGGTTCTACTGCATGCTTTTCAGTGCATTTACCCCCCTAAAATGCAACTGTTTATTACCTGTCCATGCTACTATAGATTATATCCCCTCTGAGAGCAGAAATCAGATACAGAGACTAAATAAAAGTGTGCTGACTAAACAAATGCTTAAATACCACTTTTTCCCTTATTTATCCTCAGAATAGCTCCAAGCTATAAGGAAAGCTATTATTATTCTCATTTTCCGATAGATAAACCAGGGTAAATGAAAGTTAAATGAACTCATGGTCACCAGGGAAAGGAACTTGGTAGCAGAATTAGCTCTTCTTGAAATTAATCACCACCTTTCTAGCTATTCCTACATAACAGGAGGCATTCGTGGTCAGGAATAGAAGAATAGGACAGGACAACTCAGATCCCTTTACATGAAGGAAGTAGCCCTCCCAAAAACAAACCCTTAAATAACCCACAGAGTTCTATGTCATCATTCAGTCAATTTCAGAACATAACTAATATTATAAACTAAGTTGTCATCCATACACTGGTTAGCACAGCATAATCATTTCTAGGTACCCAGGGTAACCATATTAATTTAACCTTTTCAGAAGGACTTTAAAAAGCTATAAATATCACCAGATTTAGTGTATGTTAATTTCTACCATATTCAGCATTTTTATTACACATAACATCCTCTACAACAAACAGGATGCTTCTACGAAAATCCCATATAGCTCTTTAGAATTTGTTATCATTGCTCTTATTACTCATTTTAC
Source organism: Molossus molossus (assembly GCF_014108415.1). Taxonomy (NCBI): domain Eukaryota; kingdom Metazoa; phylum Chordata; class Mammalia; order Chiroptera; family Molossidae; genus Molossus; species Molossus molossus. Next base: position 46,808,200 of record NW_023425403.1, on the reverse strand, counting down.
TAACTTGATTGAGTGTTCACTATATGCCAAGCATATTGCTAAGAGCTAGATAAATTATTTCATTTAATTCTCATAAAAATAATATGAATTAGCTCCTATCATTACTGTATTTTAAAAGTAAGAATTAAGCCCTGGCTGGTGTTGTTCAATGGTTAGAGTATCAGCCTGCACACCAAAGGGTAGTGGGTTCAATCCCGGTCAAGGGCTCATACCTGGGTTTCAGGTTTAATCCCTGGGCCCAGTCAGGGTTTGTGCGAGAGGCAGTCAACTAATGTATCTCTCTCACATCAATGTTTCTCTCTGCCTCTCTTTCTTTCTCTCCCTCTCTCCCTCCTTTCCACTTTCTCTAAAAAAAATTTTTTTAAATCAATGAAAAAATATCCTTGGATTAGGATTAAATTAAATTAAATGTAAACAAAAAGACTAAATAGCTCCAAGAAAAGAGAATAAAGTAAAATAAGTGTTAGCAAATGCTCACATTTGGGAGCAAATGTTCCCTTTGGTAAGAGAGTTTAAAAACTAGGGCATTCATGCAATCTGCTCTCCTCCTTTTCACCTTCATTGATCCCTGTGTCTTTCCTTCTGGCCCTAGAGGAAAAAGCATCCTGCTGCTCCTTCAAGAACTATTCCTCCCATTCGTACTCTTTATCCGAGCCTCCATCAGCTGCCCTGGAAAATCCCTCCGTAACTCTTCCCCTCCGTATTCTCAACTGCATCTTCCCTCCTCCTGGCTTTAGCTCTCGGGTCAAACATGAATGTGCTCAGGCCTCCTGGATCTACACACACACAAACCCTTCCTCAGAACCCTCTTTCCCTCCTTTATCTTCTCCTCCCTGCCAAAAAGCTTAACAAAGTGATATGCCCTGCCTGTACTTCCTCAACTCCCACTCACTCATCACCCCAAAGCAACCTGACTTTTGCTCTCATGTCTCTGAAATCCTTCTCAGGAATGTCACAAGGGACCCCTAATTGCTGGTCTCATCCTCCTTGATGTCTCCCTAGCTCATGTTAATGTTGTATGCTCTCTTCTCCAATGCTCTCCCTGAGAGTCTTTAATACTCCACTTCCCTGCTTGTCTTCCTACCTCCATGACTGTTCCTCTCCAAGCCTTCCTTCTTTTTCCATTGTATTCATAGGTTCTTTCCCTTGGTCCCTTGCTTTCAAGAGTTCAAACTTCTCCTATGTGTCTCTTACCCTCCTCTCCCCGTCTCTCCCCAATATACCACAGAATACTCCACTTTAAAATACTCAAAGCCACGTCAGCTTTTCTCCCCTCATACCCATTCCTTCTTTTTGCCCTTAGATCCATCCCATCCCCCAGGTGGAAACCACCAGTTCTTCTGAAGTCCATTCTTAACCTTCCTCTACAGCCTCGTCTCTTACCTTCCCTCACATGCAGAGAAGCAATCATGGAGACACACCAATGTCTTCATCTTGCATGACCCACAGCATGTATACCTTTATACATATCGTTTTGTTACTTAATATAGCCCTTAACATTCAGATTTCCGCTCAAGGGTCACATATGTTGTGAGGCTTTCTCTACTCTTCCTAGGAATATTCATTTCTTCCTCAATGTTCCCAAAGCATTTTCTATATACCAGTAATTTACAGCATCGAGAATGTTGGTACCATGATAACTTTGAGTAGTCCTGTCCCCCTTCATTCCTGTTCCTATCTTCATTGTTCCTTGACAGATGTCACATAACATTGATCAAGCGCCTACCTCATAGGAAGTCTTCAAAGATGTCTGTTTCATTGAGTTGATCCATCTGTCTGGTGTGGTTTATATAAATTCCTAGTCAGAAGAAAGGGCTTATATTAAGTGATTCTTTGAGTCCCTTTGAACACAAATGATGCATTATGTGAGACATCAAAAAAATTCAAGAAGTAATTAATATAACATTTTTTCTTCCAGAAATAAATGTTAACACAAAATATGACCCTTTAGGGTTCTTGTTCAGAGATTACCTCCACTGAACAAACAGAATCGCTTCCCTGAGAATACCAGTTTCCAATGTCCGCCACCTGCTCACTACAGCTCTCCTAACTCCTACTTGGAAAGTCCAAAATGACGAGCTGTCTTACAGGTCCCTGCACAAACACTTGACTCCTTTCTGGATGGCAGTGCTGATGCCTATTCCTACTCAGTTTGGCCTCATTTTAAACCAGTAGAAATATCTCTTCCTGCCAGCTTACATTTTATAAAATTCTTTGTCTCCTCTCTTACTTTTCAGGATAAAATGTCTTTGATGAACTTCCTCTAATTTCTAAACCTTGGGGAATTAAAAACTCCATAATTTCATTATTCCAATTAATGGCGGGAAGAAGAAATGAAGTTCAAGTAAGATGGCAATAAAAGTGAATACTGGAAAAGTCATAGCCAAAGACTTTTCCAACAATAACATTTAGTAAATGTTATCAAATACTTTAGAAATAAGAGAGTGGGCTAGCGATTAAAGACATTATTATCCAATTTTATTCCCCATCAAAACTCTGCGAGGTAAATGTCATTATCACTGCTTAACAGATCAATAAACTGAGATTCAGAGAGGTTCCGTAATTGCTCAAGGTTACCCAGATAATAAATGGCAGTTCCTTGCCATATGTCAAAGTGACCTGAAGTACTTTTCTCAGAAAAAAAACTGACCTGCTTGAAGGTCATCGCCTCTGCTCACTGACATGTGGTTTCCTGTCTGGCACCATTATTCCAGAACAGAACGTCAATCCTATGCTCTGCTTGCATTTACACTCCGCTGTGCTGATAGCCTAAATACATTCTTTCATGCGAGTACTGAATGAGTTATGAATGGGACAGTATTATTTATTACCTTCCAGATAAAGAAACAAAGCTCAGGAGCTGAAGTTCAGAAACAAACCCAAAGAATCCCAGTTAGTGGAGATGATTACCTGTTCTCAAAACCAACTCTGCTGTTTCCTTCTACTGTAAACATGGCCCACTGCCCTAGATCTGCAGGGTCTTGCCTGAGAATGTCACCAGGAACTTGGCACTACCATTTTGAAATTTACTTTTAACAAGTCGTTTTCAATTCTATTGGTCTAGATCTTCTGAAACATATCCTTCTGCCATGCCACTTAACCGGGAAGCTGCGTACCTTTCACTGTCTGGATTGCTCACAGCAATGCCTGCCCTCAATGACCCATCTTAGGGTATCAGCCTTGTTTGCCCTGAGGGGCACTGTAAGAAATAGTAGGGCACAGTGGTAAAGCGTCTATGCTCTGAAACCAGGCTGCTGGGTTCCAATCCCAGGTCTGCCACTTACTATGTGAACTTGAAAAGTCACTTAGCCTCTCTGTGTCTCCGTTTACCCATCTGTAAAACAGGGATGATAGCCCTGTCTACCTCAAAGGGCGACTGTAATTATTTAGTGAGTTACTACCTACAGAGTGCTTAGAACAGCGCTTACTACATAATAGAGTTCAATAAATATTAACTTTGTACAGATTGTTAGATGACTCCATATTGTGAGAAGAGGGAAACAGAAGGAAAACATTTGAACATAGTTTCATGGACGCTGAAGGGATGGCATGTTTAAAGTGGGGAGAAATCACGTGCCTGATCCCTATTAGTCAGCTCAGGGCTGCTGTAACAAAATACCGCAGACTAGGAGACTTAAACAATAGAAGTGTATTTTCTCACAGTTCTAGAGGATGGAAGTCCAAGGTGAAGGTGCCAGTTGGTGTCTGGGGAGAGCTTTCTTCTTGAGTTGTAGACAGACGCCTTTCCTCTGTGTGCTCCCATGGACACTGCTAGGAGTGAGCACGGTGGGAGAGAACTGGAGCTCTCCTGCCTCGCCTGAGAAGGACACTAATCTTATCAGAGAAGGGCTCCAGCCTTATGACCTCATCTAACCTTAATTACTTCCTCAGAGGCCCCATGTCCATAACAGACACAATGGGAGTTGAGTTTCAACTTGTGAATTTTAGGGGAACACAAGCATTCAGTTCCTAACAGTCTCTGAAAAAGCCACTTCTATGTTTGGCAAAAAGATCTTCAGTGAGCTGTCCAGCGGGTGTGGCTCATGGCTGTGCATCGACCCATGCACCAAGAGGTCACTGATTTGATTGCCGGTCAAGACACATGCCCGGGTTGTGGGCCAAATCCCCAGTGGGGGGCATGCAGGAGGCAGCCCATTGATGTTCTCTCTCATCAATGTTTCTATCTCCCTCTCCCTCTCACTTCCTCTCTCTCTAAAATCAATAAAGGAAGAAATAAAAATTAAAAAAAAAAAAAGATCTTCAGTGAGCTTAAAAAAAGTTTCACGACTCTATGACTTATTCCCCAAAACAATACATCATGCTTATGATTCCTCTCTATTTATTCAGGGAAACATTTTTGGAAGATTAAATGCAATCCTAATTTTCATACACTTTGACAGTAATAAGTTATACACCAAGATAAATGAACAGTACGTATGTTGTTAGCCACAGAAGATAGAAGTACTTGGTATGTACAGAAATGTTTTTCTGCTATCAGTTTTTCATTATTAAAAATTACTGTCATCCCTAGCCTTTAAAAAAATTCTTAACCTTTTTTTAAAGGAAAACTTGCCAGAATAGCATGGACATGAATTTTCATTGTATAAATTATCCCAATCAAAATTTGTATTAACCTCTGACATCTTCATCCTCCCCTACAGCTGAATCTAGGGCTAATTAATACCTATTTAAGCATTCAGCTTTTGCCCTGGAGGCCAAGATAAACTTTTCCACAAGGCATGATTATATTTGCCCAATAATCTCAATGAGGTGAGAATATCTTTTTTTATTATTATTTTGTAAAATATTTTGTATAAAATATAACTATAGCAAAGAAAATCTGGAGAATGAAGACAGGGAAAAAAATATCATGATACCACCTCTCTCTTGGGGAATTAAAACTATTATTTGGGGTTTCCTTCAAGTTTTTTTCCATGCATATTTTTATAAAACTTTAATTCTGGAATATAAATAATTTCATATTATTTTTCTCAATTAACACTACCATAAGCATTTTTAAACTTTGCATATGTATATTATATATTGACTGTACAATATATAACTGAAAGATTCATTCTTTCCTCCATGGTGGCCAACATTAATGTTGCTTCGAATCCTCCTAATTTTAAATAACATTATGATGAGCATTTTCCTGCACATACCTTTTTCTATCTGTGTATTTTTGTCTTGGGTTTAATTTCCAAATTAAAAATTTGTATCGCAGGTATAAATATTTGTATGACTCTTGATGCATATTTTCAAACTGCCTTTAACAGGGGTTCACCAGTTGTACTGCCGTCAACAATGCTGCTAGGTACTTGGTGTCACTAGACCCTGATTCTCCAGCAAAACGTTTTCTTATCACAATAGGCAAGAAATAAAATAGACACTTGACTGTATTCATTTTTACTTACCTTATTACAGAGAACACTTTTCTTCTCACGGTTAATGTCCAGTTTTACTTTTCCTTTGTGAGTCATCTATTCGTTATCTTTATCTGTTCATCTATTAGAACCCTCATCTTTTTTCATTGATTTGTATGAGGCCATCCCCTTCATTCATAAAATTATTTAGTATTAAAAGCAAGACTATTAGAAGGATCTTTGACATTTTACTGATGTTATACTAATATATAATAGTAAAATCAGTCACTAATAAATGAAAATTAAAATATCTTGGGAACACTTCCAAAAAGTCTGACAGTATCTGAGGGGCAATTTGGATGCTTTAAAAGTCTTTAGCTTCACTGAAACTTATCTGTTATAATGATACTTATCTTTTGAAGTTAAAATAAAAGATTTTTTCCAAACATGGCATGTCAACCAATTAAAGCCAAATTGTCTTATTTCCTACGGCTCCCCTGACCTTTTAATGCATTATGGTAACAGTTTAACAAATGCAAATAAAACTGATGATTCTGCCACCCTGAAACTGATGCTTACACCAAATCTCAAATTATCTGACATTATTTAATATAAGCATTATTTTTAATCACCTCCATTCACCAAAAAATTACTAAGTGCCAGTTACCATGCTGTTTTAGATAAATTATCTCATTTTGTTCTCAAAACAAATTTTCAGAGTGGTATTAGCCACTCTAATTTACAACTGAGAAAACATGGGCTGAGAATAGCTAACCACCTGGCCAGGGCCAGTCAGCTAACAGGTGATGGAGAGACATGCTAACCCGGGGCCTTCTATTCATGCAGCCCTTGGCATGGCAATATTGTGCACTAATACTGATTAAAAGAAACTTAGAAAATGATATTTTATTAAGGGATTTAGTATATATACTCTAGTTGGAAACTCCTCAAATGATATTTCCATTAATAAAGGTAGCACCACTGACTACATCTTTTTAGAGTTTAGCCTATGTAAACTTATTTATTTTGTTTATTTACTTATTTACTTATTTATTTATTTATTTATGTTAGTAATTTTATGACTAACATTTAAAACAGAATTTTTATACTGGTAGTTTTAATAGTAGAAATAGCATTTACATAGATATAAAATTCTCAAATTAAATACTTGCTTGTGTTTTTGATATATTTTGCAGGCAGAACACTAGGTTGATCTAGACAAACTATATGTCCCAAGAAATTGAACCAATGGCTTTATCTTCTAACCATTTTCAGAGAAAGTACAACCCACCTCCCATATAATAAGGGAAAGAATGGCATGAGAACCCCAGCCCAGCTGGTAGGGAGATGGCAAAGAAGGATTCTTCTCTACAGGTTTCAGAGGAAGCATGTTTCCATGGACACCTTGATTTGAAGCTGCTGACCTCCAGAACTGTGACAAAATATTTATCTGTGTTTTTAAGCCAACCACTTTGAGGTATTTTGTTATAGCAGCCCTGGGTTTGAAACTAATACAGTTTTGTAAAAATAATATTTACTGAATATTTTTCTTATTAATGGACATCCTTAGTGTCTACAATGCATCTACTTAGAAATATAGTCACCATTAAACTTCACGCCAAAAGGAAATGGTGATAGATTTGCTATCCACATTTCCTCACTCAAGTTCCCTTTAAAATATGGAGATAGATAGATACATAGATAGATAGATAGATAGATAGATAGATAGATAGATAGATAGATAATAGATAGATAGATGATAGATAGATAGATAGATAGATAGATAGATAGATAGATAGATAATAGATAGATGATAGATAAATAGATGATAGATAGATAGATAGATAGATAGATAGATAGATAGATAGATGATAGATAGATAGATAGATAGATAGATAGATAGATAGATAGATAGATAGATAGAAAGAAAGAATATATAAAATCTCAATGTTCTGTTTGGTACCTTTAGATCTTTCACTTAGATTCTTTTCTTTTTAATTCAACTTTATTGTTGAATGTATTATAGATGTTCCCCATTTCTTCCCCATTGACCCCCTTCTCCCAAATCCCACCCCCCCCATCCCCACGCTATTGTCAGTGTCCATTGGTTATGCCTATATGCACAGAAGTTCTTTGGTTTATCTCATCCCACCCTCTCTCTCCCCTTCCTTTTGAGGTTCATCAGTCTAACAACCAATCTGTACTTCTTAATTCCTTCAACTTTTTCATCCAGCCACCCAGCCCCCACCCATCTGGGAAGCAACAAAAAGTTCTCTATGAGTCTGTTTCTGTTCTGCTTGCTCATTTTGTTTGTAGATTGAATTGTTGATAGATATGTATCAATTGCCATTCTATTGTTCATATTTTTGTTGTTCTTCTCCTTCAAGAAGACCCTTCAACATTTCATGTAATATTGGTTTGGTGGTGATAAACTCCTTAAGCTTTTCCTTGTCTAGGAAACTGTTGATATGTCCATCGATACTAAATTATAATTTTGCAGTATAGAGTAATCTTGGTTATAGGATGTTGCTTTTCATCACCTTGAATATCTCTTGCCACTCCTTTCTGGCCTGCAAAGTTTCTTTTGAGATATCAGCTGACAGTCTTATGGGAGCTCCTTTGTAGGTAACAAACTGCTTTTCTTTTACTGCTTTTAAGATTCTCTCTTTGTCTTTAACCTTTTGCATTTTGATGATGATGTGTCTTGGTGTGGACTTCTTTGGGTTCATCTTGTTTGGGATTCTCTGTGCTTCCTGGACTTGTATGTCTGTTTCCTTCACCAAGTTAAGGAAGTTTTCTGTCATTATTGCTTCAAATAGGTTTTCAATTTTTTGTTCTCTCTTTTCTCCTTCTGGCACCCCTATGATGCAAATATTGGCATGCTTATAGTTGTCCCAGTGGCTCCTTATACTAGCCTCATTTTTTTTTTTTTTTTAATTCTTTTTTCTCTTTGCTGTTCTGATTGAGTGTTTTCTTCCTTATATTCCAAATCAATGGTTTGCTTCTTGGCTTTACCTACTCTATTATTAATTCCCTGTAAATTATTCTTTATTTCAAGTAATGTATCCTTTATTTCTGACTGGTCCTTTTTTATGTTGTTGATGTTTTCACTAAGTTCCTTGGAGGTCTCCTTAAGTTCCTTGACTATCTCACCAAGTTCCTTGAGCAACCTTATAACTTGTGTTTTGAACTCTGCATCTTATTGATTGCTTATCTGCATTTTGTTTAATTCTTTTCCTGGAGTTTTGTTCTTTTGTTTCATTTGGGGCATGCTTCTTTGTCTCCTCATTTTGGCTGCTTCCCTGTGATTGTTTCTACATATTAGATAGAATTGCTATATCTCCTAGGCTTCATAGGGTGGCCTATTATTGTAGGTGTCCTGTAGGATCCAGTGGCACAACCTCCCTGATCACCCCTGCTGGGCCGTCAAGGTGTACCCCTAGTGTGGACTATACACTCTTCTGTTGTAATTGAGTTTTGATTGCTGTTGGCACATCAATGGGAGGGATTTACTCAGGCTGATCAGCTGTAAGGACTGGCTGTGCCCACTGATCACTGTCCTTTGACTACCTTGGAAGATCAGCTGTGTAGGAGCTGACCACACAGAGGAAGACTTACTTCAGTAGGGTTCTTGTGCCCACTGAGTCCACTCATTGAGTGTGTCACTTGTGGAGGTGGTTGGGTGGTGGTGTTTCGAGATGGTCTGAAGCTGTCCACTTGGTGTGCTGGCTCTGGGGCAAGGTCAGCCACTGTCTGTGTTCTATCCGGGCTTGGAGGTGCCCAGGAAAAGCCAAATTATGAACCAAGGCTGGCTCCTTCTAGTGCCAGGCCTGGGGCTACTTAATAAGAGGTATGGGGCTCGCTGAGACCACATGCTGCTCGTTAGGAAACTCTGGAGCAGGATCCAAGACAGGGCAATCCTGTGGTAAAACCGTTGGAAACAGCTTGGATGGGCCTGAAGGTTGAGTGGGGCAGGGTCTCAGGGAGTCACCAGGGCGGGACAAACAGTGTGAACCAGGTTGCTGGAGTCCCAGATCTGGCGGTGTCTGCTGCCCCAGGGAAGGGCTCACCAAAGGAACGTCAGCCTCTGCCAGCCTATCTATCTAGGAGAAAGCCGCCTCTCCAGCCTTCATCCCAAGGCCAAACAGCTCAGTTCTTCCCTGTATGTCTCTGGTGCCCCTCTGAGCTTAGAGGGAACGAGTCCGAGCAAGTCTGTGTGCGGGCCCCTTAAGAGGAGCTGCCTGGGGCTTCTGCAGCCGCAACTCCCTGAGCCTCAGTTCCCGCTGGTTTTTCCAGCCAGAATTGATGGGGACTTCTCTTCTGGCACTGGAACCCTGAGCTGGGCACCTGGTGTGGAACGGAGATCCCTCACTCCTCAGGGAGGACCTTCCCAGTGGAGGTGTCCTCCTGATTTTTATCTGCCACACGTGGGTGTGGGACCAGCCAACCAGCCTCCGCCCCTCCTACCAATCTCCATGCAGCTTCTTCTTTAATGTCATAGTTGTAGGACTTCTATTCAGCTCGAGGTCAGCCGGTTCTGAATGATGGTTGTGTTGTAGTTTAGTTGTAATTTTAATGAGGTTGTGGAAGGAGGCGATGCTGCGGTTACCTACACCGCCATCATGAACGAAAGTCTTACTTAGATGATTTTTTTTTTAATCCTCACCTGAGGATTTTTATTTATTTTTTATTTTTATTTTTTGCATTTATCTTCAGATAGAGTGGGAGGAAGAGAGAAACATCGATGTGAGAGAGACACACAGAGTGGCAGCCACCCACACAACCCCAATCAGGGCTGGGGACAAACTGCAACCGAGGTATGTGCCCTTAGTGGGAACCAAACCTGAGACTCTCTAGTCCACAGGCTGACACTCTAACCTCTGAACCAAACTGGCCAGGGCTAGATTCTTTATCATACATTTTCAAAAAGAGAATCAGAGTGTCTGAGAGGGTGCTTCCGGGGCATCTAGCCAGGGCAACATGAAGACAGAGTTGGAGTGCCCTGCCAAGTCACAGGGAGAGCCACCTGGACAGAATCCCAGTCTCATTTTCAATGTTATTACATAGGAACTATTTTTAAAATCGGCGGGACCTTCCTTTTAAGTTTGTAAATAAACTACAGAGCTTCACCACAAATCTATTTGTTTTACTAACTTATTAAGGGAAAAAAATCTATTCAATTGAAATGCCACCACTAACAATTTCGCTGCTAGTTAAATTAGTTGCCTTCAGATAACTAGTTGTCTTCAGCTAACATCTTATCCTCCACAGGTTTGATGCTGTCAGTCTCAGACATCTTAAGTGAAAATATATATTCAATTACATGGATAGACATTATTCAGCTCTTCATGGAAGTTTGCCAGGTTCTTCAAATCCCAGAAATTGTAAACTATAAAGCTGTATATTGTATTCTGTTGTGAACTTTATAAGAAGCTGTCTACTCAGGGGAAGATTAGATCATTTTAAAAATATCATACATTACATTTTCTTTAATTGATTCAAATTTACTTTTCAACAAAATAAGACTAGGGTACTAGCATGGTTCATCTCCTGGTTCACTCCTCTCAGATGCCCTGGAAGCTTTGGAACACACAGATTGTCTTTTGTCACTGGAGACAGACTGCAAGTCTGGACTGCAAGTCACTTTAAAAGGAGGTGAGCTTTTTCCCCATAGTATTTTATTATTGTTTTTATTATTATTGATTTTAGAGGGAGAGAGAGAGAGAAACATCGATGAGAGAGAACACTGATTGGCCTCCTCCTACATGCCCCCCACTGGGGATCAGACACAACCTGGGCATGTGCCCTGACTGGGAATCAAACCGGCGACCTCTTGGTGCATGGATCGATGCTCAACCACAGAGCCACACCGGCCGAGCTCCCCAGAGTATTTTGATGCAAGAAAATGGGGAGTCACACTATTGTGATTGTAAAGAAAAAAGGGCCATAAAAATGAAGGTATTTTTTTAAAAGATCATGAATTACTTTCCTTATAAACACAAACTTTCCGTTTTGTGTCCTTTGACATAAAGCATAATGAAGCAGGCACTAACAGTTCAGGGATCTAACAATCACTAAGAATAGTTTTCTACTGTATCAAAACGGTGTTATTTTTAGCATATCAGGGCCAAAATCACCAACAATGGATATTCTAATTTGAAAGTCATCAGAATGTCTATTTAAATGATCTTTGATCAATTCCCTGTCAAGACCAGTTTGTTTCCCTGCCCTCCAAATACATTGTTTCCTGTTCATTTTCCAGATTATGCACTACATTTATGATGAAGGCTAAGTTTTCTTGAAAAACAACTGAATTCTGCTTTTGGGTTGGGTGCCAATCCTCTTCTCTGCATCTCCTAAAGAGGCTGTGTTTTCTCAGTCCTCCTGTCATCGCATGCATACCCCAAAGAGTCTTTTGTCATTTTTGCTGCATTTCACCTTCTATTCCCCATATGTTTCCTAGTTTTATCCCCACATGCCTTATTTCTGCTTTAATAGTCCTTTCTAATCCTTACTCTCTTGGGCATTTCAAACCTGCAGTTCAGTGGAGCTCCCCAGGTTTCATCCATTCTCTTTGTCCTCCTGCCACCCTTACAAGTGTTGCTTTAAGAAAAATTTAGTTTGGTCCGGCCAGTGTGGCTTACTGGTTGAGCGTCGACCCATGCACCAAGAGGTCACCTGTTTGATTCCTGGTCAGGACACATGCCCAAGTTGTGGGCCAAATCCCTAATGGGGGGCATGCAGAAGGTGGCCAATCGATGTTCTCTCTCTCCCTCTCCCTTCCTCTCTCTCTAAAATCAATAAAGAAAAAAAAATTTTTTTAAGAAAAATCTAGTTTGTATGGATCCTTACTCAAGTTGACTTTCCTGAAATTTATTTTCTTTACACTGCTGTTTTAACTTTTTTGAAGTTTACAGAAAGACTACCCAATCTTTAAATTTATGTTCTTAATTAATTTAAATGTTCATTAAAGAGACAGCTTTAGTAAGCAGGTCAAAAGGCAAGAGTAGCTAAACACCAACACAAGCTCACCTTTCTCTTTGCTCTGTCTCTCTTTCCAGACTCTAATCAGTGGTGTTTCTACCTGACCATGTTCCATATACACTCTCTTGCCTATAATCCATTGACTATCCTTTAATTCTCTCATTGAATAAATAATTTTGTCCAATATGCACTTATGATGAGAGTTAGGGAGTCTTCAGTCTTATTATGACTTACAACGACAGCAGAAACCTGGCAACATCTGTAAGAGACAGTTAACAAACTGATCAAAGGGTAAGTTAGTTACCGATAAGAGATTTCATGTAACCTCAAAAACATACAGCAAAATGAGAAAAACACACAAGAAAATGAGAAAGCACACAGCCTTAATTTATTAATGAAGGTGGATCTCTTATGAATGACGCTCCCTACAATGATAAATAATTAAGTCCATCCATCATTGTGCTCAGTTGAACACTATAAAGAATGGTAAAACACATTTGCCCTTTTTTTCAATTAAAATATGTGAAAGTAAGTACAGAAAATTTGAGAAAACAAAAATTTGACTTTTAAATGGTCCCTCATAGATGCAAAGAGCAAACTGATGGTTACCAGATGAGATGGAGGTTGACAGAATGGGTGAAAAAGGTAAAGTGATTAAGAAGTACCAATTGCTCGGCTGATGTGGCTCAATTGTTGAGCCTCAACCCATGTACCAAGAGGCCACCGGTTCAATTCCCAGTCAGGGCACATGGCCAGGTTGTGGGCCAAATCCCCAATGAGGGACATGCAGGAGGAGGCCAATCGATGTTCTCTCTCATCAATGTTTCTGTCTCTCTCTCCCTCTTCCTTCTTTCTCTCAAAAATCAATACAGGAAAAAAAAAGTACAAATTGCCAGTTATAAAAATAGTCAGGGATTGCAAGTACAGCAAAGGGAATATAGTCAATAATATTGTAATAACTATGTAGGTGTCAGATGGGTCCTAGACTTATTGTGGTGAGCACTTCATAAGATATGCAAATGCCTAATTACTATATTGTACACTTGAAACCAATACAATGTTATACATCAACTGAAACTGAGTAATTAATTAAAATGTGCCTCAACCATATTTAGTCACTTTGTTGACTTGTCTTCATCTCTTGGCTTGTCAACTCCTTATCTGAAAAATACAATGAACTTTCTCTTTGCTGTTGTTGATAGATGTTACACAACCTTTTTTAGCAGCTTAATTCCCCCAGTCAAAGCCACTTCCCTCCTGTCTCATGGTTCAATTCCACTTAACAATTCAACACTAGCTAATGCAAGTATTTCCTTATTAAAGGCACTAAGCTCTGTGTTCTGAATTTTTAAAAATAGCTTTAAATAAACCATAACATACTTGAAAAACAATATTTCCAAGAGATTTCCACACAAGGTGATTACACCTGGATATGAATTAGTTTATAAAATTGCTTTTCTCCCAGGCTAGCATAAGAGCCCTGGCAAGCAGAGCCAGGCAAGGACGAGAAAAATGGCACATAAACTCTGTGACATGACTTATAACTGTATCTTATAGAAATTATTAGGGAGCATTTATCAGAAGTTTCTGTCTGATTTCCTTGACCATCAAAGTTTTCTAATGGATTTACATTTCTATTTTTTAAAAAGAATTTTATTTATAAGCAATTTCAGGATCACATCTGGTCCAAAAAGTATATAAAACTGAGATCTTTTTATACAGAATTTTTTGATAATGAACACAATCTAAAGAAAAACTGGGGTCTCTAGAGTTCTCACCTTGAACTTGCTCTCCTGTTTTTGTCTCCTAATTCTAGTGAAAATCGTCTGTACATTAAATAAAAGTTATGAGTGCTTTTCTATGATTAGGACTGTCAGCTTCATAGAATTGTGTGAATAACGAATGGGTCATGACATTTGTATACTAAAACTTTGGCCACTGATATTTCTGATCGTATACTTAGCAATACAATTGTCATAGTATACTTAGCAATCTCAGTATAATCAAATAGCAGGTCTCTAATATTGAATATTGTCTAATATACTGAAAGACACACTCAGGTAAAAACTGTGAATATGCTATATACCAGATTTTAACGTAAGTTATTATTAATGCCCATAACAACTCTATGACAAATTTTTTATCCTCCATGAACTGATAGAGAAATAAAATCTAAGAAATTAAATTATCTTGCCCAAGTCATAATGTTAGTAATGGCAAAGCTGGGGTTTGAACCCCACTGTGTCTGAATTCAAAGCTTTCACTAAATCAAACTGCCTTTATTTTCCATTAAGTTTAGGATTCCCTAAGTTAATGAAAGACACACATACCATAAATTAAAACCAATAGTATGTTGAAAACCTGATTTTTGCTAGCAGCTTTTGGTCTAGACATTTTCCTAACATTAATAAGAAAAATATTGACTCATCTAACTTCTGTTCCTTCAGGCACTTCTCTCTATCATCCACCCCTGTTAGGATGTGTGTGAGCACTAATAAGAACAGAAGGTAGACAGAAGTGAGAGCAGGATAAGAAATATAGGGCCTGAATAACCTACAGACGGGATTACCATCTCCCAAACACTCAGGGATAAACTGAATTAAATGGTTTGTTTAGAGTGAGCCTAGCCCTGGCCAGTGTGGCCCAGCAGTTAGAGTGTCAGTCCATGGACCAAAGAGTTTCAGGTTTGATTCCAGACGAGGGAATGTACCTTGATTGAGGTTCGGTCTCTGATTGGGGTCGTGCGGGAAGCAACCATTCAATGTTTCTCTCTCACATGAATGTTTCTCTCTCTTTCCCTCTCACTCTATCTGAAGATAAATAGAAAAATATCCTCAGGTGAGGATTAATAATTAATTAATTAAATAGAGTGCACCTAGAAAGAGAAAGCAATTCATTTTCAATTACAAACAATAGTCTATGTTGTTGTTGTTTTTTCAGAAAATTATATTCATTTGAAAATTTTAAAGAAATGATCTCAAGTACTTAAATCATACTAAATGTTTTAGACATCTCTTCAACTTAAATAATTTACGATTCAATTCTAATCACTCGCAGCAAACCACTTACAAGTACTTAAGGTTATTCTTGAGATTACCTTGTCCATTAATACACACATGTGGGATCATTTCCTAAATATCAAGTGGTTGAGGAACACTTATGTATCACTATTTTTACTCCAAGATTTTGTTTTGATCTGTGAAAAGTTTTGGGGAACTCTGTAAATTTTGAGAGCTCATTATCTTATAATACAGTGGTATTAGTTTTCTTATGCGACAAGAGTGAGGCATTCCATCGCTGATACCAATAGGATCTGTGTTCATCCATAGAGACATTTCAAATGAAGTGGAAAACATTTGCAGACGACATTATGTTATGATAGTGAATGATTTTAAAAGATGTCAAGTTCTGCTTAAGCAGTTTTATATGAAACAGCATCTATATTAGAGAAAGATTTGGGGGAAGTAAAAAATATAAGGTATCAGAATTTCATTTATTTTTAAATACAATTAAGCTCTCAGGAAGCATCAGCACTTTAACTGAAATATCTTTTTGTAAAGACATTACTGAAATATCATATTACTGTTTCTTGATTTTCTAATGTATCCCTGAAAATGAGTTCACTTTAATTAAGTAGAAGAATTTATGAAGAAAAACAGACTATAAGCACAAAAGAAGGATAAAATATTTAATTTTACAAACTGTACTTTCATAATATGCCATTGTTTCGGACATATATTTGCCAGATTTATAAACTTCCAGAATAATACTATGGTAAGGCATGGTCACGTGCCTCAGAGTTTCCCATAGCCACAACTGACATAACCTCTGTCCCAGGTAAATACATATTTACACTATTTACAAAGTGCAATATATACCCTTCTGATTGTGCAAAGTATCATCCATGTGCTTATAAATATTATATTGCATGAAATATCATCAGTTTACATTTTGATTGAGTATTGAAATTACTGCCTTAGAAGTTACTGGCTCGATCCCAGATTCTTTTCAATTAGTCTCATTTTACCCGCACTAATTCTGGAATTTGGATGCAAAATAATATATTATTACTTCTTTGGGGAAAAAAGAGTTTTCCAGAATGACCTATCCAAAAGTGGGAAATAACATTACTTAAAGAGGAAAAACTGTGTGGTTATTTTCATATTTTTTTTGTAGAATGCAATCTTTTTAAAATGACCTCAACACTAATTTTAATGAAAACATAACTATATTGATCTATGCTGTTACTTTCATTTCTTTCTAATATACTAATAAATAAAAATATTCATTTCATCAAGTTCAAAATTTACACTTGGTTTAAAGCCCAAACATCATCCCCCCAAAAATGCACTAAAGTTGATGTCCTTTGGAACACTATTTGTTCATTTCCATATTTTTTATGGCACTGAGCAGAATCTTACTAACACAAAATAGGCAATTACTATTTTGTTAGGTTGAGAAGTAAAAATCAATATATAAATCTTAATTCTTGCCCTGGCCAGTTTGGTTCAGCAGTTAGAGTGTCGGCCTGTGGACCAAAGAGTCTCAGATTGGGGTTGTACAGGAGACAACCAATTGATGTGTCTCTCTCACATCAATCTTTCTCTCTCTCTCTCTCTCTCTCTCTCTCTCTCTTCCACCCTCTTTCCCACTCTATCTAAAAATAAATAAAATTTTAAAAAAACCCAGCCAGCAGTGTGGCTCAGTGGACTGAGCATCATCCCATGGACTGAGAGGTCCCAGTTCAATTCCCAGTCAGGGCACATGCCTGGGTTGCGGGCTCCATCCCCAGTAGGGGGTCTGCAGGAGGCAGCCAATCAATGTTTCTGTCTCACATCAATGTTTCTCTCTCTCCAAAAATATTAATAAAAACATTTTTTTTTCAATCAAAGGAAAAATATCCTTGGGTAAGGATTAAAAAAAAAAACCTAAATTCTTGTTTACCTTATACAGGCTGTAAGTCCTATGCAAAACTCAAAAAGAAAAATTACTCTTTACTATGAACAGTATTTATTTTAAAATGACAATTTCCTTACATCTCACAAATTATTTTAATTTATATGTGTATTTTTCTTTTTCTTTTTCTTTTTTTTTTTTTTTTCTGACTCTTTCAGTATTTCAGGAAAAACACTATTTATTCCCAACTGACAGTAGGGAATACCAGCTCATCCTTAATTCATTAAGTGCCATTTTTTACCCGCTTGCATTTGTCAAATTATAGGATTCATTATAACAGGGATGTAGAGTTATGGCTTTAGCTCTTTTTGTTCTAATCCTTCTTTCATGCATTCTTTCTTTTGATTTGTGACCTTCATTACCATGAGAGCACACTTACTGCTTCCAGTTCAGTTCCAGGAGGATGAGCAGTCAGATACTGTAGGAATTATTTTACATACCATAGTTATTAACGTGATTACTCAGAGAAATTACATTAATATCCAAGGCACTCCACTTCCAGAAAAAAGAAAATGCCTCTTTAATCAGAATTTTTCCTTTAACACAGAGAACACATCCTTAACAATTTACAGTTAAAATTCCCAAGAGAAAGTTTCCTCAGCAAAGGAGAAGTACATTCTATCATAAAGAGTTTGTTATAAATGTAGATGCCAGAGTTCACAGATTTCTTTTTATTTTTTTCTGACTGCAATATAATGTATTCTGATTATACTAAATTTAGAAAATAAGAAATTTATAAATTAAATAAATCACCCCTAATCCCTCATATGCAGAAATAACCATATAATTTTAATGTTTCCCTCATTTTTTTCTATTCAAGTTAAAGGTATTTTGTGAATGTAAATTTAATACTATTCTATATTAATAATTTGTTTTTCACCTAACATTATATATTGAGCATTCTCTTGGAATTAAATGTTCTTCAAAAGCATTATTTTAATTTTAACAGAATATACATGTACCATAACTTAGTTTACCACCCCCTTACTAAAACTCTATAAAATATGAACTGTAGTGACAGAAAGCTAATCAGGGTTGCAGAGGGTAGGGGGAAATAGTGCAGGAAAGAAAACTTTTTTTTTTTTTATCCTCACCTGAGGACATTTTTCTATTTTTTGTTCAGGTAGAGTGGGAGGGAGAGAGAGGAACAGAGAGAGAGAGAAACATCGATATGAAAGGAACACATCGAGTGGCTGCCACCCACACGACCGACCAGGGCCGGGGACAAACTGCAACCGAGGTACGCGCCCTTAGCGGGAACCAAACCTGGGTCTCTCCGGACCGCAGGCTGACGCTCTAACCGCTGAGCCAAACCGGCCAGGGCAGGAAAGAAAACTTTTAAAGGGCACAAGAGGTATTTGAAGATGACAGAAATGTTCATTACTTGGTTGTGGTGATGGTCTTGTAGTACAAACATATCAAAATGTATCAAGTTTATACACTTTAAATATTTGCAGTTATTGTATGGCAACCATGCCTTAATAAAGCTGATTTAAAAAAAAACTTCTAAAAATTATCTTACTGTTGCACAGTGGTTTAGTGTCAATGTTTAGTTATTATAAATAAACATATATAATATGTTACCACATATAACCCACCACTTCAGTTCAAAGAGAATATGATTTTGTACATTTAAAGCTTATTCGTAGATTTGACGAAGAGATTTTAATTCTTGTATAATTCACAAGAGATATTTGTAAGTTTTTAAAAAAAAACATTTTATTGATTTTTAGAGAGAAAGGAAGGGAGAGGGAGAGAGAAGGAAACATGGATGTGAGAGAGAAACATCAATTGGCTGCCTTCTACATACCCCCTGGGCATGAGCCTTGACCAGGAATCAAACCAGCAACCTTTTGGTGCAAGGGATGACTCCCAATCAACTGAGCCACCCGCATAGGACAAAAAAAATTATTAAAATTTCCTGAAACTCGTTTTACTATAATATATACTACTACATTTAAGTTTAGGACTAAAAAGTATTTGGGATAAAATTAGGTGACCTGTCAATTGTTGTCATCAGAGCTCACATTTATTGTACACTTTCCATGAGCTAGACACTATATTAGCATTTTACATTACACAGCTATTACCCTTTTTCTTGTTTCTTTCAATAAAAATCGGCAAAATGAACTAAGTATATGGCAATACCAAGTAATGATGTCTGGAAGAAGTTTATCTTTGGAATTCAAAGTCCTTTGGATATGTTCAGCACTGTTCCTTTAGGTTTCAAGAAACAAATGAAATGCAATAACATGCAAGATAGACCTCCCAAACATTAGGGTGAGTGAAAAAAGCCAGACACAATGGATAAATCAATGTATGATTCCATTTATTTATGAAGCCCAAGAATAGCAAAACAAATCTATAGCTACAGAAGTCAGAAAGTGGTTTATCTAGGGTGGTGAGAATGGGGAAGAAATCATTTTAAAAGGGTTATGAAGAAACTTTCGGGAATTGGTTACACAGGTATATACATCTGTCAAAATTAACCACACTAACCATTTAAGATCATACATTTTTTTATTCATTTCCTAATTTTTAAATAAAATTGGGATAAAATAAATCTCTGGAAAGTTAAGGATTAGATCTAAAATTATTCCATTTCAATTTATATCTTTTGCCCAGCATGAACCTAACTTAGATTCAGTGTATCCTACCAGATAACAAGACACCCACCACCACCTGGATGGCATATAACCAATAATAATGCTGAGGAGAAAAAAAAATTTCCTTTTCACTATTAAAATAATTAAAATTATATAAGAAAAATTCATTTCAAATCCAAATACCATATTTTGAAATAAACGAATAAGATCAGTCCAATATAAGGCCAAAGGTAAAAATAAACATAAGACCAAGAAATCACAGATCCTTCTAGTCTCGCTCTAAAACTAGCCTATCATGGTCCACTTTGAAGCAGTATGTTGTGTGTTTGAAAGTTTTCATATGTGGATTTCTTTTCATACATGAACACAGCCAAAGCTGGCTCCCTGCAAATTCCACCCATTGTGTCTAGTTCTGCCCTAGTTAGCAACCTCTTCTTCCATGGCAGCCCCAGGGATATCTGCCAATAGCAAACAAACTCCCTTTAAATTCCTGTTATAATCAGACTAACCATATCCCGCAACTGTTCCTCCTATAGCATAATTTTTGTTACCTCACCTTTCTATTTTTACAGTCTACTTTTACTTATTCATACTTTCATTCATTCATATTTCTATATCATGTTTAAAAAAATAAAGAAAGGAAAAGGAAGTCCATGGGTGATAATCATAGCCCCTGTGTACCCCATACTGTGAGAATGAAAAAATCGAGACACATCCAGGATTTTCCCATAAACCTGCCAAGAGGGCTGGTAGGTCACACAACATACAAAGCAGACTGAGGTAGAACAGACTTTAGAAACGTGACCGTTGTCGAGACTCCTTCCAGAATGGTCTTTTGGCAGTTCCCTCCGCAATGCCAAGCCTCGGAGGTGGCCTTCCCCTGCTGATGTCTTGTTTGAGTGATGTGGCACACCGATGAGCAACTTGTTGGCCCCAATGTTTGTGTCAGACAGAAGGATGTGAGCATATCCAGCGCCTAGTAAACAACCGGCTGGTATGAGATGCAAGGAGAGAAAAACCCACTAATTCTAATATAAAATGGGTCTCTTCCATAAAGAAGGTCATTATAGTCCTTGGATAAAAAATGTATCATATGCATCTCTGCAGATATCAATGATACTATTTTTCCTAGAGAATCAACAGTGAAGGAAAATAAAAAGATATTTTATAAACCCAAAGGAGCAACTGTTATGGACAGTCAGAAGAAAAACATCCAAACTCTGTGGTTACTGGGAATTTCCTTGCAATTTTCATCCCCTGCAAAATGAATATGTGTCTGTAACTTTAAAAAATAATAATAAAGAAATTAAAGAAATAAAATATAAAATGAAAACAAGAAATAGACAAACAATAGGAAAGGGTCTTGAAGATCACAATGCAAAGAACTAGTAAAATTAAAACCTATAAAATAGATAAAACCAAACCTCAGAAATTAAAAGAGAAAAAATTATCACATTCCTAAAAGATTAATGAATAAAAAATAAAAATCATAAAAAAGAATAAAAATTATCAAAGATAGAAAATTAAAGGAAGATATAAAAGGTAAAACTATACACCAAAAAAAAAAAAAGAGAGAGAAAGAGAAAGAGGGTAAAAAATAAGACAAGTGAAAATGAATAATTACCATATAAAGTATTCAAAGAATTTTTAAAAAATTCAAACATTAAAAATACAGAAAACTGTAAAACTCCTGGAAGAACACACAGGGGAAAGCTCCTTGACATTAGTTTGACAAAGATTTCGTGGATCCGATACCAACAGCACAGACAACAATAAAAGACAAGTGGGACTACATCAAACTGAAAGGCTTCTGTGCAGAACAGGAAATAATCCAGCAGGGTGAAAAGACCACCTATGAAATGAGAGAAGATATTTGCAAAGCATCTATCAGATAAGGGGTTAATATCCAAAATATATATTAAGGAACTCCTACAACTCAGTAGTAAAAAAAACTAACAATCCCATTTTAAAATGGCCTAAGCTCTTGATAGACATTTCTCCAAAGATGATATACAGGTACAGATGGCTAGCGGGCACATGAAAAAAATGCTCAGTGTCACTAATCACACTAATGTCACTGAGTACAAATCAAAACCACAGTGAGATATCACTTCACAACTGTCAGCAGGGTGGCTTGCAAACTGTTGGTGGGAATGCACAGTGCAGCCACTATGGAAAAGAGTACAAAGGTTTCTCAAAAAATTAAAAATAGAACATATGTTCCAGCAATCCCACTTCTGGGTATTTGTCTAAGAGAATTGAAATCAGAGAGATTACCACTCCTATCTTCATTGCAGTACTACTCACAATAGTCAACATGTAGAAACAACATAAGTGTCCATCCACAGACAGATGAATGGATAAAGAATCTAGAGTGAGTGAGTGAGTGAGTGTGTACACAAAATGAAATACAATTCAACCATAAAAAAAGAAGGAAATTCTAAAATATGCAACTATATGAACAAACCTTAAGGACATCATGCTAACTAAAATAAGACAGTCACAGAAAAACAAATATTACATGATTCCACTTATATGAGATGTATCTAAAATAATCAAATTTGCCCTGGCCGGTTTGGCTCAGCGGTTAGAGCGTCGGCCTGCGGTCCTGAGAGACCCGGGTTCGGTTCCCGCTAGGGGCACGTGCCTCGGTTGCAGTTTGTCCCCGGCCCTGGTTGGGTCATGTGGGTGGCGACCACTCGATGTGTCCCTTTCATGTCGATGTTTCTCTCTCTCTCTCTCTCCCTCCCACACTCTATCTGAACAAAAAATAGAAAAAAAAATGTCCAAAATGTCCTCGGGTGAGGATAAAAAAAATAAAATAAAATAACAACAACAAAAAAATAATAAAATAATCAAATTTGTAAAATCAAAGAGTGAGACAGTGTTTTCAGGAAGTGGGGGGGGGGAATGGGGAGTTAGTGATCAACAGGCATAGTTTTAGTCCAACAAAATGAATAAGCTCTGGAGATCCACTGGACAATGCTATAACTATAGTCAACAATAACACTGTACACTTCAAATTTTAAGAGGGTAAATTTCAAAAGAGTTCTTTCTACAATAAAAAGATAAAAAGTTAATGATTAAGAAATAAAAAAATAACAAGAGTAAAGGGCAAAAAATATAATTTTAAAGAGAAAATATCTTAACATTAAGTGAACTAGCAAACTAAAACAAACAGTCTAAAGAAGAATAAATGGAAACAATCTAAACAAAGAGAATAATAGGCTCTTTATATAGTGAAGTAAGATACACACTTCCCTTAGATGCTGTTACAAACTCGTTTTGAGTTCAATGCGAAGGCAGCAGATCTCCTGCAGATTTGACCTTCTAATACTTCAAGTTCCTGGCAAAGGACATCAAGATGGTTTTAGCGGAAAGCTGAGGGCAATGAGCGGATGAAAGCTTAGAGAGATCAAACACAGCATGTTTCTCATGGCAGATGATCACCAAGCTCTGATAGGAACTGGCCCTCAAATACCTTGCTTAGGGGTAGGAAGAAGGAACGGAGGGAATGACTTGGGTAACACTTGAACATTTCGAATAACTACAGAGAGTGAGCATCAGAGAGTTGGAAGGTGAAACTCTGAGAGCAGTGAGAATTGAAGGAGGAAGTTCCAGACTAGATAGGATAGGATAAAAAGCTCAGAGAAAGCTGCAGAGAAATTCATTAAATGTAAATCCTTTTATAAGCAGTTTTTTAATGCAATACTACAGAGCTCACTGAAAAGCCCAAGGCTTAACCAATAGGGCCAACAATGAATGCAGATTTAGGGATATAGTTGCTTCTGGCATTACTTCAAGAAAAGGGAATCAGGAAAAGACAGGTTCACAATGACTGGTTAGTTCTTTTAACCCTGTAGTATTCACCCCATGTTTCGCAGACCCTAAAACCTTCCCCAATTAGGGGTCAGCCCGCCCACATTACAGCATATATAATTAATCACTTTCCCAGAAATTATATTTTGCCTGAAGGATAATATAACTAGTTTTCATGGTAGCAAATCCCAGCCCATGCAAAGAGTCTAATTAACCCTCAGCCATGGTTCCTTCTGGGTAAATTCAAAGTAGTAGCCAAGAGAATTTAAATAGGTTTTTATTGATTTTTTTTTTTTTTTTAGAGAGAGATACATCCATGGGCTGCCTCCTGCATGCCCCCACCTGGGGATTGAGCCTGCAACCCGGTCATGTGCCCTGACCCGGAATCGAACTGGGACCTCTCAGTCAGTAGCCAAGAATATTTAAAAGGCCCAGGGTTCCAGGCCATCTAAAGGGGAGGACAGGTGGAGGGAGGGATAGCAACCAGCCCCCTCTTTATACATACACATGCCCATTCAACCAAAGCAAAAACAGTTGTGCAATTATTTCCTTTAAAACTTAAAAAAAAAAAAAAAAAAAAAGATTCCCTGCCAAATAAAGTTTAGAAACTCTTAAGGTAAGTTATTATATTTACCTAAAAGTTGCCATCCTACTCCTCAAAATTACACACTCTTCATTTTGGTGGAAATATGTTTAAAATTCCCAGCTATTCTTTTCCCCTCTTGAACTACAGAGCTAGATTAGTCTGTCTAACGTTCCAAACAAGAACTGCAATTCAAGACACACTGTGTTTGTGGCAGATGTCTAACAAGGTGCCACAAACTATGTGGCTGACACGAAAGAAACCTATTGTCTTGCAGTTCTGGAGGCTGGAAGTCTGAGATCAAAGCATTGGCTGGGTTGGCGGCTTCTGGGGCCTCTCTCCTTGGTTTGTAGGTGGCCATCTTCATGCTCACGTGGTGCTCTTGCTCTATGTGAGTCTATCTCCAAATGTCCCCTTCACATAAGTCCGATTGGATTAGGGTCCATCCTAAAATAACCTCACCTTAACTTGGAAAAAAACACCTCTCCAAATAAGGTCATATTCTAAGTCCTAATGAGGATTCGATTAGGATTTCAATAAATAGACACAAGTCAACCCATAACACTCAGTATAGTACATATGACCATTACTACTAAAGATAATCATTCAGATGAATTTCTTAAAAACAGGACCAAATGCTCCAAATTAACCTTGATTCTTGGTTCTCAGTCTTTCTTGTTTACATACAAACTAACAAAGATACAGATCCCCAGGACTTTAAATGACTTTATTATAATGTTATCACAAGAATCAGAATAGACAATGTTTCAACAAATCAAACTCCAAATTAGGTAAAGCAAACTATGCTGCAGCTTCCGCCCTCTGTAATTTAGTTATTAGATCATCTGGGTGCATTTTTGCCATCGCATCCTCCTGGAGCAGCTAGAAATGATCTTCTTGCAGAAACTGAACCAATCAAGACCAAAATAAACCACTCACAATATTGCCTATAACACCACCAAAATTGTCATTTTTAAGAAACAGCTTTGAAGGAAACATTTCAGAAAGTGAGACAGAGAAATTTTTATTTCCAGAATTATTCTTAGGAAGAACACAGAAAAAATACTTTGGCAAATCTCTTAGGATGAGAGAAAAGGTCAATCCCAAGCACACTCAAATTAAAAAATGACTGCTATTAAGCTCTCTGCATCAAACAAGGACGGAAATGTGGGTAGCTCTGAATAGAGGGAGGAGATAGGAATGAAGGGAAGACCGAGAACGGACAGAAGCAGGTAAAGGGGAGAACTTAGAGATGTAGAGATTCTGCATGGTAAAAGATGCAATTCCCACAGAAACCCCCAAATCACCCATAAACTAACAAATGGAAATGAGGCTCCTAGCCGGTGTGGCTCAGTGGTTGAGCATCGATCCATGCACCAAGAGGTCACCGGTGCAATTCCTGATCAGGGCACATGCCCAGGTTGTGGGCCCGATCCCCAGTGGGGGGCATGCAGGAGGCAGCCAATCGATGTTTTCTCTCATCGATGTTTCTATCTCTCTCTCCCTCTCCCTTCCTCTTTCTAAAAAAAAAAAAACAGAAAAAAATTTAAATGAAAATGAGGCCCTAGGAACTGGAAAGGAGCTGAGCTTTGCATCCACATGGGGAGGAACCATTCAGCGCTCTCCTGAAGGAGTCAGATGAGAAGCTCTTCATCTGACATCTGGGTTAGAGGATTAACTTCTTCCATCCAGTTATCTCCAAGGCTAAGGCTGTAGGCTAACCTGCCCTGGGTGCACCGTGATACTGCACTGCTCCAGGTCAGCAACTGTCCGAAGAGAACATCTATGAGACAGTGAAAAAACCCCTGCCTTGAAAATATTCTGGGCCACCACACTGCTGGTTCCTCATGAGACAGAACCTAATACTTAATCAACTCTACTAATTATAAGCACATTCAAAGCTGCTTTTAGAAGAAAGTTCTGATCCTGCCTGTGGGGCCTCCTACAGTCAGAAAGCTTACACATCAACTAGAGAATACAGATAAGGTTTTTAAATTTCTATAATAAACTGTTGGCTTTTCTCACATAGCATAGTACCTGACATACAAGAAGCACTCAATAAGTGTGCATCAGAAGCAACTCAGGAATGTGTTAACAATACAGATTGCCAGGCCCCACCCCAAACACACACACTCAGAAACTCAGGGATAGTTTTGATAAATATATGTATGTGTGTCTGTTGCAGTAGGTATGGGATCTTAATTCAAAACCTCTGAGACTATGCTAGCTGTCACCTCCTCATGCTTCCATATGTTCTTACTCTAAAGCAGTACAAGTTAGCAGAATATTATATGTCCTCAGGACATATAGCTAAACAACACCAACATTTAAAAGGCATTTGAAGGAAAAAGAGAACTACAGAAAGACAAAACAGGAAATAGTCAGAGAGATAAAAGCAGAATCAGAAAAGCATGATAGCCCTGGCTGGTTTGGCTCAGCAGTTACATCGGCCTGTGGACAGAGGGGTCGTGGATTCGATTCCCAGTCAAGGGTAAGTACTGGGTTGCAGGTTTGATCCCTGGCCCCAGTAAGGATAGTGCAGGAGGCAACCAATTAATGTTTCTCTCTCCTATCAATGTTTCTCTTTCTCTCTCCCTCCTTCCTTTCCTTCTACTCTATCTAAAAATCAATGGAAAAATATCCTCTGATGAGGATTAAATAAATAAATAAAAGCATGATAACAGCTTCAACCAGCAATCAATTAATCAAGCCCTTGAACATAATCTATCGGCCTCTGGCTCAAGAGTAGAAATCTAAGGTAATCCTAAACACCACCACGAAGAATTAGCCCTCCTTACTGACATTAGATGCTCAAAGGCTTGTTAGGTCAAAGTTGCTTATACATTACATTACTAAAAGAAAAAAACAATATCAACTTTATTTTTTCCTTTATCTATCTTATTTAGTTATTTATTTCACATCTATTCAATTAAACAAGGAATGGGGAATGCCAAAACAAAGAAGCAGGTGGGGCCTGTCTACCAAAGAAGCTTGGCTGAATAAATCTGTCCACAGGGACCTTTAATGCTTGGAATCAGTTCTCTCATTCAAGTCCCCAGTAGTCACCTTGTCCTAAAGGATGGTCCTCCCGAGATGGTTAATAACTGCACACCTAAAGTCGCTGTTCCTGGCAATTCAGTAGAACAAAGGGCTAGAAACTGCCATCAAGAGAGCAATAAGCCCCGCTTCTAAAAACTATTAAGAAAAGCTCTTGAATGTTTTGCTTCTTTTTTTTTTTTTTTTTAATATCTGGGTGATTCAGTCCCTATATGACAAATATGAGAGCTTAAATCCATGATCATCAACATGCTTAACCTTACGCTATCAACCAAACCTCCTAATCAGTCCATGCATATTTTAATTTTCTAAAACAAACAGGTGGTCCTTTTCTATAATGTTTCCAAGAGAGAGGCACAATAGAGGATCCTTATCAACACTACTTTGAATTCTCAGCAAACTAGCTTTTCCGAAATAACCTTCATAAGGAATTTCTCATCCTCCTAATCTTTTATCTGCATCCTTCACTCATGAAAATTAACGGATAGCTGGATTTAAAGGCAATTATAGCCACAACAGCTCTGCTATTCTCACAAGAGATATCACATCAAAACTCCTATGACAATAAACCCGAGTTGATAATTTCAGACCCTTCAAGGGAAGCAAATTTATATGTACTGTGGTCACACTCAATGCCAGATTTCCTCAATAATGGAAACTAGTTGAGAAATTTCTTTAGCAGCTACAGCTCTTGGTAAGGGGGATCATCGTTTTCATGAGTTGACATGAAACAGTTAAAAACAAACTAACCAATATAAAGAGCTTGAGCATTAGCTCCAATTCTCCTCTTCCAAAACCTTTTCTGATACTTCCACCAAAATAGTGACCCATTCACAAGACCATTTGTGTCCAATGCTCACTCTGTTCAATCTCGGCACTTTTTACTCACCAGTTGGTAGTAGGTGAGAAAACCTATTGCATTTGAACAATATGTGCTTGCTCTATTATTTAACACTCAATTTTAAAGAAAGATAAGCAAAACAAATAGAATGCGTAGAATTGAAGAAATGTTACGCATAGATAACAGGTAAGCTAATAGCTTAAGAGGCAAAAGTCATAGGATGCGTTAAATATAGATAATGAGTAGCTTGTGAGACATAGGTATAATATGTTAAATACAGATAGAAGCTAGTAAGTAACCTGTAAGCATGTTAAAGACAGAATAAATGGAATGTATAAAAGAACAAGCAAGAATATTACTTTTTGGTTGGAAGGTTCAGAAAAACCAAGTCTTAAAGTAAAATCACACCATTATGGGCTGACAACTAAGTACTTGCCCTTGTATCTTTCTAATAGAGCAAGTATGACCCCAGACACCTTCCATCTCTCTGTGGGGGCCCCTTCCTCAAACCCCAATTCTCATCCTTGTAACCACACCACCGGTTTGAAGGCTAATGCAGCAAAGAAAGAGACAAGACATATGAACATTGAATAACCCAGAATTCAGGTTGTGGGCTTCTTTTTGCATACTATCCTAAGTGCACTAACTTACCTCATATTTTTCCTCCTGATTCTCATAATACGTTTTTTTGTTTTTGTTTTTGTTTTAATTGAGTTAATAAACCATGCAATTGGAGCATCTTCATTTTATCCATAAGTTTTTCTGTTTAGTGGTCTCTGATAGTGGGTTGGGAGGCTACTATTGCATCGGTGTCATTTCCCATAATGTGAGTGGGGAAATATATTAGGTTAAGCATAAAATATACATAATATACCTAGAGGCTTTGCAAAAGTATAATTATGATCATGTTAATAGGAACATAATATACTATAACAATAGATTTAGAAGAACATGTTCTTTAATGTTGCCTTGTGACAACTGAAGATAACAGTCAAAGACTAAATGGGAAAGAAGCAAATGCAGATAGCTAAGTATCTGGGCTTTGGGGGTCAAATGCACATGCATATAAGTTAAGTGCACAGGCTCCTGAAACCAAATCCTGGCTTCATCATTTCCTATCTTTTTGACATTGGACAAATTTCTTCTTTGTGCCTCGATTTCCTCATCTGCAAAGCAGCAATAATAATAGTAGTAAAATACATAATAGTAACTCTATGTGAAAGGGTTATTTTAATAATTAAAGGAATTACCAGCATGTAAGTCTCTTACAATATTTAAATCAGAGAAAATGGTTTACATTTTTTTATCATTGAAAAAGAAATAGTGAAAGTTAGAATACAACCAAAGGAAACAAAGTTTTAGGTGACATGATTTGCACAAATCTTACTCCTCATTGCCATGGTAATGAGACTCTCTTCTCATGCTAATGAAATTATAATGGGTAAAAATCACAGCCTATAAAGCAACAGTAATCAATATGAAGTCACATGTAATCTTCTGAATTCCTCTTCAAGGTTGGGATAGATTTTAGGAAGCCTTGTGTAAATGGAAAGTGGTTCAGGGAGTCCAGCAGCCAGAAAACTTTGGGGCCCAGGGCCAGCTGCTCCTCCAAGTGACTACAGCCAATAAAAATAAATAAGCCAAATGTTCATGAATCTGCAATGTCCTACCCATAGCCACTATTCCCAGGAAGAAACCTTGGACTAGAGGAGAACGGAGCTCACTCTTTAGGTGGCTGTTATGAATTGGCCTAGGCTGTTAGAAATTGTGGCCATCTGCTGCCTCATTTTCTTTCTCCATGAAGAAAGATGGCCATGAGGTGTCAACATACATTATAATTTAATAGTAGCAATAAGAATATGTTTTTTCACCCTGGCCAGTTTGGCTCAGCCTTTAGAGCGTCGGCCTGCAGTCCAGAGAGACCCAGGTTCGATTCCAGCTAAGGGCATGTACCTCGATTGCAGCTGTCCCCAGCCCTGGTTGGTCGTGCGGGTGGCAGCCACTCCATGTGTCCCTTTCACATCGATGTCTCTCTCTCTCTCTCTCTCTCTCCCCCCCTCTCCCTCTCCCTCCCACTCTATCTGAACAAAAAATGGAAAAATGTCCTCAGGTGAGGATAAAAAAAAAAAAGAATATGGCTTTTCTACGGACATTCCATTTCATATCTCTCAGGGTGACGCTCGTCTCAAATAATCCTAGCCTCACTCTACATTTGCTTGGCTCCTTAATAAGCCTCTAATAAACTGTCCTACATTCTCAGATATATCTCAATTCAACTAAATTAAATATATTTAAGTTCAAAGTATTAGTAAATCACTAACTCTCAATGGCATACTTTCAAAACCCCAAAGAGAAATGAAGACATTTTTAAAATCCTTAGAGTGGTTGAGAATATACTTACAAATAACTTAAAATATTCTTTAGATAGGTGTGTAAACAAATTTAAATCCTCCGTGACCAGTTTTAGCAGTATCTATTTCAGAAGGTCTGAAATTTGGAAAATAAAATTCTTGGTGCCCAAGTTTTATTAGTCAGTTTTGCTATTCAGCCCAGGCCAAGTAATTTCATTACAGGCCAATGAATCTCCATTAGCTTAGAAACCTCTTATATTCATCCCAAACCTTACCCATTTTCCAGATGAGACTGACTTGCTATGTCTTATGTATAACTTTCTAATGCTTTTGTAATACATGTCCTTCAGATATGTCAGCCTCCCATATTTTATACATTCTAACTAATACGTTCGGGTTGAGCCTCTTCTGTGCTTGGTTTTGCCAAGCTCTGTGCTTAGAAATTTACATTGAAAAAGGAAATGCTCATAATTTTGTATTTTTCAGGAGTGAGCACAGTTGCCTAAATCACATGAAGACTATACCAAGTAAAATACACGTCTCTTTAAAAAAATTAATATTTATAGATTTTTGTCTCCTTATAAAAATTCAGGAAAATATAATAAAGAAAATAAGAATTGTTCAAAATGTTCCCAGAGAAAAGCCATTTTAACAATATGATGTATAAAAAACAAATTGGATAAATATACATGTGTAGATTTATGTATTTTTTTTAGATAATAGGAGTCAGAGCATACAGAATATTTTAAAAATTGATTTTTTTAGTAATTAATATATTATGTTTTTAATATCCTTCAAATATTCAAGAATATCCTTTATTTTTTTGTGGTTTTTTTTATCCTCACCCGATGATATTTTTCCATTTTTTGTACAGATAGAGTGGGAGGGAGAGAGAGGAAGGGAGAGAGAGAGAGAAACATCGACGTGAAGGGACACATCGAGTGGCTGCCACCCGCACGACCAACCAGGGCCGGGGACAAACTGCAACCGAGGTACATGCCCTTAGCGGGAACCGGACCCGGGTCTCTCCGGACCGCAGGCCGACGCTCTAACCGCTGAGCCAAACCAGCCAGGGCAAGAATATCCTTTAAATAACTACAAAAACTACACAGTCCTTGGGTTCATTTCCTAGGGCCGCCATAACAAAGTACCACAAACTAGGGCAGCTAAAAACAACAGAAATTTATTCTCACAATTCTGGAAGCTAGGAATCTGAAATCTAAAAGAACAGTTATTTAATGCTATTTTACTATTTATAAAGAGATGAATTTTTATTACATTTTACAGATGTATGAAGCACTAGAAACTATGGATTTCTTTTATAATTGTGCTGAACTCTTATTACTATAATAATTTTTAGTTGATTTCTTAGGATTTTTCTATATACATAATCATGCATGCATTCAGTAACATTAGTTATTCATCGAGCCTGTCACATTTTTCCACGCATAGTCAGTCCTGCAGCAAGCAACTCTAATAGCATTAATTAGGAGTATTGATAGAAAACATTTTTCCTAAGTTCTCCTTATTTCTTCTTTTCCAGGTTAGAAGAAGTTTCTACTTCCCTCCTATGGTTTTCTTCATCACTTTTCTTTTGATATATGCATTCATTTGCTAGAATTTACATAACAAAGTACCACAGTCTAGGTGAATTACACAACAGAAATGCATTTCTTCACAATCCTGGAGACTAGAAGTCTGAGATCAATGTACTGACAAGGTTGGTTTCATTCTGAGGCCTTTTCTTTAGCTTGTAAATGGCCGTCTTCTCTGTTTGTCTTCACATGGTCTTCTCTCTGTGTGTGCCTGTGTCTTAATCTCCTCTTCTTATAAGTCAACAGTCACATTGGATTAGGGTCCACCCTAGTGACCTCACTTGAACTGAATTACCTTTTAAAGGCCCTATCTCCAAATACAATCACATTCTGAGGTGCTGAGGTTAGGACTTCAACATTTGAATTTGGGGGATACACAATTCAGCCCATAACACTGTAGCTGTTCTTCCCAGATTTATCTCAATCTATTTTCTAGATTCATGCAGTCCATTGCATGTTTTTAAAACTATCATTTAGTGTTACAGTGTACAACTAATGTAAATCTTTACTCCAGGGCTCTATGCCTCTTCTTTGTAGCCTGTCCTGTCTTTTTTTTTTTTTTTTTTTTTTTGTATTTCTGCAGCATTTCCATGCACTGCAGTCATTCATCATCACTGCATATTTTTATAGATATTATGTCTTTCCTATCTTCTCAAGTGGATATCATCATTCAACCTTATCTCTTTGTGATTCGTGATATTTGTCTTCCATCTCCACCACAGTACAAATGCCTGGTCCTGCAAATGTATTCTTCCCCTTTGGTGTTGAAATACTTTCACAGTGAGATCTGGTTTTTTATTTTAAGTTTTCATTTATTGTTTTCAAAGGTTATTTTCCCTTTGTGATACTTATTATAATTTTTGTAATTCTTCTGCTATTATTTCGATATGTTCAGACCACAGGGGGCACCTTACAATGTTCATTTTTTTAGCATTTTCCTGGAAGTCCTTGTCTTATGAAATATTCAGGCCAAAACAGTCTCTTTCATGCTACAGAAATCAGGACTCTTAAGACTCCATTCAGAATAACTCTCAAAGCACTTAAGGAAGTAAGAAGCAAGGAGAAGGGAATTAAATTACTAACACCTACTACATCCTAGAAACTTCATTTCACAATCTCATTTAATACGCCAACCTAAAAATGGATTAAGTGATTTATCTCATTTTACAGATGAGTAAATTGAGGCTCAGAGAACTTAGTGACTTTCTCAAGTTTATATATGTAGTAAATGATATAAAGCTCAGGGTCAAAATTAATCTGTAGACTCCTAAATCTATGCTTTTCCCATGACTTCCTATAAACTCCCACTTATCCTTAAATACATTTTTACTTAATTTCAGCCTTCCTGCATAAGTGAAATGATGAGAACACAAGTCAGATGTCAAAAACATCACAATAGGATGGTGGTTCTGCCACCTGCACCTCTCTAGCCTTCTCTTTAATCAACAGTTTAAAATAGTGGTGTGCCGGCATTCACTGGAAAATGTATTACAATTTAGCATTTGCTGTAATGAGTGAACTAGCAGATATTTGAAAGTTCGGTTCAATAAATGTATATTGAGCACTTTCTGCATGCCAGAAATCACCCCAGTTTCTTAGAATACATGTATACATAAGACACCCATCTGCCACTGGAAAACTGATGGTTTGGGAATCAAGTGAGGAGGGGAGACTGCTACCCATTAGCCATGTTCCGGGGAGTTTGCCATGTTGTTATTCCCTTCTCAGAGCACCTTCCCCAGACAACATCTCTACTGCCTGGGAGACAGCCAAGCGCACATCATCTCCACCACACTCTGTCCTATCACCTTCTCACTTCACTTGGGGCAGGTGAGGTGGGCCAGCCAGATTTCTCAGCCAAGAAACAAAAATGTATAATTAGGCTTAAAAAGAAGCCAAAGTGTAAAAGAAGCCAAAGAATGAAGAGGATGTGAAGTCATGTTAATGATGGAGAACCAGGGTTCATGCATTCCTGCTCTCCAGTTCCTGAAGTTGACCAGATTTTTAAGACTCTTCCTGACACCTATTGTTCGAGTATCTGCTTTCCAGAGATATCACTGTGTCCTGCCAACATCTCAAATGAACACTGCTTTCAGTGTGAGCTAGTCTGATTGATTTCTACCACTAAGAAGTGGGAAAGCTCCAACTAATACAAAAATGTAACTATAAAATGTTAAATGTTATAACATTTATCAACAGGGTCTCATGTCTATGCCAAGAAACAGATCTTAACCTGCCCTCAACAAACAATACCTGTACTGAGTCTTAAACCAGTAGGCTGAACACAGGCACAGAAGTGGAGAGGGAGATAAATCTCAAGGTAGTTGCAAGGTCAAGGAGGAACAATTCCGATAGTTACCTAAACTCTGGCCTACTATTAAGCCAGATTGGCAAAAAGCCACATATCTGGACAATTCAGTCAAAAAAACCCATTTATTGATTGCCTACCATGAACCAGAATGTTATAGAAATGAGCGAAATTAGATTCCTTGTAGTCAAAGTCCAGTACCAATGGCTTTGCTCTCTACACAAAGATTTATGAGAAGTCAACGTCTATTTCTTATGCCTTGGGTAATGTTGTTTTGTGAGAGAACAATGTTTTGTTCACTTGGGGGTGTTTTACATCCGTTTACATCTTATTAGATTCAACTGACAACTAATACCGACATTATGTTTTATGTATGCCAGGCACTTTTCAAAGCATTTTACAAATATTAACTCATGTAATCCTCACAGTTCTATTACGTAGGCACTTTTATTATGCCCATTTTACAGATGAAGCACAAATGTATGAGTAACTAACTCCCCACAGTTATTAAATGGAAGAACTGCCATATGTACCCAATAATCTGAGAATCCACATTTTCAACTACCACTCCCTGCCGCTTTTTTTTTTTTTTTTTATCCTCACCCGAGGACATTTTTCCATTTTTTGTTCAGGTAGAGTGGGAGGGAGAGAGAGGAACAGAGAGAGAGAGAAAAAAAAAAACATTGATGTGAAAGGGACACATCGAGTGGCTGCCACCCGTACAACCGACCAGGGCCGGGGACAAACTGCAACCGAGGTACGCGCCCTTAGCGGGAACCGAACCCGGGTCTCTCAGGACTGCAGGCCGATGCTCTAACCGCTGAGCCAAACCGGCCAGGGCCCTGCTGCTTTTAATAATAATAAAAAAATAAATACAATTACCCACAGTTTTACTTTTTTCATTATATTTCATTATAGAACTTGACAACAGGAATACAAAGCAGATCACTGAATAGTTCTAATTTTTTGTCTAATTTAACAGTGCCTCAAAATTCCTAACATGCTGATCTCCATAATGATCATTAAGTGGGTAAACAGTAATCCATCAGTTTATTCTAACATAGCTTAACCATTCATTCCTCTGCCATCTAAACTCCTAGGTATTCCCTGGTTTTCCATTTCTTTGCCATTAAAATAATGGTGGAACATCTCGGTACATTTTTTTTTTTTCTTCTCTTAAATTAATTCCTTAGGATAAATTCCCAAGGGTGAGATTCCTGGTACAAATGTCCATGGGCAATTTTTTTCCCTGACATATCGTCAGACTACTTTCTGTAAATCAGCTATGGAAGGTTGCAAACCTGCAAATGAATGCAATCCCATGAGGACTGGATATTATGCCTGTGTTATTTAATGTTTACTAATTTAGTAGGTGTAAGTGTACGTTATTTTTTTAATTTATATTTCAGTTGCATTGCTTACAGATGAAGTTAATATTTTTCTAGTTGTTTACTTATTAACTGAGGTTCTTAATGAAAAAAAAATTGTCTGTACTAAGTTTTGCCCAATTACCTATTGAGAATGTAATAGTTTCTCTATCACTTTGAATGCCTTTAAGAAAGTCATTAATCCTTTCCTGTCATACTTTGTATGTTTTCCTCAGTCTGTTTCCTGAGGTCTTGGAAAGCAAGGCACTACGATGCTGCTCAGTTACACCTGGGCTCAGAGTTGGCTTTCTCCCCATAGATGAAGTATGACCTTGAGAAGGGCTAGTTTGGCTCAAGAACCAGGAACTCTTGATATTTGTGAATGTAATTTATCCCTGGATGTTCAGCTCTGAGTACAGAAGGGCTGAGGAGCAGCAGCACTTGAGCTTCTCAGATCTGGAGGGACCCAACCCCGCGAGAACAGTGCCACCGGCATGCCCACCTTGCTAGAAGCTCCGCACACAAGAGAGGGTGTTGGAATCCGCTGCGTCTGTTCCTGCTCTGTGTGATCTCCTCCTCCCTACAAACCCTGTATCCTCAGCTAAGTACAAGAATTAGTCTGATGTGTGTCTGTGGTATTCCTGCCAACCCAGACCCACTGCAACTCTGCCCTCCTCTTTCCCATTGTACTTCAGTTATGTTGTTTTCACTGTACACTGTTCACATTTTTAATATAGATAAAACTTTCCGGCTTTCCCTTGTGCTTTTCCTCATCCCTTCATATTTGAGAAAGGATCACTCTTTCCAAGGAACTCCAATATGCCCAGTTTGGTATTATCCAAAAGCTTATATTACTTTTTATGCTTAACGGTGGAATTCATCTGGAACATAGTTTGTTACATGAGACATGGATCTAAAAGAGTTTGCTGTGTGTCTAAATGTTCCTGGGAAAATGGTTATTAAATGGGTATTCCTTTCCCTCTTCTGTGATAGCTACTACATCATACATTCTATTCATAAATGTATTTGTGCCAGTTTCTAGGGCTTGGCATCCTATTTATGAGTATTTCTAGCTGTGCGTCAATAGATGCAGTTTTAATG
Source organism: Molossus molossus (assembly GCF_014108415.1). NCBI lineage: Eukaryota > Metazoa > Chordata > Mammalia > Chiroptera > Molossidae > Molossus > Molossus molossus. The sequence goes on along the minus strand of NW_023425403.1, from coordinate 46,771,269 downwards.
ATCATTTCTAACATGGTTTATATTTGGAAATAACTCTACCACATCATTTGTCTTCCACAGTATTTCTGGTGTCCTTTGATTTTTTCCCCCAGAATGTTTCAGAATGATTTAGTCGAGTAAAAGACTAGTAGATTTTTTATTCTTGAATTTAAAAAGTAACTTGATAAAAAATTTACCATCTTTACAATATTCATTCTTCCATTCAGGAAACATTTCTCTATTTATTCATGTTTCAACTCTATATATCTCCAATGAAGTACTGTCATTTTCTTTACACAGGTCACAGTGATCCCTAAAGAAGCTAATTCCTATATATTTTATATTTTGTCACTATAGTGAATGAAATGTTCTTCATCACATTCTTTAGATACTTCTTGCTGATATACCAATATCTCTGTTTTATAGAGTTGATATAAGTAACAGCCTTTGAAGAATTTAACTGTATCTTCCACAAAACTATTGTGAAAACATTGTTCATGATGTCAACCCATGTCCCTTTAAGCAATAAATTCCTTCCAGAGGTCAGAAAAGGTGTTTTGTTTTGTTCCTGAGGCAAATTTAATCCAGTGACAAAAGCATTCTAAGTATTTTATTGTATGTCTTAGCAATCAAGATACTAAAAGCTTAAGTTTATGTTTAATTGCACAAATGAACTAAAGTTAGACATTTTTCTGTTCCTTTTAATTTGTTTTGGTTTTATCGGTATTGTTATTTGTCCTATTTTAATTCTGTAATCCACCTTAAATTGTCTTTGGAGGTAGGCAGTTAGCTTAGGAAGGTTATGTGCCTTAATATGCACATTCACAAGTAATTAAGTTATATGATAATTGAATAGTATTGTTCATCTGTTCCTAATTATATATGCTAAAAATGGTGTAATCAACCTTTTTCCTCCAGGACACGCTGTAAATCTACCCTCTATACCCCACTGAAGAAAGCACTCACAAAATGTGAACTGATCCCCCAGGTCACCTTGAGTCCTCTTTTAAATTAAAGAAGAATGTAATCATTTTTCACAAACATTGGTACTTCCAATATTTTTAGTAATAAATCACTTATGGTACAACTTAATTACTTGTCAATGTGCAGCAAACAGCATGTCATCGAAAACATAGATGGGTGAGGAATGATTTTGAAGAAGTTCCTTGACAAGGTTAAGTTGTGAGCAGTTCCTGAATCATAGCTTCTGAAGTCTTTATCATACCCTTTAGGCAAAATTAGCCACTTTTTATTCTGAGCTCTGATGACCCCTTATAATTACTCCACTTCCTGCAAGGAAGCCTGTCTTGCCCCTGCAGGCGAAGCCTTACCCTTTTCCTCTGTTCTCCCTGCACCTCCCTGCACTGGTGTTACAGCACATTCCTACTTACGTTACAGCGGTCTAGTCTTTAGTCTGCTCACCATAAATTCTGCTTCACCTTTTAATCTCCAGTGCCTAGCACAGTACCCAGCACTTCCAATTGACTCACATAGTATCTTATTCTCCCATCAAGAAGGTGACCTTCACCCAAGCCGGCTTGGCTCAGTGGTTAGAGTGTTGGTCTGGGGATGGAAGAGTCGGGGGTTCAATTCTCGGTCAAGGGCACATACCTCGGTTATGGCGTTGTGGGTTTGGTCCCCGACCTTGGTCAGGGGTCTTACAGGAGGCAACCAATCGATGTATCTCTCTCACATCAATGTTTTTCTCTCTCTCCCTCCTTCCCTCTCCCCTACCCCCCACTCTATCTAAAAATCAATGGGAAAATATCCTCAGGTGAGGATTATAAAAATAAATAAATAAAAGAAGTGACATTTTTTATCACTGGGGCCTTAGCCACCTCTGCCTGCCCAAACTTGTCATATTATCAAACATTAAGTATAAGAACTTAATAAATACTGGTTGCGGGGCACTTCACCATTTGTATTTTCCTATTCTAGCTTTTTGAGGCCATTTTTGGACCTTTATTCCTAGGCCCTTCCTTGGTCCTTCTTGACCTTTCTGATACCTCAAAGTCACAATCACCAGTGTAACTTATTGTACTGCCTTCAATGCTCTCCAGAACAGAACAAGAGGATATCAGATTGTGAATAAATGCAAGTAGCTCTCCCAATGTGGAAAGAATCAAGCTTTAGACATAACACAGGCCAATCTGCCTATGAAAGAGCCCCCTTCTACATGTAAGCAATGCATAACCTTTTGGAAACCGTAATAATTATCCCCCTAATGCATCCTTCTCCTGGCCCATCTCATCAAAAACACGACTGGTTTGAAACAGTTTCACCCTCTTTATGAAAGTGAGTTGTCTCCTCAAAAAACCTTTATTTCTCAGAAACCTATGTACTCACATATTGACATATGATCTGCTGCATTTGCTTCCAGATTCTAGGGCCCAGCTCACAGCCAGTGGTCAGATTTTATTTCCTGTGAGGACATCTGCCTACTGAAAACCTTTGTGTTATCTGTCAACATAGGGGCAGAGCTGTCCCTCACAAGTGAAGCTTTCAAACAACAGAATCTTGACCACTTTGGTAACAACACTTAAAGAAAAAAGCATGTGTTTAGACAGAAACTTTATAAATATTATCCACATTTCTTTCAAAAAGAGAGAATGGACTTCCGGTCAAGATGGCGGTGTAGTTAAACGTGGTATTTGCCTCCTCCCACAATCACATCAAAATTACAACTAAACTACAGAACAACCATCATTCAGAACGACCTGAAATTGAACTGAATGGAAGTCTTACAACTACAAATTAAAGAAGCAGCCACATGGAGACTGGTAGAGGGGCGGACGCAGAGACAGGCTGGTCCTACACCCAAGTGTGGCAGATAAAAATCAGGAGGACACCTCAGCTGGGAAGGTCCTCCCTGAGGACTGAGGGGTCCCCATCTCACACCAGGCACCCAGCTCAGGGTTCCAGAGCAAGGAAGAGAAGTCCCCATCACTTCTCGTTGGAAAAACCAGCGGGATTTGAGGCTGAGGGAGGCTGAGGCTTCCAGAGTCCCAGGCAGTTCCTCTTAAAGAGCCCACACACAGACTTACTCAGACTTGCTCCCTCCAGGATCCAGCATAGGAGAGGCAGCTTGAAAGGCACCAGAGACATACGGGGAGTTGTTTGGCATTGGGGCAGCTCTCTCCTAGACAGATGTGCTGTCAGAGGCCATTGTTCCTTTGGTAGACCCTTCCCTAGGGTAGCAGACGGCCACCATATCTGGGACTCCAGCAACTTGGCTTACACAGTTTGCCCCACCCCAGTGATTCCCTGAGACCCTGCCCCACCCAACTTTCAGGCCCACCCAAGCTGTTACCAGTTGCTTTACCATAGAAATGGCCTATCTTAGATCCTGCTTCAGATTTCCTAAAATATCTCAAACAAGCAGCATCTGGTCTCAGCAAACACCATACCTCTCGTTAAGTGGCCCCAGGCCTGGCACTAGAAGCAGCCAGCCTGGTTCACAATTTGGCTTTTCCTGGGCACCTCCAAGCTCAGCACGAGAAGCAGACATTGGCAGATCACTTTGTAGCTTATGCCTGGTGGCCTCGGATAGAACACAGGCAGTGGCTGACCTTGCCCCAAAGCCAGCACACTCAGTGGACAGCTTCAGACCACATCAAAACACCACCACCCAACCACCTCCACAAGTGACACACTCAATGAGTGGACTCAGTGGTTACCAGAGCCCTGATGAAGTAAGTCTTGCTCTGTGTAGTAGGCCCCTACACAGCTGATCCTCCACGATAGTCAGAGACTGGTGGACAGTGGACACAGCCAGTCCTTGCAGTTGATCGGCCTGAGTAAATCCCTCCCATTGACATGTCAACAGCAATCAAGACTCAATCACAACAGAAGGGTATACACTGGCCAGGGACTCCTGCATCTCTCTTTAAGTTCCTATTGCTACTTTTCTATATCACTTATTTCTATTTTCTGCTTTCTTCTCTCCCTTTTGTTCCTTTTCTTCTTGGTTCATTACAGTTCAGAAAAACTCAACAACTTTGAAATCTGAATTGAGAAATTCCATTCCCACAATCTTCTGATGTACATGTTATTCTTCGTAACCCTTTACCCAAGTTGCTATCACCACGGACCTCCTGACTTCCAGTACCAAGCTCCAGTCTGTTTTTACCATCATTCTTGACTTCACCATTCCCATGGATAAACCATCCACCATCTTGGCCCCACCATTCTTTGATATTCTTAGCTCCAATGATCACTTCACCTACTTCACACACCCATTCACATAAATCATGTAAGTTATAGCACCCACTTCAGCATCCCAATTTCAAACACTGTTCTCTGCCCATCACACTTACAACAGCATCTCCTACAATTCCCCAACCTCAGCAAGACCTTTACAATCAACCACAACATACTAGTGACCCTACCACTTTTCTTATCTATCACCACCCTTGTATCGTCGTTTATCTCCTAAACAGTCTAAATTACATGTTCTGGCACTAGAAATGCTCCCTTGCTAACAGCCATAACTCCCTAGCTCTTCCCTTGGTAAAACCCCAATCTTGGTTGAATCCAACTGTGTGCTTATTCCATGCCTCCATTGCAGCAGCTTAAAGTTGCTGAAGAAAATTACAGAACCATGCTAACTGGACTGGTTTCAAATTTATAATCACAGGTCTCAAAACAGAACTCAGTACTGCCAGACAGCTTACTTCCTAGGAAATTTGTTTTCCCAACTTCTGAGATAATTATTCACACATTCTGTGCTCTCTTCGAATTTCCAACATTCTTTCCTCTCCTCCCCACTCTCAGCTAATGACCTTGCTCCATACTTCAGAGAGAAAGAAGATGTCATCAAATTAGAACGCCTTCATCTTTCAACTATCAATTCCCCAACCTTTCCGTATCTGTGTTCAAATATTCTGCCTCTGTTTCTATCAAAAAGGAAAGAAGATAGATGAAATCCCAAGTTCTGTGATCAGATGGTCTCTCATCTTCTTAAAAACATTTCTCCCACAATCACTGCTCTTTGCTTTATCATTTCTGTTAGCATTCAGACATGCTCAGGGTCTCTTACAAGGCAGCCGTCTCTGAAGACTAGATGAGGGTTGAAGGGTCCTCTGTCAAGTTCACTCACATTACTGTTGGCAGAAGTTTCAGTTCCTTGTTATGTGGGCCTCTCTATAAGGCTACTCAGAACACAGCTTCACCCAGAGCAAGGGCTCCAGGAGAGAGAAAAGAGATGATACCAACACAGAAGCCACATCCTTTTACAACCTAACCTCAGAAGTGGCAGTTCATCCTTTTGATTGAATTCTATTCATTAGAATCAAGTATCCTACTAACCAATGTCATCCAATAAATGTAATTAAAAAAAAAAAAAAGAATCAAGTCACTGAAGTCAATACTAGGGGTAGGGAGAGGTATTAAACTTCACCTCTGAAAGAGAAGAGTGTCAAAGAATTTACGGACATAGTTGTAAAACCATCACTGTTTGAGTTATTCTAAATTTGATACTGAATCAAAAATAATTTCATCAGCCCAGCATATATTCTCTGTAAACTGACTTATGTCCACTCCATTCAAAGTCTTTATTATGTGCCTTCTTCATTCCTGCAAATATTCACACTCTTCATTTCTTTTAGTATACCTTCTTCAGAATTTTTATATGTAGTTCTGATCATAATACATGAAGTGACTTAAATGTTGTGACATAAATATTTCCTAGTTACTTTACCTATGATTTCCCTCCTGAGAGTCAGAACAAGTCTTCTCCTCAGTCTTTATTCTCCCAATGCCTGGGATTGGGCTATGTGCAATCATAAATGAATTAATCGATCTAGCTGGCTAACAACAGGAAAAAAATGACTTAAAAATAAAATTAGGTACTTTTATATATTTCTTGTCAACCAGTCAATGTTTTTACAGCATTGTTTAAATTATAAGAATTGGCTGTCTCATGTTTTGCTTCGTGTTGCAACTCTACAACCCTTCCAGTCTCTTCCTCCTCTTCCCATACCTATGTCTTTCTGCAGCTTAGAACCATCTGACATGAAGACTTGGTGCCACTCCAGTCTCTGGAACCAATCCACAATCCTCCTGACAATGGATATGAGAGCACTTCCTGGACCTAGTCGCAACCTGACCTTGCACCTGTACTCTAAAAACTGGTTTCTATACTGTTTCAGAACCCATATTTGTGCTTCTGATTAATTCGATCTTTAGTCCTATATTTGAGTTCCATTCTTGGTAACTGTGTTAGGATACCTGGGATTTGTTTTAATCATGTATGTTAAGACAAGTAGACACACGAATGACTGTCACAAAGGAAGAAGGATTTTTATACTCACACATACCTAGAAATAGGAAGCACAACATACCACAACCCTATGCTACATGGGGACGCATCAGGGTCATTCAGGAGGCTGAGGAAGTCAGAGGAAAATGTGGGCAAGAGCTTTTATTGTGGATATAGGAGCAGAAGATGTCGGTGGGCAGGACCAGAGGGAGGGTGAGTGTGTGAGAAAGTGAGCGAGTGTGTGAGAGAGTGTGAGTGAATGTGAAGGTGGACGACCAAACCCGAGCAGTGCAAAGCCACAGAGCAGAAGGTTCCTGTGCTGTGGCCGGAGCAGCCGGCTACCACGGTCACGGCCCTTCAGGGCACTTCTCCCTGTGCTGTGGGGAGGTCCCACCATTTTGGAAGATCCTGGGAGAAGGCAGTGGGAGCAGCTAGGGCCCAGCAACCTGAGCCCACCAGCACACCTAGCACCATTGGACCAGTGGACACTCTGTGGCAGCACAGACCACTGCACAGTAGTGGAGCTCCCAAGGTGCTGACCGCAGAAGCCGCAGACAGCCCGGAGCCCAGCACCATCCCCCACAGTAGCAGCCCTATAAGAGTCGAGATATACCCCCAGCAACAGATGCTGGGGAGCAGACATCCATCCCCAGGCAACAGAAGCACAGAGACCCATCCCCAAAACCCACAGCAAAAGCTGAGCAGGAGTTGAGCCCCACAGGGCAGCAGCACTCCCCAGCCTCCAGCGGCTGGACCTGGGGCTCCACAGAGGCCTGTGCGGTCCAGTAGCTCACAAGTGCAGTGGGAAGGTGGAGCCCGAGAGGGACTGGTGTGATCCAGCTGCCCACCCTCGGGACCTGCAGGGTGCAGAGGCACCAGAGAAGCCTGTACCACCCAGCAGGGACTGTGCGACTCAGTAGAGACTGTGCCATCCAGTTTCCCGTGGGACCTGCTGGGTGCTGAAGCACCAGAGAAGACTGTGCGACCCAGCAGCCCATAAACAGGCATAAAGCCTGCTCCCCAAAGGGCCTGTGCAATCCAGTTACCCACGGGACCTGCAGGATGTGGGGGCACCAGAAAAGCCTGTGCAACCCAGCTGTGCACAAGATAGGCATAGAGGATGTGAAAATGGAGGCAGAGTGAATAGAAGCTACGCAGATGATCTCCCAGGACCAAACGGGAATTACAACTAAAATAAAGACAAATCCTAGGGAAAAAAAAGCAACAGTAAAGAAGCAGGACAGGACCATATAACCAGGGACACTGAAAGGATCTGAGGAGGCGCAAGTGGCTGGCGGGCTGGGAGACCACAGACAGCAGCAGTTTTAGCTGTGAGCAGTGCCCTTGGGGAATAAAGACCAAGCCCACTCCACAGCACAGAGAGCTAGGACAGAGCACTAAAATAGCCACAGCCACTAACCTGGGGCTACGGCAGAGGCAGGGCAGAGTGGGCTAGAACTCTGTGGGGACACCCAGGATTTGGAGGGCACTCAGAGTTTTTGCTGAGCTGCGGCCACAAAGAATGGTGCCAGTGTGCTCCTTCCCTGAGCTGTGGGGAAAAGCAGCAGCCCCACCCCCTTGGAGAGTCAGTCTTTTCCAGGTGAGGCAAAGACATGCAAATTGAGGCTCATTAACAACCAGCATCTATCCCACCCTCTGGGAATCCTGTGATGCAGAACACAAGGGCTACATTCCAAGGCACTGAGTAACTGAGACTATTAGCCACCAGGAAAAAGCTAGAGGATAACTGAATCTTTCCAGTGCTGGCAAATCTACCCAGGAAAGTAAAACTTGACAGTGGTGTTTAACGTGGGCCCACCCAGGCACATCCTAACCCAGCAGAGAAGCCACAAACAGCAGAACACCAACATCCACTGGGAAAATTTGGCAGGCTCCAAAACCCACTGAAATAGCCAAAATGGTGAAACAAAGAAACAAATCCCAAATGAAAGAACAAGAGGACTTTATTGAAGATTAGATAAATGAAATGCAGTTAAGCAAACTATCAGAGGTAGAGTGCAGAGCCATGATCTTGAGGAACCTCAACAGCATGAGTAAGGACATCAGCACCATGAGTAAAGATATAGAAACACTGGAAACCAACCAAGTGGAAATGAAGAATGACATAGCAGAAATTAAGAACACATTGGAAGGACTAGCCAGCAGAGTACAGGAAGCTGAGGACCAGATCAGTGAATTAGAAAACAGGGTAGAAAAAATCAACCAATCAGAAAACCAAAAAGAAAAAAACATTTAAAAAACAGGAAGGCAGCTTAAGAGAACTGTGGGACACTGGAAACGTAATAACATTCGCATCATAGGAGTCCCCGAAGAGGAAGAAAATGAGCAAGAGTTAGAGTATATATTTGAATAAACAGTGACAGAAAACTTTCCTAACTTGGTGAAGGAAGAAGGCATTCAAGTTCAAGAAGCACAGACAGCCCCAAGTAAGAAGAACCCAAACAGGCCCACACCAAGACACATAGTAATTAAAATGCCAACAATTAAAGACAAAGAGAGAATCCTAAAGGCAGCAAGAGATAAGCAACAGGTTACCTACAAAGGAAATCCCATTAGGCTCTCAGCTGACTTCTCAACAGAAACACTACAGGCCAGAAGGGAGTGGCATGAAGTAATCAAGGTCATGAAAAACAAGGATCTGAATCCAAGAATACTCTGTCCAGCAAGGCTATCATTCAAAATAGGTCAAATAAAGAGCTTCCCAGACAAAAAAAGGCTAAGGGAATATATTAACACCAAACCAGCACTGCAAGATATGCTAAAAGGACTGCTGTAATTAGTAGAAGAAATAGGAAGAAAAATAGAACCACACTAAACAAAAATGCCAATAAATAGATACATATCAATTATTACCTTAAATGTGAATGGTTTGAATGCTTTGATAAAAAGACACAGAGTAGCTGACTGGATAAAAAAGCATGACTCACAAATATGTTGTTTACAAGAGTCCCACATCACAGCAAAAGACTCACATAGGTTGAAAGTGAAGGGATGGAAAAAAATCTTCCAAGCAAACGAAAAGCAAAAAAAAAAAAAAGCTGGGGTAGCAATACTCATGTCTGATAATGAATATTTCAAAATGAAGGCCATACCTAGAGACAAAGAAGGCCACTACATAATATTGAAAGGATCTATCCAACAGGAAGATATAACCTTGGTAAACATATATGCACCCAATATAGGAGCACCAACATATATTAAAAATCTTTTAGAGGTCTTCAAAGGAGAAAGCAACAGCAATACAATCATAGCAGGAGACTTCAATGCCCCGCTGACATCACTGGATAGAACTTCAAGACAAAAAATTAACAAGAAAACACAGACTCTAAATGAAGCGCTAGATCAAATGGATTTAATAGACATCTACAGAGAATTACACCCCAAAACTGCAAAATTCACATTCTTCTCAAGTGTACATGGGACATTCTCAAAGATGGATCACATGTTAGGGCACAAACTAAGTCTCTACAAGTGCAAGAAGACTGGAATCATATAAAGCATCTTCTCAGATCACAATGGCATGAAACTAGAAATCAATTGCAACAAGAACATTCAAAGACATTTGAAAACATGGAGGCTAAATAGCATGTTATTGAACAATGAATGGGTTACCACGGAGATCAAGAAAAAAGTTAAAAACTTCCTGGAAACCAATGAAAATGAACACACAACAACACAAAATCTATGGGATGCAGCGAAAGCAGTTCTGAGAGGAAATTTCATAGCACTACAGGCCTACCTCAAAAAACAAGAAAAATTTCTAATAGACTATCTAACCTCACAACTTAAAGAACTAGAAAGCAAACAAAAGAAAACCCCAGAGCAAGTAGAAGGAAGGAAATAGTAAAGATCAGAGCAGAAATAAATGACATGGAGACCAAAAGAACAATTCAAAGGATCAATGAAACAAAGAGCTGGTTCTTCGAAAAGATAAACAAGATTGGTGGACCCATAGCTAGACTCACCAAGAAACAAAGAGAGAGAACCCAAATACACAAAATCAGAAATGAAAGAGGAGAAATAATAACTGACACCACAGAAATACAAAGGATTGTGAACAAATATTATGAACAATTATACGGCAACAAATTCACCAATCTAAGCGAAATGGACCAATTTCTAGAAACACATAGTCTCCCAAAACTGAACCAAGAAGAGATAGAAAACTTAAACAGACCAATAACAACAAAAGAAATTGAAGATGTAATCAAGACTCTCCCAGCAAACAAAATTCAGGCCCGGATGGCATCACGGGGGATTTTTCCCGAACATTCAAAGAAGAACTAATACCCATTCTTTTCAAACTATTTCAAAAAATTCAAGAAAAAGGAGACTTACAAACTCGTTTTATGAGGCCAGCATAATTCTAATTCCAAAACCAGAAAAAGACACTACAAAGAAAGAAAACTACAGACTAATATCCCTGATGAACATAGATGCCAAAATCCTGAACAAAATACTAGCAAATCGAATCCAGCAATACAGGAAAAAAATTATTCACCATGACCAAGTGGGATTCATCCCAGGGATGCAAGGCTGGTACAATATTTGCAAATCAATAAATGTGATACACCACATAAACAAAATGAAAGATAAAAATCATATGATCATATCAATAGACGCTGAAAAAGTATTTGACAAAATCCAGCACCCATATCTGATAAAAACACTCAACAATGTGGGAATAGAGGGATCATATCTCAACATAATAAAGGCCATATATGAAAGACCTACAGCCAACATCCTACTCAATGGACAGAAACTAAAAACATTTCCATTAAGAACAGGAACAAGACAGGGATGTCCACTTTCGCCACTCTTATTTAACATTGTACTGGAAGTCTTAGCCACAGCAATCAGACATGAAGAAAAAATAAAAGGGATCTAAATTGGAAAGGAGGAAGTGAAACTGTCATTATTTGCAGATGACATGATATTATACATAGAAAACCCTAAAGACTCCATCAAAAATCTACTAGACTTAATAAATGAATTTGGCAAAGTAGCAGGATACAAAATTAACGTCGAGAAATCAACGGCATTCTTGTACACCAATGATGAACTCACAGAAAGAGAAACTGAAAAAACAATCCCATTTACCATTGCGCCAAAAAAATTACGATACCTAGGAATAAACTTAACCAAAGAAGTAAAGGACCTATTTGCAGAAACTACAGGTCATTTAAAAAAGAAATAGAGGAAGATATAAAAACGTGGAAGCACTTACCTTGTTCATGGATTGGAAGAATTAACATCATTAAAATGTCCATACTACCCAAAGCAATCTATAGATTCAATGCAATCCCCATCAAAATACCAATGACATACTTCATAGAACTAGAACAAATACTTTAAATGTTCACATGGAACCAAAAAAAAACCTCGAAAACCACAGCAATCTTGAAAAAGAAGAACAAAGTTGGAGGGATCACATTACCAGATTTCAGGTTATACCACAAAGCCACTGTAATCAAAACAGCCTGGTACTGGCACAAGAACAGGCATATAGACCAGTGGAACAGAACAGAGAACTCAAGGCTATATGCTCAATTAATAGTTGACAAAGGTGGCAAGAGCATACAGTGGAGTGAAGACAGCCTCTTTAATAAATGGTGTTGGGAAAATTGGACAGCTACATGCAAAAAAAAAATGAAACTAGACCATCAACTTACACCTTACACAAGAATAAACACAAAATAGATAAAAGACTTAAATGTGACTCATGAATCCATAAAAATCCTAGAAGAAACTATAGGCAACAAAATTTCAGACATCATACGGAGCAGAATTTTCACTGATACATCACCTAAGGCAACAGAACAAAAGAGAAAATGAACACATGGGACTACATCAAACTCAAAAGCTTCTGCACAGCAAAAGACACAATCATCAAAATGGAAAGGCAACCCACTGTATGGGAGAGCATAATTGCCAATGATATATCAGATAAGGGGTTAATGTCCAATATATATAGAGTGCTCATACAACTCCACAAAAGGAAGACAAAGAACCCAATTAAAAAATGGGCAGAGGAACTAAATAGACACCTCTCCAAACAGGACATACAAATGGCCAAGAGACATATGAAGAAATGCTCAACATCACTAATCATCAGAGAGATGCAAATTAAAACGACAATGAGGTATCACCTCACACCTGTCAGAATGGCCACCATCAGCAAATCATCAAACAACAACTATTGGTGAGAGTGTGGAGAAAAGGTGACTCTAGCACACTGCTGGTGGGAATGCAGACTGGTGCAGCCACTATGGAAAACACTATGGTGTTACCTCAAAAAATTAAAAATTGAACTTCCATTTGACCCAGTGATCCCACTTCTAGGAATATACCCTAAGAAGCCTGAAACACCAATCAGAAAGAATATATGTACCCCCATGTTCATAGCAGCACTATTTACAATAGCTAAGATCTGGAAACAGCCCAAACGTCCATCAGTAGATGAGTGGATAAAAAAAGCCGTGTTACATATACACAATTGAGTACTATGCAGCTGTAAGAAAGAAAGATCTCTTATCCTTTGAGACGACATGGAGGGACCTGGAAAGTATCATCCTAAGCGAAACAAGCCAAACAGAGAAAGACAAGTATCATATGATCTCACTTATTTGTGGAATATAATGAACATAACAGTCTGAGGAATGGGGTAGTCCCAGAGATGTGGAAGTGGGGTACAGTCTGACAATCCCCAGAAGAGGGGTAGGTGGGGGAGAGATAAACCACAGAACTCATATGCATGTATGCATGAACAATGGACATGGACAACAAAGCTAGGGACAGGGAGGAGAGGGAGGGGAAGGGGGGAATCAGTGGGGGGGGGGGAGAGAAACATCTGTAACAAAAATAAATTAATTAATTAAAAATAAAATAAAATTTAAAGAAAAAAAGAGCTTTATTGTGGTTTCCAAGGGAAGGAACAAGTGAGTCAGGGTAAGCAGTTTTAGGATTGGCTAATTTAAATAATTTCAGTTGGCCCTGGGCTATCCCAAGTTGTCTTGTATCTAGCCTGGGGTGATTAGGTCATGAGCAGTAGTGGTCTGATATGAAGAGTTTGATAAAGGAAGTGGTTGTGGGTATGGGCTCTGAATTGGTTGGCTTTCATATGAAAGGTGTGTTCATTTATTTATTATCTCTAGAAATTAGCTAACCATGAAAGAGTCAATTCCTCCAGGACCAGCAAGGCCCCAGAGAGATGTCAAAGCGTAAAATATAAAAACTAGAAAACAAGGCTATTGTAGTATCCCATGTAGGCCTGACATTGGTCCTGATGTTGGTCCTGCCTTGCTCCTGCCTGTACTCTTACTACCAGCTCAAATAGCTTTCAAATGCACACATGAGCACAGCCTAGGGATCAACAGATATAGTTCTGAAATCATACACACCTGGGTGAAAATACCTAACTGTTCTACCAATGAGTAGTTCTGCAACCCTGGGTAAGCCACTTAATGTCCCTGAACTTCATTCTCTCTTCTGTATAATGGAGATGATAATAGTACCTTCTTAATGTATACTTACATACATAAGGCACTTTGCCTAGAGCAGAGTAAACAATCAGTCAGTAATAATCACTACTTCTTCTGCCTCTGATTTCCTTGAAACTGTATGTGATTGATATATAGTAGACACTAAAGAAGTGTATGTTGAAGTTAATTGAACCAACAAAAGAATTAATAAAAAATAAATAAATGAATAATCCAAGTTCTTTGACCAAGCATAGAAATGCAAGACTTTTAGAAAATGTAAATGAGAATAACTGACAGACTAGAACTTGGAAGTTGAGGTCTTAATTTAAAATCTAGTTTTACGATTTAATCCCATGTGCCTCTGTAAAACAAGATAGAGATACCACTGGTAGCCTTTCCAACATACATCTCCCTTTCCCTTGGTGGGAGAACTTACATTTTGTTCTGCTGTCCACTTAAAATTCAAGGAAGGGTAATGCTATCCCCATCTTCAAGAACATGTCCTAAAGGGCTCATTCCTGTTGCCAGTGATTGGCCAGGGCTGAGAATGTGACCCTTTCTGGTCTAGTCATCCATTTGGCCAGGAAATTCTGCAGCCAGTTGAACAACTGCAGTGTTCTTGCAACCATGAAAGAAGCTGCCTGTGACCCACGTCGACAAGTTCAAGATGGCAGAGTGAAGATGTGGAAAAGACCTGGGTCCTCAGTAAAATAACAACAGCTAGCATTTAATGAGTGCTTACTATGGTGCAGGTGTTCTTCTAAATGCTTGTGTGCATTAATTCATAAGATTTTCATCACCAATACCAGGTAGAAATGTTTTCATCACTGTTTACAGACCGAGAAACTGAACCCTGAAGGATTCATGCAATTCACGCAAGGTCACATAGTAATAGAGTCAGAATTTAAACCCACAGTTGGGCTTCAGAACTTACAGTCTTTGCCTCTCTGCTTCACTGGATCTGGACAGCGCTACAGAGTCAGAATCAACCAATTCTCTCTGGGCTTGTTATAAGATTTAAAATGTGTTATTATTATTAAGCCAATATGAATTTGAATTTTTGTTATATGCAGCTGATGACATCCTACTCGGAGGGACACATCTACATTGCCTCATAGGTTTGCTATTAAGATAAAGAATTCAATAAATGATAATGCCCCCCTCTCTGCTGGATCATCTCCTACTGTCAGTCAGCACATCTCTCATGGTTTTCCATCAGCTTACTAAATTTCATCCAAGACTCCACCCAGCCCAGGACTTTGAGGTCTCCTCGCAAGCAAATGTGTATATCCTCCTGGAAGTGACCAGCCATGCCTCACGTATGAAAATCAGCTCATTGTTCAGCAAAATCATTCTCTGATAGATCTGTACTGTAATACAAACTCTAGATTCTGGAAGATATTTATTTTTCTAAGGTAAATTCTTAATTTCTTTGTAAGTATGTGGTGAATAGCTCAGCAGAGTATCACATCCTAAATCAGCTTAAATGAAGAAGAGTTACATTCTCAGCTTACTTTTGGGACATATTAACCAGAAGCTATAAATTATAGCTGTCATATGAAAATAATGATAAAGCTCTGAATACAAAACTAAAAATATCAATTTTAGGAGAATTTTCTCAAAAAGATAAAGCAATGGGGGCAGGGGGGCGGAGACATTTATACCTTGATCTGTGCCAGATACCTGTAAAAAAAGTTTTCCCTGATGGTCTAAGGAAAAGACATATGCATTTTCATAAGCGTTTTATGATATATCCTATTTTAAAAGAAACTGCTCATGATTCTAACAAGTTGTTGAGCTGAATGTATATTTTGCATATTTTTAACTGCATCTTTGTCACTCCCATTTTTTAAACTTTCCAGAAAAATTATATATTCATTGCATTTTTCAAAATACAACTTTCCTTCTTTTTCTATTTTATTTCAAAAGGCTTCTCACCATCCATGTAAATTTGAATTTTTATAGTATATTATGCTTTCCAAGTGCCCTCAGAGTCATTTCCTTAAACCACAACAATTCCAAAAATTGAGAGAGGACAAATACTCTCACCCAAATTGTCCAATAAATTAGTAAATATATTTATGGGTACTTTCTTTCATGGGCACAATTTACATGGGAACTGAAAATACAGAAGGAAACAAAATAGTCACCATCTTCAGAAAACTTAAATTTTGCCAAGAAAGCCACACAATAAATAAGTAAACAAGTCAATGAGGAAGCCTGGATTCAAAAATTCTGGTTGCTTGATCACAAATTTAGAGCTCTTTTTAGGATACCATTTTGCCTTGCTGGTCCAAATTAGCTGATGCAAAAGTTATTTTTGCTATGAATTTCGGCAGTTTGATTTATTGGACCCAGATCTGTTTGGGTCTCCTATTTTTTCCCACTCCTCTGAAGTAATTTTGTGGACAATCGCCAAAATAGCATTTAATAACCAACACATTCAGAGCACTATTACAGACAGTTAGGGATAACCACCCCCTGTTCCCCCAATAAAAGAGAATTTTGGATTTAAAAATCAACTTGAACACAGAAACATGTACATACCTGAAAAAAATACATACACATAACATTTTTAAATACAAATTAATATCCTGCAATAATCTACTCATTTAGTTATTTATCAGCAGTTGTCTGGTTACACAATGTCTCTATAAGACAGCATTTGAAATGACTCCTCTTTGCTGATTTCCATCTCACAGTACTCACTAGTAAGTTAACTTGTTCCATGTAGCATTAGTAATTCATGACTTATTTGTGAAAGTGCAGGGACAGCACTACTATAGACCTAATACAATGAATATCTTATTAGGAAGAAATTAACAAATGAATTGTGGCCAATCAATAGGTGTTGAAAAGAAAATTACAATGATAGTAAAGCCTAAATAATTTATACACAATATTGATTTTTTCATTACATTAATTATTCTTTATAGCACACATAAGGAACTTGGAGAATAAAACTTTCAGAGCAAAGAAATTTATCTTCAGTAGTGTTGTAGCCTAAAGTCTGAATTTCAAAGGCAAAGTCCAGCCAGTGTGGTTCAGTTTGTTGAGCATCGTACTGTACACCAAGGGGTCATCGGTTTGATTCCTGGTCAGGGCACATGTCTGGGTTGCGGGACAATCCCCCAACAGGGATGTGCAAAAGGCAGCCCATCAATGTTTTATCTCTCTCTCCCCCTCTCCCTTTCTCTCTCTCTAAAAAATCAATAAAATCATATTTTAAAAAATTGGGCCATGATAGCCCTGGCTGGTTTGACTCAGCCATTGGAGTGTCGGCCTGTGAACCAGAGAGTCCCGGGTTCGGTTCCCGCTAGGGGCACGTACCAAAAAAAAGAAAAAAAGAATGGGGCCATGATAGTTGACAAATACTTTTAGATTGAAAATGCATCAGAAAATAGATTTCACATCTCCAGTTATACCTAAGTTCCTTCATGTTGTCCAGTGTTTTTATACATAAAACATTTGATATTTATGTATCAATAGAACTATTGATGGAAATGTCTATTAATAGGAATATTAAAAATAAGACTATCTGTTAATCCACCTCTTTCATTGCATATAAAGAAGGCACAGTGATAACCTCAGTGAAGCCATGGGGGAGGGGCGCCTTCTCTGACACCTCTCCCAGATTCCGTAAGTGAACTGCACTTAAATAACAGGTTCCTTCGAGCTAATCGTTTCACAGCCAGCAGAAAAAATTCCTGAGGCAATTTTATCATGACAAGCTAACTTTCATAGAGACAAGGGCCTGAAGCTGATCCTTGGGTCTACAAACCATTGCTGACCCTAGCCATGTCACAAAATGGTGTCCTAGAAAACAAGAGAGAGAACTGTGTGCAAAGGGGGTGGGGTAGTTGTGAAAAAGAGGATGGAAGTTGGTATGTTCTTCATGGGTGATGTTGTTCCCAGCAACTCAAATCCTGTCCGCTGGGAGAAATAAACTTAACACATAGGCACCAATCCCAATAGATGTACTAGGTATGAATGATGCACGATATTGTTTTGTCATCTACAAATACATATGTTGAATTGTATTTTGCTCATGGCATTCTGACTCTTGGAATTAAAGCAGTGAATTGATAGTCCCTGTGTCGAGTTCCTAGTGTCAAGGTTCCTCAGATACTAACTTTATTTAACTATTTTTCAGTATCTAATGTTAGGAGATTCCAGGTTCATAATGCTTTGCACAGAGTTGCATGTATGCCTACTTTCAACCATCTCATCTCTCTTCCAAAATAAATATGGAAATACTGTTTCACAAGTCATTTAAAACTAAAAATATTAGAATTATTTCAAGGGTAATACAATTCCTTTCCTTCCTCACATTTTACCTTCAGACACGTAAAGCCATATACATATTACTCTTAATTTCCTAAATGTTCTTGGAAGAAAATCAAGCAACAGAGAACATCTCATCTCATAAATATGCTTTTGCAAACTACAACCAGTTTTGCAAACTATTTTGTTATGCCTTAACTAATATTGTTCTATAACTTCAAATTCATAAAATACTATACACAGATGTAATATAAAATGTGTGTTGTATACTATGCATCATAATACAGCTCTAACTGCCCAAATCTGTCACTATTACCAGCTGACTCTAGGGTACTAACGTGACAAAACATCCAAATTTAGCATTATTTTTGTTACTCAGCAAAAAGTCCCTTGTCTGTGGTGACTGCTCCTTAGCTGAGTATCCTTTGCTGCATGCACCATTCTTTAGATGAAGACTAACAATCCATACAGAAAACATGTGGTACAGGTGTTAAAAGAAAGGGTATTTGTTCCCGGCCTCATTTGTAGAACTGAACAGGGCATTCATGAAGTGAATTAGAAGAAATTTCTAACTATTTTAAGGCACTAGGCTACTTATTCTCCATTTCCATCCCTCCTATGCCCACAATCCCAAATCCATTCTGCAACACTCTCCTCCTTGTTGAAGGCATGGAATGTATCAACTAGCTCTCTTGTCCTGTAGCTTCTAGGTGGATTCAGCCAATGGAAAACAATGTTAGGAGATGGACAGATGGGAGGCAAAAGTGGTCAAGATAGTCTCCCCAACCTCTTCCTCTGCTCCTCAGCTCCATACTTCTGGCATAGCTGCTTTCTACAAACAGCTCCTATGGGGAAGCCCTTCCTACCATGGAGACCAGAGCACCTGTCAGGCTCCAGCAGACAATGGATGCTGACAACATGGTTCCCTCCCTCTGACACTTAAGTCCAGGGGGAATTAACAGTTTCCCCTTGCTCTAGTTGCAAAGTACCTCAGGTCCAATGCCTTTACCCTATCCATACTGTAACTAGTCCCTTCACACCTGAGGGTGCCTCTATTTACTGCCAAGACCCTGACTAATACAGCTATCAATAAATAGCAACCTAATACAGAAAAAGAATGTGTAAATAAATAAAAGAGCATTGGCAGCATTTAAATACACCAGGGCTCCACGTCAGATAGCCTCCTAGATAGTTGATTACTTCCCATAAATGTACTAATGAGACCAACATTGCCTACAAGATAAATTTCTGACCTCTAGTTTCAATATTACCTTCTTTCTGATTCAGTTCTTTTCGGATTTCATTCTTCACCTTGACTATTTCTGTCCTTTTTCTCTCCCTCCCCTATAGCATCCTTCTAATTTACACTTCACATTCGCTGTCTGTTCTCTCTTCCTTGGCATGTCACCTTGTTCTTTACTGTATTATACTGATCTTACCTTGAAATTTCCACACACAGTTTAAGTTACTGCTATCTATCTGTAAAGTCATGTTTACTCATCTTTCTAGGTCTGTGTTTTTACTTGTGAAGTAAACCTATAAAAGTCTACAAATTCCTAATTAACGTCCACAAAATATGGAAGCTATCATCCAGGTTTACAGGCATACACCCATAACCTTGAATTTTTTGAAAAAAAAATTTGGTAAAATCTAACAAATAAATATGGAGGATGTCAAGGTGGTTAGCATCTCTACCCTCTTATGTTTATAAAGAAACTAGAGAGTAGGAGCAACCATGAACATATGGTGTTAAATGCAAGGTTCTGACAACAAATGACACAATACTTAGCAATAAAAGCACAGTAAGATATTAATAATGGCAATGAACTACAAATATTTATGTGCCCAGAGGCAACTAATTCAATTTCACTGCAGGATTGCTTCACTTATGAATTTAATTGTATGTGTTTAAACATTTTTGTTGCTGTTTCGTTAATTTCCCATAAAAAATAAAATGATATGCTGAAGAAAAGAAAGACCATAAGTTTCCATTCAACAATATACATTAAGCGCCCATTGAGTGTTCATGGTATCTTAAGAATTAACATTTAATTTTATCATTCACGGCATTAAAAGCTCACAAATTCATCTCTGCATCATTCAGGATGAAAAGTTCCAGATTCAAAAAGGATAGAACGTGTTTATGGATCATTTTGTTTTTATACAAAACAGCATGAATGTATAAAATGAGTCCAGTGAAGAAATAATAACTAATTCTTCTGTGTGTCAGGCTCTGTAGCACTCATCATAAGATCGTACTATTTCTCCCATTTTCCAGAGAAAGAAATTAAAGTAAAGAGCAGGTAACTGACTTATTCAGGGATATATGACAGTAAGTGGTTGAGCCAGATTAAACTCTAGCTAGTTTGACTTCACAGCCCATGATCTTAAACATTCACAAATTGAGCATCAGCACAATTTTCAGTGGATGATAAATCTGTCATTGATTTTTTTTCCCATTTCTTTTGAGGACTATTTTCCTCACTCAGGGTCTCCTCCCATTGTTCTCCAATGTCATAATCTCTAGCCACAACAACCTAGACCATCTAATTTTGACCAGGAGTAACCCAGAGTCTACATTTATATTTTTTCATCCTCCCATCCTACATCAAAGTTCCCATGCTCTCTGTTTAGGCTATTTTTTTCCCCAAAGTGAAAATGAATGATGAGAGATTAGCCTTCCCAAGAGGCAAGTCTATGAATTTCTAATTTGTGACATAATGTTCTCAAATGATCCAATAAGCCCTGATCTCTATACTTACTTTTACTCCTCTTCTAGAGAATCAGGGGAGTTGATATCTTGTTAATTATAGAAGGCAACTATGAACAATTTATATTAAACATAAGAATTCACACCTGAAATAAGAGAGTCATGATAAAAAATGTTTAATAATTCCATCTTTTTTAAAAAAAACAAAACACTATCTTGTCAAGCTATGTTGATATTTTTACAAGGTAATCTAGAACATACAATATATTTTTAGATGACATTTACTGAACATCTTCTATAGTCAGTCTCTGTGTTGACATGTGTTTTACTGAGCAACTATATTTGCTAGAGGAAGATATAAACAAATAACATTGTATTAGTTAAATTTTTAATAGACTTCCCAACTGATGGTTAAATGCTTAGCTATAATTAAAATAAAATTATATCAACTAATTAAAGTAAACAGAATAGATACACGATATATATAATTTAACAATGTCAAAAACAAGATAAATGATTACTACAAAATACTAATTTGAGTTCTTCATTTAATTGTTTTTATACTAAACCTATTTCTTGGCCCAATAATTAATTTATTTCATGACTCTTAAAATCACATTAGGATTTGCCAGTCTCAATTAAACCTGTTTAATTCATTATCAAGCATAAATAACTTTCAAATGCTATAAGCCCCTGATTGTCTTTAGTCAAAATGAGATGATAATAATTAGCTTTGGGGAATAATAATATGAGTCTAAGATTAAGCCAATCCACATTGTTGGTGGCTAAATGTACCTAGCTTCCAACTGTTACATGAACATTTATATTTCTCTAAAATCAACCCTTTCAGAAATCCCAAGGTAACTAGCAAGAAAAAGGGAAAAATAAATAAATCATCTATTAGCATTACCACCTCCAGCCTTATCTACACAACTCAAAAAACTGAATGGGCTTAATTCAACCTCCTTCTGATTTATAGCAAATATTGGTTGTCTGAACCAGAAGCAATACATTAAGAGACCCTGTAATGAACATATACAAGTGGAGATGGCATATAGACAGAACAATCTTCTATCGCCTTAGTTTCTACACTGAACTCAAGCCTGATGGTGAAAATTAACCTTCTTTACAGTTCAACATTTCTAATTAGAAGAGACATCAAAAAGATTATGCTTTAGAAAACAGTATGGACCATAATATTCTACACCATCTTTGAAACAGAATTCTGCAGTCTCCTTGTATATTGTAGCCTACTGTCTAAAGGAAAAGCAATAACCGGATGATGTTTCAAAGTGGTTATGGTTTTTTGTGGCAAGTTGTGCTATATTTTCACATCTTACCTTTTTATACTTATTATTAAGCAGACATTCTAGCACACAGAACCTATTTATTGCTTTCGGCCCTGAATGTATAAAACAGTTTATACCATCAGACTGTGTTTGACCAAAATTTCCTTGGTAAAAATATTTACAAATGATTGAGAACTATTTACTTCATTTATAATCCTTTTATTTCTTTTTTTGTTTTGTTTTGTGTTCTCTGCCTGGAACAGGAAAGGGGAGGAGGAAAGTACCCTGAACTCAGCTTAGATTAGAATGCAAACCTTAAAATAAAAGGCCATACAGGCTTGGGCTCTTCCCCAGAAAGGATTTCCTTTCACAACATCAGTAGTTAATCTGCCACCCTAAAGTTTTCACTGCTGTGGAGCACTCCACCACACAGGAGTTCCTTCTCATTTTAGACAGTTACAAATTGTATCAAGTTCTTTCTTACGCTGAGTTGAAATCCTTATCCCATCACTTCTATCTCACTTACCCTAGCCCTGTCCTGTGGATAAACACAGAACCAGTCTCCTACATCTGCCACATCTTCCTCCTTTGAGCACTTAAAGACAACTTTTATGTCTCTACTTTTCCCATTTCCTTATTAAATATTATCAGTTCCTTCCATTTTTCCTCAAATGACATGGTTCCCAGATGCTGCAAATAAATGGAGCTGTAGTTTGACTTAAAAGTTGTCCTGCATGCCCTAGCCAGTGTGGCTCAGGAGTGTCATCTCGTACACAAAAAGGTCATGGGTTTGATTCCCAGTCAGGACACATACATAGGTTGCGGGTTCAATCCCCAGGCCCCCAGTCAGGCACATGTGGGAGGCAACCGAGAGTTATTTCTCTTTCACACTGATGTTTCTCTCTCTCTCTCCCTTCCTCTCTCTAAAATCAATAATAAAAAAAATAAAATAAAAATTTGTCCTAAATGGAATGCAAAGAAGAGATCCGAAGGTTCATCTGTTTCTCATTCATTTACACCTATAATTGATACAACTGGAAGGACACTCTAAAAGTTTAGAACCCAATAGTCCACCCAGGAGCCATGTTTATGCTAGCTGCCTTTTTTATGATAACACACACACACACACACACACACACACACACACCAGTCATGGGATGGATCTGTGATACAAGGTGGATCAGAGAACCTCATTTCCCTGGCCACGTTGATTGGCTTAAAGAATAGTCATACCCTGGCTGATTTGGTTTAGCGGTTAGAGCGACTGGCCAGCGGACCAAGGGGTCTCGGGTTTGATTCCTGGTGAGAGGCACGTGCCTGAGTTGCAGATTCAATCCCCAGTCCCGGTCAGGGTGGTGCAGGAGGTGACCAGTCAACATGTCTCTTCTCACATCAATATTTCTCTCTCCCTCCCTCCTTTCTACTCAATTGAAAAATCAATAGAAGAGTATCCTCTGGTGAGGATTAAGAACAACAAAAAATAGTCACAAGTTCCAACCTGGACTAATAAGAGTTGTTCCCCAAGATTCCAAGCTAGCTGGATCTCGGGCAAAACCTGCTTCCCTCTCAGCTTGTGGAGGTATTAGATTTGACAGCCATTTATTTCCCCATTTCACGGAATAAGGCAATTTGACAGAATGAGATCCATATGCAAAATAGTGTGGAGAAAAAGACCCCAAATCTCCAGTTTCAGTCTTTCTTGAAACCAACTCTACCCCTATCTTTTCTATGGTTTGGTTTAAGCCAATAATTCCCCTCTGACTGAACTGAGTTTGTGTTAGGTTTGTACCATTTGCAGCAAAGAGGGTCCTGTCTAATACAATATCCATAAGGTTAAAACTACTTTAACCAGACTAACTGAATGCATAAAAGGCAAAAATTGCCATCCCACCCTACAAAAGGTTTGGATAGAATCTCTTTTCAGCATTATTTAAGAATGAGAATGACACTCACTTACCAAAGATCAAAGTCTATTTTCCTTAAGAGCCTGAACTCATAGGGCTGACACTGTTTGTCTAAAACTGTATTCCTACAACTATCATAGTGCATGGCACATAGTAGGTACAGAAGACACTCTCCACTATACTTGGCATCGTAAACATTAGGCAAAACATTGAATGTAATTTACTAAAACGAAGACATGAACCCTGGAAAAAAATATATTTCACCTCCTTAAGATTAGATTACCCACTCATCTCTTCAGTCTTTTTTTAGCCATAAAATGTTATGATTCTATCCATACTCAACAATGCTAAAGAAGAGTCTTCAAAAGACGTAGATATGCTTAAGGGGGAAACATACAGCAACAAAGAAATATGTAATTGGAGAAAAAAGCAAAAGATAATAATGGGAAGCAATCATCAGTGATAGGATGTGCTTTTTTCCTGTTAGCTTCCTCTCTTATTCTTACCAACTTCTATGGTCAGAAAAGCCCTCTGTGCTGGATCTAAATTGCCAGCCACCAAGCCTTTCTCCTTCCTGGGTCTTATAATCCATATGATGGTTCCTTCAGCTCCACCATGCATCTCCCTTTAGAGTTGGCTTCCCACTTCTCACCGCCTCTCACCATTCCAGACAGTGTTTCTTGTCACCAACAGAAGATATATCCAATTATATTGTGTACCCCCATCCTGTTTCCCATCCTGTCCCCTGCAATGTCTGATGCCCAAATGTCCATAATTTTCTATTTTCTTCTGATGTTTTGAACTTAGGATTCTGTCTCCATATAAATAATCATAAAATGGCATCTCTGTAAATTACTGGGAACCATTTATATTAAGTGGCTCTAAGGAACTGACCTCAGATCACTCTATGAAAGAAAGCCTTGATTAGGGAAAATAATCTTAGTACAGTTAACAACTAATGTCTAAGTAATAATATATACCTGCATATTAAGTATTAAGTACTTTATACTAGCATATTCTACTATGAATAAGTACTGTGCTAAGCACTTTGCATGCATTTTCTCACTTAATTTTCATAACACCTCTGTGACAGAAATCCTAACAGTTACCAATGTTTAAAGATGAAGATTCTGAGGCTCAGAAAGAGTGACTTGCTCCTGGTTATACTGCTAGTAAACACAAGAGCCATATCCATATGACTCCAGAATCCTTGCTCTGACCCATTACATGACTCACAAAAGCACTGATCCCTGTGAGAAATGGGAAAATGAAGGGCCGCTGGGGGGTAACAAAAGCAAAGAGAGTGGGGAACTAAAATCAACATGATCCACTTTCGTATTTTGCTTTGAGTCAGCCCTATTTGAAGAAGAACCTTGTTCCCATTATGTAGCAATGGATTATCTGCCATTTTGCATTGTGCAAATGTATCCTCCACTATCCAGGCTAATCTAGTTGACTGTAGAATGCCATACACAGACATTCCAATGACAGACAACTAATTCAATCTTCTGTGTGAGGAAGATGCTACTGAACATCTCTTCAATTTTTCCTCCATAGCTTTTGATACAGGGCACCTCACATAAACCACGACTATTCCTTCCTACAGTATCTAGAGAAGAAAAGTAATTGAGAATACCAGGAAGGAGAGAGCAGGGTGAGAAAGAAAAGGAAGAATGATTGTAAAAGGTGCTACCCCCCTCAAAAAATACTATCACAAAAAATCAAACAGAATTTTTTAAAGTGAATCAGTGCAGGGTGATTATCTGATAACCTGTGAATCAGGGAGAAATGAATGTTCATGGCCCACTGCTAAACAAAGAAAGGCACTTGACTGTGCAATAGAAACCATATGTTCAAATAGCCAAGGTGGAATTTTCCTGCATCACAGAGTAGAGAGATATTGAGTATTTCCTTCAGAAGTGAGACCTTACTGCTATAATCTATCCTGGGTCTTTAGCAGCAGCATCATTTCACCATTAAGCAAATATCCCTTTATTTTTAGATTCCATAATCTCTAATTCCTCCAAAATCTTAACCTATTCACTCAGGCTTTTATATACATCAGTAGATACTTACTGAAGGGTCATTAGATGTTTCAATGTTATAATCAGTCTCAAGTTTGGGTGAAATGGAAGCTGGGCATCAAACTAACAAACTCTCTGCGCTCCTTCAGCAATTAATACATACAGGTCTTAAAAGTACAATTTTGGGTAGAATGTAGCAGAGATTCCCTCTCACTGAAATAAAAGTCTTAATTATTTTATTATTAATATTCTATTTATTACCTGTGTGTTAGGAAGTATGGAAGTAATTAATTGAAAAACTGTTTTTAAGCTAAAATAGAGGAACAGATCTAAAATACTACACAATTTGAAATATTTCAAAGTAAAAGGTCCTTAAAATATACTAAGGAAGTCTAATGTCTTCACTCCAAGTCTAACCATTTTTTATTCTAACCAATTTCCATTAAACAGGGAAAGGAGCAGGGAGGAGAGAAAGCATTTGAAAAACTGCCAGAGTAAAAAAAAATCCCATAATGAAATTTTGCTCATTCTTGGAGAAATGAAGTAGAATTAGATGCTTCAGTGGTGGTGAATTCCAGAATCTGGGTAGCTGCCAGTAAATGAAGCTTTTCCATCATGTCAAATGGAAAAGCTATCTGATATCAACATATTGAGCTTGAGTTTTTAAATTCCTATTTCCTTACACCAAATTGTTTGAAACCTTTGAGATAAAAACTTCAATAAACTAGTGTTCCAAGCTTTTAATATTTTAGTCCCTTAAGCAAGCATGTCAGATTAGTCTTCAAATTGCAACGGGCAGAAGGAACATTCAACCAAATTCTTAAACCCATGCCTCTCTCAAAGGATGTTAATAATGTAAGCAGTTTCACTGACTATTAAGATGTCAAACTTTCCTAATTCTCTGCAGTATTGCTATTTAACAGGGGGAGGGGGAAGAAGGCCATTCTATCCCGAAAGAAAGGTATTTTACTTATTATATCTTTGTATCCACTTAGCATTTAGCACACTGCCAGGCACACAGTAGTCATTTAACAGACAATTTTGGAATGAGTTGATGGATTGGCCTGGGGGAAAGTGGAAATCTTGCTGAGAACAGCATGAGTCAAAATCCTGCCATTGCTCAGCAACAAAACCCATCTCCAGAATAAGGGTTATCAAGGTAGAACAGGAATTTGAACATGTATCTTCAAAATGCCATCAAGGGGATTGTTTCCTGAGCTGGCGAGCAGCCATCAAGAGCCACTCATAGAGGAATTGGACTCCTCTCCAGCTTCATCATGCCTGGAAAACTCCTGCCCTGTCTCTCTACGCCAGACTCCTCTGCCTTTTTACTGGGTTTGGGTTCCCACTCACAGAACTTAAGTACAAGATTCCACTTCGCTCGTCTAACTCAGACCTCCTCACCATTCCAAGGTTTTCCAAGCACCTGCTCCGAGGGACGCCACACCAGGCTAGGCACAAGGAAGGACACACACCGGGGCTCCGACACCTTTGAAGGTGAAAGGGTGGTGGTGGGAAGCGATGAGGGTGGAGAAGAACAGACATCAAGACCAGGACACTATCCAGAGGTTTCTTAGGCCCCTCCTAAAGCCTCTGCCCCAACCGCTAGAAGACGCTGGGGAACTACCAAGCCTGCCCAGGAAGCGCAGGGCGGCCCGGGGTTGGGACTGCGGAGAGAAGGGCGGGGGGTGGCAGGGAGCCAGACGGGGCAGGGGACAGTACCTGGTATGGCTGTGGTTGCGGGGAAAGTCTTTTTTCTCCATGATGGCCGGCACACAGTTGGTGAGCTCCGTCCAGTCGGCGTGCAGCCCGCAGCTCCAGCCTGTGGAGAAGCGGGAAAAGAGCCACGTCTCCTTCTTGCCGGGCCGGTGGCAGGTGCACTTCTTCTGGCCCGCTTTGCAGCTACACGGCTGCTCTAGACGGATGTTCTTCACCAGGTGCCGGCCGAACGTGGTGCCCCCGGTCTTCTGGATGTGCAGGAACACGATCACGTCGCGCCCTTTGATGTTGAAATCCACAAAGCGGGTCAGGTCCTTCAGCGTGAAGTTGAAGCGCGGCAGGAACCGGGGCAGGGAGCCGTTGTCGGGGGCCTCGGGGTCCGGCTCTTCTTCCTCCTCCCCCTCCTCCTCCTCCTCGGGGTCCCCTGGCTCCTCGTCGTCGTCTTCGGGCGACACGGCGCCCCGAAGCCCCTCGGGCGGCCCCCGGGGTGGCGGGGGCAGCTGAGGACGCCGCTCCCGATCTTCCAGCGGCACCTGTGCCCGGCGGGCGGGACCGGAGGCAGCAGGCTGGCCGGCCTCCCCCGCGCGGGGCTGCTCCCCGAAGTTGGCGCAGGAGCTGGTGCAGGAGGGGGACACATATTGGTACATGATGACCACAAAGAGGAGAGTGAGCACCGGCGTCAGCAGCCACTTGTTGAACCTTTCATCCATGGTCCCGCTCTCAGGCCGGCAGGCAAAGCGGCGGCAGCAGCGGCGCAGACGGGCGCCCGCTCGGAAGTTTCGGGGACTCAGGGGCGCGGCTCCGAGCCCGCCGCTCCTCCATGCCCCTGACGCCGAGACGTGCGGCTGGCTGGCGGCCCCGCGGCACTCCGGCACTCGAAACTGGCAGAGCCGGGCCTTCCGACCGAGCGGGTAGGCGGGCGCCGGCGCGTGCGGTTGAGGCTGTGGCGTGGGGCGCCCTGCGCTCCCGGGAGCGCTCAGCTCGGCCCGCTTCTTGCTCCGGCCGAGGTGCCGGGCGCGCGCTCAGGCGACGCGGGGCATCCCGCTGCCCGCGCTCAGACGCTGGAGAGTCCGGCTCCGGTCCTGGACCTGCCCCGGGCAGCCGGGCAGCCGGGCAGCTGCAGCGGCGAGTGCGGGGTCTGCATGAGGCTCGCCAGGGCACTGGCCAAGGGCAAAGGCGCGGCCCGGCCCCGCCGCCCCGGCCGGCTGCAGGCACAGCGCCCTGCACGCGGGCCGGGCGCCTTTGCCCTCAGATCGCGAGGCGCGGGAGCCGCGGGGGCGGACGGTGACAGCCGCAAGTTTGCAGAGGAGCCCCCGCAGCGGCTGCGGGCGAGGCGCCCGTGCGGAGCCGCCTCTCCCGGCGAGTCACACTGCTGCTCCGGGTCGGTCTTCCCAGGCGCCGGCACGCAGACACACTCGCACACACTGGCTGGCACCGCCACAACCCGCCAGCCGGTGTGACAGTAGCCCTGCTACCCGCAGCAAAAACCTGCCCTAGGTACGGAGCATGCGCCGAAGCCTTCCCAGCCCCGGAGGAGTTTCCAGGGGAGGAGTCCGCTGCTCCGCGGGGCTCGAGGAGGCAGCTGGCGATGGGAATCCCTTCTGCCTCGAGGGAGGAGAGATTTGGGAGAAAGGCACAGGCGGAGCAAGGAGAGGCTCCGAGGAGAGCGTCGCTGGAGCTGATCTGAGACCTCTCATCGACAGCCTTCTCAATCTGAAAGTGGGGAGAAATGTGGCTGGCCTTTTGGGGAGAACACCTGCACAGCGCTGGGTGGATTCACCTAAACAGGACTTCACAAGAGTAGGCTGGTCCCCCGTCAGCAGGGGAAATTGGCTCCAGACTGCTTTTAATTTCTACCCAGGACATTCTAACTGGTGCCCTAGTTTTATTTCAGCCCTTTCTTAACTACAAACTTGGTGTGTCCAGCTCTACAGCTTGATTCAACCAGCATCCAGTCATGATGAACGCCATTGTCCATCAGGAACCTACTGTGTATCAGTCAGGCTCTGTGTTCCACCCACACTTCATTTCTTCCAGCACCAGGCAGTCCTCTCCACAGCCTTGCGGTACTTAGAGAGTAAGAGGAGTTTTGGGGTCACCTCCTAAAATTCATCCTACTAATACACCTTGAGCTCTTAAATGTGCAAGACTTACCGTTTGCCCCCAAAGTGGACACTAAGATCTACACTTATCTGTATTTCTTAACATAAATAATCTCTTGTTTGTGTGCAGATGTTTTAAAAAACTTTATTTTTCAAACATCTAAATTTTGCACTTACCTGAGAACCAAATCTTTATGTAATAACAATTTCTGTTTTTCAGATAATGGATGGATGTACTATCAGTTTGGAGTAAATTCCTGATCTTATTTGACCCAAGTGGAGAGTGGCAGTATACTGAAGGCCAGAACGATGCAGTTTGATCACCTGGCCCATGCCATCATGTCCCTCCTGGCTACCCCACCATCATGTCCACACCTGGCATTCCATGCCTTCATATCAGCCAACTTTCCCACCTGGTCTCCTTAGAGATCTATGAGGTACTGTGTCTTCCTGAGACACTGTGCTGATCTCTTCCATTTGTCTGACTGTTCCCTTCGCAGCCATCAGTTAAGATCCAGATCTGTTTTAGGACTGCTAAGTCTTACCCATAGGAAGTTATTTTTATTTTTATGGCAGGTGAGATTCATCTCAACAAAGCTTCCCTCTTCTGCTACCTTGCCTCTTTTCAACTCTATAAAGAACCACAAACAGTGCCCTTCCTGATACTGTGTGACCCACATTAGTAAGAAAGGTGTTAGGTAAGATGAATCAGCTTCTTTAAAGCTTACTTGATTCTTTCTCTTTCACTTCAAGTGAAAGTCCTGTTAATAACATCACACTACTCTCCCAAGCAAGAAATTGAAATAGAACCCAAAACCCAATAAAACCCAACAATCATTTTCTGAATGCATCTAGTTAATGATGTTCTGATTTTAAAATACATACATTTGCTTTAGCAAAATAAAAATGTATCCTGTTTTTATATTACCTTATTTGCGAAGTTTTTCATTTTCTATAAAATCACATGGATAAATATAACCTTGTTAGCTACACAAATGTCTGACCTGAGTGCTGGTGGCAATTTGTATAGTGGAAAGCACTTTCCTAGCCATTTTCTCATCTGCTCCTCAGAACCACCCAGTAAGGAGATAAGAGGAGCATGATATCCCATTTCAGAGATTATGAAACTGAACCCAGGAAAAGTAGGTGAAAGCAGAGCCAAGATTAGAAACCACTGATATCCCTGAAACACATTCAGATTGCAGTTGAAGAAATCCAATGAACATCAACAACAGATCCCATAATTTCCTCTGTTCCCTCTCGGGACCCTTTGAGTCAAGAGGCAGGAAGAGACAATGAAATCGCAATAGAACAATTAAATTATTTTCCCTTTCCCTCTGGCTTTAAGGCAACGCTGAGCAATCTCTCCATCCTGCAGTATTTTGGACCCAGTCAGTGAGTTTCCGGATAAACAGGAAAAACAACACAATTTAACATGATTATATCATTGTTTAAAAAAAATTATTTAGGAAAATTTCAGAAGAAAACATTATAACAAACAAATATAATAGCTATGTTGCTGACAAAGTATGGTTCCATACCTAAGCAAACCTTTAACCCTCTTCAAAGAACATTATCCCAGAAGATTTCTTTTTGCTTTCAGTAAAATACCTGACGAAGCACCATTATTTCCTTGAGGTAACCACAAGGAAAACAATGCATAGAATCAAGCAGTGACACCGTTAATTCAGGCATAGACCCAAGTATTTGTTTTTAGTGATAGGTAACTTTGGTGGTGTGAATGAACACTATCTCAGGAGTAGTCTCCCTATCACAGTTGTGGAACTTGGTGTGAAACGAATCAAAGATCTTAAATCACGCAATAAACAGGCTTTCTTATCTACAAGGGCAGACCTCACATTCATGTGAAAATAAATAGAAATTTTCTAAAATTGAATGCTCTTCAGGTAAACAGAAAAACATGTTTGCATTCAGCCCACTATTGTTACTCCATGATGACACCAGCTGGCAATTGTTTCTGGCTAACAGATTGCAGCTACTATGATTCCGACACAAATTATTAAAATAATAAAAATAATGTTTTCAAAGAGCTTTCTTCCACTTCCTTTGCCAGTCTAGCAATGAGCTTAACACTCTCTGTGAAGCAATTTGTTCACCTAATTTTATGCCTTAATAAGCTTTACTACAATTATTTTCTTGCCTGATTCTCTCTCTGCCTTAACTTCAGCACTCTTCCTCCCTGTTCTTCTCAAATATTCTCAAACCCGTTAACAATATTGCACTCCCTTAGGATTCAAACTTTTGATTAGAACAGTCCCCATTTAATCAAGTTCAATTGGGAGATAAAATTGCATCTGAACTTCTCCATTCTCCCTTTGGTGCCAGAAACTGCCTCTGAGCATGTTGAGGAAACCCTGGAGAGATTAACAATCCAAACCATCACAGAGAATAGTGTTGGATTCCCCACATTTGCACATAGTAATATATAGGTATGAGTGCCCTTCAGTACAGATGAAAAACAAAATAGATTAGGTAAGTGATTGGCAGTGTGAATCTCTCCTTCAAGAATATAAAGTACTCTTATACACAAAAATGATTTTTTTCATTTTTGTAAACAAACCAAAAAAAAAAAAAAAGCCCCTGTTGTGAGCAGTTTTGAAAATAACCAGCAAAGTAGTGGCTTACGCAGGTTTTGTACAGCTAAGGCAAACTGCAGAAAGACTGTGATATATACTAAATATGTTCCAGTTCACTATGTGATTGTAACTGTGAGGCAACCATAACCCTACACAGTGCTTTCCTTGAAGTTCTATTTACATGAACAGTTTATTCATTACTTTGTTGTATAACATTTTCATTCACCATTGATAGCTGCCTACGAATGATGAATGGAAACTATGCTACCTGTATGCAAAATATACTCATTAATTTATTGCAGTATAAGCAGACACAATAATCTTTTCATAGTAGATATTCACTTATTTCTTCAACAAGAGCTCATCAAGCATTTACTCGATACCTGGTGCAATTCTGAGTACTTTGTTTACAACATTAAACACGGCTATTAAGGACCCTGCCCTAATGTATCTTACATTCCAACAGTGGAAAAATAAACAATGAACCAGTAACCAAGATTCACTCATTTATCCAAAGATATAGTATCAAGCCCCCATCATGTTACCAGTTACTTTTAGGTACTTGGAATATTTTAGTGATCTATATAAACAATATTTTTTGCCCTCAAGAGTTTAAATGCCAGCAGGGTACACTTGTTGGGCCTTGAGGGCCATGGTAAGAATTTTATTCTGGAAGAAATGGATTTGAACAGTTTTTAAACGATCGCTTTTGACTGCTTTGTTGAGGATGGTTTGTAAGAGGGCAACCATAGAAACGGGAAAACCAGTTAAGGAATTATTCTGAAACCAAGTGAGAGATGACAGTGGCTCCGACCAAGACAGGGTGGTAGCAGAGAAGAAAGTGGAAAGTGGTCCAATGCCTGCATTTTCAACAGAGTCAGGAATGTGTTTCCTGGTGGGTTGAATGTGGGGTATAAGAGGAAAGGGGAACCAAGGATGATGCCAAAGTTTGGGGCCTGCCTGTGCAACTGTAAATATAGAGTTACCATCAATTGAGATGTCAAGGGCAACCATTCCAAGTGCTATCAGGTTAATCAGGAGGGTCATTTGACAAAGAATCAATGACGGAGATGGTGAGAAGGAGGCAGAAAAAACTTGTTATGTGGAGGCAAAGGGGCTGAGCCCTGAAGGATTAGAATGAACCAGCCACATCACACATCCTGGAGAAGAGCTTTCTAAGCAGAACAAATGCAAAGGTCTGGAGTGGGAAAGACCTCAGTGGGCTCAAGATAGAGAAAGGATGTACGAGAGGGTGGTTGGGGCCAGATGACTCAGAGCCATGATAATGGGTGGAAAGTAGCCACTGGGGAGTTTGAAGCAAGGAAAAGATATGACAATTGATATGAAGAGCTCACTCAGCTCCATGAAGAACAGAATAGGATGAGGAAGAAAGAAAGCAGAGAAGCCAGTTAGGAGGCTAGTGCAGTTTTCCAGGCAAGACATTGTGGGGGCATAGGCAAAGATGAGTGGAGAGAACAATTTACAGTCATGAGTACACAAACTCGATATGGATTGATAAAACTTCCTTTATTTTCTAATTACAGAATGGAAACTTGCCTTTAAGATTCCATTTCTGAAGATAGAGAAAAAGGAAAAGTATCCAACTTAACTCAGTCACTTCTCATTAACCTCTTTCTCCTTGGGGTAGATGTTAAAGTTTGTGCCTCTCCTCTCCCTTTTCTCTTTGTCTTTCTCTAGGCCCTAGAGTCTAAGGGGATCTAAACTAAGGGAGTGTATGTAGCATCTTTGCATTGGCTGAAGGAGATGTGGTCTGTGGGAGTTTCCTTTTCTCACAGAGCTCCCCCGAGTATGCAGTCAGACTCAGCTGGACTCGGGTGCAGGTCTTGACTTCTGCTGGGTCTTCTACTGCCCTGTTATAACCTCAGCCCTTATGTTCACACGATCTGCATCTTACTCAACCCAACTGTGCCCTTTTGTCTGCCAGCCCTTTCAGCTCTACTATGGCCTGTTCTCGGGGGCATGTTTGCAACTAAATCAGTGGCTCAACCCCATCAGCCCCAGCACTTGTTTTTGTTGAACAAATATTTTGAAAGAATCCCTTTTATAATCTCAAGTTAAATGAGATAGATAATAGGACCTACCTACACAAACATTATGCGGAAAATCAACAATTTCCTAATTGTAATGCAAAGAAGTTATTTTTAAAAAAGTAATTAATAATAGAATACTGTGAATTTCAACATGTAAATGCTCAACCTGACTACAGTAGACAACATACAGTAGTGAAATGCTTGTGTCTTAAATATCTTATTGGAATATAAGAAAACAAGGTCAGAAGTCATCCCTTTCAAGAAGAAATTAAAAGAGCAAAGATGTTAGTGAGTACTAGAATTAAAAATAATGGTAGGATAAGTAAGAATAGTCATGACTTACAAATATACATTTGATAAGAAATAAAAGAGGGGAATAACCTTAAATGAAGCAGAGATAACAAAGTACAGATTGTTGGAAGGAAGAAAACAGAGAAGCATAATTTTCATAAATGAGCTAGGTTTTCCTTTCATTATTTTTTATTTTTTTTCCTCACCCGAGGATATTTTTCCATTTTTGGTACAGATAAAGTGGGAGGGAGAGAGAGGAAGGGAGAGAGAGAGAGAAACATCGACCCGAAAGGACACATCGAGTGGCTGCCACCCGCACGACCAACCAGGGTCGGGGACAAACTGCAACCGAAGTACGTGCCCTCAGTGGGAACCGAACCCAGGTCTCTCAGGACCGCAGGCCAACGCTCTAACCGCTGAGCCAAACTGGCCAGGGCTAGGTTTTCCTTTTAAATGTCAGGTCAAACTACTTCTCTATAATATATCTCAAAAAAAACTTTCTATCTTGAAATCCCACTAGACATCAAGGCTAATCCAATTTATGAAAGTAATAAAATATTTGAGAGTCACATGGAGACAAGACAATTCTTTCATTGCAACCACCAGATAAATGCCAGTCAAGACTCTTCATCGTTGTGAGAAGCCCAATCACCCCCTAGGCATTGATACCACTTCCACTGAGAAGCTAGTAACTCCCCTTTTCTTTCCCTTGTAAAAATAAATTAGTTTAGGGGAGATAAAAAAGCCAAATCAGTAAACATTTTTCCTCACTCAGTCAGACTTTGGTTCTTGACAGGTAAAATCCATATTTTAGAATTTTTTTTAAAACAATACCTATTGCCCGGCCAGTGTGGCTCACTGGTTACACATTGACCCATGCACCAAGAGGTCCCCAGTTTCATTCCCAGTCAGGACACATGCCCAGGTTGTGGGCCAAATCCCCAGTGGAGGGCATGCAGGAGGTGGCCAATCAATGTTCTCTCTCATTGATGTTTCTAACTCTCTTTCCTTCTCCCTTCCTCTCACTCTCAAAAAAAATCAATAAAGAAAAAATGTATAAAACGATACCTATTTTCGTCTTTAAAAAGTCTGGTTTTGTATTTGAAACCAAGACTGGCAGACATTAATTACCCAAGGTCCCATAGCTAATAAGTGACAGTACTTGGATTTGAATCAGGTGGTCTGTTTCAGTGATAGGGAGAAGTGACGGATTCAAGATAGATCTTGGAAGCCAAGTCGGTAGATTAGATGAGGAGGAGTGAACAAGGGATGAGTCAAAGATAATTCTGAGGTTTATCATTTGAGCTACTGGAGGGCTGACAGTTCTATTTACTGAAAAGGGGTGACATGAGAGAGAGAAACCAATTGGGAGGCTGGAGATTCAGGAGGAGTGAATTCTGAGTTCTGCTTTGGATAAGTTAATTGTAAAATACTAAGGAGACAGCCAAATGGAGATAGCAAATATGTAGCTAAATGTTGGATCTTGTGCTCAGATATGACGGGACAAGAGATGAAATGGTGGTGGTTTTAATAAATAGGTAACACATAGCAGGAATGCTCTATAAATATTTATTGAAAAAAATCTGTGAAAGACTAAGTAAGCAATTACTATGGTCCAAGAGAGAAATGAGACACAAACAAAAAGAATGGCAGTAGAACCAAAGAGTAAAAATTTGAGATACATTCCAGAGGTAGAATCAATAGCATCTAGTGACTAAGTAATTTCCTCTTGAGAAGGAAATTGAGGATGACTCAAAGTGTCCTAGCCTAGAAAGCTACCTGGATGCTAATGCCATTAATATGGAAGGAGGAACAGAAAAAGGATTGGGAGGGGAAAAAATCAATGTAGATAATTATTAGTTCTCTCAGCAAATTAAAATGTTTGCATTTTTCAAATGGATTTGAGCTTCAAAACATTTACAATTCATTTTAAGGAAGCAAGCCTTAAAAATATACTTTCATTTTTCTACAGCAAGACAGATAACCTTAGTTTAATTATTAACTTTGGAAAGAAAAGCCTAGGTAACAGCATATTTTAGGAAGACTATTTTCTCTGTTTTAATGTTTCATAGGATAAATCAATTTGCAATGCTCCTCTTTTCTACATTGGCAATGAATGGTATCCCACCTCTCAATCTCTCTCTCTCTCTCTCTCTCTCTCTCTCTCTCTCTCTGTGTGTGTGTGTGTGTGTGTGTGTGTGTGTGGTACATATATCACTGTCTCTCTAGATGATAGGTAGAAAGATCAATAGATCAGTAAATAGATGATGATGATGATGATGATGAAGATAGAGATAGATAGATAGATAGATAGATAGATAGATAGATAGATAGATAGATAGATAGATAGATATATGATAGATAGACATCTTGTAGACCAAAAAAAGGAGGGTTCTATGGAAAGTAACCTCATAGGGTGATCTGATCATATATTCCTAACTGGGGGTTAGGGGGTAATGTCCCAGGCATACAACTCCTTTACTAAAAGGTTTATCTTTACCTTAAGCAAACCCTGTGCAATGTTCCTGGGCATCTAGGTTAACACACCTTTGAAATGCCCCCTTTCAGATCCTCCAAGAGACCACATAATTTTAACTATTCTGTGATCCCATCCCTGCATTGATTTCTCCCACCATCATGTAATCCTTACGTTCCCTCCTTAATTTCAAATGCATAAAAGAACCTGCGAAACTGTTATTCTTTGGAGCATTTGAGATCTTTTCTCCCGACATATGTCATCAGTTTGGCTCAAATAAACTCAAAATTTCTCTACAGGTTTGGATATTTCTTACTTCAACAATATCTAGCTCTACCTATGTGTATCATAAGAAATCAAGTGTTTAAAGCAGGCTGGAAGAAATATTGCAGGTAGCTGATCTTTGCTCCATTAGGATGTCATTTCAACAACACAGAAGTGCAGATGATCTGAATGTTCTGAGGGCAGACTTTAAATAGGACTCTTTTTAAAGCACTTGGCACAGTGCTTACACTTAATAGGCATCTGAATAAATGTTCTTTGAATAAGTTAAGAAATAACTGTGCTCTCATTATAGACTGCCAAATGGGTTTCCACAAATTCCCTTGCTTACAGGTGGCTAGCCTCAAAACCCTGACACTTGTTGCTCGTGTCTTACCTAAGGTGAAGTAAGCAATGACTCCTTTGACCAATTATTCAATTATGTTCTTCGTTTCAGTATGACCTTTTTCTGCCATTTCAACTGATATTCCTAGGGTCTGATGAATTGTACTGCACAAAAGCAAAATTCTATTATATATACACATATATTTACTTATCAAAAAGACTGGTCACCTTGCCATAGAAGCACATTAGCTATCCGGCAAAATTATGTTTGTTACATTCTTATGGTTATTAATATACAATCTTATTATTTCAAAGCTTTTGAAATTATTTCTATTTTTTCCCTGAGAAATCAGGTAGTAAATACTTATTGTCCTCAGAGCATTCCCTTAAAGCTTTGAGTTCTGTTCATTATTGTCCTATTATTCTATTTTATCAAGAAAATACACTCTAAATGTAAAAAAAGAAGAAAAAAACACAGTTTAATGTAGTTATGAGCCTGCCTACTAAAACCCAGGTCAAAATCCTATACAGAGTAACCTCAGAAGTGCATTAAAATAGCTTTAATCCAATTAATATAATACTTTGTCGTGCTCCAGACACCCAAATTCAATTTATATTTTTGTACAAAAAGTATATGAAAATGTTTGCTCTTTCATTTTCAGTATGGCTGTCTTCTGATCATTCTTTACCATAAATTGCTCCTAAGCATTTAATGCTAATTCTTCCTAACGGCTGCCAGTTAAATGTTGTTCTTGCGACTTTATAAGGTAATGATACGTTGTTTAAGTATCTAAGGTGCTGTCCTAATGTAGCGAATGCAAAAGCATCTCGTTTCTTTGAGAAAGAGGAAATTGAAACATCTGTCTTTCTGTGCCTTTTTGTAGGAAGTTCTATTTGTTTAAAACACAAAATGACAGGGCGAAATAAATGATAATGTCCTTCATTTGATGGCAGCTTATATCCAAATCAAGCCACCACCCACCCGAGGAGGGGTAGGCTGGGGAGGCTCATTCATTTGTGGAGAGTTAAAACCAATGCTAGACCTTTTTTTTTTTTTTTTTTTCCTGTGATATTTATTTATTTTTTATTTTTTTAAATTTTTTATTTTTTTTTTGTTACAGATATTTTACCTTTTTTACCCCTCCCCACCCCACCCCCACCCCATCCCCGGCTTAGTTGTCCAAGTCCATTGATCATGCATACATGCATGTAAGTTCTGTGGTTTATCTCTTCCCACCCCCCCCACCCCCTCTTCTGAGGGATGTCAGTCTGTGCCCTACTTCCATGTTTCTGGGTCTACTGTATTCCTCAGACTGTTATGTTCATTATATTCTGTACACTGCTGGTGGGAATGCAGACTGGTGCAGCCACTATGGAAAACAATATGGTGTTACCTCAAAAAATTAAAAATTGAACTTCCATTTGACCCAGTGATCCCACTTCTAGGAATATACCCTAAGAAATCTGAAACACCAATCAGGAAGAATATATGTACCCCCATGTTCATAGCAGCACTATTTACAATAGCTAAGATCTGGAAACAGCCCAAGTGTCCATCAGTAGACGAATGGATAAAAAAGCTGTGGTACATATACACAATGGAGTACTACGCAGCGGTAAGAAAGAAAGATCTCTTATCCTTTGAGACGACATGGAGGGACCTGGAAAGTATTATCCTAAGTGAAATAAGCCAAGCAGAGAAAGACAAATGCTAGACCTTTGACGGTCGCTCTTCCTGTGTCTGTTTTACCAGCTCCTGCTCTTCCTCATAGCTCTATCTGTTATGTTAGACTCTGCTGTCAGCTCCCATATCTCCCTCTACTGCACATCAGTGGCCAAGACTCATAGCTTCCCACCACACACACACTTTCCATTCCTGGAAAACTTCCATCAGGAATATTCTTCCACACCCTCTCCACCTGAGGATCCAGCTTGCCCTCCACACTCAGCCAAAACATCTCTTCCGTAAAACACTTTGGATACTACATCATCCTTCTGTTGCAGGTAACATTAAATATTTCCTCTTATTCCACCTCACTATAATTATGTAGCTCTAGTATTATACTGAGGATTTAAATTATGTTTATACGACTGACTCTTAGGTGAGATTATGAACTCCTTGTAGGCAGGCACTAATGATTTTTGACATCTGTATTCATCTAACTAAGGTAGGCGGAATTCCAGGGGACTCCCAATGACCCTTGCCCATCCTATTGAGTGTGGGCAGAAGCTGTGATTGTGTTGTGTTATATGGCAAAGGGGGGTAATCCTAGATAGACCTGAGTCCTTTAAAAGTAGAAAGATTTCTTCAGCTGATTGCAGAGGAAGAAGTCAGAGAGAGTCATTCCTGCTGACCTGGAAGAAGCAGCAATAATCATGTTAAGAACTGCCCATGGGACCACATGGCAGCAATTGCAGGCAGCCTGTAGGAGCTGAGAGCTGTCCCTGACCAGTAGCCAATAAGACTTTAATCATGCAGCCTCAAGGAACCAAATTCTGCCCAAACCTGAATAAGCTTGCAAGTGGAGTCTTCCTCAGTACCCCCAGACAGGAAGTTGGCCCAGCTGACATCTTGATTTTAGCATTATAAGACCCTAAGAAGATAACCCAGGCACAAAATGCCTGAACTGATGGCCTTACAGAAGTATGACCTACAAATTGGGTTATTTTAGGTTTCTATGTTTATCTTGTAATAGAATAGTAGTATACCACCACCACCACCCCCACACACACCACAAGTGCCTGGTACAAAATAAAGTATTGACTGGTTAATTATCAGGTAGATGCTTTGAATTAATGAATGAGGTTATGGATGGAAGGAAGAAAGGAAAGAAGGGAGGGAGGAAGGAAGGAAGGAAAGAAGGAAGGAAAGAAGGAAGGAAGGAAGGAAGGAAGGAAGGAAGGAAGGAAGGAAGGAAGGAAGGAAGGAAGGAAGGAAAAAGAGAGGAGGGAGAAAGAAATACACTATTTAGAAAAGGAATTTATATTGTGGTCCTTTCAAAAACAAATGAATTTTTAGAGAATGAATAGACAATTTCTTAGAATGATTGATGGACCCTCCTAAACTGAGCAAGTGTGACAGACATATTATGTCAGTTTAGATTAGTTTATTTTCTGTTCATGTTTCTTAGCTTCCATTCCATTCTTCATTCCTAATCTATCCTTGACAATTTTGTCATCCCTAACCTGATCCCAACATGTCTGGTGAGAAAGACAAACACCTAATAACTGATAACTGCCCTCTGGTAGTGAATCTAGTGGCTACCAGCTAGGCCAAGATACTTTCCTGTGTCTCCCAGAATTTTCTGAAGTCTCCCAGAATTTCAACATCAAGTGAAGAATCTCCATGATTATGAACAAGACTCCATAAAAATGTCTGACCAAAGATCAAAACAAAGATACTGCAATCACATAATGACCAAACCTCTCCTTTTCCCGGATAATTCAAATAGCAACTGCTTCTTTTCCAATGACAACTCGAGCTCCATTCGTCCTCCCCCTAAATAAAAGTATTTAGATACCCATTCACCTAATTGTTGCTTTCTGAAAGACCCCATCCTGACTTCAGCTCTTTGAATCCTTCTCCAAATCATTTAACACACAACCATAGTAAGCCCCTCCTAGCATCCTGTTCTCAAGGCAATCCATTGTTCCCCAAGGTGTTTTGTCTTCTTAACTGCTGTAAGCAATACACTCATCTTTGTTTTACTACAGGTGTATTCCTGGTGATGTCTAGCTGGTGGGCCTCCAGAGGGGATGTCTATGTGGAAGTTTCTGGATGTAATGCCTTGAATGCTTCGTGGTTTTTTATTAGGGCATGTCAAAATCTAAATAGCTGAACCTAAAAGTTTGCATCGGTCAAGTTCTCCCTTCTCCAAAGCTGAGGGCACTTGAGACTTATCTATAGATGCAAACTCCTAGGGCCTGCTTTTTCTTGTCCAGTAGTGACCAGAAGTAGGAGACAACTAACCAGCACAGTGGTAACTCAGCATCAAATTAGGTTTGCAGCTAACCTGATCATGAATCACTGTCCAAATTTAGTTCTCTTGTCATTCTCCATTCCTGAGCCCTCAAAACTCTCAACCCTCAAAACTCTCAAAGCCCCAGTACACAAATCATGCTTGACTCTGCCATGGTCCCTGCTCCCAAATGGTAAGAGGGGCAGAAATTCCCTGAATAAACTTCAGAGTACATAAAGCAAGCAGGTTTGGATTGGGGCCATGGGCAGCAGTGTAATTGATGTAATTTTTATCTGGGGAGAAACTTAGATTGTAGCTATGGGCTTTGCTTAGAAAAAAGGGTAAAAATGTTATAAACAAGATTCAAGATAGATAGGTGGTTTAGGCTCAGATTTGATGGACAGTCAAAGATCCGTTCCAGGTAAGCATACATGGGAAAAGCTTTAAGAATGAGATAGAGTGGATTTTTTATTTTTGATTGCTCTAAACCAAAGATTTTCAACTTTGACTGAACAATAAAATCATGTTGAAAGCTCTAAACATAAAAATAAAAATAAAAAGTGCTAGTATCCAGGCTGCACACCAACCAACTAAGTTAGGATCTGGGTATGAGAATTTTTTAAGCTACCCATGTGATTCCAAAGTCAGGCCAAGATTGAGGACCACATACTAAATAAATTTCCCCATTTGTCCTTGCTTCAGGCTGATCCTTCTTGCATATAAAAGGCCCAGGCTTCTCCAGGTAGGCATTGATTGTCAAACTGACTGTTGATTCCTTAAGGTGTCAATGCAACCGTCTTGTACATGGTGGATAGCAGCACTGTGTTTTGGAAATCCAAAAACTCAGCAGGAAGGGATGGTTATTTCTCTGAGAGTGAGCTATGGGTTTCTCTCTGGCCTCATATTTCTTTTTCATCAAGTTGAGGAGCTAAAACCTGAGAGCTTGATGCTCCTGCCCTGGATTATGAGATACTCTGAGGCAGAGTCTATATTTTCCTCTTCTTTGAATTAGTTCTAGGCCCTTCTCTCCCCTCCACCAAAAACCTCACCTGTGCCTCTAGCATCAATATGCCATCTATACACCAGTAACTCCTTGACCTCTCTCTGTCTCCAACCCAAACCTCTTCCCTCAACTGCACCTGCATGTAACTAATTGCCTTCCCAATATTTCCATGTGCTTGTTTTACTATCTCCAACTCAACGTGTCCATAACAAAAGTCATGATCTTTCATTTATGTGTGCCTCAAGTCAATGGCAAATCAACTTAAACCAGAAACCTGACAGTCATCCCTGACAAGTCTTCTTTCTCACCTCATTTTCAGTCCATTTTCAAGTCATATAGATTTTACCTTCTAAATACTTCTCGAAACATTTTTCTTCCCTTTAGCATGATAAGCTAAATACTCATTATCCACTCCTTTTGTTTACAATTCACCCTAATCGGTCTCCCAGTTTTTGCATCTTTCAATTTATTCCACACCTTAAAGTCATAATATTCTTTTCATATACCTGATCATATCATTCTCCAGTTTATACATCTTCAATGGCTTCTCAGTGCTTTTAAGATAATGACCTAAATCCTGAACATGGTCCTAAAGGCCCTTCTCATGCTCACCTTGCTCGCCTCTTTCTCTGTGCTACAGTCAAACAGTCTTATTTTCTAGAATGTACCATGCATATTGCATCCTGCCTCACGACTGTTGTATGTACTGTTTCTCGCTGAGGATATCCCTCCCCTCCACAATTCAACAAGTTCATTTTTTCCCATTCTTCAGATCTCAGTTCAAAGGTCACTTCAGAGTTCTTCTTGATCCATTCCACCACTGTACCTAATCCTTCTCTTATATAGCTCCTCCTCTTCTAGGACCATGCACCTTCATTCAATAACATTTTAGCTGTTTGAATGAACAATTTTCTTCTTGTTTACTATATATATTTTTCAAAGGATAGTAATGATACTTTTACTCATCATTCTAACTCCATTGGCCAGCATAGTGCCTGGTACATCATGGACAGTCAATAAATATTTGCTTAATGAATAAATCTAGACTTTCTCAATACCCTTACCCTGCTTGTCTACAGAGACAACTTTTACTCTGTCTTTATACACTTGTATTAAGAAGACTGACATTGCCATTTTTGAAAAAAGACAGCTCAATCTGTATTTGTACAAAGATGTTAATAAAGTTTTTTGCATTTTAAGGATGCCTCTGTGTTGCGTCTTAAAGTCTCTTTTTCCTTTTTGATAGCCCCGTGTGTCTTAGATGTGTTATCTGCTCCTATAAACACTCCAAAATCCCTTACCCATTCTTTTAGAAGTGGCTTAGTGAGAATGTCACTGGAGAACTGGCCATTAATTTATTACTGTATCTCCAATAATCTCTAGGGAGCACCAAAAATAATCGCCATTTCAGCAAAGATCTCTAAAGAAATTTGCTCAGCATTCACTAAAATAGCAAAAAGGAAGCAAGCTTGTATAACACCACATGATAGAGTTA
This sequence comes from Molossus molossus, assembly GCF_014108415.1. Lineage (NCBI taxonomy): Eukaryota > Metazoa > Chordata > Mammalia > Chiroptera > Molossidae > Molossus > Molossus molossus. Next base: position 46,727,019 of record NW_023425403.1, on the reverse strand, counting down.
TACTTATAAATACCCCTTTGCTGTGTTCTGAGATAAGGCACGAGCCCACTCTCCCTGTTGGCTCAGGCTAAAGGCCTCTCCTCGGCTCCGCTCCTTGAGAATTCCCAAATGCTCTCCCTGCACCATACGTCACCCTAGAGCAGCGATTTTCACTGCTGTGTGCCACAAGAATTTCTAAAACATGCAATACCTGACTATTTAGTCAGGGGCACTAACCTCTTTTCCCTTCGATCGTCAAATAAAAAAAAATAACAACTTGCAACACAATAGCCATCCAGTGTGAATGAATCAAAATTATACCTTTTTTTTTTTTTTTTTGTCAGATCGGCAAAAAATATAATACATTTTTTGGTGTGCTGCAGAATTTTAGTAATTAGTCGATGTGTGCCATGAGATAAAATATGTTGAAACTGGCTGCTATAGAGGAAAGTGAATGAGCTTCCCAACTACTTTGGGATCAAACTTAAAATGGCTCATTGCAAACAGCAACTTTTGAGGCAATACTTGGATTGTATCTCAAAAATTTAGTGCAAATGCTTTATTCTATTCCATTAAAAGTTGCCGGTATGCTTTCATTTTAAAATGTTTTGCCCACAACACCTTGACTAAAAAGTGACATTCCCAAATGCTGTGTCTAGCTTGTCGTTTTGTTTAACCCTTGACACAACTCTCTACCATGCTGCTGTACGTCCCCAGTTTTACAACACGGCTGTGAAGTTACTGTATATATTTATTTTTAAACATTAATTATACCATATATGCAAAGGTGTATGTGATATATAGGTACAGTTTTAAAAACCCACCACCCAGCTTAAGAAATAAAGTATTATCTGTAGTCTTGAGGCCCCCCTCTTTTCCCTCCTTAATTTCCCTCCTTTTTCATTTCCTCAAACAAGTATAAAGTTCAGTTCTTAAACATTGCATTAACATTCTCTATTTTCTTTGTTTAGACAACATATTTGTTCTATCTGCCACCCACACGACCCCAACTGGGCCGGGGACAAACTGCAACCGAGGTACAGGCCCTTAGCGGGAACTGAACCCGGGACTCTCTTGTCCACAGGCCAACACTCTAACTGCTGAGCCAAACTAGCCAGGGCCTATCTGTTTTTTAACTTTATGTAAGGGGACATATCCTGTACGTTTTCTTCCGTGATTTGCTTTTTCACTAATCAATGTGTTTTTGAGATTAATCTGTGTTGATGTATACAGGTATTACTTATTCATTTTCTCTGGGATCCTATTATTTCTTCCAAGCAGTATCTTAAATCAAAATTTCTCATCTTAGTTCTTGCCAGAGGGCACAGGGACAATATAAAAACTGAAAAATGTGTACAGCCATAACTATCCGTTTTTCCATAAGGGAAATACGGAAACCACCTCTAATTATTTCCTTAGGTTACTCACATTTTCTGATTCTGTAATAATTTGCATTTTACAATTCTCTTAATTTAAGACAAAGATAAGTAACAGCATGGTCTTCCCTTACATTCACGTGAGAATCTTCAGAATGACAGTTTTTAGTCTTTCACTCCCACACAATTTTGTTGTGAAAATGCATTTTCCAAATGGATAAGCACCTATTACAGCTTAGTATTGAAATACAGTATATCCTCTAAATGATTTCTTGATTATTTTTTTATCTTGTTTGTTTTAGAACTATGTTGACTGTTGCGATTTGTTATTATCCATGTTATCTGTCAACCCTGTACTATGAGAAGGAAATTTTACCCACAAAAGACCTTTAAAAAATAATAAATTAGTTGCAAGAAAAGATGCAGGTAAAAAACTATATTTGATGAGCCTGACCTGCATTGTTCCACAGATGTTAACTGAGCACCTGCTAGGTGTACTGACCCAGGATCTAGGTGGGACACAGGGATGAAGAGTACAGGACCCCTCAGCCGAGGGGCTCACACTCACTCAGCAAAGAGAGCCTGCTCCTGGGCTATAATACAGGGCAGTGGATGATGAGGGACTTAGAAGAGCTGCAAACAAAATACAAGAATAGGAAATAACAGGAAAATCATTTCCAGCCAGGGAATCGGAGAAGGCTGTAGAGGGAAGATGGCATTAAACTTGGGAAGGTTGAATGATGGCTGAGTGAAATGAGGTGGCAGAGGATGTTGGGTCTGAGAGAGTGCAAGCACACAAGTACAGGGGTAAGAAAGCAAAACGTGCAGGAAGCAGTGAGGAGTCTCATTTGGCTGTAAAAGATCATTTAGACGACAGTAAGGGAAGTATTCCTACATTTTAAATACTTTTTGTCACATTGTTTTCTCTCTGCATCATAGAGGGTCAGCTCTACTCTCACCTAATGCCCAGACACATATGTTGATATAACAGATGTGCATGTGTACACACACACACACACACACACACACACACACACACAAAATTTGACCTTTTCAATAGTTTACTTGGAAATAGTGGCCAGTTTGGCTCAGCGGTTGGAGCATTGTCCTGTAGACCAGAGTCCTGGGTTCGGGCCCTACTAGGGGCACATACCAAAAAACAAACAAACAAAAAAAAAAACACAAACCTCCAGGGAAATAAATAGGGGGTTACATCATGCATCCCATGGCAACAAATCTTTCTTACACATTTCCTTTTCTCCAGAAGTCCCATGTAACATTTAGCTCCACACTTCTACAGACTGCCCCATCTAAACTCACCTTCTTCTTCCCATCAACTAGATGTTTCCTTCTGAAAGTCGGCTTCCCTTTTTATTATGAAGAGCCATCTGGTTTTCAGTTTCTCCAGTTTTTATTCCCATGTAGCAGCAGTAAAAGCCTAGTAGCTTCAGAGAAAAAGAAAAAAGGAAGATAAGGAGAAGAAGAGAGGGAATGTGGAGATGGAGAAGGAAAAGAAAATGTGAGAAGGAAAAAAAGGAAAAGAGAGAGAAAGAAAAGTAAATAACTTCTTCCCTAGAAAGATGGTAGAGCAAGAATACAAAAACTTGCACTTTAAATATTCTCTCAACAATCACAAAACTTGATTTAATGTCTAGCATTCAGACAAAGTAGATAAATTGGAAGTAATCAGTGTCTTCCTATCAAAAAGCAGGTTGACATTATGACTTCAACACTGGTATCATACGTTCATTTAAAAAAATCTTCCACTAACTGTCTCTACTACCATTCTGGTTTGTTTAAGCTTGATTCCTACCACTTCATTTGCAATAGCCTTTGTTGTCCATTACTTTCTACCACATACATCTCTTCTTGTTGATTTTTCCCATGGGTGACATAGTTAAGCAGACCATGTTTTGAATATTCATGGATCAACCTGTGCAGTGAAAACAGAGAACATGTAAAACAGCTGTCAACAATGCTACAAAATTCTCTTTCTTGGATTAAGACCATAGGATGCACCTGCAGGTAAATGTTATTACATCCTTTTTTCCTTTGTGTACACCTATTAAGCAAAGAGATATTGTAGTCATTGATTCCCATAAACTCTGTTAATAACCAACAGCATCAGGTGCATGCAAGTAGAAGGTGGTTAAGCACAACCTGCTACTGCCAAGAACAGTCCCCTGGAGCCTCTCCTACCTAATCGTTTACTCTTACAAATACAGGAGACAAGAAAGTCAGTGCAGAACTCATGTAAAACCCAGGGGGGCAGAAAGTAATAGAAAACTCAACTGCTGCTTAAGCTTCCTGGATCTCTGGAGAAAAATTACATCTAAACAATTACAGTACATTTTGTTAGCATCATCCTCTCAGCCAAGAAGCAGAATGGTTTTTGATTAATAAGCAAAAGAGAAAGCAGAAATTGTAAAATTAAAATAGTGAAGCTTGCATTCAATTGTTGATTAAATAGTGATCTATTCCTTTCTCTAAGATCAGCTTATTAAGAATTTACACATCCATTTAAAAACATGAATTTTCCAAACTCAAAGACACTGTGTTATATAATATCAAATTGTAGATAGCTCCAATGGGAGCCTTATTATTGGCTATCATCATAATTTTGAAATTTGTATCCATGTGCTATGCCTAGAAAGGCATTTATTGGCAGAGGTCAACTTATTATGGATATCAAAAACACCTAGAAAACTTGGGAATCACTAATTAGCAGTCTGTTACCACTTTTGTGAGTTGGTGTGTGTGTGTGTGTGTGTGTGTGTGTGTGTGTGTGTGTGTTATCCTAAGAAAAGATTCTTAGTATTGCAAGATGTGAAGAAAACAGAATCTTTATGAAAACAAAAATTTTTTTTTGATCCTCACCCGAGGACATTTTTCCATTTTTTGTTCAGATAAAGTGGGAGGGGGAGAGAGAGAGAGAGAGAGAGAGAGAGAGAGAGAGAGAGAGAGAGAGAAACATCGATGTGAAAGGGACTCATCAAGTGGTTGCCACCCGCATGACCCAACCAGGGCCGGGGACAAACTGCAACCGAGGTACGTGCCCTTAGCGGGAACCAAACCTGGGTCTCTCTGGACCACAGGCCAATGCTCTAACCGCTGAGCCAAACTGGCCAGGGCCTTTATGAAAATTGTTAAGCAAAAAGCACTTTGTCTATGAATAAATATTCTCTCAGTATGAGAGCCTGGGTGGTATACTAGAAAAAGTACTTGGTGGGGAGTCAGACAGTATCAGCCTCTGTCACTGGCTGAGTGATCTTGGTTGAGTAAATAAACGTTTTCACTTCTGTAACATGATGGTCCTCCCTATATAACAGTTGATTGAAAGGATTAGAAGAGCTGACCTTTGAAAAATGTCTGTTCCTCTTTTTCCCTCTCTTGCTTGTCCTTGATCAGTTAGCCTGTTGTGAACATTTGCATTTTCTTGGTGATGAGTTAAAAAAAAACTTACCTCTACAGTGGGACTAATCTCTGCATAATGCTGGAAGATGCTCAAAGAGTCACAAGAGTTTTCAATGTGAGAATTTGTGTTTGCTCGCCTTTTTTGTTGGGTTGTTTGGTATAGGGGAAAGGAGAGGAGATGTAGTTTGGTGTGATTTTAATTCCACCAAAAGAAAACCAGAGAATTCCTTATCTTCCCTTCTCTACAAACTTATGAAGCACACTTAGGTATAATATTCAACTATATTTAATCACTCAGAGAATGAAACAAAGTATGTGAATTTCCATTTTTGTTTTGTTTTGAATCTTCCATTTAAAGCACAGATTGGCACCGGGGATATAGAGTCTAGAAAAGTTAGATTCTCCTGAGGAAAATGACCGTATATTTGAGACAGACACTATAGAACTGAATTCTGTGAGTTCTTTTAGATGTAGTGTTAAAAAGCAAATAAGTATTTGATCATTGTCTCCTTATTTTTTATATAATTTTATTTCTTTCATAGATATCATAAATATTTCCAAAGTATTCAATTCAGTAAGACAGTCTCCATTTTTTAAGCCATTCTCTAAAGATCATAAAGATGAGATTACCTTAAATTCTTGCCCCATTCCATAGTGGGACATTTCAGCAAATCACTTACATTAAAAGACTAGAACTTCAACAGGAACAAGTCCTTCATTGGTCCAACAGATCACATTCAGTAGAGAATAGAAAGACTTTGGCACAAATCTTGTTCCAACTTCAGGCTTAAATGTTCATACATATAATCCTCAATACATCCTTATGCATTTCAAATAGTTAACTTTTTTTTTTTTTTTTTTTTGCCTGATTCATAATATACAAAGTGCTTTTATTATTTTATTTATTTTTTAATTCCAGTAAAATGTTCATAACGTAAAATTGGTGCAACCTTAAGCAAGCCAATTAACGTCTCCCATTTCTCAGATTTTCTCATTTATATGTATTCCAAACTCTAAATCTTTACATGGAGATGTGGACAAATCAGGAATTCAGTAGACCCTACAATTCTACAGGCTTTTTGGGCCTAGTCTTTAAAATTAGAAAAGTCCTCAGAAACTTGTCTTTGTTGGATATATTATCTAAGTATCTGGAGACAACAGGTTATGACCTAATTAATTCTTCCATCATCATAAACTGCAAGCGACCAGCACTTCGTTGACAATATGGAGGGAAGAAACTCTCACTGCCCATTACCCTGCCTCGTCACTATAACATGTCTTCATTTCCCTTGAGCCTCTTGCATAGAACCCACTCCTGTTCCAGTTGATACTAATATTTTGGTTGCAAGTAACAAAGAGTCAGTTCACTTCATATTAGATGGAAATGAGAATGTAAAGCTCATCCATATTGGAATCCAGAAGTCAGACAACTAGTCCTTGTGAGAAAACAGAATATGTAGCCAAGGTGACTCATAGAGACGGATTTGTCTCTGAGAGCTGCCATAACGAAGTACCACAAGCTGAGTGGTATAAAACATCAGAAATGTATGTCTCATGGTTCTGGAGGCTAGAAGTCAGAAATCAAGGTGTCTGATACCTGTAAGGGAGAATCCTTCCTTGCATCCTCCCAGCTTCTAGTCATTTGCTGGTAGTTCTTGGCATTCCTTGGCTTGCAGCTGCTGCCCAGTTATCTCTGCCTCCATCATTACATGGCTTCTCCACTTGTGTATCTGTGTCTTCATATGGTGTTCTCTTCTTCTTATGAGAACACCGGTCATATTAGATTAGGGCTCACCCTAACAACCTCATCATATCTTGATTACATCTTCAAAGATCCTGTTATTTCCAAATAAGGTCACAATCACTGGTACCAGGGGTTGAGACTTCAGCATAACATTCTGCATGACACTATTCAACTCATAACAAAACTGACCTAGAGGTTGTTTAGGACCCACTCTAATAACCAGTACATCTTGCTGCCACCTCAGGGAGTCCTTGTTGCAGTATTCTTTATTTGCATGCTTCAGCTTGTTTATTTTCATCTGTTTAAAAATTGTATTGTGTCTACCAAATTACTCAGCTTTCTCTGAATCTTACATTGAAAATCAATGAAAAAAAATATGATTATTCCAATAAATCACCTATTCTTTTTTGGGGTGCAAAGCCTCAATCCTAATCACCACTCAGACCTTCACCAAGTCTGTACATTAGCTGTCCAGGACATAAAGAAAGCCTTTAATATAAAATAAAATGATTAAACTTAGAAAAGTATGACCAATACTTTAAGAATGTAACTTATGAAATTTAAAGAATTCACATGTACACCATAAATCCACCTTGCCAGAGAGATGTATTGTGATATAAATTTAACATACATTGAAGTGATTCATAACTATCTGTATGTTAATGTTGCTAAGGGAATCATAATTTTAATTACCTGAATTTTACACATTTAAATTTGCATACATATTATTACATTAGTTCAGCTTTGAAGATTATATATGTACTATATATATGTGTGAAACATGATAATGTGTATATGTGTAATTATAATTGAACTCAAGGGATCCCCATAATGATTCAATAACAGAGAAAAAAAATCAAAGCTAAAAGCAATAAATCATTTAAATTATATGTGTAATAGCTTGTGGCTGCAGTTTTTTTAATACATATTCATTCATGTGTGCCTTTTATATTTTGCATTGATTTAAAAGCTGTTTCTTCGATGTTTTATAATTATGACCTCATGTAAATCAACTCAGTTGAAAATTTCACATATTCAGATTAATGGGAAAGGATATAAGATGGTCATTTACATTATGTAAAAGTAATTTTTATATGTTTACCATAGTTATGCTCACTATAAGCAAATGCATGGACTTGGTAATTAAAGGACTGTAAGTTGCTCTGTTTAAAATCATGAAAATGATAAGTTTTATATAAACTCAATGTTTTTGAGAAGTATTTAATTTATGAGGAACTTTTTAGTCTACCAATTTGAAATGCTATAATCAGAGTGTGGTTTATTGTATTTCCCAAAGCATGAATCAAAAATCTTTATTGCCTGATAATATTTTGGTTCTAGTTATTAGTATATTTTTGTTTTTTGCTTTACCCATTTGAAACATATGAGTAGATGATTTTAATAGGGGTATAAGCTTCAATCCTCATTTGATTAAAAGCTGAATATGATACTAGAACTTGGGAAATATGTCTTTCCTAAGTGCTCTGGAAAGTTTGCAGCCAGAAATTACTGTGGTGCATTGAAGAGCAACAAATGAAAACTGATGTTACAGCTGGGGTTTGCTTGAGTCTTGTTTTTGCTTGAGACTCCATTTATACATGGCATGAGAGAGCCATCTACAGAAAGTTAAGAAAAGAACTATCTCCAACAGTAAGAACAGAAAGTCTGAGGATGTCTGCTAAGAGACATTATTCTATGGTAACATGTTAAGCATTCTGTTGTCACACCTTGTTACACAGGATTGGAAACTGGAATGGGCTCAGACCATATTAAGCAGCTGTTGGAGAGACTTAAAACCACCTTGTCATAGTAACACAGGCCAACATTCACACTCATCTAAGGTCCAAAAATATCTGATGTCAGGCCACAGAGAACAGGCAGCTACCAAGAGTCCAGGACAGTAAAATCAGGAAGCAAGCCATAGATTTGACACAGGAAGCCCTAGGCCACCTGAATTCCTTAAAGGGAAGGGATTTTGTATTTGTTTGTTTTTGTTTGGTTATTTGTTTGTTTGTATATTTAGTTGGTTAATTTATCATTGAATCCCCAGGGGTTCGCTCAGGGCTTGTAGTCCAGGTTCAATAAATGTTGAATGAATGAGCCCTTGCAGCACATAATATAAGTGGTGCTTTATCATGTCTAAATCTAGAGTGACCCAAGACCTGAACAATTTGACAGGATAGGCATGGCAGCAATGCCAAATGAACTAAAAGCTAAATACAAATAATGCTTGCTGTATAAATACAACTTTAAGCCCTGTAGTTCTCCTTCTAGCCAGATTGCTGTCCCTATGGCCCTTCTATAAACTTTAGAAGGGCAGAAAGAATCAGAATGATGCTATTTAATATGAATGAGAGTGAACACTTACTAAGGGTTGTATGCTTGAGGTAGCAACTATTATTTTGCCTATTCTACAAATGTATTCATTCAAAATAAATTGGAATGATGAAGATTATGCATTTTTCAATATCATTTACCTGGTTTGGATCATTGTGCTAGGGTGACATAAGATGTTAACATTTGGAGATAATGGGTGAAGAGTAAATAGAACTCTGTATTGTTTTCTTGTAACTTTTTTATGAGTCTGAAAATTTCTCAAAATGAAAATTTGTTTTAAAAGTATGATTTGCATCCTCTCTGTGGGCCAGTGTTCTAGACCCTGAGGACACAGAAGTGAAAAAAACAGAGTACCTATTCATAGAATTTAGAAACAGAGACAAGAGAACTTACTCCAGAGCCCAAATACATAGTCATCATGCTATAGTGCACCCATAACACCATACCAAGAACATTAAGTATGCCTGTGCAGAAAAACAAAATTTTGCAATAGCATTTGGGAAGTAACTGGTGTGGATAGGGGCTCATTTACAAACACTATGAGTCAGAAATGGCACCAAAATAATTTTGTTAGGATCAAACATCATTTGCAGATCTCTCTTACTTATAATATCTTTTACTTTTTATTTTGAAAATGTTTAATCATGCAAAACACTTGAAATAATAGTACAATGAAAGCCTATAAATCTTCCATGTAGTTCCAAAAATTTAAACATGCTGCCAAATATATACTTTTTTTAAAAAAAAAATGTGTCATAGACATTTTAAACTTTACATCTCTCCTAGAGAAGAATAAGAAGTCTGGTCTTCTATATAACCATAATTTTCTGATCCCATCTAAGAAAAATAACAATTCTACAATATAATATCCAGTTTATATCCAAATTTCCTCTCAATTATCCCCCAAACATTCTTTTTTTTTTTTTTTTTTATCCTCACTCGAGGATATTTTTCCATTTTTTGTACAGATAGAGTGGGAGGGAGAGAGAGGAAGGGAGAGAGAGAGAGAAACATCGACATGAAGGGACACATCGAGTGGCTGCCACCCGCACGACCAACCAGGGCCGGGGACAAACTGCAACCGAAGTACATGCCCTTAGCGGGAACCGAACCCGGGTCTCTCCGGACCGCAGGCCGACGCTCTAACCGCTGAGCCAAACCGACCAGGGCCCCCAAACATTCTTAATAGCAATTTGTTTTTTTCAAACAGGAAACCACTCAAGGCTCACACATTGCATTTTGTTGTGTCTCTTGACTCTCTTTTAATCTAAGACAGCTCCCACCATTTTCCCCCATAACACATTAACCTACAAACATGGGGCTAGTTTTAATGTAGAATGTCCCCACATCCTGAATTTGTTTGTTTCTTATGATGTTGTTCAACTTGTTTCTCTCTTCCTTGTATTTCTTGTAAACTGGAAGTTAGTTTTGCAGGTTTGAATAGATTCAGATTGAACATTTTGGCCAAAAATACTTCATGAGTGATGTTGTGTACCTCTGATTATACCTCATCAGAAGACACATGACATCACCTGGTCTCACTCTATGAGATGCTAAATTTGATCACTCAAGGCAGTGTCCCCAGATCACTCTGCTGTAAACATGAAATTTTCCCTTTGTAATTAAGAGGTAAACTCTGGGGTGACATTTTCACACTGTTCAAATATAACATTCTCCAAAATCAAATGGTTTTAGCACCTATTCGTGAGTCATGTCTGAATCAAGTACTACACTGAGGGTTTCAAATGATGATTTTCTGATGTTTTATCATCCCTTTTGCATTTCCTTCTCCCACCACCTCCACTCCTTCCCTTCTCCTCTTTATCTTTCTTGAGTATCACTATGGATCTGAGGATATTTTTTATTCAATATGCTATAATTAATTACTGAAATCTTTTTTTCAATTAAAATTTGGCCAGTAGGAACCTCTTCAAGCTTTTCTGACTATCTGAATTCCAATTCATCCCTAACTCCTATGTCATTCCATTTTATCTATGAAATACTATTTTTACTGGGAGTATTAAGTGTCCTCTTCCCCAATTCTTTTGTGTTGCTTGATAATTATTTATAGGTTTTTCTCTCCACTAATCTATAAGGACCTTGACAGAAGAATCTTATTCATACCTGGTATCTCCAGTACTCAGCATTGTGCCTGGTAAATATGTATTATGACTGGTGGAATGAATCAATTATTTCTCTTGTCCAATTTATTATTTCCCTTAACATGTGTTCTCTTATTTTTTTTTCTTTTCTTCTATTTTCTTTCACTTCAGTTTTATTGAGCTATAATTGACCTAAAAAAATTATAAGATATTTAAAGTTGTATATCATAGTGATTTGCTATACAAATACATTATAAAAAGATTCCCCCTACCTTCCTAACTTATTTTTCATAACCATTACCTCACATATTTATCTTTTTTGTAAGAACATTTAAGTTCTACTCTCTTAGAAAAATTACACAATACAGTGTTATTACATATAGTCACCTTGTCAAAAATTAGATCCTCAGACTTTATTCGATCTTACAGCTGAAAGTTTATACCCTTTTACCAATATTTTCCTGTTTCCCTATCCCTCAGCTCCAGGCAACCACTTTCCTATTTCTGAGAGGTTTTGTTTTATTTTGTTTTGTTTTTAAGATTCCACATATACATGATAACATGCAGTATTTGTCTCTCTCTGTCCAGCTTATTTCACTTAGCATAATACCCTCAAGTTCTATCCATGTTTTCACAAATGGAAAAATTTCCTTCTTTCTCACAGCTGAATAATACTTGTGGGGGGTGGGGGCGGAGACTGATCCATCTTCCATCTTCTTCATCCATTCATCTGTTGGCAGACACTTAGGTTGTTCTTCTACCTTGTCTTGGTTCCATACTGATTAGATCATCGAGGGGCAGGACTCTCTTTCAAGAGGAAGACTAATCTCTTCAGGAGTTGTAAAAATATGGTACTTGTCTAAAACATCCAGAAATGTCCCTATAGAGCTTTTTATCTAGTCCAAGAATTTCAGACTCAAGCACTACACTACTTTCTTACTGGTGCCTCCCTGGCTCCCAGGTTAATCAGCGAGATCAGAAAATGAAGGTGATAACAATGTTCTATTCCCACTTTTCTGTGACATAGCAAAGAACTTGTCTTGCTAACAAGGCTTTTCACTCTGGACTATAGACTAATCCTCAGTTCCAACCAATTACTGAGCTAACTAAAGGCATTTTTTTTTTAGTGCTACAGTGGATAAGAACCAATTTTAAAGAATAAATGAACATTCCTGTCTTACAGAATTGAATTGTCTCACCATTAGAATTTAAGTAAATAATTTCTGATGAACACTGGCTGGAATGGCTTTTGAAACTGGCACAATGCCATTGTTGTCAGTGACAAAATGCTGATGTCTTCTTTTACCACAGAGATGTTTCTCTTCCAACGATTAATCATGGACTGTCACTATCAGGGCTTTTTTAAACTTAGTCAACAAAAAAATAATAGCTAGTAGTAGTCTACGGAGCACTCTAAACTTTCCAGAGTGCTTTGAAATAACTTATTGTATTTTAATCTTCTCTAAAAAAAAAATCATGTTTTGAACCAGCTCCATATACCCAACTAACCATAATCTATCTCTATTTGGATTCCTCACAAGTTCATCAAACTCAGTATGTCCAAAGCTTATCAATTCTCCTGGCTGAGGGAATGTCAACACTATTCACGGACTTGCCCAAGCCAGAGTCCTGCGAATCATCACTACATCATTATTTATTTAATGAGCCCTTCCTCCACGCATTCAATCAACAGGTTGACTTCCTAAAATCTTATATACTAGCCATAGTCTTGCCACATTGTACCTCAAACTAAATATGTCCAATACTGAATTCATCCCTTTTCCCCTAGAACCTGCTCCATCTTCTCAGAGAATGGAACCACATCTATGAAGCTGTCAAATCTAGAAAACTGTATGTCAATCTGCATCCCTCTTACTCCATACAAATCAGACATATGTGTATGCTTCTTCTTTTCTAGCCCTACTTTATGACCTTGTTGATTCCTCATTCTCTATTACTCAAGCTAGTTCAATCATGTTTTTCCTGGTCTCTGGGCTCAAGTTTATACTTCACTTTGTTGCAGAATAGTCTTTCTATCACATGTGTCTGATAATACACTCACCACTTTAAATCACTCTCAAAAGTAATATGGAATTCTTTTTCAAAACAAATAAAACTCATTTATTGTGTAAGAATTCAGGTTAGGTTAGCTTTGGGGAGAAAGCCAAGGGTAATGACTGTTAGGAGGCAGTAGGGGTACTGTCAATGTGTGCTATTTTCTGATCCCGGTGCTCGTTATGTGAGTGTGATAGATGTATGAAAATTCACTGAGCTGTACAAGTATGATATAGGCACTTTTGTGTGTGTGTTTGTGTGTGTGTGTGTATGTGTATATATAGATATAGATATCTTCAACTAAAAAGTTAATCACATAAAATATAATTGATTTCCCAGTTATCTTCATGTCAGGATTGAGCAACAGCTTCAGTTTTTTATAAACCTCTTCATCATGTTGAGTTTTGTTTTCAATCACATTCAGAACCAAAAGTGCTCTGCTCTCAATAGGTAATCGCCAATGACCAGCAAAAAGTCTCATACTCATTCTTATTCATTATGGATAGTTGTGATTTATGAATTTGTTTCATGTCATTGTGATAATGCACCACCTCACTGTGAAACAGTCTCTCTTCCAATGGGCAACAGTTCATCCACCCCAGGGGATGATTCCTGTCAGCTTTCTTTGTCATCACACTTGTTTAATGCCTATGTGAGGCAGTTTAGTGAGACGGAGAGACATTTTGGTGTCACTAGCATCAATATGCTGATGCAGGAACATCAATATGCTGATGCAGGCTCAACTCAATGCCATCTGGTATTACTATGCAACTCTTCCAGCCTGGCTGAAATAGAGATAAAAGTGAAAGCCAAATGCTTAAATATAAATCCAGACAAAACAGTTGAGAAACCAGTAGGCAAAGAGATATTTTCTGAGTCAATGGCAGAAATTATTCTGACATTTTGAATTATAGGATGTTAGAACATAAATTTTAGGTGAAGATATGACTTACAGTTCTCAGTAGGATTTAATAAAAATCCACATGAATGTTCCCACTCTGCTATGTGAACTCTGAAGTTATAGCATTGTGAAACTTAAAGATGATCTCATAAAGCACCTACTAATGATAAAATATGTAATGCATTATGATATAAAATATTACAAAATATTATAAATATAGAATACAATAATGTAATTAATTATATAGTTGCATTTTTAGTGCCTACCATGGACTAGGTATGCACAAGGCATTTTATATACATTATTTTGTTTAATGTAGTTTTATATATAGTTTCTATGATGCATTACAATAAAATAAAAAACAGTGAGGAGTTCACCTAAGTCCATGCCAATGTTCTTAGAGTTTTTATCTTCATTGTTGTTTTCTGAGCATCCATAAAGTGCCTGCATGAGAAGTTTAATATTCATTATTATAATCGCATGTTAAAATATTATCATAATGCACTGAAATAGCTAAATCCTGAATCCAGCCTCTCAGTATCCAACTGTCAGGAAATTTGGTCAAAAATGACTGATATTTTCCAGCCAGGCATAATGTACCCTCTGATCCATATTGACGTATTGCCTAACCCACCTCTAAGTTGTTTCTGAGAAGTATTTTCATATGCATCCCACCTATCTGTAAAAGGTTCAGCCCCAGATGTTCTGGATGCCAAATAATTCGAAGTAAAAGGCCTCTGGGGCATGAGACCAAAGTTCCAGTCTAATGGGTGGTTATACAGTTTGGAAAGAGGAAACAGGACATCTGAGCTAAAGGTATTGGTGTGAAGAAAAAGGCTGAAATACAGGGGGAAAAGTATAGAAGTCAAGGATGGATAAAGCAAGGACCTTGTTAAGCAGAATAACTTGTGCCGTCTCAGGATGTGCTCCAGGTCCCTTTTCCTTCCATTGTAGTCGTAACTGGGACTAGTGAACGGACTTTGAGCAGACCGAACAGCTTGTTCAAAAAGTGCTCTGGCAACTCTAGCTTAGGTCCAGAAATATGTTCACACTAAATTAAAAATAAGTGGTATCAGATTAATAATGGAAGGGGAAATAAAAAAGAGGGAAGAGAAAACAAAAAGGTACTGGGCTCAAATAAAAATAAGTAAATAGGTTTACCAAGTCTGTTAACATTGCAAAACCTCCTCTTACTTTCCCTCCATCTCTCTGCCCCCTTCAATATCTCCATCTGAAAAAATGTATTTCCTACTTGATACGCTACTTAAACCGCCTCCATGTTTCTGACTTCTTCTCCAGAATTCCTCCTTTCTAATTCTAGAGCTGATATACACTCAGAAACAGATGAGAAGGTAAATGGGAAGAAGGAATGACTCTGGCCTTTTCCTTTAGGTAGGCAAGGCTGATTAAGTTTTGGGTTTGAAATGAAACAAATTGTTATCTGATTATATTAAAATCAGTTGCTGGGTCAGGAGAATTTGTAAACCAAAATTACACAAATGACGTAAATTTTCTTGGCTCATGATACAACTAATTTTAGACAATGTGATTTTTAGCACTTGCAGCTGCAAATATAACAGATCCCAGATAACAATCAACACTAAATTTTGATATTTTGTTACTTTTGAATTACAGTCTTTTTAAATAAAGGGATTTTTTTCTAACTTACTGCCATTTGACCTTCAAAAGAGTCTTCAACCAGTTAAACACACAGAATGGTACTTCTATTAGGCCAGAAGACTACTTATGGCCGACAGTCCATTTCCTGATATTGCCTTACAAATTTCCCTCTGGCTTCTAGAATCTCAATCCCTCTAATTTCCAAGCTAAGTCGTTGCCTCAAAATGAAACAACTGAAAGTAGAAAGGATACATGAATATAGCAAACACAGCCCTACACAAATTATATCCCTCCCTGATTCCTTAGTAACAGAATCCCAATGTTGTTGGCGGAGACAGGGAAAACGTGCCTAGCGATAAAATTACATTGCCCAGACTCTCATTGTGCAAGGGGTGGCCACATGGCAGAGAACTAGTTAATAAGAGGACGTGATTGGCTAGGACTTTCAGGAAAGTTTATTAAGTATAGCCAACGAAATATGCACCCTGTGTTCTTTCGTGACTTAATTTTGTACTGACATTGTGTTTTGGGGATTCATCCATGTTTAGCTAATGGCTGTGGCTCATTTATTGTCACTGCTGGTTAGTATTTCATTTTATGAATAAACCACAATTTATTTTGTCATTCAATCTCAATGGACATTTGAGCTGTGTCCAGGTTTTTTGTTATTACAAACAATAATTCTATAAGCTTTCTTGTATAGGTTTCCTGAAAAACTTTCTGCAGAGTACACTGTGGCCCGTGGCTCACATATGTATAGCTTATGAGTTAGAAATAGTTTCTACATTCTTTTAAATTAAAAAAAAAATCAAAAGAAGAATATTTTATGCTATTTGAAAATAGGAAATACAGCATCCATCAGTCAAGGTTGGGGACGATATCCATGTCCATTGCGTACATATTGCCTGTGGCTGCATTGATGCTACAAGGGCAGAGCTGTGTATTTCCTTCGAAGTGTAGTCACACCGCTTATTCTGTGAGGCTTTTCATGAGATTGCCTCCTCCTTTAATTCCTGCCATATTTATTGTGAAGTGCCAGTCCTTTAGATCTTGTCACATAAAACACATTTTAATTGACTTTTTATGTACTGTACTACCTTCCCAACCACATGAAACAGTCACTTGGGTTTGAGACCCTGTTTCATGACAAATGTAAGGCAGCTGCTCTACAAATGCTTATTTTTATTGTTGATAATCATGACAGTACTTTCCAGATGCTTCCCTAGGGACCAAAAATTTTCTGCAGCTTCACCAAGTGCCAGATTTAAACGCAGGAAATAATTTTAATGAGAAAAATCTAATAAAACCGTTTATTTGTTCAATAAGATTTCTTAAAAATGTGTCTTCTTCTTCTGAACTTTCATAGAATTTTATTAATGTTTATCTGTAATGATTTATTGGTGTATGTTTTTATTTCTTCACTACACAGTAAACCCTTTGAAGATGTTAACCATTTTATTCATTTCAGTATTTTTCCCAATATATGATACAGTCACTTTCCCATAGATGATATACAATATATTTTTAATGAATTAGTGAGTTTGCACATAACTATACTAACCTCTACTAGAAGATGTAAAAGCAGAGCATGTTTCTTTGTCTCCCACCAACATGTTTCAATCTTATGTGTTTTGTTGAAACAAAACAAATGCATGGTTTTAAAAGATCACATATGTGAGTATAGAAGGTTGTTGCTAAATAGCAGATTTCAAGTTGTTATATCACCCTACATGATTGACTTAAAATTATATATCTTATACATTTAATTTACAATTTGGAAGTCACTGTAATAAACTACACTAGAAAAGTTTCATCAGATTTACCTGGAGTTAGACATTTGTGAAGCATTTGTAATCCATTTTAAATAAAGTGTAAAAACGTATACAAATCAAGTGTACTGACACTAAAGTAAATGAAACTAATCCACTACTCATTTGGTTATGATTTTAGTGTTACCTTGCCTAGGCGTTTTCTCACATAAATCAATAAATTCTTCTCAACTGGAATAAAGAGTAGGACACTTTCATGTATTTAAGATATTCAAAATTAAAAGGGAGAATGGGGTCTTTCTTACAGTAAGGGAAATCTGGAAACCAACAGAGGAATAACTTTAAAAAGCTGTTTTAGCTGTGAGACTTTATTTAGGTGGAGAAAATTAAAGTTTTATTATATTACATGATAATTTGACAGCACCTTTATCCTCACATAGCACCACTATTTTAATTAAATAAACATAGTGCATGTTACCTCTACAAAAATTCAAGTTATTTTATTCTATTAAACACAATATTCCTATTATAAAACACTCATTAAGCACTTTTTCCACATACAGTGAAAACTGCTATCATCATCACTTTTCATTCATATTATCCCAATATGAATAACTTTGAATAACATTTTGCTAAAAAACACTAAAGTGCAATTGTGTCCCTGAATTACATTCACTTCATAGCCAGTCTGTGCTCAAGGGTTATTGATAATGAACGTTAGAATGCTTTGCTGCTCCACTAACTTGAATGACCTTTGCTGAGTTACACAGTTTTTGCATTTTAATTTTTCTATCTGTATATAGAAATAGACCTTAATGTTGGTTCAAAACCTCTGAAGTTCCCCTGGTGAAATTTAAAACTGGACCCATACACAGTGGGCAAAGAAAGACCAAAGAGGCAAGCCACTCCAGAATGATAGGTGGCAAGTTTAATAAACAAGAGAACATATATGTGAGGCTTGTCTTGGGCAACTGTAAGACAAGTAGATCTTTGCACCCATTGCCAAAATCTTAAGAGTTTAGATGGAAGCTTTAACAGGGTTAGTCACAAGTACAGTCCAGATGGTCTCAACAACATCACTGTCCTAGTGTGAAAAATTTGGGTGGAATGTATAGTATATGTCAAGGATAGGAGAGGGGGGAAGGAGCCTCTGATTACCCAGGTCTAGCTCTTGTGTCAACCTGCAGTCATATCCTCTCTCCATGACACCTCTCAACCCTTCAATATCATCCAGTCCTACTCTCTTTTGTTCTGGAGATAAGGAGCCCAAGGATAACCAATTTTAGGGATATTTCAAACCTATATACATTTCTAGGAAAATACTATGTAAGCTAAAATGTATAATATTATAAATAAATGACCCTGGATTAAATTAATTTTATTCTTTTTTCCAGTTAACTACCTGAAAGTTTTTTAAAATTTATTTTTATTGTTGAAAGTATTACAGGTGCCAACCCCTACTTCTCTCTCCCCTCCCCATTCTCTTTAAAAGAAAAATGTAGCATTCCTCACTATTATAAACTCAAATATCCTAGAATATATATTAACATGTTTTAGAAATGCCCATTAACAGCATATTTGTGTGACTTTTTTGTTGTTATTGTTGTTTTTAATCCTCACCCAAGAATATGCTTCTACTAATTCAGGAGAGAGAGAGAAACATCGATGGGTTGCCTCCCATACACATCCCGGACCAGACCGAACCAGTAATCTGGGTATGTGACAACTGGGAATGGAACCCATGACCTTTGGGTGTACAGGACACTCCAACCAACTGAACCACAACAGCCAGGGCTATTTGTGTGACTTTTGATAGGAAAATAATTTCTTAAAGATTTGCAACCCATCAGATAACTGCTAACATTTAAGATATTCACTGTCAATGTTTTATTTTCTTCATCCTACAATTTCAGTAGAAAATTCAGTCCAAAAGTAGGTGGAAATGAGGAATTAACTAAAGCAAATACTTGTGAAAAATTCATAATACATTTTTCTGTTATGCTCTATGGATAGAAATAAAACTCCTTATTCATCTGCCTTAGCTTCCTGCCTACCTATCCATAAAACAAGGATTCTTCAATATTTATTGAGCCCCAATAACATGCACTGTGCTAGGTTCTGCAAAGGATGCTAAAAATGAATAAGGCATGAGCCCTCAGGGAATATACCATCTCTTGTAGGAGAAATAAATAGGTACTGTATTTAAATTCTAAAGTGAGACTTACAAGTAGTATTTGACAGTTAAAGTAAAGAGCTTATGAGAATTTAAAAGAGAGATAGATCACCAAGTAGGAGAGGCCAGAAAATGAAGGCTAAACTTAGGAAGTGAGACCCGGCTAGAATTTGCAGAGCAAAGTCTTCTAAGGAAAGGTGTATTCTAGGTACCTGAGAGGAAATGTAAAAGTGAAGTGCAAACATTTTGGCAACTTCAAGAGATCCAGATTCCCTATAGGGCAAGGAAGTAGCAGCAGGGGAAAAAATGGATCAGTATACCCCTTAAACTATTTTTCCCATGCTGCTTCTCTTTACCATGTATTTTAATACTGATAATAAATGTATTCTCTTCTGAAGAGAAGAATCATTCCTGACTAGTTGCCAGAATCTTGAGGCTTCATCTCTACCCAGTTAAAAAATAAAAAACTAAGTACTTGATGAGTCATACGTACTGGAAAACCAGTTAACTCTGTTGCAAGGTTTTGTCTTTGAGCCTGTTGTAGTAAAATGCATGAGCTTTGAGATCAGACAGTCCTTCGTTGAAATCAAGACTCAGTCACAGTATGTGTAATTTTGGCTGATAGTAACAAAAGCAACTATCAGTTTTCTATGCATGTCACCTGTAATCCTCTAAACCAGCTCTTTTAGCTCTTCTTCAATTTTAATGTGCACAGATATCACCCGGGGTTCCTGTTAATCTGGGGATTCAAATTCAGTAGGTCTGGGTGGAACCTGAGATTCCACATTTCTAATGAGGTTACAGGTGATGCTGAGGATGCTGGCCTGTGGACCACTTTCGAGCACAATGACTAGAAACATGGACCCCTGTCATCAGTATCAGCACTACTCAGGAACTTATTAGACCTGAAATGCAAATTGTGGGACCCTTACACCAGACCTTCTGAATCAGAAACACTGAGATGAGGCCCAGTACCCTGTGTTTCAACAAGCCCTCCAAGTGATGCCACTGGGTTTCCAACATGATTACAACAGTACAATCACCGGAGAAGGAAAGCGGGGGAGTGTTAAATACTATCGATGCCCAAATCTCAATTTCAGAGTCCCCTGCAAGAGTGGATGGTGTGGTCTGGGCATGCGGCTTTCTAAACGCTCTACCAGGAGATTCTAATATGCAATACATTCTGAGAAAACGTGAGATCGGTGCTTGAACTTCGATAGGCCTTATTTCCCGCTTGTGTAAATGTGGATATTATCCATGCTGGTTCCAGACTTCGGCATTTTCAGCCAGCCTTCGTGGGCCACAATCCCAGTTCGGCATCGAGGAGCCAGCCTCCCTGCCCGGTGTCCCACAGCCTGTCCTCTGCCGGAGAACCGGCCACAGACGCGCCTGGAGTCAGCCACGCGGCTCTGCAGTCCGGCACCG
The DNA here is from genome assembly GCF_014108415.1 of Molossus molossus. NCBI lineage: Eukaryota > Metazoa > Chordata > Mammalia > Chiroptera > Molossidae > Molossus > Molossus molossus. The sequence continues at coordinate 46,706,124 of NW_023425403.1, read as the reverse complement.
CCCGCACCTACGTGGCTCAGGTCCCGCCTGAGTCAGCCCGCGGGGGATACCCGGCCGGCGCCGGAGCTGGACGCGCATGCGCCCCGCACAAGCCTGGCCGGGCCGAGTAACGGACTCGAGCTCCCCCCACCGGAAGTGGGCGACGGCGCGTCGGGAGGAGCCGGCTGTAGCGTGGCGGCTGCGGACTTTCGGCTGCGGGTTCGAGCGGCTCGCGCTTCCCTCTCTGCGTCATGGCAAAGGCCGCCAACGTGGTGCGGCTGCTCCTGGGCTACACGGCGCTGTGGCTCTCGCTGCTCCGCCCTGGGACGACCTCCGCGTCCAAGGCGGTGACGGCTCGCTTGGCCGCCAAGTGGCCCGAGACCCCGCTGCTGCTGGAAGCCAGGTGGGTGCGGCCGGACCCTCTGCCGAGCCGAGCGCGGAGGCAGGGCCGTGGGCTGGGGGCGCGCCGGCACCCGGGCCCCTCCGAGCCGACCTCGCATCCCGCCCCAGGTGCCCTCGTGCTCGACCTCGGAACACCGCCGCCTCCCTGCCACCCTGTGCGCACACTCTTGCCGGTCCTCCCCCGCAGGCCGTCCTTCGTCTCGCCCGCGGTTTTTAAACTTCGGGACTTTTAATTCGTTTGGAATTTATTAGCATTTACGATGGAAAAAAGCAGTGGGAGAAGATGGATGGTGGAGTGTGGCGTTTGCTGCAAGCACTTCAATTGACGTGGGCAGTTCTTTTCGCGAAAGCGTACTCAAGCGCCTAGGGAGGCTTGCTGCGCGCGAGGCAGCTTCCCGCCTTATTCCTTCATTCCGGGCTCCTCCACGGGAATGAGCTCGTAAGGTATCAGCTGCTGTGCAGAAACAAAAGTTGTGGCTTCGCCCTGGTCGATTGGGCTTAGTGGTTAGAGCGTGGATTGGCGGACCAAGGAGTCGCGGGTTCGATTCCGGCCAAGAGTACGTACCTTGGTTGGGGTTCGTCCAGGGCCCTGGTCGGGGTCAGACGGGAGGCAACCAGTTGTGTCTCTCTCATATCTATGTTTCTCTTCCTCCCTTCCTCCCTGCCCTCCACTCTATCTAAAGATAAATGGAAAAATATCCTCAGGTTAAAAAAAAAAAGTTGTTGCTATTAAATTTTGTTCTTATTATTCCAGTAAATAGAATTTGCAAATTATTTAGCCAGCATGAAGTTTTTATGCCAATTGCTTCTGTCATTTCACCAAAGCAACAGCATGTGGTCCTGAAAAGAGACTCTAATACCCGCACAACACATTGCATATGTAAGGTACTAAAACAGTTCTTTTTAATTGAGGTACAATTGACATATAACATTTTATTAGTTTCAGGTGTACAACAGAATGATTTGCTATTTGTATATATTGTGATCACCACAATAAATCTAGTTAACATGTTACCATAGTTATAAACATGTTTTTTCTTGTGATGAGAACTTTTAAGATCTCAGCAATTTTCTTTCTTTTTTAATTCTCACCCAAGGATATTTTTAAATTGATTTTTAGATAGAGTGGGAGAGAGGAAAGGAGAGAGAGAAACATCAGTGTGAGAAAGACATGGATTGGTTGCCTCCTGCATGACCCAGACAGAGGTTAGGGATCTAACCTACAACCCAGGTATATGCCCTTGACTGGGAATTGAACCCGAGACTCTTGGGTCCGCAGGCCACTACTCTAACTGCTGAGCCAAACTGGGTAGGCAGCAGTTTTCAAATATTAAGTGCAGTGTTAACTATAGTCACCATGTTGTACATTATAGCCTTTGAATTATTTTATAACTGAAAGATTGTGCTTTTTTGACCAACTTCACCCATTTCACTCTTCTGCCTCATTCCCCCCTATCTGTTCTCTATGTGGGAGTGGGGGAATATCACACATAAATGAGATCATATAGTATTTGTCTTTCTCTGTCTGACTTCACTTAACATAATGCCCTAAAGGTCCATCCATGTTGTCCCAAATAGCAGAATTTCCTTCTTTTTTTATTGCTGAATAAATTTTCATTGTATATACATGCCACAATTTTTTTATCCATTCATCCATTTGTGGATAATTGGCTATTGTTAATAATGCTGCAATTAATATAGGGGTGCATCTATATTTTTGAGTTAGTGTTCATGTTTCCGTTGAATACCCAGAAGTAGACATGCTGGATCTCATGGTAGTTCTAGTTTTCATTTTTCGAGGAATGTCCATACTCTTTTACATAGTGGCTGCACCAATTTACATTCCCACCATCCTTGTACAAGGGTTCTTTTTCCTCCAAGTCCTTGCCAGAATTTCTCTTGTCTTTTTGATGATAGCTATTGTATAACCGGCTTGAGGTGGTATCTCATTGTGATTTTGATTTGCATTTTCCCGATGATTAGTGAAGTTTAGCATGTCCCTTTTGGCTATGTCTATGTCTGCTTTAGAAAAATTTCTATCAGATCCTCTGACCATTTTTTGAGTTGCTTGGGGTTTTTTTTATGTTGAGTTGTATGAATTATTTATATAATTTAGGTATTAACCTCGTATCAAATACATGATTTGCAAATATTTTCTCCCATTCAGTTGGTTGTGTTTTCATGTTGTTGATGATTTCCTTTGCTGTGCAGAAGCTTTTTAGTTTGATGTAGTCCCACTTGTTCATTTTTGCTTTTGTTGCCTTTGCTTTTAGTATCATACCTCCCCAAAATCACCAAGACCAATGTTAAGGAGCTTACTGCTCATGTGTTTTTCTAGTTTTATGGGTTCAGGTCTTACGTTCAAGTCTTTAATCCATTTTAGTTAATTTCTGTGTGTGGTGTAGAACAGTGATCTAGTTTTATTTTTTTGCATGTGGATGTCCAATTGTCCCAACAACATTTATTGAAGAGACTGTCCTTTTCCTGCTATATATGCTTGGCTTCTTTGTCATAAGTTAGCTCACCTTACAGGGGTGGGCAAAAGGAGGTTTATAGTTGTAATACAAATAAATGATACAATAATTAATAATAATACAAGAATAAACTCTGTTTTGCATACTCACAACTATAAACTTATTTTTGCTTACCCCTTTATATGTGCGAGTTTATTTATGGGCTCTCTGTTGTTCCATTGATCTACATGTCTGGTTTTGTTTTGTTTTTATTCCTCACCTGAGGATATTTTTTTTACTTATTATCAGATAGAGTGGGAGGGAGGGAGGGAGTGAGACAGAGAGAAACATTGATGTGATAGAGCCACATCGACTGGTCGCCTCCTGCACGATCTGACCATGGCTGGGAACTAACTGCAACCATGGCACGTGACCTTGACTGGACTCAAACCCGCAACTCATTGTTTTGTGGGCCAGTGCTCTAACCACTGAGCAAAACTGGCCAGGGCTATATGTCTGTTTTGATGCTAATACCATAGTGTTTTGATTATTATAGCTTTGTAATATAGTTTGAAATCAGGAAGCATGATACTTCTAGCTTTGTTCTTTTTAAGATTGCTTTGATTGATTATTCAGAGTCTTTTCTGGTTTCATACAAATTTTAGGATTGTTATATTTCTATGAAAAGTTCCATTGGAATTTTGATAGAGATTGCATTGAATCTGTAGGTTGCATTGTATTATATGAACACTTTAACAGTATTAATTCTTCCAATTCATGAGCATGGACTATCTTTCCATTTTTTTGTGTGTCATCTTCAGTTTCTTTCATCAATATTTTATAGTTTTTAGGGCATAGGCCTTTTCACCTCTTTGGTTAAATTTATTCCTAGGTATTTTAGTCTTTTATTTTTTAAACATGTTTTTATTGATTTTTTTTTAGAGAGAAGAAGGGAGAGAGGGAGAGATAAAAAAACATCAATGTGAGAGTGAAACATTGATTAGCTGCTTTTTGCACACCAATCGAGCCTGTAACCCAGGCATGCGCCCTGACTGGGAATCTAACCGGTGACCTCTTTATGAATGTGATGACGCTCAATCCACTGAGCCACACCAGCTGGGCTATTTTACTCTTTTTTGATACAACTATTTATAAGATTTATTTCTCACTTACTCTTTTTCTCTTTCTGGTGGTTTGTTATTAGTGTACAGAAATGCCACAGATTTTGTATCCTGAAGCTTTACTAAATTGGTTTATTAGTTCTAACAGTTTTTGTGTGGAGTCATTTGGATTTCCTATGTATAATATATCATCTGCAAATAGTGACAGCTTTACTTCTTCTTTTCCCATTTTGATGCATTTCATCCCATCCTATCCCATCCCATCCCATCCCATCCCATCCCATCCCATCCCAGCCCAGCCCAGCCCATCCCATCCCAGTCCCCTAATTGCTCCAGCTAGGTCTTCCAGTACTATGTTGAGTAACAGTGGCAAGAATAGGAATTTTTTTCTTGTTCCTATTCTTAAAGAAAAAACTTGGCTTTCCACTATTATGATCTTAGCTGTGGGCTTGTCATATATAGCCTTTATTATGTTGAGGTATGTTACCTCTCTCTTCACTTTGTTGAGAGTTTTTATTACAAATGGATGTTGAATTTTGTCAGTTGCTTTGTATGCATCTATTGAGATGATCATATGATTTTCATCTTTCATTTTGTTGATGTGGTGTATCATGTTGATTGATTTGCAGATATTGAACCATCCTTGCATCCCTGGAATACATTTCACTTGATCATGGTGTATAATCCTTTTAATATGTTGTTGAATTCAGTTTGCTAATATTTTGCTGAGGATTTTGGCAACAATTTTATCAGGGATATTGGCCTGTAATTTTCTTGTGGTGTCCTTGTCTGGTTTTGGTATCAAGATAATGCTGGCTTTGTAAAATAAGCTTGGGAGTGTTCCACCCTCTCCTGTTTAGGAAGGATTAGCATTAATTATTCTTTAAATATTTGGTAGAAGTCACCAGTGAAGCTGTCTGGTTCCTGACTTTTTTTTGTTGGGAGGTTTTTGATTACTTTTTCAATCTTCTTACTAGTTATCAGTCTGTTTATATTTTCTGTTTCTTCCTCATTCAGTATTAGTAGATTGTATGTTTTTAGGAATTTATCCATTTCTTCTAGGTTGTCCAATGTGTTGGCATATAAATGTTTATAATAATATTTTATGATCCTTTGTATTTATGTAGTGTTAGTTGTAATAAAAGTTTTTATTGAACAAATTATTCTAGCTTATAATATGTGCCCTTTTTCTATCTTTTCCTCAATTTTTTGCAGAGATCTCATATTCAATTCCAAATCAGTCTAACTTCTTCCATTCTTAGACTGGTAGTTGCTATGTCACAATTTCTTGCCCCAAGAGTCTCAGAGCTGGAACTCCTATTGGATGCTCCTTAAGATTCTTCACAATCTAGTCTCAGTCTGATGTACCAACCTTATCATTTGTAGTGGCTTGAATGGAAGCTCCCAAAAAGATGTGCCCACATCTTAACACCAGGAACCTGTGAATTTTACCTTATTTGGAAAAAGGATCTCTGCAGATGTGATTCAGTTAAGGATTTTGAGACTAGATTATCATAGATTATCTGTATGGACACTAAATCCAATGACCTTATAAGAGATAGGTGAGGAAAAGACACAGTCAAGGAGGAGAAGGTTCTGTGAATCGAAGGCAAGATTGGGCTGATGTAGCCACAAACCAAGGAGCATTGGAAACCTCCAGAAGCTGACACAGGCAAGGAAAGCTTCTCTCCTAGAGCCTTTAGACAGAATGTCAACCTACCGACACCTTGATTTTGGACTTCTGGCCCCTAAGACTCTGAGACAGTAAGTTTCTGTTATTTGAGGTCACCAAGTTTTTAGTAATTTCCTACAGCAGCTATAGGAAATTAATATAGAGTTGGTACCTTGAAATGGAGTGCTGCTGTAACAAATACCTAAAAATGTATTTTTTACATTTGAATCAGGCAGAAGCTGAAAGAGTTTTAAGAAATGTGGTAGAGGAGACTGGATTGCTTTGAGGAGACTGTTGGCAGGAATATGGACACTAAAGGTAATTTCTGTAAGGACTTAGAAGAAAAGAGGAACACAGTAGAAAAAGTCTCTGTCATCTTAGAACATTAAAGGCATTCTAACAGGGCTCAGAAGGAAATGAGGGACATGCTATTGGAAACAAAGAAAGATGACCCTTGTTATATAGTGACAGAAAACTGGTTGAATTGGATTCTACATTTGTGTCAAAAACAGTTCTTAGTTAGCTGGATAGTTAACTAGAGAGATTCCAAGCAAAGTATTAAAGCTGTCATCTGGTTTCTCTATGCTGCTTATTGTAAAATACGAAAGAAGAGAGAGATTGAAGAAGGAATAGTTAAGGAAAAAGGAAACAGCACTTGATCATTTGGGAGGTTCTCAGTCTATCCATATTGCAAGAATGTTAAAATCAAGAAACTGTGTTGGGAATTCATGCGCTGGAAAGAAGGCCAAATATGTGACTGGTAACTTTTGCTGTGTAGTTTAAGCATGTGACTCATGGATCCACTCAACCATATCAGCAGAAGCCAGGAACAGAGACCGGCTTATCCAGAAAGAATCTGTGGAGGAACTTTGTGTAATAGCATGACTTTCATGAGATGCATGAGAGACCCACAAGGATTTTGTCTGTTTTATCAGCAGAAACACTGCCAGCTTGTATCAAAAGGGACACAGACAAAATGAAATTGAAGAAGGCTTTCAGAGTCTCAAAATTCCGTAGGCAGGAAATTTGGCTAATAGAACTACTTAGTTATAAACACATGCTACCCTTCAGAAAAAAAGGAAGAATGATACTGAGAGCAGAGCTGTGGCAGGCAGCACAGAAGGTGGAGCAGCAAGCCACAGAGAATTATGCTCAGGGCTGCACCTATTGGAATTTTTTCTGCTGCCTTTCAAACTTGGTTTCGACTGATGACTCCTTTATTCTCTCTAATTGTACCTTCTGGAATTTGGAATGCCTTTCTCACCATTGCATTTAGAGAAGAGAAATTGTTTCTATTTTCACAGGTCTATATATGGAGAAGAATTTTGCCCCAGGATGGACGATATCCATTATCTTACTTGTTTCATGCTTAGATTACTTACATGATGAGATTTGCAGCTTCTGATAATATTTACATGATGGTTTGGACATGATGTGATAATATGTTGAGATTACACTGGGGGATGTTGGGATGGGGTGAATGTATTTCATATGTGGAACAAAGGAGGATTCTGAGGAGCCAGAAAGTGGACTTTAGTGGCATGAATGGTGGCCCCCCCAAAAGATATATCTACATCCTGACATGCGTTATCCCTGACAGCACCTGGAATATAGACTTTTTGGCCTCCAAAACTGTGAGAATAAATTTCTCTTGCTTTAAACCACTAAATTTGTGGTAATTTAGTATGGTAGTCCTAAGAACATAATGTAACACTCTACATAATCCTTTACTCATTGATCTCTTATTTATGGTCATATTATATTACTATCTCTTTGAAGATTCTTTTTTTTTTCTTTTTTATCCTCACCTGAGGACATTTTTCCATTTTTTGTTCAGATAGAGTGGGAGGGAGGGAGAGGAAGAGAGAGAGAGAAACATCAATGTGAAAGGGACACATAGAGTGGCCGCCACCCGCACGACCAACCAGGGCCGGGGACAAACTGCAACCAAGGTATGTGCCCCCAGCGGGAACCAAACCCAGGTCTCTCTGGACTGCAGACTGATGCTCTAACCGCTGAGCCAAACCAGCCAGGGCTGAAGATTCTTTCTCTTGACAAAACTAATGTCTTCTTATTATGTTCTTATAACATTTGGTTAATATTTCTGTAATAATCCTTATTGCAATGTATCATGTATGCTAATCTCTGCTGCTAAAATGTGATCTTAACAGGACAAGAGTATTTGTTATTCATGTTTATTTTGCCAAAGTACAGTGCATGAGAGTAGGTGCTCAGTAAACACAGCAGGACCACAAATAACATTGTTTCGTTCTACGTTGTTTTGTTATAATGTTGATAAGAAAAATAAAATCATTCCTAGCTGGGGCCACTGTTTGTGTGGAGTTTGCAAGTTCTCCCCATGTCTGCATAGGTTTTCTTTGGGTACTCTGGTTTTCTTCCTTCTTCCAAAGATGTGCATGTTAGTTGAATTGGCATGTCTATATTGTCCCTGTCTGAGTGAGAGTGGATGTGTGTGTGAATGTGTCCAGTGATCAAAAGGTCTCTTCCTTCTTTGTGACATGTAGCAGGCTAGAAGCTTGTAGTTTGTTTAACAATTATACTTTTGTTTTCTAGACTTCATTGTTCTGCTCATCTTCAGGTTTTTAATATTTCTCTTAAACCAAAATTTTAGGAATATCCTTTAAGTCTTTTATTCATTTTGAGGAGTTTATTCTTGTGTGTGGAGTAATTTGGTGGTCTAGTTTCTTTCTTTTTTTCTTTTTTGGCATATAACTGTCCAGTTTTCCTAGCACTGTTTATTGCAGACTGTTTTTTACTCTACTGTGTGTTCTTACCTCCTTTGTCAAATAATTAATTGTCCATAAAGGGGCGTGTGTTGATTTCTGGGCTCTCTGTTCTGTTTCATTGATCTATATGCCTATTCTTGTGCCGGTGCCAGACTGTTTTGATTACAGTGGGTTCATAGTATAGTTTGATATCTGGTACTGTGATCCCTCCAGTTTTGTTCTTCTTTCTCAAGATTGTTGAGGCTATTTGGGGTCTTTTTTGGTTCCATGTAAGTTTTTGGAATATTTGTTCTAGATCTGTGAAATATGCCATTGGTATTTTAATAGGAATTGCATTGAATCTATAGATTGCTTTGGGTAGTATGGACATTTTAATGATGTTAGTTCTTCCAATCCATGAACACGGTATATGCTTCCACTTTGTATTTTCTTCTGTTTCTTTCTTCAGTGTCCTATAGTTTTCTGAGTACAGGTCTTTTACCTCCTTGGTTAAGTTTATTCCTAGGTCCCTTATTTTTTGTTGCAATAGTAAATGGGACTGTTTTCTTAGTTTCTCTTTCTGATAATTTATTTTTGCTGTGTAAAAATGCCACCGATTTCTAGATATTAATTTTGTATCCTGCTACTTTGCTGAATTCATTTGTTATATCTGGTAGTTGTTTTGGTGGAGAAATTGTGAAATCATAAAAATCCTAGAAGAAAACATAGGCAGTAAAATCTCAGACATCTCTCGTAGCAATATTTTTGCTGATATATCTTCTAGGGCAAGGGAAACAAAGGAAAAAATAAACAAATGGGACTACATCAAACCAAAAGGCTTCCACACAGCCTAAGAAACCATCAACAAAATGAAAAAGAAACCCATTGTATAGGAGAACATATCAATGATACATCTGATGAGTTAATTTCCAAAATATGTGAAAACTTATACAACTCAATACCAGGAAGACAAACAATCCAATTTAAAAATGGGAAAAGGACCTGACTAGATACTTCTCCAAAGAGGACATACAGATGGCCAATAGACACATGAAAAAATGCTTAGTGTCACTAATCATCAGGGAGTGGCAAATTAAAACTACAATGAAGTATCACCTCCCACCTGCCAGAATGGCTACCATCAATAGATCAACAAATGAGTGTTGGCAAGGATGTGAAGAAAGGGAACCCTAGTGCACTGTTGGTGAAAATGCAGACTGGTGCAGCCACTGTGGAAAACAGTATGGAGTTTGTAAAAAAATTAAAAATGGAACTGACCCAGCATGCCCACTTCTGGGAATATATCCTAAGAATCCCGAAATACTAATCAGAAAAAGTATATCCACCCATATGTTCAGAGTAGCATTATTTACAATAGCTGATATCTGGAAACAGCCCAAATGCCCATCAGTAGATGAATGGATAAAAAAGCTGTGGTACATTTACACAATGGAATACTACATGCCTATCACAAAGAAGGAATTCCTACCTTTTGTGAAAGCGTGCATGGATCTGGAGATTATTATGCTAAGCAAAATAAGCCAGTCAGATAAAGACAAATACCACATATTCTCACTGATAAATGGAATCTAATGAACAAAATAAACTGATGAACAAAATAGAACCAGAGGCATGGATACATGGAACCGACTGACAAATATCAGAGGGTAGAGGGTTGGGAGGGACAGGATAAAAGAAGGTGAAGAGATTAGCCAAAGAACGTAGTGTAACAGAGCAGTGTGGTGAGGGTTAGGGAAGGGGTGAGCAGGGGCTGGGTGAAGGTGAGCAAAGGGGATGGGAATGAGTGACATCTGTAATAGGGTCAACAATAAAATAAAAAATAAAAATTTTAAAGATTTTTAGGAAAATCAGATAATTGTGCGGAATAAATTTATAAGAGGAAGATTTGAAGAGCATTGGCTAGATCCAAGAAGCTTGGGAGATAGAAACTTAAGAAAAGCAATAGCTTTCTGTTGGGAAAGCTCACTTAAAAAAATTTTTTTTAATTGATTTTAGAGAGGAAGGGAGAGGGAGGGAGAGATTTAAAAAAATCAGTGAGTGAGATCATCGATTGGCTGCCTCCTGCATGCCCCCACTGGGGATTGGGCCCACAACCTGGGCATGTGCCCTGACTGGGAATCAAACTGGTGACCTCTTGTTGCATGCATGGGTCAACACTCAACCACTGAGCCACACCGGCCAGGCAGGAAGCTCACTTTTTCTGTACCGCAGGCCAGCGCTCCAACCGCTGAGCCAAACCGGCCAGGGCTCACTTTTTAAATTTAAAGCATTCTTGGGATTTTTCTTTTACTGCCTGTATGTATTACATATTTTTAATTCAGCATAAATATTTGAGTGCCTATTTTGAGCGTGGCCCTCTGATGGGTCCTGTGTCAGAAAACAAGATAAGAGATATTTCCCCTGCCTAAAGAAATTTATAATTTAGTACTATTTTCTAGGGATGATTATAGGCTGATAAGATTAAATTTTTACAATGTATGTACCATAATTTATATGTCTAAACTGCATTTACTCCACTGATGTTGCTCTTGGTGAAATATTTTTGGAATTCTACTTATAATTACTGTATATTCTTTGGTACATGTAAAATTTTCTGTGGTAGAATTGTTTTTTGGAAATGTTATTTGGAGCTAAATATTATATAAGACAAGTAAACAAATTGGAAATGCCAGGTGGTTATTTTGTTTGTTTTGGTTTTTCCCTTTTTTTTTTTTTTAATCCTCACCCGAGGACATTCCTCCATTTTTGTTCAGATAGAGCAGGAGGGAGAGAGAGGGGGAGAGAAACATCAACGTGAAAGGGACACATCAAGTGGCCGCCACCCGCACGACCAACCAGGGCCGGGGACAAACTACAACCGAGGTACCTGCCCCCAGCGGAACCGAACCCGGGTCTATCCGGACCGCAGGCCGATTCTCTAACTGCTGAGCCAAACCGGCCAGGGCTGGTTTTTCCCTTTTTAAAGCTTTGACCAAAGGTAATATCTTCTGGAAGGTGAGGAGGTGATTTAGATGGCTCTTTAGGATATTTACTTCTCTAAGATTAATGATGAGTTACTGACATATTGCCCCAGAAAATAATTCCAGAAGAGTTCTGAAAGTGCTTAGAGCAGTAATATATATTGAGAGAATGAGTGTAAGTGAGTATTTTCATAAGGTAATTGCTTTGAAGGATCATATTTAGATGTACAAATTCTGGCATATGGAAGAAGTCTTTTCCTATGGTTGCACAGTGTATGAGCATGTTTGTAGTTGGTCAAGTCAATTAGGTATTACGTGTTGCTCCCTACTTTTTACTTAAGGTTTTGTACCATCCCTGCCCTTTTTAGGTCACATCCTATTTGATGTTCCAGTTATTTCCTCTGCTTTTAGCTGCTCTCTCTTTTTTTTTTTTTTTTTTAAACACCATTAATAACAAGAGTTATTTTGAAGTTACTTATTGTTTTAAATTCCTGTGCTTGCCATGTTTATGTTGATGGATTAACCCATTTCTGGTTTGCCGGAGAATATTCACCATTGGCTTCTTATACATTTCTATTTCTGTTACATTAGGATTAGAGACAAGTTCTGTTGAGAAATAACTCCAAGAACAGTTTTTATATTTTATTTTCACATTGAAAACCAGTCAGATTTGCTTCAGCCTCAAAAAGCATGTTTATGTAAAATTAAATGAACACTGGCAGCGAGTTGCACTCTTTCTTCCAAGTGGGTTAATCAGGTTTTTCCACCTGCTTTTCTCTATTTAGTGACCATCTCTGACTCACAAGAATTAGTTACTCTTCATGTATCTTTGATGTCTTAAATACTTTCCATATATAGTAAGCGTTAAAGTTTACCAAGCCAAGGCAAGAGAGAAAGATAGGTGGACAGTAACAAAGAATCTGTACCGTCTGTTTGTGGCTGTTTCCTTTCCAGTTTAAAGAGTTAAATCTATTTGTTTCAGGTGTCTCGTGATTTGTGCTGTAGAAGACTAAATGGCCTTTCACTTATTTCATTATTTCCAAAAGGTTTTATATGGCTTTGGCCATTTTTTCTTAACTACCCTCTACCACAAAAATGGACACTTCTTTGGGCTTCAAGTCCAAATACCTAATGCAGTACATCAGCTTCCTATTAATTTTTTTTATTAAGGTATTGTTCGTTTTATACAAATAGTAGCTAATCAAAATTATTATATAGGACTTTAAAAGTATTCATAAAACAATTTTTGTGTAAAATGGGCAGTCTTTTGTTTATATTCTTTTTTACTTTTTACCTTAAAACACTTTTTTTTTTTTTTATCCTCACCCGAGGATATTTTTCCATTTTTTGTACAGATAGAGTGGGAGGGAGAGAGAGGAAGGGAGAGAGAGAGAGAAACATCGACGTGAAGGGACACATCGAGTGGCTGCCACCCGCACGACCAACCAGGGCCGGGGACAAACTGCAACCGAGGTACATGCCCTTAGCGGGAACCGAACCCGGGTCTCTCCCGACTGCAGGCTGATGCTCTAACCGCTGAGCCAAACTGGCCAGGGCTTAAAACACTTTTTTCATTACCTTTAAATTATGCTTCTTAGTATTATTTCACATGGAGAAACAAAATAAATTATCCATATTTTAGTTGTAGCGAAAAAATAAAAAATAATTTCTTACGCAATTTGTTCTAGTCATGATTGTGAACTTGTAGTTGAGAATCATACCTCAGGTAAGAATCATCAATTTATTCTCTTTATGCTTTATGATAAATAGAAATCAGGAACTTGACATTAATTTTGGGGATTTTTTGTTTTTACCATAAGTTATAATTTGATTCTATAGCTTATAATATCTAAAACTTTTTTTATATTCATGTATTAACTGATTACTTTTATTTTAATAGTGAATTTATGGCAGAAGAAAGTAATGAAAAATTTTGGCAGTTTTTGGACACTGTAAAAGAATTAGCAATTTATAAGCAAACAGGTACGTGATGTGCATATTTTAATAGATAAGATTTGTATTAATGTGCACACATTGGATATGTGAAGTTCAACAATTTTATGATTTCACGAGATAGGTTTAAAAAAAAGAAACACAAATATTACATGATCCCACTTATATATGGAATCTAGTGAACAAAATAAATTCATGAATAAAATAGAACCAGAGGATGGAAACGTGGAACAGACTGACGAAACTCTGAGGGAAAGAGGGTAGGGAGGGGAGATTAACCAGAGAACTTATATTCATGTGTACATTGCCCATGGACACAGATAATAGGGTAATGCAGGACTGGGGTGGGACAGGAGCTAGATGAAGGGGGGAAAGGTAGGGGGAAATGGGAGGGGACATCCGTAATACTCTCAACAATAAATTTTAAAAAGTAGAGCAGACATGCCTTTAATGATATCTTAAACTGAAATATTTCCAAAAACAAGTAATTTGCTCTTTCAGAAAACTTTTACTTCAGTTCATAATTTAATAATCATTTGAGTCGTAAGAGAAGCTAGGCCCAGCTTGAGCTACTGGGACTATAGAGATGAATATATGTGACATGTTATTTGGATCTCCATAATACAATGTAGGAAACAGCAAACCAGCTAAGTATACTCTGAGGTGAGAAGAGCTTTAATAGGAATACATGGTAGCATATAAAAACAGTACCTAGTCAGTATTTCAGAGAGACCACGATATTTCAGAGAGACCAGACAGCCTTTCCAACGGTGAATGCAGGAGTTGAGTTTGGATGATAAGATTTAGCTAGGTAAAGAAGGGAGGAGAAGAGAAGAGGGAGAGGAGAGGGAGGGGACAGGGAGAGGGGAGGGAGGGGAGAGGGAGGGGAGAGGGTGAGGGAGGGGAGAGGGAGAAGGAGGGGGAGAGGAGAGGGGAGAGGAGAGGGAGGGGAGAGGAGAGGGGAGGGAGGGGAGAGGGAGAGGAAAGGGAGAGGGAGGGGAGGGGAGAGGGAGGGGAGAGGAGAGGGAGGGGAGAGGAGAGGGAAAGGAGAGGGAGAGGAGAGGGAGAGGAGAGGGAGGGGAGAGGGAGAGGGAGGGGAGAGGAGAGGAGAGGAGAGGGAGGGGAAAGGGAGAGGGAGGGGAGAGGAGAGGGAGGGAGAGGGAGAGGGAGAGGGAGGGAGGGGAGAGGGAGAGGGAGGGGAAGGGAGAGGGAGGGGAGAGGAGAGGACAGGGAGGGGAGAAGGAGAGGGAGGGGAGAGGGAAAGGAGAGGGAGAGGAGAGGGAGGAGAGAGGGAGGGGAGAGGAGAGGGAAGGGAGAGGAGAGAGGGAGGGGAGAGGAGAGGGAAGGGAGAGGAGAGGCAGGAGTGGAATGGGCAGAGGAACTTTAACCCCTTGAAAGTCTGCTTTGAAATCATTGGGAAATTGTTGGTTTTGTATTTGTCCTGGAAATTTTAATTTTTCTAATTGAGATAAAAATAGGCTAGAATAATACGTCAAGTTTTTATGATAGTTAAAAAATCCAATACCCTTCCTGGCCCTTACCTAAAATCCTCAGTATATCTATCCCAAATCTGTTATTCTTACTATATACTTTATGACTTATTCAGTGGCCTCCCTTTGCTTTTTTCTATTATTAATATTAATAACCAACTAATCATGACAATAACACTCTGACAGCTATCAGTCTGTTGTCTGAGTCTCTTTCAGTTTTGCTTGTTAGTTTATTTGTTCATTAGATTCCACATGAGTGAACTTTTGCTTTAAATAAATAAATTCAATAATTAATTTAAATGACTGGATTAGCAGAGTATCATTGTCTACCATGAAGAGACTTATTCAGTTCTTAAATGTTAAGTCTATAAATGTATTGACTGTCTGTTTTGTATGCTGGGAGTAAAAAAGTTAACAATTGAAAGTCTAGAAAATATTTGTTTTCATAGTTTATAGCTTAATGGGAAGCACAGCATCAAACAATTATACAATTAATTTTCAATTACATTTTTGAAAATTGAACCAGAGATAGTATGCATTCCTATCAGAGTGTATAACAGGACCTAGACGGGAAGTCAGGGAAGACTCTTTCCAAAGCAATTAACCAAACATGCACCCTCTACTCTCCTGCATTTCATGCTAAAGGAATAATGTGTGAAACTCCTGACTTGTTAGCCTCCTCTTTTTTTAGATATTGTCTATTAGTACTATACAAGTAGTAATGAAATGGCTAGTGATCCCCTCACCATTATCTGATTTTTGTTCGTAAATATTCTTAGTCTCTCTATATTTGTACTCTTGAGTATACATTGGCTTCTACCACTTGATTTGTTGGCTTCCGTAATATTCTTTTATTCCCAGCTAATATTTATGCAGAATCACTGAGCTTACTTTACTTTCCACTTAATTTTCCCTTTGTTGAACTTTTGTTGATGGTATATGTTCTACATTGCCAGAGCATACAACATTTTACATGGTCTTTAGTAAATCTTAGCTCCTTAATTAGGCTTATTTTATAGTTAAGTACATTTAAAACCCACCATCAAACTTTATGCTGTAATTTCTCCAGTTATTTTTTGGTTATATACAGCTTGCTTTCTAGTTGATGCTAGACTATAACTCCTGGGAATAATGGCCTTGAGTTCTTCACATACATAACTGTATGTGTGAATTTTATACTTCAGATATTTAACTTTAGAGTCTCATAGTTTTACCAAAAAATGTTGCAGTACTGACTGTTGAGTCTTTATTCTTAGATGTATAGATTCATTGCTCCTTTTAATTCTGGAGAGTTTTCTTAGATTATAGTTTTACTTATTCATTCTGTTTTAGTCCCTTGATTTTCTGCTTTAGGGTTACAATTATATGTATTGTAGATCTCTTTTGCCTGAGTTCTATTGTTGTGGCAGAAATTCGGTCGGCAGGAAGAGACAGACTGTACGTGCTCGGAGGATTAGAAAATGACTGTTTAATGTGCACCAGTGCAGGCCCAGCGGACTCACCTCCAAAGGCTGAGCCCCAAGCCCGGTTTCTAGCCGCCTTTTTAAAATTTATTTATTTATAATTAATTAATTTATTTTTTAAATTAATTTATTTATTTTTCTTACAGATATTTTTCCTTTTCCCCCCACTGATTGCCCCCTCCCTCTCCCTCCCCGCCCTGTCCCCAGCTTTGTTGTCCATGTCCATTGTTCATGCATATAAGTTCTGTGGTTTATCTCTCTCCCACCATCCCCTCTTCTGGGGATTGTCAGTCTGTACTCCACTTCCATGTCTCTGGGACTACCCCATTCCTCAGACTATTATGTTCATTATATTCCACAAGTAAGTGAGATCATATGATACTTGTCTTTCTCTGTTTGACTTGTTTCGCTTAGGATAATACTTTCCAAATCCCTCCATGTCGTCTCAAAGGATAAGAGATCTTTCTTTCTTACAGCTGCATAGTAGTACTCTATTGTGTAGTAGTACCACATCCTTTTTTTTTTTTTTTTTTTATCCTCACCCGAGGACATTTTTCCATTTTTTGTTCAGATAGAGTGGGAAGGAGAGAAAGGAAGAGAGGGAGAGAGAGACAGAGAGAGAGAGAGAGAGAAGCATCCACGTGAAAGGGACACATCGACTGGCTGCCTCCCGCACGACCCAACCAGGGCCAGGAACAAACTGCAACCGAGGTACCTACCCTTAGCGGGAACCGAACCCGGTTCTCTCTGGACTGCAGGCCGATGCTCTAACCGCTGAGCCAAACTGGCCAGGGCTACCACAGCTTTTTTATCCATTCATCTACTGATGGACATTTGGGCTGTTTTCAGATCTTAGCTATTGTAAATAGTGATTGGTGTTTCAGGCTTCTTAGGGTATATTCCTAAGCAGCAGAATTTTCACTGATTCATCACCTAAGGCAACAGAAACAAAGGAGAAAATAAACACATGGGACTACATCAAACTAAAAAGCTTCTGCACAGCAAAAGATAAAACCATCAAAATGGAAAGGCAACCCACTGTATGGGAGAGCATAATTGCCAATGATATATCAGATAAGGGGTTAATTTCCAATATATATAGAGTGCTCATACAACTCAACCATAGGAAGACAAAGAACCCAATTAAAAAATGGGCAGAGTAAATGAATAGACACCTCTCCAAACAGGACATACAAATGGTAAGAGACATATGAAGAAATGCTCAACATCACTAATCGTCAGAGAAATGCAAATTAAAACAACAATGAGGTATCAGCTCACACCTGTCAGAATGGCCGCCTTCAACAAATCATCAAATAACAAGTGTTGGCGAGGGTGTGGAGAAAAGGGGACTCTAGTACACTGCTGGTGGGAATGCAGACTGGTGCAGCCGCTGTGGAAACAATATGGTGCTACCTCAAAAAATTAAAAATTGAACTTCCATTTGACCCAGTGATCCCACTTAGGAATATACCCTAAGAAGCCTGAAACACCAATCTAGCCGCTTTTTATATATGATAAGCCTCCAGGTATTTGGGGGCTTTCTAGTTCCACTGTAATTTAGGCAGTTGGGAACTAGTTGTAAGGGAATTACAAAAGCCAGGGGCAGGGTCTCTGCACTGCCTAAGGGGCTGCACCTGGCTTGCCTTCTCACTATATCATTTACTCTTAAATTATTTTTTTCATTTTCTCCTCTGAGCCCTAGTTCTCATAGGGCAACGTAAAGGGCCAGACACCTGCACTATGAATGGGTTGTGGTAAGAAGAGGAACCGAGAGTCAAGAGTTCAGCACTTTTTGAACAACTAATAAACATTACAACAAACAATTCAATCTCACTTGCCTCCCCCAAAGTGCTGCCTTCTAGTCAGCATCCTCTTCCTCTTGTCAGAAGTAGAGCATCTAGCGCTATACACCCTTTTGTCTTCCCTTTTCACATCAGGGAACTCTGACCTTTGGGTAGCTGCTCTGGATCTAACCCATGGCTTGGTAACCCAGTGCCAAGGAGCACGAGAGAGAAACAATGACCATGGAATGTCTAGGGGCAAACCTATGGATCAGTGTACCAGCTGGACTCTAGAGCTGCTGCTTTCTTGTTACCTTACCACCTCCTGCTGGCAGTGGAATGTACCGCAGTCTTCTGATGCAGTGGCAACAATGCAGACAATGATTACAGTCAGGGCAGTCTAGAGAAAAGGGCAAAAATTGATAGTTTTCTCCTGTTTCTTCCAGTTGGTACCCCCAGACCCTCTTCAACTCTAGGTTGCCATTCTCTTCTACCCTCTCCTATTCAGATGATCTGTAGCATCCCACAGTGTCCAGGAGTTTTTAAATTAATTTGTAAGATGCAGCTTCTCTTTTGTGTTTTTGTGATCTTTGGAGCAGGGTTAGAGGAGGATATCAGCATTTCAGGTTAGTTTGTTCTAGACAAGAAGACACTTCTCTTATTCTTTTCTTTTCTTTTTTTTTTTTTTATCCTCACTCGAGGACATTTTTTGACATTTTGTTTAGATAGAGTAGGAGGGAGAAAGAGAAAGAGAAACATCGACGTGAAAGGGACACATCGAGTGGTTGCCACCCGCACGACCCAACCAGGGCCGGGGACAAACTGCATGCCCCTAGCGGGAACTGAATCCGGGTCTCTCCAGACCGCAGGCCAGTGCTCCAACCGCCGAGCCAAACCGGCCAGGGCGACACTTCTCTTATTCTTTAAGGTCTGGTTCAAATTCTGTCTCCTGAAGTGTTCTGAACACACTAATTACACTTGGCTCTGTGTACTAAATATCAGTTGAATATATTCATACATATAATTTAAAATTTATTAACAGTCATATGATTAATTAGTTTTTTGTGCTATTCTTAGTCTCCTCTTAAACTGGAAGTACGTCCTCGATCTTATTCTTGTGTTATAACCCCACAACCTTGGAGTGAATTGGTCTGATATGCAAGCATCTTCCAAATAGGTTTTAATAAGATTATTTTTTACCTGGATTTATATTGCTTTCTTGGACTTAACTGGAAGATCCATATGAAATTAGTAATAAAATATAGATCTTGGTTTTCCATTTTTCTCTAACACCATCTATAACCAAACTTAAGGTATGACTATATGGATACTAAATTAGCATTGCAGTGAGAGATGTGCCAATGTGTTGAATACAAAATACTAACATTCTTTTCTTTTGCATTGTTTTTATAGAGTCAGATTATTCTTATTACAACTTAATCCTGAAGAAAGCCGGACAATTCTTAGATAATTTACATATCAATCTCTTAAAATTTGCTTTCTCCATAAGAGCACACTCTCCAGCTATTCAGATGTTTCAGCAGGTATGTAAAAATTCCCAAGCTACATATGACAAGCATGCTAGCAAATGTACATGACTCTATCGTCAATGAATATCTTCAGTTCAAGAGGATCTATACACTTACAATATCTGGTTCCATAGCTTATCATTGATTATATTATCATTATTGTCATTGATTATAATATATTTGATGTATAATTTTATTGTTATTTGAGATAAGGAAATTATGAGGACAGATCACCATTTAAATGAACTATAATGAATATTTTAATTTGATGAAACTTTTCAACCACTTTGAAGCATATATTGCTACTATATAAAGTTGATTCTGTTAAAATATTTGATTCTGCCTGCATAAATATATTTTTTACTTTAATTAGAGCAATAACTTAATAGTAGTTGATGAGTTATTATAATCAAAGTAATGTGTGAGTTTTTAAAATCATATTGTAATTATCAACTACTATAGCTAAATATAATCTTTGAAATCTTAGATTGCAGCTGATGAGCCTCCACCAGATGGTTGTGATGCATTTGTGGTTATCCATAAGAAACACACCTGTAAAATTAATGAGATTAAAACGCTGCTGGAGAAAGCTACTTCAAGGTAAATTAATGAAAGCCTATAGTGAAGGAAGTGCATCAAAACAGCAGAAATTTCTTATAATACAAAATTTTATTCCAGGATATTATGTATTAAAGAGTATGATGTATAATGAAAAAAATATATATGAGCTGGGAGTCTGAGTTCTTTTCTAAAATATATAAATACTCTCAGTATTTTGTCTTGATTAGCTTTTTTTTTTTTTAAAGAATGGTTTATTGCCTTTTTTTTTAGAGAGAGGAAGGGAGAGGGAACGAGGGAAAGAGAAACATTGATGTGAGAGTGCAACATCTCTTGGCTGCCTCTTGCACACACCCTCTTGGGGATTAATCTGGCAGCTTGGGCATGTGCCCTGACTGGGAATAAAACCAGCAACCTGGAGCCCAGGACAGCGCCCAACCAACTTAGCCACACCGGCCAGGGCTACCTTGGTTAGCTTTTTACTTTAGACAATAGTCAAACCTTGGTTCTTGAATGTGTCTCCCATTTTGAACAGTTCGGTTCTCATCCAAGTTGTTCACAGAAAAAAGTCTCTATTTCAACTTAGGTTCTCCACCTGATACATTGGCATAACAGAAAACATCTCTCAGGCTACAAACAAAGGAAAAAATGGGCCCCTTTGAGTCAGTTTACAGCTAACCCTTCCCTTGTTAACATCTGTGCGGTAAGGTAATTGTGCTGTGAATATTTTTGTGGGTTTTTTTTGCTTTTGTTGCTGGTGAAATGGACAATTAGCACAATTTTAAAACATAAGGAGGCCATCAAGATTCTAATGTTGCTAAGGATGTGAAAGAAACAGTGATCATATTCAGTTGAAGAGGTAGAAAAACTGTTGTTGATTTGGATAAATGAAAAGCAGTTACCAGGTGACAGTTTTTTGGAGGCAGTGATGTGTGAAAAGGCGAAGACGCTGCATGCTGACCTGAAAGACACCCTTGGAAAGAGTGCAGACAGTGATTCGTTTAGGACTAGTAGGGGGGCGCAATAATTTTAAGGAAAGAAGCATTTGTTTATAGATTAAACAGTCCATTAGACATGTACTGTATATAAGAAAGGTTAAAACAGGAAATCATTTGAGGGTCTGGAACAGATTAATTCCATTTACATTATTTGTAATGGGAAAAAAAATGATTCTGTTTTTTAACACATCGCTTCTCGAACAGCCTTCTGAAACAAATTTAAGTTCGAGAACCAAGGTTCCACTGTATAAGTTATACCCAGATGCCCCAAAATATGAGATGTTTTATATAAACAATAAACATATGAAGTTGTGGATTTATATGGACTATGTCTCTTTATAAACTGAACGTGTACATTGGAAACAGCAAATTAATAATAAAAACAGTAACAGGTTTTTTAAAAATGTATTATTTAAAACACCTTTTTTTATTCTTCCAAGTATTTCATATCAGTGAATATGGGAAGTAGCATATGTAGCATTCTTATGGGTCCACTTTCACCCCCATGGAATGTAAGGACCACAGGGAACTGATGAAACATGCTAATGCTCATGCTGCTTGTGTGCGGGGAGTAGTAGAGTGCTTCATTTCTGACCTGGAAGTCTCATGTCTTCTTCCAGCATCCGTGAAACAATAAAAGGCAAACTTGTTAGCTGGTAAATTAGGTAAAATCAGTTCCCCAACGTGACAGAAGCCATATGTAGCATTAGATTAATACAATTTTTTTTTCTGTGAACCTTGGACACATAATCCTTGTTTTATACCGTACTGGGTTTTGGTCTGTGGTGGTGTTTTTTTCTATTTGAGCAAATATTTATGAATTTATGTATGTATTTACAGTGATATAAAATTTTAATTCTTTCCCTCTCTATAGATATATTATTTCTTACTGCTAAATATTTTTGTTTTCATTTTCTTTCAGTTTTTCCAGATTAGATTTTTGTTTTTTAAAGAAATGACTGATATAATGTATTTATTCTACTTTTTTGTTCTAATCTATTACCTTTTGCATTCATATTACTTGCTTCTTTTGCCTTTGGTTGGGCTAAACAACTGCTTTTTGGGTTTTTTTTTGTTTTTAATCCTCACCCGAGGACATTTTTTGATATTTTGTTCAGGTAGAGTGGGAGGGAGAGAGAGGGAAACATCGACGTGAAAGGGACACATCGAGTGGCTGCCACCCACACAACCCAACCAGGGCCGGGGACAAACTGCAACCGAGGTACCTGCCCTTAGTGGGAACCGAACCTGGGTCTCTCCAGACCACAGACCGACACTCTAACTGCTATGCCAAACCGGCCAGGGCTGGGTTTTTGTTTTTTTTTTCCTTTTCCCAATTATAACACATTTAGGGCATCAAAGTTGCCTTTTTTTTTTTTTTTCTACTATGTGGTATTCTCATTTTCCTTAAAAAAAAAAAATCACTTCTTAGTAGTAGTTTTATTTCCTTGTTGTGGGCAGAGGGAGAAAGTCATACTCGTTTAGTATGATGATAGTTGCTGTCACTTTCTCCCAAATATATAAATCATATTTTAGTATACTGTCTGTCAAGTTTGGGGGCAGATTCATACCATGGATCTTTGAACCATGAAATTGGAAGTAGGGAAGAGATGAAGAATCATTCTCCCTTTCTTTTTGGCTAATATATTGTGTTTCAAGTAGTAAGGTATTATGTTTTAAGTGGTAAGGCTGGCCATCAGTTACGATTCTAAGTTAAATATAAAAATAGATTTTATATTTAGTGGGTTTTGCTTCCAGCTTATGGTAGAAGGTTTATATAAGTTTTCAATATCTTTTTAGAGTTTATATAAGTTTTCAATATCTTTTTAGAGTTTTTGTCTTTTTCTGTGTCTTTAAAAATATTATTGGAGATTTCGGAAAATGGGCTGTTAGGGATTGTTCTCCAAATGCTACTTCAAATCAGCTTGCCGCTCTTTTTTGTGACTTTAAACTTTTTGTCCAAAATGGAAAACTGTATTTTTAAATAAGTAAAAAAATATATGATCATTATTAAAGAATTCAGGTACTTAAGAAAAATGCAAAGTAGAAAAGGAAAGTGACCCATAATATTATTAACAATTTGGTATATTCTTTTCTTATCTTTTAAAGACTTATATTAACATGAAAGTGTGTGTGTGTGTGTGTGTGTGTATATGTGTGTGTGTGTGTGTGTGTATATATATATTTTTTTTTTTTAACCAAGATGGGATTGTACTTTAAAGGATATCTTAGAAGCTTATCCCTCACTAAATTATACATCTTTACATATCTTACACATAAATAAATTTAAATATAGGTAGGCTCGCCCAGCCAGTGGGTCTCAGTGGTTGAGCATCGACCCATGCACCAAGAGGTCACCAGTTCGATTCCTAGTCAGGGCACAAGCCCAGGTTGTAAGCCAAATCCCCTGTGGGGGGCATGCAGGAGGTGGCCAGTCGATGTTCTCTCTCATCGATGTTTCTGTCTCTCTCCCTCTCAAGTCAATAAAGAAAATAAATAAATAAATAAATAAAATATAGGTAGGCTCTGTGATTGTGGATCAGTACCCATATATATAGTTTGTTGTATTTCCACCTGACTCATAGTAGATATTCAAAAATATTTATAGACTGAATTATATAATAACTAAATTAAGTACATTTACTTATCTGACCCCTTGTGATGTACATAAGATATTTTACATTTTTCATCTATTATAAACACTATCTAATGTGTGTGTGTGTGTGTGTGTGTGTGTGTGTATCTTTATACATTTACCATGGTAAAACTAGAATCACTAGGTAAGTAAGTGTATGCATTTAAAATTAGTACATCAAAATTGTTTTTCAGAAAACTGATTATGTTTTACACTTCATTTCTAAAATTTTTACTACTGCTAATTTGTATTATTTCCCTTTATGATCTTAGTGAATTTAGTAAATGAAAATTTCTATTTTTAAATGTAATCTCTTCAAATTTAAAGATTATTTTTCCTCTTACCCAGTAATTCTCTATAGCTGTACATTAAATTTTTTTAACCTATGGTATATCCAAGCAGTTCCTAATTAATCATAGAAACAAACTTTGAAAGGTATAAGTATATAGTGTAGGAAGGCACTCTCTATAAAGATTCATGAACAATTGGTAGATGAATTAATTTTTTCTTATACATTCAACTTCCAGATTAATTTACTAACATTATATTACCAGCCTTTCTAATTACCAACAATAGTAAATTGTTTGAAAACATTATCTTTCATACTAATATTAAAATGTAAGATATCCTATATAAATTACTAAATGTACACTGGCCAGGTTGCTCAGTGAGTTAGAGTATCATCCTGATACACCAGGGTTGCAGGTTCAATCCCCAGTCAGGGCACATACAAGAAGCAACCAATGAATACATAACTAAGTGGAACAACAAATCGATGTTTCTCTCTTTCTCTTTTTCTCCCCCTGCCCCTGCCTGTCCCTAAAACCAATAAATAAATTTTTTTAAAAAAATTACTAAATGTACTTCTACAGTACTAAATTGATAAAAATCCATTTTTCATGATAATACATTTGACTCTGTCATTTGATTTCCAGCTTATTAGTTAAAATTAATGAGAATGCTTTTAATAGTTTTATCTAGTTTAACGTTTTTTTTCACTTTTTAAAAAATCTTCAATCAAGGATTTTTTTAATTTTTTGAAGACAGATTTTTTTTTTTTCTTTATTGATTTTTAGAGAGAGGAAGGAAAGGGGGAAAGAGAAACATCGACGAGAGAGAACATTGATTGGTTGCCTCCTGCATGCTCCCCCACTGGAGAGTGGGCCCACAACCTGGGCATGTGCCCTGACTGGGATTGGCACCGGCAACCTATTATTGGTGTGTGTGGGTTGACACTCAACAACTGAGCCACACTGGCTGGGCTCTTTTCCACTTTCTTTAATGTGAATTATGATTTTAGTATTATATTCTTTTTGCATTTATTTTTTTCCCTTTATTGATTTTAGAGAGAGAGAGAAACATCGATGAGAGAGAACATTGATTGGCCACCTACTCATGCCCCCCACTGGGAACCAGGCCCACAACCTGGGCATGTGTCCTTACCGGGACTTGAACTGGCAACCTCTTAGTGCATGGGTCAATGCTCAACCACTGAGCCACAGCAGCTGGTCCTTTTTGCATTTAAGAGAAGAAGGCACAACTAATTCAATATCTTGTTTTGCAGTTATATCTCTTGATTTGTTGTGGAAGAGAGTAATAGTGAAGTTAAATCTTATTTTGGGCTGATAAAATTCTATTTCATGTTACAAATATCTAAACTTTGAAAGTAATATTTTTTAAATCATATTATGTGTTAATAATTAAATCAGATAAAAGTGGATGAATGTGGATGAGGGGAAGCAGAGTTTGCCACCCCAAAATAACCCTTTTGGGATATTGTTTTAAGCTGGTTAATTTAAGAAACAAAAGGCTCAGGAATAATCCTTGACTTTCCTGGACTGCCTAAAAGAGTTTAGATAGAGGACCGACTTCAGGAAGGGAGCTATTATCATAGGTAACTGCAGTTTGATACAACTAAGTATGATAGATAAGTTGGAACCTTTTGATCAAAGTCCTCTTTGTGTCCATTGTTAAAGATGGCCCAGCAGACATTTATTTACCAAATATTTGCCTGCCCTTTGAAGTCCCAACCACCACACCTACCCCTTGTCCTTAGCTCAAGGTGGCTTAGAATTCTTAATAGCTCAATCTGTCTTCTGGTTCCATATTCTTGTGGTACCTCCGTAAGTACATATGTAATAAATTTGGACATTTTCTCTTATTAATCTGTCTCATATTAATTTGATTATTAGTCTAATCACAAGAATTTAGGTAGGAGGAAAATTATTTTTTTCTTCCCTGCATGTAAAATTTTATACTTCAAAAAAAGTTTATTAAAGTAAAAAAGTGATGAGCGTGCATATGTACTGTAAAAGTCAAACTGTAAACCACTGTAAAGACATTTGAATTGATATACTTTTATAAACCTGAAATACACACAGTACTCCATATTGATGTTAAGTAATACCACAAACTTGAAGCCAAATAATTAGTGGGATGTTTTCATTATTCCGTTAGTCAAGAATATTTATTGAGTACTTCAGTGACTTTAATTTAAAGTAAGTTAAGTCAGTGATAAGGAACAATAGTCATTTAGCCATTTTTAAAATGTGAAAGTTAATTTATTTCCATTGGCAAGCCTTATTCTATAATAATTAAAATAGAAATGTAAATTTCTCTAATAGAATATATAATCTATACATGTACAGTTTTCCGGCCATGTCAGAAAACTGATTAGTTTTTTTATTTATTATGTTTCATTGTAGAAATCATGTCTTTAAGTTTATCGTGAATATTATAGAAATGTTTTTCTATAGAATAACAGACAGCAGTTACCACCAGAAGATTTTATCAATTTCTGTGTAGCTCATAATAGTAATGGAATGTTATTTTGTTATTCTTTATATTTAAAATTATATTATACTTCTTGATAAAAAGATTTGGTTGCATTTTAAATTTTGACTTGAGGAATTTTTACTCTTACTATGTGCAGGTTAACAATGTAATTACTGTGGGAGAATAAAAAAGTATAGAGAAAATATTATCTACTCTTGCCTACAAAATAATTTTTCTTACAGAAAAGTATAATAGTATAATCAACATAATCAGATATGATGTGATATAAACATGCTGTAAAATTTTATAGTTATATGTCAATAATGAAAAATAATCCTATACACATCTAGTTTATGAAACCTGAAAGAATCAGGAGAACTCAACTTAAGCCCTGGCCGGTTTGTCTCAGTGGTTAGAGTGTCGGCCTGCAGTCCAGAGAGACCCAGGTTCAGTTCCCGCTAAGGGCACGTACCTCAGTTGCAGTTTGTCCCCGACCCTGGTTGGGTCGTGCGGGTGGCCACCACTTGATGTGTCCCTTTCACATCAATGTTTCGTTCTCTCTCTTCCTCCCACTCTATCTGAACAAAAAATGGAAAAATGTCCTCGGGTGAAGATAAAAAAAAAAAAGAAATCAACTTCAAATTCAGTATGTTTATCTTTCTTTTTTTTTTTTGGGCTGGCTTCCTCAGGCCATACACAAATTTCTTATGTCTGACTTCTTTTACAATTATAGGTATGTACAAGAGAATTAATAACCTCATTTAAATATTTTATTTTGTAATTGAATCTTATGATTTTGTGTTTTATTATATCATTTAGTAATGGTGATAGTATTAACTGTATTGTACAGAACTTGTCTCAGACACAGTAGTATAATAGTTAAGAGTATGTGTTTATTTTTCATTCCCATGTTCTCACCCCCCACCCATTTGGCATTCATCAGCTTGACCTCATATGGGTCTGTTTCTGTTTTGTTTATTCATTTGTTTTGTTTTTTTAGATTCCACATGTGAGTGAAATCATGTTGTATTTGTGTTTCTCTGTATGACTTACTACACCTTCTAGGTCCATCCACATTGTTGCAAATAAGATTTCATTCTTTTTTATTGCTGAATAATATTTCATTGTGTATATGCACCACATCTTCCTTATCCATTTATCAGTTGATGGACATCTGGGTTGCTTCCTTATCTTGCCTATTATTAGTACTATGCTGCAATGAACATAGGAATGCATATATCTTTTCTAATTAGTATTTTTGTTTTCTTTGGATAAATACCTAGAAGTGGAATTGCTGGGTCATTTGGCAGCTCTATTTTTAATTTTCTGAGGACTCTCCATACTGTTTTCCTTAGTGGCTGCACTAATTTACAACCCCATCATCAGTATACAAGGTTCCCTTTTTTCTCATCCTTGGCGGCATTTGTTATTTGTTGATTTATTGATGATAGCCACTCTGACAGGTGTGAGGTCTCATTGTGGTTTTAATTTGCATTTCCATGATGATTAGTGATGTTGAGCATCTTTTCATGTGTCTGTTGGCCACCTGTATGGCCTCTTTGGAGAAATGGCATTGAGGGCCTGTGTACATTTTTAAAATTGGATTATTTGTTTTTTGGTGTTAAGTTTTATGAGTTTCTTACATATTTTAGAAAATAACCCCTTATTGGATGTATCATATTCATCTGAGTGCAGAATTTGTTCATTTAATTTTTTAATGCATTTTATGTTAATTTACACTAAAAGGGTATATTCCCAATGTATTGTTTAACGATTAAAAATTAGAATAATGCAACGTGTACATAAAACAATTATAAAATTCACTTTGCTCCAGACTTCTAGAACTTCTCCCCAGGAAGAACCAGTGCTATCAAGTTCTTGTATGTCCTTTAGAAATTATCAAGGTATTGTTAAAGAACAAAATTCAACCATGTAAATTTAAAGATCTGATTGGCTTTATTCAGTGATTCACTAATCTTGCAGCATCCTCTCCAGCAAATAGAAAGGTGCCCCAAGGAGTTGTAGGAAGTGGAAGGATGTTACAGGCAGAAAGAGGGTGGGACAAGGAAGTTATTTCAGGCAGGGTTACCTTCCCACAGGAAAGCCTGGGGTCTTATCAGGCAGATTACTTCACTGGCATTGACCAAGGAATATGGTTCTGACTGATTTAAAATTCCATTCCTAGGACAGGCTGAAACTGCAGTTAGGTTAGGTATTGTTTAAGTCTTGGCTTACCAAAAGTGATTCCATTTTGGGCCTGTTGTTTCTTTTTAACAGTATATAAAAATCATAATTACATAGATATATACCTTCTACTTTTATCATTAATGTTGATATACCACCCAACATTTGGTTCCTTCCTTTTTTTCTGTGACAGTATTCTTGATTGATATTTTAGATAAGTGGAAGTTTGCAAGAGTGAGAGAAAAATCATTTCTTGAGCACCAAGCATGTTCTTTATGCTCTGCTAGATGATTTACAAGGCATTTTGGTAAATCCATAGGACATTCCCAGGAAGTTACTGAAATCCCTCTTCTGGAACAGGTAAAGAAAGAGGCTAAAAAGAGATGAGATCACTTACTTGCCCAAATTCACAAAGCTAAGTAAATAGTTAAGGTAGAACTCAAATCCAATTATACTTGATTTTAAAACTCTCTCCTTTACTTAGTATTGTTATTTAAAAGTAGTAAATGACTGAAAGATTGGAGAGAACTGAATTCATTAAATAAAAGGTTATTTCCTAAAACCTTTGTTATTATATTTATTATCTTTTTTCTTCTTCTTCTTTCTACTTGTATAAATTGTTAGAAGTGGGTTTAGGTCCTGACCAGTGGGGCTCAGTTGGTGGACATCCTCCCCTGCACCAAAAGGTCAGGGCACATGCCTGGCTGCTGGCTCTATCCGTAGTAGAGGCTGTACAGGAGGCAGCAGATTGATGTTCTGTTCTCACATCCATGTTTCTCTCTCTCTCTCTCTCTCTCTCTCTCTCTCTCTCTCTCTCTCTCTCCCCCCTTCTCCTTTCCTCTCTCTAAAAATCAATTAAAATATAATTTTTTGAAAAAAAAGATGTGGGCTTAGGAATTCCATAGACATAAGCTGAAATTCTGGCACTCATTTTGAACTTTTCCTGAGTATTTAATTTATCTGAGCCTTACAAACCTTAAAAGTTTAAGTAAATGATAGTAACTATCTAAAGGAAATGTTATGAAGATAGAATTTACTAATATGTATAAAGAATCAAGCACAGTGCCTAACAAATAAGAAGGCTTCAAACTCTGCTTATGATGATAGAGCCTGTCAACGTAAGAAACATTCAAACCTGTGAGTTTATTTGAGCCAAAACTGACAGTTGCCAGGAAGCAAAACCTAAATGGACTGAGATAATACTCCAGAGATTGGTAGTTTTGCACCTAATTTTACTTATTTTTTTTTAATGCACCTAATTTTATACATTACAATCAAAAGAGAAGATGTAAGTGGGTTACATGAAATCCATTTCTGATAGATTATGGAGGCAGGAAAAAGCAAAGCCTGGAAACCTCTGGGATTGGATGAAAAGTAAAATGAGAGACAGATGCTTCTTTTACATAGGTGGGTACAGGATAGTTAACAGTCAACAATTGACATGATAATAATAACAATGAGGGGTTTTGTGGTCTCTTCCCTGGTGCATAGGTTGTGTCCTGAGGGGTCTGAAAGAAGGGAAGGTACTCTGACATTCCAAAGGTGTGTTATTACAGATGAGAAAGAAAATAGGCTCAATTAAGGTGAAAATTGACCAGCCAGGGAAGATACCAGCCTAGGACATGACTACCTGCAACAAACTGCTTTTAGTTTAACAGTTTTAATTTCAGGCCATTCTTTATGGTTGAGTTTATAAGGACAACATGTAGGCCTTTCCTGAGCTTCTCAGGTTAGCATGTGGCCCCTTTGTGTCCAAAAACCAGACCATAGGACTTCTGTTTCTTTGAATTGTCATTTATACAGTGTGGGGCAAAAGCAGGTTTACAGTTTTATTGTATGTAAAATAATACTATGATTAATAAATAATAATACAAGAATAAACTCTGTTTCGCTTACTCATAACAGTAAACCTACTTTTGTCATACCCTGTATTAAGTACTGATAATCTTTGTATGATGTAGTGCCTTTGTTTTGTTTTTTTCTTTTCTTTTTTAACTAATTTAGTTTTGTTACAGATGTTTCTCCTTTTTCCCCCCATTGACACCCTCCTCCCTATCCTACCCACCCTCACAGCACTGTTGTCTGTGTCCATCGGTTATTGCTTCTATGCATAAGTTCTTTGGTTTATCTCTTCCCTCCCACCCACCCACTCTCCTCTCAGGTTTGTCAGTTTGAACCCTACTTCCACGTCTCTAAGTCTATTTTGTTCATCAGCTTATTTTGTTCATTATATTCCACAAGTAAGTGAGATTATGTGATACTTGTCTTTCTCTGACTGGCTTATTTCACTTAGCATAATACTCTTCAGGTCCCTCCATGTCCTCTCCAAGAATAAGATCTCTCTTTCTTTCTTTTTTTTTTTTTTTAATCCTCACCCGAGGATATTTTTCCATTTTTTGTACAGATAGAATGGGAGGGAGAGAGAGGAAGAGAGAGAGAGAGAGAAATATCGACGTGAAGGGACACATCGAGTGGCTGCCACCCACACGACCAACCAGGGCCGGGGACAAACTGCAACCGAAGTACATGCCCTTAGCGGGAACCGAACCCGGTCTCTCTGGACCGCAGGCTGACGCTCTAACCGCTGAGCCAAACTGGCCAGGGCAGATCTCTCTTTCTTACAGTTGCATAGTATTCCATTGTGTATATGTACCACAGCTTTTTATCTACTCATCTGTTGATGGACACTTGGGCTGTTTCCAGATCTTAGCTATTGTAAATAGTGCTGCTATGAACATGGGGGTACATATATTCTTTCTGATTGGAGTTTCAGGCTTCTTAGGGTATATTCCTAGAAGTGGGATCACTGGTTCAAATTGCAGATACATTTTTAATATTTTGAGGAAACGCCATATTGTTTTCCATAGTGGCTTCACCAGTCTGCATTCCCACCAGGAGTTTACTGGAGTCCCCTTTTCTCCACACCCTCATCAGCACTTGTTGTTTAATGATTTGTTGATGACAGCCATTCTGACAGGTGTGAGGTGATGCCTCATAGGTGTTTTAATTTACATCTCTCTGATGATTAGTGACCTTGAGCATTTTTTCATATGTCTCTTGGCCATTTGTATGTCCTGTTTGGAGAGGTGTCTATTTAGGTCCTCTGCCCTTTTTTTTTTTTTTTTATGAATTTTTATTTATTTTTTTGGTACAGATATTTTACCTTTTTACCCCATTGGCACCCCCCACCCTACCCCCCCTCCACCCTGTCCCCAGCTTAGTTGTCCATGTCCATTGGTCATGCATACATGCATATAAGTTCTGTGGTTTATCTCTTCCCACCCCCCCACCCCCCATCCCCTCTTCTGAGGGATGTCAGTCTGTGCCCTACTTCCATGTGTCTGGGTCTACTGTATTCCTCAGACTGTTATGTTCATTATATTCCATATATAAGTGAGATCATGTGGTATTTGTCTTTTTCTGCTTGGCTTGTTTCACTTAGGATAATACTTTCCAGGTCCCTCCATGTCATCTCAAAGGATAAGAGATCTTTCTTTCTTACCGCTGCATAGTACTCCATAGTGTATATGTACCACAGCTTTTTTATCCATTCGTCTACTGGTGGACACTTGGGCTGTTTCCAGATCTTAGCTATTGTAAATAGTGCTGCTATGAACATGGGGGTACATATATTCTTTCTGATTGGTGTTTCAGGCTTCTTAGGGTATATTCCCAGCAGTGGGATCACTGGGTCAAATGGAAGTTCAATTTTTAATTTTTTGAGGTAGCACCATATTGTTTTCCATAGCAGTCTGCATTCCCACCAGCAGTGTATTAGAGTCCCCTTTTCTCCACACCCTCGCCAACACTTGTTGTTTGATGATTTGTTGATGGCGGCCATTCTGACAGGTGTGAGGTGATACCTCATTGTTGTTTTAATTTGCATCTCTCTGATGATTAGTGATGTTGAGCATTTCTTCATATGTCTCTTGGCCATTTGTATGTCCTGTTTGGAGCGGTGTCTATTCAGCTCCTCTGCCCATTTTTTAATTGGGTTCTTTGTCTTCCTTTTGTGGAGCTGTATGAGCACTCTATATATATTGGAAATTAACCCCTTATCTGATATATCATTGGCAATGATGTTCTCCCATACAGTGGGTTGCCTTTCCATTTTGATGATTGTTTCTTTTGTTGTGCAGAAGCTTTTTAGTTTAATGTAGTCCCATGTGTTCATTTTCTCCTTTATTTCTGTTGCCTTAGGTGATGTATCAGTGAAAATTCTGCTCCGTATGATGTCCGAAATTTTGTTGCCTACATTTTCTTCTAGAATTTTTATGGATTCACGGGTCACATTTAAGTCTTTTATCCATTTTGAGTTTATTTTTGTGTATGGTGTAAGTTGATGGTCTAGTTTCATTTTTTTGCATGTAGCTGTCCAATTTTCCCAACACCATTTATTAAAGAGGCTGTCTTTACTCCACTGTATGCTCTTGCCACCTTTGTCAAATATTAATTGAGCGTATTGCCTTGGGTCCATTTCTGGGTTTTCAGTTCTGTTCCACTGGTCTATATGCCTGTTCTTGTGCCAGTACCAGGCTGTTTTGGTTACAGTCGCTTTGTAGTATAACCTGATATCTGGTATTGTGATCCCACCTACTTTGTTCTTCTTTTTCAAGATTGCTGTGGCTATTCGGGGTCTTTTTTGGTTCCATATGAACTTTTGAAGTATTTGTTCTAGTTCTATGAAATATGTCGTTGGTATTTTGATGGGGATTGCATTGAATCTATAGATTGCTTTGGGTAGTATGGACATTTTAATTATGTTAATTCTTCCAATCCATGAACAGGGTATGTGCTTCCACTTTTTTATATCTTCCTCTATTTCTTTTTTCAATGACCTGTAGTTTTCTGCAAATAGGTCCTTTACTTCTTTGGTTAAGTTTATTCCTAGGTATCGTAATTTTTTTGGAGTGATGGTAAATGGGATTGTTTTTTCAGTTTCTCTTTGTGTGAGTTCATCATTGATGTACACGAATGCCGTCGATTTCTTGACGTTAATTTTGTATCCTGCTACTTTGCCAAATTCATTTATTAAGTCTAATAGATTTTTGATGGAGTCTTTAGGGTTTTCTATGTACAATATCATGTCATCTGCAAATAATGACAGTTTCACTTCCTCCTTTCCAATTTGCATCCCTTTTATTTTTTCTTCATGTCTGATTGCTGTGGCTAAGACTTCCAGTACAATGTTAAATAAGAGTGGCGAAAGTGGACATCCCTGTCTTGTTCTTGTTCTTAATGGAAATGTTTTTAGTTTCTGTCCATTGAGTATGATGTTGGCTGTAGGTCTTTCATATATGGCCTTTATTATGTCGAGATATGATCCCTCTATTCCTACATTGCTGAGCGTTTTTATCAGAAATGGATGCTGGATTTTGTCGAATGCTTTTCCAGCATCTATTGATATGATCATGTGGTTTTTATTCTTCATTTTGTTTATGTGGTGTATCACGTTTATTGATTTGCGAATATTGTACCAGCCTTTCATCCCTGGAATGAATCCCACTTGGTCATGGTGAATAATTTTTTTGATGTACTTCTGGATCCGATTTGCTAATATTTTGTTCAGGATTTTGGCGTCTATGTTCATCAGGGATATTGGCCTGTAGTTTTCTTTCTTCGTAGTGTCTTTTTCTGGTTTTGGAATTAGAATTATGCTGGCTTCATAGAACGTGTTTGGAAGTCTTCCTTCTTCTTGAATTTTTTGAAATAGTTTGAGGAGAATGGGTGTTAGTTCTTTTTTGAATGTTTGGTAAAACTCCCCCGTGAAACCATCTGGGCCTGGGCTTTTGTTTGCTGGGAGAGTCTTGATTACCTCTTCAATTTCCTTAGTTGTTATTGGTCTGTTCAAGTTTTCTATCTCTTCCGGGAACAGTTTTGGGAGACTGTGTGTTTCTAGAAATTTGTCCATTTCACTTAGATTGTCGAATTTGTTGCCATATAGTTGTTCATAGTAGTTGTTAACGATCTTTTGTATTTCCGTGGTGTTGGTTGTTACTTCTCCTCTTTCATTTCTGATTTTGTGTATTTGGGTTCTCTCTCTTTGTTTCTTGGTGAGTCTAGCTAAGGGTCCATCAATCTTGTTTATCTTTTCGAAAAACCAGCTCTTTGTTTCATTGATCCTTTGAATTGTTTTTTTGGTCTCTATGTCATTTATTTCTGCTCTGATCTTTACTATTTCCTTCCTTCTACTTGCTCTGGGGTTTTCTTTTTGTTTGCTTTCTCAATCTTTAAGTTGTGAGGTTAGACAGTCAATTAGAAATTTTTCTTGTTTTTTGAGGTAGGCCTGTAGTGCTATGAACTTCCCTCTCAGAACTGCTTTCGCTGCATCCCATAGATTTTGTGTTGTTGTGTGTTCATTTTCATTGGTTTCCAGGAAGTTTTTAAATTCTTCCTTGATCTCGTCGGTGACCCATTCATTGTTTAATAACATGCTATTTAACCTCCATGTGTTGAAATGTCTTTGCATGTTCTTGTTGCAATTGATTTCTAGTTTCATGCCATTGTGATCTGAGAAGATGCTTGATATGATTTCAGTCTTCTTGAACTTGTAGAGATTTAGTTTGTGTCCTATCATGTGGTCTATGTTTGAGAATGTCCCATGTGCACTTGAGAAGAATGTGTATTCTGTAGTTTTGGGGTGTAATTCTCTGTAGATATCTATTAAATCCATTTGGTCTAGTGCTTCATTTAGAGTCTCTGTTTCCTTGCTAATTTTTTGCCTAGAGGATCTATCCAGTGCTGTCAACGGGGTGTTGAAGTCCCCTGGTATGATTGTATTGTTGTCGATTTCTCCTTGGAAGTCCTCCAGAAGATTTTAAATATATTTTGGTGCTCCTGTATTGGGTGCATATATGTTTATCAAGGTTATATCTTCCTGTTGCATAGATCTTTTCAATATTATGTAGTGGCCTTCTTTGTCTCTAGTTATGGTCTTCATTTTGAAATCTATTTTATCAGATATGAGAATTGCTACCCCAGCTTTTTTTTGCTTTCCATTTGCTTGGAAAATTTTTTTCCATCCCTTCACTTTCAACCTATGTGAGTCTTTTGTTGAGAGGTGGGTCTCTTGTAAACAACATATAGATGAGTCATGCTTTCTTATCCAATCAGCTACTGTGTGTCTCTTTATGGGAGCATTCAATCCATTTACGTTTAAGGTGATTATTGATATGTACTTATTTATTGCCATTTTTGTTTACTGTGGTTCTATTTTTCTTCCCATTTCTACTGCTAATTACAGCAGTCCTTTTAACATTTCTTGCAGTGCTGGTTTGGTGCTAATGTATTCCCTTAGCCTTTTTTTGTCTGGGAAGCTCTTTATTTGACCTTCTATTTTGAATGATAGCCTTGCTGGGTAGAGTAGTCTTGGATTCAGATTCTGGTTTTTCATGACTTTGGTTACTTCATGACATTCCCTTCTGGCCTGTAGTGTTTCTTGTGAGAAGTCAGCTGAGAGCCTTATGGTGTTCCCTTTGTAGGTAACCTGTTGCTTATCTCTTGCTGCTTTTAGGATTCTCTCTTTGTCTTTAATTTGTGGCATTTTAATTACTATGTGTCTTGGTGTGGGCCTGTTTGGGTTCTTCTTACTTGGGACTCTCTGTGCTTCTTGAACTTGAATGCCTTCTTCCTTCACCAAATTAGGGAAGTTTTCTCTCACTATTTTTTTGAATATATTCTCTATCCCTTGCTCATTTTCTTCTTCTTCAGGGACTCCTATGATGCGAATATTATTACGTTTCCAGTTGTCCCATAGTTCTCTTAAGCTGTCTTCCTGTTTTTTAATAGTTTTTTCCTTTTGTTTTTCTGATTGGTTGATTTTTTTCTACCCTGTCTTCTAATTCACTGATCCGGTCCTCAGCTTCCCCTACTCTGCTTTTTAAACCTTCCAATGTGTTTTTCATTTCTGATATGTTGTTTTTTATCTCTTCTTGTTGGTTTTTAATTTCCAATTAGCTTATTTTCAGTGTCTCTATGTCCTTACTCATGCTGTTCAGCTTATTCAAGATCATGGCTCTGAATTCTAGCTCTGTTAACATGCCTAATTGCTCCACATTGATCTCATCTTCGGTGGAGGTGTCTTGCTCTTTCATTTGGCTTCTGTTTCTGTGTTTCACCATTTTGGCTATCACTGTGGGCTTTGGAGCCTGTCAAGTTCTCCCTGTGGATG
The DNA here is from genome assembly GCF_014108415.1 of Molossus molossus. NCBI lineage: Eukaryota > Metazoa > Chordata > Mammalia > Chiroptera > Molossidae > Molossus > Molossus molossus. The sequence continues at coordinate 46,669,251 of NW_023425403.1, read as the reverse complement.
TTGGTGTTCTGCTGTTTGTGGCTCCCTCTCCTGTGTTTCGATGAGCGAGGGAGGACCCACGTTGAACACCACTGTCAAGTCTTACTTTCCTGGTTAAAGTTGCCAGTCCAGGAAATGTACTGTTATCCTCTAGCTTTTTGCCTGGAGGCTAGCAGTCTAGGTTAATTGATCAGTTTTGGGTTGTCAGTTGATTGAAAAACTCCCTCTGGTGCTCAGCCAAGGGGCTTTCACGAGGGTGGGGCAGATGCTGGTTGTTAGTGAGCCTCAATTAGCACTTCAGTGGCCCACAGGGTGGGGTTGGATCTCCGAGGGAGGGGCTGCTGCCTCTCCTCAGAGCCCTGGGAAGGAGCAATGTGGCCACCGTCCTGAGTGGCTGCACTCAGCCAAAGCTCTGAGCGCCCTCCAAACCCCGAGTGTCCCGACACAGTTCCAGTCCAGTCCGCCCTCCCTCTGCCGGAGCCCAAGGTGAGTGGCTGTGGCTGTTTCAGCCTCTGTCCCGGCTGCGCTGTGGAGCCGCCTGGGAGTGTAACCCGAGGGCGCCGCTCCCAGCTAAGGCCGCTGCCGAGCTGCCGACCGTGGGCTCCCAGCCCCGTCTCGCGCCTTCGCAAGCCTACCGGGATCGAGTCGGTGTCCCTCGTTGTATGGTCCTCGCAAGCTGCTTTTCTGTTGGTTTTTCCCGTCGATTTGTCTGTGTTATGGTTGTAATTCCAGTTTGGTTCTGGGAGACGGTCTGTGTAGCTCTGTTCACTCCGCCGCCATTTTTCGGTTCCCCATTTTTTTAATAGTCTTTGTGTGATATAGTGCCTTTGTTGGATTCTTTGTCTTTGTTTTGTTGAGTTGTATGAGCACTCTATATATTTGGGAAATTAATCCCTTATCTTATGTATTGTTGGCAATTGCCCTCCCATATAATGGGTTCCCTTTCCATTTTGATGGTTGTTTCTTTTGCTGTGCAGAAGCTTTTTAGTTCGATGTAGTCCCATGTGTTCATTTTTTCTTTTGTCTTAGGTGTTGTATCAGTGAAAATCTGCTGCATGTGATGTCTGAAATTTTGTTGCCTGCATTTTCTTCTAAGATTTTTATGGATTCATGACTCACATTTAAGTCTTTTATCCATTTTGAGCTTATTCTTGTGTATGATGTATGTTGGTGGTCTAGCTTCATTTTTTTGCATGTAGCTGTCCAATGTTTTCAATACCATTTATTAAAGAGGCTGTCTTTTCTCCACTGTGCTCTTGCAACCTGTGTCAAATATTTATTGAGTATAATGACTTGGGTCAATTTCTGGGTTCTCTGTTCTGTTTTATTGATCTATATGCCTGTTCTGGTGCCAGTTCCAGGCTGTTTTGATTACAGTGGCTTTTTTGTATAACCTATTACCCAGTATTGTGATCCTTCCTAGTTTGTTCTTCTTTTTCAAGATTGCTGTAGCTATTTAGGGTTTGTTTGTTTTTTGTTTTTGTTTTTGCTTTCATATAAACTTTAGGAGTATTTGTTCTAGTTCTATGAAATAGGTTGTTGGTATTTTGATGGGGATTGCATTCCATCTATAGATTGCTTTGGTATAGACATTTTAATGATGTTAATTCTTCCAATCCATGAACAAGGTGTATGCTTCCACTCTTTTTATATCTTTCTCTATTTCTTTTTTTTCAATGATCTATAGTTTTCTGCAAACAGGTCCTTTACTTTTTTGGTTAAGTTTATTCCTAGGTATCTTAATTTTTTTGCCACAGTGGTAAATGGGATTGCTTTTTTAGTTTCTCTTTCTATGAGTTGTTGTTGGTGTATAAGAATGCCGTCAATTTCTTGACGTTAATTTTGTATCCTGCAGCTTTGCCAAATTCATTTATTAAGTCTAGTAGATTTTTGATGGAATCTTTAGGGTTTTCTATGCAGTACTATGTCATGTGTAAATAATGACAGTTTCACTTCCTCCTTTCCAATTTGGATCCCTTTTATGTTTTCTTCTTATTTAATTGCTGTTGCTAAACTTCTAGTACTATGTTAAATGAGAGTGACGAAAGTGGGCATCCCTGTTCTGTTCCTATTCTTAAAGGAAATGCTTGTAGTTTTTGCCCATTGAGTATGATGTTGGCTGTAGATTTTTCGTATATGGCCTTTATTATGTCAAGATATGATCCCTCTATTCCCGTGTTGCTGAGCGTTTTTATCAGAAATGGGTGCTGGATTTTGTTGAATGCTTTTTCAGCGTCTATTGATAAGATCGTATGGTTTTTATCTTACATTTTGTTTATGTAGTGTATCACATTTATTGATTTGCAAATATTGTACCAGCCTTGCATCCCTGGGATGAAACCCACTTGGTCATGATGAATAATTTTTTTGATGTATTGCTGGATCCGATTTGCTAATATTATGTTAAGGATTTTGGTGTCTTAGTTCATCAGGGATATTGGCCTGTAGTTTTATTTCTTTGTAATTCTGGTTTTAGAATTAGAATTATGTTGGCCTTATAAAATTAGTCTTCCATCATCTTGGATTTTTTTAGTATACTTAGAGGAGAATGAGTGTTAGATCTTTGAATGTTTGGTATAACTCCACAATGAACCTCTTTGGGCCAGAGCTTTTGTTTGCTTGGAGTTGTTTTTTATTACATCTTCAATTTCCTTAGTTGTTATTGCTGTGTTCAAGTTTTCTGTTTTTTCTGTTTTGGGAGACTGTGTTTCTAGAAATTTGTCCATTTCATTTAGATTGTCCAATTTGTTGGTGTGTAAGTGCTCAGTGGTATGTTTTAATGATTACTTGTATTTCTGTCATGTCAGTTGTTACTTCTCCACTTTCGTTTCTGATTTTGTTTATTTTGGGCCCTCTCTTTTTGTTCCTTGGTGAGTCTGGATAAGGGTCCATCAATCTTGTTTATCTTTTAAAAGAACCAGCTTTTTATTTCATTGATCTTTTGAATTGTTTTTTTAGTTTCTATGTTGTTTATTTCTGCTCTGACCTTTACTGTTTCTTTTTTCTTTAATTTTTTTTCTTCATTTATTTTAGAGATGAAGGAAGGGAGTGGGAGAGAGAGCTAGAAACATCTATAAGAGAGAATATCAATTGGCCGCCTCTTGCATGCCTCCCACTGGGGATCAGGTCCACAACCTGGGCACTTGCCCTGACCGGGAATCGAACTGGTGACCTCTTGGTGCATGGATCAACGCTCAACCACTGAGCCACACTGGCCGGGCTGACCTTTACTCTTTCTTTTCTTCTGATTTTTCTGGGTTTTTCTTTTTGTTTACTTTCTAGTTCTTTAAGTTGTAGGGTTAGAAAGTCAATTAGGAATTTTTCTTGTTTCCTGAGGTAGACCTGTAGTGCTATGAACTTCTCTCTCAAGACTGCTTTTGCTGTGTCCCATAGATTTTGTGTTGTTGTGTGTTCATTTTCATTGGTTTCCAGGAAGTTTTTAATTTCTTCCTTGATCTCCTTGGTAACCCATTTGTTGTTTAATAACATGCTATTTAGCCTCCATGTGATTGAATATTTTTATGTGTTTTTGTTGTAATTGAATTCTAGTTTCATGTCATTGTGATCTGAGAAGGTGCTTGATATGATTTCAGTCTTCTTGAATTTGTAGGGACTTAGTTTGTATCCTAACATTGGTCTGTCTTTGAGAATGTCCCATGTGCACTTGAGAAGAATGTATCTTCTGCAGATTTGGGGTGAAATTTTCTGTAAATATCAATTAAGTCCAACTGATCTTGTTCGACTATGTGTCCATGTTAATTTTTTGTCTAGAGGATCTATCTGGTGTCAGTGGGGTGTTAAAGGCACCCACTATGATTGTGTTGCTATTGATCTCTCCCTTGAATTCTTCTAGAAGTTTTTCAATATATTTTGGTGCTCTTGTATTTGGTGCATATATTTACCATGGTTATATCCTCTTGTTGGATTGATCCCTCTAATATTATGTAGTGACCTTCATTGTCTCTTATTATGGCCCTCATTTTGAAGCCTGTCTATCTTACACCCGCTTTTTTTTCATTTCCATTTGCCTAGAAATTTTTTTTTCATCCCTTCACTTTCATCCTGTGTGAGTCTTTTGTTGTGAGGTGGGTCTCTTGTAGACAGCATATATATGGGTTGTGTTTTCTTATCCGATCAGCTACCCTATGAGCATTTAAGCCATTTACATTTAAGGTTATTAGTGATAGATACTTATTAGTTGCCATTTTAGTTTTACGCCTGTGTCCCGTGTCCCCCCCCCCCCCGTATTTCTTCTTCCTCTTCCAATAGTCCCTTTAGCATTTCTTGAAGTGCTGGTTTGGTGGTAGTAAATTCCTTTAGCTTTTTTTGTCTGTGAAGCTCTTTGTTTCACCTTCAATTTTGAATGGTAGCCTTGCTGGATAGAGTAGTCTTGGATTCAGACCCTTGCTTTCATTACCTCATAGACTTCATGCCACTCCCTTCTGGCCTGCAGTGTTTCTATTGAGAATTCAGGTGACAGTCTAATGGGAGCTCCATTGTAGGTAACTTTCTGTCTCTCTCTTGCTTCCTTTAAGATTCTTTCCTTGTCCTTAATGTTTTCTATTTTAATTATTATGTGTTTAGCTGTGGGCCTTTTGTGGTTCATCTTGCTTGGGACTCTGTGTTTCCTGGACTTGTACGACTTTTCTCTTCATCAAATTAAGGAAGTTTTCTGTCATTATTTCTTCAAACAGGTTCTTTATTCCTTTCTTCAAGGAGTCTTCTGGTACCCCTGTGATGCGAATGTTGTTACATTGGTATAGTACCAAAGCTCCCTTAAACTCTTCTTTTGTTTTTTAATTTTTTTTCCCCATTTGCTACTCTATTTGGGCGTTTTTTTCTACCTTGTCTTCTAACTCGCTGATTCGGTTTTCAGCTTTTAATCTATTATTGAATCCTTCTAAGGTATTTTTCATATTAGCCATGTTGTTCTTTATTTCCACTTGATTTTTATTCATAGCTTCTACCTCTTTTTTTATGCTGATGTCGTTCCCAATGAGCTCTTCATAATTCTCATTAAATTTCTTGTAATTCTCACTAAATTGTTTGAGCCATTCTTAAAATCACTGCTTTGAATTATTTTATCTTACAAATTGCTTGCTTCCATTTTATGTAGTTCCTTTTCGGGTGATTAATCCTTTTCTTTCATTTGGGTGTTGTTTCTTTGTGTCACCATTTTAGCAGTCTGGTAGTTCCAGGCCCAGTGAGGGATGTTGGGATATGTAGTTAGGTTGGTGTGTATTAAATAAGGCTGCTGTGTCTCCTAGATTGTTTTGGTACCTGGCGCCTCTTGCCTGCTCTGAGTCCTGGAAGATTGACAACTGGCAGCTGGTGTTGGTCTGTCGTGGTAGGCACTGCTGGAGCTTGTGGGTTCAGCTGGTGTGCTGCTGGGGTGCTCTGCTGCCTAGTGGGGCTCAGTTCCTGATCAGTCATTGTTGATGCTGCTGAGGGCGAATGTCAGCTCCCGGTTTGTGCTGCTACTGCTGCTGTTGCCAGGGGATGCTCTCAGTTTCCAGTCCTCTGCTGCTGTTGGGGGCTGAGGATGCTCAGCTCCTGGGACTTTGCTGCTGCTTAGGGAGGGGCTCCACTCCAAATCCACTGCTGCAGTTGTCAGGGGCGGGTCTTGGCTGCCAGCCTTGCTGCTGCATGGGCTGGGGCATACTTTTGATCAGGCTCTGCTTATGCTGCTGAGGATGGGTTTCAGCTGCCAATCTGTGCTGCTGCTGCCTGGGGATGGATGTCTACTCTAGAATCTCTGCTGCTGGGGTATGTCTTGGCTCTAGAGCCTCAACTGCTGTTGGAGGTGGGGCTCCATTCTCGCTCAGTCACTGCTGCTGTTGGGGAAGGTGCTGGGCTCCCACACTGGTGCTACTGCTGCTGGGGGTGGTGCTCGGCTCTGATCAGGCTGCTGCTGCTGCTGCTGAGGGTATTGCTCTGCTCTCCCAGGCTGGCACTAATGCTGCTGCCGTGGGGGACAGTGCTGGGCTCCTGAGCTGGCACTACTGCTGCTGCTATGGGGGATGGTGCTCTGCTCCTGGCCCATTGCTGTTTCCTGGAGCAGGTACCTTGACAGTGCCACTACTGTGCACTGGTCTGTGTTGACACAGCCCAATCCACTGTTCTGATGGTGCAAGGCCCACTCAGTGCCTTTGTTTTGTTCTTTCTTTTTTTATTTTATTTTATTTTTTTTTATCCTCACCCGAGGACATTTTTCCATTTTTTGTTCAGGTAGAGTGGGAGGGAGAAAGAGGAACAGAGAGAGAGAGAGAAACATCGATGTGAAAGGAACACATCGAGTAGCTGCCACCCGCACAACCGACCAGGGCTGGGGACAAACTGCAACCGAGGTACGCGCCCTTAGCGGGAACCGAACCCGGGTCTCTCAGGACCGCAGGCCGACACTCTAACCGCTGAGCCAAACCGGCCAGGGCTGTTTTGTTCTTTCAATAGTTGGGACTCCTATTCAGGAAATATGAGCTATAATAATAAAAAATTATATTCTAATTGAAAAGAATATAAGTTTTATTTCATTGGAGAATATGTTGCTATTATATTTTAGTGTTTAAAGACAGTGAACCTGCCCAGGCCCTGTGGCTCAGTAGTTGAGCATTGACCCATGCACTGAGAGATTGCCAGTTCAATTCCCGGTCAGGGCACCTGCCCAGGTTGTGGGCCAAATCATCAGTTGGGGGCATGAAGGGGGTGGCTATTGATGTTCTCTCTCATCGATGTTTCTGTCTCTCTCTCATTCTCCTTTCCTCTTTAAAATCAGTAAAGGAAAAAATAATTAAAGACAGTGAACCTTGTTGGGAAATAAAGTATTTTTAATATTCATTTTTGAGTTAACCGGATTTCTTTTTTTTTCTCTTTCACTTAGTAGAAGTTATGTACACAAAGTCACCACAGGAATTTACAATTTTTTTCTGTGATAATATATGTGTGTGTGTGTATATATATATTCCTGTAAGTTCTTTGATAGGCATAAACTATAAAATATCATGATATAATTCTCATAAGCTCTTTATTTTTAATTCTTTTAAAAGTTTGTGGTTGATTTCCTCCCCCCCCCCCCCCCCCACTTTAGGCCCAGACCTTATCTTTTTGAAGGGGATCATAAATTTCCTACAAAGAAAGAGAACTTACCAGTGATTATTCTCTATGGAGAAGTGGGCACCAGATCATTTGGTAAATTTCACACAATATTGTCTGAAAAAGCGCAGAATGGGGAAATTCTGTATGTTCTTCGTCATTATATTCAGGTACATGTTTGTTTTATTTAAGATTATTTTGGATATAAAAATACATGTCATAATTTTCTTAATAGATTTTTACAGACTAATTTCTATCAGGAATGTAATTGAAAAATTTTTAAAAACTAACAACTAGCAAATGTGAATTTCATGTGGAAAAATATATTGGGATTCCGTGTCTTCTCTGGAAATTTTATATATTTATATTTATATAGTTTCCCATATATGTCAGGAACAGATTTAAAACTTGAATAATAAACAAAGCCGTAATGCAGTAACATGTATAATATTTGCTAAGATTCATAAATACAGTTATTTTAATGAAAATGCAGTACAATGAGGAAATCTGATTTACTCGATACAATGATATTATATATTCAAAGTGCTAAGCATGGTGTAGGAATGCTCTTAACCCTATTTTTTTGGAAAACTGACTAATTTCTTATTTAACTTTCTGGTCAAATGTGTTGTATTATCTTCCACTCTCTCAACCTCTTATTGCTGTCACACACTATCACATTATTCTGTTTTAATGACTTCATAGCACTTTTTACTATATCTCAAATTTTACTTCCATCCCCCACACACCTATGCACCCAAGCTCTCACAGGCATATGCTAGAATATAGTGACCATTAGAGGAAGGACTTGACCATTTTTTTTACTGCTATATTCACAGCATGGAAAGACTATTTGAATTTTTTTATCCTCACTGAAGAATATGTTTATTGATTTTTAGAGGGAACAGGAGGAAGGGAGAGAGACATTGACATCTGTGTGAGAGAGAAACATTGATCGGTTGCCTCTCCTACATGACCCAGCTGGGGGTCAAACCCAAAACCTAGGTGTGTTCCCTGACCAGGAATCAAACCTGAACCTTTTGGTGTACAGGACACCACTCCAACCAACTGAGCCATCCAGCCATGGCAAGAGTGTTTTAATTTGCATTTCCCAAAATAGTAATGATTTCTATGTTAATATTAAGAAATAAAAACATTACAATTATACTTGTTAACTGCTTCTCCATATCTTTGCCTGTTTTTATATTGGATTCTTTGGGTGGTTTTTTCCCCCTTAGTTACAGATTAAAAAATATATGTTTTGTATACTAACCTTTTCTTTCATACTTGGCAAATATCTTCTAGTGTATTTCTGGTCTTCTTATATTAAAAAAGTATTTATGCCATCTTTTTTTTTCAGCACAAGTATTAATTTGCTGTCAAGTTTTGTTTTTGTTTTTTAATCCTCACCAGAGGATATTTTTCCATTTATCTTCAGTTAGAGTGGAAGGGGGAAAGAGAGAGAGAGAAAAATATTGATGTGAGAGAGGCACATCAATTGATTGTCTCCTGCATTACTCAAACCAGGGCCGGGGATGATCCACAACCAAGGTACATGCCCTTGGCCAGTATCAAACCTGTGACTCTTTGGTCCAAGGGCTGACGAGCTAACCATTGAGCCAAACCGGCCAGGGCTAATGGTCTCAAGTTTATTGAGCTCTTCTTTAATGATTTTCTCTCATGATGTCATAAAGACATTCTCCTATATATTATTGTGAGAATTAAAATACTGTTCTTCATGATTTGGTTCTTAATCAGTCTGGAATGTATTTGAATATGTTGTGAGGAGATTATAATTTTTTTTGTCATATGAAAATCATTGGTCCTCACATAATTAATTGAATAGTTAAGTCTTTATTCTAAGCCATTTTACACCACATTTTTATATAGGCTTGTTTGTTTTTAGACTCTCTTCCATCTCAATTATATATATATATATATTCTACACAAATATTTTAATTGCAGTAGCCTTAAAGTCTAAAGCAATCTTGAGAAAAAAAAGGACAAAACTGGAGACATAATACTTTCTGACTTCAAACTATATTGTAAAGCCGTAATAAACAAAACACTATGGTGTTGGTATAAAAACAGACATATTGATCAGTGGAACAGAATAGTGAGCCTAGAAATAACCCATTCATATATGATTAACTAATATTTGACAAGGGAGTCAAGAATACTCAATGGGAAATGGTCTCTTCTGTAAAAGGTGTGGGGAAAACTGGAAAGCCACATGCAAAAGAATGAAATGGGACCCTATCTTATACCACTCACAAAAATTAACTTGAAATGGATTAAAGACATAAATATAAAATTTGAAGCCATAAAACTCCTTAAAAACATGAGGAAAAGGCTCCTTGACATTGCTATTGGCAATGACAGTTTGCATTTGGCATCAAAAACTAAGGCAATAAAAGCAAAAATAAACAAGGGGACTATATCAAACTAAAAATCCGCTGTAGAGCAAAGGAAACTAACAAAATAAGGCAACCTATGCAATGGGAAAAAATTTTTACAAATCATATATCTTATAAGGATTTAATATCCAAAATGTATAAGGAACTCATGCAACTCAATAGCAAAACAAATAGAAACCCCAATCCAATTTTTAAAAATGGGCAAATGGTCAGAATAGACATTTTGCTAAAGGAAACATGCAAATGGTGAATGGGTACGTGAAAAAAGTGCTCAACATCACTATCAGGAAAATGTAAATCAAAACTTCAATAAGACACCACAACACAACTGTTAGAAAGGCTGTTATAAAAAAAGAGAGAGAGAAATAGGTGTTGGTAAGGATGTGGAGAAAAGGGAACCCTTCCCTTGTCCACTGTTGGGAATATAAATTGGTGTTGTCAGTATAGAAGAGAGTGTGATGGCTCCTCAGAAAATTAGAAATAGAATTATCATATGAGTCAGCAACAATTCTACTTGTGAGTATATATCACTAGGAATTGAAACCACTATCTGGAAAAGATAACTGCACCCCCATGCTTATTGCCATATTACTTAAAATAGCCAATATATGGGAGCAACCTATTTGTCCATGAATGGATAAAGAAAGAGTGTGTGTGTGTGTGTGTGTGTGTGTGTGTGTGTGTGTAAGATGGAATATTATTTAGTCTTAAAAAAGAATATAATCTTGCCATTTTCGACAACATGAATGGACCGTGAGGGCCCTGTGCTAAGTGAAACAAGTTAGAGAAAGACAAATACTATATGATCTCACTTACATGTGGAATCTAAAAAAAACTGAACTCATAGAGATAGAAAACAGATTGGTGGTTGTGGGACCCAGTGGGGTAGTCATGACAAGTGGAGGTAGTCAAAAGGTAGAAACTTCCAATTATGAGATAAACAATTCTGGGAATGCAATATACAGCATTATGACTATAGTTAACAATACTGTATTGTATATTGGAAAGTTGCTGAGAGAGTAGATCTTAAAAGTTCTCATCACAAGAAAAAAACTATGTGAGGTATGGATATTAACTAAACTTATTGTGGAGATCATTTCATAAGATACACACGCACACACACATATCAAATCATTATGTTGTATAACTTAGTCATACAGTATTATATGTCAGTTGTATCAGAATAGGAATGCAAGGGGAAGATTGAAGTATATGTTTATCTTTTTTTAAAAAATGTCTCCCAAATGATTCTTATATGGCCCCAGAGGGTTTGCTCATCTATTGAGAATCGGTGTCCCTAGTTATTCTTCAGAGAATGTGAGTATTAAATATACTTCTGTGAAATCATACTGGCCAACTCTCTGGGCACTTTATAACATCAAATTATAGCCTTCTATTTAATGAGTTACATCTTGTACAATCAAAATACTTATATTGTGAATCTAATCAACATATAATTCTAATAAAAATAGACTTATTTATGATATTTTTTCAACAGATGCCTTTTTGTTGGGAAAGAAGAAATAGAAAAATGAATAAATATTTTTTTCACCAGTGGATTTAGCTTATGAGCATTTTTGGTTTGCAAATCTAAATTTATTAAACTACAATTCAAGTTTTATATTAATCCATTTTCAAATGGAGAAAGTAAATAGGAAGTTCATAAACATTTATCTTTATTACTGAGGAGCTAATAATATTCCAGAACTGATAATGGAAATTGGTTATGTGAAATAGCATGTCTTTTATGAACTATAACAAAATATGTGGACTTAGAGCTTTGGTTCGCTTAGCCACCAACTAATTGTCTTTTTGAGTGGATAGTCAAAATGTATTTTTTAATTGAGCTGTATGAAATTGAAAAGACTTTAAAATATTTTCAACTTTGTTGGATTACTATAATTATAAACAACCTAGTTTTCTCATGCTACCTTTCATTAGAGCATATGCCTGAAAAGTTAGCAAATTAAATTTTAGTATGGGCAGCAATGTTAAATACTTGTCTGCATATCTGAAATTAATTCTTACATCATCTTATTTGGAAATAGAACAGTCTGGGAATAGTCTCTCTGGTAATATATTTACTATTTTTAAAACTGAGGAAGAAGTTCAAGGAGGAAAGAAAAGGAAAAAGAATGTTCTCTTAAGTTCTCTCCTTCCCTTCAATTTCTACCTCTTCCTCTCTCATGTTTAGGGTTGCAAAATTACCCCTGTGCAACCCTGAATTAAGCCAAGACATGTATCATCTTCAAGGAAATTTGCTGAGTACTAGGTTAAACTGCTTTCCTAACCTGTGAAAGAATATGCCAAATTATAATGATTGTAGCACAACTGATAAGAGTTACAGTCTGGAAGCTAGAAAAAATCTTCGACATCTTCAAAAATATTATGTATATTCATTCAGCTTGCTTACCTTTTGAAAAGTATGGTAACTTTTCTTCCATGATAGGGTAATTTCCATAAGTATATTTTATATTTGTCCTTATAGAAAGGGGAAAATAAGACACCGAAATTCTGATCATAAATTCTTCAGACAATTCAGTTACAGGCGATTGTTGCCCCTCATTGCAAGAATATATATTAATTTGTGACATTTGGTATATTTCAGTCATTGAGAAACAGAGAAAAATTTAATCAGGTTGTTCAAGGCACTGAGCTTTTTGTCTCCTTTGCCTCTATCTTCCAGTATTTGCTTCTGGCAACACTATAGTTTTTCTACATCCAGAAAACAAACAAATGAATGCCATTTGCTGGGTTAGCAAATCTTGTGTTGTTCACAAAGCAGTACAGTTTTGTTGAAACTTGATTATATTGGATCCTTGATTAATTAACTCATGGGAGAGATGGGAAAGGTACCATGGTATAACAGGAAAAGATCAGATACTTTTTCATCATAAAAGGGTAATTAAAACAGTATAGTTATGTCCAGCTTGTGTGGCTTAGTGGATTCAGCGTCACCCCAAGGGACTGAGAGGTCCTGGTTTGATTCCTGGTCAGAGCACATGCCTGGGTTTCGGGCTGGATCCCAGTGGGGGTGTGCAGGAGGCAGCTGATGGATGTTTCTCTCTCACATTGATGTTTCTATCTCTCTTTCCCTTCCTCTCTCTTAAAAAAAAAAATTCAATAAAATCAAATAAAAAAATTGTAGAGTTATGACAAAGTTTTTAGAAAGTAAATAAGAAGTCATTCAATCAAATTCTGGTTCCTTGAGAGACTGGCCAGAGAGAATATAAATATCCCCCCAAATAGTTTTCAGTGATTTAACACTTTTCTTATTAGTAATTTACCCTGCTGTCCTAATACGCAGTTACACTGAAATGAAAAGAAGATATTTGAGTAAATATTTTCTCTCTTTTTCTATTTTTAAATCAATGTGTTTGAACAGAAACCAACCTCACGGAAAATGTACTTATCTGGCTATGGTGTGGAGCTAGCAATTAAGAGTACTGAGTATAAAACATTGGATGATACCCAAGTTAAAAGTAAGTTTTCTCTCTGTATTTGAGGAGATGAAAATTTGGAGGCTTATATTCTTTTGTTTTTCAAAAAATTTCATGACTAAAATTCTACTCATGTTAATATGAGGCTGGAAACGGTAGACAGGCTTCTTCTGAGTTTGAAATTTAATTATAAACTGAAAGAAATATATTTAATATTATTGTGCTATCAAAAGCTTCTTTAAAAATTGGAAGTAGCATATTGTTTTGCTTATACCCAATGTCTTACCAACCATATTTTAAAATAATATAAAGTGCACTTTGGCATTCGATGAAGTTGTTATGGCTGCTGGTGACTGGCCCAAGAGCTCTGACTGGCCCTATGTGTCCAGCCACTGCTGGTGACTGGCCCGAGAGCTCTGACTGGCCTTATGTGTCCAGCCACCCCTTGGGGGTGAGGGGTCTAAGAGATCAAAGAGAACCAGTAGCTCAGTAAACCTTAAACTCATTGGTAACTCACTGCCTTAGGAAGGTTTGTCAGAGTATTTATTTATAATGAAGTTAGGGTAATGGTTTTTTAGTTTTTCTTGAAGTGGGATGGGAGAGGCCTGTGAATTGTTTGTTTAGATGAATAGATTGGTTAGATTTGTGATCTACAAACCAATCTGCTTATGGTTCTGGGTACTAAATGCATGTTCTAGATGAAAGACTCTGAAGATCAAAGACAACTAAAGAAGTTTCATATATTTATGAAAATATTTTATTACCCGATTCATCAGAAATATATATTTGTTTATATCTGATTCTTGGTTAAGAGTTGTTGTTTTCTAAATTTATCTTTATTGTTAAAAGTATTACAGATGTCCCCTCTATTTCCCCCAATGGCTCCCTTTCTCCCTGTTCCTGCCCCTGCCCCCCGCCTTCACCACACTATCATCTGTGTCCATTGGTTATACATATTTGCATATAAGTTCCTTGGTTCATCTCTTTTGCTCCCCTCTTTGGTTAAGAGTTTTAAATTCATTCTTTTATATGCTCTCAGATGTGGTTTCTTCTTCAGTTTTGTTTTTCTATTCAGGATCAGGTCCTGAAGGCCCTGCCCTGATTACAGACAGCTCTGGCCGCACCTACTGAATGTGTTTCAAATAAAGATCTATATTACTGTGATTTAAATCCTGCTAGTTAAAGAGTTACTAGGAAAATATAGTAGAAATAATACTCAGATTTTATATATTTCTATATAGCTTTCATATAGTTTTATAATGCTTTATAATTTAGTATCTTTAAGTCTTTTCATCTAAGGCTACTCATTTTTTTAGGACATATGTGTAGTAACATATATAATAACAAGGCATTTTCAAACTATCCTTGGGCTTATAGAATTTTCTTTAAACAGTGAAGTCATCCCATGCATTATCTATATTACAAATTGCATACTACATTCTGTCATCACCCTGTTACACATATTTGGAATATATCATGTCTCAGTTGTAGTTGCCACTCCTTTGGTTCAGTTTTCTTTCTTCCCTCTATATACATGCGTCAGGCTTCTAACTGGCCTTCTCTCTGATCTTTGGTTTTCAGTACTCTCAGTCTCTCAACCCCCCAAATAGATTAATCAGTTTAATCTCCAGAGTGCTTTCAGATTGGATTTCTTATGAGAACAATCTGACTTTGTGACTCCACTGGTTAAAATCACTTAGTGGTTCCCTGTAACCACTCTCCTAAATTCAAGCACTGTAGCATAGCAAAGAAAGCTCTTCACACTTTGGTTTCTTTCTGCCTTATCACTCTCCCTCAGACCTCTCTCATTCATACCCTGTGGCCCTGCACAATGAATTACTATACAGAACAATTTTATGTTCCCTGGATACTTCCATGTTTGGCTCCATGCCAAGCCTTTATGACCTCTACAGAGTACATTCATTCATTTGCATATGCCATTCCTTCTGCTGAAATCTTCCTTTCTCCCACCTCTTTCATTTTATCTAAGGCCTACTCATCTTTTCAGATGTAATGTCAGTCAGTACCTCTGAGATGGCTGCCTTTCTTCTTGCTTTGTCAGAAGATGGTTTTTCCTTTTCTCTATTCCATAAAGACTGTGTTGTCTTTCAGAAAAGTTCCACAAAGTCTATTAAAATCGTCTCTCTCCTTTTCCACCAAGTGGAGTTCTCTTTTGTGTCTCTATTCCTTCTGGTGTCTATCCCAGCAGGCATCAGGCATCATAGTAGACAGTCAGTATGTTTGCCTGATGAATGAATGAATGAAAGGGAGGAAAAGAAAGACTAGATCAAAGCACCAAAGGTTTTTAGTTTTCGTGCTAGAGATCCAGACCTTCAGAAGAGTAAGAAGGGAGATGTTTACCTGATGAGCTCCGAAACGCTCTAATAGATAGCAACCCTATGCTGGAAGAAGTCACAAATTCTTTTAATCCCAAATACCCTGTATATATACCACTTCCCACACTGTCTATTATAATTGTTTAGTAAGTAAAGAAGGAAAGGGGGAGGGATATGAATATAAAACATTACATCTTTGTTTCTTGAGACCATTAGTTTTGGTGTTTTTCCAAAGATTTCTTGATTATCTTTAAAGACATGAGAAATATGCACGAACTGTATTTGTTAGGGTTTGGATCTCTTTCCTGGCTTAATATTTGTTGCGAGCCCTTTGGTTTATCATTCTGGTTATAAAATAGAACATTTTTATAGTTAAATAATAATTAAGCCCACTTAAAAAGAGAGAGTGTGCAAAATCTCCTCTGGGCGCTGGCAGAGGGAGAGTAGAGCTGACTTGAGTTGTGTGAGGAGAGACTGGGGTTTGTGGCTCTGGGGAGACCTGAAGGGACAGCCAGCAGGATCTCTGTGCTGAGTCACTCTCCCACATGCAAGCACCATCTTTCTTGGGTGGAACCAGCAGTTCTCAACTTGTGGGTCGCGACCCTTTGGGAATTGAATAACCCTCTCAAAGGGGTCACCTAAGACATAACAGTAGCAAAATTACAGTTATGCAATAGCAACGAAAATAATTTTATGGTTGGGGGTCACCACAACATGAGGAACTGTATTAAAGGGTAGCGGCATTAGGAAGGTTGAGAACCACTGGGTGGAACACTCTCCTCCCTATGGCATCAGCCTGGGGAAATGCAATAGCCCCATTTGTTGAACTCCCTATAGCCCTGCACCATACTGTGGAATCAGCTGCCTGGGCCAGGGTGTAGTCAAGGCAGACTTGGGTGGGTATCAGTGACTGAGCGGTGTGGCTTTGGGGTGGGGGCCATTCCCTCCTTTCCCATGAACCTGACTGGTGGTGCCTCCCCAGCATAAAAGATCTACTAGCTCCAACTGTGGAGCTCCTGGTGGCCCCACCCTCCCTAATCCCATGGGGTCCCCACTCTGCTGAGCTGAGGCTCCAGGCAGAATGTGTGACAGGCAGGCTGAGTTGTGTGGCTCTAGGAGAGGAGCCATTTTTTTCTCGCCTGCCTGATTGGTTCAGAGCCTTCCCTTCACACGGCTAAATCTTGGTCTGTTTGGGCCTGATAAACTCTGCTGGCCTCATCCTGATGACTCCCTGGGACACAGCCCCACCACATAGGTTTGCGGTCACCCATTGTGGGGTCAGCTAGACTTGGTATACCCTGGGGCTTTGGCTGAGTGGCCTCATAACCAGCACTGGCACCATGTTTGAACTTGTATCAGTCTGGTGAACACCATTTGCACCTACCTAGTGACTCACTGAGAACCTACCTCATGCAAGTCAAGTACCACCAGAGGCTCTTTTAGTGACAGCCTAACAGGTAGCCAGCAAGTGGAGGCATGTACAGGCAGATCTCAAGGTGCCTTGGGCCTTTTGTTGACCAGCCCCTGGGCTCAGTGCTGAAGTAAGCCAGCATTGCTGCACAGCTTGATCCTTCTTATGCACACCAAGGCCCAGCAGAGGCAGCCACAAATTGTGGATCACTTTGTAACTCCAAAGCAGGCACCAGACCCTGCTGAGGCAAAATCCACTTTGTGTGGTCAGCATCTGCACAGCAGCTCATACACTGTGGTTGGGGTCAATTCTCATAGTCAGCTAGCCTGAGGGGCCTCCCTACATACGAATGGGCCAATAGCAATGAAGACAATTACAACTGGAGGGTTCACATAACCCACACAAGGGATGTTCCTGGAGTACCTAGTTCAGATGATCAAGGATATTGCCCTACTGGGTCCTAAAGGACTCCTACTACATAAGGCCACCCCGCCAAGACTGGGAAATATAGCACATTGACCTAATACATAAAAACAAACACAAAGAGGCAACCAAAATGGAGAGACAAACATGCCCCAAATGAAATAACAGGAGAAATCTCCAGAAAAAGAGCTAAATTAAAGGGAGGCAAGCAATTTACCACATACGGCGTTCAAAATATGGTTAAAGAATGCTCAAGAAATTTAGTGAGAACTTCAACAACATAAAAAAGGACATAGAAACCATGAAAAAGAACCAGTTAGAAATGAAGACTACAGTATCCAAATTGAAGAATACACTAGAAGAAATAAATAGGTTAGATGAAGCAGAGGATCAAATCAGTGATTTGGAAGAGAAGGTAGAAAGAAACACCTAATCAGAACAGCAAAAGGAAAACAGAATTTTAAAAAATAAGAATAGTTTAAGGGACTTTTGGGACAACATGAAGCATGACAACATTCTCATCATAGAGGTATCAAAAAGAGGAGAGAGAGAGCAAGAGATTGAGAACCTATTTGAAGAAAAAATGCCTGAAAACTTTCCTAACCTGGTGAAGGGAACAAACAAATCCAAGAAGCACAGAGTCCCAAACAGGATGAACCCAAAGAGCCCACACCAAGACACATCATAATTAAAATGGCAAATGTTAAAGACAAATGATTTGAAAAACATCAGAGAAAGGCAGTTACCTACATGGGAGCTCTCATAAGACTGTCAGCTGATTTCTCAACAGAAACATTTCAAGCGAGGGATTGGCATGAAATATTCAAAGTGATGAAAACAAGGACCTGTGACCAAGACTACATTACCCAGCAAGGTTGTCATTTAAAATTGCAGGAGAAATAAAGGGCTTTCCACATAAGAAAAAGCTAAAGGAATTTATTACCACCATTAGTATTTCAAGAAATGTTAGAGTTGTTTATAAGAGGAAGAAGAAACAAAAACCAGAGGAACATAGTTATAAAGAACAAAATAGCAAGAAATACGTACCTGTCAATAATACTTTAAATGTAAATGGCTTAGGAGGGAACCGAAAAATGGCAGCGGAGTGAACGGAGCTACACAGCCCGTCTCCCAGAACCAAACTAGAATTACAACTATAACACAGACAAATAGACGGGAAAAACCAACAGAAAGGCAGCTTGCGAGGACCATACAACGAGGGACACTGACTCCATCCCGGTAGGCTTGCGAAGGCGCGAGACGGGGGCTGGGAGACCATGGTTGGCAGCTCGGCAGCGGCCTTAGCTGGGAGCGGCGCCCTCGGGTTACACTCCCAGGCGGCTCCACAGCGCAGCCTGGACAGAGGCTGAAACAGCCACAGCCACTCACCTTGGGCTCCGGCAGGGGGACGGCAGACTGGACTGGAACTGTGTCGGGACACTCGGGGTTTGGAGGGCGCTCAGAGCTTTGGCTGAGTGCAGCCACTCAGGACGGTGGCCACATTGCTCCTTCCCAGGGCTCTGAGGAGAGGCAGCAGCCCCTCCCTCGGAGATCCAACCCCACCCTGTGGGCCATTGAAGTGCTAATTGAAGCTCACTAACAACCAGCATCTGCCCCACCCTCGTGAAATCCCCTTGTGCTGAGCACCTGAGGGAGTTTTCCAATCAACTGACAACCCAAAACCCATCAAATAACCTCAACTGCTAGCCTCCAGGCAAAAAGCTAGAGGATAACAGTACCTTTCCTGGGCTGGCAACTTTAACCAGGAAAGTAAGACTTGACAGTGGTGTTCAACGTGGGTCCTCCCTCGCTCATCGAAACACAGGAGAGGGAGCCACAAACAGCAGAACACCAACATCCACAGGGAGAACTTGACAGGCTCCAAAGCCCACAGTGATAGCCAAAATGGTGAAACACAGAAACAGAAGCCAAATGAAAGAGCAAGACACCTCCACCGAAGATGAGATCAATGTGGAGCAATTAGGCATGTTAACAGAGCTAGAATTCAGAGCCATGATCTTGAATAAGCTGAACAGCATGAGTAAGGACATAGAGACACTGAAAATAAGCCAATTGGAAATTAAAAACCAACAAGAAGAGATAAAAAAACGACATATCAGAAATGAAAAACACATTGGAAGGTTTAAAAAGCAGAGTAGGGGAAGCTGAGGACCGGATCAGTGAATTAGAAGACAGGGTAGAAAAAAATCAACCAATCAGAAAAACAAAAGGAAAAAACTATTAAAAAACAGGAAGACAGCTTAAGAGAACTATGGGACAACTGGAAACGTAATAATATTCGCATCATAGGAGTCCCTGAAGAAGAAGAAAATGAGCAAGGGATAGAGAATATATTCAAAAAAATAGTGAGAGAAAACTTCCCTAATTTGGTGAAGGAAGAAGGCATTCAAGTTCAAGAAGCACAGAGTCCCAAGTAAGAAGAACCCAAACAGGCCCACACCAAGACACATAGTAATTAAAATGCCACAAATTAAAGACAAAGAGAGAATCCTAAAAGCAGCAAGAGATAAGCAACAGGCTACCTACAAAGGGAACACCATAAGGCTCTCAGCTGACTTTTCACAAGAAACACTACAGGCCAGAAGGGAATGGCATGAAGTAATCAAAGTCATGAAAAACAAGAATCTGAATCCAAGACTACTCTATCCAGCAAGGCTATCATTCAAAATAGAAGATCAAATAAAGAGCTTCTCAGACAAAAAAGGCTAAGGGAATACATTAGCATCAAACCAGCACTGCAAGAAATGTTAAAAGGACTGCTGTAATTAGCAGTAGAAATGGGAAGAAAAATAGAACCACAGTAAACAAAAATGGCAATAAATAAGTACATATCAATAATCACCTTAAACGTAAATGGATTGAATGCTCCCATAAAGAGACACACAGTAGCTGATTGGATAAGAAAGCATGACTCATCTATATGTTGTTTACAAGAGACCCACCTCTCAACAAAAGACTCACATAGGTTGAAAGTGAAGGGATGGAAAAAAATTTTCCAAGCAAATGGAAAGCAAAAAAAAGCTGGGGTAGCAATTCTCATATCGGATAAAATAGATTTCAAAATGAAGACCATAAATAGAGACAAAGACGGCCACTACATAATATTGAAAGGATCGATCCAACAGGAAGATATAACCTTGATAAACATATATGCACCCAATATAGGAGCACCAAAATATATTTAAAATCTTCTGGAGGACTTCCAAGGAGAAATCGACAACAATACAATCATAGCAGGGGACTTCAACACCCCGTTGACAGCACTGGATAGATCCTCTAGGCAAAAAATTAGCAAGGAAACAGAGACTCTAAATGAAACACTAGACCAAATGGATTTAATAGACATCTACAGAGAATTACACCCCAAAACTACAGAATACACATTCTTCTCAAGTGCACATGGGACATTCTCAAACATAGACCACATGATAGGACACAAACTAAATCTCTACAAGTTCAAGAAGATTGAAATCATATCAAGCATCTTCTCAGATCACAATGGCATGAAACTAGAAATCAATTGCAACAAGAACATGCAAAGACATTTCAACACATGGAGGCTAAATAGCATGTTATTGAACAATGAATGGGTCACCGAGGAGATCAAGGAAGAAATTAAAAACTTCCTGGAAACCAATGAAAATGAACACACAACAACACAAAATCTATGGGATGCAGTGAAAGCAGTTCTGAGAGGGAAGTTCATAGCACTACAGGCCTACCTCAAAAAAACAAGAAAAATTTCTAATTGACTGTCTAACCTCACAACATAAAGAATTAGAAAGCAAACAAAAAGAAAACCCCAGAGCAAGTAGAAGGAAGGAAATAGTAAAGATCAGAGCAGAGATAAATGACATAGAGACCAAAAAAACAATTCAAAGGATCAATGAAACAAAGAGCTGGTTTTTCGAAAAGATAAACAAGATTGACGGACCCTTAGCTAGACTCACCAAGAAACAAAGAGAGAGAACCCAAATACACAAAATCAGAAACGAAAGAGGAGAAGTAACAACCAACACCACGGAAATACAAAAGATCGTTAACAACTACTATGAACAACTATATGGCAACAAATTCGACAATCTAAGCGAAATGGACAAATTTCTAGAAACACACAGTCTCCCAAAACTATTCCCGGAAGAGATAGAAAACTTGAACAGACCAATAACAACTAAGGAAATTGAAGAGGTAATCAAGACTCTCCCAGCAAACAAAAGCCCAGGCCCAGATGGTTTCACAGGGGAGTTTTACCGAACATTCAAAAAAGAACTAACGCCCATTCTCCTCAAACTATTTCAAAAAATTCAAGAAGAAGGAAGACTTCCAAACACGTTCTATGAAGCCAGCATAATTCTAATTCCAAAACCAGAAAAAGACAGTACGAAGAAAGAAAACTACAGGCCAATATCCCTGATGAACATAGACACCAAAATCCTGAACAAAATATTAGCAAATCGGATCCAGCAATACATCAAAAAATTATTCACCATGACCAAGTGGGATTCATTCCAGGGATGCAAGGCTGGTACAATATTCGCAAATCAATAAACGTGATACACCACATAAACAAAATGAAGAATAAAAACCACATGATCATACCAATAGATGTTGAAAAAGCATTCGACAAAATCCAGCATCCATTTCTGATAAAAACGCTCAGCAATGTAGGAATAGAGGGATCATATCTCGACATAATAAAGGCCATATATGAAAGACCTACAGCCAACATCATACTCAATGGGCAGAAACTAAAAACATTTCCATTAAGAACAGGAACAAGACAGGGATGTACACTTTCACCACTCTTAATTAACATTGTACTGGAAGTCTTAGCCACAGCAATCAGACATGAAGAAAAAATAAAAGGGATCCAAATTGGAAAGGAGGAAGTGAAACTGTCATTATTTGCAGATGACATGATATTGTACATAGAAAACCCTAAAGACTCCATCAAAAATCTATTAGACTTAATAAATGAATTTGGCAAAGTAGCAGGATACAAAATTAACGTCAAGAAATCGACGGCATTCTTGTACATCAATGATGAACTCACAGAAAGAGAAACTGAAAAAACAATCCCATTTACCATTGCGCCAAAAAAATTACGATACCTAGGAATAAACTTAACCAAAGAAGTAAAGGACCCATTTGCAGAAAACTACAGGTCATTGAAAAAAGAAATAGAGGAAGATATAAAAAAGTGGAAGCACATACCCTGTTCATGGATTGGAAGAATTAACATCATTAAAATGTCCATACTACCCAAAACAAACTATAGATTCAATGCAATCCCCATCAAAATACCAACGACATATTTCATAGAACTAGAACAAATACTTCAAAAGTTCATATGGAACCAAAAAAGACCCCGAATAGCCACAGCAATCTTGAAAAAGAAGAACAAAGTAGGTGGGATCACAATACCAGATATCAGATTATACTACAAAGCGACTATAAGCAAAACAGCCTGGTACTGGCACAAGAACAGGCATATAGACCAGTGGAACAGAACTGAAAACCCAGAAATGGACCCAAGGCAATACGCTCCATTAATATTTGACAAAGGTGGCAGGAACATACAGTGGAGTAAAGACAGCCTCTTTAATAAATGGTGTTGGGAAAATTGGGCAGCTACATGCCAAAAAATGAAACTAGACCATCAACTTACACTATACACAAAAATAAACTCAAAATGGATAAAAGACTTAAATGTGACCCGTGAATCCATAAAAATTCTAGAAGAAAATGTAGGCAACAAAATTTCGGACATCATACGGAGCAGAATTTTCACTGATACATCACCTAAGGCATCAGAAATAAAGGAGAAAATGAACACATGGGACTACATCAAACTAAAAAGCTTCTGCACAGCAAAAGAAACAATCATCAAAATGGAAAGGCAACCCACTGTATGGGAGAACATCATTGCCAATGATATATCAGATAAGGGGTTAATTTTCAATATATATAGAGTGCTCATACAGCTCCACAAAAGGAAGACAAAGAACCCAATTAAAAAATGGGCAGAGGAGCTGAATAGACACCGCTCCAAACAGGACATACAAATGGCCAAGAGACATATGAAGAAATGCTCAACATCACTAATCATCAGAGAGATGCAAATTAAAACAACAATGAGGTATCACCTCACACCTGTCAGAATGGCCACCATCAACAAATCATCAAACAACAAATGTTGGCGAGGGTGTGGAGAAAAGGGGACTCTAATACACTGCTGGTGGGAATGCAGACTGGTGCAGCCGCTATGGAAAACAATATGGTGCTACCTCAAAAAATTAAAAATTGAACTTCCATTTGACCCAGTGATCCCACTGCTGGGAATATACCCTAAGAAGCCTGAAACACCAATCAGAAAGAATATATGTACCCCCATGTTCATAGCAGCGCTATTTACAATAGCTAAGATCTGGAAACAGCCCAAGTGTCCACCAGTAGACGAATGGATAAAAAAGCTGTGGTACATATACACAATGGAGTACTATGCAGCGGTAAGAAAGAAAGATCTCTTATCCTTTGAGACGACATGGAGGGACCTGGAAAGTATTATCCTAAGTGAAAGAAGCCAAGCAGAAAAAGACAAATACCACATGATCTCACTTATATACGGAATATAATGAACATAACAGTCTGAGGAATACAGTAGACCCAGACACATGGAAGTGGGGCACAGACTGACATCCCTCAGAAGAGGGCATGGGGGGTGGGGGCGTGGGAAGAGATAAACCACAGAACTTATATGCATGTATTCATGACCAGTGGACATGGACAACTAAGCCGGGGACAGGGTGGATGGGGGGTGGGGTGGGGGGTGCCAATGGGGTAAAAAGGTAAAATATCTGTAACAAAAAAATAAATAAAAATTCATAAAATAAAAATAAAAATAATAATAAAAAAAATGTAAATGGCTTAAATGCTCCAATCAAAAGACATAAGGTAGCTGAATGGATAAGAAAATAGAACCCATATATATGCTGTCTATCAGAGACCCACCTAAGAATGAAAGATACACACAGATTGAAAGTAAGGGCTGGAAAAAGATATCTCATGCAAATGGAAAGTAAGAAAAAGCTGAAAAGGCTGAGATAGCAGTACTTATATCTGACATAATAGATTTTAAAACAAAGGCTATAATAAGAGACAAAGAAGGACACTACATAATGATAAAGGGAGCAATTCAACAGGAGGATATAATCCTTGTAAACATTTATGCACCCAATATTGGAATATATATATATATATAAATTGTATCTTGGTGGACATTAAGGGAGAGATCAACAGCAACACAGTCATAAGTAGGAGATTTTAACCCCTTATTGACATCAATGGATAGATTTTCCAGATAGAATATCCACAAGAAAACAGTGGTCTTAAATAACATAACTTGATCAGATGGATTTAATTGATATCTTCAGAGCATTCCATCCCAAAGCAGCAGAATATACATTCTTTTCAAGTCCACATGGAACATGTGGATAGACCTAGGATAGACCACATGTTAGGACACAAAGCAAGTCTGAATAAATTAAAGGAGATTGAAATCATATCAAGCATCTTCTCTGGCCATAATGGTATGAAACTCAAAGTTAGTCACAAGAAAAAACTGAATAACACATAAAGACATGGAGGCTAAGTAACGTTACAATGAACGGGTTAACAATGAGATTAATGAAGAAATCAAAAGATACCTTGAAACAAATTAAAATAACACAACTATCAATATTTATGCGACACAGTGAAAGCAGACCAAGGAAGGAAATCCATAGCATTAAAGAAACAAGAAAATTCTCACATTAAAAAATACTAACTTTACACTTACAGGTATGGGGAAAAGAACAACAAACAAAATTCAAACTGAGTTGAAGGAAAATATTTAAAGATCAGAGCAGAAATGGAGTCAAAAAAAAAAAAATGCAAAAGATTAATGAAACCAAGAGCTGGTTCTTTGAAAAGGTAAATAAGACTGTCAAACCTTTAACCAGACTCATTAAGAAGAAAAAAGAGAGTGGAGCCAAATAAATAAGAAACGAAAGAAGTAACAACTGACACCAAAGAAATAGAAAGGATTTTAAGAAAATATTACAAACAACTATATGCCAACAAATTGACAATCTGGAATAAATAAAAAAATTCCTAGAAACATAACAATATTCCAACACTGCACTAGGAAGAATCAGAGAATCTGAATAGACAAATTATAACTAGTGAAATTGAAGCAATAATAATAATAATAATTATAACAACTCTCAACAAACAAAAGTGTTTCACTGGATGGCTTCAGAGGTGAATTTTACCAAATACTCAAAGAAGAACTAATACTAATTCTTCTCAAACTATCTTTAAAATTTCAAGAGGAGTGAAAACTCTCAAGCTTATTTTACGAGGCCACCATTATCCTAATTTCAAAACCAGATAAAGACATTACAAAGAAAGAAAATTATAGGCCAATGTTCCTGATGAACATAGATACCATATTAACAAACTGATCTAGCAGTACATTAAAAATATTATATACCATGATCAAGTGGGATTTACTCTGGGGAAGCAAGATTGGTACAAAATCTTTATATCAATAAACATGATACACTACATAAACAAAGTGAATGATAAATGTAACATGGCCATATCAGTAGATTCAGAAAAAGCATTTGATAAACTCTAGCACGGATTTATGATAAAAACTCTCAGCAAAGTGAGAATAGAAGGACCATACCTCAATATAAGAAATGCAATATTATGATAAACACATAACCAACATCATACTCAGTGGGCAAAAGCTACAAGCGTTTTTCTTAAGATCAGGAACAAGACAGGGATGTCCCCTTTCACCCTTCTTCTTCAGCACAGTACTGGAAGTCCTAGTCTTAGCAGTTAGACAAGAAATAAAAGGCATCCAAATTTGAAGGGAAGAAGTTATAAGATGACATGATATTGTATATAGAGAATCCTAAAGATTCCACACACACACACACACACAAAACTACTAGAACTGATAAATGAATTCAGTAAAGTAGCAGGATACAAAATAAATATTCTGAAACCAGTTCCATTTCTGTACACCAATAATGAACTATCAGAAAAGGAAACAAAGAAAACAATCCCATTTCCAGTCACATCAAAAAGAATAAATACCTAGGAGTAAATTTAACCAAAGATGTAAAAGATCTGTACTGAGAAAATTATAAGACATTGAATAAAGAAATTGAGGAAGAGACAAGTAAGTGGAAGGGTATACCATGTTCATGAATAGGAAGAATTAATATAATTAAAATGTCAGTATCTAAAGCAATCTATAGATTCAATGCAATTTTTATCAAGATACCCATGGCATATTTCTCAAAACTAGGACAAATACTCCAAAAATTTATATGGAACCAGAAAAGACCGAATAGCTACAACAGTCCTGAGAAAGAAGATCCAAGTTGGAGGAATCACACTGCCTGATATCAGACTATACTACAAGGCCATAGTAATCAAAGCAGCATGGTACTGGCATAAAAACAGACATATAGATTAATGGAACAGAATAGAGAACATACAGTGGGGTAAAGACAGTCTATTCAATAATTGGTGTTCATAAAATTGGACAGATAGGTCCAAAAAAATGAAACTAGACCACCTTCTTTCATCATACACAAGAATAAACTCAAAATGGATTCAAGACTTAAAAGTAAGTCTCAGAACCATAAAAATCATAGAAAGAAACATAGGCAGAAAAATCTCAGACATTTCTTATAGAGATATTTTTTCTGATATATCTTCTCAGGCAAGCGAAACAAAAGAAAAAATAAACAAATGGAACTACATCAAACTAAAAAGTTTTTGCACAGTCATGGAAACCATTAACAGAATGAAAAGACAATCCACTGAATGAGATAACATATTTGCCAGTGATACATATGATATGGTGTTAATATCCAAAATTTATAAAGAACTATACAACTCAACACCAGTAAAACAAACAGTGCAATTAGAAAATGGGCACAGGACCTAAATAGATACTTCTCAAAGAGGACATGCAGATGGCCAATAGACATATGAAAAGATGCTCAATGTCACTAATCATCTGAAAAAGGCAAATTGAAACCACAGTGAGATATCACCTCACACCTGTCAGAATGGCTATCATCAATAGATCAGCAAACAACACATGTTGACAAGGATGTGAAGAAAGGGGAACCCTTGTGCACTGTTGGTGGGAATGCAGATTGGTGCAGCCACTGTGGAATGCAGGATGGAGTTACCTCAAAAAATTAAAAATGGAATTCCCTTATGATCAGTAATTCCACTTCTAGGAATATATCTGAAGAAACACAAAACACTAATTCAAAAGAATATATGTAACCCTATGTTCACTGTAGTGCTCTTTATAATAGCCAAGATTTGGAAGCAGCCCAAGTACCCATCAGGAGATGATTGGATAAAAAATGCTGTGGTACATTTACACAATGGAATACTATGTAGCCATAAAAAGAAGGAACTCTTACCTTTTTGACAATATGGATGGACCTGAAGAGTATTATGCTAAGTAAAACAAGCCAGAGAAAGACAAATACCATGTGATTTCACTTACATGTGGTATCTACTGAACAAAATAAACAAACAAAATAGAAACCACTCATGGATACAGAGAACCAACTGACAGCTGTCAGAAGAGAAGGGGGTTGAGGCTGGGTGAAAAGGTGAAGGGATTAAGCAAAAATATCACTTATATGTGGAATCTAATGAACAGAATAAACTGATGAACAAAATAGAAAGAGAGGCATGGATGCATGAAGCAGACGGACTGATGTCAGGGACGAGGGTTGGGGGACTGGATGAAATAAGGTGAAGGGATTAAGCAAAACTGTAACATAGACATAGACAACAATGTGGTGATAGTCAGAGGGAAAAGGGGGGTGGGGTAGGTGGAGGTGGGCAAAGTAGGGATAAATGGGGACTGAAAGACTTTGCTTTGACCAGTGGGTGCATAATGCAGTATGCAGATGATGTTTTGTTGAGTTGTACACTTGAAACCTGTGTGGTTTTTTGAACCATTGTCACCCCAATAAATTCAATGGAAAAACAACAACTCATAGACATAGACAATAGTATTTGATTACCAAAGGGAAAGGAAGGTGAAAGGAGGTAGAAGAGGGTAAATGGGGTATAAATGGTGACAGGAGACTTGACTTTGGGTGGAGAACACACAATACAATATCCAGATGATATATTATAGAATTGTAAACTTGAAACCTTTTTAATTTTACTAACCAGTGTTACCCCAATACCATGAAGGTAAAACAAATGGAATTTCATTTTGAGTTCTTCTAATATTTGATTACATAATCTTTTCCCAGTCTGAAAATGTTTTGTTTGGTGTTGTTTCCAAAATATAGCTGTGACTAATACTACTGTAGATGGTGAGATCGAAACAAATGAAGTTCAAGGATTTCTCTTTGGGAAACTAAAGTAAGTCTGAAATGAAATAAAATTATATTGCTATACTCTTAAATATGCTTTTAAAAGAATTAATTCAATGTGCTTTGTTGGCTTATGTTTCACTTTTTTTTAATTTATTTATTTTCAAATCTTTATTGTTGGATGTAAAATGTATTACAGATGTTCCACATTTTTCCCCCATTGACCCCCTCCTCCCCACTCCCGCCCCCCTCCTACCTTTTCCCACACTATTGTCTGTGTCCATTGGTTATGCATATAAGTTCTTTGGTTTATTTCTACCCACCCCCAACCCCTTTCCCTTTGAGGTTTGTCAGTCTAGCAATGAATTTGTGCTTCTTAATCCCTTCACCTTTTTCACCCATTCCCCCAACCCCCTTCCCAACTGGCAACCAACAAAATGTTCTCTGTATCTATGAGAATGTTTCTGTTCTTCCAGTTCATTTTGTTTGTAGATTCCATTGTTGATAGATATGTATTCATTGCCATTTTGTTTGTTCATACATTTTATCTTTTTCTTCAAAAAGACCCTTCATCATTTCATATAATAACGGTTTGGTAGTGATGAACTCCTTTAACTTTTTCTTGTCTGGGAAAGTTTTTATATGTCCATCGATTCTAAATGACAGCTTTGCAGGATATAGTAATTTTGGTTGTAGGTTCTTGGTTTTCATCACTCTGAATATTTCTTGCCACTCCCTTCTGGCCTGCAAAGTTTCTTTTGAGAAATCAGTTGACAGCCTAATGGGAACTCCCTTGTAGGTAACTATCTGCCCTTCTCTTGCTGCTTTTAAGATTCTCTCTTTGTCTTGAACCTTTTGCATTTTGATGATGATGTGTCTTGGTGTGGGCCTCTTGGGATTCATCTTGTTTGGGACTCTCTGTGCTTCCTGGACTTGTATGTCTGTTTCCTTCACCAAGTTAGGAAAGTTTTCTGCCATTATTGTTTCAAACAGGTTTTCGATTTTTTGTTCTCTCTCTTCTCCTTCCGGCACCCGCAAGATGCGAATGTTGGCACGCTTGAAGTTGTCCCAGAGGCTCCTTACACTATCCTCATTTTTTTGGATTCTTTTTTCTTTTTGCTGTTCTGATTGGGGATTTTTTGCTTCCTTATATTCCAAATCGATGGTTTGCTCCTTGGATTTACATACTCTATTATTGAAGCTGTGTAAATTATTCTTTATTTCAGTTAATGCCTCCTTTAATTCTAACTGTGTATCCATGATTTCTAACTGGTCCTTTTTTATGCTCTTGAGGCCCTCCCTAAGTTCACTGAGGTTCTCACTAAGTTCATTGAGCATCCTTATAAGCAGTATTTTGAACTCGGTATCTGATAGGTTGCTTATCTCCCTTTCGCTTTGTTCTTTTATTGGGGTTTTGTTCTGTTCTTTCATTTGGGACCTGTTTCTTTGTATCCTCATTTTGGCTGCCTCCCTGTGTTTGTTTCTGTGTATTACTTAATGAGAGGTATGGGGCTCGCTGAGACCCGATGCTGCTCTTTTGAAAGAATTTAGGAAAAACCTGAAGCAGGATCCAAGACCAGCCAATCTTATGGTTAAGCAAGTGGCAACAGCTTGGGTGGGCTTGAAAGTTGTGTGGGGCGGGGCGGAGCCTCAGGGAGTCAGCAGGGCAGGGCTACCAGTGTGAGCCAGGTTGCTGGAGTCCCAGATATGGCTTCTGTCTGCCGCCCCCGGGAAGGGCTCACCAAAGGAACAAAGGCCTCTTACAGCACGTTTGTCCCAGAGAGAGCCCCCTCTCCAGCCCTCGCTCCAGTGCCAAACAGCTCAGTTCTTCCCTGTATGTCTCTGCTGCCCCTCAAGCTGCCTCCCCTCCGAGCTTAGAGGGAGAGAGTCCGATAAGTCCGTGCGCCGGCCCTTTAGGGAGCTGCCTGGGGCTCCAGCCGCGTCAGCCTCCCTGAGCCTCAGTTCCCGCTGGTTTTTCCAGCCAGAAGTTATGGGGACTTCTCTTCCTGGCACCGGAACCCTGAGCGGGGCACCTGGTGTGGGGACCCCTCAGTCCTCAGGAAGAACCTTCCCAGCCTCAGGAGCCTCCTGATTTTTATCCGCCACACTTGGGTGTGGGACCAGCTCGTCTCGCCGCCACGCCACCGCCGCCCCTCCTACCAGTCTGGATGTAGCTGCTTTTTTTTTTAATTCCGTAGTTGTAGGACTTCCGTTCAGCTTGATTTCAGGCGGTTTTGAATGATGGTTGTTCTGTAGTTTAGTTGTAACTTTGATGTGGATGTGGGAGGACGCGATACCGCGTTTACCTACGCCGCCATCTTGACCGGAAATCTATGTTTCACATTTTTTTTTTTTTTTTTTTTAATCCTCACCCGAGGACACCCTTTCATTCTTTGTTCAGATAGAGCAGGAGGGAGAGAGAGAGAGAAACATCGATGTGAAAGGGACACATCGAGTGGCTGCCACCCACATGACCAACCAGGGCCGGGGACAAACTGCAACCGAGGTACATGCCCTTAGCGGGAACCGAACCCGGGTCTCTCCGGACCGCAGGCCGACGCCTTAACCACTGAACCAAACCGGCCAGGGCTGTTTCACATTTTTAAAATACACAATTGTTTTTATTTATTATAAGAGTAATACACAATTAATGCAAAAACACAAAATTCAAAAATAATCACTGATTCAACAATGTAAATGTGATTAGAAAATAGGATTGAAAATAATCAAAGTTATCTCTGGCAAAAACTAAAGCAAAACTTTATAGAATCTTTTATAGATATAGGTTACAAAAATCATGGTTATTATTTAGCATGAAAAAAGTCATAATTTTTAACACTTCAAAAGAAGAGAAAATAGCTTATTTCCCTAAATTTCCATGTTTCAGATTCTCACATTAAAAATCTTTTCATGTCTGGTCTTAATTTCATATCAGTGTGTAAGTAAACTTTGAAAAATTAAAGTTGTGTGCCCTTTTTTCTCCTGCATCACTGATTGAAGATAAGGAATAGGATGGTGAGTGTTCTCTGAATATTCATGAGTGGGGATCATTGTAGTTTTATGTGTGCTTTCTCTTACTTACAAGAAGGAAAAGTTTATGATTCCAATATAAAGGCAAAATTAAAAGAAAAGGACTGTTTTTATTAATATCTTTAGTTCTTGTTTAGTATTACAAGTATTTATAAAGGACACTTATCTACTCTGGTGAGTAGATAACTGTATAGAATGAGGGGAACATTTTTGGAGATTGTGCTAATTTATACAGATGACTGAGTTACATTTCTAAACTATATTGGCCAAGCAGTCTACTAGTGGCCTTGAAAAGTTAATGCATCTTGCAAAACAGATTTATTCTAATTAAGGTATTTATTTAGTAGATAAAAAAGACATTTTAATTCCAATTTCAGCTGTGTCTCAACATCTTGGAATCCGTAGTTCTGTTCTTTTTTAAACATAACTTTTTATAGGAATAAATTGTGCATCCTCCAAAATTCTTTGGAACCCCGGGATATTAGTTTTTTAAGAGGAAATACTCAGAGTTTGTTCTTATATCATTACTCGTTTGAGTTAGGGAGAAAAAAATTGCTTTTAGATATTTATGAATAATATATTTTGGCCTGAATTACATAATTCTAGCAATGAAAATTATTAAGAGGATGATTTAAAATGCAAAACTATACATATTACCTCTTATAAACTTAATATTACTCTGTCACTTAAAATTTAGACAAATGAGGGGTTAATGTGATTTGTAGTGAACTTCTCTGACGTTTTGTTGGTTTTTCATTATGAGAACAGTCATAGTCAGTCTTGATTCATTTTTAAAATGTGGTCCCACATTATAATCAAATTACAAGATATTAACACTGTAGTATATCGTTATCTATAAGATTAATGCATTTCTGTGTATATATATTTTTATTTTTCATTTTGCTTTTCAATATCTATTTCTCTTTACTGCTCAAATTATTTATTTTATAAGATGGAATGGTAGCTAAAGTGTTTTTTTAAAAAGAATTCTTTTTAAATATGAAGTGATACTGTTGATTTCATGAGAGATAGAAGATTATACTTTAGAGTGTGTGTATAGCAAAATGTTATTCCAGTACATTATTTTTTGGCACTCTAAAAGATACCTAGATGTGTTTAATAGTAGGTAAAATTATCTTAGTTTTTTTATATATATATCTAAAACATGGAACTTTTTAGAAATAGAGTAAACTCTAGATTGTATAAGAAGCATTTGTATTTTCCCTTATAAAGTAGTTTTTATTTTAAATTATAAAAACAATACTTTTAATTTATAAAATTTTTAAATAAAATATACATAGCATAAAAACTAATAATTTAGCCCTCACCCTTGGGTCCCTTCTAGGTAATGTTAACATGTTGACAACTGAGAGAGAATACATCTCTCTAAATTTTATTTTGTTTTGTTTTTTATAATGGTAAAATAGACATATATCGCTCTCATTTATTTTTAAGTTCTGTGGATATAGTTACATCATGATTTATTCTGTTAATGATGAACAATTAGTTTGTAACTAATTATTTAGAAGAGTTAACTTCAAAAACATACTGCTTATATAGTGATTTCTAGTAAGTTTAGATAATTAACATTACTTAATATTTTAATTCAGAGAAAGATATTCAGATCTTAGAGATAACTTGACAGCATTCCAAAGATACCTGATTGAGTGGAGCAAAGAAATAGCGCCTTTGAAAGTCTGGGAACTACAAGGTATAGTATTTTGGCCTGCTTTACCACAGCAGTTTGGTAACTGATCTGTTTTATTAAATAAGCTTTTATATAGCATGATATAAATTATTTTATAGAAAGTAATTACTATGATGCAAATAATATAAATTATTACATTATTTCTTGTGGAAGCAAATATTTAATTAAAAGGTTATTCATCAAGTAAATTATATTTTTTTGTCTGTAAGACTTAAAAACATACAATGTCTGATATTATCTAATCATTTTTAAATTGTATACTGATTTATCTTATTGGTTCATCTGAAATATTCAATCACATTTCAGGGAATTGACAACATTGATTAAAAATCCCAACTAGTAGGTCAGGAGAAATCAGACCTAATTCTTAGTTTTCTTTTATTTAAAATTTGATGTTAATAGACTGACTATTGCATTGCATGTTTCACTATTAGTTTAGAACAGCTTCTGGGCTGACATCCCATAAGCCGATATTTTATGGCCAAAATTTAGTTTGGATTGAACTATAAGTCCTTTTGCTTGTAATTTATTATTATTACTGTTTGTAATTTTAGTAAGTGATGGGGACATGTTCTTTTATGTTGTTGTTAATCCTCACCCAGGATGTTTTTTCCATTGGTTTGTTTTGAGAGAGAGTGGAAGAGAGGGGGGGGGAGAGAGAGGGGGAGAGAGAGAGAGAGGGAGAGAGAGGGAGAGAGAAAGAGAGAAACATCAATGTCAGAGAGACACGTCGATTGGTTGCCTCCCACACGTGTCCCAACCAGGGTGGGGGGTTAAACCTGCAACTGAGGTATGTGCCCTTGACCGGGAATCAAAACTATGACTGGGAATCAAACCTGTGACTTTTTAAAAATGCTAAATATAAGAGTGTTAACATGTCTGTATAAGAATATATGGCCAGAGGGTCAAATAAATTACTTGGAAATCTATAAAGGTTATGGCATAATGCTAGATTGTTTTAATGATATTTTTTTCTTCTAGATCTTAGTTTTCAAGCAGCTTCTCAAATAATGGCCACTCCAGTTTATGATGCCTTAAAATTAATGAAAGACATTTCACAGAATTTCCCCACGAAAGCCAGGTATAGTAAAGTTCATTGGCTTGATTATAGCCAGAATTCTTAACATTAAATAAGTTTTATGAAAACAGCTAATTTCATTTAACATAATAACATCAATTAAGTGTTTATGAGTGAAATCAGGGCCTTTCTTTATTATCTATGTTGGGTTTGTTTTTTTTTTTTTACCAGAGCAGAATATTGGCTTCTATACATGCGTATACTCTTGAACTAGAGGCAAATGGAAAGGAAAAAAATAACTCACTAAATATATATATTTAAATATAAACAGTGAGACATAATATTCCCAGAAAAAACTTGTTTAAGCGTAAATTAAAAGGGAATTTTTTTCTTTCTACCATGGAGGATGTTGAAAGGTACTATTCTAAATTAGATCTATGCCCAAAGTATAGCCAAATCTTTTTCTTGCCATTTTAGATTCCAAATAATTAGTAAGGTTTTAACTGTATCTGATATCTTTTGGAATACTTTTTGCCAATTGGATATCTAATTGAACTGCTTCCAGAAATATTAATGTTACATTTTACATATCTTTCAGTTCAACAGATAATAATATCTAAAAGTAACCAATACATACAATTCAGGTTACCATGTACTGTAAGGATTGACAAAATCATAAGACTTTGATGCAATTGTATTTGGATCTGAAATGACAGAATATAAAATTATAGGCAACCAGTAAAATATAACGTAAGTTAGCTTATATTGAACGCATGCAACATGTGACAAGTACAACGATAGTGTTTTATTGAGAGGAATTGGAGAGCGTCCTTGGCTCTCAGCATCCCTTCGTTAGCATTAGATGATTGCTAGGCCTCTGTTTGTCTCAAACACTCTTTTGTACATTTATCCACAGTACAATTTACTGACTCTTATCTAGATATTCTTTACCTTGGTAAGATAAATAAATAGTACATAGTTGGTCACAAGATACCAAGAACCTTTTCGTGGTATCCTAAAAATAGACAGATTTGTCACCGTATTTACAGATTAAGAATGAATATTTTATATGACTCTTTAGATTTTAGTTTAAACACTCAAATTTGAGAAGTCAGTATTTATATTATGAAATACAAAATATGTATGTGTATATAAATATTATGTTTAGCCACATTGCTCTTAAGAATAGCTTTTGAAATTACTCGATCAAATATAAATAAAGTAAAATAATTTTAGTTTTAAGAAGACAGTTGATTTGCTCTTTGACAGTGTCAGTACCACGACTGAGAGTTTCAGCTGACACACTCTAATCTTAATTTGTGGTTGGTCATTTAAAAAAATTTGCAAACTGTGTTAACACTGCTTAATGGCTAAATTGTAACCTTGAGCATATCTCTCAAACATGCAGTGAGCAATCAGTAAATGTTTGTTGAAATGAAATATTGCTAAGTGAATGGAAAATTTGCATTATCAAATTTATGTAATTTCTCTCAAATGCCGCCAAATTTTAGGAGATAATGCATACTTATTGTGGGTTGTTTTAAGATACCCCTTTCTTGAGTTTTACTTAAAGCAGACCTTTGCATTTACAATCTTTTACTTTTTATTTATTGTATTTTTTTGTTAATCCTCACCCAAGGATATTTTTTCCCATTAATTTTTTTAGAGAGAGTAGAAGGAAGGAAAGGGGTAAGGGAAAGAGAGAGAAACATTTATGTGAGAGAGACACATCGATTGGTTAACT
Organism: Molossus molossus; assembly: GCF_014108415.1. Lineage (NCBI taxonomy): Eukaryota > Metazoa > Chordata > Mammalia > Chiroptera > Molossidae > Molossus > Molossus molossus. Next base: position 46,633,215 of record NW_023425403.1, on the reverse strand, counting down.
CCTGAATGTGCCCCAACTGGGGCTGGGGGTCGAACCTGAAACCCAGTTACATGCCCTCGACCAGGAATCTAACCTGCAACTCTTTGATGTGCAGGTCGACGTTCTAACCACCAGCCAGGCCAATCTTTTAATTTTTAAATCATTTTCTTATGTGCATTAAATTAACAGATACATAACTAAGCATTCTTAGGAGCTAAGTCAAATAATAGACTTATTTTTTAAATTTCTTTTATAAGGGAGTTATAAGCTCTTCAGGAGTGAATATGTGAAGTGATCATCATCATTTTATAACTTATGCTCTGTGGTAGAGATTCAGGTTAACCAAAATTGTTGGTATACAAATATTCTGAAAATTGCCTGTTTGCATTGACACATATGATGACATTGACAATTTCTTGCAAAATTTCTCTGTATGGAAAAACAACACAAAATAGCATTCTTAATTAAGTATTTTTGAAAAATAAGTATGTAGTAGTAAGCAAGTTCTGACCATACCTAATGCATACAGTTAGTGCACATGAACTTTTGACAGTCTCTGTTCCACCTGAATCACATACCCTTGTCAAAGGAAAGCCATAGTACCACTTGTCAAATAGGCTATATAGAAATGGCATGAAGCCTTTAGAGTTGTTCATTTCTTACACATAGTATTATATTACTTTGAATTATAGATTAATCCTGAACATTTAAGGAGGAATGAGTTATATCAGTATTTATTTTTCCAGATCTCTGACCAGAATTGCTGTAAGTCAACACATGAAGAAGGAAATACAGAAAAATCAACAGGTTTGTCTGAATTCCTTTATTTAAAAATTTACTACACTTACATCACTGTTTTAGACTTTGGATCTTTAATTTTCATACAAAAAAGAAAATGTTCTTTTGCATGTTTTGATTATTAAAACAGTTCAAGTTTTTTCATTTTTGTACTGTCTACATAGTCTGTAATTCTAGCCAATCTTTCTTGACATATAGTCTACTTATCGCCACATTCACCCTATACTTCAAACCTTTTGCCCATGTAGCACGGTTTTCTTCATAGGATAAAGAATAAAGAATATGAGCTAATTATTGTTTCTCATAATTAGTTTTGCTTAAAAATTTGAGGACCAAATTAAGTTTAGACCATTGGAACATTATTAGATCTTATAGCGTGTAGGACACAATTGATTGGTAGTTTGGTAAGACTCTTCCAAGTGATTTCTCAAATTACCTTAAGAGTCCAAATGATCCTAATTGTGTTAATAATACTTGTGAAGTACTTAGAACATTGCCTGGTTGTATTAAATAGGATTAGTCCGGTTTTAAGTAATACAATGCCAAATATACAGGACCCCCAAAAATACTTTAAATTTCTCACATAAAAAGAAGTCTTTTTTTTTATTTTTTTATCCTCACCCGAGGACTTTTTTCCATTTTTTGTTCAGATAGAACGAGAGGGAGAGAGAGAGAGAGAGAGAAACATTGATGTGAACGGACACATCGAGTGGCTGCCACCCACATGACCAACCAGGGCCGGGGACAAACTGCAACCGAGGTACGTGCCCTTAGCGGGAACCGAACCCGGGTCTCTCTGTACCGCAGGCCGACGCTCCAACCGCTGAGCCAAACTGGCCAGGGCTAAAAAGAAGTCTTAAAGTAGCTGGCTGCAGGCTTGGCTTTTTTCTTTTTATGGTTGCAAAATGGCTGCCACAACTCCAGACTTCTTATATGAATATAGATCACATTTATCCTTACTGAAGCTTCCTGGAACACTTCGGCCAACTTTTACTTCAACTCATTGGCCAAAATATTATAATGCGGTTATCCCTAGTTGCAAGGGAGGGTAGAAAAGTCAGTGTTTACTTTTCTAGTAATTGAGGCAAGCAGAGGAGAAGTGGGTTAGAGATGGTGCTAGATTAGCCAGCCAGCAGTGCCCGTCACACTGAGGCAGAGTAAGCTCTTAATAAATGTCACCTGTTCTGATGGTGATGCCTACAATGACAAAGAAGTAGATGCTTAGTTCTGTGGGCATGGGTGTTGGGAACCATAACATATTATCCCTACCTGGGATGTTCTTTATGACCAACTAACAAATTCTTGTTTATCTTTCGAAACTGAGTTGTAGCATTCTTCTTTCTGTGATTTTCCTAATTGCTCTTAACTGTTCTTCAAGCAGAATGGATTGTTTTCTTACACAAGAGTTACTATATGTGGTTGTTTGAATAATGCCACCTTTAATAAGAAAGGAAGAGATGGAAAAGAAAAGGAGGGGAAAGAAAGGAATACCAGAGTATCAGTGGCTTCATATAATCCAGGTTGTTTTTTGCTCATTTAACATCCTAAGTGGGTGATCTGGGTCATCAAAGCTTTGTTGTATGTGGTGATTTTGGGTCCAGAGGCTGGAGGATTTTCTGAGGTTAAAGAGGAGATATTGTAGGAATAAAAGATAATTTGGATAAAGATCCAAATCACCAAATGGGATCATTTTAAAGGTAGACCTGTAGAATAACATAATCATGGGATGATGATGATAATCAAAACTAGTTGCTAAAGTAGAGTGAAAGTAAAAGTTAGTAGAAATGAGTAAATCAGAACACTCTGAATCTGGGGGTATGAATGAGTACAGTAACTGGCACAGATCATTCCCTCAGAAATGTTTGTTGAATTGAAAACTTTTGAATGTTTAAATGTTATCTATAATGCATTCTATATAGAAGATATATTGTAGCAGTCATCAGTATCCCAATGTATAAACTGGGATCCAGTGATTTCTGGTTCACAGAATTGGTGCAAGACAGAACCAGAATTTGTGTCCTGATCTACAGTTCATTTCAGAACAATTTAATAAGCATTTTGAATTTGTTCAAGTGCCAAACACCTTACCAGGTAATTGGAAAACAAAAATATTTGAGATTAAAAATTTGATCTAGTCACTTTTCTTCTAAAAATTCTTCAGTGATTACTGTTTTCAGAAGAATAACATACAAAATGCTAGAGAGGTGTATTTAAATAAAACCAGGTGAATAGGGAGAGTCTGGTGTAGACTGCTGGCTCCCTACAAAAATCACAGGGAAGCCCTGGCCAGTTTTGCTCAGTGGTTAGAGCATCGGCCTGTGGACCAGAGAGTCCAGGGTTCAGTTCCCGCTAGGGGCACGTACTTCAGTTGCAGTTTGTCCCCAGCCCCGGTTGGGGTTGTGTGGGTGGCAGCCACTCGATGTGTCTCTCTCACATTGATGTTTCTCTCTCTCTTCCCCCCTCTCTCCGTCCCACTCTATATGAAGATAAAATGCAAAAATGTCCTCGGTGAGGATAAAAAAACACAGGGAAACCTATTGATCAGTCAAAACTGAGTTTAATAAACTTGATGTAGTTGGGAGGACAGCATCTTGGTAGAATCTTGTTAGTGTCTCAAAGGGAGGACATTAATTTAGGGTATTTATAGGGTTTGGGCGAGTGTTTAGGTGGCTTAAGTGGGGTCTTTCAAGGTAGGGAATTGTTTGGGATTGGGTAGAGCTTGTAGCACTTGAGGATTGGTGAACAGCAGTTGAGGATTGGTGAACTCAAACATGATGCACTTTTTCAAAATTAAGTTTATTGGAGTGACATAGGTTAATAAAATCATATAGGTTTCACAAAACATGCACATCCAGCCAGCATACTTAGCATAATCGGGGTGCTGATTAAACTGCATTGGCTAATTGAATTTTTTTCCAGTGGTATGTTTAATCGATATACTACTAACAGTCCAAATAATAAAGCCATAATCTTATTTGCCACACTTAATGTACATGATTTTGTATTAGGAGAATAAAAATACATATATTTTTTCTCAAAAAATTTTTATAGATTTCAAATGTACCATTCTACAGTACATCAACTGCATATTGCATTGTGTGCCCACTACCCAAAGTCAGTTCTTCGTCTGTCACCATATGTACTTTACCCTTTAGTACCCCACCCCTTCCGTCTGGTAACCACCATACTGTAGTCTAGGTCTATGAGTTTTTGGTTGGTTGTTTTTTTGTTTTGTTTTTTTTCATTTGTCGTTTTCCCGCATATGAGTGAAATCACATGGTTTTTAACTTTTTCTGTCTGACTTTTTCATGGGGCCAACATTACCCGGGCAAGGATAACACAAAAAAGGAAAGCTACAGATCAGTATCTCTGATGAATACAGATGTAAAAGTTCTGAAAAAATATGAGCAAATTGAATACATTAAAAAAATAATACATCACAATCAAGTGGGGCTCATTCCTGGGGCACAAGGATGGTTCAGCACACACAAATCAATCACTACAATACACCACATTAACAAACTAAAGGGTAAAAATCACATGATCATATCAATAGATGCAGAAAAAGCTCTTGACAAGATATAACATCCATTTATAATTAAAACACTCAACTAAATAGATATAGAACAGGGATTTTCAACCCTTTTCATCCCATAGCATAGATAAAGTAATTACTAAAATTCTGCAGCACACCAAAAAATATATATTTTGCCGATCTGACAAAAAAAAATAGATATAATTTGGATTCATTCACACTGGATGGCTATTGTTGTATTGGCTGTTGTCATTTTCTTTTATTCTTTGTGTATAGATTTTTTTGTTTTTGTGTATAGATTTTTATATAGTTTTGACCTGGGACTCATACAAAGATTGTTCAGAAACTACGACTATGCTGAAGTTATTCAAGTGAATTTTGGTTTGGTTTTAGAGGACAACAGCATTAAATCTAAAGTACATCAAATTTCCCATTGAAGTTAATGATTCTTGTTATTTTGCTCAGAAGATCAGCCAGAATCTGCTTTTGGTGATTTGAAAATAAATGTGAATCCAATGTTTGTATCTTACTATTTATTGTAAGAGCTCTTACATTATGTTCCATGACATTTTTGTTTGGAAGGAAGGGGAAAAAAGGGAGTATGGTCAAGTAGTGTAACTTTTTAATTTTGCTTCAGCAGTGTGAGACATTGTTTTAATTACATAGTTACATAAAGAACAGATGAGATACTTAAATATAAAATCTAAATAAAGGATTATACTTAATTCAAAAAGAAGTTCACACCTCCCCTAATTATGTCAACTAATTACTTAGAATGCATTCGAATTTTATAGTTTAAGAAAAATTCTCTTGATTAGAATAACCTCTCCAAAAGTTTCTCTGTAAAACAGTTTAGAATCTTTTTTTTTAAATCCTGAAAAACAAACCTTCCTATATTAAGCCTTCCTATATTAAGATTTATATCTGATTTGACTCATTTTAAATTCAGAATGCATATAGTTTCTGTTCGGAGACCAGTATACATGTTTATAAACCAGTTTACCATTACAAAGCTAAACTAGTCATCTGAGATCCAGTCAGCTGGAGATTATTTTTTAGATATTTTTTCTTTATTGATTTTAGAGAGAGAAAGGGAGAGGGAGAGAGAGAACATCAGTTGGCTACCTCCTGCATGTCCCCCACTGGAGATTTGGCCCACAACCTGGGCATGTGCTCTGACCAGGAATTGAACTGGCAACCTCTTGGTGCATGGGTCAGTGCTCAACCATTGAGCCATACCAACAGGTCCCCATTGGAAATTTTTAATTTTTTTTTTAATCCTCACACAGGGATATTTTTCCATTTATCTTCAGATAGAGTGGGAGGGAGGGATGGAGGGACGGGGAGAGAGAGCTAGAGAGCGCAACATTGATGTGAGAGAGACACATCGATTGGTTGCCTCCCGCATGACCTCAGCCAGGGCCAGGGACTGAATTGCAACCGAGGTACGTGCCCTTGACCAGAATGGAACCCAGTTGGAAATTTTTAGCTTCAAGTAATGGCTCAGCTTCATTGGTTGATAAAGGGATATGTTGCAATACATTGTTCTCTTTTTTTATTTATTTATTTTTTTAATCCTCACCCGAGGACATTTTTTCCATTTTTTTTTTTTTTTCAGACAGAGTGGAAGGGAGAGAGAGGACGAGAGAGAGAGAGAGAGAAACATCGATGTGAAAGGGACACATCGAGTGGCTGCCACCCGCGTGACCAACCAGGGCCGGGGACAAAGTGCAACCGAAGTACGTGCCCTTAGCGGGAACCGAACCCGGGTCTCTCCGGACCACAGGCCGACGCTCTAACCGCTGAGCCAAACTGGCCAGGACGTGTTCTCTTTTTTTAAATGAGGTCATCTTTCTTCATGGAGATTTATATTTGTTTCTACTCAAATGCTAAGAAGACTCCCAACTTAATTCCACATTAAATAAAAAGTCTGTGTATATTTTTTGGACCTTAAAAATAGTGAGAAATCTAGCCTCAAATCCATGTGAAGATAAATAAGAGGCAGTGAATCTATGCAAGACTTGTTCTTCCTCTTAACCAAGGTGAAATCTTCAAGTTTCTGTGCTATTTCTGCAGGGTATTTTGTTTTCTAGATCACTTTTACACTGTGAGTGTAGCACTTCTTTGTGTATATAAGGCTGTCTTGAACCCTACACCCTACCCTGGGTAAGCCCAAGGCATTGCTTCCTGTCCTTTTTAGACTAGCCCTTAAAAATCCAAGCTTTAGGGACCTAAAATTGTTCACATTCTTGGGCTTGTATTTCTACTGCTTCTCTGCCCTGAGGTGAAATCTTTACTTTTAAAAGCTAAACCATTCTGTCTGGCCAGTGTGGCTCAATGGTTGAGCATTACCCCATGCACCAAGAGGTCGCCGGTTTGATTCCCAGTCAGGACATGCCCCAGTTGTGGGCCCAATCCCTAGTGGGGGGCATTTAGGAGGCGGCTAATTGATGTTCTCTCTCGATGTTTTTATCTCTCTCCCTCTCACTTCCTTTCTCTCTAAAATCAATAAAGGAAAAAGTAAAAGCTAAAACATTTATTTAGAGGGCATTATTAATATTTTTAATATAGCATTTTTGATATTTCCTTTTAGAAGGAGGATTTTAAGATCTCTGGTTCATCATATTTCTGGAAACTGAGTTCTTATTCCTTGATTTGAGAAAGGCTGCCTGAAATCATAATTTGCCAGGATTTTGTGTTTTTTTGTTTGTTTGTTTTTGTTTTTGTTAATCCTTATGTGAGGATACTTTTCCCTTGATTTTTTTTTAGAGTGGTTGCCTCCTGCACAAACCCAACCAGGGCTGGGGATCAAACCTGTAACCCAGGTACATACCCTTGACCAGGAATTAAACATGAGACCCTTCGGTTCGTAGGCTAATGCTGTAACCACTGAGCCAAACCAGCAAAAGCTAATTTGCTAGGATTTAAGGCTACTTCTGTGAGGGGAAGGAGAAAGGATTTGTCAGTACGTGCACCAGTCTCCAATAGTATCTCATCAATTAAGTTCAATTTATCACCCTTTTTGAGCATCTTCTTTGTTGAAGGCATTGTGCTTGGCGTCAATATTCCTGAGGGAATTAACAATTTAGGATAGATTGTGTGTTTGACGTGCTTTCTACTTATAATTGAGTTGCCTAAACCAGATTAAGTGCTGAGAGAGCGTGAGACCAGCTAAAGAGCGTGTGAACCTTCATGTGTTAGGGTTTAATCTCTTGGCAGTATTCTGCATAAATCCAGTGGAAATATTTTCTCTCCTGTTACAAATGTAGTTCCTCCTTTCCCCTCTCTGTATGTAACTCACCTGTTATGGTGAATGAGAAACATATAGAAAAACTTGCCTCTGTCAAGTCTTCGCTGAATCTCTTCAAGTTCGTTTCTTCATCTGTTTTTCTAGAGTAATTTATACAAATCTCTGTTAGGTCATTTACGCAATCTCTTTAAAATGCACTGTTTGACAGTTGTTTTTTCCTCCTATACCAAGTTACCTACATTGATAATAGTAATAATAAAGGCTTTATTTGTGAGTACTGTATATGTGGCTGGACACAGGTATAGATTACATTTCAACTTTATAACAAACCATATCTTACTAACTGACTCTACAGAGGTTGCAGATTCCTGACATAGATTGCTGTTATTATATGACTTGGTTAACTACTTGTTATTCTGCTCTATTTCAAGGATCTTAACAATAGATTTGAAATTCAGCCAGGTGATGCTCGTCTATATATAAATGGAATTCATGTTGATATGGATGCTTATGATCCTTTTAGGTAAGTATTGAATTATTGATACAAGCTAACTGTGGTTTTATAAAGTAATATTGTCCTGAATGTACTATTTGTCAGAATTCAAATAAACACTTTAAAGGTAAAGCAAATACATGTTTTGATTATATAAAATACCTCTGTTATTTTTGTAGAATATTCTCTTAAGTATCTTAGAATGTCAGAACTGGGAGAGAACATGGAGACATTTGTTGAGAAAATTGAAGTTTCTGAGTCTTAGGCCTATACTTATCTCATTATTTGAAACCAACTGTCTTTCTTTGAAAAGGAGATTTATCCTTGAGCAGGGAAATTTCTTGGCATTGGGTTGAGCAGCCAGGGAGCTCTACCCTCCAGAAAGGGACTGAAAGGAACATGAAGTTTTTCTTTAGAAGAAAGAAATTAACAGGAAGAATTTAAAGTACTTGTATATGTCAGAAAGGACATTTGAAATTATAGAATTCAGGATGCCTTTTCCTTAGGTCAAAAAAATTCTTCAAAAATGCTGCGGGGCAGAATTCAATAGTTTTTTATTCATCATGGCCACTGGCCCATAAATCAGTCATGGGCCAAGAGAAGAGAAATCAATTGAATTCGTTTTATTTTTAAAGAGGAGCATAAAAGTACTTTTAAAAAGTAACGTTTAGAATATAAAATAAATTTTGTAAGCATAATACTTGAATTCAGACATTCGGTTTTAATTCAGTTGAATATATTTCATTGAACTTAAAGTAATGAAATGTTCATTGTATTTTCTTACCAGTTTGGAAGTATATGGGAAAATACAGGAAAGACTGAGTAGAGTGAGTAGTTCAAATGGAGCTTTTCTCTTTATTTAATTGGATCCTTGGACCTAGTATTGGGAAAATGATAATCTAAGACACAAGGCTAAGTACTACACACAGAAAGGATAGAGCAGTTGTTAGCTCCTGGCTTGTACATGTCAAAGGGACAAACGTTACATCTGTGCTCAGGACAGTGAAAACAGGTTTTAGAAAAGCAGTGAAATGGGAGGTAGATTGTGGAAAGTTTCCTGTCAGTGTATGGGGAAATTGTCATAGCAGGAACATCTCTGTATGTAATTTAGAAAGGCTGTCGGCTGTTCGAGAAATACAGCCCCCGTGGCTCCTCCACCAGGTGACCATGATCTGTAGGCTGTGGGATGCACTTTTGTTCCTCATTGAACTGATCGCTGGTTGTAGGTATTATAATTCCCTTAGAGAAAAAGAAAATATGTGAGAATATTATCTTCTGACATTTTTAGTATACAATAAACAAAGAGGTTATCCAAAAAAGACCGGACCAGGTAGGTAAAATCAGTGTGAAGAGGTTGATAAGTGGAAGAAAATGATATGGGCAAAGAGGAGAGAAAGAAAATTGTCATATTACAGAAGATATATCCTCGATCTAGAGAGAGGTTCATTTGGGATAAAAAGGGGGAGAGGTAAGTAATTATTTTGCACTCCTTCCTACCTCCTGTGTCCCATTGCCTGCTTGGTTTGTGGAGAACTGATACTATGCCCTGTGGCCTAGCCCTTCTTCCTCCGATCCTGGACATAGTTGGGGGAGCCAGAGCCTCTATGGGTTAGGTCAGCATTGGTTCAATCAAGGCTGTGCTGAAGCCTCTCTCTCACCCCCAGAGAAGCGAAGACAGTAGGAGGCTGGGGAGAAGTGCAGGGAGGACCCTGTAAAGTGGAGGATTTCCATGAATGGTGCCTTAAATCTCTCCTTAGAGCCACCGACACATAAAGTAGCCACCTCAGCACATACTTGACCAGACGGAAACTGGTACAATACTTCTCATTTTGATAGCCAACCTGTCTGTGCTTGAGTGCTGTCACTACAATAACTGCCGGAAAGAAAGAAGTAACTAAGGTGTCTTGCTATCCCCACTTGTGTAAGCTTTTCTATATCTTAATGAAGTTGTCTGGCTCAATTCTTTTGGCCTCTCGGTAAATATGTATTTTTAATGCAAGCAACATTAAGATTCAGTATTATATAAGCAATTCAATATTGAAATTCAATTTATTGAGTATCTGAATGCCCACTGTGGTATAGAAACAGCTTGATATTTGGGGTACACTGGTGAACAAGATAAAAATCTTGCCTAGGTGAAATTCACAGTCTAGTGGAATAGCTGATATTAAGTAATTACAGTGTGATAAGGTGTATAAAAGATAAAGTGCAGTGCTTTGGGAGTTTATTAACTCCAGAGATTTAAATTAGTTCTTGATGGAATGTGGGGACAGTGGATATCCGATTTCTCCATGGAAGTGATATTTAAGCTAAGATTTAAAGGATGAATCAGACAAATGAAGGAGTAGAAGTGCTGCAAGCATGGCATATTTGAGAAAATGGAAAATCTAGTATGGAAAGACTCTGGAGTGAGAGGAGATGGAGAAAACAGATGACTCAGGTGAGCAAGGATCAGATGTGAAATCAGGCTTTTTGTGTGTTTTTTTTTTTTTTTTTTTTTTAATAAGTTTTTATTGATTTTAGAGAGGGGAAGAAGAGAGAGAAATGTCAGTCGGCTGTCTTATGCACACCCCCTGCTGGGGATCGAGCTTGAAACCCAGGCGTGTGCCCAGACTAGGAATTGAACTGGTGACCTCTTGGTGCATGGGACAATGCTCAACCAACTGAACCACACGAGCCAGGGCTGGAACCAGGTTTTGAATTTGGACCTTCTATCTCAAGGGTAGGAGAAGACAGTGAAGGACTCTAAGGAAATCTAAAGATAGTAACTATATATTTAAAAGAGAAGCATGAGAAATTATTTAGAAATCCAGAGATACATGGAGTTTTACTGATAAATAAATCTAGCATATTTAAAGAACCTGGGTTTTGTTGTTTTTTTTTAATTTTTTTTCTTTATTAATTTTTAGAGAGAGAGGAAGGTAGAGGGAGAGAGATCTAGAAACATCGATGAGAGAGAACATTGATTGGCCATCTCCTGCATGCCCCCTACTGGGAATCGGGCCCACAACCTGGACATGTGCCCTGACTGGAAATTGAACCGGCGACCTCTTGGTGCATGGGTCGACGCTCAACCACTGAGCCACACTGGCTGGCCTGGGTTTTTTTAAATCAAGTACTCATGATTTAGGAAGAGCAAGGAGGAAATTAATGCTTGCTGAGGGCAACTATGTGCTCTGCAGTAAATTAATTTAATGCTAAAACCCTATAAAGTGATTATGACTGTTTTCTTTATATAGATGGAAAAATGAAAACTCAGATCTCACACAAAGATAGGGACACAGCTAGCAAACATTATCAGGATTTGAAGTCTCATGCCTTTTCCTATGTACCTTGTAACTATTTAATTTTTCTCTTAATGGTTTTTCTTGGAAACTAGTTTAAGATAATAAAGACGATAGCTGTAAAAACCATGGGGAATATTTAACATTGTATTACATAAAGATGTACCTGATCAGTAAGCATCATAAAATTTTTAAAATGAAGAGAACATTGGCAGTATAATCCAAAATTTTTATTTTATATGTGAGAAAATTTGGACTAAAGGGATTAAGAACTTAAAGCCACATATGAAATAATGCTACAGCCCAGACTAAATCTTATTATTAGATTGGTGATTTGTGATATACAAGCTATTGCTCTTTTTATTACATTTCTAATAAATTTTATTTTTGGGGGTAAAACGTTTGCTTTGTAAAGCAGTGGGCAAAACTGTCTAGGATTCAGACATGCAGAGCTGAAGTTTTAAACACTTATGAAGCAGCTTTCTTAAGAATTTAGATATTACATGTCTGCTTTTTAAAATGTGGATCACTATAGTTCTCTCTTAAAACTGTATTCTAAAGTCCATATGTTGCTTTATTCTGATTTCACTCATTTCTAAAAGGGGAAGTCAGTAGGATTATTTATTAATGTTGTTATTTTTAGCAGTAACATTTTCTGCCATGTTTAAGAGCTACCGAATTATATATGTGGTAAGAAATTTTAATATGTATTCTAAACAGATGTGAACTTCCATATATTAATAGGGCATTCTTTATACTAAAATTTTATATTTAGATCATATTTGATCTTGTTTTTGCAGTAGATTTATCAAAAGAGGAATGTAGTATATTTTTCTCTTCATTTTTGGCTTGCTCAGGAGTGATCATATTCTTGCTTCTTTGGTAAGGAATATTATCAATATACCTTGCTGTCTAATCTCTTAAGTAAGATTTTGTTAACCACTAAAAACAAAAAACCCTCCACATAACTTTAACCTGGGTAACTAATTAGAACTCTTTGTCTTATTTGTTAATGAGTTTAATGTAAATATATAAAATATATATATATATAATAATTTTAATAAAAGTACCAGTGAAACTTGTTTCTAATGCTTGAGAAAGCTATAAATTTTAAAGGATTTTTTTAAATGTTGGCAAATCAAAATAAAACATTTCTTTTATTTGAATGTGCAGTATTTTGGATATGCTGAAGCAAGAAGGAAAAATAATGAATGGCCTTCGCAGTCTTGGGTTCAACGGAGAAGAGATGAGCGAATTTTTAAAATTAAATTCACCTGTTTGGGAAAATAGCTATGTGTTAGATATTAGGCATTCTTCAATAATGGTAAGCGCTCATGTAATTTCTGTTTTAAAACCTTTAGTAAATTTTAGACTTAATATAAAACCAAATATTGTCAGGCTTTAAATAAATTTAAGCAGTTTGAAAGAGGTTGTATAGCAGAACTCAGAAGAAAAAGGAAAAATACCTATTCGTCCCCTCTCACTCTTGTATCTTCTTTCCCCTTCCTGTATTGTTTACATTTCCTCACAAGAACACCCACTCACTAGTTCAGTATTCTTTCCAGCTTTAAAGGTAAAAACAAAACAAACGCAAACAACAAAATTACTACATGTACGATAGCAACACCAAATAGTTAAAATCTGAGGACTGTAAGATGGCCACCTTGATATAATGAAGATCTTGCCCAGACGGTTTTCATTGTGCTCCTAAATTCTGGTCTGTGTAATATAGCCTGAGTGAAGGTTTTGAAATGTGATCACATCGCTCTCCCTTCCTTAAAGCACAAAAACAGTCCTTAGTATGGCCTATGAGGCTATAGGTGGTCTACTCCTTCCTTTAATTTCTTAGACTATGATACATTCTTTTCACTACTATCCTTTATCTCATGCTTGGAAAGCAAATTCTCCTCTATCCAGTCAGTATCCCCACCCCCCCAGCCCCCCAGACTTCGGCTCCAAACTCTCCTAGGTTATTTTTTAATATACACATTGTGTCAAAGAATCTCCAAGAATACCACCAAGTTTGGTGATTTGCTAAAAGGATTCAAACCATGGTTATGATTTCTTAGAGCAGAAGAGTACAAAGTAATACCAGCAGAGGGAGAGGGCTGGGGGTGGAGTCAGAGGAAGCCAGGTGTAAGCTTCCAAGAATCTGCTTCTAGTGAAGTTCTACAGGACGTGCTTTATTCAATGTGTGACTATACATGCAAAGTGCTACCTGCTAGGGAAGTTTGCTTGAGCCTGGGAGTTCAGAGTGTTGAAAAACAGTATGTTATATATGCATAGAATGGCTATGTGATTGATCTCAGCCACTGAAACTCCTGACCGCCAAAGGAAAGCAGATGTTGACCATAAATCATACATAAAGCATGCAGCAAGGTCCTAAGCATGCAGAAAACTCTTAGCAATCAGAACATTCCAAGAACTCAATTCCCAGGAGCCAGCCTGGAGAAACTTTATCACAAAAATGGGCCTTTCTTGGGAATGTGAAGGTGTGAGCAACCCAGGCTTGATGAATTAACTCTCTCTCTCTCTCTCTCTCTCTCTCTCTCTCTCTCTCTCATACACACATGTGTGTATATACATATTTATTGTATTATAGAACTACACTCTCTGTATACTTAACAGTTATCATTTTTATTTGTCCTGTGATTCTTTGATGTCTGTTTTTTCTAGACTATATAAACTTCTTGAAAGTAGGAATTTTATGCATATATCTCTGATTATAGCAGTGTTCAATAAATATAAATATTCCTTCAGTGGCACCATCAAATGTCAAACCAATATAAAACATAATTTTTAACAATGAAACTCTGGGATCATTCTAATTACAACATAATCAATATAAGAATGTTCATATCCCCATTATGATTTAACATTATTATAAAAAAAATAAGGATTAGAAATGAGAAAATAAAAGTGTTGCATGATATAAAATTATATAACTAAAACTCCTCAAGGAAAGCCATTATACTTACTGAGACTTTAGTAAAAATGAGTTTGAAGTGATAGTAAACAGATAAAAAACTTTTTTTCCATAAACTGTTTGGACAGCAAAATGATTTATAATATAAAAATTCTAATTCTTAATATCTTAATAACTACTGTGTAATAAAATGATCTTAATGACTAATAATAAAAACTGCAACTCAAGCAAGGAGATGGAAGAAAAGGATAAAAGAACACAGGGAAAGAGAATATTAACTGTCATGGCCTTTTAAAAATTCTGGCTGTGGTGCCCTTACCATGTTCATATACTTTGATCTGGAAACTATCATAAGGAAATAGAGAAAAGTCTTTATACCCAATGATATGATCATCACTGCATGTTTTAAAAACTAAACAGAAATGAGTTATATGTAAACCAGAAAGGTTGTAAATTATATAGCCACACTAGTGAGTATTATTCAGACATTAAGATAATGTTTATAAATATGTTTTAATAATAGGGACAATGACTGTGTTCTCATGTGAAGTAAAAAATATGGACATATGAGGTCATCATGTGAAAAGGTGGACATAGGATCAGAAGCTAAGTTATTAGTGGGTGATGTGATTAGTGGATAGTTTTGTATTTTTTTCATTCTTTTCTGTAATTGTAAATTTTTAGCTGTGGATATGTATTATACAGGGGTAGGCAAAGTAGGTTTACACTTGTAATACAAATAAGTCATACAAGAATAAACTCTGTTTCATGTACTCACAATTGTAAATCTACTTTTGCCCACCCCTGTATTATCAGAAAAAAGGTTTTAAGTGGAAAAATATAATCTCTCAGTGTCTTAAATGTCTTACTAATTGTTTGATGTAAAAATCTCAGGGTTTTGCTCTGAAATATCTCAGTTATTACAGTTACTTTTGTCCTACTTGAATAGCCTTTCCACTTAGAAATTTATTCCGCCATCTAAGAATCATGGAATGATAACAGCACCATGAACATCAAAGACCTCAGACTCAGGAAAAATTACATAAGTTATTTATGAGTTACTATTCTTTTTCTTCTCTAAGACTTTTAGCTACATGTATATTAGACCTTGGCCTGCGTTGCTCATCTCTTACACTTTGTTTTCATTTTGTATTTTTTCTCTCTGTGTGCTTTAGTTAGTATATGTTCTATAGCTTTTATTTCATTTTATTTATTGATGTTAGAGAGAGAGGAAGGGAGAGGGGGAGAGAGATAGAAACATCGATGAGAGAGAACATCTACTGACCGGAAATTGAACTGGCAACCTCTTGGTGAATGGGTTGACGCTCAACCACTTAGCCACATTTGCTGGGCTGTTCTATAACTTTTAAAAGGGGTTTTATTTTTCTTATGTCTAAGCCTTTAAATTTGAGAGGGGAGGTGAAAGACTTCATTGCCTCCTGTACTGCTAATTAATATAAATGTTTCTTTCTCTTAGTTTGTGGAGAGGAATTTTTATACAATTTTATTTTTTATTATAAAAATAAACATACAAGTAAAAGTCAGGGTTTTGGATGGAAGGCTTCATGTAAAAGGCCATAGTAATATAAAATTTTTGCATATGATGTTTTTCTTAACTAAAAAATATTCAACCTACTTCCTATATTTAATCAGTCTAATACAGAACATTTTGTATTATTTTCATTTGTCCTTTGATAGAGTGAAATCTGCCTTTGAAAGTGATTTGCGTATTAATATAGCTTTCACAGATTTCTGTATTTCTGTATTGTTTTCTAGTGGATTAATGACTTAGAAAATGATGCTTTGTATGTTGCATGGTCTGCAAGTTGCCAGGAACTTTTGAAATCAGTATTCCCTGGAAAAATACCTTCCATAAGGCGTAATTTTCATAATTTGGTGAGTTTCATTTTTGACCATTTTATGTACATTTTTATTAAGATATTAGCATTCTTTTTGGATACCCCAATCTTGGTAAATAGGCAGCTGTGTAATAAGGAAATATTTGCCTGATGCAACAAGCTCGAGTGGCATGGCTGAGTAGGTATCAAAAGCAAGCAATGTCATATAATCTGTCTCTTGTTACTTAGCCATCATGTGCTGTAATAATACCAATATTAAGTCAATGGGCTACTTTTACGTTTCCTGAAAGGAATTTATGATAGAACTTTTCTTCTTTTATAAAGAACTAATGATTAAAATTTTGTACATTTCAGGAGAAAATACATGAATACCATTTTATCATCTTAGCATATAAATTCATTATTACAACAACTTTATAGAACTTTATTTTTTTTTTTTTTTTTTTAATCCTCACCCGAGGACATTTTTCCATTTTTTGTTCAGATAGAGTGGGAGGGGGAGAGAGAGAGAGAAACATCGACGTGAAAGGGACACATCGACGTGAAAGGGACACATCGAGTGGTTGCCACCCGCACAACCCAACCAGGGCCGGGGACAAACTGCAACCAAGTTACATGCCCTTAGCGGGAACTGAACCCGGGTCTCTCCGGACCGCAGGCTAACGCTCTAACCGCTGAGCCAAACCGGCCAGGGCTTTTTTTTTTTTTTTCTTTTTAGAACTTTAAATTGTGGAGAAACACCTGGGCTTTATTTTATTTTATTTTATTGCGTGGGAAGTAAATATCTTAGTTTCTACATTAACCTCAAACGATCAGTTATATTAATGCTTTTGGAAGGTCAAAATTCAATTACTATTTTATTTTTTCAAAGATTTATCACAGAAAATTCAATGAGCATTTAGAATAAGATATTTCACTTCTTTTAAAAAATATTTATGCTGTGCTTCAAAAAGAGAACGAATAACATGTTATTAAATGCCATATATTACCGTATTTGGATGTGCAGCCTTTAGAAATCCTTCATGAACTGTGGAATTCTTATATCCATTTTTCAAAATTCTTTAGAATTGCTAAAAATGTCTTTTTAAGAACCTTGAAATTGTATGCTTTTAGCTACAGTAATTAGACTAAACTTGAATTTCATGAAAATCTTAAAATGTTAAAACAATGATGATAAACTATCTACTTTCTTTTAGGTTCTGTTTATTGATCCTGCTCAAGAATATACCTTGGATTTAATAAAACTTGCTGAACGTTTATATTATCATAACATTCCTCTTAGGTAATTGTCAATTTATAACAGTTAAACTGTCAACTGAAGGAGGTCCATTGATTTTCATCTTGTATTACAGAGTATTAATGTGGGATTCAGTCCAGTGGTTTCTCTCTAGTGCAGCGATTCTCAACCTGTGGGTTGCGATCCCTTTGGAGGTCAAATGACCCTTTCACAGGGGTCACCTAAGACATAACAGCAGCAGAATTACAGTTATGAAGTAGCAACGAAAATAATTTTATGGTTGGGCGTCACCACAACATGAGGAACTGTATTAAAGGGTCGCGGCATTAGGAAGGTTGAGAACCACTGCTCTAGTGCCTAACACAGTAGAGCTATGTGTTATGAAGTGTCATATGCCTTTAATATAGACTCTGTTAATCAAAGCTGCTTGGTAATCTTATTTACTCTGTCTTCCCGAGAGGAGGATCCGATAACATTGGAAACGAAGATGGATCCATTTCCCTGTGGTTGGGTTAACAGTACACACCCTCCCAGCTCCCCTAACCCCCAGAAAAACATAGTCATTTGGTAATGTCACTACCAGAGAGTATACGTTTTGGAGCAATCCATCAGATATCAAGATTTGAGTGAACAGGCATAGTAAAACAAACCTTTTCAAATAATAATATTCCCCCTTCCCCCTATTTACTAACACATTCTCTCCACTTAGATGTTATAGTCTAATGATGTTTAAAAACCATAGTTTAGGTTTAAGGGGTAGTTGTGACTTTACTTATTCATATTTTCTTTTTTCTAGAATTGGTTTTGTGCTCATTGTTAATACAGATGATGAAGTTGATGCAACAAATGATGCTGGAGTTGCTCTTTGGCGCGCTTTCAACTATATTGCAGAAGAACATGATATATCACAAGCATTTGCTTCCATAGCACACGTGAGTTTATGCACTAGGCATAATTTATTTAGATTTTATAGTATGTTTCTTGCATTACTATACTTAATATTATTACATTAACGTTTCAAAGTTTATAAAAAACTATTGTCGGCATTAATACAGATGATGGATTTTATTCTTAACCACTCCCAACTGAAGTGCATAATGTTGTCCCCAATTTAAAAATTATGCAACTGAGGTTCTACCAAAATTAATGAACTTAACTTAGGTTAACCCAGCCAATAAGGGAATTTAAATTATATATGTAAGTTTAGAGAAAATTATTAGGGAATAATCTTGAATAGGTCTTGAGTAACTATGAATAGAAAAAAATTATTGCAAAGTAGAATATTCTAAATGACAAAGTATATAGATACTTTCTAGAGAATTTCAAAGGAGAAGGAGATCACTTTATAACAAATTGGTGTGGAAATGGTAAGATTGATACTGAATCTGACAAAGAGATTATGTAAGAAAAGTCAGAAATTGGTAAGAACCTGATTAAGAAAGAATAAAAGACAACGATTATTTCATATAAATGTATTTAAAAATTAGAATTAAGAAAGTCAGATTATAACTTAAAAAATAACTTCTGTTCATTTTTAAATTCATTGATCTTTAGCTTATCAACCATTATTGTAAACTCCGAATGATTCTTCAGACTGAGAAGGAAATTACCAAAGCACTGTCAATTTTCTAGCCTCTTACTCTAGCTCCTTGGAAAACCACTAAGCCCCTCATTAACTCACGATTCTGGGGTTTAGGAACTACTTACACTCCACTGACTTGGAATGTACTTTGTACTGTAGTATATTGTGCTATGGAATACATGTCAATATTGTATCTCAGTCTATTAGTTTTACTGATTGGTTTTAAGTGTTTGTAAGGGGCTTAGGCAAATTGACATATCTTTTATTAAAGTCCAACCACCTTATTATAAGAGGATCAATGTGATATTCAAAACTAAGAAACTTGAAGACCTTCCAAAATTACTTTTACCTAAGTTATCTTAAGTATTTCTTTTTTTATTAATTTGTTTTTGTTACAGATGTTTCTCCTTGTACCCCTATTGACACCCTCCTCCCCATTCCCCCCACCCCATCCCCAGCTTTGTTGTCTGTGTCCATTGGTCATGCATACATGCATATAAGTTCTGTGGTTTATCTCTCCCCCCCCAAACACCCCTCCTCTGAGGCTTGTCAGTCTGTACCCCACCTCTATGTCTCTGGGTCAATTTTGTTCATGTTTTAGTTCATTATATTCCACAAATAAGTGAGATCATGTGATATTTGTCTTTCTCTGCTTGGCTTGTTTCGCTTAGGATAATACTCTCCAGGTCTTTCCATGCCATCTCAAAGGATAAGAGATCTTTCTTTCTTACAGCTGCATAGTATTCCATTGTGTACATGTACCATAGCTTTTTGATCCATTCGTCTACTGATGGACACTTGGGTTGTTTCCAGATGTTAGCTATTATAAATAGTGCTGCTGTGAACATAGGGGTACATATATTCTTTCTGATTGGTGTTTCAGTTTTTTAGGGTATATTCCTAGAAGTGGGATAACTGGGTCAAATGGCAGTTCAATTTTTAACTTTTTGAGGTAACATCATAGTGTATTCCATAGTGGCTGCATCAGTCTGCATTCCCAGTGCACTAGAGAGTCCCCTTTTCTCCACATCCTCGCCACCACTTGTTGTTTGATGATTTATTGATGGGGGCCATTCTAACAAGTGTGAAGTGATACCTCATTGATGTTTTAATTTGCATTTCTCTGACAATTAGTGATGTTGAGCATTTTTTTATATGTTTCTTGGCCATTTATATGACCTTTTTTTTTGGAGAGGTGTCTATTTAGGTCCTCTGCAATTTTTTAATTGGGTTCTTTGTCTTCCTTTTGTTGAGTTATATAACCACTGTATATATTTTGGAAATTAACCCCTTATCTGATGCATCATTGGAGATTATGGTCTCCCATATAGTGGGATTCCTTTCTGTTTTGATGGTTGTTTCTTTTGCAGTTCAGAAGCTTTTTAGTTTGATGTAGTCCCATGTGTTCATTGTTTCCTTTGTTTCTCTTGCCTCAGGTGTTGTATCATTGAAAATTCTGCTGCGTAT
This sequence comes from Molossus molossus, assembly GCF_014108415.1. Taxonomy (NCBI): domain Eukaryota; kingdom Metazoa; phylum Chordata; class Mammalia; order Chiroptera; family Molossidae; genus Molossus; species Molossus molossus. The sequence continues at coordinate 46,612,805 of NW_023425403.1, read as the reverse complement.
GAAGTCTGAAATTTTGTTGCCCACATTTTCTTCTAGAAATTTTATGGATTCATGAGTTACATTTAAGTCTTTTATCTATTTTGAGTTTATTCTTGTGTATGGTGTCAGTTGGTGGTCTAGCTTCATTTTTTTGCAAGTAGCTGTCCAGTTTTCCCAGCACCATTTATTGAAGAGACTGTCTTGACTCCACTGTATGTTCTTGCCACCTTTGTCAAATATTAATTGAGCATATTGTGTTGGATCATTTCTGGCTTCTCTATTCTGTTCCATTGACCTATATCTGCCTGTTCTTGTGCCAGTACCAGGCTGTTTTGATAACAGTGGCTTTGTAGTATAACTTGATATCTGGTAATGTGATCCCTCCTACTTTGTTCTTCTTTTTCAAGATTGCTGTGGCTATTCGGGGCCTTTTTTGGTTTTATATAAACTTATATAAACTACTTCTGTGAAATATGTTGTTGGTATTTTGATGAGGATTGCATTGAATCTATAGATTGCTTTGGGTAGTGTAGGCATTTTAATGATGTTAATTCTTCCAGTGCATGAACAAGGTATATGCTTCTACTTTTTTATATCTTCCTCTGTTTCTTTTTTTAATGACCTGTAGTTTTCTGTGAAGAGGTCTTTTACTTACTTTGGTTAAGTTTATTCCTAGGTATCTTAATTTTTTTTGCCGCGATGGTAAATGGGATTGTTTTTTTGTTTCTCTTTCTATGATTTCATCATTGATGTATAAGAATGGCGTCAATTTCTTTTTTTTAATTTCATTTTTGTTACAGATGTTTCTCCTTTTTTACCCCATTGACACCCTCCTTCCCATCCCCCATGCCCCGTTCCCAGCTTTGTTGTCCATGTCCATTGGTTATGCATACACGCATATAAGTTCTGTGGTTTATCTCTTCCCACCTCCCACCACCCCCTCTTCTGAGGGTTGTCAGTCAGTACTCTACTTCCATGTTTATGGGTCTACCCTATTTCTTAGACTGCTATGTTCATTATATTCCATATATAAGTGAGATCATGTGGTATTTTCTGCTTGGCTTGTTTCACTTAGGATAGTACTTTCCAGGTCCCTCCATGTCATCCAAAGGCTACGTGATTTTTCTTTCTTACAGCTGCATAGTACTCCATTGTGTATATGTATCACAGCTTTGTTCTCCATTCATCTACTGATGGACATTTGGGCTGTTTCCAGATCTTAGCTATTGTAAATAGTGCTGCTTTGAACATGGGGGCACATACATTTTTTCTGATTGGTGTTTCAGGCTTCTTAGGGTATATTCCTAGAAGCGGGATCACTGGGTCAAATGGAAGTTCAATTTTTAATTTTTTGAGGTAACACCATATTGCTTTCCATAGTAACTGCACCAGTTTGCATTCCCGCCAGCAGTGTACTAGAGTTCCCTTTTCTCCACACCCTTACCAACACTTGTCGTTTGATGATTTGTTGATGGTGGCCATTCTGACAGATTTCAGGTGACATCTCATTGTTGTTTTACTTTGCATCTCTCTGATGATTAGTGATGTTGAGCATTTTTTCATATGTCTCTTGGCCATTTGTATGTCCTGTTTGGAGAGGTGTCTATTCAGCTCCTCTGCCCATTTTTTAATTGGGTTCTTTGTCTTCCCTTTGTTGAGTTGTGTGAGTACTCTATATATTTTGGAAATTAACCTCTTATCTGATGTATCATTGGCAATGATGTTCTCTCATACAGTGGGTTGCCTTTTCATTCTGGTGGTTGTTTCTTTTGCTGTGCAGAAACTTTTAAGTTTGATGTAGTCCCATGTGTTCATTTTTTCCTTTTTTTCTGTTGCCTTAGGTGATGTATCAGTGAAAATTCTGCTGCGTATGATGTCCAAAATTTTGTTGCCTACATTTTCTTCTAGAATTTTTATGGATTCATGGGTCACATTTAAGTCTTTTATGCATTTTGAGTTTATTTTTGTGTATGGTGTAAATTGATGTTCTAGTTTCATTTTTTTTGCATGTAGCTGTCCAATTTTCCCAGCACCATTTATTAAACAGGCTGTCTTTACTCCACTGTATGCTCTCACCACCTTTGTCAAATATTAATTGAGCATATTGCCTTGGGTCCATTTCTGGGTTCTCTGTTCTGTTCCACTGGTCTATATGCCTGTTCTTGTGCCAGTACCAGGCTGTTTTGATTACAGTCGCATTGTAGTATAACCTGATATCTGATATTGTGATCTCACCTACTTTGTCCTTCTTTTCAAAATTGCTGTGGCTATTCGGGGTCTTTTTTGGTTCCATATGAACTTTTGAAGTATTTGTTCTAGTTCTGTGAAATGTGTCCTTGGTATTTTGATGGGGATTGAATTGAATCTATAGATTGATTTGGGTCATATGGACATTTTAATGATGTTAATTCTTCCAATCCACGAACAAGGTATGTGCTTCCACTTTTCTATGTCTTCCTCTATTTCTTTTTCCAATGTCCTGTAGTTTTCTGCAAATAGGTCCTTTACTTTTTTGGTTAAGTTTATTCCTAGGTATCTTAATTTTTTTGACATGATGGTAAATGTGATTGTTTTTTCAGTTTCTCTTTCTGTGAGTTCATCATTGGTGTATACGAATGCCGTCGATTTCTCGACGTTAATTTTGTATCCTGCTACTTTGTCAAATTCATTTATTAGTCTAGTAGATTTTTGATGAAGTCTTTAGGGTTTTCTGTGTATTATATCATGTCATCTGCAAATAATGACAGTTTCACTTCCTCCTTTCCAATTTGGATCCCTTTTATTTTTTCTTCCTGTCTGATTGCTGTGGCTAAGACTTCCAGTACTATGTTAAATAAGAGTGGCGAAAGTGGACATCCCTGTCTTGTTCCTGTTCTTAAGGGAAATGTTTTTAGTTTCTGCCCATCGGGTATGAAGTTGGCTGTAGGTCTTTCATATATGGCCTTTCTTATGTCGAGATATGATCTCTCTATTCCCACATTGCTGAGTGTTTTTATCAGAAATGGATGCTGGATTTTGTCAAATGCTTTTCCGGTGACTATTGATATGCCCATGTGGTTTTTATTCTTCATTTTGTTTATGTGATGTATCACATTTATTGATTTGCGAATATTGTACCAGCCTTGCATCCCTGGGATGAATTCCACTTGGTCATGGTGAATAATTTTTTAATGTATTGCTGGATCCGATTTGCTAGTATTTTGTTCAGGATTTTGGCATCTATGTTCATCAGGGATATTGGCCTGTAGTTTTCTTTCTTCGTAGTGTCTTTTTCTGGTTTTGGAATTAGAATTATGCTGGCCCCATAAAACGAGTTTGGAAGCCTTCCTTCTTCTTGAATTTTTGAAATAGTTTGAGGAGAATGGGTGTTAGTTCTTTTTTGAGTGTTCAGAAAACCTCCCCCATGAAGCCATCTGGGCCTGGAATGCCGTCAATTTCTTGACGTAATTTTGTATCCTGCTACTTTGCCAAATTCATTTATTAAGCCTAGTAGATTTTTGATGGAGTCTTTAGGGTTTTCTGTGTATAATATCATGTCATCTGCAAATAATGACAGTTTCACTTCCTCCTTTCCAGTTTGGATCCCCTTTATTTTTTTCTTCATGTCTAATAGCTGTGGCTAAGACTTCCAGTACTATGTTAAATAAGAGTGGTGAAAGTGGGCATCCCTGTCTTGTTTCTGTTCTTAAAGAGAATGCTTTTAGTTTTTGCCCATTGAGTATGATGTTGGCTCTAGGTTTTTTATACATGGCCTTTATTATGTTGAGATATGACCCCTCTATTCCCAGATTGCTGAGCTTTTTATCAGAAATGGATGCTGGATTTTGTCGAATGTTTTTTCAGCATCTATTGATATGATCATATGGTTTTTATCTTTCCTTTTGTTTATGTGGTGTATCACATTTATTGATTTGCGAATACTGTACCATCTTTGCATTCCTGGGATGAAATTTACTTGTTCATGATGAATAATTTTTTAATGTATTGCTGGATCCGATTTGCTAATATTTTGTTAAGGATTTTGGCATCTGTGTTCATCAGGGATATTGGCCTGTAGTTTTCTTTCTTTGTAGTGTCTTTATCCTGTTTTGGAATTAGGATTATGCTGGCCTCATAAAATGAGTTAGGAAATATTCTGTCTTCTTGGATTTTTTTTGAATAGTTTGAGGAGAATGGGTATTAGATCTTCTTTGAATGTTCAGTAAAACTCCCCCATGAAGCCATCTGGGCCTGGGCTTTTGTTTGCTGGGAGTTTCTTAATTACATCTTCAATTTCCTTTGTTGTTATTGGTCTATTCAAGTTTACTATCTCTTCCTGGTTTAGTTTTGGGAGGCTGTGTGTTTCTAGAAATTTGTCCATTTCTCCTAGATTGTCCAATTTGTTGGCATATAATTGTTCATAGTATGTTTCTATGATCCTGTGTATTTCTGTGGTGTCAGTTGTTACCTCTCCTCTTTCATTTCTGATTTTGTTTATTTGGTTTCTCTCTTTTTGTCTCTTGGTAAGTCTGACTAAAGGTCCATCGGTCTTGTTTATCTTTTCAAAGAACCAGCTTTTTGTTTCATTGATCTTTTGAATTGTTTTTGTTGTTGTTTTTTTAGTTTCTATGTCATTTATTTTTGCTCAGACCTTTACTATTTCCTTCCTCCTACTAGCTCTGGGTTTTTCTTTTTGTTTACTTTCTAATTCTTTAAGTTGTAGGGTTAGAAAGTCAATTAGGAATTTTTCTTATTTTTTGAGGTAGGCCTGTAGTGCTATGAACTTCCTCTCAGGACTACTTTCACTGTGTTCCATAGATTTTGTGGTGTTGTGTGTTCGTTTTCATTGGTTTCCAGGAAGTTTTTAATTTATTCCTTGATCTCGTAACCCATTTGTTGTTTAATAACATGCAATTTAGCCTCCAAGTGTTTGAATGTTTTTGTGTACTTTTATTGTAATTGAGTTCTAGCTTTATACCACTGTGATCTGAGAAGTTGCTTGATATGATTTCCATTTTCTTGAATTTGTAGAGACTTGCTCTGTGTCCTAACATGTGGCCTGTCTTTGAGAATGATCCATGTGCACTTGAGAAGAATGTATATTCTGCAGCTTTGGAGTGAAATGTTCTGTGAATATCAGTGAAGCCCAACTGATCTAGTTTGTCTTGTAACGACTCTACATCCTTGTTAATTTTTGATCTAGATGATCTATCCAGTAGTGTCAGTGGCATGTTAAAGTCACCCACTATGATTGTGTTGCTATCGATCTCTCCCTTGACGTCCTCCAGAAATTTTTAAATATATTTTTGTGCCCCCGTATTTGGTGCATATATGTTTACTTGGGTTATATATCCTCTTGTTGGATTGATCCTTTTAATATTCTGTAGTGACCTTCTTTGTCTCTTTGGCCCTTGTTTTGAAGTCTGTCTTGTCAGATATGAGTACTGCTACACCAGCTTTTTTCCATTTGTATTTTCTTAAAAAATTTTTTTCCATACCTTCACTTTCATCCTGTGTGAGTCTTTTGTTGTGAGATGGGTCTCTTGTAGACAGCACATATATGGGTTGTGTTTTTTTATCCAATCAGCTATCCTATGTCTTTTTATTGGAGCATTTAATCCATTTACATTTAAGGTAATTATTGATAGATAGTTATTAGTTACCATTTTAATTTTATGCCTGTGTTCCTCTTTCTCTCTCTCTCTCTCCGTTTCTTCTTCTTCTTACAACAGTCCCTTCAGCATTTCTTGCAGTACTGGTTTGGTGGTGGTAAATTTCTTTAGCTTTTTTTTTATCCATGAAGCTCTTTATTTCTCCTTCAATTTTGAATGATAGCCTTGCTGGATAGAGTAGTCTTGGATTCAGACCCTTGCCTTGCATTACTTTGTATACTTCATGCCACTCCCTTCTGGCCTGCATCGTTTCTGTTGAGAAATCAGCTGACAGTCTAATGGGAGCTCTCTTATAGGTAACTTTCTGTCTCTCTCTTGCTTCCTTTAAGATTCTTTCTTTGTCTTTAATGTTTGCCATTTTTATTATGATATGTCTAGCTGTGGGTCTTCTGGGCTTCATCTTGCTTGGGGCTCTGTGTTTCCTGGACTTGTGTGACTTTTTCCTTCACCAGTTTAGGGAAGTTTGCTGTCAATATTTCTTCAAACAGAAGCTGTTCCATTTCCTGTGTTACATGGTCTGTTCATGGGGTTGTCCATGTTACTAGTTATGCCTCATAATATATATAATATGTTTATTTTTGCTTACCAAGTTACATACAGTTTTTAAAATTTTTTTACTTATATAATAAGACTGAATCATTATGTATCTAAGTAGCTTATGCAAGGCATTCTGGCTACCTTAGCCTTAGGAATATTTAATACTTTAAAATAACCGATTAGTAAAATGACTAATCTCAAACATTTTTTGTATGTAATTTTTGCTTTGTTCAGAAAAATCTTTTTTTTTTTTTTTTTAAATCCTCACCTGAGGATATTTTTTCATTATCTTCAGATGGAGTGGGAGGGAAGAAGGGGGAGAGAGAGAGAGAAACATCTTTGTGAGAGAGACACATCGATTGGTTACCTCTTGCACAACCCCGACCAGGGCCAGGGACGAACTGCAACCGAGGTACATGCTCTTGGCTGGAATTGAACCCGAGACTCTTTGTGGTCTGCACGCTGATGCTCTAACGGCTGAGCCAAACTGGCCAGGGTGAAAATCTCATTTTTAGTCTCTGAAGCCTGAACTTTTCACTTTTCTTTTGTTATTAGAATCATAGTATATTTCTGTTTTGATATGAGAAAATACCCATAAATTGGAAAGCTCATAAAACTAAACTATGATTTAATTACAGACCTGTGTTTCCTAAAGGAATAGGTTACAAAGTTTACAGTGATAAAAGGAAAACAAAGAAGAATATTAATTCTTCATTATGAGGAATAACATGGGGATTCTGTCAGCCATAACACAAGATTGTTTCTGGCAATATTGATTTAAGTAAATTCTGACTAAAATGATTATTCTTAATTGATCTATCAAAATACTACCTGATGGTGTCTGTACTCACTAGTTCCTTCTTCTTGGAAGTTTCTTTCCCTTAGAATATCTTTTTTATTTTTAGTGAAGTTATTTGGGTGATATTGGTTAATAAAATTAAATAGGTTTCAAGTGCAAGTCTATAATACATCATCTGTATATTGTATTGTGTGTTCCTCAGAATGTCTTAATTTATGTCTCAACTAAGTCATCTGCTCAGAGATGCCTTCTCTGTTGATGCAAAGCTGTTCTTTTCCCTATGCCTAGAACAGTGCCTGGGTCATAGTAGAGGATCCATAACGAAGGGAGAAATGAAACAAAAATAATAATAATAAAAGAGTAACAGCTTGCATTACACAAATGTGTTTAGAAGGTTTGCGATTGCAGGGAGAAAAATCTAGTCATAGCATTTACTGAAGGGCAATCAGAAGTGAAAATAAAGCATTCTGAAATATTTAAAATACTTTATACATATCTTTTTAAATAATGTAACCATTGTTTTATTAATAAGCAATGATCAAGATAGAGTATAACAAATTTGTTATGGTAGTTTTAAAACCTATAGAGTTTCACAAAACTGTTTTTATTATAAAATGATAATGTATGATTAATTTATCTGTGAGTGTGTGTGTTCATATGTATATAGTATGCTTAGAACTTACAGAATGTGAAATATACTTAATTTATCAATTTATCTGTGTGCTAAGGGAAATAAAATAACTGCTGTAAGAGGAAAATTAATTATAATATCTTTATTTCCACAGATGTACAAAAAAATGAAGAATCAAAAGATACTCACAGTGGACAATGTGAAGCGTGTTCTCCAAGATAAATTTCCTTATGCTAATGTTTTGGATATTTTGGGAATTAATTCTAGATATGATGATAAAAGGAAGGTAATTTAGAATGCAAATTTTCAAAAATAATCTTATGATTAAATTATCTTAATCATGATTTGGATTTTAGTCCCTCAAAAAGGAGGGACATTTTAGACCTTTGAATGACTCATGTTGTATACAGTATTTACATTTCCACAATTGACTTTTTGAAAAGTACAAAAATAAATAAATAAAAGATAATTCTCAGGATTTACAGGGTAGAAAACTTGAATATAGAATTTTAAAGGATGTTATTTGTGCTTTCTTAGGAAGAAATAGAAAGCTGGCATTTTAGATAAATGCTAGGATGAAAATTAGACTTAGGAAAATGCAGCATCTTTGGGGTTGTATTTCTAATGCTCATATGGATCTCAATATTTCTAAATGGGTGTTTGTATTTTATAATAGTTTCTTTAAAAGAAGATCTGATCCTGACACTGTTATATGTAACAGTCCTCAACAGTAATGATAAAGTTCAGAATCAGAATCATTAGCATTGTAAAGGTCCTACTAAATTTGGCCCCTACTTAATAATTCTTTAGTCTCATCTCCTACTCTTTTTCTTGCTTTTTCTGTTCCAACCACATTGGCATTATTTCAGGTTCTTGAATGAGTCACCTGCTTCTCACCGGGGGGGTGCTGCACATACTTGTTTTTCTCTGTGTTTGTAGATGCTCCATCTCTCTTCTTCTAGCTTACATTAGGTCTTGGCTTTAATATTACATTAGGGGAAAAGTAACAGTTGTGGGAAAAACTTCGGGGAAATGTTTTTCAAGCCCTGAAATGAGATTAAGTTGCACTATTATGTGCTAAAATATTACCTTACCCTCCTGTGTAAGCTAACTATAATTAATTGTTCAGTGCCTGACTTCTCTAGATTGTGAGCACCGTAAGAGCAGGAGTCATATCTTGTTGGATGTTATGGGCCCAATGTCTAGCGAGTGGAACATAGTGTGTAATCAGTAAATATCTGTTGAATGAATTAATGAGGAGACATGGCCATCTGAGAGTGAGAGTGTGTGTGGCAGGAGTGGCACTTCAAGAGAGCTATGATGTTTTAGAAATTGCTTCTCTGGAGACTAGGAAAAGGTGTAGAGTAAAACCATATAAAAGAATTGCTATTGCCCTGGCCGGTTCAGCTCAGCGGTTGGAGCGTCGGCCTGCGGTCCAGAGACACCCAGGTTCGGTTCCCGCTAAGGGCACGTACCTCGGTTGCAGTTTGTCTCTGGCCCTGGTTGGGTCATGTGGGTGGCAGCCACTTGATGTGTCCCTTTCACATCGATATTTCTCTCTCTCTCTCTCTCTCTCCTTCCCACTCTATCTGAATAAAAATGGGAAAATGTCCTCGAGTGAGGAAAAAAAAAAAAAGAATTGCTATGATGTTGAAGTTTACCATGAATTTCAGGGGCATCAATCTCAGTTTTAAAGAAAGTCCGAGTGAAAGAAGGTAATTGAATAAAATACTCTAATGTTGAAGTTTCATAAATTGGGTATGACATTAGAATAAAAGACCCATAGAGTAGCTTGCAAGTAAAATCTGTGGTGCAGGCTGCCTAGAAAAGGATGGGAAGCCATGAAGCCAAAGATCTAGTGGTCCCAATGTGATTGAAAGCCAATGTGGTAGGAATTATGGATATAGTTATTTTTGAAATGAGTAAGTTTTTTGTTGATTTTTTCTCATTACTGTATTTTCTTTTTTTAAATTTATTTTTGTTACAGATGTTTCTCTTTATTCCCCCATTGACACCCTCCTGCCAATCCCACCCCCTGCCCAGCATTATTGTCTATGTCCTTGGTTACACATACATGAGTAAAAGCTCTGTGGTTTATCTCTTCCCTCCCCCCACATCTTCTCCTCTTCTGAGGTTTATCAGTCTGCATCCCACTTCCATGTCTCTGGGTCTGTTTTGTTCCTCAGCTTGTTTTGTTCATTATATTCCACAAATAAGAGATCATGTGATATTTGTCTTTCTCTGATTGGCTTGTTTCATTTAGAATAATATTCTCCAGGTCCTTTCATGTCGTCTCAAAGGATAAGAGATCTTTCTTACAGCTGCATAGAATTCCATTGTGTATACTGCTGGTGGGAATGCAGACTGGTGCAGCCACTATGGAAAACAATATGGTGTTTCCTCAAAAATTAAAAATTGAACTGCCATTTGATACAGTGATCCCACTTCTAGGATATACCCTAAGAAGCCTGAAATGCCAATCAGAAAGAATATATGTACCCCTATGTTCATAGCAGCACTATTTACAATCATTAAGATCTAGAAGCAGACCCAGTGTCCATCAGTAGATGAGTGGATAAAAAAGCTGTGGTACATATACACAATGGAATTCTATGTACCCATTACTATATTTTCATATAATTAAAAAAAAAACACACCTAAAAGGCAACCAACATGAGTTTTCTTTTAGGACCAACTTATATAGAGGCATCTCTTTTAGGAAAGTTATTTATGGCATTAAGGAAAATTGAGAAAGAAAATTATTTTTTTGTAAGTACTCTTTAATTATTCTGAATCATGGAGGGGAAGAAACAAAAATTTCCTGTAATGATTATGTAAGCTCGTGTAATAGAAACAGTGAAATTTTGTATGTTAGGGATCTGTTTGCACAGTGTGAAAGCAGAAGGTTGCTCCATTTGGGTTTTACTATTGGCCCATTTAATGGGTTAATTATAGGAGTCCTGGAAGTTTTCCATACTTACACATTGTTTTCATTTTTCTCTTTCCTTTTTTTTAATAGACATGGTTTCTTTACTCTTTAGTACTCAGTGGTAGAGCACAATTTCTATTCAGACTTGTACTCCACAGAAACTAACACTTCTGCAAATATCCTATCTCTTAAGCATGACTGATAGGTGCATAATGGTGATAACTAAGAATCATTTCTCATTCAAGAGTAAACTTTTTTTTCTGGTTAATTTGCCCTTTTTTTTTAATTAATCTGAAATCACTGATTTTTCATTAAATTGTTGTATACACTTTGTTTCTTAAGAAACCTCTTCTGGTTCAAATCAATTATAGAATTTAAAGCCTTTTGTTAACACTTGAGTACCTGAGGATATTAAGTGTATCGAAATAAAATTCATTCCTATGAACAGCTAGATAGGAAATATTTAAGGTAATTATTTAATTTCATTTAGTATATTTATTAAAGTTTTAAAATATTGTTTATAACCTAACTTGTGTATAGAAAGAAATGGATTTATTTATTTATGTCTATTCTAGGCAGTGTATGCTGGATATTAATACACTTAAGCTGAAATAATATTATATAGCCAAAATATACTACTTATCAGTTGCCATAAAAATATCTGAGTAACACCATGCAGTCATTAAATATTGGTTTTTGCAACTCAATATTACTGTGTTCTATGAACTACCTTTTTTGTGCATACTGTATGTGGAGGTAAATTTCACTTCCAACTAGACTTTAGTATTTCAGAAAAAGGAATCTTGTCCTATTATTTTTTTTCATTCCTCAAATTGTATAGCACGTCTTAAGTTTTAGATATTACTTGCTGAGTTTTTATCATAATTAAGGATTGAGATCTTTTCTACTTCCTTGTCTTTACTTGGTCTCCCCCTCAGTCCAGTGGTATTACTTAAAATATTTAAAAACTGTTGTGGCTTCAAGATCGAGTGAAACCAATCAGAAAGAATCAACCAGGGCTGGAGTAGTCTGGAAGGCCCTCATGCTGAGCCAATTAGTCTCTAGTGACTGAAACATGTTGACATGGAGGGTCTGGGAAAGAGGTCAGGGTGGTTCTCGTGGGGAGATGGCTGTGCCAAGACAGCTGTTGCTTACCAACTGGCACAGGAGCATTTCAGCACAGTAAGAACTTGTAAGACATGCACAATACATATCAGCTGGTTAAGGGATCTGTTTTTAACACCTTTTGGTTAAGTGAATATTTAGAGTGTATGTGACTTTTTAAGTATTCCTTGTTAGTAAGTCAAATACTGTGATTGTCTTTTCATTTCTTCACTTTTTTTTTTCTGTAAGAATTACTCCACAGTTTTACCCACTTTCACAGTTTTCTATCTATTGCACATGTATCCAAATAGTCAATAGATTGGTCAGACAACCTATTCAGAATTTTCCTTACAAACATAGCAGTGAACAAACCAGCACCTCCCTTGCTCACACCAGCACCAAGAATGTCCTTTTGTAGCCCTTCCTGCCCTTCCTCTAAACTCAACTGGCACCTTTGCTGCTCAGCTGTGTAGGATCTCTGCTTTACCTCTGGTTTCATGAATACTGTCCCAGAATCCTTCTAAACATTCATCAGTCCCATAAGACCCTTTCCTGCCTCCCTCTGCATGCCTAAGAAATCATTCTGACTCCTATATCACAAAGAAAATCAATGAGTTTAGGACTTTATTCCATAAACTCATATTCCTATAATTTCCTCTTCATCCAAATTTTATTTGTATTTTCAACCAATATTTATTGAGTACGTATAATGCTCTGGGCACAGGAGGTTGAAGAATAGAGTACCACAAAGATCTCTTGAAAATTAAAAATAAAATAAAAATTTAATGGTACATACAAAAAAAGTGAAAAATAAGAATTAAAGGTAAATAATTAGACACTCAATTTAGAAGATTCAGAAAGAACAGAGGCAACAAAGGAAAGGAAAGCATCAGAGAAATAACACAGAAATTCCCTAAATTGATGGACATGAGTGTTCATTGGATGAGGCCCACAGGTACACAACAGAATGAAAGAGGAGGGCTCTGGAATGGGAATAAGGAATATTTATCTGAAGCAGTGACTTTTAAGACGAGTCCTAAAGTAAGATGAAGAGTTGGAGGAAAGAAAACAAGAAAGTGGTAGTAGATTAACATTCTAGAGAAAAATTTTAGGAGGTCATGAATTGTGAAGAAACTAAGAGAAATTGATGTTGCTGCTGTATAAATAGCATGGGTTGGCTTGCATTGTGGAGGAAAGTTCCTACGACAGGCTGGGGAAGTAGGCAAGGGGCCTGATCCTGTCTTGTGAATAATACTTCGTTTGGACTCAGAACAGTAGAAGACTTTGGAAACAGTGAAAAACCTGAAAAGAAATCAAGCAGTAAAGGGACAGTGATATGCATTTTTTTTTTTTAAATTCTCCATTGTTGAGAATGGATTATTGGAGAATAAAATTGTATGTGGTGAGATGGTTTAGGAAACATGTAGGTAGGAGATGAGAGATGGGCTAGAGGCTTTTGGAAGAAGTAGAGACAGAGGACACAGTTGAGTTAGGAAGTACAATCCTGAGTTAGGAAGGACCTGCTACTGGATTGGATAGGTAAAAGGGAGATGAGAAATTGTCAAGGAGTACTCCCAGGCTTCAGCTGAGCAGCTAATTAGGAGGGTTGTGATTCTATCGCCAAGATGGAGTGGAAGGGAAACCAAATGGGACATAAAGTCAAAAGTTCCCTTTTTCACATTATTGAATTTGAGGTGCCTGTAGGATTTCCAGAGGAAATATGAAAGAAATGATTTGATATATGTGTCTGTAGCTCAGAAGAGAGGTGTGGGCTAAAAGTATAAAATTCAGTGTCATTGGCTTATTTGTTGTGATTAAAACTTTTGGAATGGACAGATTGCCTACTGGGAAATCATAATCAGAAGAGTGCAGTATTTCTAGAAGGGACATCTTTCTTGAGGTCCTTACCTAGGTATGCAAGTGCCTAGTGGATTGATTTCTCATAAAAATCTTAAATCAAAAGAACCTGAAACCAAGGCCATGATCTTCTTTGTTACCCCAAACTGTTTTTCCTTGTTTGCCCTATCCTAGAGGGCAGTATCATCATTCTCCCAGGCCACCTATGCCATCCTAAACATATGCTTTTCCCTTGTACTGTCTGAAACAATAGGTACAGTTCTGCCAGCTAAATATTTCAGAAACTTTTAGTTCTGGCTCTTGTTTTTCTCCCCTCATACTATTGCAGTAGCCCCTGACGCGTCATCCCCAGCACATGCTCTCCCACCTTCTTCCTTTGCATCGTTGCTACTGTGTGTGTGTGTGGGGGGGGGGGGGTTAATAAGCACAACTGATTATATTGTCATGAATCCTCTTCCTAGATTAAATTGGTCCTACCCTCTTGATACCCCTGTATACTATAATCACACCTGTGTTTAATGTATCCATCTCTACCTCTGTTAAAGTATAAGTTTTCTGAGGATAGAGTTTGAATATCATTTATTGGCATTCATAAGCCTAACATATAGTTAAGTGCCCAATAAATGCAGAGATAATATAGTCCAGTGGTTAAGAGTTCAGACTCTTGGTTAGACAGATCTAAATACAAATTTTGTTTCCAAAATGTAGTAACTCTGTGACACTGGAAGTGACTTAATATTTTTTATTTTTATTTTTAAATCCTCATTCGAGGATATTTTTCCATTTATCTTTAGACAAAGTGTGAGGGAGAGAGAGAGAGAGAGAGAAACATCGATGTGAGAGAGATACATTGATTGGTTGCCTCCTGCACGACCTGGACCAGGGCCAGGGACTGAACCACAACCAAGGTACATGCCCTTGATCAAAATCGAACCCACAACTCTTTGGTCCTTGGGCCGATGTTCTAACCGCTGAGCCAAACCAGCCAGGGCAATGACTTTATGTTTTTATATCTGTTTCATCGTCTAAAAATTTATGTAATAAGAATACTTAGCTTCATAGAGTAATTGAGAGTGTTGGCTATAATAATTATAATAATACATAGTACTGAATAGCAAATGAATGAATTGTATAGTAATGGTTTATCAATCAGAATTGTCTGGCCTCTGCCTATCTCTGACCTCATATCTGACAGCTCTCCCCATAATAACTCTCCCCACTGTAAACACAGCAAATTACTTGTGATTGCCTAAATATGCCATATTCTCTCTTCCCCTCCATTCCTTGCTGGGGTGTCTCTTTTCACTTGGAATGTCTATCTCCACTTTATCTCACTAGCAAATTTTGCTCATCCTTTAATATTTTTGGTGTCATCCCCTAGCCGAGTCATTTTCTGATACCTTCATCTCTGTACACAAGCTTGGTTAGATGCTTTTCTGGGCTCCCATAGTCTCTTGTACATGCCTGATTTTGTTTGTGTGTATATGAACCACTTGAGGGCAGACTTTCAGCTCTGTATTCACAGGATCTAGCCTAATGCTGGTGGCATGAATTCAGTAAATGCTTATTAAACAAATACAGGGAGCCCTGGCCGGTTTGGCTCAGCGGTTAGAGCGTTGGCCTGCGGTCTGGAGAGACCCGGGTTCGGTTCCCGCTAAGGGCGCGTGCTTCGGTTGCAGTTTGTCCCCGGCCCTGGTTGGTCGTGCGGGTGGCAGCCACTCGATGTGTCCCTTCACGTCGATGTTTCTCTCACTGTCTCTCTCTTCCTCTCTCTCCCTCCCACTCTATCTGTACAAAAAATGGAAAAATATCCCCGGGTGAGGATAAAAAAAAAAAAAACAACAAACAAATACAGGGATAAGTGAATCTCTGATCCTGGTGAATGACATTTTTTTTTAAAGTAAATATATTTTATATCAGGGGTCAGCAAATCACAGCCCGTAGGCCAAATCTAGCCCTCTGACTGCCTGTTTTCATAGTTTTGGGGGACATGGCCATGTTTGTTCATGTGTTGTATATCACTGCTTCTGCACTGGAACTGAGTAGATGTGACACAGGCCTGATAGCTCACAAAGCCTAGATATGTGCAGTCAGGCCCTAAGCAACAAGTTCCCTGACCTTTGCTCTGTGTAGATAAATGATATCCGTAAGCAATGTTTGCAAAGGATGGATAAGATTAGCACCATTAACATTTTTCTCTGGCATATGAAATGTGGCAGTGTCCCTTTTTCTTATGTAACTCTCTTTTAGACAACTATATTTTGTTGTTTTTGAACTGAATAGGCAGGAGCAACCTTTTATAAGATGACTGGCCTGGGTTCTTTGCCTCAAGTTCTTTATAATGGTGAATCCTTTAACCATGAGGAGTTGAATATTCAAGAACTAGAAAGAATTATTCTTCAAAAAATGATGGATATGACCATATATTTGCAAAGGGAAGTTTTTATGGTAGGTAAGCATCCATGAGGAAATGTATGACAAATGATATATATAAATGATTTTTATATTAAGAAATCTTTTAATAACAAAAGTTAATTTTGTAAAAATTTTCATCCTGATCATTTAGGAGTGATCTTTAAAATAATAATTAATTAACTTTATCTGTGCATAATTACATCTAAAAATTGCTTAATTGGAAAGAAAATTCAAAGTTTTTTTGAAAATTTATTATGAGAATCCTAAATTACATACTATTTATTGATTTATTTTAGATTAAGTAGTCTTTAAATGAATCTCTGAATAACTTTAAAACATAGACATATGAATTGCCTATATGTTTGTATTACCTAAATAATATTTTGTTATTTTAGGGCACATTAAATGATCAAACAAATGCAATTGATTTCCTTATGGATAAAAATAATGTTGTACCCCGCATAAATCCTTTGATTTTATACACCGAACGGCAGTACCTTAATTTAATATCTACATCAGGTAAAATAATTTTTCCATATACTTTTTATATGCTTGTTGAATAATTAATGTTTTATTAATTCATCATTATTTAATATGAAAATTTTCAGTAACTGCAGATGTTGAAGATTTCTCTACTTTCTTTTTCTTGGATTCACAAGATAAGAGTGCTGTAATTGCAGAGAACATGTATTACTTAACCCAAGAAGGTAATAAGCATATTTTATTTTCCTGAATTTATTCTTAAAAACTTGTAATTTTAGTAAGCTATTGGCATAATATATTTTTATATGTTGATGTTTGACTGGAGACCTGGTTTTTAATTTGAAAGCTTGTAATTTGTTAGGATATAAAGGTTGTGCTAAGAAAATGATGCCTTCTATCCTAGCTAATTATAAATGCAGAAGGGTTCATCTTAGTTTTTTTTTTAAAGCAAACTATGTATACCATTTCACCTTATTCAAAAGTGATAAAACTTTTTCAAGACTATGTAAATTGATATCTTATGATGCACAAATTAAAGAATAACTTCCAGCCCTGGCCAGTTTGGCTCAGCGGTTGGAGCATCAGCCCGCGGACAGAAGAGTCCTTTTTCAGCTCCTGATCAAGGGTGTGTAACTGGGTTGCAGGTTTGATCCGTGGCCCTGGTAGAGGTCCTGTGAGTGGCAGCCAATTGATGTGTCTCTCTCCTCGATGTTTCTTTCTTTCTCTCTACCCCTCCCTCCCTTCCACTCTGTCTAAAATTCAATGGAAAAATATCCTTAGGTGAGAATTAACGCCACCACCACCACCCCTCCCCCCCCAAATATAATTCCCACATCAGAGGAGAATAGTTCTGAACTCTCATTAAACAATACGTGGAGCCTGGCGGGAGTGGCTCCGTTAGCTGAGCTCCATCCCATGCACTGAAAGATTGCCAGCTCGATTTCTGGTCAGGACACATGCCTGCGTTTCAGGCTCCATTTCCAGTAGGGCGTGTGCAGGAGGCAGCTGATCAGTGTTTCTCTCTTACATTGATGTTTCTCTCTCTCCCTCTTCCCCTTTCTTTCTCAAAAATCAATAAAAACATATTATAAGAAAAAAATGTGGATGTTTTGCTTAGGTTGGTGGTCACACCAAAGGAGGGGAGACCAAGATAGGAACATATTTGAAAAAAAGAATTTAGTCTACGTAGAGTGGGGCCACAGAACTTTTAGGGTACAAGATTTATTCAGATGGGTGAAGATAGAGTTTGGTTGTTTTTTGTTTTGCTTTGTTTCATTTGGCCTGCTTAGCTGTAGGGAGAAAAATGAGAGCCAGTACATAAAAGAAGGCTGATTTGTATATCAGTATATAAAGCAATAACTTTCTAACAATGACAGTGATCTAAAAATAGAATAAACTCTGTGGTAAAACATAAATTTTTATATCGGAGAGCGATATAAGCAGAGGCTACATAACCAGTTTTTGAGAATACTGTGGAGAAAATCCAGCTTTGGACCAGATGGCCCCAGAAATTTGGAATCAAAGATAGGATAAACATTTATTAGGTTCTGAGTTGTGTTTCAGAAGTTACTTCGGGGCATCATAATAAGTTAGGCTATCTATAATTAATGTCCTCTGATTAAATCTCATGCACTTTAAAGGAATACTTTATTAACTGAGAAACATCTAAGTTCCTCTTACTTGCATTTACATAAATATGTAAACAAATAAAGAATTGTGAGAAATTTACTTAGCACTTTTGAGATATTTCTCAGTTTACCACCTATTCTGGTACAAAGGTTGACATTAAGAAGGCATCAGAATTTTTTACCTTTATTCTTTGGAAAGAATGTGCTATTTAGTAGAGCAAATATTTTATAATTGTTTTAAGTGGGTCTTGTGATCTAAAAGAATACTTTTTCTATAGGTTTTAATGATGACCAGACAAGTATTTTCAATGTTATACACTGAGGCTGGATGAAATAAATGCATTTAACTATGACGCCAGAATTAAAAATTGTTTCTTTCTGTGGCGTCCAACTTTTCAAATTTTTCAAAAAAAGAATTGTACTGATGTTGATGGCACGAGATGATGTGAGTTAGACCAAGTTAATAAAAGCTAGACATTTTGAATTAAATGATCATAAGCTAATAAGATACTGCTGTTTTTAGTATCTACTAATAAGCTTTTTGTATCTGGATATAAATATATATGTGTGTGTGTGTGTGTGTGTATACATATACATATATATATATATAAAATTTTTAATTCATTTTTTTTACAGATGTAGCTAGGAGGCACTTTTGTTTGCCAACACTGAAACCATGATAAGTATAATGCAACTTTCTCTACTCATAGAAGTATCCCACAGATGTATCCTTTAGGGACTGTTCTTTCTTCTTGGTACCTGAATTTATATAAAGCTTATATCATAAATTACATTTCTAGCATTTTTATAAGTATCACTGTGTGTGTCTAATTTTTAATGTTTGCTTATTTTCAGAAAGATATATATATATTGCCAACTGGGTATGTCCTCTGCTTTTAAGTTCGATTTTAAAAAAATTTAGTTTCACTAAACTATTTGAAACTTTCAGATGAAGATATAATTTCTTCAGTTACTCTCTGGATTATTGCTGATTTTGATAAACCATCTGGGAGAAAACTGCTTTTGAATGCATTAAAGCACATGGTGAGTATCTGCCTAGATAAAAACACCTGAGAAACATGAACCAAAATATTTTATTAAATTGTTTTATATTAGCTAAGTGTAAATTTATTGCTGTATAACAAATTACCCTATAACTTAGTAGTTTAAAACAGTAAACCTTTATTTTCTCACAGTTTCTGGGGTTTAAGAATTCAGGAGTGACTTAGCTGAGTGGTTGTGGTTGGGGATTCTCATGAGGATGCAGTCAGGATTTTGGCTACTGTCATCTGAAGGCTATACTGGAGCTGGAGGATCGGCTTCTAAGATGGCTCCTTGCATGATTGTTGGCAGGCGGCCTCAGTTTCTCACTGGCTGTGAACACAGTGCTTCATTCTATTGCCATATAAACCTCTTTTTTAGTGTTGCTTAAATGTCCTCACAAAATGACAGCTGGTTTTCCCCAGAATGAATGATAAAGGCACAAGCCACAATGTCTTTTATGATCTAGCCTTAGAAGTCAGCACTGCGTTTCCACACTGTCCTGTTTGTAATGCAGATCACTTACATTCAGTATGAAAAGGAACTATAAGGTATGAGTACCAGGAGGTGAGATCATTGGGGGCCATCTTGGAGCCCTGTTATCACATTAAGAATAATTAATACATTTATTTATTTTTATTTTTAATTTTTTTTTTTAAGAGAGAGAGAATCATTGATGCAAGAGAGACACATCAACTGGTAGCCACCCACACGACCCCAACCAGGGCCGAGGACAAACTGCAACCGAGGTACATGCCCTTAGCAGGAGCTGAACCCTGGGACTCTCTGGTCCGAGGGCCCAAGCTCTAACCGCTGAGCCAAACCGGCCAGGGCATGAATAAGTAATACATTTAAAATGAAACAATAACATTTGCTAAGAGAATTTTTATATCATATTAGACAATCTCAGAACACATTCTTGCTCTCCTCAGTGACCTGCAGACCAGCACATTTCAAAAAAGGTTGTTTGAGATCTATGGAGCAACAGTAACTTCTACCTTCTCTTCTCAAAAATTTCTGGAAGCATGGTCCTTAGGCTTACCAACTACCTTTCCCCAGTAGTTACAGTGTATATGGCTCTTCCATTATCATATGTTGGTATGTTTAATGATGTTCCACATTTCCCTGATGATCTGTTTATTCCTTTTACAATTTGTTTTTCAGATTGTATAATCTTTATTGATTTATCTTTAAATTCACCGATTCTTTCTTCTTCCAACTCATATCTATTGAACCCTTCTAGAGAATTTTTCAGTTCAGTTATTGTACTTTTCAACTCCAGAATTTCCTTTTGGTTCTTTCTTATAACTTCTGTCTCTTTATTATTATTATCATACCTTTCTTTAATTCTTTAGACATGATTTTCTTTAGTTCTTTGAACATATTTATATGTCTGTTAAGTCCAACATCTAAGGCGCCTCAAATACAGTTTCTATTGCCTGGGTTTTTTCCCCTCTTTGTATGATTCACCCTCTCCTTTTATATTGCATGTCTCATCATTTTTTAATTGAAAACAAAACATTTTAGATGATACACTGTAGCATATTTGGACACTGGTAACAACCCCCACCCCACCCCACCCCATCACCACCCCAGGAGTACTTGTTATTGTTGAATAATTTGTTTATTTTTTTAGTGATGTGAATGAACTAATTCTATAAAGTCTGTTGCCCTCTAATTGTATATCTCTGATATTCTCAGATTTTCCCCTCTTGTTTTTATTTTTTATCTTGGTTTCCTGGGGGATGTTTCTGGGTCAGCATAAGCCACTTATTGGTAAAAGGTTGTGCTTAAGTCCCCATAGCCAGTTACATTTTCATCTTTACTCTTGGATGTGTAACTGACTTAAAGATTACTTCCACAGTTCAGAAATGTTACGATTTTGCCTCACATTCATCCATAGAATATCTTGGAATTTACTTTTTTAATTACTCCTGAGAAGATTCAACCTTTGGCTTGTACGCAGCCCTAACAGACTGCCCAGGATTCTTTTTTTTTTTTTTTTTTTAAGTATAGATGGTATATAATCTTATATTGGTTATATTAGTTTCAGATGCATAATATAGTGATTCGACATTTTTATACCTTATAGTGTGATCACCCCACTAATTCTAGTAATCACCTGTCACCGTGTAATTTTATTTTTAAACCTGACTTTGAAAGACTCGCCCTGAGGCAGAGTAGTTTTTATTCAGCGTGTTTATTCAGGGAATTCTTTCAAGTCTGCCCTGGGCCCTATTCTGAGTGTTTTGAGTGGGGCCTGCATAGCCTATGTGAAGTTTTACAGACGCTGGGGGATCCCAGGACAGGTCTTATCTGTCCCTTTCTCTAATTCTCTCTGTTAACTTCTGGCTGCTCTGCCATTTCACATAACTTTTTCTTTTATATGTAGATTTTTTTGCTTAGAGAACCATATAAAAACAGACCCCAAGTGGGATTGTGTTCATAGGTTGTACTTTGCTGACTCTTAATCTAGTATCTTAATTGAATTTTCTATGATACCAGTTCTTATTTTTATTCTTTTCAGGATTATATTTTGAGGGTTTTTTTTTAAAATTTTATTTCATCTAGTTTGTTTTAATTGCTGCCTTTATCTCACTGGAGCCTCTCCTTTTGTCTTCCTGAGTCTGTCTTTTTGCAGGCTGTGTTTTCTTTTCATTGCTACATAAAATTCAAAAGACTGACATAATGAACACTTATATAACTGACACCTAGATTCTAGCATTGTTAGTATCTTGCCATATTTGTTTTATCTAATTATGTGTTGGGGTTGGGGAGGGGAGTAGATCTAGATCATTTTAAAGTAAGTTGTAGAAATCAGTACATATTATTTGTTAGTACTTTAACATTCATTTCCCAAGAGAAAGGATATTCTATGTAACTGCAAACTTCTCACATTATTAGTACCAAGTCAGTATTAAATTTTCCCCAATTGTTCTCACAAAGATGTCTTATTTTTTCAAAGCAGGACCCAAACAAGTTTTCTACAGTGCATTTCATAGTTACGTTTCATTGTGTTTTTTTGGAGAACAGTCCCATTCACATTTTTTTTCATTGACATTTTAGAGACCAAGCTAGTTGCTTTGTAGAAAAATTCCACTGATTATTTTACTTGTAGTATTTTTAACGTGTTCTTCTAGCCCTTATATTTTACCCTATATCAGTAGCTATATCTAAAGCTTAGATTTAGTTTAAACATGTTCTAACCAAGACTTCTTACATGATGCTGTCTTCTTCATGCTGTATATATGCAGCATCTCGTTGTATGTATTGAGCTTCTTCTTATGATCCTCTTGTTGTTGAAGCACATAAAATGTCAGGTTGTCTGCCTGGACATTTAAAGCATAAAGTGGTGATTGCTAAATCTCTACTTTGTGAATGTATTTTTTCCTTTTTCAAATAGGAATTAAACTACTCAGGAATATTTTGATCCTGTGTGAATATCCTGTTGTCCACAACCTTTTACCTGATTAGGATCTGTTGCTGATACTTGCCTAAATCAATTGCTTATGGTTGCAAAAGAGAGATGATTATTCATTTATTAGCTAGTATTCTTCTGAAAAAAGAAATGTTTCTCTCATTAACAGGATTACAAATAAAATTATTCCTAAAATTCCAGATTAAATTCTTTATTCTTTTTATTTGGTTACTAATTTTCAAAGAAGAGAAATGGTGTAGAAGTCACCGCTATAAATGGCAAATACACATTTTATTGTCTTTTATTTTCAAGTATCATTTGGCTTATGGATTTTTGTTTTCAGTGTCTTCTATCACTTACATAGTTTATTCTTCAAATGTTTACAGTGCACCATCTTGGCTAGTGACCCCCTTCAACCTGACTTCTGTGTGCTTTTTCTGGACATTTTCTTGCTTTCTGACCAAAAAGATGTCCTTTTCTCACTTTATTTTCTGTCTGTCTCAGATCTATAATCTGCCATTTTTCCAAGTCTTCTAACTCCTTTTAGTGGGAATGGTAGTTAGAAAACCAGCTTTGGGCACTAAGAATGCTCATTGTCATTTGGATGTCATTGCTTCTAGGCTATTACAGTAGCCAGAGTGTACTCTATGTTTTCTACAGTTTTTTCCTGCAGAAAAACATTTTCAACATAATAATTCACCTCAGAGGATAAGCTCAAAGTATATAAAGCAGAACATGACAAAACATCAGTGAGAAACAAAATCATGAATGATAGTATAAATTTTAACATACCTCTCTCAGTAACAAGCAGAACAGGTACATGAAAAATCAATAAGGATGTATAGCAGATTTGAAAAACAAGATCATCAAACTTGACCTAATGGACATGATAGAAAAGTACAAAATGCATAGTATATGTTCTTGGAAAGCACAAATGTAACACTTAAAAAACATTTGTAGATACTGGGCTATAATTATAGCAAGTCTTATAAAATTTTCAAGGATCAAAATTATATAAAGTATATTCTCTGACCACAGTGTAATTAAGTTAGAAATCAATAACAAACAAAAAACCTGGAATATCTCTGTATATTTGAAAATTGAGAAATGTTTCTGTGTAACCTGTTGTTACAAAACTGCATATTTCAAAGTATTTTTGAAATGAATGAAAATTTGAATGACATTAAAATTTGACAGTTACAGCTAAATCTGTGTCATTACATACACACACACACACACACACATACACACACACAAAGTTTGTAAAATCAATTATCTAAGCACAAATCTTAAAATATAAAAATAGCAACTTGCCCTGGCCGGTTTGGCTCAGCGGTTAGAGCGTCGGCCTGCGGTCCGGAGAGACCCGGGTTCGGTTCCCGCTAAGGGCACGTACCTCGGTTGCAGTTTGTCCCCGGCCCTGGTTGGTCGTGCGGGTGGCAGCCACTCGATGTGTCCTTTCACATCGATGTTTCTCTCTCTCTCTCCCTTCCTCTCTCTCCCTCCCACTCTATCTGTACAAAAAATGGAAAAATATCCTCGGGTGAGGATAAAAAAAAAAAAATAGCAACTTAAATGTCTGTCAAAGAAAGTGAAGGAAAATAAAAAATCAGAGTAATGAAATAGAAGACATATAGTAAAAGTCCACAAAGCCAAAAGTTGGTTCTTTGAAAAGATTAATAAACTAGATTAAAATACCTGATAAAACTGTTCACGAAAAATGGAGAAGCAGACTCAGTCAATGCCATGACTGAAAGAAGAGTTGTTACTCAAGATCCTGTGGACATAACAATGATAGGAAGAAGGTGTTTTTAATTAAAGAAGGAATTAAATCTGTAGTTGATAAAATGTTCTAAATAGAAAGCTCCAGACCCATATGATTACATTAGTACTGAGCTATACCAAGCATCAGTGTAACACAAAGTTTTTTCCAGAGAATAGAAACATAAGCAATACATCCCAGCTTATTTTACAAGATCAGTATTACTTCAAATCCAAATGTCTAAAGAATGGAGAACTCCAGGCCAGTCTTATTTATGAACATAGATACAAAAATCCAAAACCAGTGAAGAATGTAATAAACAGAAACCAAGAAGGAAGAATTTAAATTGTCATGTTTCTAAATTGTTTATACAGAAAATACATATAAATAGATGCATAAATTATTAGAATTCTTTAGTTTAGCAAGGTTACTGAATAAACAGGCCAGTATATAAGAATTAACTTTAAGAGCTGCAACAAACAAGAAATGTATTTTAAATGAAGACATCACTTATAGTATCAAAAATTTTAAGTACTAGAAACAAATGTAACAAAACAAGATAGTGAGAGAAAATTCAGAAGTTCTACATGAATGGAGAGATAAACCATAATTATGAATGGAAAGACTCAGCATTGTAAGGATGTTAGTTCTCCCAAGACTGGTGTATAGCTTCAGATGAATTCCAATATGAATCTTAGCATTTTTTATGGAAATTGTCAAGTTTATTCTCAAATTTATATAGTGATTCAAAGCACCAAGAATTGCTAAACTATTCTTAAAGAAGAGGAAAATGGGATAATTGCTTTGCTGGATTTGAATATCTTTTATGAAGCTATAAAATTGAAGACGGTTTCATAGAATAGAAAATAGAGCAATGGAAAAAGAATAGAGAATTCAGAAACAGACCTATGCATATATCATACTTGATAACTTTAAAGTAGGAAAGATTTCTAAAACAGAACACAAAATCCAGTATCCATGAGTTAAAATACCAATAAACTGAACTACATTAAAATTAAGGACTATTTTTTATCAGAAGACATCATCAAGAGAGTGAAAAGGCAGATCACAGAATGGCAGAAGTTATCTCCATACATATAACAAACAAAACACTCAAGTCTTAGAACTCAAACCCTAATAAGTCAGTAAGAAAAAGATAATTATATCCAATGAAATCATGACAGAGATTAAATAGTCAAATCAGTAAAGAGGCCAGTGAACGTGTTGAAGGATGTTTAATATCACTAGTGATGAGAAAAAGTGAATTAAATCCTGATAAGATATCCTTACATATCTACTAGAATGATTTAAATTAAAAAATCAGTGGGGGTAATGGAACTCTCATATGTTGCTGGTGAGAGTGAAAACTAGTTCAACTACTTTGAAAAACTGTTGAGCATCTTCTAAAGTTGGAGATAAGCATATTCTGTTTGTAGAGCACCAAACAAAAAATTCAAATGTCCAGCATGGGGGCAGGGGGCAGGAAGAGATTAACCAAAGAACTCATATGCATATATTGCATAACCTATGGACACAGAAAATAGTGTGGGGAAGGCCTAGGGTAGGGTGGGGAGCCAAGTGGACGGGAGCAGTGAGGGAGAAATAGGGCACATCTGTAATAATCTCAATAATAAAGATACATTTTTTAAAAAGAAATGCAAAAAGAGAGTATATTCATACCATGAAATTCTATACAGCACCAAAAATAAATAAATAAATAACTGTACCTACACAAAACAATGTTGATAAATTTTAACCATTATGTGGCATGGGAAAAGAGTACATACTATATGGTTACATTTATATGAAGTTCAAAATAGATGGAAATGTTTAGTAATGCAAACTTAGGTGGTAAACTATAAAGAAAAGCAAGAATGTTATTCCCGTAAATGACAGGATAGTGGTTGTCTTTAGAAAAGTGGGAGCATGTAGTTACTGGCAGGAGTATGAGATGTTTTTGACAGTGCTCTGTTTCTTGACCTGGGTGATAGCTTTATGGGTTAATTTGCTAAGCTCTACATTTTTGTTTTATATTTGTATTTGTTATTTCACAGATATACATATACAAGAAGAGTATAAACAAAGTGTTGCATTATAAAATAATCATTATGCAAAAAAGTGAAGCAGTTGGAGTTACTAAAATAAAATGATTGTTTTTAGGCTTTTTCAGTGATAGCCACCTTCAGTATTCAATAGGCAACATAGAATTTGACAGTGAAAGATGTTGCATGGTAAAGTACAAACTTGATTGGAGAGAAAAAGTTCAGCTGTAAAGAGGTATGTAAGATACAGATCTTTTTCACCTATAAATGTGTTTTGCAGAAAACAAGTTTTCATAGTCGGCTGGGCGTTATTTATAATCCTACATCAAAAATAAATGAAGAAAACACTGCTATTTCTAGAGGAATTTTGGCAGCTTTTCTTACACAGAAAAACAGCTTTTTGAGAAACTTGCTCAGGAAACTGGCAAAGGAAGAAACTGCTACAGCTATTTATTCTGGAGATAAAATTAAAACATTCCTTACTGAGGTCAGTAGCTGTTTGTTTGAAATAATATGTATTGACTATTTCCAAAATATAAAGTCTGTGTGCTTGGAGATACTGTGTTACTGAAAAACATCAGTTAATAAGTAAAATCATTTGGGGATAATAAATATTTCTTTACATGGGAAAAGTTAAATATTAAATGATAGGACTTTGCATAGAGGCATTTAACAAATCAGCTTTCATATATTTGAACTACTTCATGATCCTTAAAGTTGATGTCATTCTAGTTAGGATATGTACTTAAGGATTAGGAGTTGAAAGATTATGTAAATAATCTTCGGGTATTTTAGTGAAAGAGTCCAGTATGAGGGAAATTTCAAAGACAGAAGATGATCTTCTGGAAGCAAGTTTTACTAATCCATTCAAAAAATACTTATTGATTGTCTACCTAACAGTGGAGATATACTTGTGAACAAGGCAGATAGAGTTCCTCTTGTGGAGCTCACATGGTAGTGAGACAGACAAAGCACGTGGTGTTGGAAAAATAAGGAAACTATGAGGGTAGATAGTTTGAGGGATGCTTTTTTAGCTGGAGTGGTCAGGAAAGGTATTTCTAAAGAGTTTACATTTGGGCAGAGCTCTGAATGAAATGAGATACCAAGCCATGGAAAGACTGAGAAAAATGTACCAGGTTCAGGAACATAGCATATCTAAAGACTTGACACAGAGACAGTCTTGTCAGGCCTGAGGTATAGCAGAAGATCATTATGATCAAAATAGAGATGTGCAGAGTTTTAGCAGATGAGGTCAGAAATATAACCCCAGATATTTCCAGCACTTAGAGACCATAGTAAGGAATTGAAATTTTTTTCTGAGTATATTTATAATGGCAAGTCATTGAGGAATCTCAAAGAGGCAAACAACATTTAAAAAGGTGACTCTGGATACCATTTGAAGATCTCATAGTAGGTAAACGAGTGGAAATAGGATGAACATTTAGATGCTATTGCAGTAATCAAGGCAAGAAATAATGATGTCTTGTACTAGATGGTAGTAGTGGAGATGGTAAAATGGTTGATAAATAATATTTGTTATATTATGGCTAATAGGATTAGTTGATCAATTGTATGTGACCTGTGAAGATAATAGGCTAGGATTTTGGCTTGAACAGCTAGACTTAATGGTGGGGGTTTTTTTGTTTGTTTATTTGTTTTTTGTTTTGAAATGGGGAAGTCTAGGTTGAAGACAAGATTTGGACACATAGGGAATCAAGAGCTAAATTTTGTACATTTAAATCATGTTGGGCATTCAGGTGGAGATACTGAGTTGACAATTAAGTGAATGAATATAGAAATCAATGAAGGGTTGTCATTTTTGCTTTGAGAGTTATTTTGAGGGTCATCAACATTATGTATAATTTCAAGGGAAGAAACTGGATGAGAAACCTCAGAAGTGAGGGTGGGATGGAGAATAGAGGGGTAGAAAGTTAAGCCTTGGGACATTCCAAAATATAAAGGAACACAAGGCAAGGATGGTCCTGTAAAGGAAATGGAGCAGCCAGTTAGTTAAGAAGATAAACAGGAGAGTACCGTATCCTGGAAGCCACATGGAGAATGTATTTCAAGGAGGGAATGATCACCTATGCCAGATGTTTCTGAAATCCAGCTACAGAACTGACCATTTTTTGTTGTTGTGAAGGTTGTCATTGGTGGAGTGATAAGCTTGAAGTGAAAGCGAACTAGATTGAAGAGAAAATGGGAAATCAGGAAATAGAGTCAGCAAGCATAGTTTGTTTTGTTAATCTTCACCCGAGGATATTTTCCCATTTTTCTTCAAACAGAGTGTGAGAAAAGAAGAGAGAGAGAAACATCAATGTGAGAGAGACACATTGATTTGTTGCCTCCCTCACGACCCGGACCGAGCTGCAACCAAGGTACATGCCCTTGACCAGAATTGACCCCACGACTCTTTGGTCCTCAGGCCAACACTCTACCCATTGAGCCCAACCAGCAAGTTTAGTTCTTTTAAAGAACCTTCTGTTTTGTGTTTTTTTGTGTTTTTTTTTATATCCTCATTTGAGGACATTTTTCCATTTTTTGTACAGACAGAGTGGGAGGGGGGAGGGAGAGAGAGGAAGAGAGAGAGAGAGGGAAACATCGATGTGAAAGGGACACATCGAGTAGCTGCCACCCACACGACCAACCAGGGCTGGGGACAAACTGCAACCGAGGTACATGCCCTTAATGGGAACCGAACCCGGGTCTCTCCGGACCGCAGGCGGACGCTCTAACCGCTGAGCCAAACCGGCCAGGGCTGTTTTGTGTTTTTTGATACGTGCCCCTAGCAGGAAGCGAACCCGGGACTCTCTGGTCCACAGGCCGATGCTCCAACCTCTGAGCCAAACCAAACCGGCCAGGGCTAAAGAACCTTCTTAATGGGGAACAGAGAAGTATTCTGTAGCCAGAATAGGACTTGGGATCAAGCAAGGTTTTCTAAATTGGGGAGATGTCACTTTTTTGTGTATGCTAATGGAAACAATCATCTAAGCAATGAGAGAAATTGATATAGACAGAAGGGAGCAAAGTTCTTGAGTAGATAAGAGGTGCTGAGATCCAATGGAGGGTGTTAAGTGTTAGTCTTAAGAATAAGAATCATTCATCCATTTTAATCAGAAGAAAGGCAGAATATATGGGTACAGATGCAGAAGGGTAGATCTGTTTGGTGGTAGCAAGATAAGCACTTCTCTTCTGAATTTTTTCATTTTCGAAAGAAGGTCCAGTCATTAGCTAAGTACTAGAGTGTTAGTAGGTGCTTTTAGAGGTTGTCAGGTATTTTTCTATCATTCTGATAGTGAAAAACGTCAGTTCAATACATTAGTGTGGGAAGATTTCTGAGGGCTCACTTGAGATTAATGACCACAAATTGAAAGTGAGATCAACATTGCTTGCATGTTTTTTCCCAGCTTTATTAGCACTGTTTGGGTCCAGTTGCAGAGGAAGCAGAGTTGTGTTTAACCAGAGCCGGGGTTTTGCCAGGAGTTGATGACTGAAGGGAAGCGTTCAAGGGAGCTGAGCATGGAAGGTTGATGATACAGGAAAGAATTCTGGGGAATAACTTGGGTGGGAGGAAAATTATGATATGAGAAGTAGGATAGATAATAATTAAGTGGTAGGATCAGTGGACTGGAAATGTTGAGTAATGGATGATCTGGTGACACTGGAATGAGTGAGCTGGAAAGCCTGGAGCTTGTGGTCAGAGAGGGCATGGTTGAGATAGAGATTTTGGAAGTAAGGAAATCTAGGGCTGCACTGTCCAATACTGTAGTCACTAGCTATGTGGCTATTTTGAACTTAATATTAAGTTAAACCTTAAATTCAGCTCCTCAGTCATACCAGGACTCAGTAACCATTTGTGGCTGTGGCTCCCATGTTGGAAAGCGCAGGAGAAATGTTTCTGCACCTGGGACTTGTTAGTTCAGAATTTAAGACCACACCCTGATCTACTAAAGGAGATACATTTCACAAGGATTTGAATGCACATTAAACTTTGATAAGTACTGATATGAGAAATATGTCTTAGTATGAAGATGTAAGGAACTTATCTGTGGTTTATTTTCTGTGAACGTCCGTATATTTTTTGACTCTGACCATGGGTTACTTTTGTATTTCTGGAGTTAAATACACCATTACTAAGTTGGTTTTGTGAGTTTGGTGTAGTGGGATGAGATAGATTTTATCTATTTTAAACACTTTTTTAAATTGAGTATGCCAAAATGAGGTTATTGAGTTCAGAATTTAATAAACATTTTATTTCATTTCTTGAATGTTAAATTTTATTTAAATTGATGTTCCCTAGTATTTTATTAATTAATAATCCACCTGAAATTCTCAAAGAATGAACAGCAAACTATATCTACTTGTAAAAAGATGTACAAATATTATAATTTACTTAGCAAAAAAAGATTCCTTTTTTTAGAAACGTGGTTTCAGAAGAAAAGAGTACTTTTTGTCATAATTTAGTATAATTTAAATTTTACATTAATGTATTAAAGTAGGCTTTGTTAAGAAAAAAATTTCATATATTTATTCTCTTATTTCATTGTTTTCATGGTTTAGGGGATGGATAAGAATGCTTTTGAGAAAAAATATAATACTGTTGGAGTGAATATTTTTCGAACTCATCAGTTGTTCTGTCAAGATGTACTTAACTTGCACCCCGGAGAAATGGGTGTTGTCAGCAATGGACGAGTAAGTACGAAAAACAGTCAGTCGCTCACTTTCTCAGTGACATTGTGGTCGTGGGGCTCCAGACATTTCTGTCACAACAACCCTGATGTAACACACACAGAGGATGGTGTTCATGTGCCAGACACACCCAACAAGTCTCAGCAGAAGTGAAACAGGTGCTGAGAGGTTTGATTTATGACACAGTACCTGTTATCTCATCCCTTCCCCCACTGATGAGAATGCTGAATGCAGTAAGGAAGAATGTTCCTGTGGTTATTTCGTCCTAATGTTAAGTACTAGAATTAGCAACTTAGTACACTTGACAACATTGTGCTTGAAAACCCCTTTATATAGGTCCTAATGTTAAGTACTAGAATTAGCAACTTAGTACACTTGACAACATTGTGCTTGAAAACCCCTTTATATAGGTGTAGAAGTACATTGTGACATCATACTCTTCTTGTAGCTCTCTCTACAATTGTGTAATAACAGAAGCATATTTTTGTATTAAAGCATAAAGTAGTATTTATTAATACAACCTTTAAAAATCTATAGGAAAAATCACTTACTCCCACCATGCTAATAAAATTTATTATTAGAATTTTATTGTTTTGCCTTCTAATCCTCTTTTCTACCCTACAGAGTTATTTCTGGTTTTCTTAAATGCATCATTGTAATTTAGATATATAATTTTATATCACACTTTTTCTCTTAGTATATCAGAAACACTTTTTTTCTGATTAGAGCATCTTTATAGACACACATAGTTAGTGGATAATAGCTGCTTATTAATATATTTTGAATATGATAGTCTGATTTTATTTCTCAGGAATTAAGTTTTAAAAATGTTGAATCCGGTGCTTTGATTTATTAAGAAATAAACTAATGCAATGTTTTTGGACATACCTCTGCTTGAACTATCAACTTAGGTATTCCTAAATCATCTTCAAAGCTCTAATATACTCTTACTTTCTTTGTTTTCTACATTTTTATGAGCTCTGTTCATTTGCATGTTTTAATTCCATATCACTATTCCCTTAAAATTATACTTATTTACTCTTTATCTGAATCCATAAATAATAGGAATTATAGAAGAGTGAGAGACCCATTTCCTCAAGTTGCCACAGATAAAATAGATCTGTTTCAGCAGAATGGTGTCTGAGCTGACTGACTGCATTAGCTCCTAGAGCCAGTTAGGCTCAGGTTTTCTGTGTACAGTGCTATTTTACAAACTGATGTCGGTGGTTGCCATTTATTATGACAGTAATATAAGGTACAGGGTGGGGCAAGCATAGGTTTACAGTTGTTTGTATGGAAAATAATACAATAATTAATAAATAATAATACAAGAATAAACTCTGTGTTGCATATATTCACAACTGTAAGCATATATTTGCCCCCCCCAAATTAGTGAATTTTAATAATGAGTTATGTGGTAGTCCCAACGTGACATTGCTTATTTTCTAACAATAACTTTGGAAGAAAATACAGTTTTTTTAGAACAGTTGTAAAGTTTATGGCTACCTTTGGTTCTGTCAGTCATTTCGAGAAATAAAGAGGAAAAAAAATTACCCCTGCAATATCTAGTACCTTGCCTTTTGATTAGACATTACAGAAAACCTACCATATGTTCTCTTTATCATTATTTAATGTATTTCATGTATTGTTATCAATATTAGTAGTAACAAATATTAGTTGTAGTTATTTCAACTTATTTCTCCTAGAACCATTTTCTTTTATTTATTTAATTTTGAAATTGACAAAATATTCAGATACTAATTTTTCACCTGCTATGAACCAAACATTCTTCTAGGTTCTCAGAGTATAGTAGTAAACAAACATGTTTCCATGGTGTATACATTTTGGTGGGCAGAGCAGATAACAAATAGCATCCTTACTGATAAGGTGTGATTTGGGCAGAGAACCAAGAGAGGTGAGGGAGCAAGCCATGTCTGGAAGAGGAATGTTCTAGATAGAGGTCATATGTGATTTGTTTTGGTGTTTGCTCTTTTATGCCTTGCTTACATATTAATTCATGTCCTGAGATGAGATCCCAACTGTGTGTTTAGGAATGCCAGTTACATTGAGAGTAGTAAGAGAAGCTCATGGAGTTGCTGGGGACCAGATCAGTGTGGTTTTATAGGCAGCTTAGGATTCCTGCCTTACTCTGAATGAGTTGTGAAGTTCATAGTACTGGATGAGTTGACATGATCTCACCTGTGTTTTATTTGGACCTTTAGTGGCTGTTACATTGAGAATAGACTATAGGAGTCAGAAAACCTGGTCGGAGATATTGTAGTAGTCTAAGTGAGAGATGATGATGGTTTGCACTAGAATGGCTGTAGAGGAAGCAGAGCAAAGTGGATGTGGTATATATTTGGGAGGAAGAGTGAACAGGAATTGCTGACAGGTGTGATGTGGGGTGTGGATTACATAACTAGCAGAATGGAGTTGCTGTGTTTCCGGGTGAGAAAGACTGCAGGAGGAGTGGGGTTGTTCAGGAGGAGTGGAAAGGAAAAGGTAGAGGATTCATTTCTGGACACATTAGAAGTTCAATGTTCAGTTCTGAATCTCCAAGTAGGCTTCTTGAGTTGGCAGTTGAGCCTATGACCTAAATTCAGGGGAGAGGTTGGTGCTAGAGAAAGTATTATGTCAAATTATGTTGACTTTTTATGTTGATTAATGGAAAATTATAATTTTGATTATTTTTTAATTTGTACAACTGTGGTTTTAATAGAAAACTATAATATATTTGAAAGTAAGTTCCATGGTTTATGAACTATAGTGCTTAGCTTATTACTCTCAGTAGTAAAGCACAATAGTCATAGCAATTATCGCAGATAGTTATCATTCCGAATCAAATAGTTTACTGTTTGAAATAATTCTGATATTTTAGAATTAATTTCTTTTCTGAATCTGCCCAAATGTTTATATCAGAATTGGAACATATTCAAAGTTAAAATTATGAATTATCAAAACTGGGGACCAATGATACTTTTATTAATTTTAAATGTTTTATTTTTCCATTACAGTTGACATTCAGTATTATATTAGTTTTAGTTGTACAGCATAGTGGTTTGACACTTATATAACTTATGAAGTGATTTCCACAATCAGTCTAGTACCCACCTGACACCATACATCGTTATTACAAATCATTAACTATTCTCTGTGCTGTACTTTACATGCCCTTGACTATTGTGTGACTGCCAGTTTGTACTTCTCAGTTCCTTCACCTTTTTCACCCAGTCCCCCAACCTCCTCCATTCTGGCAACCAACAGTGCTACTTTCTTACTGCATGCTAATGGAACTAAATTACCAAGCAAAATAGACAGACTCATAGAGAGGAGGCAGACAGCCCTGATGGGCAAGGGATTGAGAGGGGTTTTTATCATGGGGTAACAGAGAGCAAGCCCTTTTTTTTCTTAAGCTAGACAAATCTGCATTCCAAATCCAGTTGCACCATTAATTGTATCACCTCTGTGAGACTTGATTTCTTCATTGGTACAATAAGAATGGAAATAGTATGGTTTATACAGTTGTCAGTTTAAATACACTTCTGTACATAAAGCACATAGAACACTTTCAGACACTAAGTAAATTTTCAGTCAATTTTAACTCCTGTTTTCTCTTTAAATATTTGAAGTCTGTCATGAGATACAGTGGGTACGTTTGTAGATTGATTTGTGTTACACTTGACAAGAGTCAGTGTAGAATTAAGGCCAGTTGATCAAACTTCCATGAGTGGAGAGAGATTTTTAGCTCAGTATATGTTTTCTATAATTTTAATAAGCTGTGAAAGGAGATAATGCATTTTTATTACACCAGTTATTCTGTATAACTGAAAAATCACATTTCTAAAATGTTGTAAAGATTTAAGCACCAGATAGGCTTTATATTACTGATACATGATTTCCAAGTTTAATGTTCCTTTTCCCAACATGGACATGTATGATTTTATACTATTTAAGTTATTTTGTTTCACAAATATCATATTTAACTTTAAATAGAAGAACTAAGACACAGAAGAATCAAGTTTCTCCTAGCTATTTGATGCTGGACTTACATAAATGAAAATAGAGTTGGTTCTCTGGTGAATTTAGTCAGTAAAAATAGCCATCTTGTTAATTCCTTAAAATCATTTGAGCCTGGCCAGGGTTTCTCAGTGTTAGAGCATGGGCCCTGCGCACCCAAGGGTCACAGGTTCAATTCCTGATCAGAGGCATGTACCTGGGTTCCAGGTTCGATCCCCAGCCTGGATCGAGTCGTGTGCCCCTCTCACATTGATGTTTCTGTCTCTCTCCCCCTCTGTACTCTCTAAAAAGTCAATGGAAAAAATATCCTTAGGTGAGGATTAACAAAAATAATATATATAAAATAAATTTTAAAATTTTTTAAATAAAAATTTAAGATAACTCGAGGTTTTATTTCCTTATTCTGAGCTATTAACAAAACTGCTTGAGTCACTGGAGGTGCTATAGATAAAATTTCAACTGTTTTCCAGGCCTGTCCTATTCATAGTCCAAAAAAATATGTTGAAAGTGCTTTCAAAGTTACCTAAAAATGGTATCAAATCTTAAGGAGATGAAATGTTTATATGTGTACTTTTAGTTTTATAGTGCCCGTTTTTTTTTGTTTTGTTTTGTTTTTTTTTAATCCTCACCCGAGGACATTTTTTGTTCAGGTAGAGTGGAAGAGAGAGAGAGAGAGAGAGAGAGAGAGAACATCAATGTGAAAGGGACACATCGAGTGGCTGCCACCCGCACGACCAACGAGGGCCGGGGACAAACTGCAACCAAGGTACATGCCCTTAGCGGGAACCGAACCCGGGTCTCTCGGGACCGCAGGCTGATGCTCTAACCGCTGAGCCAAACCGGCCAGGGCTATAGTGCCCGTTTTTAACAGCCCTGTTTCATGTTTAAGATGAAACATGTTATCACCTGTGACATGAGCAAATAAGGGAGATTCAAGAACTATACTTCATTAATTTTTAGAAATTATTAACTGTGGAAGCAGATAAAGGGGAAGTGAGAAAATCTGCTGTAACTATTTCTGGTCTTTTTACAAGAAAAAAAAATTCTGCTTGGCACATTTTCTATTTGTCATTAAGTATAATGTTTAATGCATAAGAAGACTATCTCAGGCCTACCTTCTACATGAGGGTTTGTGTTCATAATAGTATGATGATTGCATGTATTAGTTTCCTCCGAAAATGCTAATGGTGGTAGAGTTGATGGTAGTTGTGATGGAATAACCATCTTGAGAAATTAGGTATGTGGCAATTTGACGACTAACCCCCTCTGTACTTAAATGGTTTAAAGATAACCTACATGACTTTGCTGAGTTCCAGACCATTTATACAACATCAGTTAGATAAAGATTGGCTGGTATCATTAAGTAATTATGTGATTTGTCTCTTGGTTTTTGCTCTTTTATGCCTTGCTTACATTTTCATTCATGTCTACCTCATATGAACTACAATTTATAGATGAACAAATAACCAAATTGAAATTAAAAGATTTATGAAATAATTGCTTTCATCATTTACTTGAGAATGAAAAGTCATAAGGTTTTTGGAAGCATTCTGTTTCAAAGTAAAACTTTTTAATAGAAATAATTTGCTGCTTTTTTTACTTTACTTTAATTTTTACTTTACTTTTTTTTACTTTACTTTACTTTAATGTTGGTGTTTATGCAAATATTATTTGTAATATGAAAGGGAGAAAGTATTTTTCTCTTCTTTTTTATCCCAGTGGGTTTAGTATATAGTGGGATTGATGGCCACCATCTGTTTAGTCTCTGATAAATTTTTGCTTAAAGAAATTTCTATTTCATGAGAAAATATTTAATGAAATTGTTGGTATCCTCTAGAAGATATACAATAATTGCTTTTATTTTAAGTTCTTAGGTCCAGTAAATGAAAGTTTCTATGCAGAAGATTTCTCCTTGTTGGAAAAGATAACATTTACTAATTTAGCAGAGAAAATTAAAGGCATTGTTGAAAATATGGCAATCAATGCAAAGAAGTAAGTATTTAAAATCATGAGTAATTCATTTCCAGATTTGGTATATTCCATCTCATTTCTTTTTTTTTTTTTAAGATTACAAAATATTTCAAATATTTACACAAATTAAGATATAACAAAAGACATATAGAGAATATAAAGAAATAATAAAAGACATCCATTTGCTCACTATCACCAAACCATAGATGTTAATTCTTTGTTTTAGTTACCTTGGATCTTACTGTTTCTGTTTCCCCCACCCATCCCAATCTCCTCCCTTCCCTGGAGATAACCATTTTCCTGAAGGTTGTGTGCCTGACTCCCCTATTTGTGTTTTTACTTTTGCTTTATATGTAAATATGCATTATCAGTTTTGACTATGTTGGATGCCTTGACTTCTTTAGAGAAATGCTGTTATACCATATACTTCGTTTGCTGTCTACTTTCGTGGAAGCTTTATCCACATTCATGGATACAGAGCTTGCTCATTCATTTTAATTCCTTTTTAGTATCTCATTTTATGAATATACTGAAGTTCATTTGTGTATCCATTACTGAGGTACAGTTAACTTGGCTTTGGTTTTGTAAAGATATTCTCTTTTATTTTCTTCTAAAAGTTTTGCAGTTTTGTTTTTTATATTCTGATTTATATCTTTAATTCTTCTTGGATTTTACATTGTTCCACTGGTCTGATGCCTCATGCCAATTCCCAACTCCTGTTACCACAGCTTTATAATAAATTTTGATAGCTTCATCTTTAAAATTGTCTTGACTATTTTTTGCTATTTGCTTTTCAATATAAATATGATTAGAACCAGCTTAACAAGTTATACCAAAAACACTCCTGGAATTTTTATGGGAATTTATAAATTAGATTAAGGAATTCTCATCTTTTTATAATATTGGATTATCCCATTTATTAAATGCATATATATTACTTATATGTACCTATACAAATATACATATATATTTATGATATATGGCATATAATTTATGTATATATGTGAATATGTAGATAGACACACCTATTTGGGTTTTTTTTTTAAGGGTTCTTCAGGGAGGGAGCAGGAGGGAGGGAGGGAGGAGAGGGAGAGAGAGAGAGAGAGAGAGAGAGAGAGAGAGAGAGAACCATCAATGTGAGAGAGACACATCAACTGGCTCTTTCCCACTTGACCCTGGGGGACGAACCACAACCAAGGTACATGCCGTTGACCGGAATTGAACCTGCAACTCATTGGTTCGTGGGCTGATGCTCTAACTGCTGAGCCAAACTGACCAAGGCACATTTTTAAATTATTTTTTTTGCTAATTTACAGAAACAGTATTAAGTGTCTATATTAATCTTCCTTGCTGGACTCTTTTTATTTTTTGTAACATTTTGTCTAATATTAGAACTCATATCATTTGTGAATTCTAAGAGCTTTGTTCCTTAACTTCCAGTTTTTAAATATCTCATTTATGTTGGCCTTTCTCTTGTTTTAGTTTGCTCAGTTTAGTAAGGGAGGTATCTCTTTTACTGGTCTTTTCATATGTAGACCTGGCTCTGGATAGGCTCTTAATTGTTTTTTGTTTGCTTTTATCAATTTTAGTTCTTTATTACATCTTTTTAATCTGTTCTTTTTAATAAACCTCTCATGTTAGATTCTTAGCTTATTAATATCACATTTTTTCTTTATATATCCTTAAATTCCAGGCTTGAAATTTCTCTTTAAACATTTATTAGCTGTACTACATAAGTTTTTATAATAAATAATTTCATTGTGATTCAGTGCTAAATATTTTCAAATTAATATTTTTTTCAATTTTTATATTTAAAAATATTTTGAAATAATTCAAATGTTGGATTCATAAGGGCAAAATTTTTGTTTACAGTTGTCCCTCACCACTTTAGTTTGTATTGTACAAATACAAATATAGTATAGTATTTGAAAAAAGCACGATAGAGTGAAGCCACAAAAGTCGAAGCACGGAGTGGCGAGGGACGACTGTGTATAAATAAAGAATCCTATTTCGCAGAAATGTATTTATCACGGTAGAGTCTGGAACTGATTAACCGTGATAAACGAGGGCTGACTGTATTTAATTGTGTTCGTTTTTTGTTTTGTTTTTTATCTCTTGTATTGGAATTTTGCCTAGCTCTTATTAGGCACCAAGTAAATACTTATTTAATTAATAATGAATAAACTATGTTTTAACTTGTCTTAAATGGCACAATGTATAATTGATTTCCAGTTTGCTTTGAACTGTGATTACAAAACATGGTTTATGGACATCAGTTATTTAGTATTTATTTCTCCTAATTTTGTTGAGGCAAAGTTAATTTTTATAATTGTTTCATACTTTATTTTTAATAACACTTTATCTAATTGTGTGGAAGATTTTATATATGTGTTTATCTGTCAGTTACTAAAAGAACTTTGTTAAACACTACCACTAGGATTGTAGATTTATTATTTAATTCTTGTACTCTTGTTGTAAATATTTTGAGCTATATATTGTTATGTATATGCTGATTCAGAATGATCTTTCTAATGAATTACTCCTTTCCTCATTATAGGAATTACTTCTTTCCTAATAATGTTTTGTCTTAAAGTCTATGGGGTCTGATATTTAAGCCACGTCAACATTCTTTTTGGACAATATTTTTTTCTGTTATATCTTTTTCTTTCTTTACTTTCATTGTATCCATGTATCTTAAAGCATATGTCTAGGTATTGGGGCTGGTTATTGTTCCAGAATTAAAATTCTGATTCTTACTCTTGAATAAAGAACTCTGATCCAGATCAAATTAATATCCTTACTTTATCCTTTAGGAAATGTTGTTTTTTAATTCATTATTTAAGAAATACCATTAATAGAAAATTACAAATGTGTGTGCTAGGCCAGTGTGGCTCAGTGGATTAAGCATCATCCCATGGACTGAGAGGTCTGGGTTCGATTCCTGGTCAAGGCACATGTCTGAGTTGTGGGCTTGATCCCCAGTAGGGGACATGCAGGAGGCAGCCTATCAGTGTTTCTCTTTCATATTGATGTTTCTATCTCTCCCTTCCTTTCTAAAAAATCAATAAAAACATTTTTTTTAAAAACTGTGTAAAAAGTAGTAAAGTAAAAGCTTTTTCACAGTGAAGAGATAAATCCATAGTTATTTTCAAGTGCAATAAAGCAAAAGAAAATTTTAGGACGCAAAAAAACTATATAATTTCATAACAGTGGCTCTGTTATGAAATTTAATAA
Organism: Molossus molossus; assembly: GCF_014108415.1. Lineage (NCBI taxonomy): Eukaryota > Metazoa > Chordata > Mammalia > Chiroptera > Molossidae > Molossus > Molossus molossus. The sequence goes on along the minus strand of NW_023425403.1, from coordinate 46,572,618 downwards.
TGTAGGACTAGCCCTGGACAGTTTGGCTCAGTGGCTAGAGCGTTGGCCTGTGGACCAGAGAGTCCTGGGTTCAGTTCCCACTAAGGGCACGTTATTCAATTGCGGTTCGTCCCTGGCCCCGGTTGGGGTTGTACAGATGGCAACCAATCGATGTGTCTCTCTCACATTGATGTTTCTGTCTCTCTTCCTCTCTCTCTTCCTCCTGCTCTATCTGAAGATAAATGCAAAAAAAAAAAAAATGTCCTCGAGTGAGGACAAGAATAAATAAATAAATAAAATAATGATATAGGACTAGTATATGTTAAAAAGCATAAAATCAGTAATTATATGTTGAATGTTATAAATATAATATTAAGATTTCAGAGCTAATTTTTTAAACCTTGTTTGGTAAAAATAAATATATAATTACAGTCTCAAGTAGATACAGGAAGCTATTTTAGCCACTGGAAAGCTGCATTTCAAACCAGAACCACCACCCCAAGTCAATAACATTAAACTACAGCAGCATTCCCTCTAATTGTCTTAAGTTCTTAGATGCACAGAAATAATGCTAAATACATTGTGTTTTAATTAGAATAAATTCATATTCACCTGAATCTGAGCATACATTAAAGGTATGCATCTATATTATACTTTTCAATAGTTATATTAATGAGGTAGGTAGAACTCTGAATGCCAAATACAAAATCCTTGGAACCATTATCCCGAGGAGCACATAAAACCTGTTTCTCCAATGGAGTGATTACAGCTTGTTCTTTTCTGAGAGATGTCTCCAGTTCTGAAGCAGTAACTGCTGAGTTTCTGGTGGCTTTTCCCCTTTTTAGTTCAAAGTACTTTTCAAAAAGAGAAAAATTGACCCGGATAGCTGAAATTCAGCAGAGAATTTAAGAAAAGGTTGTTTGGGACCTCAAAGATTTTTCTTTTTCATCTTCTGCTCCTCTCAGTATATATGTACTACTTAAGCAGTCACCCCAGTTTAAGAAGCATGGGGAGCATGTTTGACCATAAATATTTCCTCCATTGTTCCTACAGTTTTATTTATTAGAGATTATATGGTTAATAAATACCTTTAAAAGAATTTAGGAATATAGATTGTGATTAATTAATTTATTTAATATGTTTCTATTAATTTATTTAATATATGTTTATTAAGTGGTCATTAAATGCAGTGCTCTGTGAAAAATATGGTAGCTATTATGAATAGAAACCTATACTTAACATTAAATCTTGCATTTCAGGAACTTATATTCTAGTAAAAGATGATATATTTTATTTTATTTTATTATTATTTTTTTTTATCCTCACCCGAGGATATTTTTCCATTTTTTGTACAGATAGAGTGGGAGGGAGAGAGAGGAAGGGAGAGAGAGAGAGAAACATCGACGTGAAGGGACACATCGAGTGGCTGCCACCCGCACGACCAACCAGGGCCGGGGACAAACTGCAACCGAAGTACGTGCCCTTAGCGGGAACCGAACCCGGGTCTCTCCAGACCGCAGGCCGACGCTCTAACCGCTGAGCCAAACCGGCCAGGGCAAAGATGATATATTTTAGTAGAGAGAGATTGACAGTATTCTTGACCACTCCTTTCTTCCTTCCTTCCATCCTTCTTTCTTTCCTTTCTTTTCTTTCTTTCTTTTGTTTCTTCCCTTCTTTTGAAGGAAGGATTCTGCAAATTTTAGCCAGCACATTCTATCCTAACATATCACTGAACATATATTTTCTCAGTAATGGATTTTCAGATTTGGTTATATTTAATCTAGGTATTTATTTTGTGTGTTCTTAGTTTTCAAACTGATTTAAAACCATAGAAATCTGGGCTTCTTAGCTATATTAAAAAAATCTTTAAAAGTAGATATCCTATTATTTACTTTTTGTTCTTTCTGCCCTTTCTTTACTGTATGGGCCCCAGTGCTTAGACACATAACCAGCACTCAGCAAATACTAACTTGAATTAAATGATTCACCACATTCTTGTAGACTCTGTTGAAAACACTGCTTAATAAGTGTTTAAAGATCATATCAATGATAAGAAAAAGTAAGGTGATTTTAAAAGCAAGTCATCTTTAAATTGACAAATTCTATTTGTTAGCAAGTCTGGAAGAAAAATTTAAATGAAATTTGTCTTATGGAAGTATTTTAAATCAAATTTCCCATTAATTGTGACACAAAATATGGACATTTCTCTTCCTGAAAAACTCATCCATTGTTTATCTTGTTTATCTAGCATGAGTGACCTTGTTATGAAAGTTGATGCCCTTGTTTCCTCTTTGCCTACACGTGAATCCCGGTATAAGGTCACATTTTTAAAAGAGAAGCACAGGTAAGAATATAATAGTGCTGTATTTTATCTGTCACTGAATTATGTATTCAATTGTGGTTTCCACTTGTATTCATAATAGGGCAAAATTAAAGAATTAAAAGTTCTATGTTAGAGGGTAAATGCATTTGACAAGATTAAGAAAATAAATTCCTGTTACTTATATACTGAGGTAAATAAAGGATGATGTATGTAACATATATATAAGCTTTCCAAGTGAGTTATATCAAATGTGATTTGTCTTTCTGTCATGCTCAAGATCACTTGGAATTTTTGCAGTATCTTGGTATAGTTATTATAAATAATATCTCTGTATTCCCAGTTACTAAAGAATTCTGATTAATGACATGTAGTATTACAACACCAAGTCCCAAAATGTGTTCTATGGAACACATCAACTCTGAGATGTTGACAGATATATTCTGAGGGAAAATCTGTTCTCCGGTCAAGTTAAGTTGAGAGAACACTGCATCCTTTGGGGGTGAGGAAGACTTTCACTATTCATCAACACAGTAATGGTTATGAGATGTATAGTTGAACAAAAATTCATTTTTGGTAAATTCAGTAGTTGGGTAACTTATTTATCCATGGAACACTTTTTTTGTCAAAACAAATTATTTCATAAAAATTAGGTTTCTGAAGATATCCATCAGAGAACTCTTGTTTTTTTATTTATTTATTTTTTTATCCTCACCCGAGGACATTTTTCTATTTTTTGTTCAGGTAGAGTGGGAGGGGGAGAGAGGAACAGAGAGAGAAACATCAATGTGAAAGGGACACATCGAGTGGCTGCCACCCGCATGACCAACCAGGGCCGGGGACAAACTGCAACCGAGATACATGCCCTTAGTGGGAACCGAACCCAGGTCTCTCGGGACCGCAGGCCAATGCTCTAATCGCTAAGCCAAACCGGCCAGGGCGAGAAATCCTGTTTTATAATAATAAACTAGTTTATAATTTCACTTTGAAATTACAAGTAAAATTCATCAAGCTCTATCTACATACCTAAAATTATCTGTGTCCCCAGAAGGGAATCTTTTTCTGTTGTTTTTAATTAAGGACCACTAAGAATTAGGGAAAAAATCAATTTGACATTATGTAATTAAACTATAGACATGTTTTATTATATCATCATTTTCTTTTTTTTTTTAATCCTCACCCGAGGGTATTTTTCCATTTTTTGTACAGATAGAGTGGGAGGGAGAGAGAGGAAGGGAGAGAGAGAGAGAAACATCGACATGAAGGGACACATCGAGTGGCTGCCACCCGCACAACCAACCAGGGCCGGGGACAAACTGCAACCGAAGTACGTGCCCTTAGCGGGAACCGAACCCGGGTCTCTCCAGACCGCAGGCCGACGCTCTAACCGCTGAGCCAAACCGGCCAGGGCTATGATCATTTTCTAATCACCACTCGTGTAAAACTAAATTGAGACAAATTACTTTATCATAAACTTAAAATGTCTGACACCTGTAAGTTTTCTGATCTTATGGTGGATGCAGTCTTATGTTGCTTGTATTTAATATTAGAAGATAAAACATACTTTAGCTTTAGAAAGTCTATCTTTTGAGATGTTTTCACACGTGTATAGTATTTTTTCCTTTTTATTAAATTTATTGGGGTTACATGGTTAACAAAATTATAAAGGTTTTAGGTGCACACATATATATAGTATTATTCTCAGGGAAAATCACTTTCTAAAGAGAAATTATCTGGCACTGTTAGGAGTGATTTTTTTTTTTTATTATTTGTTTGTTTTTTCATATAACCGAGATTCAATACTTTTAGGTATTTTAAACACATCCAATTCTTTTTTTCAAATGCAATTTTTTTTTACAAACTTTTTGATTTCTTAAATACTATGTGCTGAAATAATTCAACACAAATTAAAACTATCATTATAAATGTTAGTCACTATACTATTCCCATTAAGTTATATTATACTTAGGAATTTTGATATATTTGGAACTATTTACTCTTACATTGAATGTCTGACACATTTTCTCTTATATAGTTTGTTGTTATAATCTCTGCTTTCTTTCTCTGGCTCTGACACCTGTCAGTGTCCTGCTGCTTTTAAGCCTACTACCTTATTTTATATAGAGGGATGGAGATAGTGTGACTTTGTGACAGTGGTTTAAAATTCCCCAATATTTTTCTGTTTATTTCTGGGGATTGGGATTCTGATTCATACAACCTCACAGAATTGGCAGTAGTGTGAGGGGAAAAAAAGGAAGAGTCAACAGATGCCTACCTTAGCCATAACATCTTATAAAACATACAGAATACAGCCAGTAAACTTGTAAATTTTCCACCAAGATAACTAAAGAAATTAACTATTATAGATGATTTCTTTTTTTAAAACATCTTATTTGTAACCCTTAATTTATAGCAGTAATTATCCAGCAGGATCTGTTGCCTAGCTCTGCCATTCCTATTTTAACATAATTAAATCATATCAACAACATATAAAATAAAGTGTCTTTTATTTCTCTATAATGGGGGGACCCATATTTAAAGTGTATTTTACATTACCTTAATTCAACTGCTAAAAAATTAAACATTTCACTGCAAAAAACCTAGATATTTATAGTCTTTCTATACTAAAGAAGATCTATGTCCCTGTAATTTTACAGATATAGTCTTCCTCCCTTTGTAATATGTAAACTGTTCAATTTATACATCTCAAAAAGGAACATATTTTAATATTACTACAGTGTTAAAACAGTAATTCAATAGGAATATTCTTTACTTAATTAAATGTATACTTTTAACTTTTAATTATATTAAATATAGAATTGATTATCTCCCATTGGTCTTTTCTGTGCTTTTAATTATTTCCTAACATTTACTTTAAAGATTAATTCATATTCTAACTTAGATCAATAAAAGACAAAATGGAAAAAACAGAGGGGAGGAGGTATGGAGAGTATAACTGGGATAAAAATAAAGTATGATAAATTGGGAGGGGGAGTCCCCTGAACTTTTTTGTTATATGTTGGGTTTGTTTTAATACTTAATTTAATAAACGTACTGAATAGTTGTTCTTGAGTTACCCATGCACACTGCTTGCAGTTTATGAGCCCAACACAGGTCCTGCTCTCTAGTACTTGGATCTCTTTATCTTCAGGATGCCTGAGGAAGGAAGGGGTGCACCATGGAAAGGAGGAGGTGGAGACTTTTGCCTTCCAGGCAGAAATTGCCCAACTCATGTCTCTCATGAACAATACTTTCTATTCCAACAAGGACATTTTCCTTTGGAAGTTGTTCAGTAATGCTTCTGATGCCTTGGACAAGATATGCTGTGAGAGCTTGACAGACTCTTCCAAGTTGAACATTGGTAAAGAGCTAAAAATTGACATCATCTCCAACCTCCAGGATTGTACCCTGATTCTGGTGGCCACAGGCATTGGCATGACCAAAGCTGATCTCATAAATAATCTGGGAACCATTGCTAAGTCTGGTGTAAAAGCAGTAATGGAAACTTTTCAGGCTGGTTGCAGACATCTCCATGATTGGACAATTTAGCATTGGCTTTTATTCTGCCTACCTGGTGGCAGAGAAAGTGGTTGTGATCACAAAGCACAATGACGATGAGCAGTATACCTGGAAGTCTTTTGCTGGAGGTTCCTTTACTGTGCATACTGACCATGGTGAGCCTGGCCAGGGTGCCAAAGTGATCCTCCACCTTAATGTAAACCAGACAAAGTACTTAGAGATGAGGCAGATCAAAGAAGTGGTGAAGAAACAGTCACAATCCATAGATTATCAGCCTTTATTTGGAGAAGGAATGAAAGAAATCAGTGATGATGAAGCAGAGGAAGAGAAATGGGAGAAAGAAGATAAAGATGATGAGAAGAAACCCAAAACTGACGATGTGGGCTCAGTTGAGGAGGATGGGAGTGCTAAGGATAAGAAAAAGAAAACAAAGATTAAGGAGAAATATATCGATCATGAAGAACTGAACAAGAGCTAGCCCAATGGGACCAGAAACCTTGATGACAGCACCCAGGAGGAAGATGGAGAGTTCTGTAAGAGTCTTACCAATGACTAGGAAGATCACTTGGCAGTAAGACACTTCTCTGTAAAAGGTTAGTTGGAATTCAGGGCACTGCTCTTCATCCCCTGTTGGGCTCCCTTTGACCTCTTTGAGAATGAGAAGAACAACAACATTAAACTCTATGTCTGCCATGTGTTCAGAATGGACGGCTGTGATGACTTGATACCAGAGTATCTCAGTTTCATCCAGTGTGGTTGACTCTGAGGACCTGCACCTGAACATCTCCCAAGAAATGCTCTAGCAGAGCAAAATCTTGAAGGCCATTCATAAAATCACTGTTAAGAAGTGCTTTGAACTCTTCTCTGAGCTGGTGGAAGATAAGAAGAACTATAAGAAATACTATGAGGCATTCTGTAAAAACCTAAAACTTGGAATCCATGAGGACTTGACTGGCAATACCTTTCTGAGCTTCGGTGCTCTCACAACTCCCAATCTGGAGATGAAATTACTTCTCTTTCCGAATATGTCTCTCTTATGAAGGAGACCCAGAAGTCCATCTGTTGCATCACTGGTGAGAACAAAGAGCAAGTTGCCAGCTCTACTTTTGTGGAATGAGTGCGGAAGTGGAGCTTCGAGGCAGAATATTTATGGAGCCTATTGATGAGTTCTATGTACAGCAGGTCAAGGAGTTTGATAGAAAAAACCTGGTCTCAGTTACCAAGGAGAGCCTGGAGCTACCTGAGGGTGAAGAGGAGAAAAAGAAAATGGGAGAGAGCTAGGCCACGTTTGAGAACCTCTGCAAACTCATGAAAGAAATCTTGGATAAGAAGGTTGAGAAGGTGACAATCTCCAGTAAGCTTGTGCTTTACCCTGCTACCTTGTGACTAGCACTTATGGCTGGACAGCTAACATGGAACATTTCATGAAAGCTCAGGTACTTCGGGATAACTCGACAGTGGGCTCCATGATGGCCAAAAAGCACCTGGAGATCAACCCAAGCACCCCATTATGGAGACTCTGCAGCAGAAAGCGGAGGCAGACAAGAATGACAAGGCTGTCAAGGGCCTTCTGTTGTTACTGTTTAAAACTGTCCTGCTCTCTTCTGGCTTCTCACTTGAGGATCCCCAGCCCCACTCCAACCACATCTACCACATGATCAGGCTAGGCCTAGGCATTTATGAAGATGAAGTGACAGCAGAAGAACCCAGGGCTGCTGTTCCTAATGAGGTCCCCTTGGGGATGATGAGGATGCCTCCCGCATGGAAGAAGTGGTTAGGAGTTTTTACCTGCAGACCTTGTGGCCTCTGTGTAGTGTCTTCATGGCTCCTCCAGCCCTAGCCCACCTATTTTCCTCTGGTGATATTTAGTGATTTTATTTCCTCTCCTCACTTTGCCTAAGGGCCTCAAGCCTTCTCTTCTCGTATTTGACATTGGGTTTGTATGTTATGTATTGTGAGTTTTGTTGTTGTTGTTCTGAAATTAAAGCATGCAAAATGAAGATGCAGTTTAAAAAGTCAATGTTGCCCTGGCCTCTTTGGCTCAGCAGTTAGAGTGTTGGCCCACAGACCACAGAGTCCCAGGTTCAGTTCCACTAAGGGCATATATCTCGGTTGCAGTTTGTCCCCAGCCCCAGTTGGGGTTGTGTGGATGGCAACCACTCGATGTGTCTCTCTCACATCAATGTTTCTCTCTCTCTCTCTTCCTCCTTCTCTCCCTCCCACTCTATCTGAAGATAAATGCAAAAAAAAAAAAAAAAATGTCCACGGGTAGAGATTAAAAAAAAGTCAATGTTATCATTCTCAAATCTAAGGAAGTATATTCAACTAACAAAAACGCATCTTGGTTTTATATTTTATATCACGTGATCCAGGAGAATTTGGGGGCTTGAAATTATCAGTTGTCACTGTATTGTTCCTTGAAGAGTTTTTAAAAATCAGTCATTCATAAAAGCTTACTTTTATTTTCTCTGATTCTTTGCAATTTTCTAATTTATTGAATATAAACATTAGAATTTTGCATTTGTAGCCCTGGCCAGTTTGGCTCAACGGTTAGAGCATTGAGACCAAAGAGTTGCGGGTTCGGTTCCAGTCAAGGGCACGTATCTCAGTTGAGGTTTGATCCCCGACCCTGGTCAGGGTTGTGCAGGAGGCAACCAATTGATGTGTCTCTCTCACGTCATTGTTTGTCTGTCTCTCTCTCTTTCTCTTCCTCCCTCCCTCCCTCCCTTACACTCTATCTGAAAATCAATGGAAAAATATCCTCAGGTGAGGATTCAAAAAAAAAAAAAAAAATAGCATAGAGTTTTACATTTGCATTGTCTTCTATGAAACAACTGGGTTTTTTTTTTAAATCTAGTTAGACAGAAAGCAATTTGTAACAATGCATATAGCTAAGATTAGGATTAATTGGTAATGGAATAAATTTAACTGATAATCTTTTACCTTATTTTTTATTTTCCTAGCATTATAAAGATAAATCCTCAAGAGAATGATATATTCTTTGATGTTATTGCTATTGTTGATCCATTGACAAGAGAAGCACAGATGATGTCACAGTTAGTGATCGTAAGATAATGTTTTCGTTATATATTTTATGTATATATTTATCATATTATATAGTACTTTTTTGAAATTTATAATTCTTTCAAGTCTGTTTTTAAGTGTAATATTTAATGTATAAAATGAAATAATAGAGCTGTACATAAGGTGTTATGGCAGTACCAAGGTTAGGTGTTGCTATGGACTGAATAGTCCCCCTACCTTACCCCAAAAAAGTTCACATGTTGAAGCTCTAACCTGAAGTATGACTATATTTTGAAACAGGGCCTTAAAAGGCAGTTGAAGTCAAATGAGGTCTTACAAGTCGGGCCCTAATTTACTGGGTAGATGGGCTCTTTCCTCACTGGCACAAGGAAGTCATGGGAGTGTAAGGCAACGTGGCAGCGGCCTACGAGCCCGGAAGAGAGCTCTCACATAAACCAAGTTGGCCAGCACCTTGATCTAAAATAAACAAGTGTCTGTTGTGAAGCTACCCAGTCTGTGGTGTTTTGTTGTGGCAGTCTGAGCTAACTTCCTATCTTCAAGTGTGAAGATTCGCTTCTGGAGAACCTGGTGCCTAAGCTAAATTAGCCAGAGAGGTGAAGCTAAGGGAAGAGGGAACATGAATGTTGTATTCAGTCGGTTTGGCCACGGTGACAAATGTCAAAGTAATGGTACCTTCAAGACTGGATTTTATTTCTCTCATCTCACAGTCCAGGTGTAGGCTGCCTGGAGTTGCTAAGGCAGCATGGTGCTGAGTCAGGCATAAGCCAGACATCTCCTGTTGGGGTTGTTCAGTCATCTTCATGAAGCAGCTTCTATCTAGCAGTCTGAGATCAAGTTCCTACAATCACCTCTGTATTTCTGCCAGCAGGAAGGGGAGAACAAGGGCACAACCCTAAAGCTGGTCACATTCCAGCCAGTCACATCTCACTGACCAGAATGTAGGTAGTCATCTGGATACACCTGTTCAAAGGGAGGATGGAGACTGCGTACATCTGAAAATTCTTTCACTAAGGACTCAGTGAAATATTAGGAGACCACTAGCAGACTCTGAAAGGGCATATGGCTTATTATTTGAACACTTTTAAGGTTCAAATTGTGATTCAGCTTTCCATAAATGTCAATAGGCTAGTTACATTGGCAGGCTATATATTTTTTCTTGGGATGTTCAGAATTTGTGGGGACTCCTTTGTGAAATAACTCAATGCTTTTTTTAATTTTTTTTTTCTTTATTTATTTTTTTAATCCTCACCCGAGGACATCTTTCCATTTTTTGTTCAGGTAGAGTGGGAGGGAGAGAGAGGACCAGAGAGAAAGAGAGAGAAACATCGATGTGAAAGGAACACATCGAGTGGCTGCCACCCGCACAACTGACCAGAGCCGGGGACAAACTGCAACCGGAGGTACATGCCCTTAGCGGGAACCAAACCCGGGTCTCTCAGGACTGCAGGCCAACGCTTTTAACCGCTGAGCCAAACCGGCCAGGGCGTGAAATAACTCAATGCTTTAAAAAAAAAAAAAACATTTAAAAAATTCTCAGAAGTGGAAACTATGTGTTAGTTGACAGTTGGCTTCACTTTTGGAAACAGACAAAAGTAATTAGATATAAAGTCTTTTGAAAGATGTAAGGGATCAAGCTGGGTCATACTGGGATACAGTCTATCAAAATTTCAAATGCAGTTGCTCTCAGAAATGAGTTTGCCCTCACAAGCCTGCATTTTTTCTGTTCCATATATCCGTTTTTCTTCTCCTTTTACCTTCATCCTTTGTTCTCTAGTATCTTTCAAATTTTCACTGACGTGTTGCCTGTATAGAGATAGGGACTATTAAAATTAATCATTCTCCTGTTTCTTATGCTCCAGGGAAATTAAAAGAAAATGGAGAATTTCGTCTGTATGTAGCCAAGAACATCCTACATCTCTTACAAAGGGGTTGACATAAAGCTCAGGGCACCCTTGCCATTATTTTAGGGTCACCACTTAGTATTTGCAGGTCAAGATAATAATTATTTATTTGTTCTTTAATACTAATGAAATTTATATACCATGAAAGAAAGTCATGTTAGGCAAAAGATAGGCAGCATAACCCTTGGGCAATGAAATCAATGGTTTGGATTCAAATCTTACCTCTGTTGTGACTTACTGTGTGGTTCTTAGGCAAATTACTAAAAATCCCTATAACTCAACTATAAAACTAGCTAACTCAGGAGGAAGTTCTGAGGATTAGATGAGATAATGAGTGTGAAGTATTAATGCAGTGTGTGGTACATAGTAAATGCTCAATAAACATTAGTTATTAATATATCAAATATGGGAATTTTTTTAAAACAGGTACTTGGAAAGATTATCAACATGAAGTTAAAGTTGTTCATGAACTGCAAGGATAAGCTTTCAGAAGCCCCTTTAAAGAGGTGAGACTAAGTGAACATAATTTCATTTCAGAAGATTTGCAAATACTAAAATGAAAAAAGTGCCATAATTATTAGTCCTGTTTTTTTTCTTCACAACATGATTAATTGAAGTAGATCAGAAGATCAGACATAATTTATTAACTTTAAATGATATAAAATTAAAATAACCTAACAAGTAAAATTGAACCAATCTAATTGCAGACTTTATAGTCTAATTGCAGATTTATGTTTATCCATGGGTATTTTTAAAAATGTGATTTAGGAATACCTATTTAGAAATAAAAAAGAAATGACAAGTGGGAAATAGGGTGAATTCCACCATTTTTGGTTTATCTATACTTTCAATACTTCAGAGCTAAATTATCAAAATGATCTTTATATATCGTCACTATTATTTGGAGGTATTTAAATGTAGTTAGTTGAAAATAATCTTTTTTTATTTTTTTAGAAAGAGCGTAAGGGAGAGAGAGAAACATTGATGTGGGAGTGATACACTGATCAGCTGCCTCCTGCACGCCCCCTAATAGGGATCAAGCCTGAAACCCAGGCATGTACCCTGACCAGGAATCAAACTAGGATTTCTCAGTCCATGAGACAACACTCAATCCACTGAGCCACACCAACCAGGCTAAAATAATCTTTTAATGATACAGAAAAGGTTGTTTATTGTTATATCAACATATTCCTCATAAATACTTTTCTGTTGGATAAAAATTCTATACTCATAGAGCTAATAGACCTCTCAATTACTGGCTAAAATAACATGAAAGCATTTGTTCATATTTAGAAAGATAATTAATTTGAAATACAAAAGATAAATGAGAAGTATGAACATTGAATTAGCTCATTCACACAAATACAAATCATCTCCATAGTATATAAAATTTTATAAAAGTTTGGATATATATAATAAAGAGTAGGAATTTTTGTTGTTGTTGTTGATTAAAAAAACATAATTTTTTTTTTTGTTAAAATGACCGAAGGGCCCTGGCTGGTTTGGCTCAATGGTTAGAGCATCAGCCCATGGACCAATAAGTCACGGGTTTGATTTCAGGCAAGAGCACGTACCTCAGTTGCAGTTTGGCCCTGGCCCTGGTCCCGGTCATTTGGGAGCCAGCCAGTTGATGTGTCCCTCTTGCATAGATGTTTCTCTCTCTCTCTCTCCCTCCCTCTCCCTCCCTCCCTCTCTTCCACTCTATCTCTTTCACTCTAAGATAAATACAAAAATATCTTCGAGTGAGGATTGAAAAAAAAATAACCCGAGGATATTTTTCCATTGATTTTTAGATGGAGTGGGAGGGAGGGAAAGAAACATCCATGCAAGAGAGATAACATCGATTGGTTGCCTCTATCATGACCCTGACCAGGGTTAGGGATCGAACCTGCAACCCTCTGGTTCACAGGCTGACACACTAACCGCTGAGCCAAACTGGCCAGAGCAAGAGTAGGAATATTGATTATAAGTAAGCATAATTCATTAGGAGGGAAAGAACTTGACTTCTCTCAGGTGAAATAACACCTAATGTACCAGATAGATGCTTTGAGTGGAGAGTAATGCTACAGAGGACAGCAGCTGTTAAACTTTTAAATGCTGAGTTAGAGAGAGTCTTGTTTACTCAGTAGCATATGTCGAGCAAACTAGTGATATTCCCAGTCCTTTACTTTCAGGATAAATAGTGTCTCATTCTTCTCAGGAGTGATGGAGGTTATGGCAGGAATTCCCTCAACTTCCTCCCCTAAAGCCTGTACCCCCAGCCTTCCTATGTGGTAGGGGAAGAATGTGCCCTCTCTGCTCTTTTATTTTTATTTTTTTTTATCCTCACCAGAGGACATTTTTTTTCTCCATTTTTTGTTCAGATAGAGTGGGAGGGAGGGAGGGAGGGAGAGAAACATCAATGTGAAAGGGACACATCGAGTGGTTGCCACCCACACCACCCAACCAGGGCCGGGGACAAACTGCAACCGAAGTACGTGCCCTTAGCGGGAACCGATCCTGGGTCTCTCTGGACCGCAGGCCGACGCTCTAACCGCTCTGACTGGCCAGGGCTCTCCTCTTGTTTAATACTCCCTGTCTGTTTTGATCCAGTGCTTTTCCATTTGTTCTGGGCCCTACGTAATAAATCACATAGTCCCTTTGTTTTGTGTCTTTAACCCCTCAGCTAGAGTTTTTCAGTCCAAAGAGTTATTATTCAGTTTTTAAAAAACAAACTGCTCTCTTAACTTCCTCTCCTCTAGAGCTGAATTTTCTTCCTCTTCTTCACTCTTTCTCAGTCTCAGCTTCTTTAAAGAGTAGTCATACCCCGTCTTCATCTCTCATTCATTGTACCTCCCACTGCAGTTTGGCTTTAACTTCCTTTTACTTAATCACAAAGAATTGCTGTTTGCATTAACCATGGGATGTTTTTTACTTGGTGACATTTCCACTGCATTTGACAATCTCAAAGACTTTTGAGATTTTGTACCTTTGCTTCATGACTGTTCTCTCCTCTTACCCCCTCTTCTTTTCTGACTCTGCCTTCCTGCAGTAAGCAGCTTTCAACATGCTGCCTATGATCACCACCTCCTGGGATCCCCGCTCCCTTGAGTGTAGGCTGCACTAAAATGATTTGCTTCTGATAGGCAGAATATGGCAAAAGTGGTGGAATGTGTCTTCTGCAATTAGGTCATAATAGACTATGACTTTTGTCTTGCTGGCATTCTCTCTTATTCTTGTGTGCTTCTGTGATGAATCATGCTGGAGGTGACCTTGTGGAAGGAGTTGAGGGCAGTCTCCGGCCAAGCACTAGTGAGAACTGCATGAGCCCGGAAGTGGATCCTTCCCCTTCAAGCCTTGAGATAACTACAGCATAGCTGACACTTGACTCCAGTCTCAAAAATAGTGGAAGTCACTATTCCTAGTAATGTAACTAGTTCTTATTAAGTGTGATATTGGGGAATAAGGCTAAAATACATTAAAACTTCAAGTCTATTAATAAGCTTCTGCTTTCAACTCAATTCTGTTTGTTTTTCATTGAACTATTTTAATTGGTACAGAATTTCAACTTGAATTTTACTTGGTTTCTGATTATTTGTTTTCATATTATGAATGGAACAAAGAGCTAATACAGTGGCTGAAAAATAGACTATGGTCATATGTGAAGAAGAATCAGTGAGTGAAGACAGATCATAAACTTCTAGAAATTATGTGCATAAGTCAGTATCTTAAAGGGATCCTAATCATGTTCATTAAGAAATAATTAACAAGGGTGTGTGTGTATGTCTGTGCAGAGTCTTATAGTGGCTAACAGTGTAAACAAAATAATAATAATTGTCTACCATTTACAAGCATTATCTCTTCTGCAATATAGTATAATTTTAGTCTTTTTGATTTAAGACTTTCTTGTCATATTTTTAAACAATTTTCAATTTTAAAATATTTTAGATAGAAGAAAACTCAATTTGGGTCAAAGTATGTTTTTTTGTTTTTTATGTTCTATCAACAGTTTTTACCGATTGGTTCTGGAACCAGAAGTGACATTAGTGGCTAATGACATCATTGAACCAATGGCAAAATTCTTGGATATCCCCGAATCACCCCTTCTAACCCTCAACATGATTACTCCTGAAGGCTGGTTGGTTGAACCAGTACACAGCAACTGTGACCTTGATAATATTCACTTAAAGGATGTAAGTTATCATGTAAACTTATATAAAGAATGGGGAGCTGTGGCTGGTTTGGCTCAGTGGTTAGAGTGTCAGCCCACAGACCAAAGAGACTCGGCTTTGATTCTGACTAAGGGCATGTAAGTCCGTTGCAGTTCGTCCTCAGCCCTGGTCGGGGTCATGCAGGAGGCAACCAGTCAGTGTGTCTCTCTCACATCAGTGTTTCTCTCTCTCTCTCTCTCTTTCTTTCTCTCTCTCTCTCTCCCCACCTCCCTCCCTCCCTCCTTCCCTCCTTCCCACTCTATCTGAAGATTTTATATTGAGTCTGCTCAATATTTTAGTAGCTGTTAAACAATTAATGGAGATTAAACATTTTCTAAGCTGCATTAACTCTCTCACCACAAACTCTTTACCCTTTTGGTTAGAATCTTTAAAGTTATCTAATTGATGTGTATTACACTGAACTGTCTCTTTATGAAGAATCCAACAGACTCCTTTAAGAGATAAAACTCAATGAAAAAACAGATATTTTGTTTCTTCTTGCCAAGTTCATTTCAATTTCCCCTCATGAAATCATTAAGAACGTAGCCTCAGCTGAGGATTGAAATAAATAAATAAAGTAAAAACAAAACCTGAAGGGCAAAATAGGTACAAAGTGGTGTTGGCCTAAGCTACCATGCACCCATCACCATATTTTCTACACTGTGCATCTTAGAACAGCATTTGTGACCCAGAGGCCTGAAGCAACAAAACAAGTGAAGACATCTAGAAATCCAGAAAACCAGAGAAACTGAATTTAGAAGTTCAGGAAACTCAAAAATCAGAGGCAAGACTGGGTCAGGACCTAAAATCATAAAAAGAAAAAAAAATTGGTGAGCATCCACAGTATGATCAATTGCTACTCACTTGCTACAGTTATAGTAGCTGATAAGAATTTGTCCCCCCACCCACCCTGTTCTTTTTTTTTAAATTCTCACCTGAGGATATTGTTCATTGAGTGTTATCTCTTAAAGGAGTCTGTTGGATTCTTCATTAAGAGACAGTTCAGTGTAGTACACATCAATTAGATAACTTTAAAGATTCTAACCAAAAGGGTAGTTTGTGGTGAGAGAGTTAATGCAGCTTAGAAAAGATTTGATATTGAGTCTGCTCAATATTTCAGTAGCTATTAAACAATTAATGGAGATTAAACATTTTTGTTGTGAATGGCATATATAACAAGGTTTTTATAGAAGCTATTTAAGTGCACAGTAGCTCTGTTTATTTTAGAAGACTAAAATAGAGAAGCAATTTCCTCTGTCGTCATAGTTTATATAAATAGAAGGAAATCATAAATTCTAGCAGCTGCGAAAGTGAACTGCCTCTGAGGCCCTTCTCTTCCACTGTGCACTGTACCTGCTCAGAATATCCTGCAGCCGTCCTGGAACAACACTAAATAGCAAATAAAGACAGTTGCTAGACTGGAAAGGAGGAGTCATAGATAAAGGACAGAAGCGTACCATTACAAAAATGAAGTTACCAGTGAGAGCTTTGTCACTACACACTAGCTCGCGTGGGCACTCCTTGCTACATCTAATTCCCAACATAAATACTTTAGGAAAGCTTGACATAGAAAAATTTTCCCTTACCAGGACTTTGCTCAACAGTTAATATTTAGAACAGATAAAAACATAAAGGAGAGGTAAACATAAAAAAAAGATTACTACCTATCAAATTCTTGATAATAGGAACTGATTTAACCTAAATTAATTTAACTTAAACCACCTTTATGAAATTATTAGAAAACAAGATATTTGCTAAGAAACCTCTTTGAAAAACAAATGGGTTATTTTTGGTGTTATGGTTTAAATCATAGAATTGATGTCTGTTATACAAATATATAGGGACAAGAGAAATTTTCACATTAATATATTGTAAAGTGAAGGTACTATTGTCATAGTCTGATTGAATATATTTGGACTTTGCCCTAATGTATAATTCATAATGAAAAAATAGTTAAGCTTTACTTTATAATCACTTTAGGGTACAGTTTCCTTGTCTGTAAAATGAAAGAGTTGAACTAGTTGATCTCTACAATATTCTTATATTCTGAGACTATCCCATGAAAATCTTTCCATATTAGATTTAATAAGGACTGTGGACACAAGTTAATGAAGTATATGAAGTTCATCACTTAGAATACTAATGATTCAGCCACTAATTCAGAACCCAACTAAGGTTTTTAAAACAAATACTGTTTTCAAAGAAGTCACTTATTTCTTTTTTTTTTTTTAACTTATCTTTATTATTGATTATATTACAGATGTCCCCCCTTTTTTTCCTCATTGACCCAATCCTGCCCCCCTCCTGCCTTCCCCACACTAATGTCGGTGTCCATTGGTTGTGCATATATGCATAGAAGTTCTTTGGTTTATGTCATCCCACCCTCCCTCCCCCTTTCCCTTTGAGGTTCATCAGTCTCTTAATTTCTTCATCTTTTTCACTCATTCCCCCTGTCCCCTCCCATCTGGAAAGCAACAAAGTGCTCTGTATCTTTGAGTCTCTTTCTGTTCTGCTTGCTCATTTTGTTTGTAGATTCAAGTGTTGATAGATATGTATTCATTGCCATTTTGTTTGTTCATATATTTTATCTTTTTCTTCAAAAAGACCCTTCATCATTTCATATAATAACGGTTTGGTGGTGATGAACTCCTTTAACTTTTTCTTGTCTGGGAAACTCTTTATATGTCCATCGATTCTAAAGATAGCTTTGCAGGATAGAGTAATCTTGGTTGTAGGTCATTGCTTTTTATCACCTTGAATATCTCTTGCCACTCCCTTCTGGCCTGAAAAGTTTCTATTGAGTAATCAGCTGACCATCTTATGGGAGCTCCTTTGTAAGTAATGAACTGCTTTTCTCTTGCTGCTTTTAAGATTCTCTCTTTGACTTGAACCTTTTGCATTTTGATGATGATGTGTCTTGGTGTGGACCTCTTTGGGTTCATCTTGTTTGGGACTCTCTATACTTCCTAGACTTGTGTGTTTGTTTCCTTCACCCAGTTAGAGGAGTTTTCTGTCATTTTTTCAAACAGGTTTTCTTTTTAATCCTCATCCAAGGATATTTTTCCATTTATATTCAGATCGAGTGAGAGGGAGAGAGAGGGAAGGAAAGGGAGAGAGAAACATTGACGTGAGAGGGACACATCCACTGGTTGCCTCCTGCACAATCAGGGCCACGGACAAACAGCAACCGAGGCACATACCCTTGACCAGAATTGAACCTGTGACTCTTTGGTCCATGGGCCGATGCTCTAACTGCTGACCCAAACGAGCCAGGGGCTGTAAATTATTCTTTATTTCAGTTAATGCATCCTTCATTTCTGACTGATCCTTTTTTTTTTTTTATCCTCACCTGAGGACATTTTTCCATTTTTTGTTCAGATAGAGTGGGAGGGAGAGAGAGGAAGAGAGAGAGAGAGAAACATCAATGCGAAAGGGACACATCGAGGGACACACCCGCACGACCAACCAGGGCCGGGGACAAACTGCAACCGAGGTACATGCCCTTAGCAGGAACCTAACCCGGGTCTCTCTGGACCACAGGCGGACGCGCAGGCCACTGAGCCAAACCGGCCAGGGCCTGACTGGTCCTTTTTTATGTGGTTGATGTTCTCACTAAATCCTTGGAGGTCTCCTTAAGTCTCTTAAGTTCCTTCAGCATCTTTATAACCAGTGTTTTGAACTCTGCGTCTGGTTGATTGCTTATCTCCATTTTGTTCAGTCTTTTCCTGGAGTTTTGTTCTCTTTTCATTTTGGACATGTTTCTTTGTCTCTTCATTTTTGCTGCTTTCCTGTGATTCTTTCTATGTATTAGGTAGAGTTGCTATGTCTCCTAGGCTTCGTAGGGTGGCCTATTGTTGTAGGTTATCTGTAGGATCCAGTGGCACAGCCTCCTTGATCACCCCAGCTGGGCCCTCGAGGTGCACACCTTGTATGAGCTGTACATCCATCAGTTGTAATTGAGTCTTAATTGCTGTTGGCATGTCAATGGGAGGGATTTACTCAGGCTGATCAGCTGTAAGGACTGGCTGTGCCCACTGAACACTGGCCTCTGACTACGTTGGGGATCAGCTGTGCAGGGGCCCACCACACAGAGCAAGACTTACTTCAGCAGGCCTCTGGTACCCACTGAGTCCACTCACTGAGTGTGTCCCTTGTGGAGGTGGTTGGGTGGTGGTGCTTCGATGTGGTCTGAAGCTGTCCACTGGTTGTGCTGGCTCTGGGGCAAGGTCAGCCACTGCCTGTGCTCTATCCAGGGCCACCCAGCATAAGCTACAAAGTGGTCTGCAGATGGCTGCTTCTTGTGCTGGGCTTGGAGGTGCCCAGGAAAAGCCAAGTTGTGAACCAAGGCTGACTGCTTCTAGTGCCAGGCCTGGGGCCACTTAATGAGAGAGATGGGGCTTGCTGAGACCAGATGCTGCTTGTTTGAGAGATTTTAGGAAAATTTGAAGCAGGATCCAAGACAGGCCAATCCTATGGTAAAGCAAGGGGCAACAGCTTGGGTGGGCCTGAAAATTGTGTGAGGTGGGGCCTCAGGCAATCACTAGGGCAGGGCAAACAGTGTGAGCCAGGTTGCTGGAGTCCCAGATATGGCTGCTGTCTGCTGCCCCAGGGAAGGGCTCATCGAAGGAACAAGGGCCTCCGCCAACACATCTGTCCAGGAGAAAGCTGCCTCACAGCTTCTCCCCGATGCCAAACGACTCAGCTCTTCCCCATATGTCTGGTGCTTTTCGAGCTGCCTCCCCCATGCTAGAGCCTGGAGGATGTGAGTCCCAGTAAGTCCATGCACGGGCCCCTTCAGAGGAGCTGCTTGGGGCTCCAGCTGCCTCAGCCTCCCTCAACCTCAGCTCCCGCTGGTTTTTCCAGCCACAAGTGATGGGGACTTCTCTTCCTGGCACTGGAATCCTGAGCTGGGTGCCTGGTGTGGGATGGGGACCCCTCAGTCCAGAGGGAGGACCTTCCCAGCCGAGGTGTCCTGATTTTTATCCACCACGTGGGTGTGAGACCAGCCCGTCACGCCTCAGCCTCTCCTAACAGTCTCCATGCAGCTTCTTCTTTAATTTTGTAGTTGTAGGACTTCCATTCAGCTCGATGTCATGCGGTTCTGAATGATGGTTGTGTTGTAGTTCAGTTGTAATATCGATGTGGTGGTGGGAGGAGGTAATATCGCGTTTACCTACGCCACCATATTAACCGCAGAAGTCATTTATTTCTTAAAAACAGTAAAATATAAGAGCGGGAGTCAAGAAAGAAATGTTGTACACAAATACTATGGTTATTTTCTGTGGTAATGACAATACAAGAAAAACAAATATGATAGAGAATACTTTCAAATACACTATATTCTAAACACACTAAACAGTGTTGAAAACCTTATCACTGTCTTAACTGCTCAATGAAATTGCTAAACTATGTAAAAATCACTTACTATTTCATTTATTTTCATATTTGGATATGTTTTTTTTTTGGAGTAGAGAAAAAGCTTTAGTCCTACGATATTTACTGTAGCATTTGCAATAGAGGAAAATCTGGAAACAGTTGTAATGACCAGCACTTAAAGGATGTTTAGAGAGAAAGGGACATGGTCCTAGATAATTATATTTAATGAAAAACCAGGTTACACTTTCTTAGGAAAAGGTTTATGGAGAAAAAAGAAGTAGAAGTCAATGCATTGATGTGTTTATAAATGTTTAGTCTGTAGGTAATTTCTATTTTTTCTCTTTTCCACTTTCTTATATTTGCTCCATTTTCTTTAATGGGCATGTGTTATTTTGAGTGCATAATAATGAAACATTAATATTTTTAAAATACAAGAAAGGCAATAGATGGTGATGAGTTGGATCCCTTGCCAGGTGTTGAGAGGGAGCCCTAGAGCAATAGCAATGAAGCAGATCCTTCGAGGAGTTTTCCATCCAGATCTGCCTTGAAGAGATTAGAATGCTACAACTGCATAACATCTTTCCTGCTTGTGATATTGGTCCATAGATCATGAGGCTGGAGTAGACCTGATGTCATGGGAAAGGAAAAAAAATGTATCATGAGATTTGGTCTTCAAGAAATTGGCTCAGCTGTTAACTTCACTCATGTGAAAGAAAGACTTGAAATTGCCCACCCAAAATTTCTTGGCTAATGT
This sequence comes from Molossus molossus, assembly GCF_014108415.1. Classification (NCBI taxonomy): domain Eukaryota; kingdom Metazoa; phylum Chordata; class Mammalia; order Chiroptera; family Molossidae; genus Molossus; species Molossus molossus. The sequence continues at coordinate 46,551,534 of NW_023425403.1, read as the reverse complement.
TAAAATAATCTCATTTAGTTATTACAATATTTGTATTAAGGGAATTACTAATGACTTATTTTCTCCACAGATTGAGAGAACTGTTATAGCAGAATATGAATTAGAATATCTACTACTTGAAGGACATTGCTTTGATATGACGACAGAGCAGCCTCCTCGAGGTCTACAGTTTACACTTGGCACAAAAAATCAACCTGTTGTGGTTGATACAATAGTGATGGCCAATCTTGTAAGTATTATAAATAATCAATTGATGTTATTACAATTAGATGTTCTGACAAAAATCATTAAAATTAGATGTTTGGTAAAATTTTGTTTTCCTAATAATAAGATAAAATAATTTTTATTCTGCTATTGCTGAACAGCTCTCAAAAAACAAAATTGAAACCTTGAATAAGGTAATTAAATAAAACAAAAATGAAGGGAATCATATTTTAGAATGTGCTTTTATAGGTTATTGCAAAATCTCCTTCCTTGGAATTTATTTGTAGAATTCATTCATCCCACAGTTAGTAAACACTTTCTTGGATGATTCATGTATAATCTTTCTTAAACAATTGGATGTGTGTGTAGTCATAACTATGATCATATTTTTCTCACTTAAAAGGGATATTTTCAGTTAAAAGCAAACCCAGGTGTTTGGATACTGAAATTACGCCAAGGAAAATCTGAAGATATTTATCAAATAGTTGGGTGAGTTATATAAACCCCTTTTAAATTTTTATATGTAAATAAGTTTTCAGTGTGATATAGCCAAGATCATCAAAACATCTAAAATGTTCACAAGTACCATTACTATAAAAAACAAATAAAAAATAACTGACATTTATTCCCCCCCAGATTTTTTTATTTCAAAAATACAAGAGGTATGCCTATATATATCATGTTCTTTATTCTACCTCCTTTACTTTACTGTTTTCTATATACTTTTTCATGTGTTAACATAATTAATATACTTATCATTGAATGACAATATAATGTGTACTGTATCTTATATAACAAAGCCATTATCCATGGATTATGTTTCGTTTTTTATTTTTATAAATAAGAATTGGTTACTTTCATAGTAACTTACCTGCTCATCAGTGAGCATAGTATAAAGCAGGGATTAGCAAACTTACTCTGTAGAAGCCAATAGAAAATACTTAATATTTTAGGGCACATAGGATCTTTGTCAGTATTCTTTTTTTTAACCATTTTAAAATGTAAAAACCATTTTTAGTTCAGGGGCCATCAAAAATGGGTCACTAACTTGATTTTACTTGCCATCCATAGTTTGCTGAACCCTTATAAAGCCTTTTTACATCCCTAATTAATAAATGTCTGTACTTGTCATTTATTTACATAAATACAGGGTTGGGCAAAAGATGATTTACAGTTGTGAGTACACAAAACACAGAGTATTATAATAATCATAACCTACATGTTTCTTTTCCATACAAGCAACTGTAACCCTACTTTTGCCTGACCTTGTATTTATTGAGCATTATTATTATACCAAGAGCTGTGCTTAACAAAGATAATATAGGGGTAGTGGTTATTGTACCTTTTTTCACTGCCTTTTCCCCTTTTCCTTATACTGTGCCTAGCACTCAGTGTCATTCAACAAATATGCATAATAATTTATTCACACAAAGCCTAGAACACTTAATTCTGTGATAGGGAGGAGGGTTCAGGTAAGTCAGTGTCGTCACTAGGAATAAGATAGTTTTGAAGAATTATAGTAACTTACTGTTAGTCATACATATATAACATTCCAGGAATAGGAAGTGGTACAAATTTTTCATCTAAAACTCTTTAGGGCCTTATGTGTTTTAGAATTAGAATTTTTCAGATTTTATAAAGTTAATACACATTATATATTCTGATGCATCTGGCAGGATCTAAGACAACACTTTATTAAACATTTCTGTTGCAAAATGTGTGAATATTTACATTAAAAGGATATATAATGACTAAAAGAAAACAAAAACAGGACTTCCGGTCAAGATAACAGTGTAGGTAGATGTGGTACTGCGTCCTCCGACAACCACATCAGAGTTACAACTAAACTACAGAACAACCATCCTTCAGAACCGCCTGAAATCAAGCTGAATGGAAGTCCTACAACTACAAAATTAAAGAAGCCGCATGGAGACTGGTAGAAGGGGTGGAGGTGTGACAGGCTGGTCCCACACCCACGTGTGGCGGAAAAAAATCAGGAGGACACCTCGGCTGGGAAGGTCCTCCCTGAGGACTGAGGGGTTCCGGTCCCATACCAGGCGCTGGTGCCAGGAAGAGAAGTCCCCATCACTTGTGGCTGGAAAAACCAGCGGGAACTGAGACTGAGGGAGGCTGAGATGGCTGCAGGAGCCCCAGTCAGATCCTCTTAAAGGGCCCGTGCACAGACTTACTCGGACTTGCTCCCTCTAAGCTCAGAGGAGAAGCAGCTTGAGGGGTGCCAGAGACATACAGGGAAGAACTGAGCTGTTTGGCACTGGAGCGAGGGCTGGGGAGGGGGCTTTCTCCTGGACAGACGTGCTGTCAGAGGCCTTTGTTCCTTTGGTGAGCCCTTCCCTGGGGTGGCAGACAGTCTCCATATCTGGGACTCCAGCAACCTGGCTTATACTGTTTGCCCCGCCCCGGTGACTCCCTGAGGCCCCGCCCCGCCCAGCTTTCAGGCCCACCCAAGCTGTTGCCACTTGCTTTAGCATAGGATTGGCCTGTCTTGCATCCTGCTTCAGGTTTTTTTAAATTCTTTCAAACAAGCAGCATCTGGTCTCAGCTAACCCTATACCTCTCGTTAAGTAATACACAGAAAGAAACACAGGGAGGCAGCCAAAATGAGGAGACTAAGAAACAGGTCCCAAATGAAAGAACAGAACAAAACCCCAAGAAAAGAACTAAGCGAAATGGAGATAAGCAACCTAACAGATGCCGAGTTCAAAATACTGCTTATAAGGATGCTCAATGAACTTAGTGAGAACCTCAGTGAACTAAGTGAGGGCCTTAAGAGCATAAAAAGGGACCAGTCAGAAATGATGGATGCACAGTCAGAAATGAAGGAGGCATTAACTGAAATAAAGAATAATTTACACAGATTCAATAGTCGAGTACGTAAATCCAAGAAGCAAACCATCAATTTGGAATATAAGGAAGCAAAAAACGCCCAATCAGAGCAGCAAAAAAAGAAAAAAGAATCCAGAAAAAGGAGGAATAGTGTAAGGAGCCTCTGGGACAACTTCAAGCGCGCCAACATTCGCATCTTGGGGGTGCCAGAAGGAGAAGAGCGAGAACAAGAAATTGAAAACCTGATTGAAACAATAATGGCAGAAAACTTTCCTAACTTGGTGAAGGAAACAGACATACAAGTCCAGGAAGCACAGAGAGTCCCAAACAAGATGAACCCAAAGAGGTCCACACCAAGACACATCATCATCAAAATGCAAAAGGTTCAAGACAAAGAGAGAATCTTAAAAGCAGCAAGAGAAAGGCAGATAGTTACCTACAAGGGAGTTCCCATAAGGCTCACAGCTGATTTCTCAAAAGAAACTTTGCAGGCCAGAAGGGAGTGGCAAGAAATATTCAGAGTGATGAAAAGCAAGAACCTACAACCAAGATTACTCTATCCTGCAAAGCTGTCATTTAGAATCGATATAAAGAGTTTCCCAGACAAGAAAAAGTTAAAGGAGTTCATCACTACCAAACTGTTATTATATGAAATGATGAAGGGTCTTTTTGAAGAAAAAGATAAAATATATGAACAAACAAAATGGCAATGAATACATATCTATCAACAATGGAATCTACAAACAAAATGAACAGGTAGAACAGAAACATTCTCATAGATACAGAGAACAATTTGTTGGTTGCGTGAATGGGTGAAAAAGGTGAAGGGATTAAGAAGTATAAATTCATTGCTAGACTGACAAACCTCAAAGGGAAAGGGGTTGGGGGGTGGGAAGAAATAAACCAAAGAACTTATATGCATAACCAATGGACACAGACAATAGTGTGGGAAAAGGCGGGAGGGGGGCGGGAGTGGGGAGGAGGGGGGTCAATGGGGGAAAAATGAGGAACATCTGTAATACATTCTACATTCAACAATAAAGATTTTAAAAAATATATTAAGGACATTAAAATATATATATATATACAGAAGACTTGAGCGGACACTGCACCAAAGGAGACGTGGATGGCAAATAAGCACATAAAAAAGATGCTCAACATCATTAGTTATTAGGAAAATGCACATTAAACCCCCAAACTGCCACTCATCTATTAGAATGGCTAACATTAAAACAGTGGTTCTCAACGTTCCTAATGCCACGACCCTTTAATATAGTTCCTCATGTTGTGGTGACCCCCAACCATAAAATTATTTTCGTTGCTATTTCATAACTGTAATTTTGCTACTGTTATGAATCGCCACCAGAAATATGTTTTCCAGTGGTCTTAGGCAACCCCTGTGAAAGGGTTGTTCAGCCCCCAAAGGGGTCTCGACCCACAGGTTGAGAACTGCTGCATTAAAAGGACTGACACTACCAAGTGCTGGTGAGGATATGAAGCAACAGGAACTGTCATATACTATTGGTCAAAAAGTAGAATAGTACAACCACTTTAGAACAGTTGACAGGACCTTAAAATTTTAGATACACACTCAAACCATATGATCCAGGCATCTCACTCATGGATATTGATCCATAATAAAAGGAAGTATATGTTTATACAAATACTTGTACATTAATGTTTATAGCAGCTTTATTTGTAATTGCCAGATACTGAAAATGACCCAAATGTTAATAAGTGAAGGAATAATCAAAATGTGGTACATCCATACAAGGGAGTACTACCCAGCAATATAAATGGATGAACTGTTGATAATGTTGTAAGATGTCAGCAAGATAACCAGAGATGCAGAGCCGAATTGTAAAGGAGCGCTTTAATCGCTGGCAGGCTACAGGGGGTAATTATCCCAAATCTCAGTCCTGAGCTTCCTTTGTTCCTTTCTTATATAGGCACAAACTACAGAAAAAACTACATTCAAGAAAAAACCTGCATTCATTCTTCTTGGCTCTGCTTAATTGGTGCTGGGACTGATACAGACTTGGTGGCGGGGTGGGGGGCGGTCTGTTGCAGGGGTCAGGGCAATCATTAATCTCTTTCTATGGTCCCTCTAAGTTTCCCCAAGGCCATCATTAACCCCTTATCTTTATGGTTCCTCTGGGTGTCAGTCCCAGGTTTTTTAGAAAACTGCTTGGGTGTTTATGTGCAGGAATAACTGATCAGAATGGTGTTTAATTTTTAAAATAGCCCAGCTCAATAACACAGTGACATAGATGAATCTCAAAATAATTATGCTGAGTTAAAGAAGTGTGGCCCCCAAAAAAGAGCACATGCTGTATGATTCCTTTTATAAATCATAAAACACTAGGTAATACAAACTGTAATAACAAATCAGATCACTGGGGGAAGGCAGGTAAAAACAGAGGGACATATTGAAGATAAATAGGATAAGAAAACACAGATCCTACCATTTTATAATGTTTCCTAGTGGGAAACAAGTGTTAAGAAAATGAGTGACAATTAATGCATTGTAAATACTATAAAAGAGTACTATGGTGGTACAGAAAATAAAGCAAAATATACTGTAACATTTATACTGATCCTCGTAAAAACTGTGGCTTCAGGGGATAATTTCAAGAACCACTCATGTTTTGCTCCAACTTCTTTGACCTTATACAAACTGTTCTGTCAGGAATTCAGTGTATCTTAATCTATCACTACTGTTTCACCATTGCTTTTTGCAAAGGGAAAGCCCTTAGGAATTAGATAAACTGTGATTCAAATCCCTCTCTACCTCCAGCTATCTGTATAACCTTGCATGAGTTTCTTCACCACCTGGAGTCTGTTTATTTCCTCATAACAAGAGTAGATAATCCTATCTACCTCATAGGGTCTTGGTAAGGACTAAAGAAGATAATCATCATAGAATGCATTGACTCACATTATTAAATGTTCTTTTCCTCCCCACTTATTCTTTGTTACTTCTTTTTTGTTTTGTTTTGTTTAAAAAGAATAAGGAGGAGGAGAAAGAGAAAGGAAGAAGGAGGAGGAGGAAGAAGAAGAAGAGAAGGAGGAAGAGGGGAACAGGGGAAGAAAAAGGAGAACAGGGAAAAGGAGGAAGAGGAGGACAAGGAGAAGAAGGAGGAGGAGGAGAACAGGAAAAAGGAGAAGAAGGAGGAGGAGGAGGAGAACAGGGAAAAGGAGGAAGAGGAGGAGAACAAAAGGAAGAAGGAGGAGGAGAACAGGGAAAAGGAGGAGGAGAACAAGGAGAAGAAGAAGGAGGAGAACAGGGAAAAGGAGGAAGAGGAGGAGGAGAAGGAGAAGGAGAACAGGGAAAAGGAGGAGGAGGAGAACAAAAGGAAGAAGGAGGAGGAGAACAGGGAAGAGGAGGAAGAGAACAGGGAAAAGGAGGAGGAGGAGAACAAGGAGAAAAAGAAGGAGGAGGAGAACAGGGAAAAGGAGGAAGAGGAGGAGAACAGGGAAAAGGGGGAGGAGGAGGAGAACAGGGAAAAGGAGGAGAACAAAAAGAAGGAGGAGGAGAACAGGGAAAAGGAGGAAGAGGAGGAGAACAGGGAAAAGGGGGAGGAGGAGGAGAACAGGGAAAAGGAGGAGGAGGAGAACAAAAAGAAGGAGGAGGAGAACAGGGAAAAGGAGGAAGAGGAGGAGAACAGGGAAAAGGGGGAGGAGGAGGAGAACAAGGAGAAAGGAGGAGAACAGGGAAAGGGAGGAGGAGAAGGAGAAGAAGAAGGAGAAGGAGAACAGGGAAAAGGAGGAGGAGGAGAACAAAAGGAAGAAGGAGGAGGAGAACAGGGAAGAGGAGGAAGAGAACAGGGAAAAGGAGGAGGAGGACAGGGAAAAGGAGGAGGAGGAGAACAAGGAGAAAAAGAAGGAGGAGGAGAACAGGGAAAAGGAGGAAGAGGAGGAGAACAGGGAAAAGGAGGAAGAGGAGGAGAACAGGGAAAAGGAGGAGGAGGAGAACAGGGAAAAGGAGGAGGAGGAGAACAGGGAAAAGGAGGAGGAAGAGAACAAAAAGAAGGAGGAGGAGAACAGGGAAAAGGAGGAGGAGGACAGGGAAAAGGAGGAGGAGGAGGAGAACAAAAGGAAGAAGGAGGAGGAGAACAGGGAAAAGGAGGAGGAGGAGAACAAGGAGAAGAAGAAGGAGGAGGAGAACAGGGAAAAGGAGGAAGAGGAGGAGAACAGGGAAAAGGAGGAGGAGGAGAACAGGGAAAAGGAGGAGGAGGAGAACAGGGAAAAGGAGGAGGAGGAGGAGAACAAAAAGAAGGAGGAGGAGGAGGAGAACAGGGAAAAGGGGGAGGAGGAGGAGAACAGGGAAAAGGAGGAAGAGGAGGAGAACAAGGAGAAGGAGGAGGAGAACAAGGAAAGGGAGGAGGAGAAGGAGAAGAAGGAGGAGGAGGCGAACAGGGAAAAGGAGGAGGAGGAGGAGAACAAGGAGAAGGAGGAGGAGAACAGGGAAAAGGAGGAGGAGGAGAACAAAAGGAAGAAGGAGGAGGAGAACAGGGAAGAGGAGGAAGAGAACAGGGAAAAGGAGGAGGAGGAGAACAAGGAGAAGGAGGAGGAGAACAGGGAAAAGGAGGAGGAGGAGGAGAACAGGGAAAAGGGGGAGGAGGAGGAGAACAGGGAAAAGGAGGAAGAGGAGGAGAACAGGGAAAAGGAGGAGGAGGAGGAGAACAGGGAAAAGGGGGAGGAGGAGGAGAACAAGGAGAAGGAGAAGGAGAACAGGGAAAAGGAGGAGGAGGAGGAGAACAAGGAGATGAGGAGGAGAACAGGGAAAAGGAGGAGGAGGAGAACAAAAGGAAGAAGGAGGAGGAGAACAGGGAAGAGGAGGAAGAGAACAGGGAAAAGGAGGAGGAGGAGGAGAACAAAAAGAAGGAGGAGGAGGAGGAGGAGAACAGGGAAAAGGGGGAGGAGGAGGAGAACAGGGAAAAGGGGGAGGAGGAGGAGAACAGGGAAAAGGAGGAGGAGGAGGAGAACAGGGAAAAGGAGGAAGAGGAGGAGAACAGGGAAAAGGGGGAGGAGGAGGAGAACAGGGAAAAGGGGGAGGAGGAGGAGAACAAAAAGAAGGAGGAGGAGGAGTAGAACAGGGAAAAGGGGGAGGAGGAGGAGAACAGGGAAAAGGAGGAGGAGGAGGAGAACAAAAAGAAGAAGGAGGTGGAGGAGAACAGGGATAAGGAGGAAGAGGAGGAGACCAGGGAAAAGGAGGAGGAGAGCAAGAAGGAGGAGGAGAACAGGAAAGAGGAGGAGGGGATCAGGGAAAAGTAGTAGGAGAAGAAGAAGCAGGAGGAGGAAGAGGAGAACAGGGAAAGGAGACAGAGGAGGAAAACAGGGAAAAGGAGGAGGAAGAGAATGAGGAGGTGGAGGAGAAAAGGAGTAGAACTAGGAAGAGGAGAGAAGGAGGAAGAGCTCCTTGTTACTTCTTAATATGTTGCAATTACATATATTTTAGATTATGTATGTGTATGTTATGTAATATATGCACAATATCTATCTTGCATAATGTGTATATATGTATTTTGTAAAACTAAACATATTAGGTTCTTTTTTATCTTTTTATTATTTGCTATCATACACAATCTATAAATGAATTATTTAGAGAAAAACTAGTCCTTGATGTTATATTTTAAGTATCACTAATATATTAGTGGAAAACTAATTTTTCTCATTCATAGATAGCTTTTGATAATGGAAATAATTTTAAATTTGTTTGTATTAATTATAAACAATAAATCTTCTCTCAGTCATAATTTACTTTAACTCTAAATATGATTGTCTCTAAATATCCAGATGGAAAAAACATAAATGATGCTACTCTGTAATAAAATTTCTCTGTAAAATATCAATAATGGAAAATAGGTCAATATAAAATATGATGGAAATGGAAATTCTGTTTATCCCAATTTATTATTTCCTTTTAATTGGCATTACATTTAGGAAATACATTCCTGAAATATGCTGAAAAGCTAAGCTAACATAATATTGGCCCGAGGTTCTAAGTCTAGATTTTAAAACCATGGCCAGATCATGTGATAATTTAAAGTTTGACTTTCTGTTAGGCATAATCCTCACTTGTGTACCTTTTGTGTCTGTCCATCTTATTGTATTCTTTAACTGCAGGTCATCTACCCTGACTCGGTGTTGACTGTCATTTACCTTGAGTACAAAAATACACAAAATTATTCTCTCCTAGAAAAGAAAATCTTCAGAGTTCTATTAAAATGAGACAGATGCTTCTTAGATTTTCTTAATTAAATTATAGAAAAGATCAGATACCTTACACACATATATGGCTTTTAATGTGCTAAATTATTGTGATAGACTTTTCACTTGAAATCCAGAAAAACTGATTGCGAAATTACTGTTTGTACATACTATTAGTTTGGTACCTTTTAGATTGAACTGCTTCTCCTGTGCTTTCTATAGGGTACAGGAGAGGTTTCAAACACTTTCCAGTCTTTCTTTACAATTCCTTGAGCTGGTCCCTTCACAGGCTCTGCACTCTCTGGCCTTGGCAGCGGTTGCAGCTCACTGTTTGTGGAGGACTTTTGTGGGCTCTTAGAAGGTCTCTATTGTTGTATCTCACTTTCCTTTGATCCCCCATCCCTGTTAGTGCATCTATTCCAGCTGGCTTCTCTAACAGCTTCCTGTCTCAGGTGTCCTGTGTTACACCCACAGCCTCTTTTTGCTGGTATCTTTTCATATTTCCAGGTTCCCATAATGGCAGGATGCATGACTATACCATGGTCATAAACAACAAAACATAATCTATGCCCTACTTGGCCATGTCTCTAAGTATGGGAAATACTTACACATCATTTGCCTAGAGGTTCAGGCCAGTCTCAAAGACAGCAGTACTCTACTGGATTAAAACAGTAAGTTAGTTTTCAAATACTAGATTCTAGTTCATGATCCACTTGAATTTTTCCAAACAGGAGCCAGTCGAAGTCTTTTGTGTCTCTCAACTTCAGAAAATACATTGCACAGTGTTTCTTTTTAAGGCATCTCTCTACCTTACTGAGTTTAGGATTAGAAGGCACTATTCCTTATGAGGATATAGTGATGGAGACTCACAGTGTGCCAACAGCTTCCAGAGAAGGATTGAATACAGGGAAATGGATTCTTGGCTCTAATGGGAAGCATTGTAGGGACAAGCTCGCCAGAAGGGCTAGCTTCCAGGAATGGATAACAGAACAAAGCCAGGGAACTGACCAACCAGAAGGAGCTGCTACCTCTCCCATTATTAGAAAGTAGGAAGCACCAAGCTGCTACTTACCAGCATGCCAACTGGTTTTCTGTATCCAGAAAGCTAAGAGATTGCACACTTAAATGCTAACGTAGATAACCTCTATGTCTCCATGACTTTGCTTGCCAAAAAAACGAGGCAAGCATTACTATGTTACCTCTACCTCACTTCTAAATTCCAAATCACATGCAAATGTAAACCAGAACCATAGCTTCAAAAGAATCTAGGAACAAGAGCAACAGAAAGAGTTACTAGCTCTCTAGCTTCTACAGTATATGCTAAAAGGTGGAATGGGTTGCCAGCCATGTCATAATATGCACTACATTTCTACACATTTTTTTTCAGAAGCATTAGTGGTATATACTCTGGATCCTACAGGTCTAAAACTTCTTTTGATTTTTATAAATATTGATAATAGCATTTTAATTTTCCTTGGAATGCTTGAAATAAGCCTTCATCATCTTCTACTATTTAGTGTTTTGGATAAGAAATAATAGGCAACGTGATTTACTTTACCTCTACAAAATTTAAGTGATATTTATATTTAGAGTTCCAGGAAAAAATGTGTTTAAAAAAATAATACTTTCTGACAAAATGAATCCTTTCATTTTGAAGTAACTGGCTTTTTTACTGTGACACAATATTCTCAAATCTCATTGAGAATATAAATTATTTGAATGCCCCCTCTTTTCATGCCTTAATTCCTTATCAATAAAGCCCATGTTCTCTGACTGCTTAGCTAGCTTGCTCCCTTCATTTCCGCTGCTCACTGTACTCACTTACCCAGTGATTTTTAGTTGTCTGGAGTTATTTGCAAAGGTCTAATAGTGCAGTAGTTAGTCCAGAGCCAAACTGCCTGTGCTGCCTGAATCTAGGATAATTAAACTTTCCTCAAATAATGCTTGTAATTGAAAAGTGCTTGAAATAGTGCCTGAAATTGACAAGTCTTCATCACTACTCCTCTGCCACGTGGTGGCAAGGAGGTAGGTTGCATTAGATCTTGTTCGAGTTTCACTGCAGCGTTGTGCTTCCTGGTTCTACCCTGGGCACATTTCTGCTTCATAAGTTGGAACACTTTCTGTTTTCTAGTGGTGATTGCTGGGTGGGGCTGTGCCTTCCATTGCAGTTCAGCCGCCTCAGCTGGTGAATCGGGAGTGAGAGGGGGTCAGAGATGTGGGTCAGTCAGCACAGTGCCAGAATCACAGGCTTCCATTTTAGAAAGAAACGTTCATGTGTATAAATCTGAATGAACTTACGTATCTACTCATTTGATATCTGATTACTTTCCCTCTGACAAAATTCAATTTTATTATCAATGTTTCTTACAGTAGCATTTTTCAGTACATAGTGAGTATAATATTCAAAACATAATTATTGAGCAAAGCTGTCATGTTTGATTTCTTCAGTTTTGAAAATTAGACAATGAAATACATCATGTGTATAAAATAGAAACATTCAGGTGATGTAGGTGGACATCATAGACATTTTCAGTCTTATGAGTTTAACAATACACTTCAAATTTTAGTATTTGAACATGGCTGGTGGATATTGAAAAGTGTTAGTATAGAATTCATTTCATTATGATATATAAACAACTTAAAGTCTAGAACATGTTTTATAATTGTCATTGAAGATATCACAGAGATATGGAAGATTAGACTTTTGTGATAATCTTGGTATACAACAGAAAAGTTGTGCTGCAATTTGAGCTTTCTGAGTGATTAGGCAATATCAAATTTAGAGAGTTACTTTTATATAATGTTAATTTATACTAAGTTAAGATTGATTAGACAATTTTGAAAATTGTAGTGTGTTATAGCACATTTTAATTGACTATAGAACTATAAAATATGACATACACACAAGTGATATTATACTTATATTTATTGCAAAATGCATTTTATGTTTTATGTCTTTTTGTGAGCTGATTATAGATATTTACATATCTTTCTACTTTCAGGCATGAAGGAACTGACTCTCAATCCAACCTAGGCGATGTCATTGTTGTGTTAAACAGCTTCAAAAGCAAAATACTGGAAATACAAGTATGTGAGGCAGAAGCTACTTATAGGCTTTGTTCGTAATATTAAAATTTAGCTCTTGTTTTTAATTAATTGATTAATTTTTATTTTATATCTAATTTCACAATTTTACTACCTAAAATGTCACATTGGAATTCTGGCAATGAAAGGAAGAAAAGGAATTAAGTTCATGAAGGGAAAGCAAAGAACTTAAAGATAGAAAAGGAAGAATGATTTTTTTAAACTTATGATATAGTGTCTACTATATCTACTGCATCTGTATTATTCATATAATGTTACAGATTAGGTTCAGGAACACAGGTTGAAAACCTAGCCCTGAGAAAACAAGTGTTTCTTTCAAAAAAGAGAGAAAATGAGTTTTTAATGATGGCAGGTTTGATTCTTTTGGACCAATCCACCTACTTAGAGATAGTAAAAATTTAGAGTAAAATATATATTTTTTTATTCTTAAAAGCAGTGAGAAGCTGACAATAATGAAATAATAAGGAAATACAAAACCAAAATTAAAGGGCAAATAAGAGCCTTAGTAAAGTAAGCAAGCACAAAAGCTTCTCTTGTTCTGAGAAAGCTACTATTACCCTGAGAACATTTGTCCATCCTGGTACACTTAAACTATCATTTTTGGTTTAATTTGAGGTTGATAGGGACAGAAATTAAAACTCTGGACCAACATAAAGTGGGTAATGTGCTAGAAGAAGCTCTCTGCAATAATCTGGGTATAGCTTCAGGGTAAGAATGAACCATAGTAAATTATCCCACAGTCTTTTAGCCCAAATTCATGTAATCCAAGTAATCCCGGAACCCCTGAGCCTTGAATTTGCACTAAAATAGGTCAGGATTGATAAGGTCATATAGTTATCTGGCAGAAACACCCATATATCTCTGGAATAAGATTACTGTATCCAAATACACAAACAAAACCACAGAAACAACAACAGAAAACAGATACACAAACATCCATATATTAGAATTATTAACACACTAAATCAACTATGCTTATAATGTTTAAAGAAGTAAAAGACAAGCCTGAAAACAATTACATGGAACAAAAAACTAAAAAGTTCATATCTGATTTTCTTTCGTAGAACTTCTAAAACTGAGTAATGTAATAACCAATATTAAAAATTCATTGGATTACCTTAACATGCCTGAAGAAAGAATTAAGTATCCCAGATGCAACAGGGATATTAAAAAAGAAGAAAATACAGCCCAGACCATAAAAGGGAGAGAAAAATGAGAAATCTGAGATACAGGATTACATTTACATCTGACTATTCCTCACTACCTGTGTGACCTTGAAGTGATTACTTAACCGTTTTCTTTCTTATTTTTCTCATTGGTAACATTGGGCTAATAAATAGAACTTACCATACATATCTACTATAAGAATAAGATAGTTTAGCTTTGTAAAGTGCTTTATGAGTGTTGAATAAATAAAATCAATTTAAATGGAGTCCCAGAAGAAGATGAAAGAAATAATGAGGTACAGGTAATTTTTGAAGCAATAATGGCTGAGAATTTTTAGGAATTGAAGAAACCAATTTGCATATTCAAGAAGTCTCATGATTCCCAAGGAAGATATTTAAAGGGAAATCTTCACTTAGACTCTTGTTGATAAAACTGTGAAAAACCAAAGACAAAGAGAAATCTTGAGAGTAATCAGAAGAAAAATTGCCTTCAAAGAGCTATAGTCTTTTTTTATTTTTTTATCCTCACCCGAGGACATTTTTCATTTTTTGTTCAGATAGAGTGGGAGAGAGAGGAAGAGAGAGAGAGAGAGAGAAACATCAATGTGAAAGGGACACATCGAGTGGTTGCCACCCGCACAACCAACCAGGGCCAGGGATAAACTGCAACCGAGGTACGTGCCCTTAGCGGGAACCGAACCCAGGTCTCTCTGGACCGCAGGCTGACGCTCTAACTGCTGAGCCAAACCGGCCAGGGCAAGAGCTATAGTCTTGCAGTTGATTTCTCAGCAGTAACAATGAAAGCCAGAAGATATTGGAATGATATTTAAAAGCTCTGAATGAAAAAAGGAATACCAACCTAAAGTAATTTACCCTGAAAAGATATCTTTCGAGAGGAAACATAAAACAAGAGTTTTTCAGAAAAATTAAAAACTGAATTTGCCATCAGCACACTCATACTAAAAGAAATTCTTAAAAGATGTACTTCAGACGGGAAAATAATTCTCAGATGAGAGATCTGAGTTTGAAAAAAGAATGGAGAAGCCCTGGCCGGTTTGGCTCAGCGGTTAGAGCATCGGCCTGCGGTCCGGAGAGACCCGGGTTCGGTTCCCGCTAAGGGCATGTACCTTGGTTGCAGTTTGTCCCCGGCCCTGGTTGGTTGTGCGGGTGGCGGCCACTCGATGTGTCCCTTTCACATCGATGTTTCTCTCTCTCTCTGTTCCTCTCTCTCCCTCCCACTCTATCTGAACAAAGAATGGAAAAATGTCCTCGAGTGAGGATGATTAAAAAAAAAAAAAAAAAAAAGAAAAAAGAATGGAGAAGATAAAATGGTAAATATGTAAATGAGTCTGTGAACAGTAAATATATAAAACAATAGTAAATGTCTTATGAGTTATTTTAAAATATATAGAACTAAAAATCACAATAGCATTTAAGCCTTAAGAAATAAGGTTATTTGCACCTGGCTGGTGTGGCTCAGTGGATTGACCATCATGCCATGGACTGAGAGATCCCGGTTCGATTTCTGGTCACGGTACATGCCTGGGTTGCGGACTGGATCCCCAGTAGGGGGCATGCAGGAGCCAATCAGTGTTTCTCTCTCGCATCAGTGTTTCTGTCTCTCTCTCCCTTCCCCTCTCTCTAAAAAATCAGTAAGAACATTTAAATAAAAGAAATAAGTTTATTTGCAATAACATATAAAGTTTTTATATTGACGAGGGTAAGAGTAATTACTACTTTGAGACTTTAGGGCAAATACAATTTTTATAATTTTTGAGATAACCACTAAAAAATAGAAACAAGGAATGATGTCATAGTAAAATGGAAAGATAGAGTGGATCAAAATCAGTATAAATGGGCTTAGAAAGGAGAAATAAAGCAGATAGATGGGACATAGAGAAAACACAAAATAGGCAGAATTCAACACAATTATATTAAATGTAAATGAGCTAAATGATCCAATTAAAAGACAAAGATTGTCGATTTTTTAAAAAAGACAGATTGTCATACTGGATTTTTTAAAATCTCAACTATAAGTTTTTTGCAGAAAACACATCTAATATATAAGAATACAGTTTTAGGATGAGGATGAAAATAAAATACAAGTGTGGCAAAAGTATACTAGGCCAGTATTAACCTAAACAAAGCTTGTATAACTATATTGATATCAGAGATATTAGACATTAAGACAAATAACATTACTCAAAGGTTAAAAAAAAAGGTTATTACATATATGTAAAGCAGAAATAGAATTACAAGAGAAATTGACAATTCTCTATCACATTTGGGATATTTTAACACACATCTCTTAGTACTTGATACAACAAGCAGACCAAAAAATCAAGAGATACGGAAGATTTGAGCAGTGTGATTATAAATCTTGATCTAAAAGACACATGTAGAACACAACACCTAATAACACCAAATGAACCATCTTTCAAATACACAGAAAACATTTTTAAGAATTACCTTTACCAAAAAAATTACCTTTACCTTTAGTTGAAAGGCAAGTTTTAACAAATTTCAGAATGAAATTATACAGATGTCCTCTGTCTACAATGCAGTAGAGTAGAAATCAATAACCAGTGATGGCTAAGAAATACCCATATGGTTGGAATGTCTAAGATCCAATAACAGTAGGCTACCAAAGCTCTCACCATACATATTGCCTAGATTTCAAACTATATCACCAAAATTTACCTTGCATCTTATATCATAATCTATTCCTAATCACCTCTGCTCTTTATCCTATGATCAGTTGTACATGTTGCTCACACTCATCTTTGATACTCTTTGTTTTCTGAACTTGACTTCCTTTCTCAATAACAATTTATAGTCTCTCTTTGAATACATTTCTTTCTGGCCGTTCCAGATGAAAACCACACAGACCCAGCAGCTGCTTAAGATGTAACTTAGCCCAAGCCCTTCAGGACCAGCATTTCAGCTAGTTTTATCCTAGCCCTGCAGACAGGAGAGAAATTCCATTTGATGTGGGGGTGGGGAACAAAATTCCATTTTTGACCATTGAAAATTTGTTTAAGTTTACTTTTATTTGAGCTGTATTTTTGCACTCTATTTATTGGCTTTAATTTGACCTGTTGGTCCATAGTAGAAAGCAGATCTAAGTCTTTCAACTTAACCATCAGATCTTTGAGAGTCAGCCATTCTACATCCTGGCCACCTAGGTCTATCAGTTGTTTTTTAGTAGCACAGTTTTATCCCCTCACCATCCACTTCTCAATATTACACAAAAAGACAGAGAAAAAGGAAGGAAAGGAGATAAGCAGCAGCGAGGATTGACCCATGAACTTCAGTGGCCCACTAATAAGAATTCCAGAAAGAAGAAAAAGAGAAACTGGAGGAGGGAAAGTATCCCACAGATAAAGAGATAAAAATAATTTGTATCAAAATGGACCACAAACTAGGATGAATGAAAAATATCTCAAATAAGATCACAATAACCACCACAGAGAAAAGTCAGTCACTGCAATTGAGTAACACTAGCACTAGAATGACTCATTTCATTTTCCAAATGGATGTTGCAGGACAGCAAATTTGAACCTAGGATTCTTTAGCTAAATTTTTAATCAAATTTGAATACAAAGTAAAGTTGTTTTCTGAAGCATGAAGATTTAGGAACATTATATTTCACATCCCTTCTTGAAGTTATTTGCCAGCAGCACAGTGAAGGTGAAGACCAAGAAAGAGGCAAATAAGTATTTCAGGAAATGGTGACATTAATCTGAAAATTAAAGCAAAGAAGGCCTAGAAATACACAGGGAGTTAATTGTTGAGCTCCAAGAAAAATGTCTTCAAGAAGACAGGAATTCACATTATTCTAACATGAATAATAAACTAAATTATTGGGTATGTAGTAGAAAAAATATATCTCACAACTAGAAAAAAATACAATAAAATACCAAAAAAAAAAAAAAATAGTTCTCTATTGGTGGAATGGATAAAAGTAGAATCCATTTGAAGTAGCAAGTCTACAAGTGACACAGTGGTCATGTTATTGTAACTCCACAGAGGGAATATAATTATAGTAGTTTTTCAGACTTTTCAGTGAATAATATTTACATTGTTTTACACAATAAGCAGGATTTATTGATTTTCAAAATTAAAAATAAATAGCAAAGTGTAAAATATATTTACCAGACTAAATAAAAATATTATCTATATTTACAGTGATAAAGTAAAGGTATTTAGCTAATATAAGTTGGTAGATGGAAGGAAAAGGTTAGGATAGTCTTACAAATAGGATATGAAAGAGGAATTGTTGAAGTTGTCAGAATAGAAAATAGAGATTTAAATATTAAAGTTAAAAAAATACTTGGTAGAAGAACTAATGATAAAGGTATTACTACCAAAACTTTCAGACAAAAAGGGAAAGGGAAGGGTGATACAAGCCATCGTTAAAAATGAAGAATGTCTAGATCCTGTGAATCCAGATATACTAGTAGAGATGTTTAAAGTTGATAAATCAGTAAGTACAAATATAGCCCATTATTTAGCAGTATGGAGCTAACCACCAAAAGAACTAAAAACAAGGGGTTGAATTGATCGTTGAAACCAGATTGTGTCTATAATGTACTAAGATATTCTCTGGCTTCATTTACTGCAACTGTCTTAGATTTATAAGGGTCACTCTGCCTAGTAAGTTTGTTTCTAACCATAATATTTAAAGCTGCAAAGTTCTAAAATTTTTCTTTACCATGCTATCTAGGTACAAAAAAAGCCAGACAAAATTAAGGAAGATATCCTTACTGATAAAGATGAAAGAAAAGGAATGTGGGATTCCATTAAAAGGTAATTACTAATCAATATTTTAACATAACTACAGATCCATCAGGAATCTAGTATGTGAAAACCCTGCAGATGGTAAACATTTAAGTAAAGCACAGATCCTCTCCTCTACGAGGGATGAGATAGATACATGCATTTTAATAATACAAGGTAGGAAATAGGAGCTGTAAGACAGCTGGAAATAAATGCTATACAAATCAAGGGAGAAAAGGTCTATATACAGTTAGGAGGAAACTCGAAAAGACTCCTTGGAGAAGTATGGCTAAGATGTGTTCTAATAGATCAACAGGTTTTCAAAAGTTGGAGATGGAGTGAAGGTACCTGGTTACATGAATACTGGGTATGTTAAGTAACAGAAAGTAGCCTGGATTAGCTGGTATAGTAAATACAGTAGGGAATCTATAAATTCTCTTGGGGACTATATTATTAGTTAATCAGAAAAGTAATATATTGAATCACATATCGATAGAGTCCCAGAGTAGAGCTGGCTTTGGGCATCCAGGTGATGTAGTCTGGAAACTCTTTCTTCATCTCAGTTATCTCTGCCTCCACTTCTAGATAAACTTTTACAAGGAAAAGTCTACCATCTCCAGTGGGGAGATTGTCTTTTTCCAAATAGTATGAGTAAAAGTTCCAAGGCTGACTTATTGCTCCAGCTATAGCTGTGTGTCCCAAACTGAACTGATCACTGTGACTGCCTGACCATGCCTATCTCTAGAGCCATTGAGAAGGCCTGTCCCACCTAAACCTCATTGAATAAAATTGGAGGAGGAATGCCTCCCCCCTCAAAATACCAGGTTATTGTTAAACTGAAGGGTGAGGGATGTTAAGCAGACAAAAACAAAAGCGGCTATGGATCCACATTGTAGAGAACTTTGAAATTTCATTTTAGGGATTTGAACTTAATTTGATTGTGATGGAGAACCATTAAATATTTTTATCAAGGTTAAGAAATAGAAACTTTAGGCCAAGTAGATTCAACAACCTATGTAGTTTTTGTTATACCCATCAAAACATTCCCATCATTTTGGATTTTGCCCAGTTGAGGCCTCTTTTTCAATAGTTGACTACTCGTTTGATAAGAAGAATCATGCTATTGTGCCAGTATATGTGTTGAAAACTAGAGAAAGGCTCAATCACATTCATTTTGAGATAATGAAACAGAATCTGAGCATTTAAAGGGTATCTGTGCATGAGCTTCCATTAAATCTAGAAGGCAGAGCTAAGAGTGAAGAAAGACAGCCATTCAACTATTGCATAGCAACTTACTGTATGGAAAGGATACCAAAAACAAAATAGTGCTTTGTTACAGAGGTGGCAGCTCCTCCAAACATTTAAGTATTGTGTATATTATGCTTTCCCTTTTTTTAATCTAAACTTTATCCTAACTTAGAGTGATTTTTTTTCCCCCACTAAATCAACTTATGTTTTTCTTATTTGGGAGATTACTATAAGAAAAGGTTTGAAAAATGCTCTGTCATAACAATACCTGTTTGGCAAAAATATTCCATGATGATTATAAGTTGTTTAGTTTTCCAAATTTTGGTCATTTTAAATACCTGTGTATTCCTTCTGTCACATTTATAAATATCTCTATGAATATAAAAAAATAAATATCTGTGCATATAAAATGAGATTTTTAATTAAGAAAAAAATTTTAATAGGATTAAAAAAAAGAAATGATATACTATATATACCTTAAGTAAAAGATTCCATCAGTTTTGTATGTGAGGTGGGCATATAAAAGGCTGGGTCCAGAAAGGGTGAACGTGATAGCTGGGCCCAGAAGAGGAGTGGATGTGGCTCCCCAGTGCTCTCTTGTTCCTCGTGGAGGCATACCCCAAGCACAGAACTCTCCATAGCCCGCGTGGGCTGGCAACTAGAACTAGCCAGAAGAGCTCTGAATTGTAGGCTCCTTTAATTTATAACTTTTTATCCTGGGGGATCCATGTCGCCAGCACTCAAGGACCTACCTATTACCACAAGGAAACTCTTGCTGTGCTGTGGTCACACGCTTGTACGTTCTGTTTCTTCCCTCACTGTTGGCCAGTTTAAAATGCCAGTTCATTGGATGGCTATGGCATGCTATAACTCATTCTTTGTTCTCAGAACATTTGTAACCCAAAAAGATTCAAAGGTATTACCTCATTAACCTAGAGACAATATAATTTCATTCTGTGTTTCGAATTTTTTAATGTTTTTTAAATTATAAAAACTTGGTTATAGAGTCACATTTTTTAATAGTAATAATTTATAATATTTACAACTGGTTTCAGTGTAATAACTTCACTTTGAAAGTCAGTCCTATTTTTACTGCTTATCAAATTTAGTATTTAGGTATATAAAGTTTGAAGATGTATATTTAGTAACTGGCAATCACTACTTTTTTATTCTAAGTTTCACAAGAAGTTTGCATAAAGAAAAAGAGAAAAAGGAAATAGACATTCTGAACATTTTCTCGGTTGCTTCTGGCCATTTATATGAACGCTTTTTAAGGTAGGTATGTTTTTTTATCTAGTTTTTTAAATGAAATACATTTACTTGGTTCAAAAAGAAATTTTAAAGTTCAAAAGAATAAAATTATGTACAGTGAGAAAAATCTTTCTCCTTTCTGAATACCTAGGTCCCTTTCCCACAGGAAATAAGTGTTATTTTCATATCCTGCCAAAGATATGTGTAGACAAGAAAAAATATATATCTTTTCTTTTCTTATATATATATTTTCTTGTCTACACATATAGTAACCCATATAGTAACAATGTATGTACTGTTCTGCACCTTGCTTTTTTTAACCTAAAATTATAAGGGAAGTGTATTTTTTTAAATACAGTGAAATTTCATGAGTTTGACTGATTTGGAATACTAATGTTATTTAAGACTAGAAAATGGACATAGTTTGTAAACGTATGTGATAAAAAGTATAGATTGTAGATTTCTCTATTCCAATGAAGAAATGCCTTGTTTTATATAAAAGGGAGGGTGGAGCAGTGAAAGGAGGAAAGCACATTTGCAAATTACAAAAGACTTGTTTTTAACTGTTTACATATAGAAGGATCTCGAAGAATGTCTCAAAAAATGTTTGAATATGTGTTTATATTTTAAGATGGACCTTTAGATATATGTGTATCTTCTCTAGTCAGAGGTCTGGAATAGCAAAACAAGTGCTATTATAGGCAGACCATTCAACGCCTCACGTTTTCCACCCTGATATTAATGGCACAGTACAAGAACCAATATTAGACTGTAGGTTAGGTCATCAAGACCATTTCAGACTAGCTTCTTTCTTTGTCAGCTAGAACAAACAGAAAGCAACCAGTTTAGTCTATATCAAATATATGTATACAGATGCTCCTCAACTTACAGTGGGGTTACATCCCAGTAAACTCATCATAAGTTGAAAATACTGTAATTTAAAAATGCACTTAATACACCGAACCTACTGAACATCAATGCTTAGCCTAGCCTACCTTAAATGTGTTCACAACACGGACATTAGGCTACATGCAGTTAGACAAAATCATGCCATGCCATTGCGCAGTATCCTGAGAGAGTATCAAACCACATATCGCTAGCCCAAGAGAAGATTAAAATTCAGAATCCGAAGTACGGTTTTACTGAATGTGTATCACTTTCATTCCATTGTAAAGTTGGAAATTCATATGTCAAACCATCGTGGGTCAGGAACCCTCTGTAATTGTATATTCTTATACATTACATTCTTGATGAGCAGCCATAATATTTGAAGGTCCTTCCGTCTATTTCTTCATAATACGTAGTGAAAAACTTCTAATAATACCTTTATTTAAAAGCCTTATGAAAAGTAGGATAAATTCCTATTAAGGTTAACTTACTAGTGGATTTAATGTTCTTTTATACAGAATCATGATGCTTTCTGTTTTACGTAACACCAAAACGCCAGTAAAATTCTGGTTCCTAAAAAATTATCTCTCACCAACATTTAAAGTAAGTACATTAATCTTTTTATTTTAGAATGGTTAATGTTTGAATAGTAAATTCTTTATATCATTGTAAGTTCATATAACTGTTTTATTTTTAGAATGAGTCTTGAAATGTATATTCAAATGACTATTTTTAATCAATTTTAAAACTTTGGTATTCAGCATTTTTTTATCTAGCTTAAGAATATTTCTATGCAATTTCAATTTAAAGAAGTGTTTAAAAGGACTGCAGGAGATGGCTTATTTTTAAGTAAACTCAAAATAGAAGGATTGGGGTTTTTCATAATAATAAATAATTAATTAATATTTGGCAATTAAAAATATGTACGGATTGTCAATAAAAAGAATTAGATTCTTTTTACAAAGATAGTAACAGTAGTATCAAGAAAATATGAACAGTGTACCATGGGAAATAGTCTGATGGTACCGGGAAAACAAGCTCTTTTATCTCTGCAGTGTATTGCTGTGGTGGTGTGGACACTATATTTAGAAATCTGAGGCATTTTATATATAGAAGTTTTCAGATGGCGAACATCTGTTACCCTTTATTCACCCCTATAATACTGTATGCCCTGTTCTTTCTATTCTTACCACAAATTAATTAGAGTCCATGAATTTAGGATCTCATTTAGCAATGCTTTGAAGGAGTTCTCTTTTTCCAGACCAAAACCAGTGGTAAAAGCAGAAATAAGAATAGCAAACCATGTTTTTATTCCTTAATATTGCCAAGTACATTGCTAACTACCTGTGTTATTCATTTGTTGTTCATAACATCCTATTACCAGAAATAACTGACTACAGAGTCAGGAGGTATCCTATAGTACCCTTATGTCCAATAATTAATTCATAGCCCGATTCACAAAGCTCAGAAAAGCAAATATACTCAGTTTCAGTTTGTTACTGCAAAACGATACAGATTAAAATCCACGAAGCAAAGAGCTGTATGGGACAAGGTCCATGGGAGACCAGACCCAGAGCTTCCAGTTGTTCCCTCCCAGTAGAGTCATGTAGACAAAGCTTGTTCCATCCAGCAAAAATGTGTGGCAATACATATGGAGTATGCCAACAGAAGCTCACTCAGACTTTGGTTTCCAGAGTTGTTATAGGGTTTGGCCATGTAGTCCCACCTGATGACCTTAACTTCCAGCCCCTCTAGAGGCTGAGCTAATAATACCTGTGGCCCAAGGTATATAAATCACGTCTCTGGATAGACTGTCATGGCCTAAGGTGCCCAGGTAAATAAAGGCATTCTTATTAGGCAGAACATTCCAAGGGTAGACATTACCTCCCAGGAACCAGGGGCAAAGGGCTCAACCTTTTTTTAAGCAAGATTTGTCCTTTATAGCACAGAGCCAAGATCAAACAGCTAATTAGGAACACAACTGAGATTTGATCTCATGCATTCTGACCCCAAAGCCCAGGTGTTAACCCTTAGCCAAGAGCGCTGCCTCCTGGGATCACTGGGCAGTAGACAGAAAGCTGCAGAAGAATCCACAAGCATGACCAAGAAGTTTTTTACTAAAATTTTAACATATTATTCTACTTGGCAAATAGGGATTTAACACTACATAAACTGAGATGATACTATCCAAAGTCTCTTAATGGGAAATAATATTCACTAGAAATACACTGCTACATCTGGATAAAAGTCTTGTTTCACTTCAGAGTCAAAAGTAATACCATAGCTGATGTAATTTTTTTCCTTGTTTTGTAATTTTGTTTCTTTCCCTCAAAATTTTTATCTTTAACATCTTTTCCGTGAATCGTAATGTGTACAGATCATGAGTATACAGTTTGATGGATTTTTACAAACTTAAAACACCTGTGTCTGTATGTCTGTATTCAGCAGCCAGATACAGAAACAGAAATTACGAATGCCATAGATCCTTTCCCTTCAATTAAAAACAAAAAACTCCTCTTTTTCTTTAAATCTTTGCTAAATTTTATCTACTTAGGGAATAATTCTTTTCTGACCACACTATGTAAAATTACAATCCCTTTTGATCTATCACTCTATTTCCTTTCTCTTTTTATTGTTCCCATAACACTATCTTCTATAGATAAATCACTAACTTCATTTATTTTCTATTACCTCTAAAAATGAAAGCTTGTGAGGGCCATGATTTGTATCGCTTTCATTCACTGTTGTATCCTTGTGGCCTAGAATAGTGGCTGGCATATAATGCATGCTCGATGAATATTTTTAAATATGTATTTGCTGAATAAAAGAGTTGTTATTTTAATTTCTTCTAACTTAAAAAATTTTTTAAACCAAAGCAATGATTCCCAGAAAATGGTCTAGCCATGATTTCAACATTGTAATTCACTGATGCTTACCGATAGGTATATCATTCAAGTCTACGTTGTTCTTAAAAAGCAAGGAGAAAGTTAAGTGTACAGTCAGAAACTAGCTACCGATGAGAACTGAGGAGACGAATGCAAATTCTATGTTTGCTGACCCATCTTACCCCACTTCTTTGTTTTCCACCTCCCAGTTTGGGGCTCATAACCAAACTTAACCAACACTGTATTTCATTAACTGCTCTGGTTTAAGTAGAATAAGATACTCTAAGCCAAGGCACGAAATCAAATATAAAATTTTCAGACCACAATAACAACCTTGTATTTTAATCATTGTATTCATCATAAATCTCAAACATGAAACTCATGTAGAGAATCTAATTTATCAATTTACAACTCATTTTATGTTTTTTGTACATCCTCTCATCTTTGTATCTAATGAATAAACATGTTGGTATATACAGAATGGGGCAAAAGTAGGTTTACAATTGTGAGTATGCAAGACAGAGTTTATTCCTGTATTATTATTGTTGCATTATTTTGCCATATAATCAGCTGTAAAACTACTCTTGCCACACCTGTATATAGGCTGTTTGATGCGTATGTGTTCCAAGGTCCAGAGGCTTTTCCTTCTGTTGTCGGGTGTTCTCAAGTCTAACATTAGTTGTAGAAATGTGGGAATGTTTTAGTTAATAAGCTTGCTGATTAATATCATATACCTAGTTTTTAATGTCATTTAATTATATGGTTGTATGTATACTTGTATATTTATATTTGCCAGCATTTTTATATTTCTAATTAATAGGTATAAGTTGTAGAAGTATTATTTAAACATTTATCAATTTGTAACAATTTTATAGCAAACTCTGCCTTTTATTTATTTTTATTATTATCTTTTTAATTTATTAAGGTGACATTGGTTCACAAAACCATAATAGGTTTCAACTCAATAAAACATCATCTGCACGCTGCATCATATACCCATTGCCCCAAGCAAAGGCTCTTTCTGTCCCCATTTTCCCACTTTTGCCCCCCTCTACCTACTCCCATGCACCCTTTCCCTCTGACTATCACCATACTGTTGTGTCTATTATGTTTTATGTATATTAAACTCTACCTTTTAAAATGATTGTTTTTTTCTCTAAAACAAAAACTACTTTTTTTTCCTTGCACATTCTTTGATTTGTGTTTTATGTATATTTTTTTTAGGAGGTAATTCCTTACATGGCTAAGGAATACGGATTCCAGTATGAACTAGTCCAGTATAAGTGGCCCCGCTGGCTTCACCAACAGACAGAAAAACAGAGGATCATTTGGGGTTACAAAATTCTTTTCCTTGATGTCCTTTTTCCTCTAGCAGTGGACAAAATCATTTTTGTTGATGCTGACCAGGTATTAAGATTAACTGTTGTTTTTATTAGTACTTAAACTTTTTTTTACACTTTTATCATAGTATAGGCACTCAATTTATGTTGCTGGTATTATTATCTTTGTTGCTATGTTATATAAACAAAAAAGACATGATTGTGATACAAAGGCAAACAACTGAGAATTCCAGGGGAAAATTAAAGGTATTGCAAGAGCCCTGGCCGGTTTGGCTCAGCAGTTAAGAGCGTTGGTCTGCGGTCTGGAGAGACCCGGGTTCGGTTCCCGCTAAGGGCGTGTACCTCGGTTGCAGTTTGTCCCCGGCCCTGCTTGGGTCATGTGGGTGGCAGCCACTCGATGTGTCCCTTTCATGTTGATGTCTCTCTCTCCCTCTCCCTCCCACTCTATCTGAACAAAATATTGAAAAATGTCCTCAGGTGAGAATAAAAACAAAGGTATTGCAAGAAATACCATTTGTTATTTAGGACATGGCAGTTTTCTCTCTCGAGTATTAGTTTTTTTTTATTGTAATTTGGAATTGTTAATCCATATCTTGAGAAAGTTAGAGCTATGCACTTATCTAATATTTAGTTTCCTCCCAAAATACATTTTGTTTAAAATATATTGATGAAAATGATGTAATAATTATTCTTATTAATAAGACCTCTGTCATATTCATTAGGTATATACATTCTAGGTTTCTTTTTTATTTGTGAGGACAAGAGAAAAAAATAAAAACTTAGTAAACTCATGTTAAATGGAAGAACAGTAAGAAAGTGCAGTGCTCTGTATTTCTGCAACAAGGTAATGATTTGAGATTCACATAAAAAGGACTTATATTATTTTATCATCTTCATCAGAAAAACTATGTTAATTATTTAGATTGTGAGACATGACCTGAAGGAACTGAGAGATTTGGATCTGGATGGAGCTCCTTATGGGTATACTCCGTTTTGTGATAGCCGCACCGAAATGGATGGATATCGTTTCTGGAAGAAAGGATATTGGGCATCACATCTTTTAAGAAGGAAATACCATATTAGGTAAGAAAACTTATATTCTTACCTTTTAGTGAAAAAATAACTTATTGAATCACCGATACTCAGTTTTTTTAGTTACACAGTAATGGCAATGAATTACATAGTGCTATTACATGCCAGTCACTCATGTTAGATTTTACATATATTAATTCATAAAATTTTTATGACAATCCCCATTTTATAGATGTGGAAACTGAGGCATACGACAGTTAATGTAACTAGTTTACTTAATGTAACTTTTTTGCCCAAGCTTATATAACTAAACCAAATTAAACCCATGTCATCTGTCTCAAGTAATATGCTCCTAACTACCACAGAAATTTTAAATTTGGTTTGTCAAATAACAAAATGAAGATACTATCTTCAAATTCATTATTGTTTTGTAGGGTCGTGAGTTTTATGAACTCTTGGAAAAATTTGAGGTGACTCTGAGAGGATTTGGACCCTACCAGTATTATAACAAACTTCAAACCCCGTGGGAACAGGGTTAGATGTTGGGAGCACATTTATGAAAGGGTTTATTATTTTTAGACCCAAGGATGTCTAAAGTTAATATTACAGTAGACAAACACTGGGGGAAAGTAAAAATCTATGAATAACATAGGCTATCAAGGAGGACTCATTTTTTGCAGTGCCTTGTACGTAGTGGATCTGAAGAGGTTCAGGAGAATTGCAGCAGGTGACAGGCTCCGGGGCCAGTACCAAGCTCTCAGTCAAGATCCAAACAGTCTTTCAAACCTAGATCAGGTAAGTATAATATTCATGGAATAATTGTCAGTAGATGGATACAGACTGCTCCTGCTCCTGGCTTGTAAACTTCAATTTTTATATGTTCAGCCTTTTCTCTTTATAGAATTCTCTTTTGGATATCTAAACTTACGAAATTTTTTAACTTCAAGCTCAGTATTTTTAAAAAATAATAGTATTTTATTTTCACTTTTCCACCCTAAAACCTCTCCTTTCCACTAGGTGCCCTATCTCACATACCCTATCTTTTCCTTACTTGCTTCCTTCATCATTTAAGCATGTCTCTCTGATCTTTAAAACAAACTGACTTCCTTCTGCACCCCATCTGGCTACTACCTTACATTTTCTTTTACCTAATAGACACTTTTTTTTTTCTTCTTATTCCACTAATTAAAACTACAATGGGTAATTCTACACATCCATTAGAATTGTTAACTTTAAAAAGACTGACCACAGCAAGTGCTAACAAGGATGTGCAGTGGCTACAACTGACATATATCGCTGATAAGAGAATGTAGAATGGTACAGCCATTTTGGAAAATAATTTGGCAATTTCTTATACATTTAAATTTACACCTACCATATAACCAGTCTTTCCACTTTGAGGTATTTACTCAAGAGAAATTAATCATATTGTCTACACAAAGACTTGTGCATGAATAGACATATATGTTATTCGACAGCCTTAAGGTTTCCCCTTAAGATTCATGTCCTTGAGGTTAAAATGAAAGCGGTCAGCCTGGGTGTGTGTGTGTGTGTGTGTGTGTGTGTGTGTGTGTGTTGAAAATTATGTTGGTTGCATGAGTGAGAGTGCAGAGGTTTGGATTTCACCAGGACTATAATTTTGTCAAGTTTGTACAACTAAGTGAAACAGGGAAGACAATAGAGAGTATATTCAAGTAATTAACTGTAAAGATTAACCATGGAAATTAAGCTATGTAAGGAAGGAATTGAAGACAGCAAAGGGTGATGGACAATGAAATAGTAGGATCAGTTGATTGGAGGTTGGAATGGTGGTCAGAGGATATTGATACCTGAGTACTAGATGGAGTGAGCTGAAAAATCAAGAGGTGGTCAGAGAGTGGGATCATGAATTTGAAATAACAGAGGATTTTGCTAGTTATGACCATGGGGAAAAGTGGCTAAGATAAGATAACAGACCGGGTTATCTAAGAAATGAATTCCAAGGAAAAGGGTTTTGAAAGGAACAGTGAAGCTATTTTAATTATTCATATTTAATAGACTTTCTTTTTTTTTTTAGAGCTTTGTTAGGTTGACAGAAAAAAAAAATTGAGCAGAAAGTACAAAGAAGTCCCATATTTATGGGCTCTATTCTATTCCATTGGTCTATTTGTCTGTTCGTTTCCCAATGCACATTTTCTTAATCACTATAGATTTTTATAGTAAGACTACAAGTTCAGTAGTATAAGTTCTCTGATTTTATTGTTCTTCTTCAATATTGTGTTGGCTATTCTGAATTTTTTTCCTTTCCATATAAACTTTGGAATTGGTTGGTCAACATACATGGAATAATTTGCTGGGACTTTTGTTGGGATTGCATTGAATCTATAGATCAAGTTGGAAATATTGACATCTTATCAATATTGATTCTTCCTATTCATGAACATGGACTATTTCTTTATTTAGATTTCCCAAATTCTTTTCTCAGAATTTTGTAGTTTTCTTTCCTCATGCAGAATAACATATTTTGTTAGATTTTTACCTAGGTTTATTTTGGGGGAGTTGTTTGGTACTAATGCAATGGTGTTATGTTTTTTAATTTCAAATTCCAGTTGTTCATTGCTGGTATGTAGCAGTTGACTTCTGTTTACTAATCTTATATCCTAAAACTTTGCTATAATTATTTATTAGTTCCAGGAGTTTTGGGTTTTTTTTGTTGTTGTTGTTGTTGTTTTTATTCTTGGGACTTTCTGCATAAATAATCCTGTCATCTATGAACAAAGACAGTTTAATTGCTTCCTTTCCAATCTGTATATCTTTTATTTCCTTTTCTTGTCTAGTTTTATTGGCTAGTACTTCTAGTATTGATGTTTAATAGGAGTGCTGAGAAAAGAACCTTTACATTATGAATCTTGGAGCTAAATGGGACAGCTCACACAGATACCCCTGTGCCCTCTAGGGGAGGTAGGGAAGCATGACCTTTGCTCTGGAATGTAAACCAGCATTCTCTGGGGAGGCAGGGAAGGGCTCTACATCACTGGTATATGAACAGATACCTCTGGGATAGCTGTCTCTACATCTCTTCAGAGGTCACTGTCTTTAAATTACTGTGCTCATTTGCCATTTAAACATCCTTTACTCAGATGCCAGCAAGCTTTGCTTAGAAAGCCGTGAGCATGTGAAAATGTTCATGAAACATTGTTTTCTAGCAGGGAAATGAAAGGTCACCTCAGAATGGGGAGAATGTGCTGGTGACTGACATAAACAGTAATAGCAGGCACAGTGTGAGTGATTAATCCTGTTGTTTCAAGGCAGATAGAGGTAGTCTGTTTGGGGAATGTGAAGTGGTAGGTTTCTAGGTCTCCTTCTTCAGCCCTGATGCTAGGGGTCAAGGCCAGGGCAGGTGTGGACTTAGTTCCAGTGCATGGGTTCATTCATGACACAAGGTGATTGGGTCAAGTTAAGTATTTGATGCTTAAAAATAGGTATCTCAGGTTTATATGCTTTTTAGAATCTATTTATAATCTAAATGACATTTTCAATTTCTTTTGCTCTAATTTTAATCTCTATACCACTTTGTTTAAATCATTTTTTTTTTTTCTGTAGGATCTTCCCAATAATATGATTTACCAAGTTGCCATTAAGTCTCTTCCTCAAGATTGGCTTTGGTGTGAAACCTGGTGTGATGATGAATCCAAACAAAGAGCCAAAACAATTGATCTGGTGAGTGTCTGGTTATTTTTATTTGTGTATAAGCAGATATGAAAATAATCAGTAGATCTTTGGCTGCGGTAGGAGAGCATGTTCCCTGTGGTGGCTGCCCATGAATCATTGGTCCCTCCGGTGGTTCCGACCGTGGCATTTACCCTGTGCCCGCTGCTGCAGGCTGCCCTGCCGTGCGTCAGTGCCATGGCTGCGCTGCGCGCTGCACGCTGCACCAGGAGCGGCTCCTCAAGAACACTGGCTGGGGAACAGACCAGGGACTTGGATTGGGAGAGGAGCCAGGAATTAAGTCTCAGCTAATGAATCTTATTAGATCTATAAGAACCGTAATGAGCGTGCCATTGATAACAGTAAACTCAATTGCAATTTGTATTACTTTTACTATTTGGACGAAGATCAGTGATGGAAATGGAGACTCAGATGAAGAGATTCCAGCAGAAGTTATTATTTTGGTCTTTTTGGAATATACATATCTTAGCTGGCTGTCCTTGGACTTACAAAAATGTAAATGTGATGATAAAACCAGAGTCCCTATTTAGCTGATTTTTTATAATGTTGCACTTACAGTTCCATTACAAAAAGATCAGATCATCAGAGGCAGTTAACTGTCCAAGATTGAAATACATTTGATTGTTGACTGTTCATGAAAGTTCATACAATGGAAAAAAAAAAGAAAATAGTCAATAGAAATATTTAATGTTTTACAAATGGCGCACACCTGGCACACTACTGTTCAGTCTGTTATTTACTCTTGTGTTTACTTAGGTTGGCAAGTACAGACCTGTGTCGGGGTCCCCGAGAACACCCCAAGTTCAGTGATTCACTGAGAGGACACATAGGACTGAGAATATAGTCATGCTCATGACTATGATTTATTCCAGCGAGAGGGTGCAAAGCAAAGGTAGCAAAGGGAAAAGGTGCATGGGGCGAAGTCCAGAGAAAACCAGGCTTCCAAGAACCCTCACCCTGTAAAGTTACCCAGGACAAGCTTAATTCCTTAAGCTATGAAAGTGTTCATAACATATGTGAAATGTCTACCAAGGAAACTATTACAAACCCAATGCCCAGGATGCCTATTGGGGTCTGGTCACATATGCACCCCCCCTCTGCCTGGCACATATCCAAATTCCCAACATCCAGAAGGAAAGTAGGTATTCAGTGTAAACCATGTTGTTTGCACAGATTAGGCATAGTGAGCCATTTCTATCAGGGAATTATGGGAACACTCCTAAAATACAAGCTCCCAGACACCAGCCAAGGGCCAACGTTGCAAACAGGACTTTCTAAGAACATCAGTCTCTGGCTTGCCATGTCAACTCTTTTCTGCATAAGGGTTTTTGAACGAAAGGCTGTGAACTGGGTGAAATGTTCATGAGTTAGATATCATGTTAGCATAGCATCAGTTTAATTCTCCTGCCAATAGTTTTCCCAAGATAACCAAAATAATTGTCTCTACTCAAATTATTCTATACATGCCTGTTTTCTTTCTTATTTTCAAAAAGTATTAATTGCATTTTCATTTTAAGCAATTTAACTGTGCTATACAGTTTAACCGTCCTATACATGAAATATTTCAAATTTATTTATTGCTGTCTAGAACTCACATTTGAATACTGTATTGTCTTTAACAGTTACAAGATGTTATTCTTTTTCTGACCATATTGTTTTTTATGTGCTAATTTAAGTATAAAAAAGTTATGTACAAGATCATCAGTGAGAATAAACTATCTAAATATTAGAATTCATGCAGTTTTGAACAAAATAAGACAGAACAATAAAATATAGGGATATGTTTCCAGAAATGTGTAGAAATGTATAGAAAAAAAGTAGCATGCCAACATGTTAGAATGTAATTGTAGGTGATAGAATGTGGCAGAGACAAATAAGATAGCATTATTGAAAAATGAGCAAGGGAATTTCCGTTTTATTGAGTTTATTGTGGTGATAGTGGTTAACAAAGCTATGTGGGTTCAAGTAGACAACGCGACAAAACTTCATCTGCACACCGCATCCTGCGCCCGTCGCCAAAGCAAAGTCCTTTCCGTCCCCATTTATCTCCCTTTCCCTCGTCCATCTCCCTCAGCCTCCTCCTGACCATCACCGCACTGTCTGTCCGTTACGTTTTCCCTCAATCCCCTCACCTTTTTCACTCCGCCCCCCAGCCCTCCTCTCTGACAGCTGTCCATCTGTTCTGTGTATCTGTGCATCTGTTTCTATTTTGTTCATTAAATTATTTTGTTCATTAGCTTCCATGTATAAGTGAGATCATATGATATTTGTCTTTCTCTGACTGGTTTATTTCACTTAGCATAATTCTCTTCAGGCCCATCCACTGCTGTCACAAAAGGTAAGATTTTTTTTTTTCTTTTTTACAGCCAAGTAGAAGTTCATTGTGTAAATGTACCACAGTTTTTTATCCACTCATCTACTTGGGCTGTTTCCAATGCAGTGAACATAGGGATACATATATTTTTTCAAATTAGTGTTTTGGGTTTAGAAGCAAGGGAATTTTCTAAATAGAGATCAAGGACATTACTGAACATAGCTAAGATGTTGTTTAAGGTTGTGTTGTAACATAAAAAGTTATGACTCATACCTTAGTGACGTGAGGTCTCCTTGGGACCTCTCGGAGTACTTAGGTTAATTTGAGCTACTGTAACAAACCCCCAAATTTCAGTGGTTTCACACTCACCCAACCTCAGATCTAAGTGAGTGTTCTCTCTGTGAGTAGCTTCCCTGTATATTGTAACTCAGGGGCCAGTCTCTGTCCGCTTGTGGCTTGTTCACCTCTTAGGGTCCTGTCGTCACCTGTGTGTGTCTGCCCAGTGTGGCCATGGAGCCCCTAACATGCTGCTCGTCTGAACTGAGATGTGCTGTGAGGTGCAAATACACCCCAGATTGGGAAGACTTCGTGCAATAATAGAATGCAAACTATCTAATTACTAATTTTGATATTGATTATATATTGTCTGATAACATTTTGGACATATTGAGTCAAATGTAATATTAAAATTTATTTCACTTTGTTCCTTTTACAGTTTTACATGTGGCTACTAGAAAATTTTAAATTACATGTGCAGTTTCCACAATATTTCTGTTAGATAGTATGGTCTGGGGGAAGGAAGAAAGGAATGTGGAGAACGCATCCTGACACTGAAAGGCCTTGGCCCCTTGGTGGGGCTTGGTTCTGTGGTCACATGTAGAGTGTAGGAGCTGAGAAATGTCATTCCTGGATGGGCAGCTACTTCCTAGCAGTAGGTTTGCATAGGAAAAGGACAGGTGGCATAAATGTGGGTGGACAGCTTAGCCATCTCTTCCTCAGAAACCCTTAAAATAACGTAGAAACATGACACTAGCTAGCTTCTGGGGGAAAGGGTTAAGGGAATGCAGGGAAATCCCAAGAAACAGCATAAAGGGAAGGAAAACACATATGAATAATGGTATTGAAGGTGAGACTCTATTTCAGTGAAGATTTCTCAATCTGGGCACTATTGACATTTGGAACCACATATTCTTTGATGTGGAGCTGACCTATGCGCTGGAGGATGTTGGGCAGCATCCCTAGCTTCTACCCACTAGATGGCAGCAGTGTCCCACCACCCCCCAGTTCTGACAAACAAGTTGTCTCCAGACCTTGCCAAAGCTCCCGCAGAGGGCACGATAGCCCCATTTGAGCACCAGGGAGGTAGATTGTAGAAAAAAATTGCAGCACAACACACAGAGGAAAGCAAGGTATTTTTATTTACTAGTTTCTGATGCTAAAAGAGGGAAAATAGTTCCATTAACTTCACTTTATAGAACATATTGCCTGTAAAGTTAATTTCTGCAAAGAAAATCCTATTTTCCACCACTTCAGGAATATATTACTGTAGAAAAAAGTCCACGATGGAATGAGCTGAAAATGTCTGGTGAGAAAGGATCACGGCAGCAGGCTCGTGGCTCAGGATCCGCAGCTTTCCATAGGCATGGGGGCGAGCAAATCTCAGCAGCCACGAAAATGTCACACAGAAGTGAGCTTCGGGACGCACTTTCTGTTAGCGCTTCGTCATGAGGAAGTAGATGCGTGTGACTCTGTGGCGTCTGTGCTCCTCTCGGAGTCGTCCCTGTCCCAGCCAAGGGCGTTTCCATTCTGTACTTTGCTCGCCAGAGACACTGGGGTCATCTCTGGTGCCCCCTCCTTCTCACAACTCACATTCAGCCTGAGCAGTCCTTGTCACTGAGCCGTCAGTCCATCCAGAAGTCAGATCCTCTCAACCATCTCCTGTACCTTGTGCCTTTTAAACTGTAATTTCCCAAGAAACTCTCTGGTAGGACCAATTGCTAAGTAGTTTAGAATGATCATATACAGGGTGGGGCAAAAGTAGGCTTACAGTTATAAGTTCATAAAACAGAGTTTATTCTTATTATTTATTAATTATTATATTATTTTGCATACGAACAACTATAAACCTACTTTTGCCCTATCCTGTAT
This sequence comes from Molossus molossus, assembly GCF_014108415.1. Classification (NCBI taxonomy): domain Eukaryota; kingdom Metazoa; phylum Chordata; class Mammalia; order Chiroptera; family Molossidae; genus Molossus; species Molossus molossus. Next base: position 46,516,409 of record NW_023425403.1, on the reverse strand, counting down.
TATTGGGACCTGGAGATGATCTTGTTTTAATTTCCTCCTTTGTAGATGAAGAAACTCAGATCCCACACACACATACACACATAGTTGAGTGACATGCATGGGTCTTAACTCTACCAGTAAGTTGGACCCATGAGGACTGAGATTTATGTACAACTCGGAATTTCACAACTGTCTGTATCAGTGTTGGACAAATGAGTTCCAGTTAGCTGGTTTTTAATATGGTCACAATTGCTCATTAGAATAGGGGCATATGAAAGGGAACAAATGCTTTTGCTAAAGAAATTCAAGACATTGCTAAAACCTGACAAATGGTTTTTGTCTATGTAAAATGTAAAGTATATTAAACCAGATTTTTAGTCCAAAGAAAAGATAAAATATTTACTAACATAGTCTGCTGTGTTCTTTGTCAGAATGGTCATGTATTTAGACCTCTTGTCAAACAAAACAACTTAAAGAATTGTTTGACAAACTTCTTAGGAGCCATGAGAATGTCTTCATTTTTATTTAAATTTTTTTTTTTTTTTTTTTATCCTCACCCGAGGACATTTTTCCATTTTTTGTTCAGGTAGAGTGGGAGGGAGAGAGAGGAACAGAGAGAGAGAGAGAAACATCGATGTGAAAGGAACACATCGAGTGGCTGCCACCCGCACAACCAACCAGGGCTGGGGACAAACTGCAACCGAGGTACATGCCCTTAGCGGGAACCGAACCCGGGTCTCTCAGGACCGCAGGCCGACGCTCTAACCGCTGAACCAAACCGGCCAGGGCTATTTAAATTTTTGATTGAGGTATTTGCATTGAACACTATTGCTTACATAAACTATTATTTGCCATTTCACTTGATCTTGTCTCTATTCATTTCAGTATCAAGTACTTAGGACTTAGGACTCTGCTTTTTATGAAATGCATTTTATTGACACAGCAGTGCCTTCAAGTATTTCCTTTATGTTTCTGGAGCATGGTTTTTATTAACAAAACGTTATTTTAAACTTATAGTGCAATAATCCAAAAACAAAAGAACCCAAACTAAAAGCCGCTGCCAGGATTGTCCCAGAATGGGTGGAGTACGATGCCGAGATTCGACAACTGTTAGATCACCTGGAAAACACGAAAAAACATGCAAGTAAGTCGTCCTGTGGCGGTGTGCGAGCCATATGCTGCATCACATGAAATCAGAATGAGTTACAAACTTACTTCCTAGTGAGTTATCAAATGATTAGGTCAGAGTTTCTCTAAGAAAGTCTGTGACATAATTAAGAGTATTTTTATGTGGACTAAGCTCACAAATTTAAAATATGGATAGAGGCTCTCTTCCCCCTGGAAATGGAGAGCTTCAGTTTGTCTCACCTGAACTGATGCTCATAGATGAGCAGGGTGAACGTTGCCTCTTGACACAGAATGGAGATAAAAATAAACATAAAACAAAATGCTCATCTTGAAGACCACACTGAATTTCCCAAATATGAAAATCCAAGCCCTGAAGTTTAATAAAAGCCTTACATAGCTAAGAAAATTATCTTCTATTTCCTAAATTTAATCCCATAGATAATAGAGGTTCCCCTGTGTGTTCCTGCTTCTAGTAGCCTTACTCATTGGCTGGAGGGTGACTTGGATTAAATTTGCTTCCATTTCTTAAATTAAAAACAAAAAACTATGGCCTGGCCGGTGTGGTTCAGTGGTTGAGCATCAACCCATGTACCAAGAGGTCGCTGATTTGATTCCTAGTCAGGGCACATGTCCAGGTTGTGGGCCCTATCCCCAGTGATGGGCATGCAGAAGGCAGCCAATAGATGTTCTCTCTCATCCATGTTTCTGTCTCTCCCTCTCCCTTCCTCTCTCTCTAAAACCAATAAAGAAAAAAGAAAAAAAAAAAAACTGTGGTTACCTTGGCATTTTATTGCCCTATATAAACCTTCAACAGATATGTGCTGAATATTCTTTTTAAGCTTATCTAAAATTTTTGATTGCCTCATAATTTCCTGCCTCATAATTTCCTTTCTTCATCAGTGTCTTTCTCCCCATTGTTCTTGACTCTTTAAAACCAGCATTGAGGCCTTGGCCCAGTGGCTCGGATGGTTAGAGAGTAGTCCCGTATACCAAAATGATTGCAGGTTTAATTCTCAGTTGGGGCATGTAGGAGAGGCAACTAATTGATGTTTCTGTCTCTCCCTCTCTCCCCCCTTCTCTCTTAGATTGATAAAAACATATCCTCAAGTGAGGATTGAAAAAAATGTATCACTGAGCTGCTATTGTGTGTCAGTCAGTATGTTGGATACTTTCACAGGCTCTATTTGTTAATCCTCACAATAATTCTTTCCAGTAATTCAGAATATAACTTTTATTTTCCTCAGCTTAATTTTTTAGGGAAACTAAAATGTTTATGCATAAACTTACTTACATAAGCATAAAGTTGTTTCATCTTGACTTTGTCTTTTCCTTAATGAAATCGAGGGATTGTCTGAGAAGTTTCATATTTAAAACATACCCATGTATTTTTAACAATCTAATATAAAGATACCATTTCAATGCAAAAGAAAGATTATTCTGTTAGTGATGTAACTGTTTTTAATGGGAGAGGAAGATAAAGAAGTCAATGGAAGGAGAAAGAGAAGGAAAAGTAAGCAAAAAAGAGAAGGAAGGGAAAAAAATTTACATAATTACCTCACAAAATTTTTTAAATGCACAAAATATTGAGATGAAATGTTTCTCTTATCTAATTGGAAAGAGTTAAAGGATCAAAATACCCAACATTAATGAGGGTGTTGACAAGTGAATACTCTCATATGTACATGCACATAGTAGCTGTGTAAATTAAGGCAACTTTATACTATGTATAAAAACTTAAAATATATGGCCCTGGCCAGTTTAGCTGAGCATGTAGAGCGTTGGCCCACGGACTAGAGCCTCAGGTTCGATTCCCAGTCAAGGGCACGTACCTGGGTTGCAGGTTCAATCCCTGGCCTTGCTTGGGGTGGTGCAGTAGGCAACCAATCAATGTGTCTTTCTCACATTAATGTTTCTCTCTCTCTCCCTCCCTCCCTCCCTTCCACTCTATCTAAAAATTAATGGAAAAATATCCTTGAGTGAGGATTAACCAAAAAAAATTTTTTTTAAATATCTATACCCTTTGACCCCACAGTTCACTTCAAGAAACTTATATTTAAAAAAGAAAAATGATATATGTATACATGTTTGTTATAGCATTGTTTTTAATGAAATAGAAATAATCTATCCATAGAGGATTGATTATATAAACATTGATACATGCAAACAAATACAGTGTAGTCTTTCAAGAGAATAGATAAATTGTGTTTGTGCTGACAGCATATTTTCAAGTTAGAAAAATAGGTTATAGAAGAAAATTTTTATATGATTGAGCCCATCTTAAAGAAAAATTGAATGTCTGTGTGTATGTTTTACAAAAGAGATTGGTTTCTTTACTTGATCTGTAAGTGTGATACATGTTCATTATGAACATTAAAACAACATGGAAGATAAGGAATAAAATTGGAAGTCTTTCACTCAAGTCAAAGAGGCAACTATATTTATGGTTCTGGTATAGCTTCTTTTATGACTTTTGCATTTCTTGTAAGTGATACTCATTTGCTGGGGTTGCTGTCACATGGTACCAAAGCCTAGGTGGCTTAACCAAGAGAAAAGCTACGTGTCCCACTTCTGGAAGCTGGAAGTCCCGGTCAAAGTGTTGTCAGGGTTGGCTCCTTTTGCGGGCTCTGAGGGAGGGTCTGTCCCAGGCCTCTCCCCGTGACTTGTGAAATAACTCTCTTCTTATGTCTCTTCCTATATCTTCCTGCTGTGCATATCTGTGCCCAGATTTCCCCATCCTGGAAGGCCACCATTCATGTTGGATCAGGACCACCGTGATGACCTTCCTTTAATTTGATTGCCTCTTGTAGTTCATCTGTTTTTCAGCTATCTGTTCTTATTCTTTGTCCATCTTTTCTAGAGGACCGTTGCCCAACACTGGGAAAAAAATTTAACAATCTTTATTCTACAGATTTGTTGTGCCACCTTTATCATATACTAAATCCCTGTATTAGCTTTCATTTGGCACTTTTTATTGTGTTCCAGTGCTCTCTGTCTATTCAGTGTGCCGGTTACACACTGGTTTAATTATTGAAGTTTTACACTGCGTTTTTTTGTGTGTGTTTTTTATCCTCACCTGAGGACATTTTTCTATTTTTTGTTCAGGTAGAGTAGGCGGGAGAGAGGGGAACAGAGAGAGAGAGAGAGAGAGAAACATCAATGTGAAAGGAACACATCGAGTGGCTGCCACCTACACAACCGACCAGGGCCGGGGACAAACTGCAACCGAGGTACGCGCCCCTAGCGGGAACCGAACCCGGGTCTCTCCGGACCGCAGGCCGACTCTCTAACCGCTGAGCCAAACCGGCCAGGGCTTACACTGAGTTTTAATGTCAGGTAGGGCTTGTCTCCTCTCATTGCTCTTTGTTATTGTTTTCCTGGGTGTTCTTGTTTGTTTATTTTACCATACAGGCCTTAGAATTATTTTCTCTAGTTCCAGAAAATTTTCTGGTGTTTTTTGTTTGTTTGTTAGTTTGATTTTTTTAAGGAGGTGAGGTGGTAGGGGTGTAGGGCAGAGGGAGGATTAGATTAAATTAATTATGTATCTTAGGGAGTTTTGACATCTTCATGAAAAATGTTCTTCACATCTAAGAACATATTGTGTCTTTATGTTCAGTCCAGTTTTATGTTTGTCAAGAGTCATAACATTTTAATCATATAGGTTTTATACATGTCTTTTAAGGTTATTACTACATATTTTATCTTTTGGTTATTATTGTAAATGGGATTTTTCTCTTCCAATCTGTTTTCTTGGTGGTAGTTGCTTGTACATAGAAACACTATTGTTTTCTGTATATGAATTTTTATTTCTATGATCATACTGAATTATCACATTATTTATAATAATGTTCCAGTTGATTCTTTTGAGTTTTTCCAAGAAGACATATATCTTATCTGCAAACTCAGATGGTTTTTCTTCTTCCTTTCTTATTTTTATACCTCACATTGCTTTTTCTTGTCTAATTGCTTTAGCAGATATATCTAACAATGTTAAATAACAGTGGTGGCCTCTTTTCTTTTTCTTATTTTGCCTGGCCAATCTCCTGTTTCCTCATTACATAAGATAATAGCTTTGGGCTAAAAAATATATTTTATCATTTAAAGGGAGTACCCATTGACTCCTATTTTAATAAGTCTTTTTATAGAGAATGGGTTGTATTTTATTAACTACCTTTTCAACAGAAATAGTTGACTATATTGTTTTTACTTCAATTTATTAATATAATAAACTATATTCATAGATTCCTAATTTTGAATCATTCCTAATATTAAATCATCTTTATTGTCCTAGAATAAACTCTAATTTGTCTTGATCAGTTTTTAATTAAGATATAGTTTACATATAACATTGTATTAGTTTCAGATGTGCAGCATAATGATTTGATATGTGTATATGTTGCAAAAAAAAATTACCACCTTTCTAATTAACGTTAATTGCTATACATAATTGCAGAATATTTTTGTTGTAATGAGAACTTTTATTATTTCTCTTAGCAGCTTTTACATATACAGAACAGTATTATTAACTACCGTTTCCAGGCCATACATTATATCCCCATGACTTATTTTAAAACTTGAAGTTTGCACCTTTTGACCCATTTCATCTGTTTTGCCCATTCCCTGCTCCCACCTCCAGCAATCTCAAATGCTTAGGTTTTAGTCTTTTTGAGATTCCACATATAAGTGAGATCATTTCTCTGTCTGACTTATTTCACTTTAGCATAATGCTCTTTTTTTTTTTAATGAAAAGTTTGTTCAGTATACCAAATAGGATGCAAACACTATCATGGCAAATATACAGAAATGTGCAGATTAACATAGAACAGTAATTTAGTTTAAATGAAGAGAAATTGCCCTGGCTGGTTTGGCTCATTGGTTGGCCCGTGGACCAATGCCTCACGGGTTCAATTCCAGTCAAGGGCACATGCCTTGGTTGCATTTCGGTCCCCGGCCCTAGTCAGGGTCATGTGGGAGGCAACCATTCTGTGTATCTCTCACATCAATGTTTCCCTCTCTCTCCTTCCCTCCATTTCTCCCTCTCCCTCACTCTATCTGAAGATAAGTGGAAAAATATCCTCAGGTGAGGATTTAAAAATATAAATAAATGGAAATCTCTTTAAATGTTATAACAACATATTCCCAAGAAGACTCTTTTCTTCAGTTAATTGTACATTTCAATAAAATGAAGGGTAGTGGATTAAGTGAAAGTTAGCTTGTGAATTTTTCTTAAAAATAAAACTGGAACTTTATTAATCCGTGCCAGTTAAACACTATAACTAAAATTTCCAAGTAAGTACAAAGGGAGATGAAGGGGTTAGTTACATTTTTTGCTTGAACAGTCCAGAGGAAAAAAGTTACTACAAATACAGCAGGCAAACTGTTAAGACTAAGTGATCTAGAACTGCTGAATTTTAGTCTCAGTGCTTGTCATTGTGCTAAATGCCCATCATTAGTATGGCACATTTCGGCCCATGATATAGTTAATGCCAATACAGATCCCAGTTTATGACAGATACACTTACATTACTGTTGCTTTTTTTGTTTATGTATATAATATAGTTAATGCCAATACAGATCCCAATTTATGACAGATACACTTACATTACTGTTGCTTTGTGTGTGTGTGTGTGCATATATATATAGTATATATGTGTGTGTGTGTATATGTGTGTGTGTGTGTATATATATGTGTGTATGTGTGTGTGTGTGTGTGTGTGTGTGTGTGATTGCATGCAAATTTTAGAATTATTCTATATCTGAAAAATTCTGTTGGAATTTTTAAGATTTTTTATTTATTTATTTTTTTGTGGTATGTGCCCTTAGCGGGAACCGAACCCGGGACTCTCTGGTCCGCAGGCCGACGCTCAACCACTGAGCCAAACTGGCCAGGGCTCTGTTGGAATTTTGATAGGGATTGTATTGAATCTGTAGATTGATTTGTGTATTATGGACATTAAACAATATTCTTTCAATTCATGGAAGAATATCTTTCAATTTTTGTCTTTATCAGTCTCATTGTCTTCAGTGTATAGGTCTTTTATCTTGTTTAAATTTAATTATAGGTATTATTCTTTTTGATACAATTATAAATAGGATTGTTTTCTTAATTTTTCTTTCTGATAGTTTGTTATTAGTGTATAGAAGTGGAACAAATTTCTGTATATTGATTTGTATCCTGAAACTTTACTAAATTTATTTACGAATTTGTTTTAAAAGGTTTTGGTGAAGTCTTTAGTGTTTTCTGTATATAATATCACGTCAAATGCAAATAGTGACAGCTTTACTTCTTTCCAATTTGAATGCCTTTTCATTTTCTTTTCTTACCTAATTTCTGTGGCTAGGGCTTCAATACTGTTGTAGAATAAAGTAGCAATCATGGGCATCTCTGTCTCCTTTCTGATCTTCGGTGAAAAGCTGAAAGCGTTCACCATTGAGTATGATGTTAATTAACTATGGGCTTGTTATGTGTATGGCCTATATTATGTTGAGTCATGTTCCCTCTGTACCCACTGTGTTGTGAGTTTCTATCATAAATGGATGATGAATTTTGTAGAAAAAAATGCTTTTTCTACATCTATTGAGACTATTATATGATTTTTATCCTTATTTTTTTAATGTGGTGTATCATATTGATCAATTTATAGATGTTGAACCAACCTTGTCTCCCTGGAATAAATCCCACTTAATCATGGTGTATGATCCTTTCAATGTAGTGTTGAATTTGGTTTGCTAATATTTTGTTGAGGAATTTTGCATCTGTGTTCATCAGGGATGTTGTCCTGTAACTTTCTTTTCTTGTGGCATTCTTGTTTGGTTTTAGTATCAAGGGAATGGCGGCCTTGTAAAATGAGTTTGGAAGTATTTCCCTTCTCTTCTATTTTTGGAAGAGTTTCAAAAGGATTAGTATTAATTCTTATTTAAATGTTTGGTAGAACTCACCAGTGAAGCCATCTGTTCCTGGACTTTTCTTTGTTGGGAAGTTTTTGATTACTGACTTTATCTCCTTACTACAAATTGGTCTGTTCTGATTTTCTGTTTATCTTAGATTCAATATTGGCAGGTTGTATGTTAGTAGGAAGATATCCATCTCTTTCAGGTTGTCTAGTTTGTTGGCATGTAATTGTTCACAGCAGTTTTTTATGGTCCTTGTATTTCATGTTTATATTGTCTTTTTATATTCCCTAAAATTCCCTCTGTGTCCTGGGGAAAATTTTTACTTTCTATTTAACCTTTCTATTAATCTTTATTTTTAAGAAGGGCAATCACATCTTAATTTCCAACAGAACTTTCTTTTCACTGCTTTCTTCCATTGAGTTTCAGTTTATTCTTGTTTTATAGTTTCATTGACTTTTCAGACATCTCTAGAAAATATTTATTAGAATTATTTCAAGTATCTTCTTAGTTTTCTTTGCTATCTTTCCTTCCATTGGGTGAGTTATTTTTTGTGTGGTCATCTTGGTCCTTGTTTCTTTTGCTTTTTGTCTTCCTCAAATTTTTGTATTTGAAGAATGAAAGATTAGATGGATTAAATAATACGGATATCTGGCCTAGGTTTCCCCTTGCCATGGTGTAAATGTGTCTGTTTCTCCAGAAGGCTTCTTCTGTGAACGGGAGGGTTAATTGATAGTTCTAGGCACATTAGCATGTTGTAGAACTGGCAGGCTTCCCTCGGGATGTATGTACATGGAACAGATCAAAGCCCATCCCACACACCACCCTACAAAAGCCCAGAGCTTTGATACCCATACAAAAATATCTACATGTCTGTCTATCTCTCTCTTCTCCTCTCTTTCTGCCCCTCCCCCATCTCTCTCAGTAGATTTTTCATTTTGTTTTCAAGAATAGTCTTCTACTTTTTCTCTTGGAACAGTTTATCAGATTTTCTCTGGTGTACAGGAGAACGGTGGGGAGCTGACTGGCACAGGTATTCCAGACCAGTCCTTCAGTTCATTGCTTCTCTGTCTGACTCATCCCTGCCAGTGTTTTCTGTTAGAGGCTCACCCAGCCTTCACTGTCAGGAATCTCAGCATATCACTGGTCACTCTGCTCCAATGATGTCTCATACCCACTCCCCCATTCTCTTATTCCTTTTATATTTCTTTCTTATCTTTAAAGTGGAATTTAGTGAAGAGATACACGTAGTCTGCCATCTTGAATTGTGGTACAGAATGCATTTGAGTTTATTTTAATTAATTTCTACCTGAAAATATAATTTTGAATTCTCACTGTTCTTAAATCAGTTAGTATGTGACAGGTCACTGATGCAGAAGAAAAAGAAACCATGTTGTCTCTAAGAGTCTTCACTATTACTGATTCTCAATTTTTTTTGTTTTATCCTCACCCGAGGATATTTTTCTATTTTTTGTTCAGATAGAGTGGGAAGGAGAGGAAAAGAGAGAGAAACATCGATGTGAAAGGGACACATCGAGTGGCTGCCACCCGCACGACCAACCAGGGCCAGGGACAAACTCCAACCGAAGTACGTGCCCCTAGTGGGAACCGAACTCGTGTCTCTCAGGAGCCCAGGCCGATGCTCTAACCGCTGAGTCACTGGCCAGGGCTGAGTCTCTCTTTTGCACAGTACAGTAAAACCTCTACAGAACGGACTAATTTTGGCATGGAGGTGCCCATTGAAAAGCTGAAAGTCCGTTATATAATAAAGTAGGTTTTCCAAGTGCACGTTAAAATTTTGACTAATTAGTTTACCTGTTTTTACTTTAGACACATTTGTATAATTAAAATTAAGTATGTATGAAAAGTTTAATTACACAGGGAAGTTTTCTATATGTATTACTGTAATTTTTTAATTTATACTGAATAAGTGTGTAAATGCATGCATTCACCAGTCACTGCGAGGCACAGATGGACACCGCGGGGGTGTGGCTTAGCGCATGTGGGAACATCAGTGGGCATGTTACACTGCTGCAGAAAGTCACGCCACACAACAGGACCCGTTACCTTGTGCAGTGCTGTATGACCGTGTGCTGATCATTCGCCAAACACTGTTTATGAACACTGACTCTTGGATTTAAATATGTAGACTATATTGTAGATATTCAGTATTTATTTATGTCAGCAAAATTACTAGTGTTTTTCCAACATATGGCCTCTTTGCTAAAATTTGTTTAATAACAGTGAATTAATATCAAAAAATAACTTGTCAATTTAATTATAAGCAGATCTTGGTTAAAATAATTCTCTTTTTTTTTTAGAGAGAATGTGGAAGGGAGGAAGGGAAGGGAGAAAGAGAGAGAGACACACTGATTGGTTGCCTCCCACATGTGCCCGAACAGCCTGGGGATTGAACCTGCAACCCAGGAATGAGCCCTTGACTGGGAACCGAACCTGAGCAACCCTTCAGTGTGTGCTCTGACACACTCAAACCACTGATCCACACTGGCCAGGGCAACATTTTAAAATTAACAGGGTGTTAATTTTCACATATGACATAAGGACTGTAAATTTTGTCTGCTAAATCCAAAGTCCATTAAATCATCCACAAAATTGAGGGTTTACTGTACTTATGTCTATGTTTGCATGCTCTCTCCTCCCGTAATAAAAGAGTAGCACGTATGCCTTCTGCTCTTTGTCATTGCATTACACTAATACTTTGTGCATCGTGAGTAATCTTTTAGTATTGCAAGGCCTCCACTGCTAGACAGGGTGCGAGGTCCTGGAGATAACAAAGTGAAATCAGGTATGGTTCTTGTCCTTCTAGACTCACGGGAGCTCACTTCTAGGAGGGTACAAAGGTAAGTAGTCATGATACAGCACAATATAATCGATACCATAATGTACAAAGAACTATTCTCGTGTTACATAATGAAGCAAATAGGTACTAAGCTAACAAAAGGATCCTCAGCACCTGTGCTTTATTTTGTATCCCATACATCAGTGCGATTTAAGCTAATTTGACGTTTCAAGAAATAAATAAACTTTCCTCCCCTACAGTTTTGACACATGATGAACTCTAGCACTGGCTTTTATGGGAAAGAAGATAAAAATATGACAAGAAATCTGCCACCTGCTGGGAAAGTGTGGAACTACTGCTAAAAGTTTTGGAAGTTTCATGAAAGATCAGTGACATATTCTCCCCTTTAAAAAATATTATTTAAAAATATATGTACTTAATGTATTGAATAAATTTAAATTATATAAGAAATGACCACTGAGTATTTAAAATAGATTATTCCTTTTTTGCTGATTGCTTAAATACTGTTTTCACCACAGTGACATTTTGCCAGGTAACCCAGTAAAAAACATTTGACCACTGGGGATTTACCAAACCATCTGCATCTTTGTGTATTACTGTGCTATGTGCCATATTTTCTTATTCACAAAATGCATTTAAAATTAGAAAAGTGTTTTCTTCTGAGAAAAGGACTCATGGTTATCTCTGAATAATAAAACAAAATTAAGTTCATTTATACTTTATCTGTTGTTATAAAATGGAAGGTAGTGTTGCACTATAATATTATTTTATCTTAAATCGTATGATGTTTTAATATGCTCTATTTGCATTTAATATTTCTAATTTGTATTTCATAAAATGATACTTGTGGGCTTATGGGATATGTACATCTTTTTTTTAAAAAAAGGAACTGGCTACTTTTATAGAAGCTAAGAATGTAAACTTTGTTTTCCTGCTGTGTATTAATAATAGAATAGGAATAGTCAGTGTTCAAGAACTATCCAACTATTCTAGAATCATAGGATTTGGGGACGGGAACAGATCTCAATAGTATTAGGACCCCATCCCCTGAAGAGGCTAAGGTAATAAGGCAGAGGTGAGTGTGGAAAACCATGATTGTTTAAAAAGGCTCCCCAGCCCTGGCCAGTTTGGCTCAGCGGTTGAGCGTCGGCCTGCGGACCAGAGAAAGAAAAAGGCTCCCCAGATGATTCTGTTGCTGAGTGGTTTGGGGAACATCCAGTAGAGTTTAGCCTCCAGGCAGTGTGCCAGCCCCTGGCCCCTAACAAGGCTCTGTCAGGTGGAGCCTCAGGCCATCCTGAACCCTGCAGAGTGTAGAGAACTGTCTGCCTCTAGAGACAGGCTGGCCCACCATTGCACAGCTCCGTAAGGACGTTCCCAGTGAGCCAGAAGCTGTCGACTGGCAGACTGACTCTAGTACCTCCCTATTGGACAGCACAGCCCAAAGGACTTGCAGAGAAGTGTTCCCAGGAGCTTCTTTTAAGAGCGAAGGAGACTGCTCCCTCTCCTGGTCACCCTCCCTCTGTTACTTTGATAAAATGGAGTGCCCGGGGTTGCAGACTACCCTGACGGAACTAGATTATTCCTGTGGTTTCCAGGGATCCTGAGGGATGCTACCAAAGGCTGCAGTGGTAACTTGGCCTGAGGTGACCCACTCCACCATGCTCTCTGGCTGACTCTTTGGAGTCAGGTGTAACATCTGGGCTTGATGAGAGGTAAGAGACTCTGTGAGCTCATGGCTTAGTGTTTAGGGCAGAAGCCCCAAATGACTGCAAGATGGTACTTGCTTTCCTGTATTGTCAGCCTGTTTCCATTTCTGTAGGAATCCTGCGGAAAGCAGGATCAACTAGGCAAAGCCCCTGGTTCCTATGCTTATTACTATCATGTCCAATTTGCTAGATTCTGGATTTCCGAGAAGCTAAAATTTCAGAATGGTCTTGATGAATCCCTTTTCACTGTCTTGTGATTTGGATGGCTCAATTTACATGTCTCTTTTCCACATGGTTGATGCCTTATATCTGAAGATCTAGATTTATAAATACTTATAGGGGACTTCCTGTTTTCTAGCAGCCATTATGCCTGTTGCAGGTATTTTCATTGTCTTCAGACTAAGGTCAGTTGCTCATATATTGCAAAGATATGATTAAGAATTTGCAACGTTTTAGCATTCTGGAAAAGTTCTATATAAGCACTGTAGCTGTCCTTTAGTTTTACGATATGCAGATTTTAGAATTGAGAAGAAAGCTTGTTTTTGGTTGTTAGAAATTTGATTGAGATAGGTAGCAGTGTGCCCCCCACCATCCCTTTGAAGACTTTAACAGAAATATACAAATTACAGCATAAAAGGGAGTCTTCAAACAAAGCCAATTTAAGTATTAGATTCTTAGTTGTATTGAGATGGAAGAACTATCCACTGGAAAGCCTGCTGTCCCAGGACCTCTGGGAGTGAAGATTGTAGCCATTTCTGCATCTGGTGTTCTGACCTCCTTCAGTTCCCACAGGAGCCCTGTCACCCCAGTCGGTCACCGATTATTTGTACCACAGAGTGGGAAAATAGACTTCTCCAAAAGACTAAAAATTAATTAAAAGCAAAAAAGTACTGATTTTGACCATAAATATTTTTATTAAATGTGAAAATACAAGGGCATAAAAATAGTACCCATATGTGTAGACATGTCTGAGACCCATTTCAATTAATTTTCAGTTTTTTTAATTAAAACACTAAATCGAGATGGATTAAGTTACTTCGTTTTCTCATTCAAAGCCAACTATATAGCCTTACAGTAGGAGAAATATTTTCACTTCCAAACATCTCTAGTTTACATTCTCCGTGCTCTGCTTTCCACTGCAGGTGAGAGGTTCAACCACAGATGATTCAACAAGACCTGTTAACTATACACAAGGCCACTCAGTGGCTAATTTTACTCTTAAATCACTCAGCAAATGAGATCCATAAAAAAATTATCCCCACCTATTAACATTATTTGCGATTACAGAATAAACTCTGCTACTTTAAAAGGAATGATCTGATTTAGAATAAGGATATAATGTGTTGACAAATTAGCATTAGACTTCTCCCTTTACCAGTATGGAAAATTCATCACGTTGGACCAACCTGAATCTCCAGGTTATACTACTGATGGCACTCAGCACTCTGCAAAGCCGGCACAGTGCCCTGAGCCTGTAGGGCCGTCGGCTCCAACAAAACCCTGACTGAGGAACCATTGCTTTGAACTTAATCACTTTTAACTTGAGCATCTCATGCATTGTTTTCATGGTAAATCTCACACACAACTTTTGACCAATTTCACACCTTTCAAAGGCGAATCTTTCATTTTCCACCATGAACAGAAAATGCTGCCAATTTCAAACTGTGATTCTATTAGCTTTTTTCCTACTTGGTTATCAGTGTTTTTCTTTTACAAAATTTGTGGGTAGCTTATATTCCATTATCACAGTCCCAAAAAGTTGTTTCCATGCTGATGTTTAAAATAAACTTTTAATATTTACTAAAAAAAAATTTAAAAATTAGTAGTATGTTATATCCAATTCATATCAGTAAACTACTGAAGTGGTTTTCATTTATCCATGGTAAGAAAGCACAAACTTTCAGGAGTGGGCAATAAATTAATTTATTCTCTCTTTTTAGAACTCTTTCACATTTATAGGCCGGTGTGTTTAATACTTGCTGCTGTGGAAAAGATCCACAATGTACTACTAAATACTTCCCTTACGGAGCTCACCGAGAAGGCAGGCGTTTAGGAAGGGACTACAATACAGGCAAGGGGACGTGCCCCTCTGAATTCACTTTTCCAGAAAGGTTACCGAAGAGACTAGAGGTGGTCAGTGAAAATAGCCCCGAACCAGTCGAATGTTTTGGGTCACCTGTGCATTGCACAGTGCTCTCCACCAGGCCGGAAGGAGCCTGCCTGTCCCTCACACACCCACTTATTTCTCAGTCACGGAAGGAAACGTGGAGTGACCGTCCTTCTGTCCAGGTGCATGCCAGAAGATTGCTGATGCCCATCAAGGCTGGAATTTAAAGGTCATTGTTTTCTTCATTAATCACCAAAATAACAAATTCCAAAGAATTTCTCTCTCTGGCACTCATAGCTTTTACTCTGTCTCCACTGAAAACAGGCAAGTAACTGCACATTTGTTGACTAAATCCATGGTAAGACTTTATAAACAGGAATCAGTTTTTACAAGTGGAGAAAAAATAATAATACGAACAACCCTCTGGGCAGCACTGGCAGGCAGCGAGGCAGCCGTGTCCCGGACGCTCCCACGTGGCCCTCGCCCT
The DNA here is from genome assembly GCF_014108415.1 of Molossus molossus. NCBI lineage: Eukaryota > Metazoa > Chordata > Mammalia > Chiroptera > Molossidae > Molossus > Molossus molossus. The sequence continues at coordinate 46,501,293 of NW_023425403.1, read as the reverse complement.
CCTGACTCCCTCTGGCTCCTTGTTGCAACTTTTCATCCTCGCCTCCGAATGGAAGGGCAAGTGAAAGTAGGCAGAGGCTACTGCTAGATTTCAAAGAGGTCACAGTGATCATATGCAAAAGAACCAGACTGAAAAAAAAATTGATATAACTAATGAAGTAATGAGATTACTGATTAAATGAAAATGAATTTCCTTTGGAAATTAATTTCACACTACCTTGAATTTTGAGACAGTAAAACAAAATGAAAGCTGCAAGCTGTTCACTAGTTTTCAAATGCACTGTTAAGTTTATTGGTAAGTAGACTTCTAAATAGATTCAAAAAGCGCTTCTGTGTTTTACGCAACTCAACTCTGTGATTTTGTCTCCCAGCTTAAAAATATTTTTCCACATATGTTTCAGAATGACTACAGAAGAAAATGATTTGTGCTTGGCTGCTGAGGACATTACTGGTCAGGATGCCTCCTAGAACTAAGATTAAGATGCTTGATTTCATTTAAAAAAAAAAAACAATATATTTGACTCGTATTGCTTCAAATACTTCAACATGCTTTGAGGCAAACAGAAAAACCTTTCCAGAATAAAGATACTAATTCTTATCTAAAGTAATTCTCTTAGATTTTAAATGCAGTATCAATAGTTCCATAAATATTTAATGTTCTTGATTAAAGTAACATTTCTTAGGGAAAAAATGACCAATTCTTAAAAAGGTACGAAGAAGGAATTCAAGAGATGCCGTCTCGATAGTGGAAATGCAGCCAGAGCTGACTAGATTTGTAAACCTGTATTTTTCTCAGGCAGGAGAACATAGAGGCATAGAGGCCTGATTAAGGGGCAGCCCGGCGTTTAACGCCCACTTGAAACAGGCGCCACGTGGGAGTTGCTGCAGTCTAGGAGGGTCGGTCAGGAGGTAAGAGAAGCTGCCCCACTGGAGGGATTAAAAGGGAAAGAGGACATTTGTTTGTGTTAACTGAGCAACTATATTTCTAAGACAATCCTGTTATAGGAAACTGTTCAACTCACAATTTCAGCCTGCACTTCAGCAAAATTAATTTAAATAAAACCACTGCTATATTACCTGAACTCATTTTATACATAACTTTGTTAACTTGTTGTGTTTCATAGTAAACAAAAGGGCCTATAGCTTTTACAATTATTCTATTTCAGTGGTTTTTAGTACTGTCTTGCAGGTACTGAACAGCAACAGAAATACAAAATATATGCTTAACATTAATCCAAAGTCCAAACCTGGCCACATCGACCACCATTTGGTAGCAGGTTCTCTGAAACAGGAGCCCTACACCCCTTCAGTGACAGCCACGTTCACGCTGGTAGGGAGATGGAAATGCATGTGGATTAAAGGAGGCTCTGTCATTTTAACAAATATGTGCAAGTGCAAAATCTAAGCAAAATTGTCCCTAAGAACATACAGCTCAAAATGTTAATATTCTCTTTAAGAATACTGAAATATAACCCACACTCATGAAGATTGCACACAGCTCCTTCTGTACACACAGGCAGGCACTATGCAAGGCTGCGAAGAACAGTGTCCGCGTGCCCCAGCACAGGACCCGGAACGCGTGCGCCTGCCCAGGTGCGCCTGCCGCAGCCCCGCCCCACACTCCTCGCCTCCCTGCCCTAAGACCCATCCAGCTCAAGTCTAAAATGGAGAACAGATTTTTTCTTATTAAAACAACTCTTTGGTCATGGACAAACTAAAAGATTTGAAATTTTTTTCTTTAGGATCCTGGAACAAGGTTTGTTTTTAATCTTTAAAAAAATTAAGGAAGAGGAAAAAGCCAGCGGGTTTAATTGAAGTGGAATTTAAATCGAAAAGGTCCGCCCGAACTGAAGGGATTGAACCCTTGCCACGAGTTCCAGCTTCTGTGGAAAGGGCTGCCACCACCTCCTTGTTGGCTCTCCGCATCCAGGGGGTCTTCTCCGTCGTCGAACTTCTTCCTCATTTCTGTAACAAACCAGCAAAGTAAGACCAGGTGTAGACTACGGTGCGGGGAGGACTGGGGGCCGCATCAGACCAGGTGTGCCTGACGCTCAACTCTAAGCTCTCATTTTCCCACCTAGATCAGAGGCCTGGTCTCAGAAAAGACTAGAGGAACACCAGTCACAGAAAAGGGGATGAGAGCCAGCGTTGAAAATGGTATCACAGACATATAGGCCCCCTAAATCTTCTCTCCTCACAGGAAGCCACCCAAGGATAATGCTTCTCTGAAAACACAAGAAACTGCAGAGAAAGTTGGGACCCCTAATCCCCACAGTGAAGGCAGCCAGGCACAACCGTTCTCAGCCCACCGGCTTCCGCGGGCCTCACTATTAATCCGAACAGAACCGAGTTCTTCAGAGCTGTGGGGAGTGGGGCCACCTCTGCCGCGCCTCTCAGTCCTGAGAGACCCCGCACAGCCAGAGACCAATTCCGCACCAGGAGGAAGAGACGCTGCAGGTGGCAGAGGAGCAGCTATCATCCTCAGAGATCAGAAAAGGATGGTTCAGCCGTCAAGTAAGAACGGGGGCGAAGAAACAGGCACCGAGAACAGAATGCAGCGCTGTGCTTGATGCACATGCCTCTGCCCGCCGGCCCCAGCTCCCTCGGCTGCAGGCCCCCGCCCGGGCACTGCACAAGCCAGGACGCAACCGGTCACGGGCTGTGTAGACCCTCATCTTGAACACGAGCACAAACAGCGTGTACCCTGCTGCACTCACTAAGTACACTTCTGTCCCTCTTGCTGGATTATAAATTACTTAACAACAAAAAAGAGTTTCACTTCAGTTGCACTGTATAAGTGAGGTGTTCAAGAAAGGTGTGTGTAGTTCATTCAAGTCATAGCTTCTGCTCCCACTGACGTGGAAAGGCATAAAAATCAGTAGATACAAGCTTAATATTAAATTCCCCCTAGAAATGTCAAAGTATTGTTCACTATTACCTCAGTTCTTAGCTGTTTCACTCTTATTTTCCAGGCTATTTTAACATATGATAAAAGAACATGTATAGCCACCAGGAGATCTAATAAACACTGATTCGGGGCATGACTCCTGGGGAGCACACACGGCAGGCAGCTGCCCTCCCACCACTGCACGTCCCAGTCTGGTGTCTGGTTTCCTGATCAAGCTCCTGTCAGCTTGGTATGAGGAATTCATCGCTGATCTATGAAGTTAGAAGGAACCTAAGAGATGTCAAACTCAGGCCTTTTCATTCCACACTCGCTGGTCTTTCCACTGAAAATATGTGGGTCCCTGAGTCTGCTGGGGGCCCAACTAGTCACCAGCCCTTGAAGTGAGCCCCAGAGCTGCCTACCATCCCTCTGGTGCTGCCTCTGAGACGGGCAAAGGAAGAGGGAGGCTAAGCCGCCAATTTAGCCATTTCAGGAAAATAGAAAATGTTAAAGGCACGTGATACCTGGATCAGAGAGGACCTCTTTAGCAGCTGCAATGTCGATAAATTTTTTCTCAGCCTTTTTCTTTTCTTCTTCATTCTGGAAGTTATCTGGGTGCCACTGCATTGCTAGTTTTCGGTATGCTTTAATGATTTCCTGCTTTTTGGCATTTCTGAGGCGTATTAAAATTGATTCATAACCATTAGTTAAGAAGTACCCCAAACTTCTGGATTAGCTTACTTAGTATGAACAATTACCTAAAAGATTAAAGTTTATTCAGGTAGTCTTATACAAAAGCACTTAAATAAATTAAATATCTTAGTACCTGCAAGTTGATTCTTAAAATGCCACTTCAAGCCTAGAGAAGTTTTCTTTTCCCCATTTTCTCCCTCCTACCTCTTTACCCTTAAGGAATTTAAGCCTAGGACCTCTTCATGCTACAGTGTCGTCTCTTTGTCACCAACTACTACTTCTCCATTATTGCATTCCTAGTCTCTATCAAAGAAACTAACGCATTCAAAATAAGTTTATGATACTAGACTGTTAGGTTCATTTCCTTTTCTTATGAAATTTCAGTCATAGACTAAACCCTGAGAGAGAGAGAAAAGAGGAGCAATGATTAGCTCTAGAACAGTTGATTAAAAATAATGCAAATTTTAAATTATTAACTCACCTTTTCACCCCCAAGATTTTATAATAATCTCTTTTCTGTGACTGTTTCAATAGTCGTTGTGCTTTCTCCAGACCTTCCCGAATCTGCTGGTCATTTTCATTGTGTTCTTGAGCCGTTTCGTAATCCTGAATAGCTGTGAAAATATGTTCAAGATAATGCTAAGAGGAATTATAACTTATGACCTTTACTTATCCTGCAAAACTGACACTGAAGTCACCATCCCCAATCCCCTCCCCCTTTTGCCATTATTGCCAAGAGCCTAAGAAGTGATACCACCTTAGTAATTGTGTTCACAAACTTACAAAAGGCATGATTAAGGCTGAATTTAGTAACTTATTACTCCCAGGCAATAAAAATTCACTACTGTTTACTTTCCCTCCCAAGTTCTTTCCCATACCTTTTAGCCTTTTAGGTGTTTTAACATCAGCACTTTAGACAAAGCAATCTTATATAAGATTAAAGTGATTGTTACACAGGAAAATGAGACAGTGTCAAAGAAAACTGGCATGGTCGGCTACTGGGTCCACAGCACAGAAGAATTAGAGGCTTAGAAAGGAGGCAAGAGGAACCATCAGCAATGAGAATCACTAAGTCACCCACAGATTTCAACACACTCTATTACAACCTGATTTTTTAAAATTATTAACCAAAATAGAAAATGACATACACACCTGGTATGGGAAGTCTGATATCAATACACATTGTATCTTTTATTTCAGATTATTTAAAATATTAAGAAAATACAAGGCATTTATCTGGATACCTAATGTCATACAGAAAAGAGTTTTCCTTAGAAAGGTACTTGCTGGAAAGTTGAATTTCAGGAGCATTCCCTGATAAGACTAGCTGACCATGCCAAAATTATTTGTATAAACAATTGTGGTTTATACGAAATGTCTTATTTCTTTCTGGAAGTATGGAATTTTGATATGAACTAGGCAGAAAGTGCCTACCTCACCAGGCCACAATAAAAACCTTGGGCACTGAGTCTAACAAGCTTCCCTGGTAGACAGCACTCACACTCGCTGAGAAATTAGCTTGTGCTATATTAGTTCACAGAGAGAAAGGTGCTTGGATTCTTTCACCTGGTTTCTGAATTCTGCCCCATGAGCTTTTCCCCTCAGCTGACCTTAGCATCAGTATCCCTTCCACTGGAATAAATCTTGGTCCTGAGTACAATTATATAGTGAGTCCCATGTGTCCGCCTATGCATCACCAATCTGGGGATATTCTTGGGAAGTGCCGATATGATTTTTCTGTGTCGTTCTCCCTGGGCAGGGCAGATATCTCATATAATAGACTCGGTTTCAAATTCTAGTTTTTATGGAAATGCATTTCATTGTGGGGAAAGACATCTCCCTGGATAACATGCCTGAGCATTTGTTTTGGCAACAGCTAATCCTAGAAGGGGTTTAACCTTGGACAGGGCTAAAATGAGAAAGATACTAGAATAAAATCAACAAATTTAGAAGCCTGAAGTACATAGAAAAATGAACCAATACTACCTTTGCTCCCCACCCCAAACACACAAGGGTTGCTTTAAGCTTATATCCTAATTTTTGCCTCAATGCATTAATATTAAATATTAATATGAAACATTAAATATTACTGTTACCCAAATGCACAGTGACATCCTAAAATATCTTTCCAATTTAGTACACAAATCCATCATAAATAGTAGTGAGGTTTAACTTTGCAATTAATACTCAAGCACTTGCTATCAGAAACGAGTAAGGAAAGGTATTGGAAGGAATTTAATACAAGGGGAAATGTTTTACTATGTTTATAATTTTGCTACTTATGCAAACTACATTTAAAATATGTTTGCATTCATAAATGTTCATAGTATCTCCCCCAAAGTAGTCTTCTTTCCATATCCTATCTTTCATTAAAACTTAAGGTAGATACACTTTTCCCAATATAGAAAATAAAATTACATAGGTTGTTTCATAAGTTCACAATATGGATGATGTAAGACTTCCCATGGACATAAACTAGATAGGTCATTTTAAATTATATTTCAGATTCTACTCTGAGAGAATCCTCAAAAAAAACCTAAATGCCACCCATACCATGTTTAGCCCATACCAAGCAGCTATAAAAAGTAGAATAAGCTAGAAATAGTAAGTCCCCAAATGAACAATGCATTACATATTAGCCAATTCATTTCCTAACCTCTGAATCTTAAAAAAAAAAAATCTCCTTCGCAAAGTATCTGTCTTCCGTATCCCTCTCACTCAGTGTTTAAGAAGCAACGCAAACAACCAGATGGAGATGGCAGACAGTACACAACACAACCATGGCAGAACTGAAACAGCAGACCAGAAATTTTGACAAGTTTCTGGAAGAGAGAAAGCAAACAGAATCATATTAATAATGATAAAACCTAAGTAGAAAGATCCACAATCCAAATACACACTGAAAGAGGCCCTAGCAAATTTGGAGGCCATCCTATTTGGCCAGGGATCCTCAGTTTAGCAAGCAAGAGTAGCTTTAAGGCACCCATCAGGATTCTTCATTAGAGGACTAAAGAATGGCTGGGCAGGGTCTCCCCATTCCACATGGAGCGGCTACAGCAGTAATCCTACCAGGGCCCAAGAACTGGCCTCTAAGCAGAATGGAGCATGTGCATCTGGAGGGCCCCTGACGTGGCTGCTAGGATCAGGGAGAGATGCAGAACTGAGCCCACAGGCACTGGAGACCTCCACAACAGACCTAGAACACACAAAGGAAAAGCAGTCCGTCCAGAAATGAAACACACCCAGGGACTCCACCTGGTAAGTACAATGAGTAGAGCCCTGCTCATTTTGGCAGCTGGGCAAGATGGCAAGCACTGCAGGGGAAGTCTTCCTGGGAACAGGTTCTGCCCACTCAAAGTCTGCAGTGACTCCCCACTACAGAGAAGCACGGAGACAAACATGCGTAGGTGCAAGTGACTCCCCGTTCTCTTCGCACCAATCCATTAGCAAATTCCAAATGTGTTCCTTCTAATAGTTTAACGACTCACCATTTCCATAGTGACCACTGTGATTAAGTCCATCATTAGTACACCTAGGTAGCTATCATAGCTTCCTGACAGCTCTCCGCAGCTTCTGACCCTATTTCCCTAAAAGTCTGTTCTTAACACAGGGCCTTCAGAGAGTCTTTTAAAGATTACATCACACCCAATATATCTACACCCCATGGGACACCAACTTTCTCATCCTGGATATCATACAAAACAAATTAGGTAAGGGGTGCAGGGGAAAGCTGAATTTGCAGCAAAACAATTCAAAGAAATTGAACAAGGGCTGCTAATATTAGCTAATACCAGCCATGAATCTAAAATGAGAGGGAAAAGCAAATAGGCCCAATGGCAAGAGATCACAGAAAATGCCAGCAAATACACATTCTCTGAGTATGGGCTCACCCTGAAGTGACAACCTGTATCCTTTGCATATTACAAGAACCATGAAATCCAAAGCAGACTAAGTGAAGATAAAGCAGAGGCCTTCCTAGGGAGAAGATGGGGAAAGAAGGGACTACAATAAGCGAGAATAGCAGACAGCCCTGGGCAGCACATCTCAGGAAATTCGGCAACTATGTGCTCTCTGAAGGTGAGGGGCTCACCCTGAAGTGCAAAAAATATACCCCTTTGGTGTAGCAAAGGAAGTGGGTAGAGGGGCAGCAGGACTGGCAGCAGACGACCTCCTGGACACGGTTTGGTTCAGAGAAGCAGAGAGGGCAGGGCTATACAGAAAGGCCATTTTAGCAGGAAGCAGAATGTCTGTGGAAACAGTGAAGCAGAGAGTATTGCAATTGTTAAGTACAGAAGGCTGCCCTGTCCCCAAAACCCCCTTACACACATCCCCAGAGGACCTCCCACAGATAGCGAGAAAAGGGTAATTTAACTTGTTTTGTGATGAATAATATTTTTTAACGGTACAGCATCGATTCAGAGATATCTGTTAAAAGAGGAAAAGAGCACCAGAACTTACCTGATGAACACACATCAATAACCAAATACATGAAATTTCTGAGAAAATATTATGACATGAATATTTAAAATGTATTCAATCACCCCTATTAAAGGTGTTCACTAAGCAGAATAAGAATTCAGGAAAGTGATTATGAGACAAGGAGAAGATGAAAATGTGAGTAGTCAAAACTCGAGAAAAATAAGTACAATAAAAACTCTCATAGAAGTTAAGATCAAATGAGAAGGAACACAGGGAGAAAAAGCATATGGGGAAAATACAAGGACCGAGTAAAATGAAATGGAAATAGTGAGTATAAAAAGACTAGAGAAAAAAATTGTAGCTATCGGTGAGTAGCAAAGGGAATACAACCTATACATAGTTGGATCTTTGAAGCAGAAAACCAATAGAACAGTACAACACAATTCAGATCAAATTTAAGAAAACTTTTCTAAAAATAAAAGACAAATCTATATATTCAGAGGGCACACTAGGTACTAGGCCAAACAGGATGAGAATGATCAACATTAAGATACATCCTAGTGTAACACACCTGAAAGATAAGGGCTCCTTGGGTGGCCAGACCAAAACCAAAATCCTGGCCCCCGATTTTCCATAGCAATATTCAGTGCCCGAAAAGAATGAAAGGTAACTAAAATATACAGAAAATTTGTGAACCAAGGATTTTGTTATGTAGCCAAGCCATCCTTCAAGTACAAAAGGTACAAAGAGCTTTGAACATAGAAGAAATCAGGAAAAAAAAGTTCCTAGGGGGCCCTTGAGGAAGCTACTATGGGATGAACTCGCCAAGAGAAGTCTAGAGAAACCAAAGCCAAAGAAGGGTTAGCGCATGTTGCATGTATTTAATATAGAACCAAGACTGAAAACACAGAAATAGTGTTAGAGAAGAATGCATGCCCTAACAAGTCAGGAGCGATACAGCTAACAAAAAAAATGTGAAAAGATGACAAAGTTAATTCATTAATTCCCCTAATTACAGCTGAAGCAATCAGAAAACATCACCCACTGATTAGTCAAAGACAAACACTATAGAGAAATTCATTAATAAGTATTAAGTGGTAGAGGAAAAGGAAAGAAGAGGAAGAAACAAGCTAATATTTTTCATCACTGAAGGAAACTAACTGATATTATCCAAAGGAAGAAGGCTAAATTAACAAAACTATAAAAATAACCAAGAAGAAAAAAATCTTCAAAATATCAAAATAGTACACAAAACAATACTGGGAAAATAGCAAAATTTCTCAGCAAACAGAATGCCAAAACTCAGACCAAACACATCTGTCACATAAATAAATGTAAATGTATTTAACTCACCTATTTAAAAGAATTTCATATGGGATCACAAATCAAAACCCAACTCTATGCAAGAGACATACCTGAAACAAAGTGATTCTGAAAAGTTGAAAATAAAAGTATGGTCGGCCCTGGCCGGTTTGGCTCAGCGGTTGGAGCATCGGCCTGTGGACCAGAGAGTCCCAAGTTCGGTTACCGCTAGGGGTACATACCAAAAAAAAAAAAAGTATGGTCAAAGTTTCACCAGGCAAATGCAAATAAAGTTTGATTCACAATCTTAACATCAGATAATTAGAACTGAAATAAAAAACATTAAACAAAAAAAGGAGTGGTTATAATGATCAAGGCTAGCCATCATAATGAGACATAATGAATATCTGTGCATAAAATAAAGCACCAGCAACACTTACAAAGCAGAAATAAGAGTAGGACAGACTTAAAGACACTAGCAGAGATTTTTGTTTCTCTGTTCATAACAGAAAAAGTGGACAAAAGAAAAGGAAGACCACAATATAAGGTAATTTGATTGATATGTCAAACTCTGTCCCAGAAACAAGAGCGTATACCTCTTTTTCAAACCCCTATAACTCGAAGTCAGTGATTTTAAGTAGAAAGAAAGAAAGAAAGAAACCAAGTAATAAATTACAAAAGATGGAAGCAGTGAAAATATTCTTTGATCACTAAAAATTAATGTAAGAAAATGAAAGAAGTTTTTCACCAAAAATTTTTAAACTCACCAACTCTTAAAGGAGAAATATAAAAATAAAACCTGCAACATATCTAAAAAATAATAATGATGAAAACACAACCGTTCAGAACCCATAAGACACAACTCAAGCAATGTAAACAGGATAATGCACAGCCTTACGTTTCAATAAAAATTACAGGAAAAAAATAACCTAAGTTATCATGATTTCAAAGTTAGAAAACAGGTGAATTATAGGACAAAAACTAAGGAAACAGAAATAATAGGACTGATAGTAAGATTATTTCTTGGCAAAAATCAGCAAATACAGCTAATCTAATCAAGAAAAGAAAACTCAATTAAGTGAGAAATAATCATACATAGAAAACATTAAACTACTTTGCTAAATTCTGTACAAATAAACTTGAAAACTGAAAAAAGTAACTTGAACTGAACCCAGAAGATACAGAAATTGAAACAGAACAATAGTCATAGAAAAAGCAGGCTTTCCATGGAGATCCCACAACATAAAAGGAAAATTTCCAAATAATTACTAAAAAGTACCCTAAGAGTTTGTTATATGTAAAAGTCTGGGTTAAAAATTATTTTTCCTCAGAATTTTTTTTTGCATTCATCTTCAGATTGAGTGAGAGGGAGAGAGGGAGGAAGAGAGACAGAGAAACATCAATGTGATAGAGACACATTGACTGGCTGCCACCCACACGACCCCAACTGGGGTCGGGGACAAACCGTAACCTAGGTACGTGCCCTTAGCAGGAACCGAACCCGGGATTCTCTGGTCCGCAAGCTGATACTCTAACTGCTGAGCCAAACTGGCCAGGGCTATTTTTCCTTGGAATTTAAAAAAAATATTGCGGTACTAGCTTCTGGAATTACCAGAAGGAGGGGAAGAGGAAAAGTTCCTCAGGAGAATTTAACAGTCTTAAGTGTGCAGGTTGTTAATATCAGAGCTTCAAAATGCATAAAGGAAAACTGGACACTTAAAGGGAAAGATAGGAAAGTTTGCAATTTCCACAAAAGGTAAAGATTTTAACAACTCTCTCAGTAACTCCTGGGAAAACTAACAGAAAACATTCCACCTAAAATTGCAGAATACACATTATTTTCAAGTACATATAGGACATTCAGATAGATAATATGCTGGCCTACAACACAAGTCTACATAAATTTAAAACAAATCATATAGAGTATGTTCTCTCACCACAATGGAATTAAATTAGAAATCAACAATCAGGTATCTAGGAAACCACCAAATACAGGGTGGGGCAAAAGTAGGTCTATAGTTATATCCACTTTTAAGTACAATAATTAATAAATTTGCTCCACCTTGTATTTCAAAATTAAACAAAGTACATCCTAATCCATGCATCCAAGAAAAAGTCAGAAGGAAAATTAGAATAGATTTCAAACCATATGATAATGAAAATAAAACAATGTGAGAAGTACAGCTTTAAATGCTTATATTCAAAATAAGAAGCCTAAAATCAATGATAGATCAACCTGCAGAATCTGGAAAAGCACAAAGTAAACCCAAAGCCAGAGGAAGGAAGGAAAGAGAAATAAATAATAAAGAAAAAGCATAGAAAATATTTTCATAACTAAAGTCATCCTGGTCATCCACTTATATGAGAATGGGTAAATAAAGTGGAGTATAGTCATAAAATGGACTAGTCTTCAAGGTTAGGATTAATGTTGAAATACAGAAAAAAAATAATAATGCTTTCAGCCTACTACCTGTTTTTAAAATAAAGCCATTAGAGCACAGGCATGCCTATTTGTATGGTCTATGGCCATTCGTTCTTTCATTGCACTGGCACAGATGACCAGTAGCAACAGAGTTTATGGTGCACAGAACCTATAATTTTTTTTTTTTAATCCTCACCTGAGGATATTTTTCTATTTATCTGTAGTAGAGTGGAAGGGAGGGAGGGAGAGAGAGAAACATCAGTGTGAGAGGGACACATCAATGGGTTGCCTCCTGCACAACCCCAACCAGGTCTGGGGACCGAACCGCAACCAAAGTATGTGCTGTTGATGGGAAGTGAATCCGAGATGCATTGGTCCACGGGCTGACGCTCTAACTGCTCAGCAAACCGGCCAGGGCTAGAGCCTATAATTTTTACTCCCAGCCCTTTATAGAAAAAGTCTGCCACTTTTGCTCTTCATCAATAAAAAGGAGTGAATTACTGATGCAAGTAATAACATAAATAAATCTCAAAATCATGTTTGAATAAAAGAAGCCTTAAGAACAAAAGAAGACCCTTCAACACTATGATTGACCCTTGAACAACACAAGGGTTAGAAGACCTGACTTCTTGCAGTCAGAAATCCACGTACAACTTTTGACTCTCCAAAAACTTAACTTCTAATAGCCTATCACTGTCTGGAAGCCCTACCAATAATATAAACAGTCAACTGACCACATATTTTGTATGTTATATACTATTTACTGTATTCTTATTATAATAAAGTAGGATAGAGAAAAGAAAATGATAAGGAAAATACATTTACAGTATTTATTGAAGAAAATCCACGTATAAGTGGACCCACCCAGTTCCTATCTGTGTTGGTTCTATTAACATGAAACTAATCTGTGATGGAGAAAATCAGCACAATGGCTGCCTGTGGGCAGTGGCTGACTGGTAAGGGACAAGAGGGCAAAGGAACATTCTATATCTTAGAGGAGTTTGAGTTTAACAAAAACTCTCTCTTTTGACCCAAACTTTAGTCAGGTTCCTCTGAGTTCTCTTTCTGACTAAGGCCCAACCTTGGGCTTCTTTCTCTGTCCTTACAGAATCCAGTTTGAGCAAGAATCCTGCTAGGTCCTTTTAGCTAAAATTTCCCACCTTTGGTATTTGACCAAATTTGAACTTAGTGCCTGATTAAATTCCTCATTCCCTGCCCTGCCTTCAGCAAGAATCCAGCTGAGTCCATCTAGCAATAATGCCCCCTTTCCCTGATGTTTCCTCTTAGTATATTTTCCACCCACTCACCCCCACCCAGCTTCTTGGTCATAATTCCCCACTTGTCATTGCTGGAGTCAGAGTTGAGCCCACTGCAGTGGTCCTTACACCCATCGTGATACTCCCACCCACCTCCCTTTGAAGAAAGTCTTCTCTAAGATCTTTAACAAGTGTGAATAATTTTTCTCTTTAACAGGTTGCACAAGTATTAAAACTCATAACTGGTATCCCTAAGATTTGTGCATTTCACTTTATCTAAAATTCACACACAACCCCCGTGGCCAGTTTGGCTCAGTGGTTAAAGCGTTAGCCCATAGACCAATGAGTCACGGGTTCGATTCCAGTCAAGGGTACGTATCTCTGAATCTCGGTTGCAGTTCATCCACAGCCCTGGTTGGGGTGGTGCGGGAGGCAACTGGTCATGTGTCCCTCTCACATAGATGTTTCTCTCTCTCTCTCTCTCTCCCCCTCCCACTCTATCTGAAGATAAAGAGGGAAATATCCTCAGGTGAAGATTAAAAATAAATAAATAAATAAAATTAATCCCCCCCCCAAAAAAACAAAGAGAATAAACAAATTTTAATTAATAATATATAAGCCAAAGTACTTGGAGGAAAGTAAACCAAAGTCTATAACTTTTTTTGAAATGTATCTAAAAATGATAAACTGATAGATGGAGGGATAGGCAGATAAATGTGATAAAAGTGATATGCTAATTTTAGGATCTAGATGGTAATGACACGAGTATTCACTATAAAACTTTCAATTTCCCTCTATATTCGAAATTTCTCATAAAATTATGAAACTGTCATAATACAGACAATGAAAATATCTCTTCTATCACTCTTTTATACATATTCATCCTTAGACCACAAAGGGGAAGTTTTATCCAAGAACTAATAGAGCTTCATTATTATCACAGAAGTGTAAGAGAACTGTGAGCTATGTCATTCGAGAAGGCTAAACAGACAGGGGAGCAGGGAACAGACTAGTGAACCTCAGAGCAAAGGTGGAGCAGGAAGAGATAAACCAAAGAACTTATATGCATAACCAACAGACATGAACAATAATATGGTGAAGGCAGTGGGAGGGGACCGATGGGGGACATCTGTAATACTTTCAACAATAAATATATAAATAAAATAGCCCGGGCAGTGTGGCTCACTGGTTGAGCATCAACCCATGCACCAAGAGGTAGCAGGTCGCTGGTTTGATTCCTGGACAGGGCAGATGCCCAGGTTCTGGGCCCAATCCCCAGTGGAGGGCTTGCAGGAGGCAGCCAATTGATGTTCTCTCTCATCCATGTTTCTATCTCTCTCTCCCTCTCCCTTCCTCTCTCTATAAAAATCAATTTAAAAAATTGAAGATAAAAAAAAAAATTAAAAAGAGGGCTAAACAATTTAAAGTCAAACAGTCAAACTTCCATTAATATAACTGCTGTCTACAAGAGACCACATTCTAATACTGGATTCTGAGGGCAAGCCTAATTCTATTTTAGGCTGATTTAAATAATGATGAGAACCCTGGGCAGTGTGGCTCAGTTGGTTGAGCGCCGTCCTGTGCACCAGTCACCAGTTTTCCTTTTCTTTTTTTTTTTATCTTCACCCGAGGACATTCTTCCATTTTCTGTTCAGACAGAGTGGGAAGGAGAGAGAGGAAGAAAGAGAGAGAGAGAAACATCGATGTGGAAGAGACACATCGAGTGGCTGCCTACCATATGACCCAACCAGGGCCGGGGACAAACTGCAACCAAGGCACATGCCCGTAGCGAGAACTGAACCCGGGTCTCTCTGGACTGTAGGCCGACACTCTAACCACTGAGCAAAACTGGCCAGGGCAAGAGTCACCAATTTAATTCCTGGTCAGGACACATACTCAGGTTGTGGGTTTGGTCCCTGCCTGGTTTGCATGCATGAGGCAATGGATCAATGTTTCTCTCTCTCCCTGTCCCTCCTTTCCACTCTGTCTAAAAATCAATGGAAAAAATATCCTTGGTTGAGGATCAACAACAAAAAATGCTCAATATAAACATTAGGGAAATGCAAATCAAAACCACAATGAGATATAACTTCTCACGCCTAAGGATGGCTTCTGTAAAAAAAAAAGAAAACAGAAAATACCAAGAGTTAGCAAGAATGTGGAGATATTGCAACAATGCTGATGGGAATGTAAAAACAGTGCAACCATTATAAAAAAAATCAGTATAGTGGTTCCTCAAAAACTAAACAGAATTACAATATGGTCCAGCATATGGGTGTATATCCAGATGAATTTAAAGGAAGGTCTTGTGTTATTCACAATACACAAAAGGTCCATCAACAGATAACTGATACACAAATTCTAATACATGCTACAACATGGATGAACGTTGAGGACATTATTCTAAGTGAAATAAGCCACTCACAAAAAGACAAATTTTGTATCACTCTACATAAATGAGGTTATCTAGAGTAGTCAAATTCAAAGAAATAGAAATAGAAAGTGGTTGCCAGGACCTGAGAGGTGGGAGAAGGGGAAGGAGGGAGTTTAATGGGTATAGAGTTCAGTTTTGCAAGATGAAAAGAGTTTTGGAGAATATACTTAACACTACTGAACTGTACCTTTAAAAATCAATATGGTAAATTTTATGTGTATTTTACCACAAGACAAAATAAAATAAATGGCAAAGTCAAACTGAGGACTAATTCTAAATTCCATACTCTTTTTACTATGACCTTATTGTTTAACTACATTCATTCAGCAAATACATGAGTGCCTGCTTATGTGTCAGGCACAAGTACCAGAGATACATCAGTTAATACAGTAGACACAGGTCTTCATGTAGCTTAAGTTCAAGCCACTATAACTGCTCATCTCATAAGGACACCTGAATCACCCTACAAAGGAAATTTGCCAACCATTCCATATTGCTTTAATGTCAGTGTGTTCCTCTCAAAAACTATTAGAAGAATTATGCAGAGAGCTGAAGAGCCTCCTTCATTTTTCATGGTCTCAGAGGCAGCCTCAAAGAACAATCTTAGTTTACTTCCTATGAGTGGAATCCACTATCTTTCCTGGTAATTCCACTGCAAGCCTGAAATTAATTAATCTCCATGTTCCAATATCCACTAATAATTGGATAATCTCCAATATCCACTAATCTAAACTTATTTTTCTTTATTCATTATATACCTACTATCATCTTAAATTGCTGATTTTTAAAAAGGTAAAACTAGTAACAGAATATGGAAAGCCTCCATATTTTAACTCAGGATTTTGACATTATTATTTAACCTAGTTGAGTAAGATTATTATTCATCTACATTATTTATTAAACCTCTGATTCAAATCCAAACAAGGCAAATAATACTTTTCAAATAATACCTTTGTTTCAACTACACAGGCTTCCTCTCCATCCCCCAAATTTAGAGACCCTCTCTCCAGGAGGTTGCTTAAATTTCCTTATCTGTGACTCAAACACCATTTTACTCTTGTAAAACCATACTTCAGAAAGATCTACCAGTGTATAATCTAAGCCTCCTCCCCACACCTCCTCCAAAACAAAGAATAAACTCCTATTTAAAAGAAAACTTTAAAGGAAAAGAGACTTCAAAGACATCTATTTTGTTACGTTACTATTAAGCATCTTTTTCTTCAAGAATTAAGCTGTTCTGAAACTTAAATGATCCTATTAACCAATGTCACCCCAATAAATTAAAAAAAAAAAAAAAAGAATTAAGTTGTCATTTTCTAAAAAATGTCAGCTTGACATTCACAAAGGCATCTTTCAAATTATAGTTAGCAGCCTACAAGATTTAACCTTTTTTTAACAGTTACGTTTTTTATATTCTGCAGCTTCTCTAATTTCACAATTAGAGCTGAGGGTTTATATACAGATGACAAAAGTACCTTTGATGAAGCATTCCAAAAACTAACTGGAATGGAAATCCTAGAGGACAGCCATCTCACTGAGCAGACACAATAGCTCAAAAGTGAAAAGAACAATTATGCTAATGGGCTCTTCCACATAGATGACCTGCCTCACTGAAGCATTCTTATGAATGTTAAAACATCATACTGATTGCATACACTTCAAGCCTCAATCAGACATTAAGGATTAAACTATAAAAATGTCCTACAAATAGTAATAACCAGAGTTGTCATCACTCCTAGGAAACCACTCAGGAGCAAGATCTTTCAAACTGTGGAAAGCAGAAAAAGGATGAATGATCAGTTTGCCTTAAAAAAAAAAAAGAGTACCAAAAACCTTTCTTTTTTTAAAAATCCTCACTCAAGGATATTTTTCCATTTATCTTCAGATAGTGTGGGAGGGAGAAGGAAAGAGAGAGAGAGAGAGAGAAACACTGACCAAGGCCAGGAACCAAACCGCAACTGAGGTCCATGCCCTTGACTAGAATCAAACCCAAGACTCTTTGGTCCTCGGGCCGAAACTCTAACTACTGAGCCAAAACGGGTAAGTTTTATTCCAGTTGCAGATGCATTCTTCTTACATTTAAAATTTTATCCACAATTACCACTTATGACTATCTTTACACAACATAAAAATTAATATTTTATTTTAATAGCCATACTTTTTCATTAAATAAATATTCAGTACCTAAGTAGGGGAAAAAGAGGACCACAAACCAAGATTCACCAGAAAAATACTCGTTTTCCCTTTAAAATGATTTACCTGATTTGAAATTAAACTTTACAATAAGGGCAATAAAGGCTTACTTTTTTTTTATCCTCACCCGAGGACATTTTTCCATTTTTTGTTCAGACAGAGTGGGAGGGAGGGAGGGAGAGAGGAAGAGAGAAACATCGATGTGAGAAGGACACATCGACTGGTTGTCTCCTGCAGGACCCCAACCAGGGCCGGGGACGAACTGCAAGAGAGGTACATGCCCTTGTCCAGAATTGAACCTGCACCTCATTAGTCCGCAAGCCAATGCTCTAACCACTGAGCAAACCAGCCAGGACCTAACATTTTTATTTTTATATTCCACTGAACTGTTTCAACAGCAGAACTTTTCCCTTATATGGTATACTTTTCAACTTCTACTAAGGAAAAATAATTTTGAAGTTTTCTGCCATTTTTCTAAAATTATCAAAATTTCCTGGTACTCTGGTAAATTTGTTCTAAACAAAAGAATGTTAAATAGGTGCAAATTTTCATGTACATCAACTTTTACCTACTAAAATGCAATTCCTTATAGATTTACCTTCATCATACATTTCTTCTATTAAGTAGGCCTCTGCTCGATCCTTGAGAGCATTCACATTGTCAGGTTCCATCTGTAAAACTTCAGAACACACTCGAATAGCTTCAACAGGCTTCTCATCCTAAAAGAAATGTGAGAAAATGATTTATGGTTCCTACTCCATATGTTAAGTTTTTACATTTCTGGGAATGGGTTAACTGTTACCTTAGACAAGCAGTGGCAAATCCTTTCTTTTGAACGAATTGTATATTCGGAAACACTAGGCTCCGTTTTCATAACAGATTCATATTTGCTGGTCGCATCTGTGTATCTAGTAAGTGAGAAAATCAGGATGAGTAACAGATTATATTTCCAGATCTAGAGAGAAGACCCTCTATATGTCGCTTAATCAGTTTACCTGAATGATCACATGCCTCCACACACTGCTTTTACCTTACCAATCTACAGTAGCAAGGAATGTACTGCCTACAGTTCGGAGTTAGGAGATAAAACATGGCCACAGAAAATGATCCCTAAGAGTGTACTTATGAGTACCAATCAAACCACCTGATGAATTTCATCACAGAAAAATGTTCGTGATTTTGAAACTGAGTAAAACACCTTGTTAAAGTCTGACTTATGTGGAGCACGTTTAGCAAAGCAGAGATAAGGTTTTATTTTTTGGTCACTCTAATTTTCATGAAATCATGGAACCCATTACATATATGCTATTTATTTTATATCATGTTAATATTCACAACTAAGTACAATGTACTTCCCTGCAGAAGGAACCTGTTTAAATTCCTAGCTTTACTAGCTTTCTAAGAACAATAAAAGCTATTTCAGCATTTTTAAAACTGTTGAAAAGTACTAGTCATGTTATGCACACTAAGTTACTTTCCTCCGTAATGACAAACTAAAGATATATAATGTGGCACATTATTCCCAAAGTGTTGCAATCCTCACTTTTAAATGCTGATGTATTAAAACACAGCTTTAAATATGACATTTAAAACCAAAGCTAGCACCCTGGACAGTTTGGCTCAGCAGTTAGAGCACTGGCCCACAGACCAGAGAGACCTGGGTTTGGTTCCCGCTAAGGGCATGTACCTCAGTTGCAGTTTGGCCCCAGTTGGGGTCAAGTGGGTGGCAACCAGTTGGTGTCTCTCTCTCACATCGATGTTTCTCTCTTTCTCTTCCTCCCTCTCTCCCTCCCACTCTATCTGAAGATGAATGCAAAAATGTCCTCAGGTGAGGATAAAAAAAAAAAAACAGAAACAAAAATAAATAAAATGAAAGCAAGCAATCTATGTCAAAATCCTAGTTGGGATATTGTTCTAAAGTTTTCATGATGGTAAAACAACTGTAGGGAAACTGCACAGAGTATATGAGACCTTGCTTTACTTCTTACAACTACATGTGAAACTACATTTGGTATATTAGCTCGAAATAAAAAGTTCAATTAGAAAATACTGGACTGCGCCCAGCTGGTGTGGCTCAGTGGTTGAGCGTCGACCCATGCGCCAAGAGGTCACCGGTTTGATTCTCAGTCAGGGCACATGCCCAGGTTGTGGGCCAAAGCCCCAGTGTGGGAGGCGGCCAATCAATGTTCTCTCTCATTGATGTTTCTGTCTCTCCCCCCCCCTTCTCCCTTCCTCTCTCTCTAAAATCAATAAAGGAAAAAAAAAGAAAATACTGCACTTCCCTTAAAAAAAAAAAAACCTAGCTGCTGGTTTGGGGAACACACTTTAAGAACCACTGCTCTACACTATACTCTTCTACACCCAGAACATGTCCTCCAGGAGTTACTTCTGTACTATGGGACATATAAAAAAAACCGAGTAAGTTAAATGACACTCTGTGGAAACAATCATTCAAATTCTACGTTGTTATAACTGGCTTGGTCTCATCAAAAAGTCATGGAAACAACTTGGGAATCTATTCTAAATTAAAAGAGATTAAAGAGTCGTAACAGCCAAATGTAATTATAAATCTTGCCCGGATTCTGGTTTGAAAAAGCAGTTAGAGAAATCATCTTGGAACTGGGAAAATTTGAATATGGACTACATATTCAATAATATAAATGTTACTTTTCTTAGGTGTGGTAATGGCATTGTGGCTATATAGCAGAAGGCCTTTTAAATTTAGAGGCCAAATTATTTAAGAGTGAACTGTCACAACATCTGCTACTAAAGTATTTGAATAGTTCATCAATACTTTTATATTTTCTGGTTTACAAAAGTCAAAGTCTCAATGGAGGGTGGTGAATATGGCAAATATAGTATTATTATTGAATATGCATGGGCATATATAGGTTTAATATTCTTTCAACTTTTTCTATATTAGAAAAATTTCACAATAAATAGTTAAGAAAAAAATAGCTAGCTTCTGAGAAGGTGGAATAAATGTATTTTACCTAATATCTCCAGCTAGGTGCAAATAAACACCCTACACATTAAATATTTTTTAATGTAATAAAAGACTCTGAAAGGGAAAGAAGGTAGACAAGCGAGGGACCTCTGGACCTGAGGGAAAACATAGTGTGGTAAGTGCCCTGGGTTTCTTTTATGCTTCATACACCCAAGACATGGAGCTGAGGAAACCAGCAACCCAGAAATGCCAATGGGTACAGACACACACGCACATAAAACAAAACAAACAAAAACGAAAGCCTGCTGCCCCAAGCCAGAAGACCCAGAGAGAGCAGCTTAGCAAGACAACACTTTTGATAATAATGGCTCTACTCCAGCCAAATACCAGAGAAAATTATGGGCCCACCTCTACGAATGCCAGCAGGTCATGTGGAGAGCCCAGACTTCTTCCATGGCTAGGCTGTAATGCACTGTGCCCACACCCATACCAATGTGGTGTCAGAGGCGGCCAGGTGGGGAGCCAGGAGTTTCATCCATGGCTGAAAATTAGTCCCCTAAACTCTCACCTGCACCAAGTAGTAGCAAGAAGCCCCCACACCTCGAGTATCAATGAAGGCTGAGTAGGAAAACTCTACCTCCACATGCCCACCCCCACTTTAATGGAACAATGTCAGAAAAACCCAGCTAAAATGAAAGATTTAAATTTGAAAAGTCTTATAAATGAAAATGTCCAGATTTCTATTAAAAAACACTCATTATACCAAGACACCGATCTCAAACTGAAAAATAAATTCCAACACCAAGAGGACAGACATGTTAGAATTTATCTGATAAAAATCTTAAAGCAGCCATGAAAAAAAGCAACAGCAACAAACATGCTTAAAGTAAATGAACAAACACAATGCTTCAACAAAGTAATAGAAAGTCTCAGCAAAGAAATAGAAGATATAACAACAACAACAACAACAACAAACAAACGGAATTTTTAGAACTGAAAAACAGAGAAACTGAAATAAAAGGTTCATTGAATGTGCTCAATAGCTGATTGATGGAAACAGGAAAAGAATCAGTGAATTAGAACAATAGAAACGTCCTAATCTTAACAAAGAAAATACATTGAAAAAATTTAACAGAGCCCAGGAACCTGTGAGGCTATAACAAGTTATTAACCTTTATGTCAATCAGAGTCTAAGAAGCAAAGTACAGAGAGGAAAGGGCTGAAAAAGTACTCCAAAAAATATTAGCTGGAAAATTCCCAAATTTAAGATATAAAACTATATATTCTAAAAACCAAATAAACTCCAAAAGTGATAAACATAAGGAAATGCACATCAAGACACATCATAATTAAACATATGAATACTAAAAACAAGAAAAAAAATCTTGTAAGCAGTTAGAAGAAAATAATACCTTATTTTTGGGAGGAAAAACCAACTAAAATGACTATGGATTTCTCACCAGGAATCATGGAGGCCAGAAAAGAAATAGTACAATATTTTTCAGGTACTATAACAAAAGAACTGTTAACCCAGAATCATATACCACGGGAAACAAAATCTCTGTATCCTCTGTTTACATCTCTATCACTCTAGAGACCACATTACCTTTTTAATAATTTATATGTCTGCCTCCCTCACTATACTTATGAGCTTCTTAACACCAAAAACTAGTCATATGCATTTCTGCAACCCCGGGACATAGTCTGTGCTTGATACAGAAGATACTCAATAAATATTTAGTGAAATATAAATAAATCTGTAATAATACTATGTAGATACTATAATTTATATTCTGCCTTATTTAAATGTTGCAGTGGTTTTGTTAAGGCCCAGTGCTATCTAAGATACTTCAGCTTCAATTGCAAAGGAGTAGAAAAGCAAGCAGTTCAATTGTTCTTTTGTGCCTGCAAAGGACATGAGGGAATGCTAGAGTCTACACAAGCATATGCTCATGCTCACCTGCCATCTCTGATGAGCTCTTCAGCTGACTCGATCAGCTTATTGAGTTTCTTTACATGTTTATAGTGTGCAAAACACCTTTTATGATCCTGGTCAAGTTTAAGACATTCACGAACTTCACTGCTCATGTATTTCAAAAGAGAAAAATATTCCAAGTCAAAATAATCAATGAGTAGTTTTCCATACTAAATACAGAAAGCACAATAAAAGGTTATTTTTTTGTTTGTAACAATTAAAACACACTGGCTTAATTATTTCCCATTTATTTTTATATATGGTATTGGACCAAGCACACACTTATACATTAAATACTCCACTTTGCTTCTACAAATATAACATCCCTATTTATTTTAATAAGCACAATTCATGAAAATAAATTATGTGGTAGAATAACTTAAAATGTATAAATAGATAATAGAATATAAAGACAACCTTAACTACAATTTTATTCATTTAAAATTGAAAAGGAAATGGGATTATTATCTTGCTGCCAACAATAAAAAGATGATGAGATGTGTATGTCACTAGAACTGACCTGAGGGACAGTTCATGGTCTCCTAGTTGAAAATATAGTGTGCTGATTTTATAAAAAGCCTCGGTATTGTCATTCTTCAATTTTGATGCAGCTTTTAAGTCACTTATCGCTTTCCTAGGTTCCCCTTCTTTTATATAACACTCAGCTCGAAGTTCCCGTAGTTCAGCATCCCAAACACAAACCTTGAGAAACAAAAGAACTAGACTTTAAGAAAGATAAGAAATTATATTTTCATCCCACATATTTTATCTACATATTTATCAACATAAAATATCCTCAATTAATGTGATAAGTTCTATATGGTAAATAGTATCTAAAAGTCTGATACAATAGATGTGACAAAAATAATTAGATATAATAAAATTTCTCCAAGGATACTGTAAATAAATTCTAATGGGGGAAAGGAGATATATACAAATAAGGCCTTTTTCCTTCCTCCTTCAATGATATAATTGTAAAACTTTGAAAATACAAATACATGGCATTTACTATTAAAAGGTTGTTCCCAGTGAAGCTTATTTGATTTTGAAGAGAATATTCTATAATCAAATTTTTGTACTTAATCAACAATTCTAATTTCTAGTATCAAAAAATAAAATGTAGGTTCTAAATTTTCAAAATATTTTTACTCTACCAATAACTAAGTAAAATTCTCTTTTGTAAAATGTCATCTTGAAATTAAATCTTCTATCACAAAAAGAATGAAAAGAGAAAACAATGTGAGAAGGTTAAGGCTTCATCATTTCCATTTTATTCAGAAGTTTACAACATTTAGTGAATGCACTGGTATTCTTCAAAATGCAAACCCAAAAGCTCACCAATAAGGCCTGTGGAAATATCTATACTCATTTCTTAAGAGTTGTTCTAAAGTCATGACAACTTCTCACATATATTAAGATATCAAAATCAATACTGGACATATATTAAATATGAAAAATAAACTAGGTCAAAATGGATAGTTTCAATACTGGAAGATAAAAATTATAACTGTGGGGGAATTATAACTGTTATTTTTCCTTAATAAAGCATTTATAAAATCATTTACTAAACTGTGAATTCCAATAGAGCACATCAAAATTTCCTCTATCAAGTTATCAAAGTGCCCATTCCACATAAAAGTTTACTGCCAAGATTAAATGAAGTTGTATATCAAAGTGCTATGAAAATGATAAATAGATATGAATTATGATTGCTTTCATTTGAATATTTTCATAGACCCACCTGAAACCATTTGTCATTAAGTCCTTCAGAGGCAAGGAAACTGTAGACTTTGTTTTCCCAACTTAGAACCTTCTGGATCCTATCAACTCTTCATCAGTCTTCTTCCCTAGAAACTTTTCACTCTAAACACTCCTCTTTCCTCCCAAACATTATTTTTCCTTTTTCTTAGTCAACTCTTTCATCTTCTACCCTGAAATTTAACCTATAGTGTTTTCTCCCCCACCCCAAAATGCAAAGTCAAACAAAAATAGCAAAGCAAGCAATGTGTAAAAATATGTAGCTCCCATTCCACAGCAGTCATTACATTTACTGAAAAATTCAGTTCCAAATTTTGTTCTATATAAACACCATCTTTCACTTAAAAGCTAAAAACCCAAGGACCAGTCTGATTTTATCCTGCCTCAGTTTTCTGTAGTACATAATATATCAGTCTATAAACATGCCTTATCATAAAAAGCAGCGTTGGACTTGTCAACTGCAATATCTAAAAACTTACCTCCAAAATCTTATCAAGGGAGATTATAGCAGCAATATAATCCGAGTTTTTAAAAGCATCAAGGGCTTGTGAACGCAAACGCTGCATTTCATCAGATTTTATAAGTTGGGATTGGGCTTCCTTTTCTTCATTTTCACTTGGATTAGATTTGAGCTATGAGAATAATAAATTAAATTAAAATGGATTTTCAATCTCTTAAATCTAATACCTATAGTATACACAATTATCTAAGCATTCCAAATACTTAAGTTCATTGGGGGAAAAGGGTACAGACATGGGCAAAATTGGCTTGTCCATTGACTTGCTCCTGGCACTGACCACCATGGGAAGCAATAGTAAAGACTCCTTCCCCCGGTATGGTGCACAGAAGCAAGCAGTAGAGCGAGGGTCAAAAGACCTGGATCCCCAACACTTACAAGGAAGCAAATATATTTAGAATGTCAAAAGGTACAGAAAAATTAATAATGAAAGCACCATTCTCACTTTATGTATAACTCTAGAGAAAATAACTTTGAGTTTTATGTACTTTGCCTTCTAGTTATACTTCCTAAGTATTTTTAAGTATAAATTAATTTTACCAAAATAATGAAAAACACAGGAAACTGAGAGAGAGGGCTTTTTATTTTTAGAGATTATAAGACAGAAAAGGAGTTGATGCCACAGGGGCTAAGGTATAATAACAGAGGAAGAATTTACAGGGAAAAATAAGAGACTAATACCTTATTTAAAAGGCTTAGTCCTGGCCAGTTTGGCTCAGCA
Source organism: Molossus molossus (assembly GCF_014108415.1). Taxonomy (NCBI): domain Eukaryota; kingdom Metazoa; phylum Chordata; class Mammalia; order Chiroptera; family Molossidae; genus Molossus; species Molossus molossus. The sequence goes on along the minus strand of NW_023425403.1, from coordinate 46,475,770 downwards.
GTTAAGAGCGTCGGCCTGCGGTCCATAGAGACCCAGATTTGGTTCCCGCTAAGGGCATGTACATCGGTTGCAGTTTGTCCCCGGCTCTGGTTGGGTTGTGCCGGTGGCAGCCACTTGATGTATCTCTTTCACGTTGATGTTTCTCTCTCTCTCTCTTTCCCTCCCGCTCTATCTGAATAAAAAATGGAAAATTGTCCTCGGGTGAGGATAAAAAATAAAAATTTAAAAAAAGGCTTATGATATGGTTTTAAGAGGTATACACCTTGTCTCTCCTTTTCTTAAAAAATATTTGTATTGATTTTTAGAGGAAGAGGGAGAGAGAGAAACATGGATGTGAGAGCGGAACATACAAGAGCTGCCTCCTGCATGCCCCAGGCATGTGCCCCAACCAGGCATTGAACTGGTGACCTTTTGGTGCACAGGACAACGTTCAAACAATGTAGCCACACTGGCCAGGGTACAATTCTATGATTTTAAATAAATTTACCATGTATGCAACCATCACCGCAGTTTTAGACCATTTATTTCACCCCAATAAGATCATTTGTGTCTGCTTACAGTTAATCCCATTCCCAGCCTAGTCTCCTACACAGTGACTATTAACAATTTCTTCCTCCAGATGGAAAATCTTAAGCTTAATAGCTCAGAAAAATTGGGTGCTTACATTAAAAAGCTACTAACTTTTTTCTTTGAGATTATATTTTATATGTAGTAATTCCTGAAATCTAATATTCTTATTAAGATGGAAACTGTAGTTGCTGGGTTCCAAATTTGGGCATGGTGCAGACAACAGATTATTTCTAGAAATGTCTCTCCTTCAATTGACCAATCATACTGCTTCCCCTTTTGGTGAATTTTAAAAAACAAAATACCTCCACTGGCACCTAGTAGGAGACAACACTCCAAATGAGAAACCTTAAGATTATCAGTTGGTAGAGGCTCCATATTTCTCCTTTTTTTTTTTTTTTTTTTTAGGATACTTTCGGTATTCTGTTTTGTCTGTATGATCCCTGGCTTTTAAAGGAACAGACAGGATTCCAAGTAGTCATTAGTAACTACAAAAAAACTGGTCACCTCAGTTTGCTCTGGAGGTGGACTGTCACCGCATGACTGAATTATCCAGCTGAAGGAGCTATATTTGAGTCATGGAATGCTTGTCTAGGACTTTTATCATCCTTGGGGTGATCTTGAATACTTCTGATAGATCACATTGGAAAGAGTATAAATATGTGTGCTGTCTCTTTGCTTTCGGTAAAAGTAGTAGTTTACTGATAACTTGTTTTCTATTATGTACACTACTGCTCCCTTTTGGATAGAATATACTGGGATGTATGAGACTGCCTCTTCTGGATGGAATATGCATCTTTTCTCTCCTAAACTTCACAGTAGTCTCTTCAACACAGATTCCTTGTTAGAAGGTGAGGGAGGGGAAAGCCCCACATTTCAGGGTTGAGGATACAGGGCTCAGCCTCACTCCGTGCTCAGACCATGGGGATAAGAAAGAATGAGTGAGCTCAGATAATCTGGGCCTCTGGGACTGGGAAGGAGCTGGAACAGGGGTGGGGGATTATTCTAAGGAGGTAAGAAAGGAATTTGAGAAGCAAACTACGGGCTTGCTTACAACCCTGGAGAGTTTCAAAGAGGGTTGGGTGAGAGGAAGATTTTCACTCTTACTACAAAGTTGTTGACTCCTTCCAGTTGTCCTTTTATGCCAGGGCATGTATGTATGCATGTATGCATGTATTTATTTATTATTATCCTCACCTGAGGACATTTTTACATTTTTGTTCAGATAGAGTGGGAGGGAGAGAAAGGAAGAGCGCGAGAGAGAAACATTGACGTGAAAGGGACACATCGAGTGGTTGGCTGCATTCCACACGACCCCAACCAGGACTGGGGATGAATCACAACCAAGGTATGTGCCCTTGACTGGAATCAAACCCACGACTCATTGGTCCATGGGCCAATCCTCCAACTGCTAAGCCTAACTGGCCAGGGCTATGCCAGGATATTTATATGTAGAGCTTGGACCCTACTGGTATTTCCCTCAGTCTTTTTTTCATGTTCCCTGATATCCCTTCTCTTTACTGTTTTCCATTTCTGACCCTTTCAGCCAAGCCTCTGCCAAGCCTCTAACTATGGTAATATTTTATTTCTTATTTCTTACCATTTGCTGTGGTCACTGAGCTTTCAGACCATAGCTATGGCATGGGGGCTGATTAAAAGATGTAAGTTGTTCTCGCTAATCTAAATAAATCCCCATTTTTTTTATTTATTTATTTTGCTGCAAGCCTCTGTGTTTTTGTTTGTTTTTTTACTTTTTGTTACAGATGTTTCTCCTTTTTTACCCCATTGGCACCCCCTTCTCCATCCCCCCCCCGCCCCGTCCCTGGCTTTGTTGTCCATGTCCATTGGTCATGCATACATGCATGTAAGTTCTGTGGTTTATCTCTTCCCACCCCGCCCCCCTCTTCTGAGGAATGTCAGTCTGTGCCCTACTTCCATGTTTCTGGGTCTACCATATTCCTCAGACTTTTATGTTCATTATATTCCGTATATAAGTGAGATCATGTGATATTTGTCTTTTTCTGCTTGGCTTATTTCACTTAAGATAATACTTTCCAGGTCCCTCCATGTCATTTCAAAGGATAAGAGATGTTTCTTTCTTACAGCTGCGTAGTATTCCATTGTGTATATGTACCACTGCTTTTTTATCCATTCGTCTACTGATGGACACTTGGGCTGTTTCCAGATCTTAGCTATTGTAAATAGTGCTGCTATGAAAATGGGGGTACATATATTCTTCCTGATTGGTGTTTCAGGCAGATTCTTAGGGTATATTCCTAGAAGCGGGATCACTGGGTCAAATGGAAGTTCAATTTTTCATTTTTTGAGGTAACACCATATTGTTTTCCATAGTGGCTGCACCAGTCTGCATTCCCACCAGCAGTTTATTAAAGTCCCCTTTTCTCCACACCCTCACCAACACTTGTTGCTTAATGATTTGTTGATGGCGGCCATTCTGACAGGTGTGAGGTGATACCTTGTTTTAATTTGCATCTCTCTGATAATTAGTGATGTTGAGCATTTCTTCATATGTCTCTTGGCCATTTGTATGTCCTGTTTGGAGAGGTGTCTATTCAGCTCCTCTGCCCATTTTTTAATTGGGTTATTTGTCTTCCTTTTGTTGAGTTGTATGAGCACTCTATATATATTGGAAATTAACCCCTTATCTGATATATCATTGGCAATGATGTTCTCCCATACAGTGGGTTGCCTTTCCATTTTGATGGTGTGGCTCATTTGGCTGGGCATCTTCTTGTGCAATAATCCCCATTTCTGAGACCTCAAATGAAAACAGTGGATTGGTAGTTGTGGTGGGAAGACTTCCAAGTGACCCCACCTCCTGGAATTAATGCCTTTATTGTGATCCCCTCCCCTAGATTATGGGATGAAGCTGTAACTTGTTTTAACAAACAGAATATAACAAAGGTGATGGGATGTCATTTCCTTAATTAGGTACAAAGCACTGTGACTTCACCTTGCTAGAACTCTCTCTCTCCCTCTCTCTCACTCTCTTACCTCTTGCCTTCTCATTTGTTCACTCAAATGAATCAATCTGCCATGCTGTGAGATGCTTTATGGAGAGGCCCACATAGGAAAGAACCAAGGGAAGCCTCTGGCCAACAACTCAAGAGGAACTCAATCCTACCAAAAACTAAGTGAGTTTGGAAGCAGTTCCTTCACCAACCAAGCAGCCCTATCTCACACCTTTACTATAGCCTGTGAGAGACCCTGCCTGGAGCAGAGAATCTAGTGAAGCCTGCCGAGATTCCTGACTCCATGAGCTGTAAGATCATAAATGCATGTTGCTTTAAGCTACTAACTGGGCAATTTGGTACACAGCAATAGGTAACTAATACAACAGTTTTACCATTTCTCAATGGCCAAGTTGTAAATATTTTCAAACAGATTTTGTATTATTAATGTTTTAAAATAAAGTCTAAATGGAAAAAAACAAAAAACAACTAAGTCCAAATCCTGACTTTAACACTTATTGTCTCTATGTTATCTGCATTTTCTTCACCGATAAAAGGGGGGATAATAATACCTATACCCTGCAGAGTAATCATTGAGAAAGTAACAAGATACTTTATGTAAGACACAGCAAATACTGCAAAAAAAATAATAAAAATCCAAACTCCTTTTGGGAACTTTCTATAATATATAAATTCATATATAACCTGTAGCAGTGATTCTCAAGAGTGTGATTAAGGGACCTCTGGGAGTCCTTAATAATTTTTCAGGGGTCTGTAGGGACAAAAGCAAATATGGATAAAAGATAAAGAATCCATTCAAAGTGGAAGATAAACCAATGATTTCATTATAACAAAGTACTAAAAGTTCACTGATAAGATTTCAGAGTACATATTGCAACCAACTTATAACCACTAGTGGAGGTTTGGTGTAACAAAGAATATTCATAATTACCTAAAAAGACAATTAAAGTATTCTTCCTTTTCCAACTACTTATATGTGTGAGGCCACATTTTCTTTTTTTTTTATCCTCACCTGAGGACAGTTTTTGCATTTATCTTCAGATAGAGCAGGAGGAAGAGAGGGAGGGAGAGAGAGAGAGAGAGAGAGAGAGAGAGAGAGAGAGAGAGAAACATTGATGTGAGAGAGATGCATCAACTGGTTTCCACACACATGACCCCAACCGGGGCGAAGACAAACTGCAATCCAGGTACGTGCCCTTAGCGGGAACCAAACCCAGAACTCTCTGGTCCGCAGGCCGACACTCTAACCGCTGAGCCAAACAGGCTTGGGCTACCTTTCAATAATACTTCAATCAAAATATAAATCAGATCTGGGAATCCGATTGCCTTCAAGTAAGCCAGATATTAAAGAGACATGTAAAAATGTAAAAGAATACCACTCATTACTAAATTTTTTATTTTTGAAAGTTATTTTTCATGTAAAAAGTTATATTAACAGTTTATTATTGTTACTTTTCAATTAATATTTTAATTTCTAAAATTAATTTCTATTACTATAAATAGTAAATAAACAAAAGCTCTCTGGAGTCTTCAATATTTAACAGTATAATGGGATTCTGAGATAATTCTGAGTACTGCTACCCTAGAGAGATTCAGCATGTGCAAGGAAAATGGACAAGAATGTTCACTAGTCTAGCAGAATATTAAGTCTAATGTTTGTGAAATTCATAAGTAAAGCATACAGAAATGAAACAGGGAAATGTGAGGACACAGCTCATTTCTCCTAATTATAACACACAAAATAGAGTTCTTCAAGATTCCAAAAGACTCTCTTGTTCTCTCATGCAATTTTAATCAAACCAACACCTTTCTAAAGTCTAACACCTCCAAGCTTCCCTAACTACTCTACATTATGGTAGTAATCATTTTTCTCCAAATGTTTAAAACACTCAAGAAACTCTTAATAATGAAAGTAACCTAAGAAATCATCTTGCCCAATTAACTCTCACTTTATAATATGGAGCCTCCCAAATGGGTAACTAACCCAGCATCACACAGCTAGTCATGTGTCATTCTCAATCTCTTCTTGTTATCTAGATACCCTTATTACAAATCTCTCTGTACTGTTATTTTTCACATATTTAGAGCTTATTTCCTCCAACTAATACAGTGTACACTGCTGAAGAGCAGGATGAATATCTCACTGCCTATTTTTCTTTTTCATTTAATACTAAGAATATTACCCATAAGCTAGGTTTTATTGTTTCCAGTTACAGATAAAGAAATTGAATGATTATGTAACTTGCCAGAAGTCTTGCTAACATTCAAACTAAGGTCCTATCTCCAAAGCCCATGCTTTGGATGACAGTGATGATGAAGGTCAATTATGAGAACAGAAAACATTAACGAGAGCTTTCTATGCTCCAGGCACTATTCTAAGCTAAACCTAAAACCCTAAAGGACATTTCCGATTATCTTCATTTTACACAGAAGGAAACTGGCTCAAACTCATTACCAGAACCTACATTCTTAACTATTCTCTTCGTATACACTGATATTAGACTTGCACCTGCCTATCTGACATCTCCAATACTACTACATCCTAATGGCATATCAATAACAGGTCAACACAGAATTCCCATTTTCTACCAATGCCACCACTTCATCCTCTTCAATAAATGGCTCCTCTTTTATTATTTAGACCAAATCCTAGAAGTCATGCTACTTCATGATAGAGTTTCTTCTTTCCCCGATGTAATTTATGAGTCTGAATCCATTTTACTGCTGACACCTTTTAAACTTCATCCCCATTCTTCCTCTTCTGCTTCACATCTGAGCAAGTTGATAAGAAAGCACATGTAGTCTCTCTCAATGTGGGACGAGTCTTAAAACTGATGGAGTTTTACCATTTGCTTGTAGACATGACTGCACATGCACAAAAATGGTCGAATGCATTTGTCAAGTTATGAGCACTGGGTATACTATACATACTGAGTTTAACTACCACGTAAAATCTTCAAGAAGTTAATATATGCAGAAGGGCAATGAACAGAGCAATGTGATATAATAAAAATATAATGCTAAGACTCATAGCTCTTTCTACAAGCACAGAGTAAAAATATTGAGTTATAAGAAGGCACTGACATCATTTATTTTTTTAATAATATATATTAATGTTTCTTGCAGTTGAGGGCTCCTTATATTTGGTGAATTATGGTATATAATCCAGTATTGTATCTGATTCAAAGAAAACCAGAACTGTCTGAGTCACAGCACAGCATGTTATCTTTATTTTACATTATAACCAAATTTATTGCATGCTTTTAAAAAGTACTATTCCCTTCTCTTCCTAGTTCATAATACACTTTTTTTTTTATAACTTTGGATGTTTGGGATTTAATGATCTTGACACAATATAATCATCCTTTTTGCACTAAAGTTTAAGATGAAAAAACAATGCCTAAATTCATGTTGATATATAGTTTTATGTTAGTTTGATTTGTTTTCAGTTAACAGTCCACAAACTACCAATGAGGAGTTTATTAAATATCCTTCCAAAGATCTATACTTGATTTAAATATTAAACTGCAGTTGACACTGACATTTACCTAATATATGGTTGCTCATCTCAATCAAAATACAAGTTTCTAGCTTTGTCAAAATAAAAAATATAGAAATATGAAATAAACATTTAAATTGACCATTACCTTCATTGTATTTGGATGTCATGGAATACTGCCAAGCCTCAATCTAAATATTTTCCACTTACTAGTGACAAGAAAAGATAAATTAAGAGTATATTACTTTAAAATGGAATGATGAATATATGAGAAAGTATGTGAAACTTTGAAAACATTTCTTGGAGTTTTTTTCCCTAAAGATATCTCTATATTTTTTGCTGGTGTTCTTGGAGGTCTGCTGTTTAAGAATTCATGACTTATCACAGAGGGGCAAAAGTATATATTAAGAAAGTGAGAAAGCCCTGTGAGAAATTCCACAGACATTTGTGTTCATTATCAGACATTTTATTTTACTTTAGTTATTTATTTATTTATTTATTTATTTTTCCTTTCTAGATTTTAGAGAGAGGAAGGGAGAGGGAGAGACAGATAGAAACATCAACAAGAGAGAACATCGATTGACCATCTCCTGCATGCCCCTCATTGGGGATTGGGCCCACAACCTGGGCATGTGCCCTGACCAGGAATCGAACCAGCAACCTCTTGGTGCATGGGGTCAACTCTCAACAACTGAGCCACACCAGCCAGGCCATTTTATTTTAACACAGAAGCACTCACAACTCTGTGTTTCCCCATATTCTAAGAGGAATAAAAATGAAGTAAAAGCCCTGGCTGGTTTTGCTCAGCAGTAGAGAGCCAGACTGTGGACCAAGGAGTAGCAGGTTCAATTCCGGCCAAGAGCACGTACCTCAGTTGCAGTTAGTCCTCAGCCCTGGTTGGGGTCATGTGGGAGGCAACCAGTCGATGTGTCCCTCTAATGTTGATGTTTCCCTCTCTCTCTCTCCACTATATCTGCAGATAAATAGGAAAAAATATACTCAATGTGAAGATTTAAGAAATAATAATTTTAAAATGAAGTAAAAAAAAAAAAGAATTATCATGGCTCCTTTCTAAATTATTCTAAAATAAAATAAATACTCAATTTTGCAATTCAAAACAAAAATAATAAATATTTTCCACTTAAACCCAAAGCATGGTTAGCAAAGGTAAATAAAACACTGAACACAAAGAACAGATGAGCTTAAATTGCATTTACTGTATGTTGGATTTGGGAAAAAGAAAGAATTCATAGATTATAAATTATTAAATAAAACGAGTTGCTAAGAATCAGAAAGGTTTTCTAAGAATGAGAAAGTCAAATTTTCTCACCCATCCTATTCTCCTAAATAATTGCTCTCTGGGCTCCTGTCTCAGGGAATAGTATAGACATGTATGACCAATGCAGAAACCTGGACATCATATTTAATTCTTCCTTCTCCCTTACCCCAATCACTGCACCTCTCTTGAACCAAATTCCTAAATGTCTACCTGTCTCTCTCAATCCCCACCTACTCTAGCCTAACATGTCTACCTGTCTCTCTCAATCCCCACCTACTCTAGCCTAACATCTGACCTAAACGAGGTCACACTTGGATTACTTACTGCGACAGTTTCATCATCAAACTGTCTACTTCCACCCTTACCTTCTTCTAACTCATTCTTCGGAGTAGCCTGGATTTTACTGAAGCAAAAACCTGATCATGACACTCCCAACATAAACCTTCCATGGCCAAAAAGATGCAGCTCCTGGAACTACATAAGCCCTCTTTGCAATCAAACATCTGCTTCCCTGTCCAGCATTCTCATACCCCTGGCTCTGGTCTTACTGAGGGCATCATTCTTCTAAATGACAAGCTTTGTCTTGCCTCTGGCTTTTGCACATTCTGCGGTGTTCACTCTCTGCGGTGATGGTCCTCCTATCCACCGTGCTAACAGATTCATCCTTTTAACATCCATATTTGTAACACACTTCCTCCTTTAGGAAAGCCCCTCTTGACCCTCAAAACTCATCTAAATTAGATGACCCCTCTGTGTGTTCCCACAGGGCTCAATCACAGTACTTACCATATAGTATCATATTTGCCTGATTAGTTTTTACCCTAGTATAATCTTTCCAAAGGCAGAGACTAGTTTTCTTTGTCGGCAACCCTTTAACACCTACCACTCTGAGTTTAAATAATATGCATGCAAATGCTCGCTGAACTAACAAATGATTTTACACACTGGTTACAAAGGAATCATTGACAGCTAGAAGACAAACTAAACTGCCTAAGATTCTGTTTAGGACTAGGACAGCTGGTATGGACCCATGGTGTAGCTTGTTTACAGGAGACCCTCTGGCAGCAGAGTAACCTGTATACATAAAGTATGAGAAACTCACTAGAACCCAGAAAGAGATTAAGAATATTAAAACTTCTGTTCCATTATATAAAATGTAGCTGAATATTTCTACCTGGTTATATATAGTTCTTTATTAGTAAGATTATATCTTTAATATATTTAATAGGATGGTACCTGATCTTAAACACCATTATAAGCTCATTTAACCAAGAATTTATTGGGAAAACAAATTATATATAACCTGTGTTCACAAATCTTTGAAAAGTAAACTGTAAGAATTCTATATTGATAAAGATAAAATATAGTCATAACATAGAAATTTTTAAACCAGATCCATAAATGATCCATTTTATGATACCAAACAACAGATAGAATCATGTCACCTATTCAATCTCTATGATTCACAATGATAAAAATGAGGTCCCCAGAAGGTAAGAACTTCTCAAGGCCACTTTATACTTTTCTGCCAAGAGGTAACCAATATTACAAGTTTCTTGCATATCTTCCCAGGGGCCTTTATCCATATACAAGCAAATACCTGTTTTCTCATTTTACACAAAGAGCAGAAATGTTCTGCACTACATAAAACACACACACATTTGAGTCCTGTGCCCATATTCCATAGGAATAGCCATCAAAGGATGCAAACAGTTACTAATTACAGTAGAGGCAAACAATATAGTGCTTAATTAAGAGTGCAGGTTCTGGAATCTGAAAACCTACTTGTTTACACATAGTGTAACCTTGGGCAAGTTACTAAATCTCTTTAAACCTCAATTTCCTCTGCTGTAAATGAGACTACATTAGTCTCTCCCTTATCTTAGGGGGATACATTCCAAGACCCCCAGTGGATATCTGAAATCACAGAAGTACAAAAACCACACACACACACACACACACACACACACAATGTTTTTTCCTATACATACATATCTATGATAAAGTTTGCTAGTTCTCTTTGGAATATCCGAATTGCCAGTATCACTACTCTTGCGCTCCAAGCACAATTAAGTAAAAATAAGGGTTACTTGAACACAGTGAGATACCACAACAATTGATCTGATAACCAATATGGCTACTAAGTGACTAACGTGCAGGGATCATATACAGTGTGGATACTGGACAGAGGGATGATACACACTCTGGGAAGGAAGGCTCAAGAAGGCTCAAGATTTCATTATACTACTGAGAAAGTCGCACAATTTAAAACCTATGAATTGCTTATTTCTGAATTTTCCATTTAATATTTTTGTACCACAGTTGATCGCAGGTAAAAACCATGGAAAGCAAAACTGCAGATAAGTGGGGACTACTATACCAATACACCATACCCCAGAGGTGGAACATTAAGTAAAATAATCCATGCAAATCACTTAGATCCTGAATGTTGTAAACAATGGCTGAATTAACAAAGATCTAAAACCCGCCCAGCCGGTGTGCCTCAGTGGTTGAGCACTGATCCATGCACCAAGAGGTCACCAGTTCGATTCCTGGTCAGAACATATGCCCAGGTTGTGAGCCAAATCCCCAGTGACGGGCATGCAGGAGGCGGCCAATCGATGTTTCTGTCTCTCTCTCCCTCTCCCTTCTTCTCTCTCTAAAATCAATAAAGGGGGAAAAAATACCTTCTTAAAAATATATATATATATATATATTCACTCAAAATAACATGTTCATAGAGTCAAATACAAATTCAACTTAACTTACCACTTTTTTAAAATCATCTTCTGCTTCATCAAGTTTTCCTTGTTTGAGTAATAAGTGACCTCTCTGTAATCTTGCCTAGAAAAAAAAGAAGGGGGTGGGGGGTGTTCTGAGTACAATGCATTTCTAAATTTTCTTTAAACACAAAGAATAAAACTAAGTTAATGAAGTATTAATGAAATATTTATTTTCCAGTGCCCATTTGACTTAGCACTCTAAGAGTATTTCCTGGGACCAACAAATATGTATAATTTTTGATCAAGTATCCTTCCTTAAAGATACTTTCAGCTATACATAAAATGCTGAAAACATGTCCACAGACACTCTTGTTCAAGAATGTTCACAGCAATAGTCAAAAAGTAGAAATAACCCAAATTCCCATCAACTAATAAATCAATAAGCAAATGTGATATAGCCATACAATGGAATTACTATTCAGCCATTAAAAAAAATCAAATACGGGAACATGCTACAACATGAACCTTGAAAACATTATGCTACGTGAAAGAAGTCAGATACAAAAGGCTACATTACTGTATGATTTCATTTATGTGAAATATCCAAATTCCATAGAAACAGAAAAATAAGGGGTTGCCAGGGGCAAGGGAAGATATGAGAATGACTGTTAATGAGTACAGGGTTGCTTTTTGAGGTGATAAAAAGGTTCTGGAACTAGATAGTAGTGATGCTTGCATAACCTTGTGAAAATATGGATAGTGCCCAACTTATGACTGCTTGACTTACAATTTTTCAACTTTACAAGGATGCAAAAGTAATACGCATTAGTAGAAACCACACTGTGAATTTTTAATTTAGATCTTTTCCCAGACTAGCAATATGTGGTGTAATACTCCCTTGTGGCGCTGAGGAGCACCAGTGAGCCATATAGCTCCCCATCAGCCAATAATCAAGAGGGTAAACCACCAATACCCTACAGTCTACAGTGTACTGTCTTGTACTTTTTGGATATCGGGTTTTGCACCCCATCATGTCCACAAAACATCCATCTGTGTGCCAGTGTGCTTTCAGCTGGGTACGTTAATAGTGAGTACCTATACACCCATTCTGTTTTTCACTTTCATTATTCAACAAAAAATATGAGATGTACAACACTTTATTATACAATAGGCTTTGTGGTAGGTGATTTTGCAAAAACTGTAAGGCTAATGTAAGTTTTCTGAGCATGTTTAAGGTAGACGAGACTAAACTATGATGTTCAGTAGGTTAGGTGTGTTAACTGCATTCTCAACGCAGGATATTTTCAAAGTCTGATGGGCTTATCGAGATATAATCCTATCATAAATCGAGGAAAATCTGTATTAAAAATCCATAATATAAAGATGAATTTTTAAAAAATAAACAAAATAAAAACCACTGAGTTATACACTTTTAAAAGGGGTGAATTTGCCCTGGCCGACTCAGCAGTTACAGCGTCGGCTCGCAGACCAGAGTCAGGGGTTCAATTCCGGTCAAGGGCATGTACCTCAGTTGCAGTTCAGTCCCTAGTCCTGGTGGGGCAATGCGGGAGGCAACCAGTCAGTGTGACTCTTTCACATTGATGTTTCTTTCTCTTTCTCTCTTTCTTTCGCCCTCTCTTTCTCTTTCTCTCTCTCTCTCTCCCCCCTCCAACCCTCCCCCCACTCCCTCCCTCCCTCCTTCCCTCCCTTTGCCTCTTTCTCTCCCTCTCTCCCTCCCACTCTGTCTGAAATTAAATGGAAAAATATCCTTGGGTACTATGCAGCGGTAAGAAAGAAAGATCTTGTATCCTCTGAGATGACATGGAGGGACCTGGAAAGTATTATCCTAAGTGAAAGAAGCCAAGCAGAAAAAGACAAATACCACATGATCTCACTTATACACGGAATATAATGAACATAACAGTCTGAGGAATACAGTAGACCCAGACACATGGAAGTAGGGCACAGACTGACATCCCTCAGAAGAGGGGATGGGGGGGTGGGAAGAGATAAACCACAGAACTTATATGCATGTATGCATGACCAATGGACATGGACAACTAAGCCGGGGACGGGGCGGAGGTGGGGAGGGGTGGGGGGTGCCAATGGGGTAAAAAGTTAAAATGTCTGTAACAAAAAAATAAATAAAAATTCATAAAAAAAAAAAGAAAGAAAAATATCCTTGGGTGAGGATTTGAAAAAAAGGGGCGGGGAGTGAATTTGATGGTATGTAAATTATCTCAGATTTTAAAAATACTTTTTGCCACTATAATAAATAGTGGCAAAACTATTTCCAGAGCTTTGATTAATAATTTAGGAACTTATTTATTTTTTTAATCCTCACCCGAGGACATTTTTCCATTTTTTGTTCAGATAGAGCGGGAGGGAGAGAGAGGAAGAGAGAAACATCGACATGAAAGGCACACATCGAGTGGCTGCCACCCGCACAACCAACCAGGGCCGGGGACAAACTACAACCGAGGTACGTGCCCTTAGCAGGAACCGAACCCGGATCTCTCTGTACCGCAGGCCGACGCTCCAACCGCTGAGCCAAACCGGCCAGGGCAATTTAGGACTTTATTAATCAAAGCTCTGGAAATAGTTTTGTTTGTTTTTATTAACTTTCAATGTAATGGTTACTCCAGTATAACCATTTTCTTCCCCTCTATCTCTGATATTCCTCTTCTTCTAATATGCATAATCCCATCTCTTCCAAGAATTACCATCTTTCTGATGACCGAAGTCTACCTTAAGAGAGAAATCATGTAACTTCCACTCAAGATGATAGAGTAGATAAACTGAAATCACCTCCTCCCATGATCATATCAAAGTGCAATTATAGACCAACCATCAGCAAGAACCACCTGATGACGAGCTGAACAGAAGTCCTATAACTAAGGATATAAAGAAGAAGCTATGTCAAGAGTGGTAGAAGGAGTGGAAATGTGGGGCAGGCAGGTTCCACACCCACCCACAGTATGATGATTAAGAAACAGGAATATCTCAGGCTGCAGGGGTCCCCGCTGAGGAGCAGCAGGTCATAGCCCAATACCCAGCTCTCCAGACCTGGGCACCAGTACCAGGAAGAGGAGTCCCCATAACATCAGGTTATAAAAACCAGCCTGGATTGCATCCACAAAAGACAAAGGGCTACAGGAAACCAAGACACACTGGTCTTAAAGGGCCAGCACACAAACTCACTCAGTCTTAAACTCACTCACTCTAAGCTGCTGCACAGGGGCAGCAGTTCAAAAAGCACCAGGGACATACAGGAAGAGAACTAAACTGACTAACTTCAGGGCAAGGGCTGGAGGGACAGAGGTTGGGGTAATTCTCTCTAGAAACAGAACACTGTCAGGCACCATTATTCCTTTGTGGAGAATTCCTCCCACCCAGCTAGCCTGGTACAGACACCCAATCTGTGCTTTCCATTAACTGGGCTAACACTGGTGATTTCCTAACACTCTATTCAACTCAGTTGCCCAACCCAGCCCCTTCCAGTGCCTCATCCACAATGGCCTGCCTCAACTCATTCTGCAAACTTCCTGCAATCTCTCAAAAGTCCACAATACCCTAACAAGCAGCAGCCAACCTCAGCATGACTTGTAGCTCTTGCTATGTGGCCCCAAGTCCAGCACAAGCAGAAACCAGTCTCAATTTGCATTTTCACTCCCATCAGGTGGCCCCAAGTCTAGCATAAGAAGTCGCTAGTCTTGACCAAGAATGTAACTCCAACTAAAAGGCCACAAGCTGGCCACAAGCTGGTCACAAGTGGCAGCTGGCCTCAGCTCACATCGTAGTGCCCACCAAAGAGTCCCAAGCCTAAGACAAGTGGCAGCAGACCTCGCTTTTCAGCATAGCCTCTTCCAAGGACCTCCAAGCCCAGCAAAACCGCAGCTGACCTTGCCTTCTACCAGAGTCCCTCCCAAAAGGACACCAACACATCGGTGGCCAGCTTTAGGTCACACCACAGCTCCACCCAATCAATTCCACAAATGACACATGCAAAAGGGTGGCCTTGGCCAGCACCAGAGCCCCACTAAAGTGACTCCCCTGCAGAACAGCTTGACTGCTATAATCATGGCCAGCCCTCATAACCAATCAGCCTGAGGGTCAACCCCACCCACTGATGTGCCAGCAGCAATCAAGGCCCAAATACAACAGGAAGGAACATATAACCCATACAGGGGACACCCCTGGAGAATCTGGCTCAGGTGACCTGGGAAACTGTGCCACTGGGACTCACAGGACACCTTGTACATAAAGCCACTCTGTCAAGACCGGGAGACATGGCAGATTTACCTAACACATAGAAACAAACACAGGGAGTCAGCCAAAGTGAAGAAACAAAGAAACATGTACCAAATGAAAGAAGACAAAATTCCAGAAAAAGAACAAAATAAAAAAAAAAGACAAGCAATCTACCATTTATAAAACCAAAATCAAAATGGTTTTAAAGCCTTCCACAGCCACAGCCATTGAGGAACAGCAGCCATGGCTCTGCGCTATCCGATGGCCGTGGGCCTCAACAAGGGCCACAAGGTGACGAAGAACGTGAGCGAGCCAAGGCACAGCCCCCGCCGCGGGCGCCTTACCGAGCACATCAAGTTCGTGCGGGACATGATCCGAGAGGTGTGTGGCTTTGCCCCCTATGAGTGGCGTGTCATGGAGCTGCTCAAGGTCTCTAAGGACAAGAGGGCCCTGAAATTCATCAAGAAAAGGGTGGGGACACACATCCGTGCCAAGAGGAAGAGAGAGGAGCTGAGCAATGTCCTTGCAGCCATGAGGAAGGCAGCAGCCAAGAAGGACTGAGCTCCATCATGTGTAATAAAATCTGTTAAGAAAAAAAAATGGTTTTAAGGACGCTCAATGAACTTGGGAGAAAAACAGATGAACTCAGTGAGAAGTTCAACAAAGAGAAAACATGTTTAAAAAGGATATAAAAATAGGAACATATCAGAACTGAATACAATAACTAAAATGAAGAATATACTAGAGGGAATCAACTGCAGATTAGATGAAGCAGAGAATCAAACCAACAATCTGAAAGACAAGGTAGTGGAAAACCCCAATTGGACCAGCAAAATTAAAAAAGTTTTAAAAAATAAGGATAGTTTAAGGAACCTCTAGGACAACATCAAGCATACCAACATTCATATATCATAGAGGTCCCAGAAGAAGAGAGAGAGAAAGGAGTTAAAAATATATTTGAAGAAATAATGACTGAAACTTCAATAACCTGTCAAAGGAAATCGACATACAAGTCCAGGAAGCAGAGTCCAAAACAAAATGAACTCAAAGAGGCCACAAAAAGACACATCATAATTAAAATGCCAAAGGTTAAAAACAAAGAGAGAATCTTAAAAGTATCAAGAAA
Organism: Molossus molossus; assembly: GCF_014108415.1. Taxonomy (NCBI): domain Eukaryota; kingdom Metazoa; phylum Chordata; class Mammalia; order Chiroptera; family Molossidae; genus Molossus; species Molossus molossus. The sequence goes on along the minus strand of NW_023425403.1, from coordinate 46,459,332 downwards.
AAAGGAGACAGTTAGGTACAAGGGAACTGCCATAAGACTATCAGCAAATTTGTGCAAAGGTTTGCAGGCTAGAAGGGATTGACGTGAAATATTCAAAGTGATGAAAAGCAAGGTCCTACAACCAAATTACTCTACTCAACAAGATTTATCATTTAAAATCGGAGAGATAAAGAGTTTCCAAGACACAAAAAAGCTAAAGGAGTTCACCACCACCAAACCAGTATACAAAATACGTAAAAGGAACTTCTTTAAGTAGAAAGGATCAAAACTGTAAATATTGGAAAGAAAAAAATCTCCTCAACAAAGGCAAATACTTAGTAAAAGCAGTGGATCAACTAATTATAAAGCTAGTATAAAGGTTAAAAGAATATCATGTGTAATTACAACAATAAATTTAGTACTACATACAAATACACACAAAATAAGTAAAAAAACAATGACGAAAACATGATTGTGGAGGGAGTAAAAACTACTATTTTTAGAATGTGTTCAAACTTAAGTGACCATGAACTTCAAATAGACTGCTTTAAACATAACTTGGTACATATAAAGCACATGACAATCATAAACCAAATATCAGTAAGAGAGATACAAGAGCTCTGGCCGGTGTGCTCAGTGGTTAGAGCATCAGCCCATGCACCAAAGGGTCACGGGTTTGATTCCCGGTCAAGGGTGCGTACTTGAGTTGTAGGTTTGATCCCCAGCCTCAGCCAGGGCATGTGTGGTAGGCAACCAATCAGTATGTCTCTATCACATCAATATTTCTCTCTCACTCTCCCTTGCATTCTCTACAAATCAATGAAAGGGATATCCTCAATTGACAATTAACAAATAAGCAGAAAAAAAGAAATAAGAAGAAACCCAGAAATAACACTATAGAAAGTCATCAACATATAAGGGTAGAGTCAAGAGAATAGGAACAGAGAACTACAAAAACAACCAGAAAACAATTAATAAAATGGCAATTACTACAAACGTGTCAATAATTGCTTTAAGTGTAAATGGACTACATGCTCCAATCAAAACACAAAGGGTGGCTGAATGGATAAAAAAAAACAAACAAAGTCATACATATATTTCCTATAAAAGACCCACTTCAGATCAAAAGACACACACAGACTGAAAGTAAAGGGTTAGAGGAAAGATATTTCATGCAAGTAAAAATGAAAAAAGGCTGAGGTAGCAATATTTATATCAGACTTAAACTAGACTTTAAGACAAAGGCTGGGCCCTAGCTGGTATGGCTCAGTTGGCTGGGCATCGTCTTGTGCACCAAAAAGTTGCTGGTTCGATTCCTGGTCAGGGCACATATCCGGATTGTGGGCTCAATCCCCAGTAGGGGTCATGCAGAAGGCAGCAGATCAATGTTTCCCTCTCCCTCCCTCTCTCTAAAAGTCAATAAAAATAACTTTAAAAAAAGAAAGACAAAGGCTGTAACAAAAGACAAAGAAGGGCATTTCGTGATGCTAAAGAGATCAATCCAATAAGAATATGTAATTCTCACAAATATCTACACACCAACGTTGAAGAACCAAATATATAAAGCAAATATTGACAGACACAAAAAGAGAGATCAGTAGTAATACAACAGGGAGCTTTAACACTCCACTGAAATCAATGGATAGATTGCCGAGACAGATAATCAACAAGGAAACAGTGGCCTTAAATGACACACCAGATTGGAGGGATTTAGTTGATTTTTTTCAGAACATTTCACCCAAATGCAGCAGAATATACATTCTTCTCAAATGCACATGGAACATCTGCCAGGATACAAAACATGTTAGGAAACAAAACAAGTCTCAATATATTTAATAAGATTGACATCATATCAACCATCTTCTCCAATCAAAATGGTATGAAACTAGAAATCCATAACAAGAAAAAAAACTGAAAAACAAAAACATGTGGATGCTAAATAACGTGTTACTAAACAATGAATGGGTTAACAATAAGATCATAGTGATAAATGAAAATGAAAATAAACCAACTAAAAAAAAAAAAAAAAAAAAAAAAAAGGTCAATGAGACACAGCCAAAGCAATTCTAAGAGGGAAATTCATAGCAATGTAGGATTACATCAAGAGACAAGAAAAATCTCAAATAAAGAATCTTCTAGCCCTGGCCGGTTTGGCTCAGCAGTTAGAGCATCGGACTGTGGTCCGGAGAGACCCGGGTTCGGTTCCCGCTAAGGGCATGTACCTCGGTTGCAGTTTGTCCCCGGCCCTGGTTGGTCGTGCGGGTGGCAGCCACTCGATGTGTCCCTTTCACGTCGATGTTTCTCTCTCTCTCTCTTCCTCTCCCTCCCACTCTATCTGTACAGAAAATGGAAAAGTGTCCTCGGGTGAGGATTAAAAAAAAAAAAGAATCTTCTATACCTAGAGAAATTAGAAAAAGAAAAACAAACTAACAGACAAAAAATTCAAGTGAGCCTGGCCGGTGTGGCTCAGTGGATTGAGCATTGTCCCATAGACTGAGAGGTCCCAGTTCAATTCCTGGTCAGGGCATATGCCAAGGTTGCAGGATCAATCTCCAGTAGGGGGCATGCAGGAGGCAGCTGATTGATGTTTCTCTTTCACATCGATGTTTCTATCTCTCTCAATTCCTCTCTCTCTAAAAAAAAAAGTCAATAAAACACATTTTTTTAAAAAATCTAAGTGAATAGAAGGAAGGAAATAATGAAAATCAGAGTGGAAACAAATGAAAGAGACTTAAAAAAAAAAAAAAAGCAATAGAAAAGATCAATGAAACTTATGAACCATTTGCCTAACTCATCAAGAAAAAGAGAAGGGCCCTGGTTTGTCTGACTGGTTTGTCTCAGTGGTTAGATTGTCGGCCTGCGGACCAGAAAGTTCCGAGTTCGATTCCCGCTAAGGGCACATACCTCAGTTGCAGTTTGTCCCCAGCCCCAGCTGGGGTCATGTGGGTGGCAACCACTCAATGTGTCTCTCTCAGATCAATGTTTCTCTCTCTCTCTTCCTCCTTCTCTCCCTCCCACTCTATCTGAAGATAAATGCAAAAATGTCCTCAAGTGAGGATAAAAAACAGAGAGAGAGAAGGGCCCAAATGAATAAAATCAGAAATGAAAAAGAGGCATCAATGGACATCACAGAAATATAAAGGATTACTCCAAAAATATTATGGCCCTAGCCAGTGTGGTTGAGTTGGTTGAGCATCATCCCATTCACCTAGAGGTCACCAATTTGATTCCCAGTCAGGGCAAATGCCCAGGTTACAGGCTCAAACCCCAGTAGAGGATGTGTAGGAGGCAGCTGATCAATGGTTTTCTCTCTCATCAATGTTTCTCTCTCTCGCTCCCTCTTTCTTCCCCTCTGTCTAAAATAAAAATACATATTTTTAAAAAACATAATTCGTAGGAACATACAATCTTCCAAAATGGATTCAGGAAAAAAGAAAAAATGTGAACAGAACAATAGCTACTAATGAAATCAAATTAGTAATAAAAAAAATACCCAACAAACAAAAGTCCTAGACCAAATTTTACCAAACAATCAAAGATAATACCTATACTTCTGAAACTATCCCCCAAAAAATTGAAGAAGAGGAAATGCTCCCAAACTCATTTCACAAGGTCAGCATTACCCTGATACCAAAACCAGACAAAGACACTACAAAAAATGAAAATTATATGCCAATATACCAAATCAACAGAGATGCAAAAACCGTAACTAAATATTAGCAAACTGAGTTCAGCAATACATTTAAAAGATCATATACTATGGATCAAGTAGAATTTATTCCTGAAATTCAAAATTAGGTCAATATTCACAAATCAATTAACATGATACACCACATAAAACAAAATCAGTAATAAAAATCATATGATCATATTAATAGATGCAGAAAAAGCATTTGACAAAATCCAACATCTATTTACAATAAAAACTATTTGCAAAGTGTGACAAGAAGCCATATATGACAAAACCATAGCTAACATCATACTCAATGGTGAAAAGCTGTAAGCTTTTTCTTTAAGATCAGGAAAGAGAAAAATAGTGTACATTCCTCCACTTCTGAAGCCTGTGTGCTGGTTCCAGGGGAAAATTTTGTCTAATTCAGCATTATATCCTAACCACAAACCACTACTTAAGTTGAGTTACCCCCTTTTCTTTATTGTTTCTGCTACAGACTAATTGAAACTGTCCTTAGTCATCTGAAAGCCTCTTTTTGTTGTTGTTAATCCTCACCAGAGGATATTTTTCCATTGATTTTTTTAGATAGAGTGCAAAAGAGGAAGGGAGGGAGAAAAACATCCACATGTGAGAGACACATCAACTGGTTGCCTCCCGCACACCTCCCAAACTGGGCCAAGGACTGAACCTGCAACCCAGGTACATGCCCTTGACAAGAATTGAACCCAAGACCCTTTGGTCCGTGAGCTGACACTCTAACTGCCGAGCCAAATCATTCAGGGTCTGACAGACTCTTCATTTAACAGCCTCATAGTCAACTAATTTCTCAGCCTCACATCTTGTCCTCTATACTCTTTATCCTCCACACAGAGGTCTTTCTAAATGACAAAGCAAACATCACTTTCAAGCTTCTAAAAATTATCTAATGCACCCACTGTTCCTCTTTCACAGAGACCTTTGATGCCAGGGACTTTGGAGGTCTCTTTTTTTGCCCAGTCCACTATATCACAGTGGCTTTCTATATCTTCCACCTATGCCTAGCATGACAGTCCTCACCTTAAGAAACAAATTACCTCTTCCAAGTTCCCTTAAATTAAACCTTTAAGAATGTTTAGATGCACTTACTGCAGTGAAATCCATCTTCAATTCAATCACTTTAGTTAAATCAGGAAGTGCTGCTTTTGATTTGCCCATAGCTAAAAAGGCAGTAGCTCTCCGATAATAAGCAACATAGTTGTCTGGGTCACCATCTGAAAATTAAAATAAGAATTAGCTCTCAGTAATTTATTTTATAAAACCGAGTCACCTGAACAATATTAGAGTTTGCAATTCTATTAAGAAAGTCTAAGAAAAGAATTTCTTCATCAATAATGAGTCATGTTGCCATTATTTGTCACTGCAAATAAATCCAGAACAGGTGTCAGCAAACTGTGGCCTCTCAGCCATATTCAATCCACAAACTTCAAGTTAACAAATGTTTTACATTTTTAAAGAGTTATTAAAAAAAAAACAATGCAACAAATCCTAAAATATTTATTATCTGGTCCTTTAGAGAAAAGTTCACCAACCTCTAGTCTGAAATACTAACTACATTCAATTCATAACTTTGTCTTTACTGAAATTTTCTTAAGTGAAATACTGACTGAAAATGTAGACTATGCACTTATTCACAGGATTTTAAGATTAGAGACTTCCAATTAAATCAATATATTGAATGTGCTCCCTCACAAACTCCAACTAAAATGGTAATGAAGAAATAAAGGTACAAACCTTAGACAAAGAATGAGAGTGAGACTAAAGAGCAAGACGAAAGAAGTTAAAAATATTTGAAGAAAAGCAGATGGATGAGTCAGGTTTCTGAGCTAATTCCACTCTGCTCAGCACCTACAAAGTGGGGAAGGAGTGAATTCAATTAGAAGCAAACCTCCTGTTACTGAACAATTCTTTCAGAAAGCAACTACGAAATGTGTGTGTGTGTGTATTTGTGTAGATATATCAAGAATTTTAAAAATGATTTTGACCAAATCTGGCCATCTATCTAAAAAAATCTATACTGATGTCCCTCATTATAAAATTTACCACTAAAACTCACTGAAAGTTCCATCCCTGAAAGTCCTATCATTTGAAAAATATTATAATATGAAAATCTATATGGCAGAATAATATATAATCATTCAAAATTATGCTTTTGAGCAGTTGTTAATGGCATTGAAAACTACCTGAAGTGCTGCTGGGGGAAGGTGGGGCAGAAGGAGAGAAACCATGTATGCAAGAAGATATACAAATAGTCAATAAGCACATGAAAAGATGCTTAACATCACTAACCATTGGGGAAATGCAAATCAAAACCACCTGAAAATACCACTTCACACCCATTAGGATGAAAGGAAGAAAGGAAAAAGAAAAGGGAGGAAGGGAGGGAAGGAAAGAGGGAGGGTGGAAATAAGCACTGGTGAAGAGGTGGAGAAACTGGAGGAGACCTTGTGCACACTATTGGAGGGAATGTAAAATAGTGCAGCTGCTCTAGGGAAGTTCCTCAAAAATTAAACAGAATTACCTCATGAACCACCAATTCTACCTCTGGGCATAAACTCAAATGAAAGCAAAGTTTAAACAGACATTTGTATACCCATGTTCACAGAAACATTATTCACAATAGCCCAAAGATGGAAAACAAATGTGGCATATACATAAAATGGAACATTATTACTTAGCCTTTTAAAAGGGAACGAAATTCTGATATATACTACAACACAGATAAACCTTGAAGGCATTATCCTACGTGAAATAAGCCAGATACTGAAGGACAAATATTGTAGGATTCCACTTCTATGAGGTACCTAGAGTGTCCATTTTATAGAAACAGAAATTAGAATGGTGGTTGCCAAGAGCTGAGAAGGGAAGGGGATCAGAAATTAACTATTTAATGAATACAGAGTATCAGTCCGAGATGATGAAATAGCTCTGGACATAGATGGTGGTGATGGTTTACACAACAATGTGAATGAACTTAATGTCACTGAACTATATGTTTAAAATGGTATATTTTGTTTTATATATTTTATTGTACTAAGAATTTTATTATAGTAACTTTTTTAAATAAGAGAATCAGGCATTTAACATTTCTAAAAACTTTATTTTTTCTTAAATCTACAACAAAAACAAACAAAAAATACCTACTCATGATCCCAGCTAAGCATTATTGAAATTTCTTCCCTAATCAATTTCCCTTGGAAGGCAAGGGAAGAAGAGCAAACAATAGCCTTTTGTATAGGGTGTTTCCTACAGACTATTATAATTAGCTTGAAGAAAGAATAAGAAACAAAGTATACAGAAAACATACTTGACACAGAATATTTTTAGGTTATACTTAATTAAGAATGTGCAATAAATTAAAAATATATTGGTCTGGTCAGCATAACTGGACCTAAGAATGATTAACTACCTAAGGATTACTGAAACTTAAGTGACTGCCTCTGAAAGTAGAAGGAAATTCACTATCTGGGCAGATAGATTTTCTTCTTTATGCTGTCCACATTTTCCAAAACGTTTCGTAATGAACATGGAACACGTTTACATTAATTGAAAAAAAAAACAAAAACAAAAATCAAGTTCTACATGACTTATTTACACTAAGCAAAGAATAAGAAATACTAGAAATAACATGATTTAAGACCTGGCGTTTACACCACACACCACACACTATCATCTTCATATATCCAAATCCTTCTCAGTCTTTGAGGCATAGCTCAAATGACTTGATTACAAATGTGAAAATAAACCTTCCAGTCCCTCAATTTCCATAACATTATATATACATATAAGATATATATCTTACTACACCTAAGACTTATCACTCCCTCCCAATATCAGTTATTTATATACACACTTCAGTCTAGAGAAAATAAATTCCTTGAGTGAATTCATTTTTGTGTCTCCATAGCTAGCACCTGGCCCACAGGTATTGAAAGGAAAGGAAATGCAATAAAAAAATTTAAAAAGCCTGATAACTGCAACAAGGAACACTCCCACATCATCGTCAGCACAGACCTCTCTGAGACAAGCAAGGGACCCAAAGAAGTCAGCCCAGACATACACGGCTCTTAAGCAGACATGCCTCCCGGGGTATTCAGATCATTCTCCCACATGAAATTAGCAATGGTATTTTAAAAAACAGACGTTGCTTATCTTTAACTCTGTATAAAGATCTTTCAAGAAAAAAAATGAAGCTTATTGGTAGCTTTGGGCATTTTATCAAGAAGGTATCTTCAGTAAAAAGTATTGGACTTCCATTTGAAAAAAACAGACCATTTCAGTCTGTACAGAAAAACCTCCAAAGAGAATTGTATATGACAAAGCTTTTTTATTAAGTATCTGATTATATACATATTTAAAATGTCTATATAAAGTATTTCTGAGGCATTCACTTACTTTACTATTCAGTTTTTAGGTATGTTACTATTCAGTTTTTAGGTATTTTTAAGATATAAAATGGAATTGGAACCCCATTTCAATCTGTAACACAACCTACAAAAAATAAGGAATCAAAAGAAAAAGGCTCAATATATAAATCAAGTACCATTTGCTTAGTGGTAGAGAGTCACTTTAATGGCAAAATAGAATAGCCTTCCCTGGCTCCTCACCTTAATATACCAACAGTCCTTAGAACAAGTGACCCTTCCTGTATCATTGCATATAAAACAGCAACTGAACAAGGACTGGTTTAAGAAATTCATGCTTTGTTTCCCATAATACAAAATTTGATAATGTTGGGAAAAAATCGCTTTTCCTATTATCCACTCAATATACAATATAGTTCATTTTAAATTACTTGCAAGCCTGCATATGTAGAAATACCCAATTTCATTTGAAAACATGTAATTCAAATTGTTACACTAGTTTATTAGAAATGTGAATGTGAAAGATGAATTTAAGGTTTAATCCTAAAACTATCAAACAATTCAAATATGAGAAAATTAGCCCTAATAAAATACAACTACTATCTGGAGAAAATATATCAGGAAGTCAATTACAAATGATGTTGTAAACAGTGGTAGCGGGAGGCAAAAAGACCACCACGCTTGCCTAGGTATAAAATTATTTTTTATTCTGGCTCCCAGCTAACCTAACTCTACCCACTTCATTCATTCAAACTTTACCTGAGCACCAATCAGCTATTAAAATTAAAAAATAATAACAACAGTAATAATACCTATCCTAAGAAGTTCACAATCTTTCGAACTGGAATGTGACCTTTAGAAAGTCACTAGAGCACTTTTCGTTTCCTTCTGTCTAAATCTGAATAGTAATATCCATACCCATTTCACAAGTGCGGTTCAAATGTCATGAGAAAGCATCATATACTTAAGTAACAATAAATGCAGACACGGATTTTGTTTTTTGTTTTTTTGAGTTAGCAAAACTACATTAAGTGTGATACCGGTTTTCTTACCAAGCAAATAGAGAAACCTATCATTTCAGGCATGCCCACCATTTAATCCATGTTAGACATTCATTCATGCCAGATACACCCAAGACATTCTGTAAGGTATATCAAAGACATAATTTCACACCCTAGAATACATTTCAGACCTATGAAACAAGATCACACTGCGGGAATGAGAGGTAGGGCCATCTTCAAACCCCCACGGCAGTTTTCTCTGATAAATCTCTAAACAAAACTTGTGTCTGACTTCTCCTTCATTATATTAAAATGAATGCAACTGTTGCAGAAGACTATTTAAAAAGTGATAATGAGCACTCTTCCTTAAATCAAATGTTTCCAACAGATCAAAAATATTTCCCGATCAGTTCTAAATCTTAAAACCCCTGCTAAAAAAATTTACATACCAGAAACAAAAAAAATTTAAAACCAAATCACTGATAAATCTGTACAAGGTAGAAATAATTATTTGTATTGCTATGCAGCTTTAATAGATAATTTTTTATTGTGTAAACATGTAATCATAAAACATTCCATGCCCAAGTAATTTTCAAAACATTCAAGTAATTTTTCAAAAATAAAAATGGCAGAAAGGGTGTCACAACCATAAATAATGTCTGCAACATTGTAATTAAAAAAATGATTCGGTGATACCATGATGCTAGCCAAATTCTATTAAAAACTTTAACATCAATGTTTAATCACAGATGAAGCTGAAGAAAAAACATTTTAAAAACTTTTTATATAGTCAGTTTAAAGGAATATGTTAAAACATGAATGATATTTTACCACAAAATATAATATTTTATCAGCGTACATTTTGAAGTAGCACAGCCCTATGACCTGCAGCAATAAGTGAATAACTTGTTAGTCTCTAGAAGAATTCACTGTTAGCTAGAGGCTCTCATCAATTCACTGGGTTACCTGAAGCAACCAACATGGTCACACTAAATTTGTTTGTTTTTTTGTTTTTTTTTTAAATCCTCACCCGAGGACATTTTTCCATTATTTGTTCAGGTAGAGTGGGAGAGAGAGGAACAGAGAGAGAGAGAGAGAAACATCGACGTGAAAGGGACACATCGAGTGGCTGCCACCCGCACGACTGACCAGAGCCGGGGACAAACTGCAACCAAGGTACATGCCCTTAGCGGGAACCGAACCCGGGTCTCTCAGGACTGCAGGCCGACGCTCTAACCGCTGAGCCAAACCGGCCAGGGCTGGTCACACTAAATTTGATGTCTGGTAAATGAGACAACTGAAAGAGGATCTACACTTCTTTTCTGATACACACATCTCATAAGAGATTCAACAGGCCATGACACCACATCACCCCATCACTATCTATTATATATTGTCATCATATATAAACTTTATTTTCTATAGTTAGTTATGAACAACCAGTGTTTTACATAAACTAAAATAATGAATGTCTCATACCACACAAATCTTCCTCAGAAATGACATCTGTACCATTTGAGAATCACTGCCACTTGCCAAATTATGAACAAAGCGACACTGCTATTCGAATTCTGAGTGCAACAAGTGTTCCACTTTTTACTGAATTTCACAAATAAATTATTTTAGCTTTAGCTTTACTAGTGTACATCTTTCAGTGAAGACAATAATATATTATTGGGTATTTTGGGGAAGAGCCAGCTAAAAAAAAATAGGCAGTCATTTTAAATTACTTTAACAATAAACATACCATAGCCCTTAATATTTCCGCTAAATATGGGATTATAGAACGCAAATCATAGAGTATAAAATAGGTAGAAAGCATAAGTTTCTGAAAATACTTTTGTGGTGGTGGGGAATAATCATTTTTTAAAAAATGTTTTTATTGATTCTTTTTTTTTAGAGAGAGGGAGAGAGACAGAAACATCGATGTGAAAGAGATATATCAATGGGCTGCCTCCTGCACGCCTCCTACTGGGGATCAAGCCCGTAACCCAAGCATGTGCCCTGACCAGTAATCAAACCGGGACCTCTACATCAATAGGCTGCCTCCTGCATAGCCCCTACTGGGGATCAAGCCCACAACTCAGACATGTGCGCTGACCAGGAATCAAACCAGGACCTCTCAGACCATGGGATGATGCTCAATCCACTGAGCCACATGGGCCAGGCTCAATTTTTTTTTTTAATGCATGCTTTACCTAAGACATTAATTGAACGATTTTTAGTTATCATGTTACAGCACTGAAGACAGTTCAAATCACCAGAAAAGTTAACTCTTATATTGATGATCTCAAGTCACCAAGAAAATTAAATTGTATTTAGTGAAATTTTTAAAGAAAATTATGGAATACACTGAAAAAAGTTTTCTGTCACAATTATCTTGAATTTGCCCTGGCTGGTGTGGCTCAGTGATTACAGTGTCGGCCCATGGACCAAAGGGTCTTGGGTTTGATTCCCAGTCAAGGGCCCATGCCTGGATTGCAGGTTCAATCCCCTGGCCTGGTTGGGGAAGGTGTGGGAAGCAACCAATCGATGTGTCTCTCTTACTTGATGTTTCTCTCTTTCTCTCTCCCTCCACCCCTCCTTTCCACTCTCTCTAAAAACCATGGAAAAAATATCCTCCGGTGAGGATTATAAAAACAACAATTATCTTGAATTATTCTTGGCATTTACAGTAGTAAACCCCAGTTACTACCTGGAAATTTCTCTCATGCGAAATACATATGCATTCAAGTATTATGCATTTATTTTACTAATCTATTTCACTCAGAATCCTGCAAATATTAAATGTTGTACTTAAGCATTAAATGATGTTTAATTTAAATGTTATTAAAAAATAACAGCTATTAATTAGATAGCTATTAATTGACTAAGATGGCCACTGAGTGTTTTACTTCCAAGATACAAACCTACTGCAGCATGAAACTGCGATAAAGCATCAGCTAGCTGTCCAGCAGCAAGTAATTTCTTCCCCAATTCAAGATGTTTCTCAACATCTGCATTTACTCCACATTCAGCACCTAAAAACAAAAAAAACAAAAAAATAAGATAACTTTCCATGGACCAAGACTTAATTCTAAAGAATAAAATGTTAAAGCTATAATTAAGTATGTGTCTCAGACGTTTATAAGAAAAGTAACAGGAGCTGAAAAGTCACCTAGAGAAAATAACACTAAAGTACAAATAGTGCTTCATTTTACACAGTATAAGCAACCCAAAATACACCATAACAACCTAGTCAATGACAAGAATGTAACCAGTCTACAAAATATAAGGGAAACTGTCTAACACAGCAGGAGTAAAAATATGTTGAAAAACAAAATTAGACTCTCACTTTAATGAATATTTATCGAGACCACTATAATATTAAAGTACTTCCTAAGCATCTACAATGCACCAAGCACTGTTCTAAGTATTTAGGATAAGTGCACAAAACAAAAACCTGTGCCACTCACAATGCCTGACATTACAGGGGACAGACAGACATAAGAAATAAATACATTACATAGCATGTTAGAGGAAAAGTACTATAAAAAAAGCAGAACTGTGAGACAGGGGTCAGAAGTGCTGGGGCTTTCAGCATTAAGTAAGGTGGTGAAGGGTGGGCTTCATTGAGAAGCTGACATTTAAGCAAAGATTTCAATGAAGGACGTGAGGAACTAACTTTACATGCAGATATATAGGAAAAGAGCTTTCCAAGAATAACCAGCTAGTGTGAGGACCCTAAGTCAGGAAGGAGCATGCCAGGTTATGTTCCAGAAACAGCAGGAAGACCAAAATGACTTTCCCAGAGCCGACAGGGGAGAATGCAGTATAACATGAAGCCAAAATAGATGGCCTATGTACAGTTTTGGTTTCACTCTTGGTAAAATGGAGAGCTACTGAGGAATTGTGAGTAGAATAACATGATCTGACTGACCAAGCTAATTATCAATGTGCTGCCTCTCTGCTTTGAATTCATCTTTCAGTACTTGGCTATAAAAAAAATGGACTAGAGCCCAGCTGGTGTGACTCAGTCGACCCCATGCATCAAGAGGTCACTGGTTCGATTCCCGGTCAGGACACATGCCCAGGTTGTGGGCCAAATCCCCAGTGAGGGGCATGCAGGAGGCAGAAAATAAATGTTCCCTCTCATCGATGTTTCTCTCTCTCTCTCCCTCTCCCTTCCTCTCTCTAAAATCAATAAAGAAAAATAAATTTTTTAAATGGACTGGAGTTTTTAAGCATTTCTTTACAGCACAATGTCATTATGTTTTGCAAAAAAGAGGGGACACTGAAGGGGCATTGCAAGGACATCTTTTGATTTGTTTCTGCCTTTACTTTTTTCTCGCTCCTGCTTCATGGTACACATGGGAGGACATCCAGTGGAACAATGCCCTAGCCATATGCCCAGGGGTCAAGTCCCTCAGCAACCTGGCAGCTTTGACCAGGCACCACCTCCCAAAAAGGACACCATGCACTCCAGGCTTCATATCCACAATAGCACCCCAACTCCCCTTGCACACGGCTAACCAACCTGGGCTCACCTATATCTAAGGGGTGTTTTCCTGCTTGCCCAGCTACCGTGGACCAATTCTTGCCCCAGCAACTCAACAAACTTTTCTACCAGCAAACCCAGGCTGCAGTTATACCTTCTCCAATGAGGTCTGAAGCCTTGCCAAGTTGGCTTTTCCTTGGGGACTTTCAGACTTAGAACATTCCTTAAAGTTCCCTTTACATCTTTATAGTTACTCTCCTATCACAATTTAACAATTCTTTATATTAAACTTCCCTCTTTTTAAATTACTATGTGGCTTCTGTCTCCTGAGAAGATCCAGACTTATACACAAGAAGTATTGAGCCCTGGCCAGTTTGGCTCAGCGGTTAGAGCATTGGCCTGTGGAACAGAGTCCTAAGTTCGGTTCCCGGTTAGGGCACGTACCTCGGTTGCAGTTTGTCCCCGCCCCGGTTGGGGTCATGTGGGTGGCAACCACTCAATGTGCCTCTCTCCCATCAATGTTTCTCTCTCTCTTCCTCCCTCTCTCCCTCCAGCTCTATCTGAAGATAAATGCAAATGTCCTCGGGTGAGGATAAAAAAAAAAAAGTAGTATTGGGAGGTCCCTGGAGACAGACCCACAAAGATGAGATCTGACAATTGGTTTGGCCATGCCCTTGAGCTTGAGGGCAGTGCTGAGCTCCTTAACAATGAGAAACAAGATGCTAGCAATCCACAGCAGGTGTTTGAATCAAAATTAATCGAGATATCATTTGTGGTTTGCAGTAAGTGCTAACTGAGGCACATGGAAACCCAAGTGGCTGCTGATCTCTCCAGACCATAAAGAACTGTGATATGGGGTAGATTCTTCTGAGTACACTAGAGCACTTACACAGAAAAAAATAACAAGCTCAGGTCTAACTCTCAGCCCAGTTCTGAGAGCTTCCATGGCAGTTCTAAAACAATCTTATTTTTGAAGCCACGGAGCTAATTAATGAAAATAAAACACAAAGTTTACTTCTGAGGATTGTTAAATTAAAACAATAGTTGAATTCACAGAATCGCCAAGTTTCTCCTCTGAAATTTAGGACATGCAGTAGTAAACAATGGGATTCTAAAACAGAATGAAGACACTCAGACCCAGATAAAACTAACCAACTTAAACCCCCCAGTCTTCTGAGCCTCCCTTACCAGAAGTAGCTTACCCTCCCATATCAGAGACTAGCCTTCCACTGCTTAAAACTCCTAGGATAACTATACCTAGGGCAAATACATGAAAGGGGATATTCACTTTTATTAAAGCCTACCCTTACCATCTCTGATGTCACTAACCAGGCATGGCCAAAGGAAATAGATTACATACCAAAAGAACTGCAAGACTTTGATGATAAATTAATAGAAACCCATTGAACTTGTGTGGAAATGGATTTTAAGGTGTTAGACCAAGGATGGTGAAATGTAACACTATATCTGGTCTAATTCATTGATATGTGCCCACTCACTGTAACAGAGGTTAACAAACTGTTTTTGTAAATAAAAGTATACTGGAATAAAGCCATGCCCTTCTATCCCACACTGCCTATGACTTTCATGCTACAATGGCAAAGTTGAATAATTTTGACAAAAACCATATGGTCCTCAAAACCTAAAATATTTACTCTCTATCTGACCCTTTAGAAAAGATCTGCTGACTCCTATACTAGAGATCTTTAGTGTTAACTTGTGGAGTTGGCTCTAACAACTTACTTGGTTGGCTGACTGAAACTGGACTCAACAATGGCCTATGTTTAATAAAGCTGAGATTCCAGGGAATTTCCTAGCACAATAAGGAGGGATTCAAAACCCTAAAGAGACAGAAAAGTTGGACTGGATTCATTATTTACATACCGACTTCCCATCTATGTTCCATTAGAGGGCACAGCAGACAGTCCATTTACTAAGGCACTGAGAAACATATTAGTGGACCATCTGCAACCTTTTCAAAGCTCTGTGGTCACTCTCCTTTGTAGGACAGGTATGAGTATGGGGAATGCCATCATTGAGATGTGATTTCTGATTTCATTGGGGATGATGGGATCTTGGAGTAGGTGAACCTTAAGTAGCAGCACTTTACCACTACATATTAGGTAAGCGCATCAACTATAAATGGCATCAACTACAGAGGAGAATCTTAATAATCAGGTATAAAACGACATTATTTGTGGGTCTCAGTCACCTTCCTTCCCCATGACATCAGTGCCTGTGCAACGGATCCATGAACAAAATGGCCATGGTGGCAAGGATAGAGGATATGAATGGGCTAAAAAACATGGACTACTTACTCCTTTACCCAAGCTGATCTGGCTAAGTACCTACTCTGACAACACTAGAGAACAAACTTGAGTTCCCAATACAGCACCATAAAGGGTGAAGGAAGGAGCACAAGCCAGCCACCCGGTAACAGACTGATTAAATTCGTTCTCTTCCATTTTGGATCACCTTCACATATTCAGCATATGGTTTTGTCTGTAACGCTTCTTCCAGCACCACCATTAACAGACTCACAAAACGCATTATTCACCATCATGGCTTTCCATACAGCTTTGTATCTAATCAAGAAACACATTTACCCATTCACAGTAAAGAAAGTGCTGCAATTTGCTCATGCCCATAAAATTAATTGGTCTTACAACATATTCCTTCACCCAGAAGCAGCATGCCTATTTGAAAAAAATGAATGGCAACACTAGTTGGGAGACAAAACTTAAAAAACTATTTTGCAGGCTACAGGGTATACTTTCAGTGACAGGTCATCAGATGGTGCTATCTCCCCCATAGCCAAAATACATGGGGGTCCAAGAATCAAGAAGTAGAATTAGGAGTGGCTCCTCTCATTATTACACCTAATAATCCACTCACAAAATGTTTGCTTTGGCGTTCTTATTCCCCAAAGGGCAAATGCTTCCACAAGGAGATATATACAATGGTTCCAGTGAACTGGAAAATGAGAATGCCACCTTCACTGTTTTGTACTCATTATGGCACTGAAACCAACAGACCAAACAAACAAAAAAGTAACTGAATTATTTAATCTATTACAAGCAAAAAGCTGAACAAAGCTCACCTTAGCTTGCTTTTTTTTCTAATTAATTCTATTTTTATTTTTTAATGGATCTTTATTTTTTTAACTTATCTTTATTGTTGAATGTATTACAAATGTTCCTCATTTTTCCCCTATTGACGCCCTCCTCCTCACTCCCGCTCACCCTCTTGCCTTTCCCCACACTGCTGTCTGTGTCCATTGGTTATGCACTTATACATGTAAGTTCTTTGGTTTATCTCTTCCCACCCTCCACACCCCTTTCCCTTTGAGGTTTGTTAGTCTAACAACCAATTTGTACTTCTTAATCCCTTCACCTTTTTCACCCTTTCCCCAACCCCCTCCCATATGGCAACCAAAAATATGTTCTGTGTATCTATGAGAATGTTTCTGTTCTGCCTGTTCATTTTGTTTGTAGATTCAATTGTCGATAGATATGTATTCATTGCCATTTTGTTTGTTCATATTTTTTATCTTTTTCTTCAAGAAGACCCCTCAATATTTCATACAATAATGGTTTGTTGGCGATAAACTCCTTTAGCTTTTTCTTGTCTGGGAAAGTCTTTATATGGCCATCGATTCTATTTTTTTTTTTTTTTCTATCCTCACCCGAGGATATTTTTCCATTTTTTTGTACAGATAGAGAGGGAGGGAGAGAGAGGAAGGGAGAGAGAGTGAGAAACATCGACGTGAAGGGACACATCGAGTGGCTGCCACCCGCACGACCAACCAGGGCCGGGGACAAACTGCAACCGAAGTACGTGCCCTTAGCGGGAACCGAACCCGGGTCTCTCCGGACCGCAGGCCGACGCTCTAACCGCTGAGCCAAACTGGCCAGGGCTGGCCGATTCTAAATGACAGGACAGAGTAATCTTGGTTGTAGGTTCTTGCATTTCATCACTCTGAATATTTCTTGCCACTCTCTTCTGACCTGAAAAGTTTCTTTTGAGAAATCAGCTGACATTCTTATGGGGGCTCCCTTGTAGGTAACTAACTGCTTTTCTCTTGCTGCTTTTAAGATTCTCTCTTTGCCTTGAACCTTTTGCATTTTGATGATGATGTGTCTTGGTATGGGCCTCTTATCGAGTTCATCATGTTTGGGACTCTGTGCTTCCTGGACTTGTATGTCTGATTCCTTCTCCAAGTTAGGAAAGTTTTCTGCCATTATTGTTTCAAATGGGTTTTCAATTTCCTGTTCTCTCTTCTCCTTCTGGCCCCCCAAGATGTGAATGTTTGTACACTTGAAGTTGTCCCAGAGACTACTTACACTATCCTCATTTTTTTAAATTATTTTTTCTTTTTGCTGTTCTGATTGGGTGTTTTTTGCTTCCTTATATTCCAAAGCGATGGTTTGCTTCTTGGCTTTACCTACTCTACTATTGAATCTGTGTAAATTATTCTTTATTTCAGTTAGTGCGTCCTTCATTTCTGACTGTGCATCCTTCATTTCTGACTCGTCCTATTTTATGCTCTTGAGGCCCTCACTAAGTTCACTGAGGTTCGCACTAAGTTCATTGAGCATCCTTATAAGCAGTGTTTTGAACTCATCTGTTAGGTTGCTTATCTCCATTTTGCTTAGTTCTTTTCCTGGAGTTCTGTTCTGTCATTTGGAACCTGTTTTTTTGTCTTCTCATTTTGGCTGCCTCCCTGTGTTTGTTTCTATGTATTACTTAATGAGAGGTGTGGGACTACCTGAGACCAGATGCTACTTGTTTGAAAGAATTCAGTAAAACCTGAAGCAAGATCCAAGACAGGCCAATCCTATGCTAAAGCAACTGGCAACAGCTTGGGTGGGCCTGAAAGTTGGATGGGGCAAGGGCCTCAGGGAGTCACCAGGGCGGGGCAAACAGTGTGAGCCAGGTTGCTGGAGGACCTTCCCAGCCGAGGTGTCCTCCTGATTTTTCCACCACACGTGGGTGTGGGACCAGTCCATCACGACTCCACCCCTTCTACCAGTCTCCATGCGGCTTCTTTAATTTTGTAGATGTAGGACTTCCATTCAGCTTGATTTCAGGCAGTTCTGAAGGATGGTTGTTCTATAGTTTAGTTGTTAACTCTGATGTGGTTGTGGGAGGACACAATACCACGTTTACCTACGCCGCCATCTTGACCAGAAGTCCACTTTATCTTGCTCTTTACCCCCACTAAAAAAAGTAGCTTTTTTCGGCTTTTAGTATTCCTAGTATGCAGTTTTTGTGTAGTGTCTTATTATCTTGGTTGCCTTTTAGACCCCCTCCAGACAGGAAAAAGGGAGGGAAGGAAAAGAGGAAACTTGATGGCCTCAAAAACTTAAAGAGTCCTGCAGAGCCCTATTTGTTTTAAGCATCAATGTAAAGACAGAGTATTATTGAGTATATGGGTAACATATGAAGAAATTAGTTGGGTGTTTTCAGTGAGCTGGGAAAGTATAATTTTATCATTTGAAACGAGGATATAGACTCCTAATCTATGAAAATTCTTTATGCAATATAGATTTAAAAACTGATTATATTCACATAGTGAGAGTCAACTGTAGTTCCATCTAACTCCATACCATATCCAACAATATAACCTGCTTTTCGTAATGAAGATTATGGAAACTAATGTGTTTCATTTTACAAATGTTACTGAATATATACTATATGTAAAACTGTGGTCATAACAGAGATGAAGAGTGCGGTTTCTTCCCAAGAGGCGATGAAGAGAATCTCACAGGCTTTAGCCATTTATGAGAACTCCCTAGCCTGCAGGGGTCTCATCGTTGACTCTGGAGAGACAGGTTGCTTTCTAGCATTACATTGGAATCTTTGCCACACAATGAAGTATTTACAGAATATATAATATGAAGAACAGGAATGACTTCAAACTAATCTTGGAGGGGACGATAAAAGTATAGGTGAAACCAGACAGGCCATGTTTTGATTATTTTTGAAGCTGGGTGACAGTATACATGTCATAGTAGAACATTATACTATTCCCTCAATTTTCGTACATTTATAAGACTTTGCAAAATCAAGGTTTTTATTATTTTAATTTAAATTATTTTAATGAAGAGAAAACTGGCTGATAAAAATTACCTCTTACACTAAAAAAAAAATAGTATTTCAAAGAAAGTGGACTAGAGGGACTAGATCAGGACAGCCAACTGAGTACGTGAGTCTACCTTCCAATAAGCTCAAATTCTAGAAATGACAGAAGTTATTTAGAGATATATGCCAGAAAAATTTTTTTTAGAAAATGCCATCAGAAAAACAAAAAAAAATGTTTTGAATCCTCATCTGAGGATATTTTTCCATTCATCGTCAGATAAAGTGGGAGGGAGGGAGAGATAAACATCAATGTGAGAGAGACACATCGACTGGCTGCCTCCTGTATGACCCTGACCAGGGCTAGGGGCCGAACCACAACCAAGGTACACACGCCTTTGACCGGAATCAAACCAGCGACTTTTTGGTCTGTAGCTGACACTCTAATCGTTGAGCCAAACTGGCCAGGGCCAGAAAAACACATTTTATTAAAAATCTCAAAACATAAAAAGGACAGGATTGAATTGGTGGGTAAAATCACATCCAAGTACCCTCCTAGAGAAAGCGGGCCATGGAGGTGGCTGCAGTTAAGTGCTCCAACTCTGATACAAGAGAAAGGAGCCAGAGATGACCCAGCTTTCAGCATGGCAATCAAGCCTTCTCCCACAATCAGCAAAGTTTGGCACTGAGCAATTCTGAAATATAAAGACAGATCATTAAATCAATCTTTAAAAACTAATACCAAATACAAAAATTAAGAAGAAAAAATTAAGCGGAGCACATAGAAAAAAATTCTAAAAATGAATTTAATTGACATTCTTACAAATTCTAAAAAATGCAACATTCATGGAAAAAAAAACAAAAAACACACCAACAACCAGCTAAGTGTCTATGCACTAGCTGCTCTAGCAATGGAGAAAAAGATAAACAAGATCATTTCTCAGATCCATTACAAACTGCCAGAGAAAAGAAGAATCCTTAATACAAAGAGGTCATAATCCCTGAAAAGATAATGTTTGTGTTAAAACATGGGAGAAATGGGGGGATTCGAAATGACCAGAAGCCTCCAGATGCCAAAATACAACCAGGCTCCCAAGGAGTACAAAACAAGCATAAAAGGGCTTAGTTAGGACAAAGCTCAACTTTAAGCAATCCAAAGGAGGTTCCAGCACATGAAGAGGATGTAGGCAAGATAGATCACACCGGGCCTTGCAGGCCAAGGTAAGAAATTTCTGTTTTGTTTCTAAATTCAAAGAGAAATCATTAGAATGGGTTTATAGCCGGAACTGACTACCCGATTTACATTTTTAAAAGATCACTTGGGGGACAGTGTTGGAAAAGAGACTGAAGTCAGGCAGAATGGAAAAAACCGTGGTGGTGTGTACTAAGTTAAGAATAGCAAGTTGGCCCTGGCCAGTTTGGCTCAGTGGTTAAAGCATCGGCCCGCGGTCCAGAGAGATCTGGGTTCGGTTCCTGCTAAGGGCATGTACCTCGGTTGCAGTTTGTCCCCGGCCCTGGCTGGGTCGTGCAGGTGGCAACCACTTGATGTGTCCCTTTAACATTGATGTTTCTCTCTCTCTCTCTCTCTCTCTCTCTCCCACTCTATCTGAAAAAAAAAATGGAAAAATGTCCTTAGGTGAGGATAAAAAAAACAAAAACGAATAGCAAGTTGCATTACAATACATATGTGATTTCATTTATGCTTTTAAAAGAAGATACAATATGTATTTCTACATTGTTCAATTCTTTCCAATAAGAATGTATTCATGTACTACTAAGATAATAAAAATTTAACAAAGTAGACTAAGAAATGTGTTTTGTTAAAGATGTTGCTAATTAAATAATTACTTGCAACTGAAAATTCATAAAGAATATTTGCAAACAGTATAGATATGTTTTGAAATTAAACAGCCAATTAAGTCAGGAAAGGAAGGAAAAAAAAAAAAAACTTGCTTCAAAGGTTTGTATTAAACTCTAATTTAAAGGTATAGCAGTAGCCTGACCTATGTGGCTCATTGGTTGAGCATTGAACCATGCACCAAGAGGTCATTGGTTCAATTCCAGGTCAGGGCACATGTCCCATCCCCAGTGGGGGGCATGCAGGAGGCGGCCAATCAGTGTTTTTTCTCATCGATGTTTCTCTCTCCCTGTCCCTTACTCCCTCTCTAAAATCAATAAATAAAATAAAGGTATAGCAGTATAATCAGATAGTTATTGTAGATAACACAGGTGATAAAGATTCTAAAATGTAAACTAGCCCTTATCTTTTGTAGGTACTAAAATATTTATGAATGAAATGATGGCACCTATGATATGTTTCAAAACAATCCACAGGTATAGATGAAAAGATTAGTCATGAGTTGATCATTGTTAAAGCTGGGAGATGGGTACATGGGAGTTCATTAAACCATTCCCCACTTTTGTAAATGTGTAAAAACTTTCCATAATAAAATTTTTAATTAAAACATTTTAAGCGATTAGGTGTAGGAAAATTAAAGTTAAAGATAATTCATTTTTTTTTCTTATGTATTTATTTTTTTACATCTTCACCTGAGGATATTTTTTCTATTTATCATCCGATAGAGTGGGAGGGTGGGGAGAGAGAGAAACATCAACATGAGAGAGACACATTGACTGGCTGCCTCCCACATGACCTGACCAGGGCCGGGGACAAACAGTAACAGAGGCCGGTTTGCTCAGCGGTTAGAGCGTCGGCCTGCGGTCCAGAGAGATCCGGGTTCAGTTCCTGCTAAGGGAACGTACCTCGGTTGCAGTTTGTCCCCGGCTCTGGTTGGGTCGTGCAGGTGGCAGCCACTCGACGTGTCCCTTTCACATCGATGTTTCTGTCTCTCTCTTCCTCTCTCTCCCTCCCACTCTATCTGAACAAAAAGTGGAAAAAATGTCCTTTGGGTGAGGATAAAAGTAAATAAATAAATAAATAAGTAAATAGAAAGAGAGAGAGAGAGAGGGAGGGAGAGGAAGGAAGGAAGGAAGGAAGGAAGGAAGGAAGGAAGGAAGGAAGGAAGGAAGGAAGGAAGGAAGGAAGGAGTACAGAAACCATGACAAAATTATACTAAAGAATGAACGAGGGATCAAATAATAATGGCGAAAGTGCTCTGTGCAGACTACAGAACAACTTGGCCTATTTCAGGGGCATATTGATGGATATCTATCTGTGTGTTCTCAAAATGGGGCAGCGGGGTAGTTTTCAGAATAAATGTTTCAAACATTTCCTTGCTACATTTTCTCACAGGGAACAGTATACTGAATGAATAGAGGATTCCACATTGAGGGGTGCAGAAATTTGGGTATGAGATAAACCATTAGTCAAAATGCTTTCCTTATACAACTATGAAAATGTTCAAGTGGAAAGATGTAACATAGCAGGAATTATGAACCTACTATTTGCTGGATATTTTCAGTGTCTTTATTTCACTTAATTTTCACAACAACCCTAGAAAGTAAATATTTTTCATACTTTTAGAACTGAAGAAACTGAGGCTCAAAGAAGCTACCCATTCTGCCTGAAGACTCAGAGTAACTGTCGAAACAAGATTCAGTTCCAAAGCCCAGCTTTCTTTTCAGCACAGCACATGATCCTTTTCCCCATTTAAAGCAGGCTAAGCTTTCCACAGTTACTA
The DNA here is from genome assembly GCF_014108415.1 of Molossus molossus. Lineage (NCBI taxonomy): Eukaryota > Metazoa > Chordata > Mammalia > Chiroptera > Molossidae > Molossus > Molossus molossus. Next base: position 46,436,080 of record NW_023425403.1, on the reverse strand, counting down.
AGCTTTGCATACTTCACACACTCATGTAATCTTTAAGTCAAAATTGTTTCCAGCTTCACAGGTTAAAGCTGAAGTCTAGCTGTTTCCAACCTCCTAGGTTGGACCTGAGGCAAAAAATGCACATGTCAAGTTCTTTGAAATGCTGTCAAGTTATGCTGGGACAGATATTCTTCAACAAGAGTCATGCAGTCTCCTGCTTTGACAGTGCTTGGAAGTACCCAGAGCTTGTCCCCACCCAGCAGGCTGTCAGCCACTGCCTCACAGTACCTACAGATGACCCCTCCTCCTCAGGTGCTCACAGAGATCACGGCGTCCCCCTTGCAGATGCACTAGGACTGCCATCAGGATTTGAAGATCAACCCTCAGATCAACCCCCAGATCAACCTAGAACTCTTTGCCTCCTTAACCTGCTCATGTCTCACTACTTTGACCCTGATGGTGTGGCTTTGAAGAATTGTGCCAAATAAAATATTTTCTTCACCAATCTCATGAAGAAAAAGAACACGCTGACAAACTAATGAATCTGCAGAACCAGTGAGGAAGCCAAATCCTGAATTCTTCAGGATATCAAAAAACCAAACCATGCCCTGGCCCGTGTGGCTCAGTGTTTAGAGTTGGCCAAAGGGTCTCAGGTTAGATTCCCAGTCAAGGACACATACCTGGGTTGCAAATTCAATCCCTGGCCCTGGCTGGGGTGCATGTGGAAGGCAACCAATTGATGTTTGTTTCTCTCTCTCTCTCTCTCTCTCTCACCCCCTCCCCTTCTTCCCTCCGTTCTACTCTCTCTAAAAATCAATAGAAAAAATATCCTTGGGTGAGGATTAACCCTCCTCCCAAAAAAAGAAGAAACCAAACCATGATGACAGGGAGAGCTAGCTAAGTGCAATAGTGTTACACTTGGAAAAAAGCATAATTCAGCCACTACTGGAACTGCACAAACTAGCCACTGACAAAAACCCTCACTTGTGTGATTTCATTGAGACTCACTACCTAAATGAGCAGGTGAAATCTATCAAAGAATCGGGCGACCACATAACCAACTTGTGTAACATAGGAACCCCAGAATCTGACATGACAGAGTATCTCTTTGACAAACACAGCCTGGGAGACAGTTAACAAGAGCTAAGCCTTAGGTTGGCTTCCCATAGCCAAAAGGTGGACTTGTCTGTTAACCAAGGTAAAGCATCCATGTTGGGGTTACCTTTATCTTTTCTATAAGTTGTACCAAAACATCCACTTAAATTCTTTCATTTGCACTATTTCTTCAAATAATTTGGTACAGTCTCCAAAAAAGCTTTGTCATACTGTCACTCCAAAGGTTGAGTTACTCTTTAAACTAAATTTTTCTTGCGTTCTAGAATTAAAAGAGGTATCTAGCATTTCTCTGTCCCTTCTGAATAAAATTCAGATCTTTATTGTGCTACAATGTTATCCAACATAATTTCCATTTAATGTGATAAATAAAAACCACCTCCTCTATGAAATTTTCCATGGTCCACCCCAATCATTCAGAGAATAAGTTATTATCCCTTTGGTGTGCCTTGGTCACATTTCCATAATAGAACCTGCCACAGTGTAAAGGGTTGGTTGTGCAGGCCCCTGAGCCTCCTAACTGGGATCTTCCCTTACCCTCTTCCTCCAAATCCAGCCACCATGCTGCTGCAAGAGCAATCCTTCCAAAATACACTCCTAATAAAAATTCTTCAGTATTTTCATATCACTGGCTAAGTTCAAACTAAATCCCTTCAGATCTAAAGGCAAACAAGCTCCTTCATAACCAGATCCCATGATGTGGGCCCAGCCTTACCATTCCTCATTCCTCCGCTTACTTTATACTCCTGTAACATAATGAACTGGTGGTACTTCCCTGAACATACTATGTGCTCATGTCACATCTCTCTGCACATGCTATTTCATGAAAAGGCTTCCCCACTTGCCCACCTGGAAAATTTCTACTTCTCCATCAGGATTCTACCCTCAAAAGCTGACTCCTTTGTGAAACCTTCCCAAACTACTTTAGTGAGATGGTGGGAAAAAGGTCGCTCTACGTTCCTAGAATGCTTTTCATCCCCACACTCACAAGTGCGTGACTTCATTTTGCAACATCACTGTCTCAATATATTGACCTTCATAGTTTGCCTGCCTCTCACAATGCCCAGCCCGTCCACCTCTCAACTCTCAGACCAAAAAGCAAGTCTGACAATCTGTATTTTCTTCTTTACATCACCTAGTTCAGTACCTTGAAGAAAGTACATTCAATATTTATTGAATGAATGTAACTACTTTCCCTCTTTCTTAAACATACTATAATTTATCAGAATTATAGATTATAAGTAATAATTATCCAATCAAAATAATACATAAAAAGACTCTTATATGCAAAATGTGGCTATTGTTGCATTGTCTAAATTTTATTTTGAGCCATGGATATTGTTTATTCCTTTGCCACATCTTGGGAGATGGTGACAATGAAAGCTGTCTCCTATTTTCTGAGAGATAAAGCTACCAAACATCATGCCATTTTTTAGTCAGCATTAAATAAAATAGGTTTCTCCTTACAGAAGCATAACCATAGGTCAGCAAAATATACAGAAGGGCAGGAAAAAGAGATGGAGTAGCTAAGTCTTTCACTGAAGGTAGTATCAGAATCTGTCATGTTTTGAAGAGCAAAAAATGAAGAATTTTAAGTTGAGGGTTTAAAAGCATGATGTGGAGAGCCCTGGCTGGTTAGAGCGTCCACCCACAGACCAAATAGTCATGAGTTCAATTTCAGTCAAGGGCATGTACCTCAGTTACAGTTCAGTCCCTGGCTGTGGTTGGGATAGTACGGGAGCAGCCAGTCTCTCTCACATCGACGTTTCTTTCTCTTTCTTTCTCTTTCTCTTTCTCTTTCTCTCTTCCACTCTATCTGAAGATAAATGGACAAAATATCCTCAAGTGAGGATTAAAACAAAAAAAGTATGATGTGGTGAGAGTCACAATCAACACTGGAAGAACCAGACTGAAAAAGGTAAGAACTAGTCATCAAAAATACTAAGTTTCGCCCTGGCCGGTTTGGCTCAGCGGTTGGAGCGTCGGCCTGCGGTATAGAGAGACCCGGGTTCAGTTCCCGCTAAGGGCACATACCTCGGTTGCAGTTTGTCCCTGGCCCTGGTTGGTCGTGCGGGTAGCAGCCACTCGATGTGTCCCTTCACATCGATGTTTCTCTCTCTCTCTCTTCCTCTCTCTCCCTCCCGCTCTATCTGAACAAAAAATGGAAAAATGTCCTCGAGTGAGGATAAAAAAAAAAAAAAAAAATACTAAGTTTCAAGCTAAGCCCAGGGATGCTTATTCAGGTTGGAGCACTTTGAATGTGAAAAACGTTAACATCATTCTAGAAAGAAACACACAGGCAAAAAAGACAAAGTATTGTATATAAAAGATCAAGCAAGATGGCAGAAACACAAAAAACAGTGGAATCTGGCCACAGAAAAACAGAGCAGGTAGGTGCCTGGTTGGTGTAGCTCAGTGGACTGAGCATTGTCCCATGGACTGAGAAGTCCCGGTTCAATTCCCTGTCAGGGCACATGCCTGGGTTGCAGGCTCAATTCCCAGTAGGGGGCACGCAGCAGGCAACCAATTGATGTATCTCACATCAATGTTTCTATTTCTCTCTCCCTTCCTCTCTAAAAATTAATAAAAAGTATGTTTAAGAAAGAGCAGGAAATTCATTATCTTAGCAATTACATAGTTAAGTGAGAACCAATGACAAAATGGTTTCAAAAAAAAAAAAAAACCGCACTGAGCTAGAAACCCTGAGCATCTCTTTTCAATCACCCTGACCTAAAAAGTCTACAAAGCCAAACTGAAAAGAAGAAATGGCTAAGTAGTTATGTATATCTGAACAATGCACTAAAATCTTCCTAGATAAACTAGGAAAATAAAATCTATTGCAACCAGGTTTGCTCAATTTCAATGGACATTAACTGTCTTTTCTTCAATAAACTATGAGGGCATAAATGTAGTAATGAGATTCTTTGCTCAAGGAATTTCAACTTGGAAGAGTCCATTAAAAACCAGCTCTAACAGCCAACTTTACTCATCTATTTAAAAATTATATACTGCTACCCTGGCAGGTGTGGGTGGCTCAGTTGGTTGGGGCATCATTCCATACAATGAAAGGTTCAATTCCCTGTTAGTGCACATACCCAGGTTACAGGTTCAATCCCCAGATAGGGTACTTACAGAAGGCAACTAATCAATGTTTCTCCCTCACATCAATGTTTCTCTTTCTCTCTCTCTCCCTCTCCCTCTCCCTCTCCCTCTCCCTCTCTCTCTCCCTCTCCCATCCTCTCTAAAACCAATTTTCAAAAATCCTTGGATGAGAATTTTTTTAAAAAAGGGAAAAATTATTTTAAAAGTATTTATTGCCCATCTACTTCATGTTAACAAGTTTCAGGTACAGGCACAAAAGCTCTTTCCATACAGTTTATATTCTAGAAGGGATAGACAAGAAAAATAAATGAAATAATTCAGACAGTGTTGTTTTATAAAGAATACCCAAAAAAGGTTAAAGGGAGAGTATTAACTGAAGAAAGGAGTGATTTTTACACAGTATCAAGGCAGGCTTCTTTGAAATGTAAATGTTCATTTTAAGAGCTTTCCAGACCCTTGTCAGAAATGAGCTTGGCATTTGAAAGTAAAAGAAATTGATGTGGTGGGAAGCTGGTGATGGAGAGATTAAGAGGAAAGAGGTTCAGAGATGGACTCAGATACGAGGCTCTGTGGTGTTAGGGGAGAAATGTATTGAGGCAAGAACAACGGAAGATGAGGAAATAGAGACAGAGACTACCAACAACTCTTTAAACTTATGCTGTCTGAGAAGCAAACATAGTTCAGCAGCTGAAGGGACACATGACATCAAAGAGTAGTTTAAGATGGACACACAGTACAGCATATTGGAGTGCTGATGTCAATAATCCAGCAGAGAGGAAGAACATGGTAACATAGGAGAGAAACAATAACTGTAGGGGCAATATTTTCAGGAGATGAGAGGAAATGAAATCCAGGACATAAGTATAGAAAGTGGATTTTGGCCCTGTCCATTGAGGCTCTGTTGGTTGAGCACCATCCAGTGCACTGAAAGGTCACCAGTTAGATTCCCAGTCAGGGCACATGCCCAGGCTGCAGGTTGGATCCAGGTTGAGGAATGGGTGGGAACAACAACTGATGACTGTTTTTCTTTCTCTCTCTCCCTCCCTCCCTCCCTGTCCTTTCCTCTCTCTGAAATCAATAAAAACATTTTTTTTTAAATCATGAAATTGGATTTTGCCAGAAATAGAGATGCTTTATTTATTTTAATAAGAAAAGTAGCAGAGTAGGTACAGATACAGGTAGGCTAATTAATTTAGTGATAGAAAGAAGAAAAAACTGTCCTGTGATATCTTTCATTTTCTCAATAAAGACAAGGTCTAAAAGAAGAAGGTAAAGGAAGACAGGGAAAGGGAGGTTTAAATTGGAGCTGTAAGGAAAGAGAAAAAGGTTTGAAAAACTGGTATTCAAGGTAGACATATTAGGGAATTGCAGAACTATTGACAGTATAGAGAGTGTACATTTGAAATTGAGATTACTGTATATGCTTAAAATGAGACCAGTCGGCAAGGTTATCTCCATTTTTCTCCACCCATGTTCAGCTCTGAGGTACAACAAACAAGTTGGTGGCCAAGTTGGATTTAATCAGTGTTAAATTTTGCCAACTTAGTAAAACAAAAAATACAGAAGCAAGGAAATTAAAGGATGTTTGCAATGGAGTAACTACAAGATGAACCACTAAATCTAAACTGAGCAAGGAGGGAAGAAGACACAGAAGCTTCACAAAGCATGTCTTATACCAAGTGCTCTGTAAACTCAACAACAAAAACCATGAGTTCTATACTATGTATACCTCGCCACAGACTATAGTGTAAGCCTGTGCTGACTGATTAAGAGTATTCCCCATATTTCAGAACTCCAAATGACACAACCCATCAGATTTTTTCTAAAGATCTCAAAAGAAAAATAAATCTACGGTTGAAACTTTTTAGTTCTAAAGAGCAGTTGACTGGGTTCCCATGATATTTCTATATAAACAAAGATTAATTGTTGCACATCAATCAAAGAAAAATTATGGCAATAAAAAGTAAACTTAACCAAAATTAATTCACTTTATATTGACCCGGGCCCCAAGGCTAAGGCGACTAGATTCCATGCTTATGTAAACCTCTTGGCTAAGGCGACTAAATAACTCCATTTTTATCATCAATGGCCTTTCCTCAATATTTTTCCAATAATAGGTTAATTACTCCTAGAAGTAAAGGAATTTTGCCTAAGATTATAGTTGCCCCACGTGCTGGGAGGCATTTGCAGTTTCCCAGTACCGGTAATTGCAGACATTTGCAGGTATTCCTGAGCCCAGTGAATAATGCTAATTTTGAATTCGGTAATCGCTGCCACGCCCACTATTATACAGGTCCTCCAAGGGAGGGGGCAAAAGGGAGGATGGGCTTCTGTTTCTAAAATCAGATGAGCAAGAAGAATCATTGCTGCTGATCTGAGGGGAGACTGTGCACTCCACAGTCTGCTGGCGAGAATAAAGCACTCCTTTACAATTTGTCTGTGCGTCTCTGGTTATCTCGCTGACACATTATAACAATATGAGAAAATAAAGCCCAATTACTTCAGTGCATCCTACCTTAGAACAACTCCCCTGACCCACAGAATTAAAACTACTGCATTTTCAGGCTCTAGGCTCAGCACTGCCAACTAGTGAATTGGAAGTTTGACACAACTGCTAACTATAGCCTCATTAAAAGAATTTAAAATAATGCTAGAAGTTATCTGACCATCTGCTAGAATACTTAGTTTATATTAATTACTGCAAATCATTCATCTTCCCTATTATATTCTTTCCATATTTTAAATAATGTCAAGAAAACCCTAGAGAAGACAAAACATACTTTTCGTAGGTTATGTTCATATAAAAATCACCAATATCTTTTATACTTACTCATTTTAAACTATTCTTTTCCCTATAGCCAAATACATGATTTAGTCAGGTCAGTTCAGGGATGAGGGGAGCAGCTGATTGCTCTTTCTCTTCCCCCCCTCCCTAAAATCAATAAAAATATATCCTAGAGTGAGAATTTAAAAAGGAAGGATAGAAGGAAGGGAGGGAGGGAGGGAGGGTCGGTCCAGGTAGCATGTTAAGGAAGAAAAGAGATAAAAGGTTTGGTTCCCTATCTGTGTTTCTACTCAAGGTACCAAACAGAACAAACCTTTAGCAAAGAATTAAAATAGCTTCCTTATTTATAATATGAGATTCTACTAAAGTTTTCTCTCTGCTCCAAAAATTCTATTCCTAATCAGTGTTTTGGTCTTCCCTCTTTCAAAGGTCTTTTTGAAAGAAGGTGCTAAAATTTTTAAGTCATAAAAATATTACATATTTTCTTTCTCTGGGTTATGTCAACATAAGAAACAATAAAAAACTGTAGAGAATTTTTGTGCCTTTATTTGAGCCAAACTGTCGACAATTATTGGGAAACAAAATCTCACTGGATTGCGAAAATGCTCCAGAGAATGGCAGTTATGTGCACCTTATTTTATACATTACAATCAAGAGAGGACATAAGTGAGTTATATGAAATCCACTGGTAATAGATAGCGAGGTAAAAGAAAGCAAGTGGGGGAAGCCTCTGGGATTGGACAGAAAGTAAAATGATAGACACAGACTCCTTTTACACAGGTGAATACAGGATAGTTAACAGTCAACAGCTATCATAACAATAACAATGAGGGAATCTGTGGTCTCCCCTCTGGTGCTGTGCCTATACTCTGAGGGGTCCAGAAAAAGGAAATTACTTTTACATTCCAAAGGTATATTATTGTAGATGCAAAAAGACAATAAGGAAAAATACTGCCTTAGGACATGACAATCTGCCATAAACTGCTTTTAGTTAAAATGTTTTCATTTCAGACCATCCTTTGTGAGGTCTCTGAGTTTGTAAGGCCATTAAGCAGGCCTTCCCTGAGCTTGTCAGGTTTAGTGTGTGGTCCTTCATCCACAGTTACAATTAACAGAAACGCTTGGGGGAGGGGAGACAAAAGATGATTATTTTTTCAGAAAAAACTAGGCCAACTAAGCTAATTATTGGTGATACTCTCCATCCTATGCAACTCTTTGTTTCACCTTCACTCGTCTCAAACCTGTTATTTTTCTTTTTTAAATTTACTTATGTATTTTTGTTACAGATGTCCCTCCTTTTTCCCCCATTGACTCCCTCCTCCCGGCTCCTGTCCTGTCCCACCTCCCTCACCTTCACAGTATTGTTATGTGTCCATTGGTTATGCACATATGCATATAAATTCTTTGGTTTATTATCTTCCCACCCTCCTACCCATCCTCCCACTGAGGTTTGTCAGTCTCTTCCCTACTTCCAGGTCTCTGTCAAACCCATTCTCCTTTACTTCTTCTTTCTCCAAGCCTCAGGCATAGTAGTGGAATCTGCAGATCTGAATGCCTCCTGCAGGACTTTGAGATTACTGAACGCAGACCCAGAATTTATTTGGAAAAATGGGAGCTAACAGTTTGCTAATCCAAAAGTTCTTGTATTTTGAGTTCCATCACCAAACTCAGTGTCTAGTGTCTAGTAAATAGACACCTAATTTAACTCCTCTATATAAGTTATTATACCAGTGATTTCTTTTTAGAAATGCAAAATGTCAGCTCCCATCCAGACCTACTGAATCAGAAACTCTAGGAGTGAGGACCTGAAGTCCGTTTTTAAAAGCCCTCCAGGGTGAAATCCTGATGCACACTCAGTGTTGAGAATCGCTCCATTAAACATGCTGAGAAATCACCTTCTTGTCCATTAATGCTGGTAGCAAACAAGCAAGAAATTCTGATTTTTCTCAGCTGCCACCACTTACAAATGATTGGGCCCACATGATGCTATCAATCACTTAATTTCTGTCTCCAGCCTGTACACAGATAAACTTTAGAGTCAAATAACTTGAGTTCAACTTACGGATCTTAGAATTAACAGCTATGTGACCTTATACATGTAATTAAACTCAGAGACTCAGTTCCCTCATCTGTAAACTAGGAAGAATATCACATACCTCTATGAATAACAGATCGCTTACAGAAAGGTGCCTGGCACACAGCAACCTTCAACAAATTTAAGATCTTTTTCCTTTCTTCCCTACTACTTGAACCAAGTCGCTGCTACTTTATACAGGCAATGCTCCTAAAGAAGATAGCACTCTGGCACTCCTTTGAGAAATGTCACCAATGCCTCCTATACAGAAAAGCTCTCCAATGAGGGTTTTTTTTTTTTGTAAAAAATATCACAGGATAGAAATGAAGTGTTCAAGTCCTGCAGAATCATATACCAAACAGCAGTTCTAAAAGGGTAATCCAAAAGCTAGTGGGAAACATCATATAAAAGTGTGTACCTTTTACAACTTAAAATGATTGGCATTAAACAGAACATAGACAACTTTCTCTGAAATGGCCAAAATAAACCAACGGTAAATGGACATAAATGCTACATTTGGAGAGAGGGGGTTAGCATTAGAAAATGCAATAGACTGGAATGCATGACCCATATTAATGTGGTCCAGGCATTCAAATTCAAATTCCTTAGATTTTCTGGGGCAGCCTCAGTGTCCAATTCTCCATCCCAATGTTGTCCCCATACATGTTCTGATTTTTGGTTCTAAAAAATATAGTCACCAGGTGAACCAAAAATATAACAAACAAAAACTGCCATGCATGAAACTTAAAACCTGGAAAGTATCACTTTTTTTTTTTAAGTTTATAATTTTGAGGTGACTTTATCAGAAACAATTCCCAGTTTCAGCTCCTCACTCCCTCTGTTTAATACTAAGTCTCACACTAAAATGTTATTAAAATGTTTAGCTTTACCTCCTTAACCATTAGCCCTTTTCATGGGGATGAAAATAGATCAGTGCATTTGATATGTTATTATACTCCATTATTTCGCACAGTAACGAAGCTAAGGGCATTAATTCAATTGGCACTTTCAGCTTTAATTCTTACTCCTCCCGCTGGTATCTAAGATGGGAGAGCCCCCTATTTTTGCTATTCTGTTAGGGTAGCCAACAATCCAATCTGTAGGGCTTAAGTGCAATTTAAACGTTCGCACCTTTTTAAGGGGGCTCCCTCCACCCCCCTGGAAACTCGGAAAAGGAAAGCCAGCCCTAAATTGAATGGCACCATGCTAGGAGCTGCTAAACTTCAAACTTTGTGCCTTGCTCTCCGGAGCTTGCATTCCAGCAACGGTTCCTGAACGCACCAACCTAACAACTCCTATACAAGACAGTATGATAATGTCAGGGTCCCTCACTTTTAACAGTCTACACTGTCCCCTTCACTCCACTCAGCAGGACATACTTCCTCCCGCCACCCCCGGAACTCCAAAGCGAAAGGAGCCTCTCCTTTGGCCACCTTTAACCACCTCCTCCCAGCACTACTGACCAACAGTGTTCCCGGTCGCCAAGCGAGGGTCCCAAGCGAGGCCGGACGCGAGGGCGGCTCGAGTCTCCGCGTCCCACGACGCTCCAGAAGTCGCGGCCGGGGGCCTGGCTCTCCTCGGAGCCCTTCGGCCCGGCTCCACACTCCAAATCCCCTGTTCCTGCCCGGTGCCCGCTGGTCCCGGCACCTCTTCCTCAAACCGGGAACCAGGAGCCAGCCCACACCCAGGGGCGGGCTCAGGCGCAGGCCGAGCCGCTTAGTCCCGGCTGTTGCCCACCGCCCGGGCCGCCCCGAGACTCGCGCCCGGGCAATGGCGGGGAAGCGCCGGGGGACCTGACCCCGGAGCCCGCTCCTCTCGGCAGGGCAGGACTTACCTTCGTACTGCAGGTCCACTAGGACAAGCAGGAAGGGAAACACCGAGCCCAGTCGGCTGGTCACAGAGCCCGGGGCCACCATGTCCGAGGGCGCGGCGGAGAGAAGAAACAACAGTGCGGGGCCCAGCAGTCCCCGCTGGCGCTCAGGCTGCAGCTGCGCCCGCCCGCCGTCGGCTCTCGCTCAGGCCTAAGCGGCAGCTCGCGCCCACCAGAGGAAGGCAGCGGTGGGCGGGGCCCGGGCGCCGCTACGCCCCAAGCGCCGCGCTGCCCAATCGCCTTTTTCCTAGAGGCTCTTTTACCGGGCTTGCCGGGATCGTGGTTCGCGCTGATAGGCTGCAGAGGCCATCGCCCCGCCCCGTCTGTGATAGGATAACGTGGAAGCACGAGACGAGACTGCGTCCACGGTTTGCGGAGCTGTCAGGGTGCTCAGGACTGCCGGGGCTGGCGGGAGGGAGGCAGCCAGGGAGGCATCCGGGGAGTGTGGGTGGCGGCCGCCGAGGCCGCATGCGCAGGCTGTGAAAGCCTTTTTGGGTCGGTCCCGGCTCACTGGGTTAGCGAGGAGGAGAACGTCAGCAAAGCGAGGTTTTCCCGGTGTGCTGTTTGGAGAGGAAGGTAAGGCCGCGGTGTCCGGGATGAAAAGGCGAAACCTGGTTCCAGAAAGGCTGAGGGGAGCTTTAACGCGCCTAGAATGGAGGTCTCGGAATGGACTGGTAAACACGAAGAATCATAGAATCTGCTTCGTCTTGCTGAGCGTCTACAGACTGAACTTTCAGGAAAGCTCTAGTGAAACGGTCAGGAGAAGCCGGGTGACCTGATGGAGACCGAAGCATTTCAGGGACAACCGGAGAAAAGTGCAGTAGTGATCTAAGGCACTAAATGAGAATGGCTTGGAAGTGTGGGAGCCCTCCCCCACACCCTGACTGTCCAGCAGACCGGAATCCTGGAAGATAATGTGAAGAAGAAACTAGGGAGGCGCAGCAGCTTAGAGAGCAAGGGGCTCTTGAGAGTGCAGCCAACGTCCGCTATAAGGTGGGGAAAGAGACCTTAGAAGGGATCTTTCATCTTGTGCTCATCAGAGGAGACTCAACAAAAGAGATAAGAACTTGAACAGATAAAGTTGAAGTTACTTCGGCATTGTGTTTGTTCACAGCCTTTTCCTCTGGCGTCTCCAACACACACACTATATACCAGAGGTATTTTACTTGGGGTAAAACAGTAATGCTTTTCTGTATTAAACATTGTCAAGTGCAAACTTATCACTTTACCAATGAGTATGTATTTGCTACTTCACACTTTGGAAGAAATGGATTATAAATAGCTTAGTGAATTCGTGATTTTTCGAAGCTACAGTAAGGAAAGTAAAAGCAGAAAGGCTTCTTTTCCAAAGGTAGATTGTTTCGAAGGGGGAAAAAACGAGTCCCTGATTAATTGTGGTGTAAAGCAATATAATATAATGTGAAGTATATAGAATTCAGATCCAGGAAATGTAATCTCATACCATGGCTATTATCTCAATTATCTTCATGTGTAAAGTGAGTATGTCTGATTGCTTCAAAGGTTTGTTTTGAGGTTTCATGAAGTGTAAAGGTTCTTGTAAATTATGAAGTGTTAGACAAATGGTACTCATCCTTCTAACAATAATGAAGAAACAAATATATATATTTGTCCTTTCCTTTTGACATCACAAGATGGTGTTAGTGACAAAAATGACAGATGATTTTAATGTCCACAGGTAGTTAGTGAAGATATCATCCAAATGCTGCACTGTGGTCAAGGCAGCCAACAAAATACTGAATCTAGTGAGGAAAGAGTTTTGTAAACAACTAAACTATGAGTCATCACCCCAATGCTGCCTATGATTCTGGTCTTAAGAATAAAAACAGAGCTAAAGAAGTTCTAAAAATGGAAATTAGGCAATTAAAAGGGAGTTTTAAACTTACTCTTTTAAAAACAGGAAGTCATGAGAGGGTTTTAAGCAGAAGTCTGGCATTACTGGATTTAGATTTAAAACAGATCACTCTGGCTGCTGTACGAAAAATAGATTGTGAAGGGATCAGCAGTGTGTCCAGTTAGAAGGCTATTGCAGTAGGCCAGGTGAAAGATGATAGTAGCTTGACTTATGATGGTAACTGTTGAGATGGGGATGGAGAGAAGCAAACAAATGTGGCATGTATTTTGGTACTGATACATGGGAGTAGGACCAAGTGAGTTAATCAGGTTACTGCCATTCAGTTAATTACCCTTTAATTGCAATATAAAAGTATAGCCTAAAATATTTTTGATAGCTGTTTAGGCTCTGGAAAGACCAACTGGCAAAAGGACATACTAAGAAAGAGAAAAGCAAAGTACAGCTTCAGCAAAATGTAGGAGATTGTTAAAACTCCAATCCCCCAAATAGGAGGGATGCCAATCAGTAGTAGAATCAGAGAGAGGATGCCTGCTAATGTATATCTCAGAAAAAGTCAACAAAATACTTCTCCAAGGTTAGAGACATATCCTGTAGTGAAAAACCCAAATACCTTGTTTGCAACAAGGAGAATGACGGGCACTGCTTGGTGACAGAAGCTACTTAAGACACACTTTGGTTCCAAGAAGCAAAAGAGGAAGAGAAAAACTTGACATGACAAACCGCCTATCTCCCTTTGCACAGGAGAAATAAAAGCTAGACTAACTTGTACAAAAACTTAGATCAGAAGGAAAAGTATGGCTAGTGTGGAACACAGCCCGATTTCTTCCTTTATGCAAACTTCATACAAAAGGAGTTTTAGGAGAAAGTATCTGTATTCAATGATAAGTAATTAAAAAGGACAGATTGAATGTCCAATGGCACGTGAAAAAGTTCTCAACCTGATTTGTCACCAGGAAAATGCAAATTGAGACAATAATGAATCATCATCGCTACACACCCTCTAGAATGGCTTATATTGAAAAACGATTGACAATCAAGTGTTGCAAGCATTTGGAACAACTGTAACTCTCATACAGTGCTGGTGGGAGTGTGATATGGTACAACCACTTTGGAAAATTGTCAGTAATATGTTCAAAAGTTAAATCTATATTTATTTGATGGCCTAATAGTTCCACTCTGAGGTATTGATTTTAACACTTTTTTTTTTATCCCCACCTGAGGACATTTTCCCATTTTTATTCAGATAGAGTGGGAAGGCGAGAGAGAGAGAGAGAGAGAGAAAGAGAGAGAGAGAGTGAGACATCGACGTGAAAGGGACACATCGAGTGGCTGCCACCCGCACAAGCCGGGGACAAACTGCAACGTGCCCTTAGCTAGAACTGAACCCAGATCTCTCTGGACCACAGGCCGAGGCTCTAACTGCTGAGCCAAACTGGCCAGGACTCAGGTATTGATTTTAGAGAAATGAAAACATATGTCCATAAAAGGCCTGTATAATAGTGTACAGAGCAGCTTCCTTTATAATAGTCACAAATTGAAAACTCTTCATTCTCTACAAACAGAAGCATATTTTTTTTAAACTGTGATGGGGGCAGGGTGGAGGACAAATGGTGAGGGGGGAAGAAATGGGGGACATCTGTACTTAGAATGAATAATAAAAAAATTCAATGAAAGTAACATTCATACAATCATTTTTAAAATGTAAACATAAAACACTATGCAATGTAACAAAAGCATGCATATACTTAATACTGAACTTTACACTTAAAAATGACTAAACTGGTAAACTTTTTTATGTATGTTTTACTACAATTAAAAAATAATAAAAATATGTACTAATAATTCCATTTACATAAAGAATTTCAAGAACACTAATCAGTAGTGACAGAAGTCAGAATAGAAGTTACCTCTGGGTAGGGAGTATTATTTATGAAGCAAATAAGGGAACTTTTCTATTGGAAATGTTCTATATTTTAATCTGGGTAATGGATCACAGATGATTATATCTGCATGTGTTATATGTGTGTATATATATATATCATGTACAACTTGTATTTAGCACCTTCCTGTATATGTGCAATATATCAATAGAACAAAGCAGATAAAGAGCTTGGAAAAGAAATGGGGAGATAAAAATGAGATGAATTGAAACCTGACAGAACTCAGGCAAGATGTGGAAGGGAAAAAAAGCCATTACAATAATGAAGGTCAAGTTGGAAATGGAAATCATGCTAACACCTGGTAAGATAACTAGGGGAGGTATAGGACTGAGAAAAGTAAGCAAAATGTTACAAAACATTAAAATGTGAGTGGTGGCTACCTGGGTGTGTTAACTTTGTGAAAACTCAATTGAGCTAAACATTTCGGTTTTTTTTTAAACATCTGGAACCTGCTTTATTAACCGTCTTTTTGCTTAAACATTTAGTATTTGTGTGGTTTTCTATATGTATAATATACTTTAAATAAAAATATTTATTAAAACAAGGATTGACAGAAAAATAATGTGGAAGATAGGCAAACAATATTCAAGTACTCTCATGTTTCAGAGTTTCCAAAGAGGAAATTGAAACGAGGATAAATATATCAAAATATAATATAAGAAATATTTCCAAGAATAAAAGATGACTTGAATCTGTACATTAAAAGAACACTCTTTTTACCGGGAAAATTTCTCAAAACTGTCAAATCTTGAGACATATCCAGATAAAATTAAATTTTCTGAATTCTAAAGAAAAAGAAATAATACTATGGACAGCCAGACAAAAAGTTCAAGTCATTTATAAGAGGAAATAAATTTAAGATGGGTAAATCATTTATAAACATTCAATACTATAAGACAGTTGAGCAAAATTTATTTAAGAACAAAGGCCACAGGTCAGCAATTCTGGATATGCAAGAATACTGGAATATTGTTCTGATGAGTCATTCCTGAAGAAATTTTTTCTGGATTCATGTATCATATTTGCCTCTAAGAAAAATAGTCTAGTGGGGTTGTGCCATCTTTATCACAATCCTAAATGTCTAGTCCTCCCCCAGATCGGGTTGGATTAATAATTGTCAGAACCCCAATTATAATAGTTGATATAATTATAGAAATTTAATTTTAAAAGAAACATTTTTACACACATCACTTGTTTTTTCTACTTTTTAATTTTAACATAATTTTACACTTAAATTTTATAAGGATATTCTCCACGCAGATGCCTGTATTGAGGATACTGTGGAAACTGCGGCACCCATTTTCTACCACAAGGAGGCAGAAGGTTGTTGCAGAGAGTGGGAAGAAGTTTGGGAAGAAGCTTCATGGAGCTGCCACACAGACCCACACTGCCTCCTTCTGCCCTTCCTTTAAGTAGCACAAATGTATATCCCATTGAAAAGCA
This sequence comes from Molossus molossus, assembly GCF_014108415.1. Classification (NCBI taxonomy): domain Eukaryota; kingdom Metazoa; phylum Chordata; class Mammalia; order Chiroptera; family Molossidae; genus Molossus; species Molossus molossus. Next base: position 46,419,901 of record NW_023425403.1, on the reverse strand, counting down.
AGTTACAAAGCTAGTACAAAATATCTTCTTGGACCCTTCATAAAGTCCCCAATTTGCTTTATTGCTATACTGTATTTCCTTTATCATTCTCTCACTTTCTCTGTTTCTCTCTCTCAGTGTCTGTCTGTCTGCTCATTTATTTTGAAGTTGCAGGTTTGGTGCCCTATATCCCTAAATACTTTGGTGTATATTTCCAAAAAACAAAATATTCTCATGCAATACCACAATACAACTGTCAAATTTGGGGAAATAATATTGATACAATAATCGATTCTCATGGTATCAGATTTTATTAAAATTTTGCCATTTATCCCAATAATGTCCTTAATAAAGGGTGAAAATTCAAGATCATGAATTCTATTCAGTTGTCATATTTCTTAAATTCCCTTAATTTGAAAAAATACCTCAGTCTTTCCTTGTCTTTCATGGCCATTTTTGATGAGTATAGGCCAGTTATTTTGGAAAATGTCTCTCAGTACGGGTTTGCAAATCACATTGCTTTTTTTTTTTTTGCATTTAATATTCTATAAAAAATAAACATTTTCATTTTCTTAATGAATTTTAAATAATTTTAACACATTGGGATACATTGAGTTCCTAGATCCTTTTAATTCAGCAAGCACAGAATGCCTTCTCAGTGGACTCGTTCCGTGTCCCAAAACAGCAGTTCATGTAATTTTGTCTTTCCCCAAGCTATCCTTGGCATTTCCCAAGTGTTTTGTTTTTATCAGATCTTTATCCAGTGTTCCATTGGCTTTATTACTGTCCCCTCTATGTCCCCTGTCTGATCTAAAAGGGCAGCCTGATATGTCTATCCATCTTGTTCCACACAGCTAAAACAAACAAACAAAAACTGCATTCGTTATAAAGCTTTTTTCCTGGAAAACTAAGAGGCAGAGCAAAACATTTACACCCCAAAGAAAGAAAATACAGCCCTGGCCGGTTTGGCTCAGCGGTTAGAGCGCCCGCCTGCGGTTCGGAGAGACCCGGGTTCGGTTCCCGCTAAGGGCATGTACCTTGGTTGCAGTTTGTCCCCGGCCCTGGTTGGTCGTGCGGGTGGCAGCCACTTGATGTGTCCCTTTCACATCGATGTTTCTCTGTCTCTCTCTTCCTCTCTCTCCCTCCCACTCTGTCTGTACAAAAAATGGAAAAATGTCCTCGGGTGAGGATAAAAAAAAAAAAAAAAAGAAAGAAAGAAAATACATAAAGCTAGACATGCTGAAGTATTTTGAGCAGTATCCTTATTTTTTCATAACTAAAGTCTAGCCATAGAGTGGTTTGGCTGTTGAAAGTTGTTCATAAAACAATACCGGTTGCCTCACTTTGCCTTAGTGCTATCTGGATGAGTTGCCACATCAAGCTGCTCAAATTTTTAGCCAGAGGTAGTTTCAAGTTGACACCAAGCAAATTTCTAAATCATATTTTTTTTTTGTAGATCCCAAGTAGTTCTTAATATCTCTGATCTATCTTATAGTTCTATAGCAGATTTTAGTATTATTCCTTATTATTTGCTCCCTTAAAAAAAGATTTTCAGCCCAGCCCATGTGGCTCCGTGATTGAGTGTGGACCCATGCACTAAGAGGTCATCTGTTGGATTCCTGGTCAGGGCACATGCCTAGGTTTCAGACTCATTCCTCAGTAGGGGGCATGCAGGAGACAGCTGATCAATGTTTCTATCTCTCCCTCTCCCTAACTTTCTAAAAATCAATAAAACATTTTTTAAAAAAATTTTCCCTTTATTAATTTTAGAGAGAGAGGAAAGGAGAGGGAGAAAGAGAGAGAAACATCAATGAGAGAGAACATTGATTGGCCACCTCCTGCATGCCCCCCACTGGGGATTTGACCCACAATCTGGGCATGTGCCCTGACCAGGAATCGAACCGGCAACCTCCTGGTGCATGGGTCAACGCTCAACCACAGATCCACACTGGCTGGGCAATAAAACATTAAAAAGGATTTACATTTCTGGCTTTAGCCCTGTGAGTTTCAGTGACTTGCTTTGGGAGGAATATACTTCCTGCCTCTATTCACATTGGGTTTGAGCATGTGATTTGCTTTGGCTAATTGAATGTGAGTAAAAGCAATGTACTTCCCAGCAGAAATATCAATTGACAATGTTATGATGCAGCTATTCTGCCAGAAGAAAAGAATGTCCCAGAGAGAGGAGGTTTATTTTATCTGGGTCCTGTAAAGAGACCACATGGTCAAGTCACAACAAACATACAATAACTGATGTAAAACATAAACAATAGACCTTTCTATCACAAAAGCAATGAATTTGGGGGCTGTATGTTACTTCATCATAATCTGATACAATTTCTGGAACTATATTAGTTCCTGAAATCCATCTTGCCCACTTAGAATAAAGACTTGGTGTGTCTACTTGAGAGAGAGAGAGAGAGAGAGAGAGAGAGAGAGAGAGAGAGAGAGACTTTCAAAGGAATTAGGGCCAGGGATCAGGGCCAATTCTTGAACCCTGCCTCCCCTATCATTACAAGGAAGGATAAAATTAGAAGGCAGGAGAACTAGAGAGGATGAGGACATTCCTATGAAAATAATTTCTCTCCTTTTCTAAACAACATTGACTGTCCTGTTTTGTGGAGTTAGTAGGATTCTAGAATCTGGATGAAGGGAAGCTAAGATCCCAGACTCTGGATGAAGAAGCTATAGGTGAGGAGGAAAAGAATCTACCTGACAGAAGGAAATACTGATTATTCAAAGGGATATAAAGGTGCTATCCTTTCCTCTGCCTTGTCTTTATCTTCAAATCTTGAACCTTTAGTTTTGGGAGAGAGAACATTTTAAACAAAAGCATTGGATACCTTTCTTAAAGGCCAGGTCATAGAGTGGGTGGCAAAGGGGGAGAGTTGGTGGTGTTCATACTTGACATCTGTTATTCATCTGCTCAGAAATCCTCCTCTTGGGAACTATAACTCCCTGCATGCAGTTTTGTTGGGTGCTCTACCACTGACAGGTATCTCCATCACAGTCCCTTTTGCTGCCACCACCACCATAAGGGCCCGTCAGAAACATGACCCACACTAGGTCCATCACATTCTCTTTCACAGGAACTTGAATCTTGAGTAGCATTGCAAAAGGCTGAAGAAAATACATGGGACTGAATTATCTTTGTGGCAGTGAGATTCCAGAGAATGATGCCAGTCATGATGCCTGGTTGTTCAATTTCTCCTTTGATATTGTGAGCTATCCAATATCCTTTCAATAACCCAATCAATTTAAGTTAACAGAATCGGGTTCCGTTGTTGACAAGCAAAAAACCTTAACTAATATAGAAATCAGTACTTGAAATGGGCACCCTTGGAGAAATGTGGGGTATTGAAATTCATTATTTGGCCCATATAAGGCAAAAGAGGCTCCATTAACAGTTGACCACTGTGGTGGGGCTCTGGGAGCTCAGTAGTTGTTGCCACTGACCAATTTAAAGGGATGAAGAATGCTGGACAAGTAGGCATAGTGATCAAAGTTTTTCACCTAATTTAAAAGAAGAGAACAAGATCAATTCTCAAAATTTTATCTTGGCAATAACCAGTTCTTTCTGTGACATTGATGGGAAAAAAAAAAAAATCTGTTCCTATCTAGACCTGTAAGACTGAGAACATAAAAAAAAAAAAAACAACCAGAAACTGATTTTGTGAGTTAGGTTCACAGAGTTTTATATGAAGATGAGAGAACTGATCAGAAGACAGTGGATCCAGACAAGTGCAAATGGCAATATTTAATAGGATTTGTAATACTGAATGCAGTGGTTCTCAAAGTGGGATATCCAGACAGTGTCATCACCTGGAGACATACCCCAGCCCAGATTTGCTTAACTTGAAACTAGGGGTGGACACAGCTATCTGTGTTTTACCAAGTCTTCCAGGGGACTCTGAGGAAAATTTGAGAGCAATTGACATAGAGGATCTGAAGTCCTCAAACCATCATGAATTAATTCCTCACTCTGCTTTCTTTGGCTGAGAAAGTTTTGTCACCTTTGCACAAGAGAACTGACAATTTCCCTCTCAGGAGACAAGTGACACTGTTGCTATGGCAACCAGAGTACAAATTTAGCATGGCCTTGGGGGTATGGGTGTTGGCATGAGGCAATCCTGGATATTGGTACAGAAGAGTTAGAAATCCAGAAGTTGTAGGAATTTTTAATTTTATATCACCCCCAAAATTGGAAGAACGTGGAAATAGATTTTGAGGTTGCTAGGTCAAGAATCAGATCCTTATTTTGGATCAGATCAAATGTATAGTTGTGGGCACTTCCCAGTGATTGTGTATTCAGTGTGCAACAAGTTAGGGAAAAATTGTAAATTTTGTAAATTGATGTAAATATGCACTGAACTTTGTCCCCTGACAAATTATATCCTAAAAGTCAGACATCCCTTAACAAGTATAAAGGAGGGAATTCAAAGACTTCAGAAAATGGGGAATAAAGGTACAGATAGATTATGTTCATCTAGTCCAGGCATCTCTTCACATCTTTGATATAAACTTTTATTTTAGTAATAAAAAAATATAGACTGGTATGTGGTATCAGTATGGCTTTAGTGTACATGCCAAAGCCACTATAGGTAGTTTAAGCAAAAAGGCAGTTGTACCCAAAGCTTGCAAAATTATTGAAAGAGCTAAAGGAGTGTGGGGTGGCCAGCACAGCATTGGAACTGTTAAGTTCAGGACTTGGATCCTCTAATAAAAAAGCCAGTGCAGCCCTGGCTGATTTGGCTCAGTGATAGAGTGTTGGCCCGTGGACCAAAGAGTCACAGGTTCAATTCCAGTCAAGGGCACGTACCTCGGTTTTGTTTCATCCCTGGCCCTGGTCAAGGTTTTGCGGAAGGCAGCCAGTTGATGGTTTCTCTCTCTCCCCCTTTCCCTCCAACTCTATCTGAAGATAAATAGAAAAATATCCTCAGGTGAGGAGTAAAAAAGAAAGAAAGAGAAAAAAGCCAGTGCAGTCACTGCTCTCTCAATAGCCACCTGACACATTAAAAGTTGTGACTAGCCCTGGCCGGTTTGGCTCAGCTGTTAGAGCGTCAGCCTGCAATCCAGAGAGACCTGGGTTCAGTTCCCGCTAAGGGCACATACCTCGGTTGCAGTTTGTCCCCGACCCATGGCAACCACTCGATGTGTCGCTTTCACGTCGATGTTTCTCTCTCCCTCCCTCCCACTCTATCTGAACAAAAAAAATGGAAAAATGTCCTCGGGTGAGGATAAAAAAAAAGTCACTAGACATGGAGTTCAGCTGCTTCCTTTACCTTCTGACACTGATCCCCCTTGAGCTTGGTTGCCAGTAAAAAAAACAAGAGCAAGAAAGCAGCTTGTGTCTCACTTCCGGCTTTCAAATCATTCAAGAGTGTATGTAATTGTAGAAACCTATTTGCTCCCAGAATATGAGCTGGAAAGGAGTCAGGGAAGCGTGCATTTTAGCGTTCTGGCCTCTGTAGAGCAGGAAGACACATTAAATGAAAGAGGCGTGAAGGTATAAAAAACTTATTTTGTATCCACCTCTCCAGGAAAGTGACAGATTTGTTAAAAGCCCTCTCTAGACTTGGTGGCTGGGTGTAAGAGCTGCCATTGAAATGGACTCCCAGATCTCAGGGGATTGGGAGGAACTCAAGATGCCCGTGCCCATGTAGAAATTTTAACCACTTGAAGTAAATTGAGCTTGGTTATCCAAGCAGGCAGAACCACGGTCATGGCAATCAGATTCCAGTAAAAAGTCTGACCCTCCCCCTGGCCAGTTTGCCTAAGTGGTTAGAGCGTCCACCCGCGGACCAATGAGTTGGGGTTCAATTCCAGTCAAGGGCATGTACCTCGGTTGTGATTCGTTGGTCCTGGCCCTGGTTGGGGTCGTGGGGGAGGCAGCCACTCGATGTGAAAGGGACATATCTGTTTTTCTCTCTCTCCTTCACACTCTTTCTGAACAAAAATGGAAAAATGTCCTCCGGTGAGGATAAAAAAAAAAAAAGTCTGACCCTCCTGAATAGCTGGTTTTGATAAAATAGTCAGGGGGCTCCAAAGTGTGGCATTTCATCAAACCACAAGTTTTTAGCTGATGTATATAATCATTTCCACCCCACTGCGGATGCCATGAGTGAGCCACTTTTCTTGAGGGTTGCTTTAGATATTTTGTTTTGAGTTTTGTTTTTAATCTATCTGTTCAAGACAACCATCCATGGTTCAGTTGAATTATAAGTTGAGACTGCCACCAAGCCAGTTTAACTGCTTAGGCCACCAGGGCACAAAGAAAGGGGAGTTATGGTATTAGTTGCTTTGGTTTCAAAATATGTCATCAATATCTTTGATACTTATTTCCTTCAAAAGGAAAACTTAATTCCCTTCCCCTTGGGTGTGGGTCAAACTTAATGACTTGCTTCTACCAAGCACATTTTCCTCTAAGCCCTACTTTCTCTGCATCCCATATATTTTGTGGTTTCATTTAGTTAAAAATATTTTAAAATTTCTCTTGAGATTTATTCTTGGACCCATGTATTATATAGAAGTGTTCTGTTAAAACTCCAAATATTTGGGGATTTATCCAACTATCTGCTGTTGATTTTTGTGTGTGTTTAATTGCATTATGATTTGAGAATATATTTTGTATAATTTCTATTCTTTAAAAAAAAAATTTCTTTATTGATTAAAATATTTTGTTGTTGTTGTTGATTTTAGAGAGAGAGAAAGGGGGAGGGAGAGAGAGATAGAAACGAGCAAGAACATCGATTGGCCGCCTCCTGCATGCCCCCCAACTGGGGATTGGGCCCACAACCTGGGCATGAGCCATGACCAAGAATCGAACTGGTGACCTTTTGGTGCATGGGTTGACATTCAACCACTGAGCAACACCAGCCGGGCATATAATTTCTGTTCTTTTACCTTGGTTTAGGTATGTTTGATGGCCCAGAATGGTAGCTATCTTTGTGAATGTTCCAAGCCAGTTTGAAAAGAATGTGTATTTGTTGTTGTTGTATGGAGTATTCTATACATGTCAATTAGATTAGGTTGGTTGATAGTGCTATTTGAGTCAACTGTGTCTTTACTGATCTATATCAATTGTTAAAAGAGGGATGTTGAGCCCTGGCCGGTTTGGCTCAGCGGTTAGAGCATCTGCCTGCGGTCCAGAGAGACCTGGGTTCGGTTCCCACTTAAGGGCACCTACCCCTGTTGCAGTTTGTCCCTGGCCCTGGTTGGATCATGCGGGAGGCAGCCACTCGATGTGTTCCTTTCAGGTCAATGTTTCTCTCTCTTTCTCTCCCTCCCACTCTATCTGAACAAAAAGTAGAAAAATGTCCTCAGATGAGGATTAAAAAAAAAAAGAGGGATGTTGAAGCCCTGACTGGCATGGCTCATTTGGTTGGAGTGTCTTCTTGTACATCAAAATGTTGTGGGTCAGAGCATATACACAAGTTGCAGGTTCAGTCCCTGGTATGAGAGGCAACCAATTGATGTTTCTCTCTTTCTCTCTCTCCCTTTCTCTCTAAAATCAATAAAAAGCATGTCATTGGGTGTGGATTTAAAAAAGCGGGTGGTGATGTTGAAGTCTCCAACTCTAATAAAGGATTTGTCTATTTCCCCTTGCGGTTCTGTTTTTGCCTCATTTATTTTGACATTTTGTTCTTATGTACATACATGTTATGGATTGTTATGTTTTCTTGAAAAATTGACTTCTTTATCATAATGTAGTACTGTTCTTTTTTTTTTTTTTCTAATCCTCACCAGAGGACATTTTCCCTTTTTATTTTATTTTTTTGTTCAGATGGAGTGAGAGGAAGAGAGAGAAAGAAAGAGAGAAACATCGACGTGAAAGGGGCACATCGAGTGGCTGCCACCCATACAACCAACCAGGGCCGGGGACAAACTGCAACCAAGGTACATGCCCTTAGCGGGAACCAAACCCGGGTCTCTCTGGACCGATCTAACCGCTGAGCCAAACCGGCCAGGGCTGTAGTACTGTTCTGAATCCATGATCATTTCCTTATTCTGAAGTTGGCTTTGTCTGCAATTAACATAACCACTTCAGATTTATTTTGATTCATGTTAGCATGGTGTATATCTTCCCATCCCTTTTATTTTTTACCTGAGTCTTTTTTTTTTTCTTCACATTTTTTAAATTGATTTTGAGAGAGAGAGTAAGGGAGAGGAAGAGAGAGAAAGGTTGATGTGAGATCAAAACGTCAATCAGCTGCCTCCTGTGCGCCCCACACTGGGGACTGAGCCTGCAACCCAGGCATGTGCCTTGACCCAAAATTAAACCGGCATCCCCTAGGTACACGGGAGGACACCGAACGAACTGAGTCGCATCAGTCAGGGCTGCCTTCTCTGGTTTTAATTGAGCATATTATATCATTCCATTTATCTTGTCTCTTAGTATAATAATTCTCTTTTTAACTTTTTTTAGTGGTTACCCTAGAGTTTATAATACATGTTAACAACTGCCCACCAGCAGCATCACATATTAAGATACTCAAGGAAGCTGAGAATGCAAAGCCAGGTTTTTTTTGTTTGCTTTTGGTACATACCCCTAACAGGAACTGAACTCGGGACTCTCTAGTCCACAGGCCAACTCTCCAACCACTGAGCCAAACTGGCCAGGACACAAAGCTAGCTTTTGGATTCAGAATTTTTGGACTCTCAGCCAAGCTCCCAGGCTACAATCCTTCTCTTCCCACCCTGGCACCATCCCCACCACTGAGGGGCCTTGTATGCACAGATGTATACCTTTCAAATATATGTCTGCACTATTTAGTACTTCTAAATAGCACTGCTGCATGTAGCCACCCCGTGTAGCTAACCATAAGCAACACAGTCCACCTCTGAAGAAATGAACTTGGGGAAGCAGCCCAGACATCTTTGGAAGTTGGTGTGAGATATTTGTGCAGAAAATTCTGGGTTTCTAGGTAGCTGGAACATGGTCTAGAATGGGAGAGCACGGTCTATGGGAGAGCCTCATCCAATAACTCCCTGGACTTTTCCAAAGGGCCCAGCTAGCACAGAAACCCTCTTGCCTGTGTGTAATGGCAGTGCAGACCCAAACACTCATCTTTACAGTTTGTGCTTGCCACTCAATTTTCAAAAGTCATATGTTAGAGATACAAGGGAATAATGTAATCCAAAAGTTAGGAAACTGTTAAATAGGAGGATGGGGAGGGATGTGATTGGGGAGGTGCACAGAGCAGGTTTCTAACATGCTAGGAATGTCTTATTTCTTAACCTGGATGATAAATATACAAGTGTTCATTCTATTATTCTTTCGACTGTACATATAGGGTATGGCAAAAGTAGGTTTATTAGTTGTTCATATGGAACGTAATATAATAATTAATAAATAATAATACAAGAATAAACTATGTTTCAAGTACAACTGTAAACCTGGTTTTGCTCCATCTTATACACATTTTAGAGACTCTTCTATATACTATATACATGATATTATAATGATAACTGAAAGACATTAGCTAAGTGATCAAAAAAGAAAGGCAGAAATGACATATATTGTCTGATTCAATATTTTAAAATTATTTTGGCTCACAGTCTCACTTTGGATGTCTAACCTTGGCTTTAGTTCTATAAGACCTGGTAATGTTTAATAATAAATAGATACCATGCTAACCACTACCCAAAATTGCCTGGCCCAATGTAATTTTCAATTTCTCACACTTGCTATTTTCAAACAAGAGAAAAAGAAACAAAAAATTGAAATAAATTCATCTATAATATTTTTATTTACTTACTACAAAATTATCAGTATTCACCGATATTTATATCCCCTTTAAAGGATACTCTCTGTCTACAAAAACCAAATATTTATTTCAGCACTTACTAAAGGTGCTCAATATGCTAGAACACATGAGGGTTTCATAGTCTGATGGAGAAGAAGGATACCTAAATAATTAAACAATTACTTATCACAGTCACTCCACATTCATCTGTGGTAACTGGTATAATGGGTTTGAAAGGATGAAGAATGTATGATTGCTGCTATGCCATGCCAAACTCAACTGGTTTATTTTCTTCCTTCCCACTCTGCATATGTGGGAGACGGACAATGGGGAATGGGGAATACCGGTAACTCAAATGGTGTATTATCAAATAATGTTAATTAAGCAGTCACCTTACACACACACACATACACACACACCCTCAAAGGGCATTGGCCTTATAAATGTCACAGTGCCTAAAATTTCTGTCTATAAATCTATGCCATACCACTGTAGACGATTTTTAGAGGGATCTTGGATTTTCTTTCAAATGTAAACATTTTAAAATTAGACAAATTTAAAAATTCCACTAAGGTTTTCCTAGGCCTTATGATTTCAAGTAAAAACTAAAGCATGGAATTCAATATAAATACTTAGTGAGGTATTATCACATTTGAAGAATCATGCTAAAAAAGTATGGTACAAATTTGACGCTGTCAGGGCAGAGCACAAGTAACATGTTTTCATCCGGCAAAAATTTTGTAGTTACTCTTTCTAACTGAAGAACAATTTTTGCTACAGCAGACACTAACATTTGCAAAAGATGCACTCACACTTCTCAATCTGAATCAACCTCATGGTTGTTACAATGGTTGTTAAAATGCATACTTTCTGGATTGCTCATTGTTTTAAAATACTGAATATTTGTCGCACTGTCAATCATACGTTCCAATTTCAGGTTAGTCACACTACTCTTGACCCAGGACTCCCTTCTCCCCGCACCTGAACTTTCCACCAACAGAGATCTATGCTTCTCGTCTTAAAGTGGTCATAACTGGAAGAGACGCCGAAACCTACGTGGGTTTAAATCCTTGTGTGTTTCACTTGCAAAAGCTTAATCCGCTTTCCACGTCACTCAAACGCAGAGCTACATTAAACAGCTTCTTCAAGGTCCCTTACTTGCATATGCAGATTTCTGAGATTAAGAAGAATCTCTTCTTGGGAGTGAATTCACCAAAGGCCCCTATGTGAAATCAGCTAGCCAGGCCAACCGCAGGGTTAGAGTGAATCGGATCTCTCTTTGAAAAGCCTTCTTGGGGAGAGCATCCCACACCAGCAACAGAGCGGCCCCTGGCACCACGTGTCTGTACCAACCTCCGGATTGGCTGAGCACATTTTAGCGCAGCTGTCTAGATGTGCAAGGTCCCGCCCAGCTGCCAGAGGAGCTGGGACGTCTAGGGAAGAGGCCAGAGAAAGATCGCGGAGGGGAGGGGGGCGGGTGGGGGGTGGGGGATCCAGAGGCGCCAGCGGCCTAGAGTCTGGGAGGGCTCCGAGCAGCGCCTGGCAGCTGCCTTGCCACAACTTGCCCAGACCAGACAGGCTTTATCCTGTATCTTGGAAGGAGCCGGCTCGCCGCTTCCCGCTTGGCTGCTACTGGGCCTCCGCGGGCCTGACTGCACTAGCAGCGCACCTGGGTTCTGGGTCCCCAGCATCGCCCCCGACCGCCTGCAGCGCCCGGCGCCCGCCCAGGAGCGCGCAGCTGGGGTAAGCCGAGGCCTAGGATGCGCCAGGAACTCTTGGGATGCCCGCGGCAGACGTGGCATCTTGGTGCCCGCGAAGCCGAGCCCTCCACCCGCTTCCCCCGCTCTGAGTAGAGGCACTGCAGACACACTGGCTTGGCTGCTGCAGCCCCCATTCGCGTTTGCCTTAAGAGGGGCGGCGCCAAGGCCCCAGTGGAGCCCGCGTCCCCTGGCCTTTGTCTTTGCGGGTTCAGGAGGCATCCCTGCGGTACGCCCAGCTGGCGGCCCTACCGGGGTGTGGGAGATGGAGGGAACGGGAAAGCGTGGCCCCTTCTTTCCTGTTCCGGCCATCTTGCGAACGAGATTCAATCAAGGAGCGAGAGTGGCCAGCCCCGCGGCGCTCGGGGCCAGAGTCGTGGCGGTGAACAGGGATAGGTGTCTCGTGCGCTCGTGCCTCCTCCCTGGACTGCAGTGGAGACGTGTGGACAGTCAGCTGCAAGGGCTGGGTCCCAAGATCACGGGTGAATCTCGATAACAGGCCAGAGGCACAGAAGAAAACGAGGGATAAGGGCTGGGAACTGACATTTACTTTAAGCACCTAATTCATTTGATCATTCTTTATCCACGTGTCTCCGTTCGGCAAATTCTTAAGGCCTCTCCCTGCCTGTCCTGTGCTAGGTGCTGGTGATAATAACGGTGAGCAAGAGAGACCTCGGCCCTTGTTCCCGTTGATCCTGCAGCCCAGTGGATGGAGTCCACAGTTCACAGACCTGCCAGGTCAGTATCCTGACGCCCTTTGAAGATTGGACAATTCAGGCCTAGGGCTGACATAACTTGTTTTAGGTCAGGCAGCAAGTAAATGAGACTCAAACTTTGAACCTATATCTTTAAGACTGCAGTGAATCCGTAATACCTCCCCCCCCCCCCCCCCTTCCAAGCTCCAGTACACGTTCTCTGGATGTATGGTTCCTATGAAGTCATATGAAGTGTATGATTGCTTCCTGGATGCTTCTATGTAGGCTTATTTCTAGTTACAATATCTGGAAAGTGGTAAAGATATTTGATATTACAGCGTTGCTTCTGGTTACTCTGAATTGTATTTTTCTTTCCTTTGTTCTTTGGCTGTTAGGAAAGACAAAAGTTTTCCTGATGGTTGGTCCAAGCAGGGGCTCCCCGGTGGATTGAGGAATGTCTGGCTTTTCCTCAGCTCATTGATTTCTGTGGTAGCCACAGGCAGCCCTCAGAAGACCCCAAGAATGAGAGGCCCGAGGTCTACAAGTTGCTGCTAGAAATTTTTTAGCCTCTCCAAAAAACAGAATGCAGCTGCCACACAAGTTTGTAAGGTAGATACCAGAGCTCTGTAAAACCTGATGGTAAAACTGATGGTCAAGTTCCCCTCTTTATAATTTTTTTTACCTTCACATTTTGAAAACACATCCTTTTGGGGAAGACAAATTATTAAATATTCGGGGAAGTTTTTTGTTTGTACTTCTATCAGAATGTTAACTTAGGTGGCCAACCCATAGAGGAAAAAAAGAGTCCATTTAAAAAAGTATCTTTCATGTAAGAAATTTAGAAAGCCTACCACCAAATATAATTAACTACACTACGAATTTAATTTTAAAAATAACCTTTTGAGGTACCATTTACAAAATGCACGCTTATTTTCAGTGTGCAATGTGATGAATTTTGTCAAAAGTATATGCCCTGGGAATCAACAAAACAATCAAAATATACAGTATTTTTTTATTATTCCCCAAAGTGTCTTTGTGCCCTTTGGCAGCCAGTCTCTCTCCATTCGTTGCTTAATGTTTTCTGAGTTGTGTGTAAAAAAATGAGGATGAATAGATATTTCTGATCTCAAAACCTAAGGCGAAAATAGGAGTGAAAAATCAGAGGATGGCAACTAGGACCCAAATGTCCTGGGGATATGGACCTCCGTGCTTTAGGGACATGGCCTGTCCTGCCCAAAGCCTGAGAGGGTGGTGCCCCGCGGAGCAGGGGCGCTCACAAGGTGTCCCCTCTGAGTGGACGAGGGTGGTCACTCAGGCTGGTCTAAAAGGTTTTCTCTGGTCTCCCAGGGCCCTCGGTGCACGCTGACCGCGCGGGGGGGCCAGCGCGCCCTTTGCTCGGAGTCCCGGTGCCTGGGAACGCTGCCATAGCAACGTCCTAAACGCCCAGAGCTTAGGCCGCTGCTGCCGCCGCCGCCGCCGCCGCCGCCGCCTCCTTCTGGGACCTGGCCTTCTGCTCCCGAGGGGTGGGGCGGCGGCGGTCCGGGAGGCGGCCTGGGCCCAGCAGACGAGGCCGCCCGCTCCTCCGATGCCAGCAGAGGTGGCCAGTTTGCTTCCAAGCATGGTAAGAAGCGGGAGGCCTGGGATGCCCGCCTGAGGATATCAGGCTGGGGCGGGGGTGGGGGGGTGGGGCATGGGACTCACAGCTCCCTGCTTCTCCCGCCTTGTCTCCTTCCCACAGCCATTCCACAAGCAGGTCTACTACCCACTCGCCAACGGTCTCGAGGGGCCTGACGCCTCCGGAGGGGCCGCCGCTGGTGCGGCCGCCATGGCCTGTTTCCCCCCCAGCGCGGCTTCGGGCCCCCTGCCGTTCTTCCAGTTCCGGCCGCGGCTGGAGAGTGTAGACTGGCGGCGGCTGAGCGCCATAGACGTGGACAAGGTGGCCGGGGCTGTGGACGTGCTCACGCTGCAGGAGAACATCATGAATATCACCTTCTGCAAGCTGGAGGATGAGAAGTGCCCGCACTGCCAGTCGGGGGTGGACCCGGTGCTGCTGAAGCTCATCCGCCTGGCGCAGCTGTCCATCGAGTACCTGATGCACTCCCAGGAGTTCCTCACCTCGCAGCTGCACAACGTGGAGGAGCGGCTGCGCCTGAGCCTGGCCAACTGCGAGCAGAGCAAGGAGCTCCTCACCAAGCAGGCCGGGGAGATCAAGTTCCTCAAGGAAGAGTGTAAACGCAGGAAGAAGATGATCTCCACTCAGCAAATGATGATGGAGGCCAAAGCCAGCTATTACCAGGTGGGAAACTGTGTTGTGATTACAAATTCATAACCCCCCAAAAACCTCAATTCCCACTGGCCGGAATATTGAGAGCCCTTTAATCACTGTTTGCTTTTTGTTTTGCTTTAAGATTCGTACTGTAAATGAATAGAAACAGCATATTTAAATTAACCAAAACAGTAATTTTAACTATCAGATGACATGGTTCATTACCTTCTGTAGACTACCATAGGATTAATAATTAAAGAAGTAACACTGTCTGCAGTGCTTTATTTAAGTTATGTAAATGTTGGTCATTTAAGATGTTGTTTCTGCCCTGGCCGGTTTGGCTCAGCGGTTAGAACAGGGGGCCAGTGGCCCACAGGGTCCTGTGTTTGATTCCCAGTTAAGGGTATGTGCCTGGGTCGCAGGTTCAATCCTCAGCCCTGGTTACAGTCGTGGGGCAGGCAACTAATCTATGTGTCTCTCTAACATCGATTTTTTTTCCCTCTCCCTCCCTCCCTTCCACACTATCTAAAAAATCAATCAATGGAAAAATAACCTTGGGTGAGGATTAACAACAACAACAAAAGCTGTTTCCTTCTCCTAATCTGAGTAATGGAAAATAAACAGTGTACAAATTGCAGTTGAGGTTGGTCCCCAAATGATCTGGAATGATTACATTTGTGGATTTTTCTCATTTTTTATTTCAAAATATTTTCAAATTTATAGTTGCAACGATAGTGCAAAGAACTTCCATATACCCTTCAACCAAATCCGCCAATTATTAACATTTGCCACATTTGTTCTATTTCCTTGGCCTCTCTACATATTATTGAACTATTTGACAGTAAGTTGCAGACTCCTAAATATTTCAATGTGTACATTTTCTAAGAATAAGAAAACTCACTAATATAACAATAGTATTTAAAAATTTTTTTAAATTTGCTTTTCGGTTGATAATCTTCAACTGTTAATGGGTTGGACATTCAACCCAAGATAAATATGGTAGTTTTTTAATGTAACAGAAATCAACATATATATCTTTTTCATTAATTAGGTGGAGGAAGCACAAAAAGCATCAACAACATTTGATTTAAAAAATTGAAGTAAGCAACAGACTGACAGGATTGGCTTCACACCCTTACATTCTAGATATTTGGCTAAATATGGCTTAAAAAGTCTCGGTGGCTTTATGTAATAATGAATGCAGAAAATCGATAAATGGCGCAGAAAATGGTGGGGTTAATAGTGCAGAGGACTGTTCTGGCCTGTATGGCTCAGCGGATGGAGCCTCGGCCTGGGGACCAGAGAGTCCCAGGTTCAGTTCCTGCTAGGGGCACGTACCAAAAAAAAAAAAAATGGTGCTTAGGACTGACCCAACAGGACTGTTGAAAGAAGTGTACTTAAAAGAAGTGAACAGCCCTGGACGGTTTGGCTTAGCAGTTAAGAACATCGGCCTGTGGTCCAGGGAGATCTGGGTTCGGTTCCCGCTGAGGGCACGTGCCTCGGTTGTCCTGGCCCTTGTTGGGTCGTGGGAGAGGCAGCCACTCCAAAGTGTCCCTTTTGCGTCCCTTTTGTGACGATGTTTCTCTCTCTCTCTTCCTCTCTCTCCCTCCTACTTTATCTGAACAAAAAAAATGGAAAAGTGTCCTGGGGTGAGGATTAAAAAAAAAAAAAAAAGTGAACATCCCTGGCTGGTTTGGCTCAGTGGAGCGTGGGCCCGAAGACCGGAGAGACCCGGGTTTGGTTCCTGCTAAGGGCACGTACCTCTATTGAAGTTTGTCCCCTGCCCTGGTTGGGGTTGTGTGGGTGGCAACCACTCAATGTGTCTCTCTCACATTGGTGTTTCTCTCTCTCTCTTCGTCCCTCTCTCCTTCCGATTCTATCTGAAGATAAATGTTTAAAAAAAAAAAAAGTGAACAGTTGGGAAAGAATACTGTTAGAAAGGCTTAGTGTTTGTTTATCTTTGGGTACACAACCTGAGATATCATTGTCAAATGATACTTGATGTTGCTAACTGCCTATTTGTTTTATAAATGCTATTTAAAATCTAAATATTTATAAATAGTGCTGAAAAGGCTCTTTGTAAACATGTCTTTTTTTTTTTTTTAATCCTCACCTGAGGACATTTTTCCATTTTCTGTTCAGATAGAGTGGGGGGGGGGGGGAGAGAAACATCGACGTGAAAGGGACACATCGAGTGGCTGCCACCCACATGACCAACCAGGGCCGGGGACAAACTGCAACCGAGATTCATGCCCTTGGCAAGAACCGAACCCCGGTCTCTCTGGACCGCAGGCCGGCACTCTAACCGCTGAGTCAAACTGGCCAGGACTAAACATATGTCTTATATAATGAATACAATGAGTGTATTTAAACATTAAAAGAAGTTTATCCTACTAAAGATTAGGTACTAATCCAATAAAATGTTAAAACCTATAACAGAAAATTTATATTTATAAACAGTTTTTCATTATTTTGGTTACCATAGAAATAGCTGTTAGTAAATCAGGATTTTAAAATGTGAATGATACATAAGAATAAAGAGGTAGTGAATAGCTCAGTTTTATCAAATAGGTAACATCTGCCAACTCCAGGCCACTCAGTGGACTCAGAATGACTGTGATAGCTGTATGGTGAGTGCAGGTGTGACAGAGAAGAGGTCGGAGGAACCAGAGCACCTTTTCCTTTGTTGTAAAGGTACACTCTGCCCTCTATTAAGTGGCTTGACATTGTCTCTTTATGGAGTCATTGAGCAGTTTGAGTGCTCTAAGGTGACAATTCCAGCATTAACTGCCTGGTTTTGAATCCTAGCTGTTCCACTATGCAAGTCATTTAACTTCTAAACCTCAGTTTCCTCAATCGGGAAAATGAGAATATTAGTAGTAGCTACCTTTTCAGGTTGTTCTGAGAATTCCATGAGATATAAAGCAGGAGGAAAACTCAGTACATAGCATCTCACATATGGTTGTTGGTTTCTGCAGTGGTTTCTTGGTAGTGAGCTACCTATGATCTCTTTGTGAATCCTCAGACCTTTTTTTAGGAACTCATCATATAGTGGGGGTATAGAAAAAAAGGCCAGAGGTCACGATGTTGATGCTGTAAGAATCAGGGATTCAGGGAGGGGTAGTCAAAGACTGTTGCTAAGAATGGTTGGCACATAAGCTAGCTGGGGTTCCATGGTGTTATAATCATTGAAACTCCAGTTTCATAAGCTGGGGATATTTGGCCTAAAATAAATTTATGGGAAGACAATTGATTCTGTTTAATCATGTGACTTTAGCATGCATTCATGAATTTGTGTTTAAGTAGAGACCTTCTATAGCTGAGGAAGTCTGATGGCCACGTGTATAGGCCTGTGGGTGTACCAAGGATCTGGCTATCAAATTATATATTTTTTATTATTTAAAAAAATTTAAAATACTAGTGCATCATAAGAGGACTTAGACTCATTCTAAGAAGACCTTTCGTTTTCATAGCTGGAGGACTCAGATTCCTCTCCATGCTCCAGCAACACAGGCTGATTTTGGAATCTGTTGGTGAATTTCTGTTACTGCTTCCAATTATTCAGCCCCTTGGAGCTGGAGATGAGCATTGGGGAGTAAAAAAAGCATACTTTTTGCAGTCAGAGAAACATAGATTAAAATATGCAATTGATAATCCTGTAACAATTTTTCTGAGCTTTGATTTCTTCCTAAAGTGGTGGTCATGGAAATTTAAAAAGATAACAATGTAACAGGACCTAGGTCAGAGTAGATACAGTTGGAAATGTTGGTTTCTTTATCCACGGTTTCTCCCTGCTATTGCTTTTGAGAGATCTCAAAATTCTGGAGGAATAGAAAATGTTTATCCTACTTCATGTTGGTCAAGGAATCCAAGTTCTTGTGTTAATTCCATTATATTAAATGCTTTTCTTTCTTTCTTTCTTTCTTTTTTTTTTTATCCTCACCCAAGGACATTCTTGCATTTAGCTTCAGATAGAGTAGGAGGGAGAGTGGGGGGAAGAGAGAGAGACACATCTAGTGGTTGCGAGAGAGAGAGAGTGGTTGAGAGAGAGACACATCTAGTGGTTGCCACCCACACGACCCCAATCAGAGCTGGGGACAAACTGAAACCAAGGCACATGCACCTAGCGGGAACTGAACCCAGAACTCTCTGATCTGCAGGTTGACTCTAACTGCTGAGCCAAACTGGCCAGGGCAAATGTTTTTTATTTTTTAATAATTTTGGATAGAAGTTGTATTAAGACATTTACATATTTTACATTGCATATGATCTACATGTAGTCTACATTCTTTTTTTTTTTTTATCCTCACCTGAGGATATTTTTCCATTTTTTGTTCAGACAGAGCAGGAGGGAGAGAGAGGAAGAGAGAGAGAGAAACATCGATGTGAAGGGACACATCAAGTGGCTGCCACTCACACGACCAACCAGGGCCGGGGACAAACTGCAACCGAGGTACATGCCCTTAGCGGAAACCGAACCCGGGTCTCTCTGTACCACAGGCCGACGCTCTAACCGCTGAGCCAAACCAGCCAGGGCTAGTCTACATTCTTAAACTAAGTATTCTGAACGTAATTTGATGTATTCTCTCCTTGGGGTTGTCATGGAAAGAGTGTCAGATTCCTTTCTATGAACATAACAGTACCTAACATTTCTTAATTCGTTGTGTCACATTTTTCTTTTCTAAAAATGCTTTATGGAATACTTCTTTGATATAGTTTATATCATTCATCTACATATCAAATTCATATACATATATATATAAAACTATCTTTAAACACTTTTAAAAAGTCTTTTTTTAACTCATCTTTATTGTTGAATGTATTATAGATGTACCCCCCCCCCTTTTTTTTCCTATTGAACCCTCCTCCCCAATCCTGCCCCCCTTCAGCCTTCCCCACACTACTGTCGGTGTCCACTGTGTATGCATATATGCATAGAAGTTCTTTGGTTAATCTCATCTCGCCCTTCCTCCCCCTATCCCTTTGAGGTTCATCAGTCTAACAACCAATTTGTACTTCTTAATACCTTCATCTTTTTCACCCAGCCCCCCAGCCCCCCCACCTGGCAAGCAACAAAAAGTTCTCTGTATCAGTCTGTTTCTATTCTGCTTGCTCATTTTGTTTGTAGATTCAGTTGTTGATAGATATGTATTAATTGCCATTTTATTGTTCATATTTTTGTTCTTCGTTTTCAAGAAGACCCTTCAACAGTTTATATAATACTGGTTTGGTGGTGATGAACTCCTTTAGCTTTTTCTTCTTTGGGAAACTCTTGATATGTCCATCAATTCTAAATGACAGCTTTGCAGGATAGAGTAGTCTTGGTTGTAGGTCGTTGCTTTTCATCACCTTGAATATCTCTTGCCATTCCTTTCTGGCCTGCAAAGTTTCTTTTGAGAAATCGGCTGACAGTCTTATGGGAGCTCCTTTGTAGGTAATGAACTGCTTTTCTTTTTTTTTTTTTTCATCCTCACCCGAGGACATTTTTCCATTTTTTGTTCAGGTACAGTGGGAGAGAGAGAGAGGAACAGAGAGAGAGAAACATCGACGTGAAGGGACACATCGAGTGGTTGCCACCCGCACAACGGACCAGGGCCGGGGACAAACTGCAACTGAGGTACGTGCCCTTAGCGGGAACCGAACCCGGGTCTCTCAGGACTGCAGGCTGACACTCTAACCGCTGAGCCAAACCGACCAGGGCTGAACTGCTTTTCTCTTGCTGCTTTTAAGATTCTCTGTATTTAACCTTTGGCATTTTGATGATGATGTGTCTTGGTATGGTCCTCTTTGAGTTCATCTTGTTTGGGACTTTCTGTGCTTCCTGGACTTTATGTTTCCTTCACTAAGTTAGGGAAGTTTTCTGTCATTATTGTTTCAAACAGGTTTTCAATATCTTGCTCTCTCTCTCTTCTCCATCTGGCACCCCTATGATGCGAATGTTGGCACGCTTGAAGTTGTCCCAGAGGCTCCTTACACTATCCTCATTTTTTGGATTCTTTTTTTTGCTGTTCTGATTGGGTATTTTTTGCTTGCTTATATTCCAAATTGATGATTGCTTCTTGGCTTTACCTACTCTACTATTGATTCCCTGTAAATTATTCTTTATTTCAGTTAGTGCATCCTTCATTTCTGACTGATCCTTTTTTATGTTGTTGATGTTCTCACTAAGTTTCTTGAAGATCTCCTTAAGTTCCTTGAAGGTCTCATTAAGTTCTTTGAATGTCTCACCAAGTTCCTTGAGGAACCTTATAACCTGTTTTCTGAACTCTGCATCTGATAGATTGCTTATCTGCATTTTGTTTAATTCTTTTCCTGGAGTTTTGTTCTTTTCTTTCATTTGGAACATGTATCTGTTTCCTCATTTTGGCTGCTTCCCTGTGTTTGTTTCTATGTATTAGGTAGAGTTGCTATGTCTCCTAGGCTTCATAGGTTGTAGGTGTCCTGCAGGATCCAATGGTACAGTCTCCATGATCACTCCAGCTGGGCCCTCGAGGTGCACCCCTAGTGTGGACTGTATACTTTCTGTTGTAATTGAGTCTTGAATGCTGTTGCCATATCAATAGGAGGGATTTACTCAGGCTGATCAGCTGCAGGACAGGCTGTGCCCACTGACCACTGTCCTCTGACTACCTTGGAGGATCACCTATGTAGGGGCCCACCAAACAGAACAAGATTTACTTCAGTAGGGCTCTGGTACCCACTGAGTCCACTCATTGAGTGTGTCACTTGTGGAGGTGGATGGGTGGTGGTGTTTTGATGTGGTTTGAAGCTGTTTGCTGGTGTGCTAGCTCTGGGGCAAGGTCAGCCACTGCCTCTGTTCCATACCAGGCCACCTGGCATAAGCTACAGAGTGATCTGCAGATGCTGCTTCTTGTGCGGGGCCTGGAGGTGCCCAGGAAAAGCCAAATTGTGAATCAGGCTGGCTGCTTTTAGTGCCAGGCCTGGGGCCACTTAACAAGAAGTATGGAGCTCGCTGAGACCAGATGCTGCTTGTTTAAGACATTTTAGGAAACTCTGAAGCAGGATCCAAGACAGGCCAATTCTATGCTAAAGCCTTTGGAAACAGCAAGGGTGAGCCTGAAAGTTGGGTGGGGCAGGGCCTCAGGGAATCACCAGGGCAGGGCAAACAGTGTGAGCCAGGTTGTTGGAGTCCCAGATATGGCAGCCATCTGCCGCCCCAGGGAAGGACTCATCAAAGGAACATCAGCCTCTGCCAGTGTCAGTCCAGGAGAAAGCCTCCTCTCCAGCTCTTGTCCCGAGGCCAAACAACTCAGTTCTTCCCTGTATGTCTCTGGCGCCCCTCAAGCTGCCTCCTTTCCAAGCTTAGAGGGTGCAAATCTGAGTAAGTCCGTGCGCGGGCCCTTTAAGAGGAGCTGCCTGGGGCTCCAGCAGCTGCAGCCTCCCTCAGCTTCAGTTCCTGCTGGTTTTTCCAGCCAGAAGTGATGGGGACTTCTCTTCCTGGCACTGGAACCCTGAGGTGGGCGCCTGGTGTGGGATGAGGCCTCCTCACTCCTCAAGGAGGACCTTCCCAGTTGAGGCATTCTCCTGATTTTTATCCTTCACACGTGGGTGTAGGACCAGCCTGTCCACGCCTCCGCCCCTCCTACCAGTCTCGATGTGGCTGCTTCTTTAATTTCATAGTTGTAGGACTTCCATTCAGCTCCATTTCAGGCAGTTCTGAAGGATGTTACGTAGTTTAGTTGTAATTTTGATGTGGTTGTGGGAGGAGGCGATATTGCGTTTACCCACGCCACCATCTTGACCGGAAATCCTCTAAAAAGTCTTATTTTATGGGTCCAGAAGTATGGATGCATGGAACAGAATAACATCTCTGTGGGGGTGGAGAGGGTGAGAGGGGACATGAAGAAATTAACCAAATAACATGTATGCATATATGTATATATGCATAGTCCGTGGAAACAGGCAATAGCATGGCGAAGGCCTGTGGTGGGGCAGAGGTTGGGTAGAGTGGGGCAAAAAGTGGGAGACATCTGCAATACTGTCAAAAAATAAAACAAAGCAAAATTTGTTTTAAATTAAAAGTCTTATTTTATTAATGGGGAAATTTGATTTCCAGTTATGTAGAATCCATTCTGCCATCTTTTCCTGAAAGAGAACCTTATTATTTCTAAGACAGAATATTTGTGCAATAAATAGGATTCCTAATCCTATTGCTACTTCTCATTGGAAAGCATGATCTGACTTTCATTATGTTTTTAATTACCGTAAGACCTGTTACAAAGCACAGCGATGTTAGTAGATAGTGTTGGCTTTGGGGCCTGACAGACCAAGTTGTTGATGTGTATCAATAATTTACTTTTTAACTGACTAGTATTCCATTGTGTACATGTGTCAGAGTTTGCTAACCTTTCACCTTTGAATAATATCTCGCCTGGTTCTAGTGTTTGGCTATTATAAATAATGCTGATATGAATATTCATGTGCAGGTTTTTATGTGAACTGTTTTTTTGTTTTGTTTTTGTTTTTTTCATTCTCACCTGAGGACATTTTTTTGCATTTATCTTCAGATAGAGCGGGAGGGAGAGAGGGAGGAAGAGAGAGAGAGAAACATCGATGTGAGAGAGACACAATGACTGGCTGCCACCCACACGACCCCAACTGGGGCCGGGGACAAACCGCAACTGAGGTATGTGCCCTTAGCAGGAACCGAACCTGGGACTCTCTGGTCCACAGGACAACGCTCTAACCACTGAGAAAACTGGCCAGGGCAAGTTTCTTTTTTCTATAGCAATTTCAAGTTCACAACAAAATTGAGGGTAAAGTAAAGAAAGTTCCTATGTACCCTCTTACTCCTACACACACATAGCCTTCTCCACTATCAATATCCTCCACCATAGTGGTACATTTACTATAATTGATGAGCCTATATTGACACATCATTATCACCCAAAGTTCATAGTTTACCTGTAGTTCACTCTTGGTGTTGTACATTTTGTGCATTCTATGGGTTTGGACAAATGTTTAATTACATGTATCTATCATTTTGGTATCATCCAGAGTATGATTTTTCATTGCCGTAAAAATCCTCTGTGCTCTGCCTAT
Organism: Molossus molossus; assembly: GCF_014108415.1. Classification (NCBI taxonomy): domain Eukaryota; kingdom Metazoa; phylum Chordata; class Mammalia; order Chiroptera; family Molossidae; genus Molossus; species Molossus molossus. The sequence continues at coordinate 46,396,395 of NW_023425403.1, read as the reverse complement.
ATATGCCCCCCACTCCCTGCCCAACCCTGACAACCACTGGTCTTTTTTACCGTCTCTGTACTTTTTCCTCTTCTAGAGAATGTCATATAGTTAGTCTCATACAGGATGTAGCCTTTTCGAATTGGCATCTTCCACTTAGTGATATGTACTTCAGGTTCTTCCATGTCATTTTGTGGTTTGCTAGCTCTTTTTTTTTTTTTTATCCTCACCCAAGGACATTTTTTTTCCATTTTTTGTTCAGATAGAGTGGGAGGGAGAGAGAGGAAGAGAGAGAGAGAAACATTGACGTGAAAGGGACACATCGAGTGGCTGCCACCTGCACGACCATCCAGGGCCGGGGACAAACTGCAACCGAGGTACATGCCCTTAGCGGGAACTGAACCTGGATCTCTGGACCGCAGGCCAACGCTCTAACCGCTGAGCCAAACCGGCCAGGGCAGCTCATTTCTTTTTAGTGTTGAGTAACATTTCATTGTCTAGATGGACCACAGTTTATTTATCTATTCACCTACTAAAGAACATCTTGGTTGCTTCCAAGCTTTAGGAATTATTAATAAAGCTTCTATAAACATTCATATGCAGGTTTTTGTGTGGACATAAGTTTTTAACTCCTTAGGGCAAATGCCAAGGAGCATGATTGCTGGATTGTATGGTAAAGAGTACGTTTAGTTTTGTATGAAACCACAAAAGTGGCTGTACCAGTTTTCATTTTCCCCAGCAACAAATGAGAGTTCCTGTTGCTCCACATTCTCGCTACCATTTGATGTTGTCAGTGCTCTATATTTTGGCCATTCTAATAGGTGTGTGGTGGTATCTCATTGTTTAAATTTGCATTTCCCTGGTGGCATATTATGTGGAACATCTTTTCATATGCTTATTTGCCATCTGTATATTTTCTTTGGTGAGGTATCTGTTAAGGTCTTTGGCCCATTTTTTAGTTGAGTTGTTTATTTTCTTTTTTTTTTTTTATCCTCACCCGAGGACATTTTTCCACTTTTTGTTCAGATAGAGTCGGGGAGAGAGAGAGAAACATTGACGTGAAGGGGACACATTGAGTGGTTGCCACCTGCACCACCCAACCAGGGCCGGGAACAAACTGCAACTGAGGTACGTTCCCCTAGTAGAAACCGAACCCGGGTCTCTCCGGACTGCGGCTGACACTTTAACCCCTGAGCCCAACTGGCCAGGGCTGTTTGTTTTCTTTTCTTTCTTTCTTTTTTTTTTTATTACTTAATTTTTGTTACAGATGTTTCTCCTTTTTCCCCCACTGATTCCCCTTCCCCCTCCATCCCTGCCCTGTCCCCAGTTTGTTGTCCATGTCCACTGTTCATGCATACATGCATATAAGTTCTGTGGTTTATCTCTCCCCCACCACTCCCTCTTCTGGGGATTGTCAGTCTGTACCCCACTTCCATGTCTCTGGGACTACCCCATTCCTCAGACTGTTATGTTCATTATATTCCACAAATAAGTGAGATCATATAATACTTGTCTTTCTCTGTTTGGCTCGTTTCACTTAGGATGATACTTTTCAGGTCCCTCCATGTAGAGATTTTTCTTTCTTATAGCTGCATAGTACTTCATTGTGTATATGTACCATTGCTTTTTTATCCATTCGTCTACTGATGGACATTTGGGCTGTTTCCAGATCTTAGCTATTGTAAATAGTGCTGCTACAAACATGGGGGTATATATATTCTTTCTGATTGGTGTTTCAGGCTTCTTAGGATATATTCCTAGAAGCGGGATCACTGGGTCAAATGGAAGTTCAATTTTTAATTTTTTGAGGTAACATCATATTGTTTTCCATAGTGGCTGCACCAGTCTGCATTCCCACCAGCAGTGTACTAGAGTCTCCTTTACTCCACACCCTCGCCAAACTTGTTGTTTGATGATTTGTAGATGGCGGCCATTCTGACCGGTGTGAGGTGATACCTCATTGTTGTTTTAATTTGCATCTCTCTGATGATTAGTGATGATGAGCATTTCTTCATATGTCTCTTGGCCATTTGTATGTCCTGTTTGGAGAGGTGTCTATTTAGTTCCTCTGCCCATTTTTTAACTGGGTTCTTTGTCTTCCTTTTGTGGAGTTGTATGAGCACTCTATATATTTTGGAAATTAACCCCTTATCTGATATATCATTGGCAATTATGCTCTCCCATACAGTGGGTAGCCTTTCCGTTTTGATGATTGTATCTTCGCTGTGCAGAAGCTTTTGAGTTTGATGTAGTCCCACGTGTTCATTTTCTCCTTTGTTTCTATTGCCTTAGGTGATATATCAGTGAAAATTCTGCTGCATATGATGTCTGAAATTTTGTTGACTACAGTTTCTTCTAGGATTTTTATGGATTCATGAGTCACATTTAAGTCTTTTATCCATTTTGAGTTTATTCTTGTGTGGGGTGTAAGTTGATGGTCTAGTTTCATTTTTCTGCATGTATCTGTCTAATTTTCCCAGCACCATTTATTAAAGAGGCTGTCCTTACTCCACTGTATGCTCTTGCCACCTTTTTCTTTTTTCTTTTTTTTAATTTTTTTTTTTTTTTTTTTTTTTTTTTTTATCCTCACCCGAGGACATTTTTCCATTTTTTGTTCAGATAGAGCAGGAGGGAGAGAGAGGAAGAGAGAGAGAGAGAAACATCGATGTGAAGGGACACATCGAGTGGCTGCCACCCGCACGACCAACCAGGGCCGGGGACAAACTGCAACCGAGGTACATGCCCTTAGCGGGAACCGAACCCGGGTCTCTCGGGACCGCAGGCCGACGCTCTAACCGCTGAGCCAAACCGGCCAGGGCTCTTTTTTTTAATTTTTAAAAATTTTTCTTTATTGATTTTTTAGAGGGAAAGGAAGGGAGAGGGAGAGAGAGACAGAAACATCGATGAGCGAGAACATTGATTGGCCACCAGCTGCATGGCCCTCACAGGAGATTCAGCCCACATCCTGGGCATGTGCCCTGACTGGAAATCGAACTGGTGACCTCTCGGCACATGAATCGAATACACTCAACCACTGAGCCACACTGGCCGGGCTGCAATGATAAAATTTTAATTAATATGACATATTTTTAAAAAGGTTATTTGATTATCAGGAGAACAAAGGCTTGAATCTATTCTTTGTGAAGACTTTCAACAGCTGTGGTAAGACACAGCTCAAATGCAACTTTCTTTTTTCTTTTTTATGAATTTTTATTTATTTTTTTGTTACAGACATTTTACCTTTTTACCCCATTGGCACCCCCCACCCCACCCCCCCTCCACCCTGTCCCCTGCTTAGTTGTCCATGTCCATTGGTCATGCATACATGCATATAAGTTCTGCGGTTTATCTCTTCCCACCCCCCAACCCCTCCCACCCCCTCTTCTGAGGGATGTCAGTCTGTGCCCTACTTCCATGTGTCTGGGTCTACTGTATTCCTCAGACTGTTATGTTCATTATATTCCGTATATAAGTGAAATCATGTGGTATTTGTCTTTTTCTGCTTGGCTTCTTTCACTTAGGATAATACTTTCCAGGTCCCTCCATGTCGTCTCAAAGGATAAGAGATCTTTCTTTCTTACCGCTGCATAGTACTCCATTGTGTATATGTACCACAGCTTTTTTATCCATTCGTCTACGGGTGGACACTTGGGCTGTTTCCAGATTTTAGCTATTGTAAATAGTGCTGCTATGAACATGGGGGTACATATATTCTTCCTGATTGGTGTTTCAGGCTTCTTATCTTGCCACCTTTTTCAAATATTAATTGAGCATATTGCCTTGGGTCCATTTCTGGGTTCTCTGTTCTGTTCCACTGGTCTATATGCCTGTTCTTGTGCCAGTACCAGGCTGTTTTGATTACGGTGGCTTTGTAGTATAACCTGAAATCTGGTAATGTGATCCCTCCAACTTTGTTCTTCCTTTTCAAGATTGCTGTGGCTATTCAAGGTCTTTTTTGGTTCCATATGAACTTTTGAAGTACTTGTTCTAATTCTGTGAAGTATGCCGTTGGTATTTTGATGGGGATTGCATTGAATCTATAGATTGCTTTGGGTAATATGGACATTTTAATGATGTTAATTCTCCCAATCCATGAACAGGTATGTGCTTCCACTTTTTTATATCTTCCTCTATTTCTTTTTTCAATGACCTGTAGTTTTCTGCGAATAGGTCCTTTATTTCTTTGGTTAAGTTTATTCCTGGGTATCTTAATTTTTTTGCCGCAATGGTAAATGGGATTGTTTTCTTAGTTTCTCTTTCTGTGAGTTCATCATTGGTGTATAAGAATGTCATCGATTTCTTGACATTAATTTTGTATCCTGCTACTTTGCCAAATTCTTTGGGGTTTTCTACGTATAGTATCATGTCATCTGCAAATAATGACAGTTTCACTTCCTCCTTTCCAATTTGGATCCCTTTTATTTTTAGTTCCTGTCTGTGGCTAAGACTTCCAGTACTATGTTAAATAAGAGTGGCAAAAGTGGGCATCCTTGCCTTTTTCCTGTTCTTAAGGGAAATGTTTTTAGTTTTTGCCCATTGAGTATGATGTTGGCTGTAGGTCTTTCATATATGGCCTTTATTATGTCTAGATATGATCCCTCTATTCTCATATTGCTGAGCGTTTTTATCAGAAATGGATGCTGGATTTTGTCGAAGGCTTTTTCGACATCTATTGATATGATCATGTGTTTTTTGTTCTTCATTTTATTTATGTTGTGTATCACGTTTATTGATTTGTGAATATTGTACCAGCCTTGCATCCCTGGGATGAATCCCACTTGGTCATGGTGGATAATTTTTTTGGTGTATTGCTGGAGCCGATTTGCTAGTACTTTGTTCAGGATTTTGGCGTCTATGTTCATCAGGGATATTGGCCTGTAGTTTTCTTTCTTTATAGTGTCTTTTTCTGGTTTTGGAATTAGAATTATGCTGGCCTCATAAAACAAGTTTGGAAGTTTTCCTTCTTCTTGAATTTTTTGAAATAGTTTGAGGAGAATGGGTGTTACTTCTTCTTTGAATGTTCGGTAAAACTCCCCTGTGAAGCCATCCGGGCCTGGGCTTTTGTTTGCTGGGAGAGTCTTGATTACCTCTTCAATTTCTTCTGTTGATATTGTTCTGTTCAAGTTTTGTATGTCTTCCTGGTCCAGTTTTGGGAGACTATGTGTTTCTAGAAATTTGTCCATTTCACTTAGATTATCAAATTTGTTGCCATATAATTGTTCATAGTAGTTAACGATCTTTTGTATTTCTGTGGTGTCAGTTGTTACTTCTCCTCTTTCATTTCTGATTTTGTGTATTTGGGTTCTCTCTCTTTGTTTCTTGGTGAGTCTAGCTAAGGGTCCATCAATCTTGTTTATCTTTTCAAAAAACCAGCTCTTTGTTTCATTGATCCTTTGAATTGTTTTTTTGGTCTCCATGTCATTTATTTCTGCTCTTTACTATTTCCTTCCTTCTACTTGCTCTGGGGTTTTCTTTTTGTTTGCTCTCTAGTTCTTTAAGTTGTGAGGTTAGATAGTCTATTAGAGATTTTTCTTGTTTTTTGAGGTAGGCCTGGAGTGCTATGAACTTCCCTCTCAGAACTGCTTTCGCTGCATCCCATAGATTTTGTGTTGTTGTGTCTTCATTTTCATTGGTTTCCATGAAGTTTTTGATTTCTTCCTTGATCTCCTCAGTGACCCATTCATTGTTTAATAACATGCTATTTAGTTTCCATGTGTTGCAATGTCTTTGTATGTTCTTCTTGTACTTGATTTCTAGTTTCATGCCATTGTGATCCGAGAAGGTGCTTGATATGATTTCAGTCTTCTTGATCTTGTAGAGACTTAGTTTGTGTCCTAACATGTGGTCTACCTTTGAGAATGTCCCATGTGTACTTGAGAAGAATGTGAATTCTGTCGTTTTGGGGTGGAATTCTCTGTAGATATCTATTAAATCCATTTGGTCTAGTGCTTCATTTAGAGTCTCTGTTTCCTTGCTAATTTTTTGTCTAGAGGATCTATCCAGTGATGTCAGTGGGGTGTTGAAGTCCCCTGCTATGATTGTATTGCTATCGATTTCTCCTTCGAAGTCCTCCAGAAGATTTTTAATATATTTTGGTGCTCCTATATTGGGTGCATATATGTTTATCAAGGTTATATCTTCCTGTTGGATAGATCCTTTCAATATTATGTAGTGGCCTTTTTTGTCTCTAGTTATGGCCTTCATTTTGAAGTCTATTTTATCAGATATGAGTATTGCTACCCCAGCTTTTTTTTCCTTTTCGTTTGCTTGGAAGATTTTTTTACATCCCTTCACTTTCAACCTATGTGAGTCTTTTGTTGTGAGGTGGGTCTCTTGTAAACAACATATAGATGAGTCATGCTTTCTTATCCAATCAGCTACTCTGTGTCTTTTTATGGGAGCATTCAATCCATTCACATTTAAGGTGATTATTGATATGTACTTATTTATTGCCATTTTTGTTTAGTGTGGTTCTATTTTTCTTCCCATTTCTCCTGCTAATTACAGCAGACCCTTTAACATTTCTTGCAGTGTTGGTTTGGTGCTAATGTATTCCCTTAGCCTTTTTTTGTCTGGGAAGCTCTTTATTTGACCTTCTATTTTGAATGATAGCCTTGCTGGGTAGAGTAGTCTTGGATTTAGATCCTTGTTTTTCATGACCTTGATTACTTCATGCCATTCCCTTCTGGCCTGTAGTGTTTCTTGTGAGAAGTAAGTTGAGAGCCTTATGGGGTTTCCTTTGTAGGTAACCTGTTGCTTATCTCTTGCTGCTTTTAGGATTCTCTTTTTGTCTTTAATTTTTGGCAGTTTGATTACTATGTATCTTGGTGTGGGCCTGTTTGGGTTCTTCTTACTTGGGGCTCTCTGTGCTTCTTGAACTTGAATGCCTTCTTCCTTCACCAAATTAGGAAAGTTTTCTGTCACTATTTCTTCTTGCTCATTTTCTTCTTCTTTGGGGACTCCTATGATGCGAATATTATTTCGTTTCCAGTTTTCCCACAGTTCTCTTAAGCTGTCTTCCTGTTTTTTAATCGTTTTTTCCTTTTGGTTTTCTGATTGGTTGATTTTTTCTACCCTGTCTTCTAATTCACAGATCCAGTCCTCAGCTTCCTCTACTCTGCTTTTTATACCTCCCAATGTGTTTTTCATTTCTGATATGTCGTTTTTAATTTCCAACTGGTTGATTTTCAACATTTCTATGTCTTTACTCATGGTGCTCATGTCCTTACACATGCTGTTGAGCTTCCTTAAGATCATGGCTCTGAATTCTAGTTCTGTTAACTTGCTTAACTGCACCTCATTTATCTCATCTTCGGTAGAGGTCTCTTGTTCTTTCATTTGGCTTTTGTTTCTGTTTTTCACCATTTTGGCTATCACAGTGGGCTTTGGAGTCTGCCTAATTTTCCCTGTGGTGATGGTGTTCTGCTGTTTGTGGCTCCCTCTCCTGGCTTTGGATGAGGCAGGGAGGACCCACTTTAACCACTACTGTCAAGTCTCAACTTTCCTCTAGCTTTTTTTTGCCTGGAGGCTATTAGTAGAGGTCACCTGAAGAACCTTGGTTTCTGAGTTGCCTGAAAAACTCCTTCAGGTGCTCAGTGTAAGAGGATTTCCCGAGGGTGGGGCAGATGCTGGTTGTTAATGTGCCTCAATTAGCATTTCAATGGCTACCAGGTGGGGTTGAATCTCCGGGGGAGGGGCCTCCACCTCTCCCCAGAGCCCAGGGAAGGAGTGCAATGACCATAGTCCTTCGTGGCTGCACTCAGCAAAAGCTCTGAGCACCCTCCAAATCCCGCGTGTCCCCTCACAGTTCCAGTCCACTCTGCCTTCCCTCTGCTGGAGTCCAAGGTGAGTGGCTGCTGCCAATTTAGCCTCTGTCCAGACTCTACATCATGGAGCCGCCTGGGACTTTAACCTGAGGGCGCTGCTCCCAGCTAAGGGCTGCCGAATCTGCAGCACCAGCCCAGGGTATAGCATAGCACTCAGCTGAGTTCGCAGGACTCAGCCGTGGTCGCGGATGCAGCCGAGGCGGTAGCAGCTTCCAGCCGAGTCTCCTGGTCCCAGCCAAGTCCGCTGGTCCCAGCCCAGGCCGCTGCGAACCATGGGCTCCCGGCCCTCTCTCGTGTCCTCGCAAGCTTACCAGGATTGAGTCAGTGTCCCTGCTTATGTGGTCCTCCAGGCTGCCTTTCGGTTGCCCCTTCCTGATGATTTGTCTTTATTTTCGTTGTAAATCCCGTTTGGTCCTGGGAGATGGTCTGTGTAGCTCCATTCACTCCGCTGCCATTTTTTCTTCTCCCCTGTTTGTTTTCTTTTTGTTGAGTTTTAAGGGTTCTTTGTATGTTTTGGATAACAATCCATTATCAGTGTGTTTTGCAAATATTTTCTCCCAGTCTATGTTTTGACTTCTCATTCTTTTGATAGTGACTTTTGCAGAGCAGAAGTTTTTAATTTTAATGAAGTTCTACTAATTAATTATTTGTTTCGTGGATATGTCTTTGGTGTCATGTCTAAGAAGGCATCGTCGTACCCAAGCTCATCCAGGTGTTCTCCTATGTTGTTTTCTAGGAGTTTTATAGTGTTGAGTTTTACATTTAGGTCTGTGACCCATTTTGAGTTAGATTTGTGAAGGTTATTAGTATATAAATTCTGTGTCTAGATCCATTTTTTTCTTTACATATCTATGTCCAGTTGTTCCAGCACCATTGTTGAAGAGACTATCTTTGTTCTGCTGCATTGCTTTTGCTTCTTTGGCAAGGATCAGGTAACTATATTTATTTGGGTTTATTTCTGGGCTCTCTGCTCCATTCCATTGATTTATTTGTCTATTCTTTAGCCAATGCCACGGTGTCTTGATTACAGTAGCTCTAGATAGTAAGTCTTAAAGTTGGGTAGCTTTGTCCTTCATCAGTATTGTGTTGGCTATTCTGGGTCTTTTACTTCTTCCTATAAACTTTAGAATCAGTTTGTTGATATTCATAAAATAACTTTCTGGGATTTTTATTAAGGTTTCATTGGATCTATAGATCAAATTGGGAAGAACTGACATATTGACAATATTGAATCTTCTTATCCATTAACATGGATATCCATTTATTTAGTTCTTTGACTTTGTTCATCAGAATTTTGAAGCTTTCCTTATTTAGAACATGTACCTATTTTATTACACTTATACCTAAGTATTTTATTTTGGAGGGTGCTAACATAAATAGTGTATTTTTTAATTTCAAATTCTACTTACAATTGCTAAAATATAGGAAAGCAGTTGCCTTTAGTATATTAACCCTATATTCTGCAGCTTTGATATACCTGGTTATTCGTTTTTGGTCACTTCTTTCAGACTTTCTACATAGACACATTGTCTGCAAACAAAGACATTTCTGTATCTTCCTTCCCAGTCTGTACATCTTTTATTTCCTTTGTCTTACCTTATTGCATTGTATGGTGTTGAAAAGCAGTGATGAGGAGATATCCTAGCCTTGTACCTGATCTTAGTTGGGAAGCTTTGATGTTAGCTATAGGTTTTTTAAGATAGTCTCTATCAAGTTGAAAGTTTCCTTTTCCCCTGGAGTTTTTAACTCTGAAGCCTTCCACTCTGAGCCTGCAGTAATTTGTCGATTACAGTTTAGGTTTTCTTATCCTATACTGGTTCCTGTGGGGGTTTTTGCAGCTTTTTACTTGTTGTTAGGATGGTTCAAGCTCCCTACATGCTGATCCAGAAACTGTGAATCGCCTAAGATTTATTTGAATATTTTTGTTTACAGAAGTTTTTCATTTTGATGCAGTCAAAGTGTCAGTCTTTTAGGAATAGGAACCCCTTCTTACCCTGAGCTCGTGACTCTTCTGTATTATTTAAATAGTTAAAAATCTTTTTTTTTTCATTTTTGGAAATTAAAAGTTACATCTAGGGTTTCTCATCATTTCCTTTTTCCAGTGCTCTGCACAGTCCAAGAGTTCACACTTACATCTGAGTCAGGTGGGCAGTCCCTAAAGTGCTGTGAGGGAACCAGGGCATTCATCATGAGCCGAGAAAGCTGAAAAGATTCTTTAAAGATTCTCTGAAATGCAAGGCTGAGAAATATGCCATAACATTCGTTTTCTGGAACCTAAACTTCTGATGAAATTGTATTGACTAAGAATAAGGCTGTAGGTGAAAAGAAGAACATGGAAATAGCACAATGAAGATGATGCAGTGTAATCCAAACTGAGAGAAACTCTGCAGGACAAATGTTTCTTTGCAATTTTCAGCAGAAGAATTGCAGAGAAAAAAAAGAGATGGAGGGGCAACCTGTAGACTAAAAGAGAATTAAAAAATGTAACAATTAATTGTAAATATGACTTTATTTCAATCCTGATTCAAAGCAAACTGTAAACATTTTTTTCTAAGACAATGTGTGAAATATTGGGGAAAATACACAAATGCTTGGATACTTGATATTAAGGAATTAATATTCACATTTTAAAAGAGGGAATAATGATATTATGATTGGGTTAAAAGAAAGTCCTTTTAGAGATTAATCATGAAATCTATAATACCCCGGATTTACTTAAAGTAATCCAGGGGTGAGGGTATAGGTGAAACAAGTTGGATTTTTACTGGAATTTTGAATCAGTGTTTAAGGGGAAAATAGAGATTTGGTGGAATTGATTTTTTTTTTCAGTAAATTCATTTTAGGAGGCCAAATATTTCTAAAGCATTTGTTTAATCATTTATTAATGCTTGGCTCCAGGGACAAAGCTGTGAATAATATAGGCAAAAGCCAGTGCTCTCAGGAACCTAGGGGGATGAGGCAGGAGACAATAAACAGGTGAAGCAAATCAACATGGAAATATTAACTGGTGAGATGTACAGTGATGAAAATAAGACAGTGTGGTGGGACAGTGATTGGCAGAAGGATCATCGAAGATCTAATTGAGGAGTGCCACTCATCCCCAGTGTGGAAAATGCTTCATAAATGACATCCTGGATGTCAAGAAGGAGTCAGTCATGGGAAGGTCTAGGGAAGATCCAGGCAGGGGACCAGCTCATGCAAAGGCTCTGAGGTTGGCCCACATGGGAGACAGAATGAAGACTAGCATTGCTGGAGTGTCATAATAGGTTGGTGGTGATAGGCTAGGCACCACTGGTCCAAAGGGAGAAGCATTAGGGGTTCCAGAAAGCACCATGACCGGCTACTTAACCATTACGTGAGAGTTTCCACTGCCTCGTGCTGTTTGGGAAGAATGCCCTTGTTTTAGATTTGTCTTTTCAGTCGTGCCTTCAGTGTCCCTTGCCAGGATGATCTCTTCTGGGGGAAAGCCCCCAGGAGGCAGTGCTTCCGGTACCTGAATTGGCATTGAAGTTGGGTGGAAGGACACTCGTTGTGGCCATTTTGATTTGTTGCTCTCTCCTTCGCAGTGCCATTTTTGTGACAAGGCCTTTATGAACCAAGCCTTTCTACAGAGTCACATTCAGCGCCGCCACCCTGAAGATTCTCACCTTGGTAAGTAATGAGCTCAACTTTAATGAGCTGTTTTCTTTCTGGTAATTTCACCCCCAGTGAGACATGGTCCAGTGCATTTCTCAATCATTTTAAAAGAAAGTATCACTGTTCTTGTCCATTCATGAAGTAAATACTGAGCCCCTACCGTGTACCAGGCACGGCACTAGGGGCCTAGATAACAGCCCCAAGCAAAACAGACTGAGCCCTGAATTCTAATGGTTCTTACATCTGATAAGGAGGGGCAGGGGAAACACACTTAAATGAATAAGTGATCCTTTTAAAATGGTGGCAAATGCAATAAAGAAAATAAATCAGGGGAATGGGATGGGGAGTGACTCCAGGTAATCAGCAAGGGCTTCACTGAGGAGGTAATATTTGATCAGAAACCAGTTTGGGGAGAATCTGAGAAATGAACGTCCTAGGCAAGGGGAAGTCTGATTTTGAGGGATGTAAGGGGCAGGCAGGACGACGTGTTTGAGGACCAGATAGAAGGTTGGTGGAGCAGAGTGAACAAGGCAGTGATACGTGGTGATGTTGGAGAGGAAGGAGCCAGGCCCCACGGGGCCTTGAATGCCCTGGGCAGGAATGTGGGTGTTTTTATAAGCATAATGGGAAGCTACTGAGGGATTTTAATTATGAGGGAAGCACAATCTAATTTGTACCTGAGAATGGCCCCTCTAGCTGCTGGTGGAGCGCAGGCTGTAGGGGCAAAGGTAGAAGCAGGTAGAAGAGTAAGGAGGCTACACGAGTTGCCCAGGTGAGAGAAGATGGCAACTGGACCACAGGGGCACCAGGGCAGAGGGGAGAAGTGAAGGCAGAGTGGGTATGTTTTAGACAGAGCCCACAGAAATGTGACTCAGCTTGAGAGGAAAAGATTAGGCAAAGCCAATCCTGGGTTTTTGCCTATATGTTTGGGTGATTGGCAATGTTTCCCAAGATGGGACACCTGGGGGCCAGAAGCAGATTGAGGGAGGAAGAGAATGGAGAGATTGTGCTGGCCATGGGTAAACTCAAGTCACAGGTGCAATTGCCATGCAAGTGGAGATGCTGGAGGTCTGGAGGTCAAGGTGGAGGCCCAGGCTGGAGGTACAAACCTAGGAGTCATTAGCGGAACTGGGCTGCATGAGGTCACCTAGACAGAGAAGAGAAGATAGAGTTAGAAATAGCAGTTATGGAGGCAAAAGGGAAACCTGTGGAGTGTGTTATTATGAAAATTAAGGGAAATAAGTGTTTCAAAAAGGAGACAGTGGTCAATTGTATCTAATGTTCCTGAGACACAGAGTAATGTTTGTTTGATTTGATGCGGGAGATACTCAGATGTGTTTGGGTACTGATGTGAATTAACCAGTGTGTAGAGGGGGAAACTGAGGACGCGAGAGAGGGGAAGGATTCTGTGGTTTATCAAGGACTCAGGTTTCCTGGTAGTTCAGGGCTCTCAAAAGTAAAGAATGCAAGGTCTATTTCTCCAGGAGCAGATCAAAGCATTCTACAGATTGCTACAGTAATCTACAGAAATTCTCATTATGATCTTACATATTTTTGGTTTCTAGACCTGTGTACTTCTAGCTTGTTGCTCAGTGCCTACTTTTCTTTCCCTTTTGGGCCAATCTGTTTACATTTCTGCCTATTTCAGGTAAATAGATTTATTTAGGAAATAGCTAAGCTTTGTGTAAACAATGTGAACAGCATAAAATTCCATTTATAAGCCATGGTCTACTGATACAATTTAACAATATATTGGAGAAATTGGAAAGATTAAATAGTTTGATTAATCTACCATTCTTCAGTGTGAAACTGACTTTCTTTCTCTTCTGTTTCAGTATCTTATTCTATCTCATACTCGTTTCAGAGAGCACTTCACACTCTGAAATGAGTATTACTTCTTCAGGTCATCTTTGAGATTCTGACTTTCTACTTTGGTTTCCATACCTTTCATGTCTACACTCACAGACACATGTATATCCATTCAGTCATGTGTACATCTGCATGTAAGTACATGTACATAAATATTCCTCCCTTCACTGTTGCTTCCTTTTACAGCTTTTCAGTACTGCGTGTTTGCCCTGTCGACAGGTTACGGCCCGAGCTTGCAATTGGAATGCCTGCCTCTGCCTGTCTTAGCACTGATGGGGTTCTCAGGAGAATTCAGTGGGAGCGGAAGGATGGTGATCATAGAGATTTCAGTGAGGTGGTACCTGCAGTGGAAGCCATTGCTTCCCTTCTCTGACTGAGACAGGCATCTCGAAGAAGGGCCCAGGATTATTCCTTGTCACCATTGCTGCTCCATGAATGGGCTCTTCACTGTCTCTGGGATAATCCAACCTCAACACAGTGGCTAAAGAATCTGCTAAAAATAATTCAGGGCCCAATAATACAAGGGACTGCTAATAAACATTAAGTAGCAAAAATTGGCTCATGTGGCATAAAAAAAGTAATATCCCAAGTAAGAGTAGTTTCCTTTGTCTTATCATAGAGCTCTACCCTGTCAATTTTCAGATAGGTTTCATAAGCATAGGTTTCATAGTTTAACAAGAGATTTCTGTTGCCACAGACTATAAGAAAAATGATCTGACCAATAAGCTCCAGAATGAGATCGACATGTTGAAGGAGCAGCTGCAGCTCACCAAGTCTCAGTTAGAGGCTTCTCAGCACGCCCACGCAGTCAGATTCTCTGAGGTATGATCCCAAATCTCCAAACAATGGTATGTTGGGAAGGATTGGCGTTAATGCCTTTTAAATGTTTGGCAGAATTCACCAGTGAAGCTATCTGGTCCTGGACTTTCCTTTGCTGGGAGATTTTGATTACTGATTCAGTTTTCTTACTTTTTACTAGTCTGTTCAGATTTCCTATTCCTTCATGATTCAGTTTTGGTGGATATGTCTCTAGGATTTTATCCATTTCTTCTCGATTGTCCAATTTGTTGGCATATAATTGTTCCTGGTATTCTCTTATTATCCTTTGTAACTCTGTGGTATCAGTTGTAATGCCCCCTCTTTCATTTATAATTTTGAGTCTTCTCTCTTTCTTGGTTAGTCTAGCTAATGGTTTCTCAATTTTTATTTCTGCAGGAAACCAACTCTTAGTTTTGTTGATCTCCTCTGTTGTTTCCCTGTTCTCTGTCATATCGATTTCTGTTCTAATCTTTATAATTTCCATCCCTCTGCTGACATTGGGCTTCGTTTATTTTCCTAGTTATTTGAAGTGTAATGTTAGGTTGTTTATTTGTAATTTATTTCTTAATGTAGGTGTTTATACCTATTAAATTTTCTTAGAACTGCTTTGCTACATCCCATAAGTTTTAGTATGTTGTGTTTCCATTTAGTATGTTTCCATTTTTGTTTGTCTCCAGATATTTTTTCTTTTTTCTTTGACCCATTGGTTATTTAGGAGTGTGTTGTTTAATTTCCACGTATTTGTGAATTTTTCAATTTTCCTCTTGTTACTAATTTCTAGTTTCATGCAGTGTGGTTAGAAAAGATGCTTGAGCACTGGCTGGGTAGCTCAGTTGGTTATAGTGTCGTGACGATATGCGAAGATTGCAGGTTCAATTACTGGTCAGGGCACATATAAGAATCAACCAATTACCCTGGCCAGTTTGGCTCAGCGTTTGAATGTTGGCCTGCAGACCAGAGAGTCCTGGGTTCAGTTCCCACTAGAGGCACGTACCACAAAAAAAAAAAATCAACCAATGAATATATAATAAGTGGCACAAGAAATTGATATTTCTCTCTTGCTTGCTCTCGCTCTCTCTTGCATGCTCTTTTTCTCCCTTCCTCTCTCTCTCAAATCAATATAAAAAAAAAATTTAAAAAGAAAAGATGCTTGATAGAATTTCAGTCTTCTTGAATTTGTTAATACTTATTTTGTGACCTAACATATGATCTATCCTAGAGAATGTTCTGTGTGTGCTGAGAAGAATGTGTGTCTGCTGCTGTTGGATGGATGTTCTGTATATGTCTGTTAGGTTCATTTGATCTGTAGCAGTGATTTCAACTAGTATGCTGCAGCACGCAGTACCTGCCTGTTTCGTCAGGGGCACTGACCTCTTATCCCTTAGATTGTCAAATAAAAAAATGACAACAGCCAACACAACAATAGCCATCTGATGTGAATGAATCAAAATTATACCTTTTTTTTTTTTTTTTTGTCAGATTGGCAAGAAATATATTTTTTGGTGTGCCGCAGAATTTTAGTAGTAATTAGTTTATGTGTCCCATGAGATGAAAAAGGTTGAAAATTGCTGATCTATAGTGTTATTCAAATCCTGTTTTCTTCCTTGATTTTCTGTCTGAATGATCTATCCATTGTTGAGAGTAGGGTATTAAAGTGTCCTTTTATTGTATTACTGTTTATTTCTCTTTTTTGTTCTCCAATTTTTTTTTTTTTTTTTTTTAATCATCCTCACCCGAGGACATTTTTCCATTCTTTGTCCAGATAGAGTGGGAGGGAGAGAGAGGAAGAGAGAGAGAGAGAAACATCGATGTGAAAGGGACACATCGAGTGGTCACCACCCGCACAACCAACCAGGGCCGGGGACAAACTGCAACCGAGGTACATGCCCTTAGCAGGAACCGAACCCGGGTCTCTCCGGACCGCAGGCCGACGCTCCAGCCGCTGAGCCAAACCGGCCAGGGCTGTTCTCCAATTTTTATTAATTTATTTTTGTTACAGATGTTTCTCTTTCCTTCCCCCAGATCCCCTCCTCCTCATCCCCCCCCCATTGTTCTCTTAATATTTGCTTTATATTTAGGTGCTCCAATGTTGAATGTATAAATATGTATAGTAATCTTATATCTTTGTGATGAATTGACTCCTTTATCATTATAGAATGATTCTCTGGGCACTGATTGGCTGTTTCCCTTTTTTGATGTGTTATGTTTTAATTTTTATTCATTTTAAAGTATTTTCTAATTACCCTAGTGAGTTTTTTCTTTGACCCATTAGTTTAAGAGTATGTTATTCAATCTTCACATATTTTTATTTTTCAGTTTTCCTTTGTGATTGATTTCTGGCGTTTCTCCATTGTTGTTGAAGGATATGCTTTGCATGATTTCAGTCTTTTTACATTTATTGAGAATCATTTTATGACCTAACACATGGTCTCTCCTACTCAATCTCCTGTGTGCATTTAACAGGATTGTATATTCTGCTGTTGTTGGGTGCAGTGTTCTTTATATATATATATAAATGTTTTTATTGATATTATTAGAGAGAGAGCTAGAAACATCAATGTGATGTGAGAGAGAAACATTGATCGGCTGCCTCCTGCACGCCACATACCAGGGATTGAGCCTACAACCCGGGCATGTGCCCCAACCAGGAATCAAACTGGTGACTTCTCAGTGCATGGGATGACACTCAATGCATTAGCCACATCAGCCGGGCTCCTTCTGTATGTTTGTTAGGTCGAGTTTGTATATAGTTTATTCAAATCTCCAGTTAGGTTAAAAAAAAGTGAAGATCATCGAGAACTCAAAGGCTGGTTGACAAGACCTTGAATTTAGATTATATAAATATGAATTAGTGTTTTGGGGGGAATGAGATGGGGCTATTGTACCCAAATTGATATGGTATCAAGAAAGACTCAATAGACTTCCTTTTAAAGTATATTTACATTTTATGTATTATTGCATGTCTGCTCTACAAGTTCACAGATCATAGAACTCTTGATACTTGGGGCCTCTGCATTTGTATTTAAGGATGTAAGGATATATGTTGCCTTTGGTTTGTAAAAGTAATTGTGCACAGACCTGCCATTATAGGAAGTGTTACTGCAAGCCTTACTGAAATATGCAGTACGAGCTAACACATTGGAGGTGAAGTTATACTCATTGATTAAAATTTTATGTATTAGCTTTAAATCAGAACTTTTAAAGCCATGTTTTAAAATAATTTCAGGAATATGAAATGCAGAAAACAAAAGAAGAAGAATTTCTGAAGTTATTTCACAGATGGAAAGAAGAAGAAAAGGAAAAATTTGTTGATGAAATGGAAAAATTCAAGGAAATGTGTAAGAGGGAGTTTAAAGAATTAACTTCCAAGAATTCAGCCTTAGAATATGTAAGTATTAAACCGCACAGTCCTCATGGTACTTGGTAGAGTGTTGCCTTGAAAGGTGGCATTAGAATGACAGCTACCTAATCCAGAAGTTCTTCTATTGTGCGCTGGCCCAGACACCCCTCCTCCTGAGGGTCGTAAGGGATCTCTAGGCATACCGAAGACACAACAAGTTAGAAAGGTCATTTCTTTGAGAGTGGGAGCTTTGTCTGCAAACCCAGTGCAGTACAGTTGGTACATTTATTTGGTCAGATGATAGAACAGGGTCCCCTCCTTCATTAGGGTCCCCTCCTTCATTAGCCAGTTCGGTTTAGAAAAACTTAAACCATCAACCCTTCCCTCAGTTTTGAAACTTTCCAAAGTTTCAAAGGAACTTTCCAGGAGAGGCTGACCAGATCCAAGGTGGGAGGAAAACGGAGCTGATCTAGAAAGACAGAGGGAGAATCTCTGCCAGGCCTGGCTGGTGAGGAAGATGGGTTTGGAGCAGGCAGGTTGTGGCTAAATGAGCCCTCCTCCCCTGTGGGAGCAGCCTTGCTCCACGCTCCCCTGGTTACATGCATGGATAACAGACACACGCCTTGCTGGGCTGGGACCTTCATGTCCTGTGAGGGGTTTGTTCAGACAGTGGCCACTGTCGTCCAGCTAAGCATGATCTGAGCTTGCTGGACAGCTCAATGCTAAGTGATCCTTAGGGAAAAAGAAACGGGAGCCCAGGGAAGATCCTTGAGCTCCCTCTAGGGGTCAACACATCTTATAAACTAAACTAGAGGGATATTTTTGGGATACTGCTAAGATCCTTCTCTAAAGGCCCTGAACTCTCACATAAGCGTGGGCAAACTGTGACCTGTGGACCAGATCTGGCATAACCCTGTGTTTGTATGGCTCATGAGCTAACAAGGGCTTTTACATTTTACATGGTTGAAAAAAGTCAAAAGAAGAATATTTCATGACATACACAAATTATATGAAGTTCACATTTCGGTATCCACAAGTAGAGTCTTCTTGGACCACAACCATGCTCATTCCTTTATACGTTGTCTGTGGTGCTTTTGTGCTGGACGCACAGAGTTGAGTGGCTGTGACCGCGACCCTGTGTGTCTCACAAACCCAACAGTGTTTGCTGTCTGGCTCTTCACAGGAAAAATCTGAGAGCTTCTGTCGTACCTCTATGTATGCAAAGTTAACAACTGGTGGAGGTGAAGTGGATGTTTATGGTACTCTTCTCTCACCTTTCCCGGAAGTTGTAATTTAAAAACAACAACAACAACAACAAAAAAACGAGGGGCAAAATAACATCAGCTGGCTCTCTGTGTCCTTTCTGTAGGGATTCCTTCAGGACACGTCCTGTGGGTTCAGTTATCCCCACATTACCTTCCCTTCGTTGCTGTTCTCCCTAAGCGTCAGGACCACAGGCAGTAGTAATTTCTCCAGCCATGGTTTCTTCTACCACCCAGACCCCGGGGTCCTCTCCTGAACCCATGTCTGTGGCCCCTTCTCAAAGGGGGTGCCATGATACCCACAGGAGTGTATTTTGATACTAATTTAAGACTGACTTCTTATGTCTTCCCTATGAAGGCCACACTCATTTTCCCCCTTGTGATAATCTTCCAATTATTGTTCTTTCGCCCAAGATTCCAGTCTCCACGGGCCTGCCCCCTGCTCCTTGCCCCTGTGCCCCTACGCCCCTAGGATAATTGTGGAATAGGAGTTTTTCCCACAGCTTTACCATTTCTACCTTTTAAAAAAGCTTTCTTGAGATATATTTCACATACCAAATAGTTCACCCACTTAAATTGTACAATTCAGTGGTTTTGAATGTTCACAGACTTGTGAACCACCATCACGGTCATTGTAGAACATTTCATTGCCCAGCAAGAAACCTGGTACCCACTGGCACCCTCCCCGCACCTCTCCCTTGCCCCCAGCCCACGGACCACGGGTCTACTCGCGTCTCTATGGATCTGCCTGTTCTAGACATTTCATATAAATTGAATCACACAGTATGTGATCTTTTGTGAGTGGCATCTTTCACTTGGTATAATGTTTTCAAGATTAATCCATGTTGTAGTATTTATCAGTATTTTATTCTTACTTTTTATTGCCAAATGATATTCTGTTGTATGGATATACAATATTTTATTTGTGCATTTATCAGTTGATGGAATTTGTGTTGTTTGCCCTTTTTGGTCATCAACAGACTTTAAAATTATTAAAAATAGACCATTTTTAGAATAGTTTTAGGTTTACGGAAAAATTCAGCAGATAGTTTTGAAAGTTCTATATAAGCCCCCCTCTCCTACCCTGTACACAGTTTTCCATATCCTGACATCTTAAATTAGTAAATTTGTTACAATTAATGAACCAATATTAATACACTTGTATTAATTAAAGTCCATTCTTCTTTCCGATTTCTTTAATTTTTGCCTAATGTTCTTTTTCTGCTCCAGGATCTTATCTAAATACCATAGTACATTTAGTTGTAATGTTTCTTTAAGTTCCCCTTGTCTGTGACAGATTTGTTTTTGATGTGCTGGACAATGTATATTGTAGGATGCTCCTCTATTAGAATTGATTTGATATTCTTCCAGTGGTCAGACTGGGCTTACAGGTTTGTGGGAAGAAGACCTCAGAGTTAAAGTGCAATTTTCATCACATCATATCAAAAGTATATACCATCTACATGATCTATGGTTGTTGATGTTGACCTTGGCCACTTGACTGAGGTTGAGTTTGTCAGATTTCTCCATTGAAAAGTAACCTCCCCGTGTTTCATACTGGGCTCTTTGAAAAGAAGTTGCAATGTGCAGCCCAGACTAAAAGAGCTGGGAACTGAGTTCTCCAACCCTTTTGTTTTTGAAGTTAACATACAGTATTACCTTCTGTGCTTCCTGCTAGTAACTTTGAGACTAACATACAAGCAAAGGGCAAAATTAAAATGTTTTATCCCTAATGGATTCACAAATGTGGCCTTGGGTGGAGTTGGCCTCACCACTAAATTATCTTGAGAACCAGCTACACCCAGTTCCTCTGTGTTCTGGGAACTGTTACATGCCAATCAAAAATTTTAAGACCCCGTGTCTAAGATTAGAAAGTTAAGTTTCTCTTTTCCTTTTTAACCTGTGCATGTTCCTTTTTTGGAAGAAACAAAAGAAGAAAACCATTGGAAAGGTGACGTAAGAGAGCACAACAAGCATCCAATAGGATAGTCATGTTTAAAAAATGGGTGCAGCCCTGGCTGGTTTGGCTCAGCAGTTAGAATGCTGAGCCATAGACCAAAGGCTCCTGGGTTTGATTCCCAGTCAAGGGCACATACATGGGTTGCACGTTCAATCCCCGGCCCTGGTTGGGTTTGTACAGGAGGCAACCAATCTATGTGTCTCTCTCACATCAATATTTCTCTCTCTCCCTCCCTCCCTCCATTACATGCTATCTTAAAAAAAAAAAAAATCAATGGAAAAATACCTCTGGTGAGGATTTAACAAAAAAATAAAACATGAGTACGGGCGCCCCAATTTTATTCTCTATTTCAGTCTTACAAAATAAACATCTGTACCAGTGATTTTTGCATTTCATTTTATAGCAATTGTCAGAAATCCAGAAGTCCAATCTGCAGATCAAGTCCAACTTAGGCACATTAAAAGATGCCCGTGAGTTTAAAGAAGAACGCCCTCAGTATCCCCAGGATTTCCAAAATGTGATGCAATTTCTTGATAGTCAGGTATGTAAAAGTGGGCGATAACTATGGTAGAGGCCTAATTTTTCTTAGTGAAGTAATTTATAGCAAGCATCTTCTACAAAAAAAGTGTATCTTTCAGTGGCCATGAAGGTGGCTGATTCTATTTTCTTGTCTCCTAATACATGTATAATTCATAATAGGTGTTCATTAATTGCTTGTTGATTGACTAATAGACATGGAAACAGAACAGTTGGCAAAATTGCTTCATTTTTCCCTAAGATAATATCTATTTGAATTGGTTAACATTACCTCACTCAGTATTTATTTTTCACACTTGAGATGTAAGTCTCAGTTTCAAAGGCATAGAAAGGCATATTGAAGCACTAACTTTATTTTTAGAGCTCAAATATACTACAACATTGGTGAACTGATGATCTTTTACATTTGTCAAACACAACTGCAGTCATTTGGAAGTGAGCCTCCGTAATCACCGAAGTCTTCACACTGGTCATTTGGTCATACTGGTTTAGCGGAACATTGTGTTTTACCAGGAAACAAATAGAGATTAAAGTTTATGAATTCAGGACTTTTTAAAAAAGCAGTAATACATGATTTTAAAAAATGAGTGTGCTTTTGAAATATGAACAGCTGGCACCGCGGCTTGCTTTGCCGCTCACATCTTGCCTCCCTCCCACAAATCTACACTCCGTGTGACAGCCAGGCTGCCCATGTCACTGTCCTGTCTAACATTTCGGTGGCTCCCCATTTCCACAGATCAAAGTCTTAAATCCTTAACCAGCACTCCAAGTCCCCGAGGACCTGGACCCTGCGTCATCCTCCATCTCTCGGCTTTCCCTTGACACTCCCAGCAGCACCGAGCAGCCGGGGTTCCCAGAACATGGCATTCTGTGTTCTGCTTTTGCTCTTGTGCCTTTTGTTGTCCAGCACCTCCCAGTTGCAAGACTTACAGCTTACTCATTCAGCTGGGGCAGCACCTCTTCTAGAGAGTTCTGGACCTCTGAGTTTTTGCATTTCTGTAGTCCCCCAAGAGGGGCCTGATCCCATGCTCATTATGTGGAAACTCTCTATTGTCATGTCCACCTCCCGCCTGTACCCTTCCTCCTGTCCTTCCCTGGCCAGCCAGGGGCTGCCCACCGAGGTGTCTGGTACATGGTAAGGGACCAAGAATTGTGTCGTGAACCGAGCAATTGGCAGTTGCTCCCAGCAGGTTGGTCTCTCATGAATTAAAGGACCCAGTTATAAAATCCTAAGGTCCCCCCTAAATTTTTTCCTGTTTCTTTCCTATGAGCTGTATTGCCAGTTCAGAACCCATGAACTTAGAAAACGGGGTGTTTCCATTTTGTTTCTTAGGCTGGCCAGCTAGCACTAATATTTTTGAAAACAAAATTTTATTGGAACTAAGCCATACCCATTCATTTAGTTATTATGTATATTTAGTTAGTAGCTGTTCTGCTACTATTCGTAGTGGTAACCCAGTCATCTGGTTCCCAGAGCCTAATGGGAGGGCAAAAGTGGGTGTATAGTTGTTGGTATGGAAAAAGACATGCAAGTTATGATTATTACAATAGACTTTTTAATGCAAAAGAATGTCAAAATGCAAGGTAGACCTACTTTGCCCACCTTTGTATTTACTATTAGCCTCTTAACAGAAAAGGTTTGCTAATACCTGCCTTAGAGTGTAAGACTGAAATCACGACAAATGTGTTTAAACATTTTTGACTGTATGTATTCTAAAAATGCCTGTTAACATTTTACCAAATTGTTGGGTTTCATAGGTACCCACCAGAAAGGAAGCATCCATTTTGAGTAGATTTCATTGTTACAATTGCACATGAATTACTCTTGTTTTATTGTTTCCTAGGAAAGCAAGTGGACAGCTCGAGTTCAAGCTCTTCATCAAGAACACAAAAAAGAGAAGGGTCAGGTGAGATTAAGAAACCATCCCCATGTTCATTGCAGCATTATTTACAAGAGCCAAGATGTAGAGGCAACCTAACTGTCCTCTGTGGACAAGTGGATAAAGAAGATGTGGTACATATTACAATGGAATATTACTCAACCATAAAAAGAATGCAATGTTGCCATTTGTGACAACATGGATGGACCAAGAGTGTATTATGCTAAGTGAAATAAGTTGGACAGAGAAAGACAAATACCATATTATTTTACTTACAAGTGGAATCTAGAAAACAAAATAAACAAACAAACTCATAGATACAGAGAACAAACTGATTGATGGTTGCCAGATGGGAGGGGTGGGGAGATGGGTGAGAAAGGTGAAGGGATTAAGAAGCACAAATTGGCAGTTATAAAATAGTCACAATAAAGTATAGCATAGGTAATATAGTCAATAATATTGTAATGACTCTTATGGTGTCAGATGATTACTAGAATTATGGGGGGATCACTTTGCAACTTATATATAGGTCTAATCACTATATTGTACATCTGAAACTAATATAATTTTGTATGTCAACTGTATCTGGAACACACACACACACACACAAAAGAAACCTATGGCCTATAAGTGGGTCATTTTGCAAAGAATATTTGCTTTTCCTTATAATTAAAGTAGTATTTTTTTACTTAATACATTTTGTGGAGAAACTTAAAATTACTTATAGTTTCAATATCAAAGATAACCACTGCTACTTCTTTGTTATAATTTCTTTGTCTTTTTTCTATGCTGTAAATAATGTTGCATTTCCATAAGTTAGAAACCCACAATCTTACAAATTTTGAATTATGCTTTTTATTTATAACTTTATATACTTTTCACTTAATATATTCTGTTTTCTTATTTGTTTGTTTTTTGTTAATCCTCACCTGAAGGTATTTTTCCATTGGTTTTTAGATAGAGTGGAAGGGAGGGAGGAAGAGAGAGAGAGAAGCATCAATGTGAGAGAGACACATCGATTGGTTGCCTCCCTCACATCCCTGACCGAGACTGGGGATCAAACCCGCAACCCAGGTATGTGCCCTTGACCAGGAATCGAACCCACAACCCTTTAGTCCACAGGCTGACACTCTAACCACTGAGTCAAACAGGTCAGGGCAATATAGCCTATGTTTTAAAATATTCTTTTTTAATGGTTATATGATGATCTTACATGTGTGAAGGGATTACAGATGTAGCGTGAATTAATCATTTCTTCATTGTCGAATAGGTTTCTAATTTTTTCATACAGAGCGACAGTGTAAATACTTTTTAATTTTTATTTATTTTTTATTTTTATCCTCACCCGAGGACATTTTTCCATTTTTTTGTTCAGATAGAGTGGGAGGGAGAGAGAGGAACAGAGAGAGAGAGAAACATCGACGTGAAAGGGACACATCGAGTGGCTGCCACCCACACAACCGATCAGGGCCGGGGACAAACTGCAACCGAGGCATGCGCCCTTAGCGGGAACCGAACCCGGGTCTCTCCAGACCGCAGGCCGACGCTCTAACCGCTGAGCCAAACTGGCCAGGGCGTAAATACTTTTTAAATAAAGACAAGAATTGTTCACATTAAAATCATTTTTATGAAAACAAACTAATTATAACACTGATTTCCTTTCAGCTGAGTGCATTGGAAATTTAAGTGTTAAAGTGATTTTACACTAGTGCAAAACATCTAAAGTAGATTTATTTGAGATCCTTTTCTTTAGGAAAAATTGTGGGGTTGTTTTTTGTTTTTTTTTCAATTTAAATTGTATGGATTTTCTAGTTCTTTGGATCCCCTGTGTCAGTCTGTTCTGGCTGTATAATTATTTCTCACTATACTAGAGGCTGGGATTCTGGGTGTTAACCCATTCAATTCCTAGTGAGTGCCCTCTTGCAGATGGCTACTCTGTCCTTTCATGGCACAGAGAGAGAGAGAGAGAGAGACAGAGAGAGAGAAGGGGAAGAGGGAGGGGAGGGGAGGGGAGGGCAAGCTCAGGTCTTTTCTTATAAGGGCACTAATTCCACCATGAGGACCCTACCTTCATGACTTCATCTAAAACTAGTGAGTGACCTTCCAAAGGCCCCATCTCCTAGTACATTGGGGTTAGGGCATCAACATTAATTTTTGAAGGACACAAATATCAAGTCTATAAGGTTAAGGGAAAGGGATACACAGGACCTGTACTCTGGAGGTGCAAACTTGAGCCGTTTTAGATTTCTGTCTCCACGCCCCTCTCTGGCCCTGCTTTAGGTGTCAGCTGGGACTGCTCCACCTGAGTAGGTAGTCCCCTCCCTTTATTATTGTCATCACTTCATGCATGTAGTTCTGATCACTGTTTTAAATTATTTTTGCTTATTTGTTTGTTTAATTTCTGCTTCTCAAACGAGATCAGTAGCTCTACTATCTAGTTAGTTCTCCATTGTAGTCCCAGCATTCAGTAATTTGCCTAAAAATGTGCTAGATGTCCAGAAAGGGGATCATTCAACCTTGTTTTTGTGGATGGAGAAATGCTGATTATAGGGTTCAGAAGAGCAGGGTCAGTCAGTGTGAGCATGGTATTTGAACTCAGGTCCTCTTAGCCTCTGGGCCCTGCTTGTCTGCTTCACTGCCTTGCTTACCTGTCAGGTGTTAGGCACTTAGCCCGCTGGGGAGGGGACTGGGCTGTGACAACTCAGAGTTGTGGCTTTTCTGTAAGAACAGTCTCGCTTTGCTTTGAGATGCTCTAAGGTAATAGTTCCTAAAGATGGTTGCACTTCAGAGTGACCTGAGGCTTTTTTCCAAAATACACATGCGCCATTCTACAATGTGAGATTCTCATTCAGTAGGTAAGTCTGGGATATGCATATTTGGGTGGGGGGGGGGGGGACACACACCAAAAAACCAAATCTGGACAGTTCTGTTTTGGATCCAGTGTTTGAACCACTACTCTTAGATAATGTGAAGTTCCTACTCTTATTGTTCAAGGCATCTTACAGCATTGGTATTTAGGGACAGAATTCGGGCTTCCTTATCGATAGGGGTAAGAATTAATCCTTGCTCTTTTAAAGCCCCCTGTGTTCCAGGCAGCTGGGGAGCGAGTGGCCTTCTGGCAGAAAGAATGCGAATTGCAGAGTTTCACACCTGCCACCGCAAGTCATGAGAGAGAAGGACCGACTGCTGGTAGTCCAGAGGAAGGGGGACAGGCCTTTCTGGTTCTGAGTGAGGCGCCTCGTTTCCCAAACTGGGAGTGTGGAGTGTTTGGGCCACCGCTAGGCTATGCTGCTCCCTTGTCTGTTCAGAGCTGCTTACTTCTTCCTTCATTTCTCTTACACCCTATCAGGGGGGTGAATTCAATCAGTTTAGTCATCTCTGCCTGAGACCTAAGTATTAATTATTCCACATGATTGGTGCCTGCTGGTCCTACAATGAGCATATTGTATCTCTCTGTTTAAGGGAAGTTGTGTTTGCCAACTTTTTATTGCTTTACTTAGATTCTCGGCAGTCTTTTTTTAAAAAAAATAACATTGGTAGGAGTTCAAAGGGAGTCGCAGATAAATTATGGTATACCCTTTTGACCCCACAGAAGATTCTCGAGGGCTTGGGAAGTTGTAGAATGGTCATATAAGGAAAGGAGGGTGGGGGGATGTGGACTGGTAGGAAACAAAGGGAGGGTTTGGGATGGTAGAAGGTCTTAGCAGATGGGCTCAAGACAGACTGTTGGAAATAATATCTGGCTATCCTTTGCTTAGATGATCACATTCCTCTCTCAGTGAACTTTTTCTATACCTTCGTGGTCAATTTTCAATTCTATTATCAAAGTGGAGCCATCCCTTCGTTTTTCCTATGTCCTCTTTCTTCTTGGGACCTGGAATGACTCCCCATATTGTTGATCCTAAATCTCCACTGGGTTTTATTTCAGTTTTCCAGCTCAGTGTTTTCTAAAATGCTGTTGGGGACACTCTTCCAGTGGTCTGTAAACGTGTAGAGAAGATTCCTAACAGTATTCTCCTTGGGGGGGAAGATGCTCTCCATTTACTAGGATATGAAAGGTTATTTTTGGTCTTCACTCAGGAAACCTTTTTAACTTGGTTTAACCCAGAATTTGCCCAACTGCATATAAGCACAGAGCACTTCAAAAGTATTGCAGTGTACTGATCCAGAGCATTAACTTTTTGTTGTTTGTTTTTTTTATGTTATTGGACTATTTTTTAGGTTCACAGCATAACTGAGCAGAAAGTACAGAGAGTTAGTAACTACTCACTGCCCTCACACCCCATGAGCACAGCCTCCCCCACGCTGTCAACATTCCATACCACAGTAGTATGTGTTACAAGCATTGAACTTACGTTGACACATCATTATCATCCAAAGTCCAAAATTTACTTTAGGGTTCACTCTTGTTCTCTACATTCTATAAGTTTGGACAAGTGACACGTATCCACCTTTACAGTAGCACACAGAATAGTTCTACTGCCCTAGAAATTCTCTGTGCTGTGCCTATTCATCCTGTCCTTCCCTCTAACCTCTGATCTTTTTACTGTTTCTGTATTTTTCCCTTCTCCAGAATGTCATATAGTTGGAATCATACAGGATGTAGCCTTTTCAGATTGGCTTCTTCCACTTAGTAACATGCATTTAAAGTTCCTCCAAGTCTTTTCATGGCTTGATAGCTGACTTCTTTTTAATGCAGAATAATATTCTGTTGTCTGGGTGGACCACAGTTTATTTATCCATTTATCTAGTGAAAGGTATTTTGGTTGCTTCCAAATTTTAGCTCTGATGAATAAGGCTACCATGTACAGCTATGTGCAGGTTTCTGTGTGGACATGAGTTTTCAACTCCTTTGGGTAAATGCCAAGGAGCATGATTGCTGGATTATATGGTAAGAATATGTATAGTTTTGTAAGGCTGTACCATTTTGCATTCCCACTAGCAATTAACGAGTTCCTGCTGCTCCATGTCCTCACCAGCATTTGGTATTGTCGGTGGTCTGAATTTTGGCCATTATAAAAGGTACATTGTACCCTAGCTGGTTTGATTCAGCGGTTAGAGTGTCGGTCCATGTACTAAAGAGCCTCAGGTTTGATTCCAGGTCAACGGCACGTACCTGGGTTGCAGGGTCAATACCCAGCCCCAGTCAGGGTTGTGCAGGGAATGGGGGTGCAGCGTGGGGGGGGCAACCAATCAATATGTCTCACATCGATGTTTCTGTCTCCCTCCCTCCCTCCCTCTCTTCCACTCTCTAAAAAAATCAATGAAAAAAACATCCTCGGTGAGGATTAACAACAACAAAAAATAAATAAATAAAAGTTCCCTTGCTATTACTTTTTGATTTGATGATTTCTTAAAGTCCTGGGGGCTGTTTGATTGCATACAAATATTATTTATTAGTATCTTTCATGACACAGGCACTACAGCTGGGAGCGTTGACTTTGAAGCCAAACGTAAAGTCTCACGTCTGGCTTCTTCCTCCTCCAGCTGTCTGAGCCTGGACCAGCTACTTTACCTCTCTAGACTTGAGTTTCCCTCTCTGTACAATGGGGTCAAAACTTGTGTCCTAAAGGCTGTGGTGTGGATTCAGCAAGGTGAAGTGCTTAACACAGCCTCTAGCACATGGTCAATGTTTGTTTAAAAAAATATCCAGTAAGTAAGCCCTGGCCAGTTTGCTCAGTGGTTAGAGCGTCGGTCCGTGGACCAAAGAGTCGTGGGTTCGATTCCAATCCAGTCGATGTGTCCCTCTCATGTTGATGTTTCCCTCTCTCTCCCTCTCTCTTCTTTCTTCCCACTCTATCTGAAGATAAATGGAAAAATATCCTCAGGTGAGGATTAAAAAAAATTTTTTTTTAAATCAAGCAAGTTAGGAAATGCTGCTCTCAACACCTTTTGTACCCCTCACAGGCATGGCTAAATGACCCCCCCCCATTTATTTGATCCGTACACCCCTGTCTCCATTTCTATGCTGTAGGCATGGAATGTCCTTAGCTCTAATTACCAAGATTTTTCCCCACTCTGTTTAAACAACTACTGAAATTGCTTTAAGAATTTTTCCCTTATCCTGGCCAATTTGGCTCAGTGGTCAGAGTGTTGGCCCATGGACCAAAGAGTTGCAGGTTCAATTCCGGTCAAGGGTGGGTACCTCGGTTGTGATTCGGTCCCCAGCCGTCGTCGGGATCATGCAGGTGCCAATCAATCAATGTGTCTCTCTTGCATCATTGTTTCTCTTTCTATCTCTCCCTCCCTCCCACTCTATCTGAAGATAAATGGAAAAATATCCTCGGATGAGGATTTAAAAAAAGAATCTTTCCTTAAATTCCTAAATTATTGGAAACAAATTCTTCTTGAATCCTTTTTGTCTAATTTATGATCCTCCCTGACATTAAGCCTCTAAAGATGACTCTATGAGTCTTTGGATCTGTCTGTCCTCTGCATCTCTCCTTTCTTTCTGTTACTTTAGTCATTCCTCTCTCCTCCTCCTCTTTTTCCCTCTACCCTCCTCCTTCCACCTTCCTTTATGCTGTAAATATTTATTGAGAACCTGCCAAGGACCAGGGATTGTGCAAGTTGCTGGACATGTAAACATAATCAAGATGGGCTCTCTGGCCCAGGGAGTGCCCATTTGAGCCGGGATGGCACATGTGGACGTGTGCAGGACAGGACTGCATGGGGTCGCAGCCACTCTGCGGGGGAAGCCTTGATCCTTCATCATTGCTCACCCCTGTGTTATTTCATGCAATGTGCTCAAGTTCACTCGGCTGCTCACATTATCAGTGTTGTCTGTCTGAGCTCTCTGGGAACAGAAATGAAGCCCCTTGTACAGCCAGGGCCTTGGTACCCGGTGATCAAAGATTTACTCCGTGACCTAATGTGCACTGATAATGTAGGCCAGCAAAGAGGGCAGGGCATGCACATATAGACCGCAGAAGATGATTTACATGCAATTTGCAGACTGATACCTTTCTTAATTTTTTTCCAGCTCCTGTCACATATAGAAAAACTTCAAACCTTAATGATAGACAATCTAAATGCAAATAATGTTTTCTACAAGAAAAGGATAGAAGAGCAAGGGCAGAGACTTCAGGAACAGAATGAACCAATTATCAGTCAGAGACAACAGGTATTTTTGGTGATATATCGGCACTGTTTTTCTTGAAGTAGTGCAGTTTATATAAGAAATGTGTTTTTATTTTAGCACATTTGTAAGTTGGCTAAGACAAAGAAGATGGAATATGTTTTTCCCCTATGGTTGTCTGTAAAACTAAATTCAATCAAATAATTTTTTAAAAGGTATTTTAAAATACTGCAGAGAGATTTATTTAATTAGAATTAGAACAAATTTGATAAGAGTTTATTTTAGTAATTACTTTGAGAAGCAGCCAAATCCAAATGCTGCTTCCATGAAACTTTTGTCTCCTTGTCTTTAAAGCCCACGTGTCCTCCGGTGTCCTAGGAGAATTTCATGAGAAGGTTAATTTACTAAGTCTAGTATCTGTTCATTATCCAGTATGTCCCTATCTAATTTCAAACATGCATCCCTAGAAGACTCTTTTTCTTTGCAGATTAAAGAGTTTACCAGCAAACCATCAAACAGTGTCAGTGAACCCAAAGGTAAGTGGACCGGGATCCCAGTGCTGGAGGCAAGGTGGATGTCCCTAACCACGTGCTGGGCATCAGAAAAATGTGGGGCTCTGACTGTTTACGGGTGCTAAGATGGCATTCCTCTGGTTATTTTAATCTGAGAGATTTGTTATCACAGCCCAGAAAGTTGAAGAATTTTAAATACCTAAACTGTTATTGAATGGTCTCCTTTATTCTTTATTAGACTATCGTTATGCACAGTAACCATTTTCCTCTGTACTCATGTGCAGTAGATGGAGTTATGATTCAACAGGCCTGGAGACAGGGCTCAGCTCCCATCTCTGGCACTTCATAGCTTTATGAGTCTCTGCCTCAGTTTCCTCCACTCTAAAGTTGGAATATTAATAATGACTATATCTTAGGCTTGTTACAAGGAGTACATGGGCGAACCTGTGAAAAGTACACCCATTAAACATTCATTAGTGTTAGCTACTGTTACTGCTATTAAAATCAATTATTTTAAAGTACTGTAGAGGCTTACTGCATTATTCTTACTTGCAATTGTTTGGTGCTAAAGGTTTGTACTAAGCACAGTGAGGGCATATGCAGCCTACTAAGTGTAGCAATGATAGCATCCACTTTTGTATCGTTTAAGAGACAGTCTGGATGGGAGACTGGCGGCCAGAAGTACAGGGTCTCACAATAGAACATAAAACTTACCTTTTGCCTGGTCGCCTTCTAAGTGACCTCAGTCTTGTTTTCCTGCACGTGTCAGGTCGTTAAGGCGTCTACTTGAGACTCACTAACTGCAGCTCTGTTTCAGGGGCCTCAGGAAAGACGTTGACCTACCACTTGTTTCCTTCTTGTTTTGAAAGGAAGGCTTAGGAAGGGCTGTGTTTCTCTATAATTTCTCTTTGAATAGTGAGAGTTCAGATAGTGAGGAATACCTGTATGCTTACCTAATAGCATAAATATTGGACCAAAAAGTATTTTTAGGAAAAGTTAGCTTTATAAAGATTTCTGTTAAACATCTTTATTGGGTGAGTCGCTATATGTTAGTAAATGTTGTTTATTATTTTATGTGGGAAAAAGATTAGGGTAAGTGCTGGCAAAATATAACCTATAGCTTGTGACTTTTGTTATTTCAGGGACTCCTTTAACCTGGCAAACTTTTGAATCTAAGCCAACGGCCCAAGCTGTACCTAGTAAGTTTCTATAGTAAGCTCAGGATTCAAAAGATATTTTATCAAGTGCTAAACTAATATATAACTTCTGCTTAATTTTATAGAGTCTTTTCTTTGAAAACCAATGTGTTTGGAGATTACATAATGATTATTTTGATTCCTGGCTTTCACCTAGTTCTAAAACCAAGATTGTAAATATCCACGTGTCTTTGTGGTGATGGGGTTAGCCATTCCTTGATTTTGCAATTCACCTAACACAGGGACGACTACAGATTCTTTGGCATCACTCCAGTCTGTACTTTTGGGTTTCCCAAGGTGACACACTGTGTGAAGATGTGACTGTGTGGTGGCCACCACATTTTGGCCTCACCAGGACTTTCATTGCTGCAGGCTTTGAGCTGATGTTGCCGCTGCCACTCACTCGAGTTCAGCTGAGCACAGCTGTCTCCCGAAGCGATCAGGATTTGGTTATAATCTCAAAAGACATACTCTGTACTGTTTAGAACCAAACAAGTTATTTTCTTAATTTGAGATATTTTTATTTCCAATCAGGAAAGTGTAAGGGTGGAGTGAGTCAGGGAGCAGGCGATGCGGGGCAAGAGAGGACATGCATGTGAACAGGGATCTGGACGTGAGGATGGGGCCTGCACTGAGGTGGGCTCAAAGTGGCACCTTTCATGTGGGCCCAGGTCTGTGCACTGAAGAAAGAACACTGATGAATGTGATTGGGAACCTGGCACCACAGGCCAGAAAATGCTAATGGTTTTACCACTCTTTCGGCTGAGATGCTTCTTGAGTACTCTTGATGTTGCTTTTGGAATCTGAAGAGGTTGAGAGGCGTTGAAGAGGAGACAGTAGTTTAAATGTTAAGAGTAGGGCTGAGGGGAGAGTAGAAGCTGGACTTACATCTTTTTTTTTTTTTCTTTATTGATTTTAGAGAGAGAGGAAGGGAGAGGGAGAGAGAGATAGAAACATTGACGAGAGAGAACATCGATTGGCCACCTCCTGCATGCCCCCCACTAGGGATTTGGCCCACAACCTGGGCATGTACCCTGACCAGAATCGAACCGGTGACCTCTTGGTGCATGGGTCAATGCTCAACCACTGAGCCACACCGGCTGGGCTGGGCTTATATCTTACAAAATAAATAAAACAATACAACCTGGCCAGTGTGGCTCAGTGGTTGAGCATTGACCCATGCACCAAGAAGTCAGCAGTTCAATTCCCAGTCAGGGCACATGCCCAGGTTGTGGGCCTGATGCCCAGTGCAGGGCATGCAGGAGGTGGCCAATCGATGTTCTCTCTCAGAGATGTTTCTGTCTCTCTCTCCCTCTCCCTTCCTCTCTCTCTGAAAAAAAAAAAGAAAAATATTGAACAAAGAAAGAAAACAATACATTTCAGAGAAGGATGAAAGGTTAAAAGGTACTCAGTTGTTGTTCATATTTCATTATACTTGGCGTAACACTGGAACAATAGTGTGTGCCAATAAAACTTTATTTATAAAAACAAGTGTTGGGCTGGTATGTCCCACAGATTTTAATTTTCCAAACCCAGTAACTTCTACTGGTTAAAATTAACCGTCCTAAAATAATCAATATCCCAGTAAGACATATTTTGGGGTGGCAAACTCTGCTTTCCTTCACACAACTCTGAATATACCAATCTATTTAATTGTGTATTTTAAAAGGGTGAATTATATTTAGATAAAGCTATTACTCAGAATTGGTTTTGACTAATATGAAACATTTGTCCATTGTGGTTTGTATATATCTTGACTAGTTTGTGTAGTATTTGGTTATCATCAGGGTCAGATGCTGATGCTTTAGTTATAGAGATTTTTTTTATGCTGTTTCAGTGACTGTCCCAGCCCCACAGACTTTGGATGCTAAGTCAAGTCTAACAATGGCACATGGTAAGTCTCAGCGTTTTATGTGCAGTTTCCACCCTGAGTTAGATAACTTATTAATTGAAAGTGCTTTTCTCCGGGGGTAGTTATGCAAAAGAAAAAACATTTTTGTGAATGCAAAACAGTTAATAAAGCTTCAGTCTTCCTATTTAATATCATAAACTGACTATGCCCACCAAAGCCATAAAGTATAAAATATATGTTAACTTTGAATAGTAATTTCATTATTTAGGATTTTTGGTGGAAAGTAGTAGGTATTAGGTAAGAGGGTGACTTTCTAGACCAGCCAACCAGCACATGCCACAGGGCATATGTGACTGTTTTTATAACTTTCAATGGGGCAGCAAGTCAACATTTTAAAATAAACAGTTTCAGCCATTGGTTGGGAAAAATCTAAGACATGTGATGGAAACCAAAGAAAAAAAAGTAGGAACCACTGGACAGAATTGCTGCCAGGATTCAGTTGTTGGACCAGACCACTGGAGTGATAATTGTTGTTAGCATCATCCAGTAGATAGGGTGAATATTTGTAGCCATATGTTACTTTTATGCAACTAGACACAGTTTTTGTAGTATATCCTTAAATGTGTTATTTTCCTATGGTCTGCTGTAGATTACAAATGAATTAAAATGGGAAGGAACCATCTTTTTCCTGTTTCACCTAATGATTAATTCATTCTACATTTGTTTTTAGACTTAAATTTAATTAGACTTACTTTTAATTAGACTTAAATCCATGATCAGTCGAGTCGAACTTTTTGTCTTCATAAATGTTGTGTTCTGTATATGATGGCCTTTGTAATTGTTGTTTTGACTCACTCATCGCATACTATTGCCCCTTATTATTTTTTTCCCTAAGATTATTTCAGATGGATCAGTTCCCCTGAGCATGTGTTAACAATATGCAATGCAAATTCTGCACATATTGTATGTTATTATTTATGGTTTAGAACATGCAGGGTTTTTTCCCTTTGGACCAGTAACAGATAAAATGTATGTTGGACTTATATAATTTACTTTAATATTGAAATACAAGTCAGTTTTCTCTGTCATTATTCTCTATTCATATTATTTTATATTGGGTCTAGAATTTCTCTGTTGCCTCCTTTTATAAGCAGTCGCTGGCCACTCCTCTCTTGGACTTCAACAGTGTTTGGTTTCTTTTTCTCTACTTGGTTATAGTTAGCTTTCTGTATAACATTATATAAGGTCCACATTTTCTTTTGTTTTATATTTTTGGTTCCTGCCAAAGGACACATATAGTCCACATGCTAAGTTATCTGGGATCAGTCCAAGGGTCCTGACAAATCTGCTGGTTCTGAAGCAGTGTGTTCCATCTGTACCTGCCCTGATTGGGCCAGGGCCGCATGACTCAACCATGCCCTCTTGCTGGCATCTGCTAGGACTGAAATGCTAGTTTTAAATGCCAGCCAGACTTGGCACGGGGCCTGCAAACCTTGGATTGGGATCAAAGCTGATTTGTGAGCATCTCCATGGGCAGGAGCAAGGCGGAACCTTGGCTGGGGATCACTGACCTACCCCCACCCCACCTGTGTGAGCGGTGCCGGGGGCAGTAATCATGTATTGCATAACATTAATTAGCCCGATTACCTCTGTCTTTCCTTTTGTTCCATCTCAAAGCTTGGTGAGGTTCTTTACCACAAGCAATGCCAGGATTACTCATCGCCTTAGGTTGGTTTCCTGAGAAACAGACTCTGAGGGGGGCTTGCAGCAGGGGTTTAGCATGCAGTGCTCTCGACAGCACCTGTCGAGCAGCAGGATTGAGAGATGCGGCTGCAGCGGAGCCCCAGCCGTCTTACCAGGAGCTTTAGGGCCGGGATGGCATTTCTACATTTTCCTGGATTGAGGTGATCAGTTATGGGATGTGGTTTACCCCGGAAAGAATGTGTGTGTGTGTGGTTTGGTGCTGCTCCCTTGAGCTGAGACAAAGCAAAAAGTGGAAGCAAAAGGTAGCAGGAAAGCCCTAGATGTGAATTAATGGTGCAGATGAATTCTCTGGCTGAGCATAGAGTATGCAGAAGAGGTTTGAAGGAAATAAGGTTGGTTGAGACTGTTCATGGCAACCACTGAGCTGACTAGATCTGTTCAGGCCCGTTCCTGCGGCATTGTGTAGCCACAAAATGTTCTGAGGCTGGACAAGGCCGGATCGGAGAGCTGGGCTTCAGGACGCGTAGCTTGACCAGAGTATGTTGAAAGAATCAGAGCTGGGGAGACCAGTTGGCGGTGTTAGTAATAGTCTATGTGAGATTCCTCACCTGGAATCGGGGTATGGTGATGACACCAGAGGGCATGGACCTAACATCTGTTCAGTGGAACTGGTGGAAAGGCTGGACCAGTGATGGGGGCAAGGGTGAGGGCAGGGGCAGGACGTGATGAGTTCAGATGCTGGGTGACGATGGTGCTATTTAGAGAATCTGGAAGACAAACTCAATGAGCACCAGGAGGGAGACGTCATGGCGTTGTGGCCCACTACCTGGACTTGGGAAGCAGGCAGTCTGGATTCGCAGTTGACTCAGGAAACAATAGGCTTAGGTTTCCTTGCCTGCCAAATGGGGAGAATAGTCATGGCTACTTTGGTGAGCTGTAGAGAGGGTCACAGGAGGCAGGGCCTTGGAGCAGGAGCCCCTGAACAGGCACTGGCTAAAAGTTAGCTTGAAGGATGGGGCTGGCGGCCCCCAACGAAGTCAGCCAGTGAGAGGAAGGACTGAGCGTTTCACTTCTGGGGGTAATGGTAGGAAATGGATAGAAGGCTTTTTCTGGAAGCATCCAGCAACTTCAGAGGGGAGACTCAAGCATCTGGGTATTTCAGCTTCATCCTGGAGATCTCAGCTCAGGACAGGAACTGAGACTTTCAGTCTGGACCTGTGGCGTATACAGCACAAGAATGGCAGGCCCTCCCCTCCCCTCTTGGGACATCAGCTTGTTTTGGGAGCTGGAGTCCAGTCGACCTCACTTCCTCAGCCTCTATAGGAGGAGCTCGAGTTCGGGGATCTACCCCTGCCCCAGGACCTTGCCCTGTGCACCACAACAAGAAGAGTCAGGACTTGGGCAGTTTGTCCTGACTCAAGAGAATAAGTCAAAGAATTATGCCTGTAATATAGTGATCATAAATATGCACATATGATTTTTTAAGATTTTATAGAACTTTCCTCATAACCTTACTTTTGTTGTTTTCATGAAGTATATAATAAAATATACACCATGTGACATAAAAATACTGAGATTGATTGTCCTCCTAAAATTTCTATTTTCAGCAGTTCAAACTAGTAACACAGTCTATTTGTGTATCTTTAAATCTTGATGCTAAATAAC
This sequence comes from Molossus molossus, assembly GCF_014108415.1. Classification (NCBI taxonomy): domain Eukaryota; kingdom Metazoa; phylum Chordata; class Mammalia; order Chiroptera; family Molossidae; genus Molossus; species Molossus molossus. Next base: position 46,359,280 of record NW_023425403.1, on the reverse strand, counting down.
AAATTTGAAAGCACATGTTTGGTGTTCAGCAGCTGTGGTGCATGGATGGACTTAAATGCTCCTTAGCAGGGCTGTGTTCCTATTTAAAATTAAAGTGGACGCCTACTTACTAATAGTCTGTGTTCCAAAAGTTTATTTGAAAGTACACTTGAAACCTATATGACCCTATTAACCAGTGTCACCCCAATAAATTTAATTTTTTAAAAGTAGTTTAAAATGCATGCCCCCCCCCAAAATGCATGTCTCCCATACAGTCAATGTTAGATATGTTGACTAAGGTTGTTGGCCAAGCTATAAGAGCCTATTTATATATACCTAAATATGACATATATATGTATATATATATTCTTAATTGTATATACCTATATATATGTGTGTGTGTGTGTTTGTATATGCCTAAAATAGAGTAACATAAATACCCTTTAATAAATTAAAAGCCAGACATTTAATGTGGAAAGTATTAAATCTGAGTTAATACATGCAAAACACTTAGATCCATGCCTGGCAACCTGGTGAACACTCAGTAATTGTCGGCCATTATTATTCTCACCTGTCATGTACTCTGGGGTCTGGTGTAGAATGAAATGACCTCTGACCTCCAGGTGCAGGTAGAGAACTCCCTGGGGAGGTGCCCTGTGTCAGTCTGCAAGGTGAGGATGAGTGAACCATGCACCCTCCTAGAATAAACAAGACTTCTTGCTTACATTTCATTCCATGTCTAATGCCTGCCTGACTGCCATGGTTAGACCTCACCCTAAACCTGACCTTCCCCAAAGAGGAACTTAGTCTTTGTTGATAGAATGGGGTTTGGCTTTATCCATGCTGTGAGTTTCCTTGTGTCTGCACAATAACCTTTCCCTGGCAGTCAGTCACCCAGACGCCTCATCTCCCCGCCACCAATCTGGGGTGGGGTTGGGAAACGCCCCTCTTCATCTCTCATTAGTCTGCAGCCTGGCCCTGGTGCCTCTCAGAGCAGAACTGAGTCTTGAAATGTGGCCTAGGGACATGGAGGTATTCAAGAATGGGTCTTAGTCCTGTGCCGACCCTAGGGCCACCTGTCCTGGCCCTTTATCTTCCTGGTCCTACCACTCGAAGGCTCATGAGAAGTGGGAGTCCCAGAGCCCTGGGAATTTTTTATATTCTTATCTTTGGGAATTGAAATATTTTCAGTAATTTTCTATTTAGCTACCCAGTCCAGTAGGGTCCTTGTGCACTAAAAGAATCATATCAGGCACGAGGTTGATGAATGCGAAATGTTAACTTCATTATTTAAAAATATAATATCCTGAGAGTGGAGTTAGTGGAAGATACATAGAAAGAGAAGATACCATGAAAAAGTGAGCAGCTTTAACTGACTGCCTCAATATTTTTTCCCCCAGTAAATTCTTGCTCTTTTAGACATGATTAAAATACTATGGAACTATACCTTTCCAAATTGTTTGAAAATAAACTAATTTTACTTTGCTGTTGTCCTGTCTGTACTATTCTTATTTCTCCTCATTAATAGAACAGGCATTCTCATCGCACATACTGGAACCAATAGAAGAACTTTCAGAGGAAGAAAAAGGTAACCAAGGGCTTGATCAGGGTTTATACCTGCACAGATTATATTTAGATGCTAAAATCCAGGCCTTGACAATACGACCCAGTGGTTTTTAGCACACTATGTCAAAATTAGGGAAGATGTTTAGGTTTGGATTATATTCTATTTTCAGTCTTACTCCCCTAATATGCTGTTATGTTCTCCCTGTGCTTTATTGTATTCTTAGCACATGAGTAACTTCCCTGTGTCAGGGAATTCCGAAGAAAATTAAGCCTTTATGTCAGTGCAGATGTTTTCTGATCAGATGACAAATTGACACGTGCTGTGTGCCAGATGACACACAAATATTCGTATCACAGTAATTATTTCTCAGCCTCTGAATCTGTGAAATGATGGGTGAAGTACCCACCCCCAAAATTGTTTTTAATAGAAAGGAAAGCATAGCATTTAAGCTGTGACTGTGGAACATTTATGTGCAGAACAATGTTTTTGGTGGAATTTGGGAACTAGTACAGGTTCGAAGAGATAGTTAAAATATTATTTACTGCCTACTCATTTTGCTTGGCAGTTCTAAAAATTATTTTCTAGCAATTAATATTTGAAGCTTATGAAAATTATTTTACATTATCAAGAGTATTTTCTAATGCTCGACTTGTAGTTTCTAAAACAATTACATTTGAATCAGTTTGTCATATTTTTCTCCTTGGTAATAATAATGCTTTATCACACATCACTTCTTTAGGAGAAAACAAATTGTTAATATGAGCTCTGGTTTTGTCATTTTTGTTAGGAAGAGAAGTAAAATATATTCTAATATGTAAAGCACTACTATTTTTATAACTTCTTCTGTGTTCTATAGATTTTATCCAAAAATTTTTAACAAGTCTACAAATTGAGAAGTGACTAAATCATGATATCTATAATGTCTATATGAGGCGTATTTTCACTTGACTTTCTAGTAGCGTGCTTTCTTTCTCTTACATATCATTCATTGATGTCTAGAACACAAAATATCTTATTCTCTGAAGAATTCATGAAATGTGTCAGGAGGTTCATAAAAAAGATCCAAAATTTTGAAACTGTGGCCTCAGGTCATATAGTTCACCCACATTTAAAACACGAGTCGGCTAGATTCCAAGAGGAATCCATTTGTCCACCATCACCACTTCGGTTCCAGGTTCCTCCCACTGCATCACTCTGCCCGTGTTTCTTTTAGCATTCTTCTGCCCAGAAAACATGAGGCGTGAGTTTGGGATCATTGTCGGCAAGCACCATCACTGATTGTTGCCACATTTGGGGAATCAGTGCGAAAGAACATCTTCGCTACCATCCTTGAGTTCCTACACCGTTCCAGTAGGAGGTAGTACTGAGAACCATCAATAACTCCCTGGAGTCCGAATTACAGAAACAGTGACCACATCCTTCCAGTGCCTCTGCAAAGCCAGCAGCAGATTCATTGCCATCAATAAATTCTTCAGCTTGTGCAAACATTTTGTGGATAATGCATGTGCAACTAATCTAATGCCTTAGGCAGTGGTTTGCAAAACACTGGCTATTACCAAGAAGTAACTCATCGGGAAGACAGTGTCTACATCCTTGCTTATTGACATGTGTGTCAAGGCATACTACTTAATCTTGCTGTTCATGAAGTGTTAGCGTGTGAGGGCCAGGAGGTGGTGTTAGAGGCCATTTTGTTATTCAGAAACTTGAAACAGGGATTAGGAGCTTGCTCCAAGTCATTGAGTTTAATTAGTGACGGCTGAAATTAAGTCCAAGTTTTCTTCTTTCCATAGTTTACTACAAAGAACAAAGTGGGGGAAGTCTCTTCACCTCTCTGGTTTTGATCCTTGTATGAAAAATGAGGAGGTTCATTACTAGATGATAAAGTCCTTTCAGGCTCAGAAATTCTGCTTTTGTTTTTGCTTTTCACTGTTTGCCTTGTGCGACAATTATTTGCTTACCATAAATGCTATGTTGTACGTCTGACAAGTGACCATGTGCATGGGCTCCTGTGCACTGGCCGTATGCTTTCGTACGCTTTCACGTTTGCAATTAGAGGAAGTGCTAAAGTTTTGTTTTGTTCATCTTGGTGAGCAATACATGCTTCAACTAAAATCTTCATCTGTTGGTTTTCAAGTGATTCATTCCATCTTGATGTAAAGACTTGATTGTCAGTCTTTTTGCCTGTCCACTCTATATTCTTAATCTTGTTCTGTCGGCCAGCTCCAGCTTTCTCAGAGTCTTTCTAACCAAGGGTTTTCTAATTATTCATAAATGGCTTTCCAAAGCCAGTCAACATATAAAGTGAATTTGAGGACAGAAGGAAATGTTTAATCGGCGGTCATTGGGGAAACTGAGTCACCAAAAGGAACTTGTCATCATGGTTGAGGGTGAACTGGATCAATCAATAACTGAATTCAGTGACTGCTATCGAAGACCTTACAACTCTTCTGAACTGTGACCAAGCCATTCTAGGCATCGCTTAACCCTTGCATGTCCCCTTACATCCCGAACAGACAGGGCCCAGAACGTTTCTTCAGGCTATGTTTTTGTGCAGTTCCTTTCATATCCCAGATGTCGACCAAAAAAATGATCTCTGCATAATCAGAACAGGAGGTGCTTGTATTTCATTGGTAGCACCATGACTTCCAGACTGTCTCTTGGAATCTCCTTTTATTTTTAGCCCTAGATACTTGTAGACTTGGTGGCTAACTAGCAGCCAAACCCAGCAACACAGCCAAGGTGTAGCTAAGCCCTCTAGATTATGATGTATTTTTCATTTCTAGGATAGAAGTGCTTTTTTGGGGGGAGGGGGGGTTCAGAACACTGGAAAACATTGGTTGGGAAAACAGTAGCATATGTGCTGAGAACATAAAATGTAAGATTACTTCTGACTTTAAATCATATAAACTGTTATCATTTTGATTTAGCAAACTGCAGTGGCACAGTATAGAAAGCATCATCGTGCAGGGTTTTCCCTTCCATTTAATGTACAAATAGTAATTTGATAATTTTGCTGTCAGGAAAACTATTAACAGACAATCTTTACTACTGGAATTGAACTAGTGTTTAGAAAACATCTTAACCAAAGGCATTTTGTTTAAGATCTACAAATCTAAGTGCCATGGGTACCTAAAAATCCCACCCACTGAGGCGGATGAAGCCTGGGGAAAATGGAGTGTCTGTGGGGTCAGCCTGCAGCCCCCCACCCAGGCAGTGGCGTTCAGTGCCACCCTTATTAGGTGAGAAGCCCCAGTTCAGAAGATCAGGCTCCAGAATGATAGTACTGTTGTGTTTGCCGAGATCAGCCTTTGGACCTTTCCTGAGGGTCCGGACTGCCCGGCCCCGGGTCTCTTTCATCAAGCTTTCAGTTTCCTCTGACACAGGACTCAGTGCTTCAAGGTCATGTGGTTACACCCCTTCTCCAAACTCTGTTGAATCAGACATTATTTTAGTGGGGGAATAAAAGAGAAATAGGGGAGGAAAAGTTAGAAGAACCTGGCCTGTTATTTTTTTCTTTGTTTTAAATTATAGGTTGTTTTAAACAAAGCATACTTTTTCTAAGACTTGTGTTAACTTCTTTTTCATTTTGGTAAATATTTTAAGAGGGATAATTTCACATTTTGAAATTTTATATGAACTTAACTTCTAAATTTATTATATAAAAACTTAATTATTCAAAATAAATTGAGCTTTTTCTTCATAAAATAATACATAAATTCTCATTGAATTTAGAAAATGAATTATTCAGAAAGTAATAAAATAATTTTAGAATAAAACTTTAAACTTTTATATTATTTTTTTTCATTGTGCTTCCTTAGAGACATATTTCTTGCATTATTTACCTAGATATAATTCGATTAAGGGATCAAGAAACTCTTTAAAGATGGTTGAAGTTTTGAAGTCAACTCGAGAACATTTTAAAAGCTCTAGTGCTTAATTATTATATATTGTGGTGAATGACTAACATATCCAAAAACTGAAAACATTACACATGCTGTTTAAAAGTTGTGTTTTTATCATTTTCTACTAAGACATTTAATGTATTTTTAAAATTGTTTTTTAACCTTATTTTTTTGAAACCTTATTTCAGGAAGGGAAAATGAACAGAAATTAAATAACAAGAACCATTTCAGGAAAGCTTTAAAGAATAATCCCTCTCTCACTAAGAAAATAAGAACAATCTTGGAGCAGAGTTTGGTGCGGAAATTGGAAACCTTGGGGATTAATGCAGTAAGTTTATTTATTTTTGAAATATTTGCAGGTTTTGTTGTCTAAATAAGAAAAAAATCAGAGAAGAGAAGAAGGCATGTCAGTTCTGTTTACATTAGGAGAGAGGAGGTTAATGCACCTTTCTAAGAGCTTCATGGACATAACTCATTTAAACATAGAAATCTTTGAGGTAAGTGACAGTATTACTCCATTCTACAGAGGGGTTAAGTAACTTGCTTCAGCTCACAGTTGGCAATGAAGGAGCCAGGGTTTGTATCTAGGCAATTGCAATGTGTCTTACATTCTACTATTAACGTCAAAGTATTGCCTATTACAAAATCAGCACATAAGCAATACTTGTTAAATGAATGGATGAATGAATTATATTTCATGTTTTTGTCAGATTGAATAATTCTAGTACATGTTATATGTACTCTTTGCTTTTTACATTTTTTATTGATATACACAGAATATATAAATCTTAAGGGAACAATTTGAATTTATATACCTATATGTATGCATTTGGTTGCATATGTATGTGTGCATGTATGTTTGTATATGCAAAAGTACAGGGGTGGACAAAAGTAGGTTTACGGTTGTGAGTATGCGATTATTCTTGTATTATTATTTATTATTGTAGTATTTTCCATGCAAACAACTGTAAACCTACTTTGCCAACCCCTGTATATGCATACATGCATGCACATGGTGTGTACACATGCATGTGTGTATGCACATAAGTTGTGTACATACATGTGCACATATGTGTGTATGGATGTGTATAGTGTTTGTATAAATAGGTCTATATGTACACATGTGTATCTATTTGTATACGCGTGTGTGCAGATATATATATGTACATGTGTGTATGCACATATGTATTCCTGTATGTATATATGTATACATATGTGTGTATATTGATTTGTATGTATGTGTCTCTGAGAGTGTGTGTGTGTGTGTGTGTGTGTGTATGGACTATAACTACCACCCAGATCAAGAGATTGATCATTTTCAATACCCTAGAAGACTCTTTTGCTTTTCCTCAGTCAATATCACCCCTTATTTTTCAAAGAGGTATGGCTATTCTGACTTAATTTTATTTGTTCTTGAACCTCATGTAGTGTTTTTGTTTTGTTTTTTTAATTTTTTATCCTCACCCAAAGACATTTTTGCACTTATCCTCAGATAGAGCAGGAGGGAGAGAGGAAGGAAGAGAGAGAGAAACATCGACATGAGAGAGACACATCGACTGGTCGCTACCCACACAACCCCAACCGGGGCCAGGGACAAACCACAACTGAGGTACAAGCCCTTAGCGGAATTGAACCCGGGTCTCTCTGATCCATGGGCTGAAGCTCTAAGTGCTGAGCCAAACCGGCCAGGGCTCATATAGCGTTTTGTATATGACTTCTTTTGCTTATGATTTTGTCTATGAGATTCATATCTGTTATTTCACTTAGCAATTGTTTGTAGTGTAGTATTTTATTGTCTGAGTATGCTACATTCTATCTAGTCTCCTGTTGATAGACATTTGGATATCTAATTTGGGGCTCTTTTTGAACATTACATTCTTATACATGTCTTTTGGTGGACATAGGCATTCCTTTCTTTTAGACATCTCTGGGAATGAAACTACTGAGTCTTAGAGTATGCATGTTTTGTTTCAGTGGGCATAGCCAAATAGTTTTTCAAGTGTTTATACCAATTTACACTATCCTTATCAGTGCATGGGGGTGTCAGTTGCTTCACATCTTTCACCAACTCTTAGTGTTGTCAGTCTCTTAAATTTCTACAGATTCTTTCCAGGTGGGTTTTGACCACCCTTAGGGCAGTGGAAATCAAACACATTCATGAATGTCAGTAGTTTTCATGTTGGTTATTTGCATATGATTTAGGGGTTTTATGTTCTATTGGGGACATTTTCTTTCATCCTAAGATTATAAAAATATTTCTTTTTTTTTATTATTTTTTTTTTATCCTCATCCGAGGACATTTTTGCATTTTTTGTACAGACAGAGTGGGAGGGAGAGAGAGGAAGAGAGAGAGAGGGAAACATCGATGTGAAAGGGACACATCGAGTGGCCGCCACCCGCACGACCAACCAGGGCCGGGGACAAACTGCAACCGAGGTACAGGCCCTTAGCGGGAACCGAACCCGGGTCTCTCCGGACCGCAGGCGGACGCTCTAACCGCTGAGCCAAACCGGCCAGGGCAAAATATTTCATTTTTTAAATCTGGATTTTAGCAATTAAGTTTGGAAACAGTAGTGAGTTGGAGATCTAATTTTATTTCCAGCTGGATCATTTGTCCCAAGATCATTAATTGCATAATATATTCTTCCCCGATATATTTGAAATGGCACTTTTGTCATATATGAAATTCTTGTGTACATTTCAATTTCTTTTTACTTTCATTTGTTTTACCCTGCCTTTTTGTATTCCTTTGCCAGCAACACACTGATTTAATTGCAGTAGCTCTGTCCTGTATTTTAATAGGCCATGCCTTCTTCATTAGTCTTATTTTAAAAAAAATTTAGTTCTTCCATATTTTGTTTTCCAGTAAACTTTAGAAACAGCTTCTGCAGTTCCAGAATAACCCCTATTGGGATTCTGATCAAAATTGCCCTAAATTTTATATAATTAAATTTTGTGTACTAATTAGAAAGGATTGACATCAGTAGAGTACTGGGTGTTTCCATTCAGCTACAGGGTATAGGAAGACAGGCATTGAACAACTGCTCAACAGACAGATGGTAGATCCATAATGATTGATTGTAGGATGTGCAATGAAGGAAAAGAAGAGAGGATAGAATAACGGAGGTCAGAGAAAACTTCTTAGAGGTAGCACTTGACCTGGTGATGGAAATTTCTTTCAGGGCAACTAAGAGGATGATGGTGGGGTCACTTCCTATAACAAAAGACAGGGGGAAGGGCTGGGGAGACAGGATATGAGAGTGTGTATGACACTGTTATTGAATAAACAGCCCTTTATTTATTTTATTATTTTTTTTAGTTCTATGGTTTATCTCTTTCCTCCCCCCCACCCCCTCTTCTGAGGGTTGTCAGTCTGTACCCTACTTCCACGTCTCTGGGTCTATCCTATTCCTCAGACTGTTATGTTCATTATATTCCACAAATAAGTGAGATCATATGGTATTTGTCTTTTTCTGCTTGGCTTGTTTCACTTAGGATAATACTTTCCAGGTCCCTCTATGTTGCCCCAAAGGATAAGAGATCTTTCTTTCTTACAGCTGCATAGTATTCCATTTTGTATATGTACCACAGCTTTTTTATCCATTCATCTACTGATGGACACTTGGACTGTTTCCAGATCTTAACTATTGTAAATAGTGCTGCTACGAACATGGGGGTACATATATTCTTTCTGATTGGTGTTTCAGGCTTCTTAGGGTATATTCCTAGAAGTGGGATCACTGGGTCAAATGGAAGTTCAATTTTTCATTTTTTGAGGTAACACCATAGTGTTTTCCATAGTGGCTGCACCAGTCTGCATTCCCACCAGCAGTGTACTAGAGTCCTCTTTTCTCCATACCCTCACCACCACTTGTTGTTTGATGACTTGTTGATGGCGGCCATTCTGACAGGTGTGAGGTGATACCTCATTGCTGTTTTAATTTGCATCTCTCTGATGATGAGTGATGTTGAGCATTTCTTCATATATCTCTTGGCCATTTGTATGACCTGTTTGGAGAGGTGTCTATTTAGGTCCTCTGCCCATTTTTTAATTGGGTTCTTTGTCTTTCTTTGGTTGAGTTGTAGAATAAACAGCCCTTTAGTTTTATTCTGTCTAAATTTTCATCAAATCCAGATAAATTTTCTCAAATTACCTCTTTAATTATTCTATTTTCATAATTGAAAACCTCTGATGACTTTATTTTACTTGTGGAATAATCTTTAACTTTTCATTTTGGCATTCAGTCTCCTTTTCTGATCCCCTCACCCATTCCTTTGTGGCATTAGCAACTGGACATGCTTGACTATTTCTGCTCTAATACCTGCCTTTCCCACAAGGTGCCCCCATCCCAGTTCCTACCCATCTAAAATACGACCTGTTTCTACTTGCGTGACTCTGCCCATCCTTCAGGTCACAGGCAAGTCTTAAGCCTTCATTGGCCACTGAGGCCTTCGATAGCCTCTCTCTGTGGAACCCCTCAAGCCCTTATGGACTCTTCTGGTCCTTTTACACACTTTGCATTGTTAGTTAATCAGTCATATGCATTCATCACATGTCTCACATGCCTACTGCACTGTGAGCTCCCTTTGGGACCTGCACATTATGTTATATATTGGGGCATCCTCCACCTTACATGCAGCAGTAAGGACTAAAGGTTGGAACAGTTAATGCTGACAAATGTCCATGAAATGAAAAACGTCCCAGGATAATTGACTAACTTAATATTTGATTCCTTCAGGATACACGCGGTATTCCAACTGATCAACTGAATAGAGTGCTAAGAACCATGGAATCAAAAAGACACACTCAAGAAAGACAGATGCCTAACATTCAGCAAATTCGAGAACTCCTTGAACATCAGGTCAGCTATAAAATTGAGGAGAGAACATCACTGTCTTTAGGTAAGGCTGTTACTAAATGCCATTTCATTTCTGTAGATGGAGACGAAATTGAACAATCTTTGCATGATTTTAAATGGTTCACAACCTTTCCCACTTAATTTGCAACTTATTACTGTTGGAAACATTATATGTCGGATTTTTAAATTTTATTTTTACATTTAAAAGAAACCCTGTAGTTAGGCTCTAGACCCAAGAGATGGGCTTGTTCATTTCAACAACAGCATAGACAGTATTATAGTCTTTTCTTCTGCTTTTCATGCAATGAAGACTCACAAATGACACTACTATTCCAGATAGGTGCAGTGCTTCTCAAGTGGATGCTCTTTCAACTGGAGAAGTAGCCAAAGCAGTACAACTTCCTCCCAAAAGCAGACAATTGGTTAGACAAAGACCTGTTTTCACCGATAGAACATCTGTTCCAAAGTGAGTATTTTCCAACCCTAAAACTTGTTTTCATTTCTGACTCCTCACCCGAGGATATGTTTTCATTTATCTTCAGATAGAGTGGGAGGGAGAGAGAGAGAGAAACATCGATGTGAGTCACATCGATTGGTTGCCTCCTGCTGACCCTGACCAGGGCCTGGGACAAACCACAGTCAAGGTACGTGCCCTTGACTGGAATTGAATCTTTGGTCCATGGTGTGGCACTCTGACCTCTAAGCCAAACTGGCCAGGGCCCAACCCTACAATTTTTAATTAATGTTCATCTTAGTCAGCTTGAACTGCCATAACAAAATACCATAGACCTAGTAGCTTAAACCACAGAGATTTCTTTTCTCACACTTCCGAAGGCTAGACGTCCAAGATCAGAGTGCCAGGCTCGTCGCTGAGTTCTCTCCCCAGGCTTGCGGAGGGCTGCCTTCTGGCTGTGTCCTCCCCTGCAGGGCGAGTGAGCTCTGGCTTCCCTTCCTCTTCTCATAGGGATACTAATCCCCTCGGGTTAAATTACATCACCCCTCATTCTGTTCAGAAATAGTCTTCTCTTGTTTTTCAGAATTAAGAAAAATATCACTGAAGATCATCTTCCCAGAAAGTCTTCAACTATTACGTGAGTTCTTGGGTCGGGAGAGGTTATTTAAAAAATTCTTTTTACTGAATATCCTTTTCATTGTAAATTAGTATGCTCGTTGTGGTTAACAAAAGCCCTAATTATTAAATATCATAATTAATTAGTTATTCCTTGGTGACGTTTCTTTGTTTCTTTATTAGTTATTACATAATGTAATAGTACTTATGACATTGTGGCCTCCATTAAGAAGTGGGATCACCCTGAGTCATTTCCGTTATCCCCCTCCATGTATAGTAATTCTTAATAAGCTTGATAAATTGAAGGAATGATGTTGACTTTTAGTGACTGGATCCGTGCTGGTGTGGTCAGATGATATTTTAGCATTCTAAGGCTTTCTTAGGGTACTAAGAACCCTAGCTCAGTCACTTATTAACTGTGTGCCGTTGACTCAATTGTGTACCAGTTTTAAGCCTCAGTGTTTGTTTATTTAAATATTTATTTATTTATTTATTTATTTATATTAGGGAGAGAGGGAGAGAGAGAGAAAGAAGCATTGATGTGAGAGTAAAACATTGATCAGCTGCTTCCTGCATGCCCCCTGTTGGGGATGGAGCCTGCAAGTGGAGCATGTGCCCTGACCGGAAATTGAACAAAACTGGCGACCTTTTAGTGCACAGGATGACACCCAACCCACTGAGCCACACCGGCGAGGGCTAAGCCTCAGTTTTCTTCTCTGTAATGTGGGGTGATACTGCCTTTTCCACAGGGTAGTCCTATAATTTAGCATGAATATATGAAAAGGGGTTGGTCTCAGTACTTGGCACTGTGGGTACTCAATAAATTATAGGTATATTATTGTTATTGATTATGAGGAAAACTAATTTTATAATTGAATTTCATCATCATTGACTTATTCTAGAGATATTGATGCTATAAATCTCTTCATTGAGGCCTTATGTGTATATATAGTAGAGACAGTAGAAATATTATATAGTAGAGACAGTATAAATGATGATACCCTTCAAACGTACTTTTTATGTACATAATCTTATAGGAAGAGCCTTATTTCATGAGACATAGTATAACTAAACAATGTCTGAAATTTAAGTGCTCAGTGAATATTTTTTAAGTGAATAAACACTGTTCCAAACTTTTATTTCACTTTATTATTTTTTTAATCCTCACCTGAGGATATTTTTACATTTATCCTCAGAGTGGGAGGGAGAGTGAGAGAGAGAGAAACATCGATGTGAGAGAGACACAGCGACTGGTCGCCACCCACACGACCCCAACCAGGGCCAGAGATGAACTGCAACCAAGGTACGTGCCCTTGGCCGGAATCAAACCCAGGACTCTCTGGTCTGCAGGCCAACGCTCTAACTGCTGAGCCAAACCGGCCAGGACCTATTTCTCTTTAAAATGGGGTGACAATTCCTGTGATAATACAGACATGATTGTAAAAGCACTTTGTAAGATGGAGTGTAAAGGTAAGTTATAAACAATGACACTATTTCAAAAGGTGGAGTAATTTTACTGCCGAATATATTTTGTATCCCACTGAGAAATATTTTTCTTAGGTATGTGAAAACCAAGATGTTAAGAATATGCAAGTTTGGATTTAGAGGAGAATTGTCATAACTTTGGTAAATATGCCAAACGGTTGGCAGGTCTGGATTTGAAATGACTCGTCAACCTTTTGCATGAGTCTTGGGCCTTGCCACTGTCTTGTTCTGTGGCCACACTGGCGTGTTTGTTATGCCCCCTGAGAATTACCTGGGCAAGTTCCTACCACTTTAAGAGGCATATCATTTGTAAATCCTGAAACGTCTGAAAACAGCATCCCCTGTTTGGGTTTTGATTTGCTTAGGACGCCTCCCTTTAGTTCAGAAGAAGAGTTGGATGCTGGCGACCTCGTCCAAGCCTACGTGTCCCCAGACTTTCTTCTTGTGCAGTCATGTAAAAACAAGAGTAGCTTCGGAAGGAAAACTGTCAAAAGTGACACTGACTTGACCGAAGGAAGTGAAATTGATGACTCTGACATCTCTCCCAAGCCCACAGGTGAGCTTTTATCGTTGGAAATCCTTTTGGGAATGTTGTTTAAGGCAGTGGCTCTCGACCAGGGGCACCAGGGGCGGGCAGTCCGAGCTGGAAACGTGCTCGAGGAAAGGATAGGGCTCATCCAGAAGCTGCCACCGCCTCGGGAAAATGGACTTGGCTTAGCAACGAATTTCTATTCAAGTGGAAGGAGAGGAAGGAGTCAGAGAAGCCTAGGTGTGTTAGTCTCCTAGGGCTGCTGTAACCAGGTACCACACACTGGGGGGCTTAAACAGATTAAATGTACTGTCTCAGAGTTCAGAGGCTGGAAGGCCAAAATCAAGGGAGGCAGAGATGGTTCTTTCTGGGGCTGTAGGGATCTGTCCCATGTATTTCCTCTTGGCTTGTGGATGGCCATCTTCCTGTGTATCACCACATTGGTCTCTCTCAGTGAGTGCATCTGTGTCCAGATTTCCCATTCTTGTAAGGTCACCAGTCATGTTGGTTTAGGGCTCACCCTAATGGCCTCACTTAAATTCAATTATCTCTCAAAGGCCCTATGTCTAAATAAGGTCACATTCTGAGGTCCTGGGGTTAGGACTTCAACATATGAATTTGGAGAGACACATTTCAACCATAAAGCTGGGTGGCCGTGAGAATGGCCGTTCTAAAACATTCTGCTGCCTTTTGGACACGGGGCAATTCTAAAGGGAATGTAAGGTCCAAGTCTGTGACTATTGTTAATTTGCTGAAGAGAAGTGTACTTTAGGTTCACTTTTTTAGAAATAGCCATTCTGTTTAATGTAATTTTTAAAATATATTTTGCCCGGCCAGGTGGCTCAGTTGACTGGAACATTATCCTGTACACCAAAAGGTTGCAGGTTCCATCCCCAGCTGGGGCACATATGGGAGGCAACCGATCAATGTTTATCTCTCTGTCTCTTCCTTCCTCTCTCTCTAAAATCAATAAAAACATATCCTCAGGCAAGGATTAAAATATATTAACCATATCAGATGTAATTAGTTTATTGTATATAATTTGTGTGTGTGTGTGTGTGTGTGTGTATAATTGTGTAAACTATAACAAATTCATTTAAAATAATGTTGTTTTTGCAAAAACTCATATGAATAGTCCATTCATGCAGGTTACCTCACTGAAATTAAAGTTCTGATCAGTACTTGAATGAGACCATCTCTCTTTGATTTAAAATGAACATTTTATTGCTTCTTGTGTAGAGGATCATTTTTTTAAAGGAATTATAACTATTTAATGTAATATTTTTAACCCACAAAATACATCAGTTGAGTTTAATAGTACATAATTATTTACAAAGCTTAGACTCTTTCGGAGTTGCTTGTTAGGTTATGTTAGAACTGAAAATAGATACAAGTTTTTTTAAAACATTACCTATTTTCTATTGGTCATATAGGAACCTCCATCAAAACATTAACTGAAAAAGTTGAAAAGACAGTTTCAAATCAAAGAAATGTGAATAAGCCAGTTGGTGGGATTAATGTTGCTGAGGCGTTCATCAAAAGAGAACTAAAAGAAGAACTGAAGGTGAAATCACTTTTACTTGCTAAACATACATAGAGAACTTCATCATAATTTTATTTTTTATAGTGTATAGGTTGAAATTTTTACCTTTTCTTGTTTTCAGTATTGCCTTTCTTTCCATTCCATAGAGAATCAAAGACAGTGGAATGATAACTGGTAATACTACGTCACATGCTTTTCAAACTCGACAGCTTTTCAGAATCCTGTCCTGTATATGACTTGAGGCTTGCAGATATTAGATGGTCTGTACACAGAAACTTGTGACTGCCTGGTCTGGGGCCTCTAGATCCAAGTCCAGGGACTTTTCTGCTACCACGGTGTGACCTGGAAGTAAAATAGGGACTTTTCAGGGGTTAGCCCAACTTGGGCAGTCAGTGGAGAAGTCCTTCAGAAAGATGTGTGAACCGAGTGGAGGGCCCGGCCTGAGCTCTTCTGCCCGAAGAGGAGAGGCCCTAACACGTTCCGAGCAGTCCAGCACCCAGGGCACCAGGAGGATGTCTCCCACTGTATTTTTGGGCACGGCTCATGTGTTTAAAGGTTCCAGTAGATGTCATTCTTTGCTTAATTTTTCACTTTCAACTATGAAATCGAGAGCATTCTGTCGTACTACTTTTATTAGTTAGTGCTATTTGTGTTACGCAAGCCAAATGTGACAAAAAGCAAAAAGCTAGGTATTTCAAGGCAGAGCTCATGGGCCTCCCGCAGGAGGGGTGTGGTAGACACACGTGTGGTTAGGGGCTGTTTCCGCAGGGCCCTCCTGTGGATTAAATGTCATTATCACAGATAAGAGCTCCAAAGCCACCCTAACTCTTACTTTGGGGAGCATCCTAACTTTATTTCTAAAATGTAGTGTTTCTAGAGTTTTCTAAATTCATGATTGGTAGAGTAGGAAACATACATTTCTTTGGCAACAAACGAAAAAAGAGGTTTTTCCCTTCTGTTTTCAAAACACAGATTTTTAAAATTTCATTTTATTTTTTTATCCTCACCCGAGGACATTTTTCCATTTTTTGTTCGTATAGAGTGGGAGGGAGAGAGAGAAAGAGAGAGAGAGACACACACACACATCGATGTGAAAGGGACTCATCGAGTGGCTGCCACCCGCACGACCCAACCAGGGCTGGAGACAAACTGCAACCGAGGTACATGCCCTTAGTGGGAACCGAACCCTGGTCTCTCTGGTCTGCAGGGCCAACGCTCTAACCGCTGAGCAAAACCGGCCAGCGCCATTTCATTTTTTTAATTCTCACCTGAGGGTATTTTTCCATCTATCTTCAGATAGAGCAGGAGGGAGGGTGGGGGGAGGGGGGAACATCGATGTGAAACAGACACATCGATAGGTTGCCTCCCACATGCCCCCAACCAGGGCCAGGGACCAAACCACAACCCAAGTTTGTGCCCTGGGCTGGAATCAAACCCGAGATTCTTTGGTCCACAGGCTGAACCGGCCAGGGCTAAAACACAGATTTCTAAATTCATTTCCTTGCCTTCCAGAAATGACCACAGCAGGGATCCTCTGAGGTTCCCAGCTTCTTATCATTCAGTGTAGCAGCTCAGTCTGGCCGACAAAATGATTGAGGGGCTCTAACATGTGCTGCTTCTCTAAGGAACATGTATCTCTTCTAGTGCTCCGATGTGGAGGATGACGACTGGGACATATCATCCTTAATAGATGAAAAATCGTGGAAAATAACTGGGAAAGAGCAGAGAGAACCTCCTGTGAAGACTGAGTCACATTCAACCCAAGTGCCAACTGCCTGGGGCGCACCTGTTCTCAGAGGGCCAAAGAGAGAAGGTTTGCTACTTTGGTGTCCTGCGGAAGCTCGGTCCTTTTTCCAGTAGTGTTTCATCTTTATAAATCTCTAATTCAGTTATGCTAATATATCATCAACAGAAACACTCTGTTGGCTTAACCAAGACCTTGATACTTTATGTTATTTTAATAAGGACTGAATGTGTATGAGTTACTGATTTATGTATATTTACTAATTATTTTTATTTCATTTTAGGCCTAATCTTTTTATTTAAATTTTTTGTTATTTTTTAAAATGCCCTTGTAAATATACTCTTCATGCAGGTGCCCAATAGAAATGAACATTTCTGATCATGTACTTGAATGAAGCCATTCTTCCTGTATTACTCTGTTTATGTGTTAAGTATTATTATTTTCTTTGAAGGAAGATTTCCCTTGTGGCACTGTGGCCAGTGGAATAAATGACAAATGAAACCTTTAGTAGAAATTGTTTCTGGATAAGTCCTAGAGTCTACATAAATCCAGTAACTTAACTCTCAATACATTGCTTTTTTAAAATTAGAAAATATAATTTATATATATTTAACATGTTTTATTGATTTTTTAGAGAGAGAGAGAGGAAGGGAGAGAGAGATAGAAACATCAGTGAGAGAAAGAAACATTGATTGGCTGCCTCCTACACGCCCTCTACTGGGGAATGAGCCCACAACCCAGGCATGTGCCCTGACCGGGAATCGAACTGAGACCTCTCAGTCCATGGGGTAACACCAATCCACTGAGCCACACCAGCTGGGCTATCATTTATATTTTTTATCAGAGTAATTCTTTTTTTTTTTAATCCTCACTCGAGGACATTTTTCCATTTTTTATTCTGATAGAGCGAGAGGGAGAGAGAGAGAGTAACATTGACATGAAAGGGACACATCGAGTGGCTGCCAACCACATGACCCAACCAAGGCTGGGGACAAACTGCAACCAAGGTACATGCCCTGAGCGGGAACCGAACCCGGGCCTCTCCGGACCACAGGCTGACACTCTAACTGCTGAGCCAAACCGGCCAGGGCTCAGAGTAGTTCTTGTACATGGTGAAAGTCAAGTTGTACAGAAGGGCTTCTCCACCTGCAGCGCCTCTGATGAGAACCTCCCTGTCTGAGTACCAGGGTTAGACCACTATTTATAGACTTAGCAACTTGAGACATTGTCAATTTCCTGCTAAGATACATGAAGATTTGGCTCATTTTCCCCACTCACTACAACTCTCATGCCCGCTCATCAGTATTTTTGTGCCCATGTGTGTATTTTTATTTATTTTATTTATTTATTTTTTAAATTTTATTTTTGTTACAGATGTTTCTCCTTTTTTTGCCCCATTGACACCCTCCTCCCCATCCCCCCCACCCCGTCCCCAGATTGTTGTCCATGTCCATTAGTTATGCATACATGCATATAAGTTCTGTGGTTTATCTCTTCCCACCCCCACCACCCCCTCTTCTGAGGGTTGTCAGTCTGTGCCCTACTTCCATGTCTCTGGGTCTATCCTGTTCCTCAGACTGTTATATTCATTATATTCCATATATAAATGAGATCATGTGGTATTTGTCTTTTTCTGCTTGGCTTGTTTCACTTAGATTAATACTTTCTAGGTCCCTCCATGTCATCTCAAAGGATAAGAGATCTTTCTTTCTTACAGCTGCATAGTACTCCATTGTATATATGTACCACTGCTTTTTTATCCATTTGTCTACTGATGGACATTTGGGCTGTTTCCAGATCTTAGCTATTGTAAATAGTGCTGCTATGAAAATGGGGGTACATATATTCTTCCTGATTGGTGTTTCAGGCTTCTTAGGGTATATTCCTAGAAGTGGGATCACTGGGTCAAATGGAAGTTCAATTTTTAATTTTTTGAGGTAACACCATTGTGTTTTCTATAGTGGCTGCACCAGTCTGCATCCCCACCAGCAGTGTACTAGGGTCCCCTTTCTCCACACCCTCGCCAACACTTGTTGTTTGATGATTTGTTGATGGTGGCCATTCTGACAGGTGTGAGGTGATACCTCATTGTTGTTTTAATTTGCATCTCTCTGATGATTAGTGATGTTGAGCATTTCTTCATATGTCTCTTGGCCACTTGTATGTCCTGTTTGGAGAGATGTCTATTCAGCTCCTCTGTCCATTTTTTAATTGGGTTCTTTGTCTTCCTTTTGTTGAGTTGTATGAGCACTCTATATATTTTGGAAATTAACCCCTTATCTGATGTATCATTGGCAATGATGTTCTCCCATACAGTGGGTTGCCTTTCCATTTTGATGGTTGTTTCTTTTGCTGTGCAGAAGCTTTTTAGTTTGAGGTAGTCCATGTGTGTAATTTTAAATTGACACATGTTAATGCCAACATTTGCTCTGGCTACTTACAGCAGGATCTCTTGCCCACCCCACTTTGCAAAAATGAACCATTGCTGCCTCTACCTTTCACTTTACCTTTTTCCTCCTACCGATGTGTCAGCTGCACCTTTACTTTCACACTGTGAAGTCATAACATCGACCTCTGTTCTGGAACCGTCATTACGTTATCTGTGCTATGTCTGAATATCGATTCTAATACTTGAAAGACAAAAAGGCCGTGTTTACGGTACAGTGACTCTAAGTTCACAGGGCAGAGAGGACTCTCTGAGTCCATTTCTTTTTTCTTCTCCCAAAGTTTGACCCCAAGCACCTAAAAAAAAAAACAACTATCTAGAATCAAACTCAAGTGGAATTTGCTGCACCATACTGTTTCAATGGCTCAAGACAGTTTACTTCACATTTAAGCTCATCTTCCCGAGAAAATCTGTTTTTACCATGTAATCCCTATTTGGCTTGTTCACTTTATTCCTCTTTCTTTACCACCTATTCACTCAGAGTCAATAACAAGAACAACAACAAAAAATTGAGTACTGTCAACATCCAGGCCCTGTGCTGACCGCGGGGAAAGAGGGATGCAAGCAGAAGCTTCCATACCAGGGTCCTGGAGAGCACCCTAGAGATGTGGCCATTTCGTGGCTGCACTGCATTGTAGCCTCCTACACAGCTACGGGAGTTGTGGGTGGGCCCTGGTGAACAGACCCAGACACTGACTGATAAACTGCAGTGTGAAGTTACGGATTTTCACAGGCTGGACAATGCATTTATTTAATCATTTGGGCTTTTTCTTGACCTCCTCCTCTCTCTCCCTCCACAGGCCTTCAGGATGAATCAAGCACACTGAAAAGCAGCTTAGTAACTGTGACGGATTGCAGTGACTCTTCAGATGTATAACTGTAATCCCACATGTCAGAAGATCCAGGTGCCAATAGTGTTTAAGTATCACAGTGTGTCAGTAACTTGCCAACACGATACAAATGCTCCTGCCTTACAGCATTTCCCACAATAACCAGGGAGCCGATTGAGAGAACAGGGGTCTTTATAATGGCACCTAATACAGACTTGAAAAACAAATTGTCAACCGTATTTTGAAGCATATAAAAGTGTTTAAGATTTCTGCTTCTTAAAAATAGCTTGTCATTGAAGTCATAAAAAGTTTTTTCTTTAGAACGGTACTCTAGTGTTTCAGTGTATTTTTTCCAACTGATTTTTAAGTGAAAATTTTAATTATAGCAGGTTTTGGTTTCAATGAAAACTTTGTATATTTCTTATGTATGTTATCACATTGCAAGTGTTTTATTATAGAATTCTGTTAGCATCCTTAAAACGGAATTAGTGGAGTCAGTGAAATCTTAAGGGTAGATGGGTTATTTTCATTTAGAAGTTTAGAATTATAAAAATATAGCTAGGCTCATGTTAAATACATTTCCCAGAGGTACCTTTACCATATTCAGCTTTGAGCCATTGTAAGCATGTTGTTATAAACAATTATTTTAGAACTTTAAATACCATTTCTGCAGCATAATGTTTACCTTGGATATTTTATGAATAAAATGTCACTATTTTTAAGATGGATTCGAGAATTAGTTCTCCCATCTTTTCTAGCTAGGCCTTCTCCATCAATAAACCTTTCTTTGCTCCAAACTCTGATCTGTTGAGTATTGGCTTTTCTTTTGAAGCATCGGCTCATGAACCTTGGGCCTGTACAAATGACGAGCCACCCAGAAGCTACTGTTCCTGGTGGATTGGCTCCCACTGTGCCATGTGCCTGCATTGCACTGCCCCCCCCCACACACACACACACCCCTTACCCCCTCTTGCACATGTCGCATTTGGAGTAAGGAAACATCTTTGGATTCAGTCAGCTGTCTGTGAGATATAAACAACCTTTTTTTTTTTTTCCTTTAGAGCAATAGTGAAACATTTAACATTTATATTTTTCTCCCTACCTGATCCTTCAAGTTGTTTGGAGACCCTGAATGAGTATTATTATTTTCATAGCAATATAGTTATTTGCATAAAATTTGATAGGAATCTATTTTCTTCATAATAGCACACAGATTGGAAACTCTTGAAGAGGCTTTGACTGGAATGTTTGAAGGAGACATGCACAGACTCTGGATCTCACCAAAAAGCTCCAAGGGTTTCAGGTTGACTTTGGAGGCTGATCAAAGCCCTTTGGAAATGTTAACAGCCTGGTACCTTTCTTACATGGTTCATGGCAGTCTTTCCAGGTAAGGAACGAAGGTTGCTTTCCTGGAAGATGGCAAAGGAAGAACCTGAAGACACTTTGCAGGACCTCGAGACCCTGAAGAATCCACCCAAATATATAGTATTGCAGGCAAATGCTGATGGTGGCAACTATGTGGCTTGGCTTCTCAGCCCTGAGAGGCTAACTAAGGTTCAATCTGGAGATTCCTTATGAAATTCTAGCCAAGCAGATAAAAGAGCCTATGTAATCATTTGCCATTCATGGTACTTTTGCAAATAATAGACCAAATTTATTGAAACTAGACTTATGCAATGAATTAGTCTTAACTTGGCTATCTTTGATCAAATGAGGTGATTTTAGAGAGGAAAATTGTTTCAATAGAAACCATAATGTACAATTGTGGATATTAGATTATAGCTTGGTTAACTGTCTAAAATTTTTTTTCCACCTGTGGACTAGACTGGATCCTGAATTTTTCTAGTGAAAGTGTTTGGCTGCAGCCCTCTGAACTCGTGTTTCACTTTTCTCCCTTCCTTTGCCTTGGAGTTATTGAGAATGAAAACTTTTTTTGGAGCCTTGCACTTACAGACTGTAGGTAGATGACATAATGTAAACTTTGGAGAGATCATCACAACAGCTCATGTTTGGACAGTTTAGGTGACTAGTTCTGTGTAAGCCACACAGAGAGCTTACCTGAGCACCTGATGACATCATCAGGGACGTTTGGACTGCAGACCAGTGGAATCTGTCAAATTTTCAATGCTGGCTTCATTTCAGCAGAAAGGAAGCTTTGAGCCTTTCATCTGGAGGTCTTCCAGACTGACAGCCTCATAGACGCAGGGACTGGCTATGGTTGGCTCTGATCATTACTTAGGGTACAGGTATCCTGGCCTACTGGTTCTTCTACCATTGTTGTGGTCTCTGCTTGTAAGTTGTACACCCTTCTAAGGCTCAGGGACCATCTGGAAAGAGGTGGGCATGTGAGATTGTAAGAGCCAGAAGAGGGGCACGATGGGCAGACAACTCTGACCCCATCTTACAAGCTAACTCTCCCTCTTTATCGAACCTGGACCCAGTTGCCCTATTTCCCTCAAGCCTGAGGGATGAACAGAAAATGGGGAAAGTGTAACAATGAAATGCTTCCTCTCTCTGATGGCCTGCAGGCTAATCGTTCCTGCTGTGGATATGCTAATTAACTAGCAGAACTCCGCTTGAAGCTTGAGCAGCTCCCTAGTCAGCAAAGCGGAGGGGAAACACACACAAAGTAATGACTGTTTTTCAAAGATTCACAGGAGTTGCCATAACTGGACTCAGATCGGTGGGCGTCAATGGACCAACTGGGAACAAAGGGACTGAGAAGTTCCGCACTTTCAAGGTTCACCTGCCTATGCTGGCAGCGCCTGCCCCTTGCCTCGCTCCTCCTCCCTTTCCTTAGCAATAAACGATGCTTGGATTCCGGACTCTCTTAACGATTAGAGAATCAGTTCTCCCATCTTCTAGGGCTAGGATTTCTCCAGCAATAAACCTTTCCTTGCCCCCCCACCCCCCCAAGAAGCTATTTTAAGCATCAATTTATCATAATATGAATAGAAAAGATTGAGTCTACTGAATGTGTATGTAGTTTTTTACTTTGTAAAAATGCCCAACCCATATTATAAAATACCTCAAAACTAATGTCCTTCTAGCCTTAACAATGGCATTGTCAATAGTCAGAAAGTTCATATAAAGTTTTTTTGCATTTTTTATACTTTGTGGTACTATCTGTACTCTGTTTCCTAAAAGTAACATTTTAACTAAATGGTGGTTGTGTTTGTTACAGGTTAATAAGAAGCTAGGAAAATCCCAGGACAGGAGGAATAGGGAAACTGAGACAGGAAAGTTAAAAGAAGGCCCAGCAGTGTGGGCAATTTGCAGCAGGTCTGCAAATAACAAGCTGTTATCCTCCCCAAACCAAGGACACTTGAGAGCAAATAGTTAAAAACCTCCCTAATGAGAGAATGCAGGAAAGCCGTGACAAGAGGGGGCAAGTCTTCCTCACCTGCTAAACAAAGAAATCAGCCCTTTTAGGGAAGGAGAAAGGAAAAAAGGGCAGTTTTATTTTTTTACTCACTAAGCAGAAAAGCCAGGAGTCGAGGCTTGGCAAGATAAAATTGCTAGGTGCTTCTCATGAATTCTGGGATGGTCACAACAAAGTAAAGAGGGACCTTGAGAATTAATCTGTACTGAGATATTCAGCAGAGGAACTTTGAAACCTATGGACAGGAGGCATGTAACGCCTTGGACCCCCACCCAACTCGCTCTGCAGATTAGTTGAGACCCGTCTGAGCTCCATAAGCCAGATGTATAGGTTGGCTTGCTTCTTTAATACATTTGCTTGCTTTCATAAATTCTTGTTTTTTCACAATACAGTCATCTGGAGTTTTCTTGTTTACATTCGTTTATACGAGAAGACAAGAATTGAGGTTGGGGACAGCCTCTCTCTCGGACTCAGGGGCTGTCCTATAACACCTGTCTGATTGTCTATGAGAGGTGCCCGTTTCAAGTTTTGGATCTCTTTTCATTTTGTCAACCTTTTTTTTTTTAAATATGTTTTTATTGATTTTTTGTTTTGTTTTGTTTTGAGAGAGAAAGGGAGAGGAAGAGGAGAGATAGAAACATCGATGTGAGAGAGAACAACCATCGATTGGCTGCCTCCTGCACGCCCTGTTACTGGGGATTGAGCCGCATCCTGGGCATGTGCCCTGGTCAGGCATCGAACTGGGACCTCTCAGTCCATGGGACAACGCTCAATCCACTGAGCCACACCGGCCAGGCCATTTTGTCAACCTTGAGTGTAAAGCCCTCCATTGCATCGCTGTGACTAGCTGAGTTAGTAGAGATGATTTCTGAGTTAAATCTTGTTAGGGGACTTAAGCTTGCCTTGTTGGCTATGCCGTATAACACCCTGATCTGAAGTTAGAACCATTTATCTGTTTCTATCTCCCCTCCTCCCATCCTTTTCACTTGTAGTCCACTGTCATCCTTTTAAAAACTTCCCACGGGGGCCACTTTATGCAAATGTACACACTTCATATGTAAGTTTCTAAAAGTTTTAATGAAAGCCAAATCAATTTTCATGCCGTAAGACAGAGGTAAGCAACCTACATACACTGTGACTAAGAAGGCACACATGCCATTGTGTTCATTCATTCATTCAACAGATATTGAGCTACTTGGATTTGGTTTTTTGTGTTTTTTTTTTAACATGCATTATTAGTTCACTTAATTAGATCAACTTTGAGACATAGTTATTATAACCTCATCCTCAAGATGGGAGAAACTGAGAGCTACTAAGTAACTTGCCGAAGGCCATACAAGTGGAAGTGACAAGCAGGCTTTAAGCCAGGTGTCACTTTCATGTTCTGTCTGCCAGGGCAAGGTTGGGGTAATTGAGGAACTTCTGCTAAGTACACCCAATACTCAAATTTAGTCACTACATCTGTGTTGTAAAATCCAATCCTTTAACTTACCTGTTCAGTCCTATCATTTTGTCCTGGGTCTGTCTGTTCATTTTCCTTTGGGCCGTCACCACATTTTTCCCCTCACTGAGGCACAGCTAACACATCCGTCTCTGGTCACTGGCAAAGCATTTCTGTCTTTCTACTCCCTCTTCTCCCTAAATTCTTCAGGAGCTAGAATAGTTCAGTATGATCTAAACATTATCTTTCCTGGCACAGCTCTGAAATTTAAAAATTCACTTTAAACACAGTAAAAACCCTGCCCTACTCTGGCCTGTGGCACCTAACTTTGCTTTATTGCTTTCAGTTCATCTGTATCCCTGGAAAAGATATTTCAAGTATTATCTTGGTCAAATATATATATATTTTATATATATATATATATATATATAATATATATATAAATTATAAATATATAAGATATATTTATAATTTATATATATATATATAATTTTGGGGGGTAACGAACATGTTCGTTTTCTTTTCTTTCCACTGAGCACCTCCAAACAATGTGATTTTGCTTCAGGACCATGTTATTTTCACCCATGCTGTGATTGGTACTGGAAAGTGTCTTGCTCACAGGTAACACAGATACCAACTCTTATCCAAAGCTTAAAACTATATATTTTAGCCCAGCCAGTGTGGCTCAGTGGTTGAGCATCGACCCATGGACCAAGAGGTTGCTGGTTCGGTTCCTGGTCGGCATAGGCCCAGGTTGTGGGCTTATCCCCAGCAGGGGGTGTGCAGGAGGCGGCCAATCAATGTTGATGTGTCTCTCTCATCGATGTTTCTATCTCCCTCTCCCTTCCTCTCTGTCTAAAATCAATAAAAATATATTAAAAAATAAAATGTATATTTTACCCTCGACTGCCTCGGTTCAGAGTCCTTGTTTTATCACTCGCTGTGGCAAGTAACTTAAACTCTCTGCTTCCATTTTCTTCTCCATCAATTCAGGATCCTAACAGTCTTTACCTAAGAGGGCGATTGTGAGGATGAAGTGAGTTAGGGCACATGAGGTGTTCGGAACAGTGCCGGGCATGTGGTAAAAGGGCTAGTTCTAGGAATAAATAATTGTTCAAAAATCACCAGAGCACTTTACATATTTGAAAAATGGCCTCTCCATTGCCCAGTTAGTTCCACACAAAGGATCTGAGAGACATCAGAACCTGACGTGTAGGTTCTGTGTGAGGCAGGTACCACCCAGGGTCCAGGACTCCCTCTGTTGGCTTCAAAGTCAGACTTGAGCAGCATTTCTAGCTCAGCTCTTGCTGATGCTGCGCCCCAGAATCTGCTTTCTGTATCAGAGAAACCTAAGCGGTTATTTAAGGTGGACAAGCCCAGTAACGCGCCATAGCATCTTGGCCCCATCAGCCCTTCCTTGAGCAGTTGTGAATTAGTGATGGCAGACAGGTGTAAGGAACTAGAAGTCACCACATGCAGCCAGGAACATGTCCATCCAATCCAAACATCTTCTGAGGAATAGTCTCAGATTGCCCGCATACTGTTTACAAGACATCATTCTTTTGCACTTTCTGTTCAACATACGAAGAAAGAAACATAGGAGATGGGGACAAAGATTGCAGCATCTGAATAATTAAGACTGCTTTACAAAATACATCTTAGGCCTGGCCCGTGTGGCTCAGTGGACTGAGTGTCGCCCCATGGACTGAGAGGTCCCTGTTCGATTCCCGGTCAGGGCACATGCAGGGGGCATGCAGGAGGCAGCTGATTGATGTTTCTCACAATGATGTTTCTATCTCTCCCTTTCTCGCTCTCTAAAAAAAACCAATAAAAACACTAAGAAAAATATGTCTTGACCCCTTTTGGTGCTAAATACATGTGCTAGAAATGTATAAAATATATACAAATCCTGTAAATAACCTGTTTATTTTTTTTATAGAAAGCCACAACAGAAAATGATCAGTATATAACTATATAAGAACATTTACATCCATACAATCAACAAGTTCTTCAAATTCATATTTAAAAATAGTTTGAGTGTTAATTAGAGGAGGGCCCTGAGGGGATCGTTTGTGAAGGGTTCACCTTTGTAGCAAACTCAAGACGCGGCTTGTAGCAGTGTTGTTTTCAGACGTAAGCGTTTTTATCAAACTGTTTAGAAGGGTTTGTGGTTTTAATGTCTCCTTCTCCACCGTGGTACTTTGTCCGAGAAGACATGACAGATGTGGGCCCATTGTATGCGTATCCCATTCTGAAAAGCAGAACACAGCTCAGCAGATTGTTGTACACACGAGGCAAACAAAAGGGAAGAAACCATTCTCCCCAATTGTCACAGCTAAGTTTACATCTTCCCAGGAAATATTCCTGAACTAGAGTGACCATCTCTGCAGAATAAACTCACGGCTTTTACATTTGTTCAGCGAGTCGCCTTCAAAACTATTCGTTAAAACTCCTCTTCCTGGAACCTAGGAGACTAGTGACCTTCATCAGCAATTTCTATGTGGAAATGATGAGGCCCCAGTGAAGATGCCCCCGCAGTCAGACCCATGTTTCTGCTTCCAGAAATAACTTTGGGATGTAAGAATAGGGTGTTCTTTTTAACAGATGAACTATAATTAACTAGATTCGATTCAATATAGCATTTACTATGTTTAATATTTACTGTATATTCCTCACCTTTCCCAATTCTGGGTTTTTGAAGTTTCTAAGAATTGTGAACTATCTATAATTTGTCCCACATGTAGTAATTTAGAATAGTATTGTACTTTTAAAGGGGTCATTTTGTTTCGTTTTCATACCTGGGTGTTTTGTTGTTGTCAGATATTGAAAAGCAAAATATGACACCACCAATTATGCAGAGTGAGGCTCCCGACCATCCAATAAACAGAGCAGCTCCTAATTCATACCTGTGAGGAAGTGTTACACAAGTATTACAGCTTACTTGTTAGGGGGTGAACAGTAACACTATATGCCAATATTTACTGAACGCTAATTTTTATTAGAGCTTGTACAAAAAGTAATAACACTCTGTGTCCATATAATGCTTTAAACTTTTGTCAAAGTGTCTTTATAGGCATCACTTGATTATATATCATCAACATCCCAAAAGAAAGATAAAGTGATCCCTGCAGGCGAAGTAGAAGCAAAAAAAAAAAAAAAAAAAAAATTCATTTAATGTTTATTGCCCAGCTGGTGTGGCTCAGTGGTTGAGCATCCACCCATGCACCAAGAGGTCACTGGTTCGATTCTCGGTCAGGGCACATGCCCAGGTTGTGGGCCGGATCCCCAGTGGGGGGCATGCAGGAGGCGGCCAACCGATGTTCTCTCTCATCGATGTTTCTCTCTCTCTCTCCCTCTCCCTTCCTCTCTCTCTAAAATCTATAAGTAAAAAAATAAAAACATTTATTAAGCACCTGCTGTGTGCAAATCATGCTCAAGGTGCTGAAGGCGGGCAGAATGTGCCAGCCCCAAGCATGCCACTTTGGCGTAAGGGTTATTTTGAGCTGAAGGCAACTGAAAAGAAACAGATACAAGAGAAGATTTCTGCCCTCCCCTATTTGCCTAAAAGTAGGACAATATGTAAAGTGGACCTCTCTGCCCTCTCTACCAGGAAGGACAGAAGTCGATCACCAAGACGACTAGACCCTAATCAACCCAGAGGAATCTCTGTTAACAAACTTAACTAACTGCATCTTCCATTAGACCCTACCCCACAACTAGCCACCCTAGAAGCTCAAATCCTCTTCCTCTGACTTGTCACTTCGTTACAAATTTAGTGTTAAGACTGTAGATAAGCTCAAGTTCTAACCACCCTTGAGTTACTCATCACTGAGTGCTTGCACGTGTATGTGTGATGCACATTAATACACTTCTGTTTGTTTTTCTCATTAATGTATTTCATAACAGAATTTAGGAGATTAGAGGGGGAAAAAGTTTTCCCTCCTCCCCAGTGCCCATAAAAGGTCAGTGAAAGATTCAACATCATCTTGTTTATTACTACAACCTAGTGGGAGATGAAGAAAAAATAATTATCATTTGATGATAGTTTGCTATTAAGCATCTCCTGATGGTAGGCCATCTCTGCAGATGACTGGAATGGATGCAAAGATAAACAAGCCAACCCCTGCTGTGGGAAGGTCGCCATACCAAGGTACACATAATGCTGCTGAGAACAAAAAAGAAATCACAGTGGGGGCTAGAGGAAGTCCTTTTAGGGGAGGAGCAGTCCCCCAGAGAAACAAAGAACGAGAAAAGTATACCCAAATCTCAGGGGCTATGTGTTTTCTCATGTTTGCCTATCCCATTCTTGAAGAATAGTGGTTTTTTTGTTGTTTTGTTTTTAATTTTTCTTTATTGATTTTTTTTAGAGAGAGAGGAAGGGAGAAGGAAAGAGAGATAGAAACATCAATGAGAGGGAACATTGATTGGTCGCCTCCTGCAAGCCCCCCACTGGGGATCCGGCCCACAACCTGGGCACGTGCCCTGACTGGGAATCGAACTGGCAACTTCCCGGTGCACGGGTCCATGCCCAACCACTGAACCACGCCAGCCAGGAGTAGTTGTTTTGATTTTTAATAAAGAAGTGATTCTCAAACTTTTTTGGCCCATAGACTAACAGCCATTGCAAGGTGAAAAGTGATGGTTGCCATTCCCTACCTAAGGGTGCTTTTCGTTGTAAAGGGAAGTCACAGTAGGAAAGGTCTGATCACACTGAATCCAGAGGAGCTGAGAAAGGAAAGTATGAAGAAAAGGTAAGAAAGACGTGCCAGGCTGGCTCGCTCCCCAGCCCAATGCCTTGAACCAGCTGCAGGGCCAGGGCCAGGATGAGGTACTGCGGTCACACCCTGATGCTGACAGCAGCTGGCCCGCGCCTGTCCTGTGTTGTCTCATCTCTTTCTACGTGCGTGTCATCCTCCAGGCGGGCAGGCCTCTGGCGTGGTTTGAGTCGCAGCAGTGGTGGGCAGTGTAACAGCATGGCCCCGGCCACCAGCTGGCGGGAGCAGGAGGCAACGCTTACCGAAGATTAGGGACTTACAGTCCACTTGCCAGGTTTCACATCTGTCTATGGAGGCGATTTCATGGCCTGTGTCTGCAACGGGGAGAGATGTACAGACCGCCCTGTGATCCCTCCTTTTCTCACTCCTGCGATGCCTTTCTTTGGAAATCAAGGTGACAGCTGAAGCAGGGAACAGCTGTAAGCACCTCATCCTGCCCTGGAGCCCTGATTAGGCTCTGGAACCGAGAAACTTCGACTGGTACCATCAGAGACAATGGCCAGAAACAGAAGGCTGGTGTAAGTACAGAAAAACATCTTTAGTCTGCACAAAATAAACAGTCCAAAAGAGGACAGAAGAGAAGCGTGCACAGGTGAAAAAGAAGGGAGCTGGCCAGATCAAGAGTGTTGAATTGGCAGGTTTTTGTTTTTGTTTTTTGTTTTTATCCTCACCCGAGGACATCCTTTCCATTTTTTGTTCAGATAGAGTGGGAGGGAGAAAGAGAGAGAGAGAAACATCGACGTGAAAGGGACACATCGAGTGGCTGCCACCCACATGACCCAACCAGGGCCGGGGACAAACTGCAACCGAGGCATGTGCCCTTAGCGGGAACCGAACCCGGGTCTCTCCGGACCGCAGGCCGACGCTCTAACCGCTGAGCCAAACTGGCCAGGGCTGAATTGGCAGTTTTATAAAAGATATCCTCATTAAATATGTTATACATCTAAAAAGGATGTCGTGGCCCTGGGCAGTGTTGCCCAATGGTTGGAGCATTGGCCCAAGCACCCAGGGGTTTCAGGGATTCCCCATCAAGGGCACGTACCTGTGTTGCAGGTTCATTCCCCGGCCCTGCCCAGGGCACATGTGGGAGGCAATCGGCTGATACGTCTCTCTCACATCTCTCTCTCTCTCTCTCCTTCTCTCCCCATCCCTCCCTCCCTTCAACTCTCTCTAAAAATATCAATGGAAAAAGTGTCCTTGGGTGAGGAATGACCAAAAATAAATAAAAAATCAAAATAAAAAGGATGTCCTGGATTCCTGCATCAATCCTGCTTTTATGATTTTTTTCCCCCAATTTTTATTAATTTATTTTTGTTATAGATGATTCTCCTCCCCCCCCAGACACCCTCCTTCTCATCCTGCCCCCCTACCCCCCAGCATTGTTGCTTTTTTTTTTATGATGGTTTTTTCTTTTCCTTTTTTGGTAGGTGCCCCTATCGGGAACCAAACCCGGGGCTCTCTGGTCCGCAGGCCGATGCTCCACCCGCTGAGCCAAACCAGCTAGGGCTTTTTTATGATGTTTTAACAAGATTATGCAAATAAAACAAGCAGAGGGCCAAGCTGAAGGCGCATATCCCAAAGTCCTGTAGTAAGCTGGCACCACACCCGTCCACTCTCGTCCACTTACCGCAAAGACAACTAAAAGGACGAGCACACTGAAAATTTCTACTTGAAGGACATTAGTATAAGATTACAATTTAATGACACTTTCCAATTTTCTCTCTTTCCCCCCCTAGATTTTAGGCGGTCTTCTCTCCTGAATATGTGTTAGTATTACTTGGGGTAAATACTCCTGGAAGAAACAGCCTGAGGTTTGTCTTAAAATATTTAGCTTTCTAAAATAGGATGCCAGTGCCAGCTACCATGGTTGATTAAAAATAAGTCTCTAATTATTACTAGTGGTCCATTCGAAGTGAAGGTGATAGAAATCATACACCACAAGCTCGGCACTATGAGTTCAAAAGAACACGCGAACACGTGTGGCGTATTGTTACAAACCAGAGGATACGTTATCCAGACAGCTCAGATGTCGGCAGTTATGTCTTTATATTTATTTAAGCATCTTGAAACTTTCTGAAGGGACTTAAGAATCAAGAGTTTGGCTTATATTAAAAACTGGTTCACTTATTCCTCTTTTAAATATATTTTAATTTTCTTTACATCACTAAATATATACTGTATTCCAAGGAAAATGTCATTTCCTTTAGAATCTGTGATTTTTGTTGGAGACAGACACTTGATAAATAGTAGTACCATGTTAGAGTTGAAGTCTTTAAGAGACTCCACATTCATACCAGTAACTTCTAACAATTCAGATGTGAAGGCTTTTGTGATTCGATTCTTTCTCCTTCCAAGATTTTTCTTCTAGATTCTGTTAACAGACACACACAGCAGATTCGCTCAGCAGTCACCTGAATGCACACCTATCGGCATGTATGACCCGGTAAAAGCAGACTTCCATTACTGAACGACAGGCCTGCGGGGGAACAATCCACTACCCACCCCGAGTGGCCATGGAGCACGCCTCCCTGACACTGGCTGGGAAACCGTCTCTGCCTGGAACCGCTTCATGTTGCTCATGGTAAAAAGCTGACTTCTACACCTCAGAAGACTACCCAAATTTCAGGTGATCTGCTGCAGGTCCTTCTTTTGTTCAAATACTCTCCTGGCCCTAGACCAGCTTTCCCGCTTCTTGTGCGGCCTCCTCACTGAGCTGTGAACAGCTGCCACAGTCTTCATTTTCCTGGAAGGTTATAAATGTGCTTAACACCAGGCAGATCCGTGATCGTCAGGCTGAGGACAGGACCTCACTTTATAGACCAGAACATCGTTCTCGGAGCATCTCTCAGATATTCTGCTCAGTTGATAGGACTAATCAGAAGCTGCCTTTAATTCATGTATGTAATTGAATGAAAATTTAGTAAATGAGTAATAGGAGGAAATGTATACAGAGACATTAAAGCGCAGATTACTCACTTGAAATTGCCCCAAAAAAGAACCCTAAAGCTCAAAGGCCTTAAAATGTCCTCAGAATTTTTGGATGGAGTTATTCTCGTCCACCTGGCTGTGCCTGGGGCTCCAGGCTGTGGCTCGCGACAGAATCAGAACCAGAACCACCCTTGGGGGCCTTACTTCTGATGCCTTTCATACTTCACCTCATGTTTCAGCCCTGTAACCTTCACAGTAATCCTGCGGGAATGGATTGAGAAACACCTATTCTTATTTTCACCTCCTATTTTTGTCTTCCTCGCACCCAAACCCCTGTTAGCACCTGATCTGCCATCATGGGGAGCTAGTGAGCACACCCTGGTCGCTACCACAGAAACAATAGGCTAAGCTTTGTGCTGATTCAGATGCTTCAGCGTGGATGAGAGAGACATAGCTCCTTTCTCCAGGCCCTTACAGTCTAGCAGGAATAGTCAGACATTAAGCAAATAATTATAGTCAAGTGTAATGAAACGTAAAAGAGAATCAGAGGAGAATTTTTTTTTTTTTGCAAAATAAACATTACCTGTTCTCTCAAATCCATACAGATGTGGTTCAAGTAAATGTCCACGGTGACAAACGCTATTGTGACTGTCAGCTCACTGTCCTGGGATATTTTTGTGTGCTAAGATTTTTGTTTTACACATAGTATCATATTCGATCCTCATTGCAATTTGGAGAGATGGGTTTTACAAATGAGGAAACTGAAGCTCAGGGAGATTAAATTACTTGCCCCATAGCCCAGCTAAGTAAATGGTAGAATCAGGATTTTCTTTTATTTTTTTTCTTCTTTTATTTTTCCCCTCTATGCCCTCTTCCCCCTCCCCCTCCCCCTCCCCCACGCCCTGAGTTCTTACACATAAAAGTGTACACCTTAGCTAAGGAAAATATTTCATTAATACAAAAAATGCAGTGAGTGTACTGCATTGCAGCTGTCACTTCAGAAAGCTGTGCGTGTTCTCTCTCCCTGGCTCATTACGTTCTCAGTGGCTCAAGGGCTCTAGGGTATGGAATTTTTCTAACTTCCCTCAGGCTCTCTTTTCACCCAGCACACAAAAAGGTGAGTGCAGTCATTAACATCAGGCCAGGTTGGACTTGAAAAAAGAGACAATCAGCTCCTCTAAAAACAAAACAAAAACTGTTTAGTGAATGAAAATAAGCTCATCCTTTTAAGATCCGCGGAAAAGTGGTGACCCTGCTGGAAATCACAGGAGTAGCAGCCAGGTCTTTGACGTTCAGGGTAGTGGCATTTTCAAACACATTGTCCTACTACTCCTTTTCCTTTATTTTTTAAATGTGTTTTTATTGATTTCAGAGAGAGGAAGGGAGAGAGAGAGAGAAACATCCACTGGCTCCCTCCTGCACACCCCCTTCTGGGGATCGAGCCCGCAACCTGGGCATGTGCCCTGACCGGGAATCGAACCGGGGACCTCTTGGTGCATGGGTCGACACTCAACCCCTGAGCCACACTGTCTGGGCTGTCCAACTCTTCATTTTAATCAAAAGTGGCAGGAACCAAAATAAATATTCCAATAACTTTACAACACCTAATTATGTAAAAATAATTTTTTAAGTTTAGAAAGTACACCTATATATTACCAATGTTGACTTTTTTCTTAATATGTTATTACTGATGTTTTTTAGAGAGAGAGGAAGGGAGAGAGAGAGAAACATCGATCGGCTGCCTCTCAGTCCATGGGATGACGCTCAATGCACTGAGCCACACCAGCTGGGCTCAGTGTTAACATTTTAAAATTGAATTCCATTGGTTTGCCTTGTCTTTTATATTTTTATTATTATTATTATTTTAATCCTCACCCAAGGATATGTTTTCATTGATTTTAGAGAAAAAGGAAAGGAGGGGGCAGAGAAACAGAGAGGCTGAGAGAGGTCAGAGAGAAAGAGTGATCATCGATGGCCTTCTGTACACGCCCCAGCTGGGGATCGGACCCGCAGCCTAGGTATGTGTCCTGACTGGGAATCTAACCCGCAACCTTTTGGTGTATGGGATGACACCCCAACTAACTGAGCCATGCAGGCCAGGGTGGTTTGCCTTCTTTTAAAAATCACCATCTAAAATAAACCTTACTCAATTCAAAGGCTTATAAAATCCAAGGTCTATCTAACTGCATGAATGGGTTTTATGTTAAGTACTCTGAAGGCATCATCTACAAACACACATTTCCCCCAAAGGCTCTGCATTCCTGAAGCAGGGCGTTTAGTGCCCTCCAACCTGTGCATCTCCCCGAGGCTGTCAGTCTGGTCTCACCCATGCATTCGCACCAGTTAACAGTTCTCTCATACTACCTGGAAGATGCCCCAAGATGTCCCACTTAAGACTCCCCATGAGACTACTAAAAAGTGGCAGGTGCCTTCCTAGTGGTGACTAAAGTAGAATGCGATAATTTAAATATTAATTTTACTTATATATGGAAATGTCATGGAGAATTATCAAATTTAGGAAACCCCAAATAAAGAATGATTGCAGGGCATGCCGAGTCTAAATTGCTTTTCTGTGGCTAGTCTATAGCAGGCATGTATACATTATCTTTCCATGTGTTATGACTTATAACTAGGGTAGTTAAGAATTCTACAAATTGTATATATTGATACAGATGCACTGTAACACTTACTGATCACACACCACGTGCCACTGTGGTAGGTGTCTTATATATGTTATTTTCTTTAATCCTTCACATTCACAAGGAGGTGCTATCTCTATCACCCAGACCAGGCAACTGTATCTTCCCTAAGATCACAGAGGAGCAAGGGCCAGGGCCAGGGTCTGAGCAGAGGTCTGAAACCTGCCTCTTAACTTCTCTGCCTCCTTCCTTCCCTCTCTGTAAAGTGCTCAGTAGATGCCTTTACAAATTACTGCCAATTATTCATGGGAATTTAAGAAACCATCCACAGTATAACTTAATATAATATTAGCCAAGGTAAATTATGATTTAAAAGGAACATCTCATGTCCCCAAAATTACGTAATTCAACTGAAAAACAAATCTGTTGTTTAGCAACATCCATGCCATTGATCTCCTCCATTCGTGTGGGTAATTGGGGGTTTACAGGGCCTATATTTTCAGTGAGAAATGATGTGCTGAGTCATACGACTCAAAGTAGGCACAATATCATGTTTACATGCAAACTTTGGAGTCTGGGTAACCTGACACAGCAGAGGAGGCTTGTGCTTCAAGACTGGAAATTCCAAAGACAACCAACGCTGTCCTGAGACACTTGAGGGCAACACCAGCACTGGCAAGCATAGGTCAAGAATCTGTGTGTGGGGGGACAGGGAGGCACATCTGCTTGTGTTGAGGGAAAATATACAGACGGACTTGCAAAAAAACAGGTTAGTTAAAAGCATATCCGCGTCTGCCCGGTGTGGCTCAGTGGTTGAGCGTTGACCCATGCAACAAGAGGTTGCCGGTTCGATTCCCCGTCAGGACACATGACCAGGTTGTGGGCCTGATCCCCAGTGGGAGGCATGCAGGAGGTGGCCAATTGATGTTCTCTCTCAGAGATGTTTCTGTCTCTCTCTCCATCTCCCTTTCTCTCTCTCTAAAATCAATAAAGGAAAAAAATGTTAAAAAAAAAAAAAGCGTATTTGCATTTTGTTCATAATCTTCAACAGCCTACCTGAAAACATTTTAGAACCAAACCAGGTGTTGGGGAGGATATGTAGAGCGGGTTCTTTCCAGAAGAGTCTTAAGACTATCTATTTGACAGTTTCAATTTGCTGTAGATCTCAAACTCAATGCGATGACCCAGGTGATTAGAAATAAAGTATCCAAGCCTTGTTTCTTTTCAATGGTTTCATGCTAAGTACCTTTCATGCCTGCCTTCTGCTGGAAGACCAAGCTTCTTACAACAATTATCCTTTCTACTAGGTCTCCAACATTTCAATATACACTTCTCTATGGCTAGCCTTAATATACTGTATAAAGTCATAAACTGTGACATTCAAGTACTCTGCTTAAGCAGTACCCTTTAAAATAACAGCTAAAGCCCTGGTTGGTTTGACTCAGCAGTTAAAGCGTTGGCCTGTGGACCAGAGAGTCCCGGGTTCAGTTCCCACTAAGGGCACGTACCTCGGTTGCAGTTTGTCCCCGGCCCCGGTTGGGGTCATGTGGGCAGCAGCCAGTCAATGTGTCTCTCTCACATTGATGTTTCTCTCTCTCTCTCTCCTCCTCCCTCTCTTCCTCCCACTCCATCTGAAGATAAATGCAAAAATGTCCTAGGGTGAGGATAAAAATGAATGAATGAATGAATAAATAAATAAATAAATAAATAAATAAATAAAATAACAGCTAATATTAACTGAGTGCTTACTATGTACGAAACAGCTGAAATGTGCTATCTCATTTAATTCTCACAATAACCTCATAGTACCCATGACCCCATTCCAAGGAACACAGACCACAAAAGGGACAAGTCATTTTTTCAAGTTACACAACTAAGAAGGGACAGAGCTGGGGTTTACTCCCAGGTAGCCTGGATGGGGTCCTTACTCCATTTTAAAATATATATATATTTAAAATTTTAAATAGATTTTTAGGTACAAATATGTACAGGTCAAATTTCACAAATTTGACCACCAACAGTTGCCTAGAGCCCCGCTCTGCCCCCTTCCCGTCACTACTACTCTCTCTGACTTCTTTTTTTTTTTTTTTTTTTTTTATCCTCACCCAAGGATATTTTTTTCACTTTTTGTTCAGATAGAGTAGGAGGGAGAGAGAGGAAGAGAGAGTGAGGGAAACATCGACGTGAAAGGGACACATCGAGTGGCTGCCACCCGCACAACCCAACCAGGGCCGGGGACAAACTGCAACCGAGGTACATGCCCTTAGCGGGAACCAAACCCGGGTCTCTCTGGACCGCAGGCCGACGCTCTAACCGCTGAGCAAAACCGGCCAGGGCTCCTCTCTCTGACTTCTAACAGCTCACGTTAGTTTTGCCTGTTCTTGTACTTAAATAAGTGGAACCAAAGGAGAAGCAACTGTAACAAAAATTAATTAATTAAAAAACAAACAAACAGTGGAACCATGCTATATGTACTCTTTTGAGTCTGGCTTCTTTCATTCATCACTGATTCTGAGATTATCCAAATGGTTGCAGATAGTTTATTCTCATGTCTTTGCATTGTCCCACTGGGTGAATATACCCCAATCTGTTGATCCATTCTACATTTTAGGCTATTACAAAGAGTGCTGCTATGAACATAGCATGTGTATTTTTGTAAAAATACGGATGCATTTTTATTGGGTGCATTTCCTAAGAATGGAATTCTTGGTTCATATGCTCAAATTTAGTAGATGTGGCCACACAGGTTTCCAACGCGATTGTACCATCTTACGCTCCCACCAGCAGTGTATGAGAGTTCTGGTTGCTCTATGTCCTCGCCAACATTTTCCTACCACAACAATTTTTAAACATTATGTCTTCAAGCAGAAGTTGGTAATTCAACTAACATTTCTTGAGAGCCTGCTATGTGTCAAGTGCTCTTCCAAGTGGTGGGGACATCAGGGTCCTCACTCTTAAACTGCACATTATGCTGTCTCCTTTCCTCATTCACTTAACCAAAATCTCCGCAAGCACGCTCAAGTCCTTCCAGGAGAGATGCAGACAGACAGAGAGTCACACGGCACTGCTGATTGCCCATCCTTGCTGTAAACTCCATGGAGCATGGACTAGGTGCCAGAGATGCCAACCATCAGCAAGATGTGGTCTCTGCTTTGAGATGCTCCTGGTGTAGTTAGGGAGAAGCGCCGAAAAGCAAGTGCTAATTGCCCAGTAGAATTATGATAGAAGCAGCACAAGGTGCACCAGCAGCAGCCAGGAGGGCCCCTTGCCCAGAATGCAAGTCCTGTAGAAGAGGCAGGGGTTAGCCAGGACATGAAAAGGAGAGAGAAAGTCCTGGGCGGGGGTGGGTGGTGGGTGGTAAAAGCTGAGTGACCAGAAAGCATGGCATACTGCCAGGGATGGGGACTTCATGCCCTGATCAGGAAAAACAAAACACAGTTGCCAAACACTTGATTTTCAAGTAGATTTTTAAGTCATGCTAGCATAACAAAAGCATCAGATTAATTAGTCTGAACCCTGTGTTACCACTAAACAAAGTCATAGAACAACACCTTAATATTTAACAGTTCCACTGTTTTGTTCATATGGCAGTTCTGGCCCTGGTCTCTTTGGCTCAGTGGTTAGAGCATCGGCCTGCGGTCCAGAGAGACCTGGGTTCGGTTCCCGCTAAGGGCACGTACCTTGGTTGCAGTTTGTCCCCGGTCCTGGTTGGTCGTGCAGGTGGCAGCCACTCGATGTGTCCCTTTCACATCGATGTTTCTCTCTCTCTCTTCCTCTCTCTCCCTCCCACTCTGTCTGAACAAAAAAATGGAAAAATGTCCTCAGGTGAGGATAAAAAACCCAAAACATATGGCAGTTCTGTGGATTCCCTTATCCAAGAATCTAGGAGCTATTTACTAATTGTAATTCATTCTCCAAATAACTTCATGAATGGAGTAAGCTTAAATAAACAGGCATCCATAAGTTTTCAACTTATAATAAGGACAGAAGAAAGAAGTTAAATATCTTGGCGAAATCGATATTCCTTTCAACCTCACCAAGGAAAATTTGTGTAATCTAGAAGTGTGTAGTTCTTGAATTGTCTACTGTTTATTTAACCTGACAGATAATAAAAATGAGAGAAGTTACTGGAAAGTAGACATCTGTTTATTTCTAATTACTAAATAGCCATAATAGTGAAAAGATTTTACCTAAGTAAAAGTTTAAATCCTAAAGTAGAAACTAAATATCTGCCAGAAATGAAGAGTATTAGAGACAAATAACTCCATGGTTTTGAAAACTCTGCAAAAGAAGACCCTGCAGATAAGACCCAAGCATGAGAATATCACAGCCAAAACATTCACGATAACTCTCATATACTAAAAGAGAATAAATCTAACAGCACGATAACCTGTTTCCCCAATTAAGGCAACTGGTTTAACTTGGCATGCTTTGAAAACAAGTTTTGATGTCAATCAAATCTTACTTGGAACAGTTTATTTAAGAAAACAAAGAAAGACATTCAGGAAGTTAGTGGTTTGGATGACAACACAAAGGTGGAAATAATATAATTAAATTTTAACACCCTAGTAGGTGAATCACTAAGGGGGTGTCTTTTTTTTTTTTTTTTTTTTATTCTGTAGGTTTTGTTATAATAAAAAGAAAGAAGCTGTTTTGGAACAGCCCAAAGGGAAGAGTTGAGGAATTGATTTGAAGGCTTTGCAGGAGCCCATTCTGGAGTCATGAAACATAATTGTAGCTTGAATGAAAGCAAGGGAGCAAAACAAAAAGAAAAAAATGGGGAAATGGCAGAACACAACCAGAATCAGATAACACTCTTTAGATCACAATTCTGTCAAGTAACTGTAGCCTGGAAGAAAAATCTTCCGGGTAAGTGGTGGGCAAGGAAGGGTTTCAGAAATAAATAGCCACTGAACGTAAAGCATGATACTGCTTCAATGCCACTGCCATGACCTTTAGCCCAACTACACACTAGAAGCTAGTCATTTTTTTCTCAACAAAGTGCCTCCTGAGTTCCTTGCACGTAGTAGGAATGGAGTGGGAACTTTCTGATGACCTTAGCTGTGTTTTTCTCACTTTGGCAACCAAAATAGGCCTTTTGTCCTGGAAACCTACAAAGATTACATTCATTTAGTACAGAATTCTTAAGAAAACAAAAGCAGCAGCAAGCCACCACAACAAAACTAGGCCCTGAGGCCTGAGCCATTTTCCAGTGCGTTTCAGGGCTTGGGTATGGGAAAGCGAGTCTATGCTCACCAGAGATGTGAACGAGGGCAGGTGGACAGCAGCCCTCTCTCACTGCCCTGCCTAAGCACCCAGATACACATCCTTCCAGGCTGCAGGGAGGATGTTAACTGGCGGTAGCTAGCGTTGCGAAGACGGATGTGTGCTAAGGAAGGGAAGAGAGGGGTGTGCCTTGTACATCCATCCTCCCAGAGGCTTCCTCTGTCTGCTGAGACAACCGAACCCTTTCTGCTGGTTCTGAAAGGACAGGTACTCCGGATAAGACTTTTACTTACCAGGCAAGTAAGATAGAGACGAAATAGATGTTTTCAGATGTTAAGGAACTTACTCTCATGCAGGTCAGTGAAGACACTGAAGAAAGTCAGAAGCTTCCGAGAGCAGTGCCCTCCAATTTCCAGCTCGCCTAGGGCTGGCCCTGCCTTTAGCCTTGATTCCCCAACGTATTCTAAGTCCTCGTACAAACTAAATCAGAGGCACAGAGCACTAAATTCTAGCAAATGCCAGCTAAGGAAGTGCCATCCCTTTTAGAATAAGCCAAATGAAAATCTTGCTTTATTGCATTTTAATACCTATGAAATCATTTATGTTGAGAGACAATTTATAGTTTATCGATCTTCTTAATTTTCATGTCCTCTACAAGAGGTGTTGGTAAAGGGAAAACAGATGAGGTCAAGTGAGTCGATTTGTTGGTTTGTACAGAGTGGGTTTTATTTAAAGGACATCTGTGAACTCCTTTGTATGCCACATGTCATTTTTATGCCTCTATTCTACCATTGTGGGTAGTTAGAATTTGATCGTATTTACAGTTTTCAGGCC
Source organism: Molossus molossus (assembly GCF_014108415.1). Classification (NCBI taxonomy): domain Eukaryota; kingdom Metazoa; phylum Chordata; class Mammalia; order Chiroptera; family Molossidae; genus Molossus; species Molossus molossus. The sequence goes on along the minus strand of NW_023425403.1, from coordinate 46,318,102 downwards.
TTGACAATTCCCTGATCTAAAGGGATTTCATGCAAGTCATGGAGGGCCTTTCGTTGTGCAAGGCACTGCTGGGGATACAGTGGTGAGAAAAAAAACAGTCCCATCTCAAAGAGCTAACGTTTTCAATAAGCAGGATTAAAGAAAAGCCTCTATTTTCTATAAGGACTTGATATGAAGAGACTGTTCCTTGTAAATACTAACCATCTACAAGTCGTGTTGTTTTTCATAATCCCCACCTCTTGTATTTTTAATCACATTAAGGTAAACTGGCAAATTGTAGTTGTTATATTTTAAGTCACTATAGAAGAGCTTAATAAAGACATCTATAAAGATAAGCCACATCACGCCCGGCCGATGTGGCTCAGTGGTTGAGTGTCCACCCATGCACCAAGAGGTCGCTGGTTCAATTCCCGGTCAGGGCACATGCCCAGGTTGTGGGCCAAATTCCCAGTGGGGGGCATACAGGAGGCAGCCAATCGATGTTCTCTCTCATCGATGTTTCTATCTCGCTTCCTCTCCCTTTCTCTCTCTCTAAAATCAATAAAGAAAAAAAAAAAAAAGGATACTCCACATCTTAAATACAACATGCAATCCAAAAAGCAATCTTAATAATAGCCAATACAATATAGTAATAGCTAATACAAGGGTTTACTCTTTTCTAATCAGTTCAGAGTGTATATATACCCCTCTTAACTCTCACGGCGACTCTGTGTGAGGGGTACTAGTATTATCCTGATTTTACAGATGACAATACAGACACAGAGGGTATGAGTAGGCACAGATAGAAATCAGAATGCTGGGAGGCTGAGCAGGAACGGGTTAGCTCAATGTAGCACCAAGAATGCAGAAAAGAGGAAACCCTTTCAGAGTCCATAATTACTGAGGTTAACAGAAAATCTGAGAGGAGAATGAGAAATTCAATGTACTAAACTGAGTAAGGTGACTGAGCATAGAATAAGAATAGAATAAAGTCACACAAAGGACAAGTTTAAGTTACAGTGCACACATAAATTAACCTTGACCTTTGAGGGAAGATTAGAACTATTTTTAAGATTCTGACATCCTTAATAATTGTCAGGAAAATAAAAATAGCGATATAGAAAAGATAATCTATAAAAGTTAGCAATGTCTTTAATAAAATACATCAGAAAAAATACAGTTTTATTGTATATTTATGATACCAAACTCAGAAATAGAAACATTATCATTTAAATTAAAAAATGAGATTTCATTTAAATATCATGAAAATATTTCTAATCTTCAGGAACAATCTCAGTTTTCACCTCAGTGGTTGGTGTCATGTACATCTGTGCAAATCTCATTATCAAAAATTAGGAGTCCTGGCCGGTTTGGCTGAGCGGTTAGAGCATCGGCCTGCGGTCCAGGGAGACCCTGGTTCGGTTCCCGCTAAGGACACGTACGTCGGTTGCAGTTTGTCCCCAGCCCTGGTTGGGTTGTGTGGGTGGCAACCACTCGATGTATCTCTCTCACGTCAATGTTTCTCTCTCTCCCTCCCACTCTATCTGAACAAAAAATGGAAAGGATGTCCTCGGGTGAGGATAAAAAAAAAATTAGGAGAAAATTTATAACTGCACATTTTTCTAACATAGGCAGGGGAGTAAAAATTACACTAGGGTCTACAACAGTTGTTTTTGGTTCCCACGTAATACAATTCCAGAATAAAAACTATTTTTAAATGTATAAACTTCCTTGACGAAAAAATATGGAGCATACTGTAATAAAAATTATAAAATAGCACAATATTGTAAATCATGCAATTTAGAGCATTTAGAGTTTGGCTGCATGGTTTGAATCATAATTCTATCAGTCTTCTAGATTAGTCCAAATTCCCAGGGACACATTACTTGAACTCTTTCCTCAATTAAAAAAAAAGAGGGGAGCACCAAGAGAACCCACTTCCTAAGGCTGGTATACAAATCAAATAAAGAACACCCGCAGTGCTCTGCCTGGTACACGGTAGGGACTCAAGGCATTACCTGTTATTTTCGTTATATGTCATTACATAAACATTATATAAGCATTTCACTATATCGGCATTTACTATTTATGCATAAACTATACTAAAGAGAGAACTAGAAAATCAATTTTTTGACAATTTCTAAACCCACTGGAGAAAAGCAATGTAGACCTGACCAGCCACTGTAATAATTACATTTAAAAATTTTCTATAACGTTTGATCTGAAGACGGAATGAGAGTCATCCAGCCTGGTGGACAGTACTGTGCATACACACACGTGTGGCTTTTTCATAGAGGTATGTGGGAAAGTTCTCATGAAAGACAAAACATCTGATGTAATATTATTTCTAATTTGGTATCCCTGGGGTTTTCCCAAGGCAAAGGAATAAGCCTAAGGAAACTAAAAAGCAACAGCCCATAGTCAAAACAACAACAACAAGCAAACGGATCTATAAATGCCAAAGCATTCACCTGCAGCCGAGACCAGTCACATCTGAGTGTGTGCGGCACACCCAGAACAGTTTCTATAAAACCTTGAATCACGTACAGTTGTTTTTTTATAAAGGTTTATTAGGTGGAGCTTGTTATGGACACAGTTAACAGAGCAAATTTAAAAGGCTAATTAAAAATGAAAAATAACATGTCATTTAAATACTGTTAGAAACTTTCTAATCTTCAGAAACATAGTTCCCTTTCAGTGTTCTCAATGTTTGAGAAAGAAACTGGCCTAGATGTTAGCATCTGGCAAATGCCATTCTGAACGGACAAAATCAAGGCAAGCTTTTAATTTTCTGCTGTCACATGTCATCATTCTTTCCTCCCCACTACACCTCTATTCCACTTTTCCTCCATTTAGCTTCAATTTTATGATGTCCAGCAGATGAAGTTTAGATTTCTAAATCCTACACCTTAAGCTAGAGACAAGACACCAGGTAACACTAATTTAGTAATTAAATGCATCATTTGCCAACATAGCACATAAACTGTTTACTCTTGAATGATGTCATCAAATACCATCTACCCGTATGTCTCACTTTCTTTTCAGAAGCCATGTAGGCAATTTCCGTACCTTAATTCAGAATACGATTTTATATACATTTCCTGGGAGCTAGACACATATAGACTGAGAAGAGTACTTACTTTTGATCAATAAAGAGAGGATCAAAGAATTCCGTTGTGATTTTGTTTGCATACAGGGAACAACCGGTCATGGAGCATAGCCCTAAAATGTATCAGAAGGAAAGTATCCTGGTAAGTCAGTGTTATTTCATTAACATGGTGAAAGTACCTTGTTTGGAAGAAAGTTACTATTTACCTGACAGTATGAATACAACCCCAGCAAAACAAGCAATTTTAGCTTTGGCTTGCTCGGAGCCTCCGACTTTGGTACACTTCATTCCAAATAGGGCAATTATGGAACCAAAAAAGCCCAGGCTGACAGCAGCAATCATAAGTCCTCTGCATGCCTGGATATAACCTGTAATTAGAGTAGGTCATTTACATTAACATAAAACAGGTGACTGCCCATTTTACATTGTCCTCCTGAATAACTGTTCAGTTTTTCAAAATATAAAAATAGATGCATAACTGTAATTGTTAAAACACATGGTAAGACAAGGAAGAAGGGAAAGCAAGGTATTCTACATAGAGGGCCTGTTCTATGCCACACACTTTTAGGTCCAGCTCATGCATAATCCTCAGATTAGCTCTCTGAGTGTTATTATCCACATATGAGAGAACTAAGGCAAACAAAGTTTCTATGATATGCCACAGATGAATAAGAGGCAGAAAAGCATTCCATACAGATATGACTACAAAATCCATGTAACACTGTCTTTCACTGTGCAAAACATCTCTTACTCCTTTGTACATTGGAACTTTGAAAAAAAAATTTTTTTATTGATTTTTTTAGAGAGAGAGAAACATCGATCGACTGCCTCCTACGTGCCTCCAGTGGGAGATTAAGTCTGAAACCTGGGCATGTGCCCTGAACAGAACTGATCCGGGGCCTCTCAGTGCATGGGATGATGCTCAATCCACTGAGCCACACCAGCCAGGCTATACTGGAATTTTTAAATAAATGTTTTAATGGTTTTGACATTATAAAATGTATAATTGGGCAGCAAGACCTTCCAAAGGGTGAATCTTCCAATATTAGTGAAAGCTTATAAATGAGACCAACCAAAATATCATCATGAACCATGTGGAGTCTAAATTAAGAATTATTTTAATGACACTGTATTCTTTTCAGGGCACATATAATAAAATTTGGTTTCAAAAGCATTGGCTATTTACAAGAATAGTTTATAAATCTTTTTTTTTTTTTTTTAATCCTCACCTGAGGACATTTTTCCATTTTTTGTTCAGATAGAGTGGAAGGGAGAGAGAGAGAGAGAGAGAGAGAGAAACATCGATGTGAAAGGGACACATTGAGTGGCTGCCACCCACACAACCAACCAGGGCCGGGGACAAACTGCAACCGAGGTACATGCCCTTAGCGGGAACTGAACCCGGGTCTCTCCGGACCGCAGGCTGACACTCTAACCGCTGAGCCAAACCGGCCAGGGCTATAAATCTTAAATTAACTGATTACATATAAATGGTAACCATATAAAAAGTAACCGTTAAAGCGTACTTTGTTGGCTGGTATGATCATTCTTTCTACATCATTCATTTCCTTAATCACATATTTTTATTTGCACAGCCATGATCAAGGTAAACTTCATTCAGCCTGGCATTCTTCCAGACACTAACAAATTTTAAAATAATAGGATTTAAACTAATAAACTTTTCCACATACAGATATTTTCACTTCAGCCTTAAACAATCCACATTTCAATCTGAAATAGTAGATTTCATGAAATAATGGTCCATACTGGGTATAAGTATATATTTGTTAAGCAAATAAACATACATGTACATCAGATTTACATTTGGATTATATTTGTTAATTTGGCAAAATGTGTTAATGCCAAGATACTGAAAGTCATTTACTATTAGTCCTCAGGCAAAAGCTACAATAAATTGTATCTCTAAGACTGCAATAATCATAAATTCAGAAAATAATGCTGGCAGGTGGACTCTGGTCCATGTTCCTTTGGGAAAGGATAAAATTTTAAGTTTTAATCCTATTAATTAGGATCTGGTTTAGAGTTCACAGCAGATGCTCTATTTAATTGAACACATTTAGGCCCCCATAAATTCAGACTACAGTGACAATAATCTTCTATTTTCTAGCATGAACTACTTCCAAACAAAATAATTTCACTGGTGGTGAGACTATAAAAAACAGCAACAGGAACATTTTTAGCAAAACAGGGTAACGGAGGCTTATTTTGGTAGCAATAATCACTCTGCAGGGCTCTCAGCGTGTCTACTGCCCAATACTGACCCAGCTCTATTTTAAACTTCAACCCTGAAGTCCCTCTGCCAGAACCCAGGGAGCAGGTAGAAGCCCAGACAGAGAGAGTGAGCCTGTTAGTTCCTTGCAAGATTAAAGAAAGTCTACTCTTTAAAGAACCACAACTGCCTCATCATTTACCACCAGAGCTACTGGGACAATGTGTGGGTTCATTAATTTTTTAGTTTTATTTTAACCTATGGTTTTGAGGTGTTTTAAGCAGACTCTGACTGCTTAAAACTGTGTGTGTATGATGAACCTCAATAATACATGTGTCAAAAAAAAACCCTATCCTAGAAAACTTTATCCTGCACCTTAATTTGCATTTATTGTAATAACCTTATGGGCTTTATTCACAGAAAATGCAGGAGCCAGGCAAAAGGTTAAGTCCTTCAGTGTGACCATTTAGACCATGAAGTGCATTTTCCCAAATGTGAAACTATGGTTAGAACCCCAGGCTGATGAATTTAATCCTTAATATGACTGGAAAAATAACAGCAGTCTTTAAACTTTAACTGCTACTCATAATCCTTTGTTCTGAGTTTCTCATTCAGTTCTTCCACCTCAGCCCTTCTAACTACAGCAGGACCACTCTCTTGGCACAAGTCCAAGAGCAGAGACGGGGAGAGCAAAGTTCTGATGTGGTCAGGTCCTTCCTCAGTACCATTCAGAACCCTGATTTGAGGACAAGGTACTTCTCTCTGGTTGAAAACAGTACCAATGAGTAAATTGCTAATTTGTCGCATGCAGAAAAGAACACACTTCACCAGCATCATCACTGACTAGATTTTCGGAAATGGGGAGCAAACAAAGAACAGGGATTGGGGTTCCTAGGGATAAGCTCTCCTGCCAGCTGTAAATGCAATCCAGTTGTTGGTAAGCTTGAGGTTGGTAAATTAGGGTTTACCAGTCCTGGAGACACCCAGACTCAGGCCTTAGGCGACTTCCAACAAACTCATAGTTTATCTTTTACAAGGCAGACACCTCTACAACCATGCTTTTTAACAGTTCCTCGGGGCAAAACTTATAAGTAAAACCACCAAGTGAAGTGGTGGTAAAAACTAGTCAAGGAGGCCATTATTTTTGACAGGTCTAATTTACTGACTCCGTTAATAGCTAATTAACACATTAAAGTGCTGAAGCATGAAAATATTTACTTAGAAGTTCTCTGAAGTATAATTTATAGTTAATTCTCTTGTAAGAAATGGCAAACATTCACACTAACAAAAATAATTGTCTCTACTGAAACACAACCTGGCTGAAAATTATTCTCAGCTCAAGTTCAAGTGCTGTTTTGAAAGGAACGTGGGTTAGCGATAAACAGAAATCATTAGCTTTTTCAACTGTGAAATTTTTAATTAGTAAAATACAGTGACTTTAATGAATTCTGTTAAAGGAAACCTTCAAGGTGCCCCTTAAAAGTGAAGTGTTTCACCCTGGCCAGGAGGTTCAGTTGGAGCGTCGTCCTGTATACCAAAAAGTTTCGGGTTTGATTTCTGTCAGGGCACAGACCTAGGTTTTGGGTTCAATTTTCTGTGGAGGCACATACAGGAGGCAACTCACTGATATTCTCTCTCTCCCCCCTTCCTCTCTCTCTCAAATCAATTAAAAAACATAGCCTCAGATGAGGAGTAAAACAAGTTTTGTTTTCCAAATGATGTGTACCTTATTTTTCATTTCAAACTAGCAAAATTGAAAAGAGCCACTTGGTGGAGACAATTTCCTGGTAGCACACATGCTAGTTTTAAAAGGAGAATAATGTGTTTTTCTTATGCTAGTAGCTTTGTATACTTTTTGCAAATACTTTGAAAGATCAGTAAGGGGGGGAAGGCATAAACTTTTGTATTTACCCCTGTGTGCTCTTGATTATGTTAGCTTATCTCTCTAAGCCTCTGTTTCCTCATCTGTAAAACAGGGATAACAACTTTTACTTCACAGGATGAATAAAATGAACAAAGCGTCTGGTAAGGGATAAGTAACTCATGGAAGCGTCCCTTCCAGAATACTAAGATTGAGTCTAAGCAGAAATAAGAGTTAAGGTATTAACATGGCATAACATTAACCCTAGACATTTATCTTTTCTCAGTCTCATTTTCCTTATAAGGAAACCTGGGATAACCACCTGACGATGAGGAATCAGAGCTTTGACCTCAAATAGGAAATTCAGAATAATGACTCCATCATCTGCTTCCAAAAGGCTTGTTCTTCCATCTAAGACTAGACGAGAGAACCATGAGCTTTATCTCTACCTTCTTGGCTTTTCTTCTCAACCTAGACTTTACGCCTGGGTTAAGAAGAGGGTTTGTCTGCTCAGGCCTGTGGCCCCCATGGTAACGTAGCCTTCTTTTGCCATTGCAAAGGCAATGTTAGGAAATCCACGTGCAGCATGCTGGCAGCAGGACCTGCCTCAGAATCAGCATCCAACAGATACAGCTGCCCTGGGAACACTTGGCAGAGAGTAGACAGCAGAGGACAAGCTTTGAGAAGTTCTACTTGCTGATGGGGGAATCAGCTCCTCTCTATATGAAAATGTAGTAGAGTCACTGAATCCCCATAATGTTTTTCTGGGAGATACAAAAAGTAAGTCTATTGTTTTGTGGTAGGCAATGCCTTCCTAAGCCACAAAAGGCAGAGGCAGCAGGAAGAGTCTGATAAATCTGATTACAGTATACATTTCAGACTTGTGTATGAGAAAAGTCCTCATAAATTTAAAAGACAAAAAATGGGCTGAGATCGCAACATATGTAACAAATCAAAGATTCACATCCAAATTAAAAAAAAAATCAAATTATTTAAACCAAGAGGAAACAATAGAACCATGGACATAAGACATGGACAGGCAATTCACAAAAGGGGAAAAAAAGATCAATACATAGTAATCAGGGAAATGCCAATTAAAATGATAACATGAATATGCGTCACCCATAATTTAGTGGTGAGAATGTAGAGAAATAGGTATTCTCATATGCTGTGGGTAGAATGTAATTTGGCAGTATAAACTGAATATTAAAAATGAATATTTTACTCCCTGATAATACGATTTCTCAGTGTCTATACCAATACACATACGCATGAAGAAGCAAATATGAAGATTTTCAGCGAAGCTCTAACAAGAATAAAAGGCTGGAAAGGGTCCAATGTCCAACAATGGGTAAATAGTTAAGTAAACCACTTTGTCCAGACTGATGAATACTATGAAACCATTATTCTCTATGTATGGACTGGGAAGATATGCTATTAATTTTAGAATACTGCAGAACAGTAGGTAGGGTGGTGTTATTCATGTTTTTAAAAGTCATTTTCTAGACACTTGAGCACACATGGCAGGCTATTTTGCAAGCTGGGCTGTATATAAATGTCGTTACTCCTCTCTTTGCTCCATTCATAACTCACTCTAGAGCTTAATAATTGAGGGTTATGCCCTCCTTCTTCCTGCCCCCAAATCTTGATACCATGTCCACTTTCACCTCAGATGTATTATTTTGCACCTAATAATATTCAGGGAGCATTTATTTGCCTCTCTTCTCTCTTGTCTCCCAACTGTCCCATAGAAGGAAGTCTATCTGGAGTTTTATCTCAGGTAACAATACAGTTACAACAGAAGAATATGCTTAAAAGAGTAACTGTCAATCCCATATTCCTGAATGTAAACCACAAAAACGAAGAACAAGAGCCTGCCTGTTCAAAACATCTACCTGGATGTGTGCTCTGCAGAGCACAGGAAATTCAACAGCAATTCTAGGGAATCCACAGTGTCTCAGCAACTTATTTTACACAGCAGGACACAAGCTGGGTGTCACCCATCCAAAACTAGACACGTAGGCCCTTATAGCAGGTTCCATCAAATACCATGTTGAGCCACAGTTTGCTTTTCGTGGCAAGCACCATCTTAGGGGAATTAAATCTTGTCTCTTATTTACTCAGCTATGCAAATAAAAACTTGCAGTGCAGAAATAAAAGAAAAAGAAAATACTCAAATCTAGAAATAATGTAAATGAGTCTCTCCATAAGTTTCTGCTGGGAACCATCCAGTCGTGTGCTGTAAAATTCTGGAAGAGCCTAGAACTTGAGCAGTCATCCTGACCACCTTGACATCTACTGTTCTCTTGAAACTAAAACAGAGTTTTCTATATGGATATCTATCTACCTGTTGCTATAATGCAATGCAATATAAAGCCTCATTAACAAAAACAATGTAGAGGACAATTTACAAAAGAACACCAGGAGGGAGACCGAGAGAGGCCCGGGCACTGCGCTTAGTCTCCCGCACAAGATTGTTACTGGCCAGGATTCTCTACCCGCTGAGGCACAAGCAAGAGCTATTAATTTTCCTAAATATTTAGGGGGTAAAAACACCCCTCTGCCTTTGTAAAATGATCCATTGTCTCCTGCCCACTCTTAAAAGAATTCACTAAAAGGCTAAAGGGAGTTCAGGGCAAGCCCATTTCGCTTTTACAAGTCAAGGACACCATCAGAATCCACTTCTTCTGGGAAGTCGACGTAGAAGACAAGCCCCCTCTGCGGGACTCCGTGTTTTAACAGTTCGCAAAAGATGAGAGTCCCACAACCGTGTCCTGGACTCTCAGGACAATAAAGCTGCTTCCCTCCACCCCCGACACCCGAGAGTCACCCACCGGGTCCAGGCCTGTCCGCTCCCCGCCCCCACCCCAGGATCCCGGCTCAAACAGGCGTCCACGCAGGACAGTCGTCCGGGGACTGCGGGCGATGGAAAGGGGGGCTCCCCCCAGCTCCCTCAGCCCTAGGGGAGAAGCGGGACCCGGTCTCAGAGGAGTCTGGCCCCGAGGTCGCAGCGGGATCGTGAAGCCGAGCGGGCGCCCCCGCCGGCTGGCCTGGAAGGGGTGAGGGGCGGGGGCCGAGGGGATGCAGACCGTCCAGCGCCAGCATGGAGGGGAAGTCCTTGCAGCTGGAGACGCCCGTGGAGTCGGTAACGCACGTCTTCCACAGGTTGGCCCAGAAGGTGGCGGTGGTGATGACCGTGCCGTCGTTGGTGGATACCTTCCAGTAGTCGGTGGGCACCGTGGAAGACACCAGCAACCAGCCCGAGATAGAGACCGTGAAGGCGATGATCTCCAAGGCAGTGCTCGCCATGCTGCCCGCTGCAGCCGCGCCAGCTCTCCCGCTCCCGTTCCCACCCCGCGCCGGACCCCGAGCGCAGGAACTGGAGGCCCCGCCCCCGCGCCCCCGCGCGGCGCCGCCCCGCCCCGCCCGAGACCCGCTGCTAGGGGGCGCGCCCCGATCTGAGTCCGCGCCGTCCGGGCCCGGGACCGCGGGGGTGGCTCTCCTGTTGGACAGACTGGCAGCCGGATGTGGACAACTTGTTGCGTCCCACCTCCCCTCTCCCCTCCCTAGACCTACCCAAGGCAAATAGCATGGCTCCCAGAGTACCTTGTAAAAGCAGAGCAGAAAATGCCTTCTGTGTGTCCTGAAAGCACAAGGCCTGGTAATGCAGCCCTTGGCTTGGTGAACTCTAAAGATGTTTGGGCGACTCTGTTTGGCTTGTCAGGGAGGGATCACTGCGGCAGTTCTGGGCTCGAAATCGTCCTTGCTCTAATATTCTGCACTTCTTTTTGGCCCGGTAGTGTACGGAAAGTCGTAAAGAGGTGCTTGGCACAGAGCTAAATTCAAGATTGCCCCATATGGAGAGCACGGCTCAATTGGGAACTTCTTTGCAACCTCGAGCTTAAATGTTCCAGCGACAATGCGGGCCTGCTGATACTAACGCACTGCACCTAGGACATGCATTTAAGACGCTTTCCTTATAGGACCCTTCCAGCTCTCAGGTCTGAGTCTGTTCAATGAAATGATGGCTCTGTCACAGTGGAAACTGCTCTGTATCTTGTTTTTTCCTCCTCCACCTTTCACACCTAATTGAAGAGTTTAATTTATTCCTTCATTGCTGCCTCAAGGTATGCATAAAGATCAGGGTGTACTTTTGGCTCCTGAGGTCACAAATCTGGGCATAAATGAGAGAACAAAGACACTAGCTTTACTATGGGGTTATTATTTATCTATTTGAAGTTCTTGCAGTTCTTGTTATGAGCTTTCAAGATCCACTTCTTGCCAAAAGTAACTAAAGGTCTAAAACCTATAAATAAGTCCCTTACAATAAAGCTGGTTGCTAACCCTCTATTTCACAATCTTTGTGCAGGAACACTTTGGTTCTTTGTGAAGAATTTCTCAATTCCCCTTTTGTCATTTTTTTTTTTAACCAAATGTATACAGAATTAAATTTGAGGTGATTAGATGCGTATGGAGAAGAGAGAAGGTTGGACTATAGAACCATTTGGAAAGACCACTAAAGACTGTTAGGACAGGCTCACACTAAACACAATTATCTTTTCTATTTATAGAGATAATATTCAGTTCATGCTCTAACTTTCAGTCACGGGTTCAGTGCGTGGCAAAGCATGTGTTATGGTTTGTTTTGTTTTGTTTTGACAGCTTTTTAGAAAGTTTTTCTTCATATTGAATCCAAATCCATCTCCCAAACGCCCTTACTCTGCATTGAGACAACACAGGGTAAATCCTACTCTTTGGCTGTGCCGCCCTTGGGAGGTGTGTGCGTGTGTGCTTGCTTGTGGGAATGAAAGTGAAGATGGTTTTCCTGGTGGGATGTAGGCGTGGTTACACTACTGTATTACTGTTGGCGCCAACTTGTCCTGCTGTCTCATGTTGGGTTCATCAGTGGGTCAAACTTACAGTTTGGGAAGCATCTACCTAACCTCAGCCTTCTCATCCTCCCTGCTATTCAAAACAGTCATCTTTGAGTATTGCCTACAAAGTGTCCTATACTCTTTTGTATGATTTGTCTTTTTGTTTTGTTTTTGTTCATCCTCACCAGAGGATATTTCTCCTGATAGAGGAGTGGAAGAAATGGAGGGAGGGAGAGAGCGAGAGAGAAAGAGAGAGAAACATTGATGGGTGAGAGACACATCAATTGGTGCCTCTCTCATGACCCCAACCAAGGCCAGGGATCGAACCTGCAACCCAGGTATGTGCCCTTGACCAGAATATAACCTGAAATTCTTCCATCCGCAGGCCAACACTTTAACTGCTGAACCAAACCGGCCATGATTTGCCTTTTCTTTCTGTTGTTGTTGGTGTTGTTTTAAAAATAAAAAACAGCTTTATTGAAGTTTAATTTATATACCATAAATATACAATTAAATTAAAAATTCAGTGAGTTTTGCCCGGCCAGTGTGGCTCAGTGGTTGAGCGTCGACCCATGCACCAAAAGGTCGCAGGTTCGATTCCTGGTCAGGGCACATGCCCAGTTGTGGGCCAAATCCCTAGTTGGGGGCATGCAGGAAGCGGCCAATTGATGTTCTCTCTCACTGATGTTTCTGTCTCTCTCTCTCTCTAAAATCAATAAAGAAAAAAAAAATTTTAATTTAAAATTCAGTGAGTTTTTTTTTTTTTTTTAACTTTTTTTCCTTTATTGGTTTTACAGAGCAAAGAAGTGAGAGAGAGATAGAAACATCAATGAGACAGAACATCGATTGGCTGCCTCCAGCATGCCCCTCACCAGAGATCAGGCCCACAACCTGAGCGTGTGTCCTGACCAGGAATCAAACCAGTGACTTCTTGGTGCGTGAGTCAATGCTCAACCACTGAGCCACACCAGCCAGAAAAAAAATTCAGTGAGTTTTAATAAATTTATAAAATTGTGTAACCATCATTACAATCCAGTTCCAGAACATTGTCTTTTTCTTGACATTGTTTTATAATTCCTATTGAACATTCCTACACTTTCTTTTGTTGAATTTATTTCTGAATATATTTTTTTATATCCTCACTGGAGGATATTTTTCCATTTATTTTCAGACGAGTGAGGGGGGGGGAGAGAGAGAGAGAGAGGTGAGAGAGACACATCGATTGGTTGCCTCCCCCACGACCCCGACGACCCCGACCTGGGCTGGGGACTGAACCACAACCAAGGTACGTACCCTTGACCAGAATCAAAACTGAGATTCTTTGGTCCGGTCCATGGGCCAATGCTCTAACTGCTGAGCCAAACTGGCCAGGTCTATTCCTGAATATTTTTTGATGCTGTTGTGAATGTAATTGTTTTCTTAAATTCATTTCTAGTTGATAGTATATTGATTTTAAATTCATATATCTATGCCTTGTTGCACTGGATAGAAGCTCTAGTTCAATGTTGAATAGAAGTGACGAGCGTGGACATCCTTGTTTTGTACCCAATGTTAGGGGAAAGCACTGTCTTTGATCTTTAAGTTTGAGGATACTTGTAGGTTTTATATAGAAGTTTTCTTCTGTTCTTAGTTTTTGGAGAGCTTGATCATACATGTTTGTTGGATTTTATCAAATGCTTTTTCTACATTTTTGAAATGATCACATGGCTTTTTACATTATACCAGGGGTGAGCAACATTTTCCAGAAAGGGCCATTTAATATTTTTTGGCCCTGGCCGGTTTGGCTCAGCGTTTGGAGCGTCGGCCTGCGGTCCTGAGAGACCTGGGTTTGGTTCCCGCTAAGGGCATGTACCTCGGATGCAGTTTGTCCCCGGCCCTGGTTGGTCGTGCGGATGGCAGCCACTCGATGTGTCCCTTCACATCGATGTTTCTCTCTCTCTCTCTACCTCTCTCTCCCTCCCGCTCTATCTGAACAAAAAATGGAAAAATGTCCACGGGTGAGGATTAAAAAATAAATAAATAAATATTTTTTGGTTTTGTGAGCTATATGATCTCTGTTGCAACCAATCAACTCTATTATAGCATGAAAGCAAATATAGACAACATATAAATGAATGGGTATGACTGTGTTTCAATAAAACTTAATTTACAAAAATAGAAGGCTTGCCTAATTTGGCCTATGGGCCTTAGTTTGCTGACCCCTGCTTTAATCTATTAACACGTTTATTACATTAATTGACATTGAAATGTTAAGCTAACCTACATTCCTGTATAAACTTCACTTGGTCATGATGTATAATCCTTTCTGTACATTACTGGATCCTATTGTTATTCCTTTAAGAAATTTAGCATTTATTTTCATGAAGGGTCTTGGTCTCTAGTTTCTTGTGATGTCTTTGTCTGCAGCTTTGCTATCAGGGTAAAAGAGCTTGAAAATGTTCCTTTCTCTTCTATTTCTTTTTCTTTATTGTTGAAAGTATCACAGATGTCCCTCCTTACCCCCTCCCCCCATTTAATCCCTCCTCCCTGCTCCCCACACCTTCACCACACTGAGATTTGCCTTTTTAAACTACTTTTATCATCTGGTTTCTTACCCTCCAGCGTATTTCCACAATTATTTATACACCATATTCCTTTCTGAACAATCTACTTTTTTCTGATCCATTTTATTATTCAGAAAACATAAAAAATCATAAACCAAGACATTCCCTGTAGAGTTTCCAAACTTAAAAATTTCACAAATTTTGGTTTTGTACTTTATTCCCTGGCCTTGTTTGACAGTCTCTTTGTTTGCTTCCTCATGGTAGGTATTCACTAACATTGTTGATTCTTCTTCTTTTTTTTAATCCTCACCTGAGGATTTTTAAATAGAGTAGGAGGTCCCTGGCCAGTTTGGCTCAGCAGTTAGAATGTCGGTCTGCAGACCAGAGTCCCAGTTCGGTTCCCGCTAAGGGCACGTACCTCGGTTGCAGTTTGTCCATGGCCCGGATGGGGTCGTGTGGGTGGCAACCACTCAAAGTATCTCTCTCACATCGAAGTTTTTCTCTCTCTCTCTTTCCTCCTACCTCCCACTCTATCTGAAGATAAATACAAAAAAGTCCTCGGGTGAGGATAAAAAATAAATAAATAAATAGAGTAGGAGGGAGGGAAGGGAAGAGAGAGAGGGAGAAACATCTGATGAGAGAGAGACACATCGGTTGGTTGCCTCCCTTATGACCCCCCTGACAGAGGTTGGGGATCTAACCTGCAACTCAGGTAAGTGCCCTTGACTGGAATTGAACCTGAGAGTCTTCGGTCTGCAGGCCGATGCTCTAACCACTGAGCAAACAGGCCAGGACAATTCTGTTTGTAATGTATAAGATAAAACGCTGACTTACTTTTGACACAGAAAAAAGTGTATATTGTGACCTTGAAGACATAAGCAGTTCCTAATTTATAAGCAAGTTGACTATAAATTCCATTCTTTAGAACCAATGGCAAAATATCTGTTAAAAGAAAGAACTATGAAGAATGGTTTTGTGTTTTAGATCAGTTCCCAAAAGTTATTTAATAGATAATGTAACTCTAGCTATTGTACTTTTAAAAAAATTGATAAACCAGATCACCATTGCAACAGAGCTTCCAGAGGAAACAAATCCTGAATTCTAACCTGGATCATTAAGAAAGAACAACCCCCTTCCCTCCCCCTCCCCCACTCCCTGCTACATCGCTGGATCAAATCTTTTTTTTTTAATCCTCACCAGAGGACATTTTTCCATTTTTTGTTCTGATAGAGTGGGGGGGGGGGGGAGAGAGAGAGAGAGAGAGAGAGAGAGATCGATGCGAAAGGGACACATCGAGTGGCTGCCACCCACACGACCGACCAACCAGGGCCGGGGACAAACTGCAACCGAGGTACATGCCCTTAGAGGGAACCGAACCCTGGTCTCTCTGGACTGCAGACCGACGCTCTAACCGCTGAGCCAAATCGGCCAGGGCATATATATATATATATATATATATATATATATATATATTTATTTATTTTATCCTCACCTGAGGACATTGTTGCATTTATCTTCAGATACAGCGGGCGGGAGAGAGGGAGGAAGAGAGAGAGAAATATCAGTGTGAGAGAGACACACCGAGTGGTCGCCACCCACAAGACTCCAACCAGGGCTGAGGACAAACTGCAACCGAGGTAGTGCCCTTAGCGGGAACGAACCCAGGACTCTCCGGTCCGCAGGGCAACGCGCTTACCGCTGAGCCAAACAGGCCAGGGCATGGATCAAATCTTTTAAGTCAGAATCTCTGGGGGTGGCTCTAGCAATGATCTTTCCAAAGCTTTTAATTTATAGGCAGGTTGGAAATCACGACTCTGATTAAGATACACGTATATGTGTATAACCTGTTAACTTAGTAAAACAAATGGTGTGTATTATATAGAGAAAGACTATTAATCTCTTAGTTGAAATCTTTGAAAACATGCTTTTGCTGCAGAGCTTGTAATACACAGTTTCAACTTTAAAGAAGTTGAAAATATCACAAGCAACCCATAAATTAAGACCTGGATGGCAGCACTATTGGTTCCTTCTCCAGCTCAAACAGACTAGGTCGTCATGCCTGTGGACTTGATTAATTTTCTACTTTTCTCCTTTGTTCCTTCTATGAGGCTGGACAACCCTAAACACTTTTCTTCCTTGGCATGTACTGCATATTTATTATAAAGGGTTATGTTTTAAACCCCACAAATGCTTGACCAAAGGATGAAAAATATTAACTTTCTTTAATACCTAAAGAATATTATGTATTGAATCAACCTTTTATTTTAGAATGTCTTATATTGTAAGCTCTTCAAAACCAGTTTAGTCAGAAGAAACCTAAAGATAGTACAAACTACCACATAATTTAACATAAGAATGTCCAGAAAATTAAATGGACCAAAAAAAGATTTTTAAAAAGAAGTGGTGGTAAATGGTCCATTTCACTTTATGATTATAGAGTCCCAAATAACCTCCGCAGTTAATCTGCAGACTGATTTACAGAGTACCTTTCAATGGATAAATGCTTCCTTATTTTCTTTAAGATTCAGTTCAATGAAATTTTTATTAAACTATTCATAGCAAACTATTCTTTTCTTTTTTCCTTTTGAAGTTTTAGTTTTGGCCTTTAAAAAAAACTTTATTGTTGAAAGTATTACAGATGTTCCTCCCTTTTATCCTCCATTGACTCCCTCCTCCCTGCCATAACAAACTATTCTTAATTTAAATATAAAAGTGAATGCAGCTAGAAAGTTACTTCTCCAAATTGTTCAAAGTAACACCTTAATTAACAATAATTGTTCTTTACTAAAAAAAAAAACCACAAAAATACAAAAAACCTGTAGATTTTTTTCCTATATGAAAACTACTAATTTATCTATAAATTAATACATTTGACATGAATACATTTAACATCCTGAAATAAATGTTGAGTCTTTCCATGAGACCTAAGCCACTAAGTTTAGCATTGGAAGTTATTTCTTTGGCATTATTATGCTTATTAAAGGAAAATAGAGGATTCCCTCACCCCAGTGGTTGTTCAATAGGAGTGAAACCAGTTTAGCCAACTGAACAGGAGATTTGCAAAAATTCTTTACTTGAGATTCAACTTACCTGCCAAACAACACAGGTGTGACTTTCAACAGCTCAAGGATGTTCTAAGCATCAAATTTGGTTTCAGTATACATTAGCTCCTTCCTAGATTCCAGCAAGATAGTGTGCATTTAATCAGTTGGGAAGAAACTCAAGTCCTGATAAATGCAGCATTAACTAAAAAAAAAAAAAAAAAAAAAACTGCCCAGGAGCCAAATATTGTTACACCATGTCAAAGGACTTTAAATCCGATACTAAGATAGTAAAATAGCATATCTGTGTTCCTTCCATTTTCCCTAACACTGTTAGTTTATCTTTTTTTTTTTTTATCCTCACCCGAGGATATTTTTCCATTTTTTGTTCAGATAGAGTAGGAGGGAGAGAGAGGAAGGGAGAGAGAGACAGAAACATCAATGTGAAGGGACACATCGAGTGGCTGCCACCCGCACAACCAACCAGGGCCGGGGACAAACTGCAACCGAAGTACGTGCCCTTAGCGGGAACCGAACCCGGGTCTCTCCGGACCGCAGGCCGACGCTCTAACCGCTGAGCCAAACCGGCCAGGGCTGTTAGTTTATCTTAATGCTCTACACTCTATATTTGTAACCTACTTAGCATGAAAGCCACAGAGTGATAGGAGTAGTTCTGAGAATGAACACTCATGCTTATTATTTCATCACAGATCATATATATGTCTGTATGTATTTTGTTTGCAAATTATAAGAAAGCAAACTGCCTTATTTTACTATTTGGTACCCTTTGAGGCTATACTGCATCAGAATGTTTTAACGGGACTATTACAAGTCGGTACCATATATCTTGTGGGTTTGTTTTTTATGCATCCATTTAAAACACACTCATCCTTAATGTTGAGGTATCTTAGACCATCTAGATTCCTCTTGAGCCCTTGAACAGGTAAGGTTTGGGCCCCAGCAGCTCAAGAGTTATCTTGGTGACCACTTTCTAGCCTGGAATGACTCTCACTCTGGCATGCTGGAACCTTCTAGGGTTTGCAGATGGGTAGGTTATATTTTGCTGGTCCAATAAACATCTTCTGACTATTAATTCGACCTACCCACCCAGGTTGGGCAGCACATAAATCCATGTTTTGGGCAAGTTTTATTTATCTGAGTTGCAGCTTCCTCATTTGTAAAACGAAGGAGTTATTTTGGATGGTCTCCAAGAACACTTTGAACTCTAAAAGTCTCTGAGTCTGATTCCTAATAAGCTCAACCAATCACAGACTAAATCAACAAGGAGAGAAGAGAGGCAAGAGTTTTCTTTTGCTATTCTTACCGCTTTCTTTTCTACCCTCTTCCTGACATTACCTCCTTAGCTATAATTAAAGGGGGTGTATGATGAGGTGGGGGGGAGTGCATGAGGATAATGTTCTTAAAATCTCTATTGGTAGTATTATTTTCGATTCTTATTTTTATCAGGAACACGTGATATAGCATAGTAGTTCAATTCCCGTAGGAAACAGTGAGGTAGGGCACAGAGGACACACGAGGGAACTGATAAGACAGATAAAGTTCTAGTTCAGTATGGCCTCAGACAGGTCACCTAATTGCTCAGCTATTTTTTTCAATTATAAAACAGGAATAAATAATAGCTTCTTTCGAAGTTATTGTGAGGATGAGAGACAATATATATGAATGACATATATATATATATGAACATATATCTACTATGTTCAACCTATGATTGAACATAGTAGATATTCAGTTTTTAAAATGACTATTATTCAGTTCACTCATGCTCTTTCATTTCCTTGTATCTCTTTAAAGTGATTAAATCACATTTTCCCTAAAAATGGTATTAGTCAGAGTTAGACTGATACACAATAAGCAAAAAGGAATGAGCTGTATCAAAAATCTTAAAGTTAAAAAACAGGAAGTGTTTATAGAGTGCCAACAAAGAAGAGGCAGATGCTGGGAGCAGAGGGTGAGAAAATAAAAAGTAAGATGGACATTAGTCTGGAGAAAGAAAGTGTGTGTGTGTGTGGGGGGGGGGGGGGCAGCAGTCCAAAGGGAAGTGTGGCAAAAGTGAGAAATATAGCTAGATGACAGGTAATGTAAAAGGGGGTGGACAACTCTGAGACAGAATAAAGGTAACGGAGATGCAAGGAGAAAGGAAAGGAGAAAGAAAGGGATGGGAAGGGGCAGGGGCCTACCAAACAGCGGAGGAGAGGAGTACGGTGGCTCTGAGAACAGATGGGTGGGCACAGAGGAAAGTGGAGGGTGGTTTTCACAGCCCTGGCCTGTCTATATCACTGTGAGTAAAGGGTAGGAAACACCACTTTCTGTTTTTAAATTTAATTTATTTATTTTTTGTTACCGATGATTCTCCCTTTGCCCCAGTTGACACCCTGCTCCCAATCTGCTCCCCCCAAAGTTGTTGTCTATGTCCATGGCCATGCACACATGCATATAAGTTCTGTGGTCCGTCTCTTCCTCACCCTGTCCCCCTCTTCTGAGGTCTGTCAGTCTGTAGCCTACTTCTATGTCTCTGGGTCTATTTTGTTCATCAGCTTGTTTTGTTCATTATAGTCCACAAATAAGTGAGATCATGTGATTGATATTTGTCTTTCTCTGATTGGCTTGTTTTGCTTAGGATAATACTCTCCAGGTCCCTCCATGTCATCTCAAAGGATAAGATCTCTCTTTCTTACAGCTGTATAGTATTCCATTGTGTATATGTTCCACAGCTTTTTTTTTTTTTTTATCCTCATTCTAGGACATTTTTTGTTGTTGTTGTTCAGATAGAGTGGGAGGGAGAGAGAGAGAGACCGCAGGCCAATGTTTTAACCACTGAGCCAAATTGGCCCTCGCTGTACCACATTTTTTTATCCACTCATCTATTGGGAAACAGCACTTTCTAGTGCCTGTTAGAAAAGAAGAGACTTTCCCCCTCCCTGGTCCTCAGAATAGAGCTAGTGAGAGGTTTATTTAAAAGTACTCAGAAGTCCCATGTTTACCATTTGGCTCACTTCATGGGGAAAATTATTGGAAGTTTAAAATGAATTCTTTATGGTTCAAAAATGCAAATTCTTACAGAAACACACCCATAAGCAAATAATTGTAAGACCTCCTACCCCCGCAAATGTAGGCTTTCTTCTATCTTTTATCTAATAAAAACATAAATGGGTGCCTTTTGGATACCAGTTGCCATTCTAAGTACTTAGCTCATTTAATAACAACCTCAAAAAGTGGTAGTATTTTCATTCCCATTGTACAGATACTCATCTGTACAACCAAACCACAGAGAGATGCAATAACTTGCTCTAGAAGGTGGTGGAGGTGGGGTTTCAATGTAGCCAGCTCAGTTCTAGCGTCTCCACTCCTCTGTAGTGAATTGCTTCCCGCCAAGATAACTCTGTGGTTTGTGCAGAGTATTCAGTTACTACCCACTGAGTATATGAACAAACAGAAACACAAAATGAGTTAAAACAATTCCAGATCATTTGTATTTATCTTTATAATGCAGGAGAATGGCTTTATAATCAGATCTGAACAGGGTACCTACTTTTCTTATTTAATGTCATTGTTTGACTAGATCTTGTAATAGGTGAATTAAAAAGTTCATTAATAGCTGTTTAACAATCCCTGGGCAAGGTTGATTCATTATAACACAGTTTGTGTTTGGAACATTTATTTTAAAATGTGTGTGTGTGTGTGTGTGTGTGTGTAGCTATATGTAGATATGTATGTACACACACTGTACACCATTCATTGGAGTACTTCGTTAACTCTATCTTTTCCATACTCTCAGCCACTTAGAAAATAATGAGCACCCAGTCTTCCACCTTATTATCCTGAGTTGGGGTTGTTCTGCAGCCTGTGTTGTTTACTGTGGTAGGCCTGTCTTTCATATGTTTATTTTGTTTTCTGATGAAGTTTGATCCATATTGTCTGACAAAATGTATGCTACAATAAAACAAAGGAAAGTGTACCATTCAGATGTTAAAATGCAAGGTGTTTTTTTCTTTTTCACCAGGCACTGACTGGTTGTTTCTGGAATGGCCGTCCTCCATGGCATGTCCACGGCTCGAAAGTACTTGTTTTTAACTGACCATATAATTGTCATATTGTCCATTTCCAAAGTTCATCTTCTTCTTTTATGTTTAAATGATATCCTACTCATCCATGTTTTGAAGACATTCAAAAACACGTTTTTAAAGATGAAAAATACAAATGCTTGAAAGTTCCAGACATTACTGTATCTAAAGTGGAAAGACAGGTCATTATCCAAACATTTTGGGGTCCATTACTGTTTGTTGTTCTTCATCGACCTCCTCTTACCTGACTATGAAGCACACACACACAGGGCAAAGGAGTAGAGGTTAAGAGATGATAACCAAGGGTAAACAAGAGTGATGTGTAGAAAAGAGGGTATTTTCTCTAACTGATAAAACACTTTGGGAGTGAAGATGATAAGGGTAGGAGATGATGAAGGGGATTTTGGAAAAAAAAATTTCCCTTTATTAACTTTTAGAGACAGAAGAAGGGAGAGGGAGGGAGAGATAGAAACATCGATGAGAGAGAACATCGACTGGCTGCCTCCTGCATGCCTCCCACTGGGGATCAGGCCCACAACAGGGCATGTGCCCTGACCGGGAATTGAACTGGTGACCTCTTGGTGCATGGGTCGACGCTCAACCAGTGAGCCACACTAGCTGGGCATGATGGGGATTTTTAATATGAGATTGTATGTACTGTATGTGTGGAGTGAGGAGGAGGCAGGACCATTAACCAACTTCTGTTTCATTGGGTTGTTTTAGCCACCTCAAAAGAAAGATAGATAGATGATAGGTAGGTAGGTAGGTAGATAGATAGATAGATAGATTAGATAGATATCTGATCTAGCTATCTGTCTTTATGTATATGCATACATATCTGAGCAGTGGAGATTTAGTACATCTAAAGAATAAGAATTAGTGCTGCTGTCCTTGTGTGTTTAGTGAGACCAGGAAAAGGCAGAAAACAATGATTGAATTAAGCATTAAGGGCATATCAGCAGGAACAATTTCTTCTTTGCTTTTTTCCTTTAAACCTAAATTGTTCTAGTGCTGAAAAAGAAATTTGTGACCAGAATCTCCTCATCACCAAATAGTATGTGTTAATTGCTAGGTGTGCCAAAAGTGCGAGTTTCCTGGCCCACTGATTTCTCTCCGTTTCCTCTACCACATCCTTAAAGGCAACCTCAGCTGCCACGGCACATGCAGAGGATGCCTTTAAGGAAATGACTGAGAAAGCAGAAGGTAATCAGAGACCGCTGAACGTCACTGAAACCTGGAAGAGTGACCAATTACTATGGGAATCGTGGCTTGAAAAAACTACAGCCAAGAAGTTGTTTTGATTTCTGGGCATTCAAAGAGATTGAGGAAGCCAGTGTAAGAGGATGGGATTTATTGCCATGAAATGTTTAAAAAACCCATTTCGCTCACTCAGTTTTTCCCTCCCATTTCAAGAACAGCATTATGCATTCACTGAAACGATTCAAAATACATTTATTGAGTGTCTATTACACTGCAGGCATCCTCCCACACATTGTAGATACGGTAAACAAAACAGACAAAAGCTCTACCCTAATACAGCTTACATTCTACTGGCCGAGACAAGAACAAGGTAAGAGAAATATTTAGTGTATCAGACAATATACACTAATGAGAAAATTTTATGCTGGTGAGGAGGGATGTTATATGAAGTGTGCGTGTATGGGGATGTTTTGAAATTTTAGCTAGATAACCAGAGGAGCCTTCACTGTGAAGATGAGTTTTGGGTAAAGACCTGCACAAATGAGCGAGTGAGCCGTGTGGATAGTTTCAGGCAGAGCATTCCGAGTGGGGGAGTGCGCGTGACTTGTCCAGCGACACTGGAGAAGCCAGTGTGACTGCAGCAGGGGGAAATGGGAGCTCTGTCTGTGTGTCTGATGTGTTTACTGGAGTGTCTGTAGGTGTAACTGAGTGTCTGTGTGACCTGTCATTCTTTGCGTGTGTCTGTTTGTGTATCCATGTCTGTGTTAGTGTGTTTGTCTCTGCCTGTGTGTCTATATGTGCCAGTGTGTGTGTCTGTGTCTATGTGTGTGTCTGTCTGTGTGTTCATGTGTCTGTGTCTTTGCTTGTGTGTCTGTCTTGTGTGTGTGCCCATATTTTTTCATGACTGTGTATGTGTGTGGTGGGGCTGGTACAACATAAGTGTGGGTAGCTCGTGGAGGGCTCTGTAAGTCCTAATAACAACTTTGGTTTTCATTCTGAGTGCAGTGGAAAGACATTGCGGTTTTTGTGACAGGAAGTGATATCCAACTTAGATTTCAGGACCACTGGGAGAAAAGCTGGGAGGGAGCCAGTGGAGCAGCCAGGACACCAGTTGAGAGGCTAGTGCAATAGTCCAACCACGTAACGATGGTGGTTCTGATCAGGCTGGTGGAAGCAGGATGGTAAGAAATGGGCAAATCTTGCATTTGGGATCTATTTTGAGGATAGAGCTGAGAAGACTTGTTGATAACAGGCTGTGATGGATGAGTGAAAAAGGGAAGTGAAGGAAGAAATGAGGCTTTTGGCCGTGGCCACTGGAAGAATGGAGTTGTTATTTCCTGGGATGGGGAAAGGTCTGGGGCTGAGTGTTAAGACTTTGGTTTTAAACATGTTGAGTTTAGGGTGACCGGTAGCCATCCAGGGGAAGAAACCACGACGTGTGTGCCATAGTGTTTTTACACAGCATCTAACTAACCCACCAGCCTGGAGTTCAGGGCCAAGTTTCAGGCTTAAAATGTATACTTTGGAGTCATCGGTGGGCAGAGGTCATTTAAACCATGAAACTAGATCCTGTTGGGCTGAATGTAGATAGAAAAGAGCCAGTCGAGGAGACCAGGAGGAACCAACAAAGAGATTGAGAAGCCACAGCCATGTAGGTCGCGAAAAACTGGGGAGCGAGCTACATGAAGAGTGTTTTTTAGGAGGAAAACGTGGAGTGATACATGGTGTCCCATGCTGCTGAGGGACAAGCTGAATAAAGACGGAAGAAGACTGACCACAGAGGTTCTGGGGATCATTGACGGTTTTGTGGAGAGTTTGGGGCAAAAAGCAGATGGGAGCAGGTTCCATGGAGAATGGGAGGGAGAAATGAAGACAGGGATAAAAAACAGCGCTCTAAAGACAAGAGAGGAATGGTGTGGGGGCTGGAAAAAAGTGTGATCATGAAAGGATTTTCTTTTTAAAATTTTTTTTATTTTTTAAGATGAGAGAAATGTAGTCACATTTTAAGGCCTCCTGCTGGCTTGCCAGGTGCCTCTGTGTCAGCTCCAGAAAGGTGGCCCTTCCTCCGTGTGGCTGCAATGCCACCCCAGGGCACACAGCTTGATGGCAGACTGTGGGCGCAGGGACCCTGCCGTGCACAGCCAAGCCTGGAAACTGCCTCATCAGCTCCCTCTTCCCCCACTGTGTCGTCATGTGGCTGAATTCTGTAAGAACATAGTTCAGATGCAGCTTTCCCATCTCCATTTATGTCTGTTGGGCTTTGCACTAAAATATATATCTTAGTTTGATGCTGTTTAAAAACAATATGGCACACATGTATATAGTTCTAGAATGTTGGAGTTGGAAAGCACTTGGAAAATGATTTAATTCATCATTTTACAGAGGAGGAAACTGGAATCCACAAGTGACTTCTTAATGTATGTTAAGTTATAAAGCGTGTATTGAAGTATTGTATCAATTGGAATAACACTTGGTGCATGTTATTCTTCAAAAGTGTGTGAATTTGAAAAATTATTCGAGTTGAGTACTGAAGAAAAATTTGAATCACAAGCAAGATTTGAATATTTAAAAGTTGAGAACTATCGTATTTCATGCAGGTTCTCCCCAAAGATATATTTGTGCCGATGAAATATTTACAAGTATATTTCTAGGAGGATTTTTGTTTCCGGTTAATGCAGAGTCATCTGTATAAATGGCTTTTGAATAGTAACATAAAAAGAAAGGAAATAACAATGGAATTATATGCTGATAATAGGGCAGACATAACAGGCACACCTCTTTTTGTGGTTCAAAGCAATTGCTGTTTCTATGTTTGATTTAGGGTTTGCAGAAAGAATTCATAAAAAGATCTAAAAAACAAAGCTGATGTCATGCTTGGCTTGTGATTATTATAACTGCCACACCTCTAGGATTTAGAACATAAAGCTTTGTGACAAACAAATATACCCTAAGTCAACTGCTCCCCACCGTACAATTCACCCACATATGTAATCCTATAGAGTTAAGTAATGTTTTGTTTTCCCATCAAAACATGATACGAAGTGTAAGTTTTTGACATGGTAAATGAAGTGGCCAATAAAACTGGTTAAGGAACTGAAATGATTTTATGTTTATTAGTTTCTAGAATTTATATACTGGAGAAGAGAAAAGCAAATAATAAAATTCCATTATTTTATACTAATTTCCAGAGGTGATAGAAAGGATGAAATAAATCAAAGCACGGTTATTACAAAACTGAATATATTTATGGGGATTTGATAAACAGTTGTTGGATTTAATTTTATTAATCAAAAAAGATAAATGACAAACTATTGAATGGAATGTTAAGCATAAACTCTCAAAGTCCATCTGTAAATGTCTAATTTTTAGTTACTCTTTCAAGTAAATCATCTTTTAAAAAGTCATATACTTTCAAATTATAAATTTTGCATCAAATATGGGGCCTTATTTTATACTTCAAATGATCAAATTAATCATCAAATAATTACTCCTTTTGTCTTTGAAAACCCACTGAATATACGTATATAAATAATATAGTTATCGCTAGAGAATTTTTTGTGAAGGTTTGCAATCACACAATATGAATTTAGAAAACTGTAATTTTTTAATTTGTTTATTTTGCTCTGTTTGTAAATAGTTGACAACTAGCACACCTCATTTTATTGCGCTCTACATTGCTGAGCTTCACAGATGTTGCTTTCTTTTTCTTTTTGTGAATTGCGGGCAAAACCCTCCACCAGCAAAGATGATATGATTTGCTTTATTGCTGTGGTCTGGAACCAGACCTGCAATATTTCTGAAGTATGCCTGTATCTATAATCTACTAGGAACAGCTACCTGGTAAATTTGATCAAAGATTAGGATCACCAGCTTCTTATATCCTTTTTCCTAACAGTGAATGAATTCTGACTTTCAAGATGCTTGTATTTCACTGGTTTAAGGAAAACCAAGCTCCGTTCTAAATAATATGTAAATCCTCAATCCTCCTTTTTCCTCACCACCCTGAGAGCTCTGGTTGACTCAGTCTTAGGACACAAGACTTCTCAAAAGGGTGGATTTTAGACTCCCTCATATACACTAATGTTCACTTTACCTGAGCAACGGACACATGTCAATGTGGCTCCTTACTATGACTTGTTTTACTATGGCCATGACTGTGACTCTGACTTTAACCATACCTTTTTGATTACTTACTGAATGTAGCATACACATTTTCAGTGCCAGATTTTATTTCTGGTAAATAGAGCCACAGGTGAACTCCATTTGTGACTATATTTCAAAGTCACATCGACTTTGGAAGTGCATACATTCATATTCTAAATGAAATAATCTTCACATACATACATAAATGCCATCCTGTCCTAATTCCTATGGTTTTAAAGTAATGAACATAGAGTACCATGTTTAAGTATGAAAATGTAAGGTCAATACAGCATTGGATGGTGGTGGTGCTTTTTGTTTTTATTGTTACACCTGGGTGCAATGTATAGAAGTAGCACTGGGCTGCCACTTAAAGGACCTGGCGACAGGTACATGAAAAGATGCTCGACTGCACTAGCTGTTAGGGAAATGCAAATCAAAACCACGGTGAGAAACCACCTCACACGTACTAGAATGGCTATTGTCAACAAGACAAATAATAACTAGTGGTGGAAAGGTTGTAGAGAAAAAGGCATCCTCATTCACTGCTAGTGGGAATGTAAACAGCCATTATGGAAAACAGTATGGAGGAGCCTCAAAATATTGAGAATGGAGCTACCAGATGACCCAGCAACCCTTCTTTTGGGTGTCTACCTGGAAATTTTGAAAACATTTATTTGTAAAGATACATGCATCCCTATGTTCACTGCAGCAGTATTCACGGTGGCCAAGACATGGAAACAACAGAAGTATCCTTTGATGGATGATTGGATATAGAAAATGGGGTACATGTATACAATGGAATATTATGGTGCATATATACAATGGTACATATATACCATGAAATACTATTCAGCCATAAGAAAAGATGACATGCTGCCATTTGAAACAATATGGATGGATCTTGAGAATATCAGGCTGAGTGAAATATGTCTGAAAGAAGAAGTCCAGAACCATATGATTTCACTCACATGGGGGATATAAAACTGAAAGCAACAAATGAACAAACAGACAAAAACTCACAGACACAGACAACAACATGGTTTTTACCAGAGGCAAAGGAGGGTGGGGAGGAGGTAGTAAAGGGTAAAGAGGCTCAAACATTTGGTGATGGAAGAAGATTTGACTTTGGGGTGGTGAACACACAATGCAATACACAGCTGGCGTATTACAGAATTGTGCACTTGAAGTCTATGTAATTTTATCAACCAATGTCACCCCAATAAATTTAGTAAAAAATGCAAATAAATAAAGAAATAAAAGACCTGGCATTTAGTTCTAGTGCTGTCACTACTTTGTTAATTTATAATTACTTGGACACATTTTTCCCGTCTGAAAAGTGAATGTTGAAGAGTCTGTACACCTCTGCCTAGCTCTAATAATAGAGGGAGGAAATAAAACATGCAGTAGGAGAATACCGTTTCCTTTTCAAACAGTGCTAACAAAGGAGAACAAGAGGGAGCGGGGAGACAAAAGCAAGAGAAACAGGAGTGAAAGGAAGGTTCACACAGAGAAGTGCTGAGCGTGATGGAGTCCTCGTACTCACATGGAGCCAGCAGGAGAGAGAATCCTCGAGAAATCTTTCCCACCACCCCAGAGATTTCCTTCGGTTCTCCATTTCATTCATTCTTACCTCAACTGTCCACTCCCTCCTGGTTCTGTTTACTGGCTTATATTTGCCCCTTTCAATTGGAAGCAAAGAAGAGCCACCTCAGCCTGGTCATTCCCATTCCCTCCCTGTCCCCAACAAGTGTGAGAAAGGAAAGGCAGAGTTTTAGTTCCGTGCACACACGGCCTCGTTCCCATCAGCTCTGTTCCAGGGCATGGGTGCCTATGTTTACTTTCCTGGCTGGAATCAAGTACGTTGTAGCAGGTCCCACAGCAGGTTAATGATGGAGCCAGATTTAGCACGCACAGCTGCTGCCTTCTCAGTGTGGGCCCTGGGCCACAGGGCCACGTGGCTGTTCCACCCGTTGTTCCAAGTCACACACTTGTCAACTGCAAGAAACTTCCTAAGCTCATTGTTGAGAACACGCCTTATTAAACAGAGCACGTCCGAAAAGAGCCTAAACGCTCAAACCTTGAAGCTTTAAAAATACTACATGTCTCTTTCAGCTCTCAACAAAAAACTGTTGTAGGGTACTAAACTGGCATTGTTGGTGTCAAAGGAAAGAAGCAATATTTCAACAAACATGAGACTTCGCTCGATTACTCAAGGTCGTTGGTTAGAGGTTTGAGCATATTTTTATAGATACCAAAGGGAGCCAACTTTAAGAATGAATCTCATTTCTCAATGAGAGCCATTAGCCAGCATCTAATTTTTGTTTTATTTTTTCCTGATATTTTTGAAGAATACCTATATGCCATTTGTTTATCTAATTCAGACGAACAACTAAAAAGTAGTGTTTTGAAATTTAATATATATCCTGCTGGATTTCAGTGGTAAACAGTTCATAAAGGTAAATACTTGTTAAAGGATCAACATTATTCTTTGAGAGCTGGATAAGAACCAAAAGAATCATAATCATCTGAGCTCAAAATAAGGAGTATCTTAGTTTCACAGCTTTTCTCAAAAAAAAAAACAACCAAAAAACAAAAAACAAAAAGTGGAATGTGCTAGTGCTCTCATGACAATATTCTAGAAAGGTAGTAAATGTGGCTTCAATAAGAAATAAAGTAATTTCGTAATTAGCTTTTATGGCCCATTTACCTTTACATATTATTAATGCTTTTATATAATGTAATAGATTTTTCTTTAGCTGTACATTTCTAATGGGATCTTTTCTTTTCTTTTTATTATAAAATCAGATTCATTTTCTAAACAAATTGATTTCAGAATCTGAGTTATACATCCCAAATGTGGCAAACCTTTTAAAGTCATGTGCCAACTGGAAATGGTCATTTCTGAGAAAATATATTGAAAAAATGCTCTATTTTCAGTGTCTCAGTATAGATACAAAGTCTTTGAACACATGTTCAAAATCCAGTCCTATCACCAGCGTCCTCAGTCTTTCTTCTGTGTTGTATAAAATGTACTTGTGACTCTGACTCCTTTATACCCCCAACTGTCACATAGATGTCCTCAAACATTGATGGTGGTGGAGTGACCTGGTCTCTATTATTGGAGAGTAATAGAAAGTTTCAGAAATGTAACCAAGTCTGGTATCATCAAACAAGTTAAGTATTTAAAAATCACCTTCTTCCCCGGCTGGTGTAGCTCAGCGGTTGAGCGTCGACCCAGGCACCAAAAGGTCGCCAGTTAGATTTTCGGTCAGGGCACATGCTCAGGTTGTGGGCCCGATCCCCAGTGGGGGGCATGCAGGAGGCGGCCAGTAGATGTTCTCTCTCATCGATGTTTCTATCTCTCTCTCCCTTCTCCCTTTCTCTCTCTAAAAATCAATAAAGAAAAAAAATTAAAAATCACCTTCTTGATGGAGTCTACAGAAATGGAATCTAAGGAGGTTAGGAGTGTTGCCGTAAGGGGTACAGCAGAACAAAAGGTGTTGCCTGTAGCAAGGGGCAGAGGAAGAGGAGGAGTCCTGAGCCCCCAAAATCCAGAAAAGAAAACCTGATCCAGACTGTGCCCTAGAGAAGACAAGATAAAATCTTATAGCGAGGAAAGGAGGAAGCTGGATAAGATGCAGTGTGAGCATTTCAAGGTTAACATACACTTCGACCTTGCCATTGGATGGGGTGCATGATGGAGGGAAGTTTTAGTCACAGGCAGATGTCAATGTGATGAATCAAATTATAGCACTCTAGGACCATATAAGAAGGCAGGTTTGAGCACATCTTTGAAATTCTTAGAAATAATTTGGCAATGGATTATAGATTGTCCTTAAATGAAAACTACAAATAATGCTCATTTATTGTTGTCATGTTAGTTTCCTATCAAAAATGCGTGCAGATTTTGGCAATGCTGTTTTAGACCCATGCATGAAGAGGAACTATGTATTTAGCTCTTGCTGTCATTTAGCGCTATTTGTATGTTGCCACTGGATGATATGGCTAACAAATTAGCAAGTAATGTTTCAGTGATTCTCAACTTATGGTTGGTTTCATTTTTAGGGGTTAGAAGTCAAACAAAATGGTGTTGTTTCTCCTGGATAAGTGTTCCTTGTTACCACCCATCAGCAAATTACCAGGCAATTAGGTTACGATGGAGAAGCTAGAATTTGGAAAGCAAGCCAGTTACAGAAGCAAGAATAAGCGAATAAATGCATTGGACCTGCAAACTTGGGAGTGTCATTTGTGGAGTGAGATTATGCCTTATTCTATACATTTGAAGTACAGAATTTATTTAAATGGGGTTTTCTGTTAAGTAAGGGATACCTATAGTACATCATTACCATGGAAAAAATGACTTCTTTGCATTTTCCTTCCATTTCCATAACTTGCGTTTAGGAAGCCCACCATGATGTCAGCACATCTTTGGCACATCATTCGCCAAAGAAAATGTATGCAAATCATGGAGAGATTCAACCTAAAGAAATAGCTAAGATTGGAACTCATATCATCCCTTCTATTGACCAGTCATGCTGCTTCTTGTATGTGAGAAGAGCCATAAACACACACATACACACACACACACACACACACACACACACACACGAACAATTTATCCTATGGTGAAAACAAAACAAAACAAAAACTTAGCTATTAACCATGCACAGAAGGTCAGAACTGTATTACTTCACTAGTCATTCTTTATACCATGGTAGAATGGAAATAAACCTTAAAATTAGAATACTATAAATAAACTGATTTTTTTAAAAAACCTATTTAATGTTTAATTTAAAATTTTCTATCTTAATTTGATTTGGCTCCACAAAATAGAAACACACTAGCTTTTATTTATTTTTTTCACATTAGCAATAGACTAGGTCTTCTTTGAAAATACCCTAAAGAAGCAAAAGGATCTTAATTAGCACTCATACAATGGGCTTAATCCACATGCACATGTCACTGGAATAATATTTCTGCATTAAATTACAGCAGCTGTGAAATGTATATACTACAAAGAGCAAACAAATTTTGTGAAATACAGAATTGTTCTATATTTATGAGAAATTTGCACCCTCTTCTGGACAAAAATTGCTAAGACGTTTAAATGTGAACCTGAAAATGCAGTGGATGGTTTCAAAATAAACACAGGTTTGTTTTTAAACCCGTGGGAAAGGAGGAGAAGGAACAGATGGAAGACGCATTACAAAGACAGGGTTAACAGGGCTGCACGGCAAAGATTCTGAGACTGCAAGACAAAAATGGCCATAAGAAGGAACCAGAATTAGGAATGCATAGTTTTCTCTCAATCACAATCGTGTTGGAAATTTTGCTCAATGTTAAATCACAGAGTAATGTTTCTTAGGGCCAATGTTCTCTAGAAAACAGCGGTAAGTATTTATCTTCCTCTTGAGACTGTAATGTTGGCATGGGAAGGGACAAATTATCCTGTGGGTGCTCTTCCCGCCTGGATGAAGCAGATCTCAGAGATCTTGGGGGACATTTTGAAAATTTTCTTCATTTTTTTTTAATCAAGCATCTTGAAAGTGTTGTCTATTATCACAATTTCTCTTTCTACCATCCCATTCACTTCTCAACCCACCGAAGTCTAGTTCCCTACCTTTCTCTGTCCACTGACACACCTCAGGCAAAGGTGATAAATGGCTCTGACTTACTGTTTGAGCTCTCTGAACCTTCTGATATAGTTGTCCAGTTGCTTCCTTTGGCTTTCAGAACCCTATTCTCACTTCTATTTCTCTGCCTGTTCCATTATTCTTCTCTGTCTCCTCTTTATGGGCTGGAATCCCTGGCATTCTGTGTCTGGCACTTGTCATTGTTCACATTACAGTCTTTCTTTGGGAAAGTGGTGTTCCCAAAATGGCATTCTCTGACCCAGTCCCTCTGCTCTGGACATCTCCTTCTCTTGACGGCTCATGGATACTGCTAACCCAATTCTGTCTAAAACCAGACCTCTCATCTCTACCTCAACTTCCCTCTGATTTCCACCTCCCCACGTTTTCCTTCTGGAATCTCTGCACTGATTTGTTGACTCACTTACTCCCTCGAGCAAGTCATGATTCCATCATGAGTCTTCTTGGACCTCTCACTTCCCTCGCTACCCTACATCACTTCATCTGGTTGATTCTATTCCTGAACTACCTCCTGAATCATTCTCACCTCTGTGTCCACACCACTCTTCTTGATTCAGGCCCTCAACCCCTCTTCCATCAGTTGTCACAATGGCCTCCTGATTGGTCTCCTTGCCTCTAGCTTCACCCTTTCTGAACCATACACCACATGCTTTCCCAGGTTATTTTCCTAAAATATAAGTCTGGTTGTGTCTTTCCCTTTCTGAAAGCTCTTTACTGGTTCTTCATGATAGTGTGAAATCCATGTATTTTATCATAACATACAAGATACCCCAGAATCTGCTGCCCTCTCCTGCCA
The DNA here is from genome assembly GCF_014108415.1 of Molossus molossus. Taxonomy (NCBI): domain Eukaryota; kingdom Metazoa; phylum Chordata; class Mammalia; order Chiroptera; family Molossidae; genus Molossus; species Molossus molossus. The sequence goes on along the minus strand of NW_023425403.1, from coordinate 46,284,590 downwards.
CACCCAACTTTGGGATACTCTGTTGGGATCATACCAAAACCACTTTACAGTGTCTCTCTGCCCGGAATGTGTTTCTTATCAGCCTGGAGAATTCCTTTTTATTCACTTTTTAAACAAAGCTTTCCTCCTCCAGGAGGCCAGGTCTGAGAGTTAATGCCAGCCCTCTTGGTGGGATCCTTCCATTGTTGCAACCACTGCACAGAATTGGAGTTTATATCTATTTTTCTGCTAAAGTGTGAGCTATCTGAGAGTAAACACAGGTTCTTATTCTCATTGTGGTTGTTATATTACAATCGTACTGGCTATGTTTATTGAATACCAGGAGAAAAAAAACCTCTGAGGTTTGGAGATATTACGTGAACTATTCAAAGCCATATGCTTAGTTAGCAGCAGTTGTGATTTAATCCTGGGGTTTATTGGTCGAAAACCTTGCTCTTTTCAAAATAATACCCTACAACTTAGAGATTTCCTGGTAATATTGCTACTAGTAATTATTATAACTATTAATGTGAATCGAGCATTATATTAAATGCTTTATATAATGATCAGTTTCTGAGTATTGAGAACTGATTTGGTTTCAATTCTTTAACACTTTGATATAAATAGTTCTTTTAAAAAATTTACTATGGGTATTAATAGATTTCACAGGAGTATGGCAAAACATAAGTGGACCAGATGATCCACAATGTCCCTTACAATGTAAGATTCTATGAGTCTACACACCTTTTTCTTTCTTTTGACTTAAAAAAATATTTACTTGAATTTATTTGATTAACAAGTTATTTTGGCCCTGGCTGGTTTTGCTCAGTGGTTAGAGCATTGGCCCGAAGACCAAAGGGTCTCGGGTTCTACTCACAGTCAAAGGCATGTACCTGGGTTGCAGGTTTGATCCCCACCCCAGTCGGGGTCGTGCAGGAGGCAGCCAATCTATATGTCTCTCTCACATTGATATTTCCCTCCCCTCCCCCACTCCCTTCCACTCTCTAAAAATCAATGGAAAAAATATCCTTGGGTGAGGATTAACAAAAAATAAATAAAAAGAAAAAGAAGTTATTCTGCCCTGGCCGGTTTGGCTCAGTGGTTGGAGCATCAGCCTGTAGACTAATGAGTCACCGGTTTGATTCCGGTCAAGGACATGTACCTCGGTTGCGTTCGTCCCTGGCCCTGGTCAGGTTGTGCAGGAGGCAATCAGTCGATGTGACTCTATCATGTCGATGTTTCTCTCTCTCTCTCTCTCTCTCTCTCTCTCTCCCTCCCTCCCACTTTATCTGATGATAAGTAGAAAAATATCCTCAGGTGAGGAATAAAAAAAAATAAATTATTCCTGCAGTGGATTCATATGGTTATAATAATGTGGGTTTTTTCTTTTCTGTTGAGAGAAAAAAAAAACAATAAAAAAAAAAACACAACAAACCCAAAACTTTCTATGTGTTTCCCTATGTAACTGTTTATGTAACAGATGATACTGATTGCTGGGGATAGGATTAGAATTTAAAGGGAATACTGTTTCTTTGTCATAGAGTTCAAAATCTCACAGAGGAGACACACATTACTCGAACGATCCCTTCGGTGATCTTGTAATTGAGTACTGAATCAAATCTTCTTGAATAAAGGACTACTGTGCTGCGAAGCTGTAACAACAAAGAACCTGGTCTGTGCTCTGGTTCAGGGAGAAGGGCCCTGAGGAAATGGGCTGGGTCTGAGGCTGGTAAGTGAGGTGGAGTCCTCCAGCGTGGTCAGGAGAGACTTGCGGACGGGCCACCAGTTTGTGTAGGGACCTTGTTGAGAGGAAGTCAGAGGAAGATCGGTGTGGAGGGAGGAGCTGTGCTGGGGCGAGCGGGCCATGAAGGCCCTGCTGAGCATTAGAGTGCTTACCCTTCGCCTGCATTGCCTATAGGCCTGAACTTTGCTCCATTCTTCGGCTACCCAATGAGACTGGCCCCTAGAGGTAAAAGCTAGGTCTCCCATGTCGTGTCCCACAGGGTGTACAGGCAGTGAATACTCAATGAATATTTCTTAATTTCCTGACCTAAGAGTTTTCCCTTCCATTCTTATACCTCCACACTAAAAAATACCAATCTGATTTATCTTGTTTTTAAAAATATGTTTTTATTGATTTTTTTAGAGCGGGATAGAAACATTGATGTTAGAGAGAAACACCAATCACTGCCTCCTGCACACCCCACACTGGGGATCAAGCCCAAAACCCAGGCATGTGCCCTGACCGGGAATGGAACTCGGAACTTTCAGTCCATGGGACAACGCTCAATCCACTGAGCCACACCAGCTGGACTGATATTTCTTTTAATGGATTGAACAAATTAGTTAATTGTGTATTGTCAAATAGTCTCATCAGAAAGCAGTTCTGGCCCTGGCCAGTTTGGTTCAACAGTTACAGTGTTGGCCCAAGGACCAAAGGGTCTCCAGTTCAATTCCCAGTCAAGGGCACATACAGGGCAGGAAAAGGGAAGGGAAGAGAAAGGAAGGGAAGGGACAGGGAAGGGACAGGAAAGGGACAGGGAAGGGACAGGAAAGGGACAGGGAAGGGACAGGAAAGGGACAGGGAAGGGACAGGGAAGGGAGAGGAAGGGACAGGACAGGACGGGAAAGGAGTTCTGCAAAATAGTATTAAGAAGGTGGTCGTGTATCCAAAGATCACTGACAGACCAATTCTTTCTCTTAAAAATCTACCTTCTTTTTTTCTCCATATTTTCTTACAAAAATGTAAAAGTATATAGCAATGTTGAAAGAATTTTACAGTGAGCACCCATTGTTATGGTTTAAATTATTTTGTCCTCGCCCCAAATTTATATGTTGAAACCCTAACCCTCAATGTGACTTTATTTGGAGAAGGGGCTTTTAGGTGATAATTAAGGTTAAACGAGGTCACAAAGGTGGGTCTTAATCTGACAGTATTGGTGGCCTTATAAAAAGAGGAAAAGCAACCTCTCTCTCACTGTCACGTGAACACAGTGAGAATGCAGCAGTCGGCAACCAAGGACAGAGTCCTCACCAGAGACTAATCCTGCTGGCACCCGATCTTGGACTTTCTTTCAGTCTTTAGTACTGTGAGAAAATACATTTTGGTTGCTTAAGCCAGCCAGTCTAGGTATTTTGTTATGGCAGCCAAGCTGACCAATATACTTGTATATCATATACACCACTTAGATCCCATCATTAATATTTTATTTTCTTTCCTTTCTCTCTTAATCTCTCTCTCTCTCTCTCTCTCTCTCTCTCTCTCTCTCTCTCTCTTACCATTGTCCCTCTCTCCCTCTATTCATCCTTCAGTCCATCTTATTTGTTTTGGAGCCTTTTACAATGAATTATAAGCACCAATACAATTTCTTCTAAATGCTTCTGGATGCATATCATTAATTAGAGATTAATAGTTTTTTCTTTGATGTAAAATTTATATATAATAAAATGCATAAATCTTACATGTACATTTACTGACTTTTGACAATGCATGCATCTTTGTAAACAAAGCAAACTTGTATCAAGATACAGAATATTACCATCTCTCTAGAAAGTTCCCTCATATTTCTTCCCAGTCAGCCCCCACTCAGCCATTTTTCTTATTTTTCCCACAGTAGATTAGTTTTATCTGTTCTAAAATTTTAGCTAAATGGAATCAACTAGTAAGTGTAGGTGCACTTATCTATCTTTTAAAAAATGTAAATACTGAGCAATCAACATCAAGAAGTTTTTCTCTTCAAATCATCTCCTTTACACACCATAATCTGAATAAGAATTTTCTTTAAAGGATATAATGACTTCTAATAGCCTAGCAAGAAAATTGAAACAATGTAACCTTAAGGTATGAGTCAGCTTCTCTCTCTCCCAGGGATTTCACATTCACATCGATAATCACATATACAGGAATCCTTATTTGAAGAAAAGGGGCCTTAAAAATGCAAAATAAAAACGATGTTACTGCGAGTATATCCTATTTTAAAGGTCACCGTATTTTATTATTTAATAAAGATAACCTGTTGCCTTTTATTGGAATCTCAATGCGGTTGAATAGCAAGGGGGTGTTTTATGAATTTAGTATATAAACTTAGATAACTGACTTCCTTCCTTTATTTTTTAGATAACTGACTTCCTTCCTTTATTTTTTATTTTTTTAATTTTTTTTTTTTTTTTTATCCTCACCCGAGGACATTTTTCCATTTTTTTGTTCAGGTAGAGTGGGAGAGAGAGAGAGGAACAGAGAGAGAGAAACATCGATGTGAAGGGACACATCGAGTGGTTGCCACCCGCACAACCGACCAGGGCCGGGGACAAACTGCAACCGAGGTACGTGCCCTTAGCGGGAACCGAACCCGGGTCTCTCAGGACCGCAGGCCGACGCTCTAACCGCTGAGCCAAACCGGCCAGGGCCCTTCCTTTATTTTTTTATTTGCAAAAAAAGAAAAGTATCGAGAAATAAAACTATGTATGTGGACACATTTTAAATAGACTCACTGTGATGGTCATTTCACAATAAATACAAATATTGAATCACAATGTTGTACACGAAAAACTAATATAGCGTTATATGCCTATTACACCTCAATTAAAAAAAGAAAGAAAAAAAGTAATTCTTAGACTGTTCCTATTACAATAGGGTATGGTAAAGAGCATTGCGTTTCAGGGAAATACTTTACAGAAACATATGGATAAAACAGTAAAAAGTAAGTGGCATGAGACAATTGATAAAAACAAGGTGTATCAGGTATTCCCCTTTGTGTGAAAGCTTGTACCACTGTACTAACTTTCTCCTTTATGTAATTTGGAGTTTGTTCTCTTTGCACTAATGAAGGTAGAAACAAACACACTGCCCATTGAGACTGACTAGACTCAGGCAGGTGAGAAGAACAGTGGGTGTCAGTCTTAGCCTCCACTGAGCTTGCCAACCCGGGTGGATTTGCCGGCTCTCGACTCTGGTAATTCAATAGCCTCTTTCCTTCCGGTAGAGATTGCCTGGCCACTTACAGCCTGCCATGAGCCTTTGTCTCACGTCATTCATACATGTTGTGGCTTCAACACAAAGAATTTTAACATCCTTCACATCCCAAAATAAATAGCAGCTCTGAAAATGTCATAGGGCTTTCATTTCACAGGAAATGGATTTAAATAATTCACCGTGAACACTTTCCGTAGCTCTCCACTCCCTCCAGCTTTCAAGAACAAACAAATATAAAAGCTGGGAAATGTGAACTTGATATCACACTTTCTGGTTGGTGTTGGTGGGCACTAAAAATAATTATATGAGTGTGGCCTGATATATTAGTATACAAAATCTGTGCACTGCTAATACCTTTTTTTTTTTAATTTAAATATGACACACTCAGTGTTTTATTGAATAATGAATGTGACTGTCCATAACAATTACATTGGGTTTGACTCTAGAATAATTTACAATGTTTTCCTCGCCATACTTATGTAAAACAGTACCAAATGATCAGATCTAATAAGCTAGTTTCAAGGAAGAGCTCTGTCTTGCTAAACCAAGAAACAGCAATGTTAAACCCAAAGCTCTTTGAAACAAATAATAGCAAAATCAAAATCCTAATTGTATCCGTTATTTGTATATGAGCCCTGGATATGACTAGGACTTTTTGCACACTTCATGCAGAGAACTAGGGGAGAAAAAAAAAAGAGGATCGTGTCCTACAAAAGACTTTTGGGGAATGGGAAAGGACTACTTGTGCATGAATGCTGCCTCTTGAAGCCAAAAATAATGAGCTACAGGAAAGTCAGGTGACTAAATTATTCCAGCCTGGAGGCAGGCTCACCTGGGAAGCTAAGAATTCTACTGCAAAGGCTGGAGTTCCCAGTGCCCTTGACAGTACAAAAAATAACATATTAATAAACCTAATGGTTCTTAACTATTCCTTTCCAGCCCTGTTTTCTATGTAACATGACGCATTCTTCTGAAAGAAGCGTGTTTACTCACTTCAATTAGTTGGAAATTTCACTTGCTGGGGAAGAAATATTTCATGAGATCTGGTGGAAACATTCCCAGTCATGGGAAAAGAAAGCACCCCTAACTTACTGTTGAAGAAAGAAATCCACGAGCAACGCAAGAAGAGATTTTAATAGTATCTGTTGAATTTACCTCTCCTGGTTATTTTGAGGACCTTGTTTTTCAGTGCAGTAATTTATAAGTCATAGTATGTGTTCTTATGATCATAGTCACACAAAAATGTTAGGAAAGAAAACTTGATGTGGGCAGTAATATCTCACCGATCTAAGTAGTTCTACATTAAAAAAAAAATCTTTGTTTCCAGCTTTGTTTTTAAAAAGAAACAAAACCTCTCCACTTGGCCATCAATCAGTCATGTATGTTGGAACCTTTTCTAATTCTCTGCAGACAGTTAATTAATGCTATGTTCAAGATCTAGAGAGCAGTTTGTGTGGTGTCTTAATGACCTAATTTCTCTCTTTAATTTAGTGTTACCAACTTATTGAATAAACTTTTTTTTTTCCTTGCCAACTACTCATTTAATGAAATGGCCCTCAGTGCAGTCCAGTGTCACTGACTAACTTTGCCCTGGCGTGGCACTTGTCCTCCTGCCACGTGTTCCACACGGGACTGGTGGGGACATGCTCCCCTTACCTTAATTAGCTTCACTCAATTTGGCCGTAATTCCTTGAGGAGGAGAAAATCATTGCATCTATTTTTATTTGGTGTTACTTGCCACGAATGCCTTATCTGAATTTAATTTTTGGCAGATAGTTGGATCCTTCATTGATCTCTTGGTGGCCTTTAATTGGTAACCTTTTGTGCTTTACTATATGTGAAAACCCAAAATTTGTGTGTGAGAGAAAATGGTCTAACTTTATTTTTTAAAGTGCTTTTGCTTAATTTTATTTTTTTATTGAGTTTATTGGTGTGACATTGGTTAATAAAATTATATAGGTTTCAGGTATACAAGTCTACAGTGAATAATCTGTATACTACTGTGTTGTGTGTTCACCACTCCAAGTCAAGTCTCCTTCCATCACCATTTACCTCCCCTTTACCTTCTTCCACCTCCCCCCACCCTCGCTTCCCCTCTGGACACCACACTGTTGTCTGTGTCCATGAGTCTTTCCGTTTCCTTCTTTGCTTAGTCCCTTCATCCTTCTCACCCAGCCCCCAACCCCCTCCCTTTGACAGTTTGTCAGTCTGTTCTCTGTATCTAAGAGTCTGTTTCTATTTTGTTTGTTAGTTTATTTTGTTCATTAGATTCCACATGTAAGTAAGATCATATGGTACTTATCTTTCTCTGACTGGCTTATTTCACTTAGCATAATGCTCTCCAGGTCCATCTAAAACCAAGAAACATTTGACACCAAAATATACGATTCACTTGCACATGGTGGCATCACACAGTGAAAATAAAAAAAACATTTTAAGCAAAGTATGCAAATAAGTACTCCAGGCAGCCCCAAAATACACATTCAGATTATAGCCCCAATCATAGAGTCAAAATCTCCTGGTTGCCACTGATCTTAGTTAGAGGTCAGTAGTTCAGCATATATCCAGTTCAACTAGAGTAGCTGAGGAGCAAATGCCACATTCCTCGTAGAGTGAATGGCTGTAGCTGACAGTGGGTGAACACGCGCTTTGCCTTTGGATACTCAGAATTGCACATGGCCAAAGAGTGGTACATACTGACCACAGACTGTTATTTATTTAGGTCAGAACTTTAAAGAAAGATGGTAGACTTCTTGCTGAAATGGCAGACATACATATTTACATTTGTTTCTTCCTAAAACTCCACTAAAAAAGACAGTAATGAGATTTTTAAAAAAATTATTGCATAAAACCATCAAGATCAAAGAAGTGGCAAATAAAACAAGAATATGAAATTTTGGAATCTGGAAATAAGGTTCACAAACGGTAAGCTGCTAACTGAACTGAGAAGGTTGAATCCTAAGTGGGCAGTGAGGAGAGCCAAGAAACAACCCAAATAAAACTGTAGAACTAACACAATTAGAAGGTCCCAGGCATCTTTGGAAGAAGGCAAGAAAAGATGGGCTAAAAACGAGAAGTGGTTGAACGTTGATTTAGAAGAAGTTTGAGTCTCAGATTTTCTACTCAGTCCTGCCCAGTAGGGGTATGGGACAGCGCAGGTGCACATAATTAGATGAAAGTTGTTTAGCCTGTTGTCATTAAGTAATTCTGCAGTCAGCAATAATCCAAGAATCTCAGTGGATTTCAACAATAAAGGTTTATTTCTTGTTCACATTTCATGTCACTTTGGATCAGCAGACAACCCACAGAATCAGAGAAAACATTTGTAAATCTGATCAAGGTCTAGTATGCAGACTATATAAAGAGCTCTTACAACTCAACATAAAAAGACAAATAGCCCAATTTAGAAACGTGGAAAGGATTTAAATAGACAGTTCTCCAGAGAAGACATATAAATGACCAATAAATGCATGAAATGATACTCGACATCATTAGTCATTAAGAAAATGCAAATCAAAACCACAATGAAATACTGTTTCATACCCACTAAAGATGGTTTTAATTTTTTAAAAAAGGAAAATAACAAACGTTGGCAAGGATATGGAGGAATCATAAACCTACTCATTACTAGTTAGAATGTAAAATGATGCAACCACTATGAAACACAGTCTGGTAGTTCTTAAAAAAGTTAAACGTAGAATTACTATATGACTCAGTAGTTCCCCTCTTAGGAATATACTCAAGAGAACTGAAAATATATATTTACACAAAAACCTGTACACAAATGCTCTTTCTTTTTTATGCCATTCAATATGCCATTTTTTGAGCAAGTAATGTTGTCAGACCTGTAAAAATGCCTTTGGCTCCATCACATACTGTACCAGGAGGGGACTTTCATGTGCATAGGTAGACACTCCAACACACCCTCCAAACTCCATCCCCAGCACCTGTATTTCTTGACCACCACTTAACCAACCCTTAAGCCTAAGGATGTACACTGGTGGATTCTCTGCCTTTGGGAGGAAAAGTCCAGGAAAGAGGCCTATGCAGGTCCTAGAAGTGGGTGTGAGGCCGTTTGGGCAGGAAATTCCTGAATCCTGATCCCCCAGATTTCAGCTAGAAGTGATAGTTGTGAGTGACACATCCCATTGACCCATTTAACTGTGCTCTCCATAGGAGGGGGCACAATCCACGTAGGACCTGAAACTGGTCCAGGGTAAGGCCCCACTTACTAGAGTCTGAGGATTATATTTATTTATGTGTCATGTTCATTAATTGGAAGACTCAATATTATAAAAGATGGCAATACTTTCCAATTGTGTTATAAATTCAATGCTATCCCCAATAAAATTCCAACGGGTTGTGTGTGGAATCAGACAAGTTGATTATAAAATTGACGTGGTTATGCAAAAGTTCAAATAGCCAAGATAGCCTTAACGAAGAACAAATTAGGAGTCTTTACTCTATCAGGTATCAAGACTTATTACAAATCTATAAAATTTAAGATAGGATGGTATTAAGCAAATAGTCCTACGGAAAAGAATGCAGAGCTCAAAAACAGTCCTGCAATATAGATAGATAGATAGATAGATAGGTAGATAGATCATTTAAAATAGCAAATTTTTTATTAAGTGTTGCTGGGTCAACTGGATATCCATATGGAAAAAAGAGAAATATCCCTTTATAGCACAAGATCTACAAAAATCAACTTCAGGTGGATTGTGTACTTCATGTGAATGGCAAAACAATCCAAAATGTGGGACTCTTCTACTCAACAAATGGCCTCGTCTCTTCAAAAAATAAATTCAGGGGAGCCCTGGCTGGTTTGACTAAGTGGTTAGAGTGTCAGTCTGCAGACCAATGAGTCACGGGTTTGATTCCAGTCAAGGGCACATACCTCGGTTGCAGTTCATCCCTGGCCCTGGCTGGGTCATGCGAGAGGCAACCATTCGATGTGTCTTTCTCACATTGATGTTTCTTTCTCTCCTACTCTCCCAAACTATCTGATGATAAATGAAAAAATATTCTCGGGTGAAGATTAAAAGAAAAAAAAAATGCAGGGGAAACCATTTCAAGTTCAAAAAACTTTAAGAGAAATATCATGTGCACTTTGTGGACTTGTTTGGATTCAGTTATGTATGAAAACTACATCACAGTTATAGAAGAATAAACCAACTTAAGAAAAGAACTAAAACAGTAGCATAATTCTGTGTAATTGTATTGAATCTTAAACCCAAACTAGGTCAAAATAATTCCCAAAGACCTTACCCATAGCTTTCCCAACGGTCCAGAAGCCTGAGGCTAACCTGTGGCACCCAGCTCCTTCTTTCCAGAGGAAGGTGTCTTACAAAATAAGAGGAACTCTGTTGCTGGCAGTTCTTGAGGAATTAGTCTTTCCATGCTTGAGCTAACTGTTTCTGTAGTTTGGGAAATGTGAAGGTCTGAAGATTACCACTGAGATGAAAGGATACCTTTGGAGATGTGGCTCTCACTACGTTGTACAAAGTAACAGAAATTGGCTGAAGCATTTACACCCACTCATTTGAAAAGTTTCATATAGACCCCTGCCACTGAGAAGTCAGGTTGGGGGTCCACTGGGTTTAAGCACAAGTAAGTACCAGGATGTAACCAACCAAGGCAGGGGTAGTTTGTTAAGATTCCATAATGTGAATGATCCTAGGTTTCTTACCTTATAAAGATCAACAGTGGAATTTAAATTCCAAAACCATTTTGTAGCATTAAAATAAGAATATTTTAAAATTTAGAAAAGTTAATGTTGTAGTTTAATTTTATAAGCTATGACCATGAAGTCATTTGTATGCTTATCATTCTTTTAGTAGCCATATGATTAAGAAGTTATACCTCTGGAATTTTAACCTTCATAAAAATTTTAATGCTTTAAAATAAGAAGTATAATGCCAGCATTAGAAAACCTTCTGCCAATTGAATAAAGATAAGAAAAACTAAAACCCTACTGAAATGAAGAAATTTACTAATATCAGATGTCTTCTTTATGCCAATCACTGTGGTAAGCACTTTATGGACATTATCAAATGTAATTATTTAAACAATCCTGTGAGATGAATATCATACCTATTTTACAGATAAAAAAACTGAAAGGAAATAAAAAGTAGAACCATAATTTCAATCCAGGAAGTTCTCATTGGTTACAATACCCACAATTCCTTGTATCATGCCAGTTATTTTTGTCATTGAAGAAGTGCTTAATTTTTATGATGATTGCTAACTATGGTGATTTTTTAAAAGTATTTTAAAATACACAGAATTAATCTTGTTACTGTGCCATCATTTAACATAAAATATATATTTAAATGTTAAAAGTTGCTTAAGTCATATCAAATGTAATATAATATACAATTCAGAAAATCTATTTTAATATAGAATATTTTGCATAAAATCAATCTACCCAGGGTGAAAGGTTTTATTAATCTAGAAAGTTTAATCTGGTATTATTTCTGATTGTTTTAACATGATGGTATCTATTACCAGGCACATGGATACACTCAGTGAATAGCTTGCATGCATGGTCATCTATACCACACCCCTCTCCACACACACACTGTATTCCTCAAACTATATTTTAAAGGAAAACACAAAGTCTTAAGTGTAAGAGCAACTTTTTTTTTTGTACTATAGATTTCCATATGCCTTTCATATCTGAATTCCATAGATAACTTTTATATATGATTCTCATTCACTTCCCATTTTAATCTTTAAGTTCTGCCCCTCCCTTTCCTCTTTACCCTGAGTAGACCCTGAGATGCTCAGAGTATTTTATAATACATTATTTTTATTTATACTTAATTATACTACCTTCCATGAATCCCTTTATTTGTTGTCTTAAAACTCATCTACGTACCTAAGACAAGGTATTGTTCCTTGTGGCAGTTTGGTGTGATGGAAAGAATTATGAGCTAAGAGCTAGAAGAAGGGTAACCTAAGTTAGAAAACTGTTTCTGTCACTTACTACTCTTTGGCCTTGGGCAAATTTCTCCACCTCTCTAGGCTCAGTTTCTACATCTGCAAAATGGAGATAATACCTCCCATGCCTACCTCCAGGGCTACCGTGAAGATTTGGTGTGATAAACTGCTACATAATTAATAGGTAGCTACAGCAAAGACTGCCATACCAATTCTCCCTCTTTAAAAAAAGCTAACAGACCCCAGATTTCGATGTTCCTGGCCAGTGCATAAAGCCTGGAGGCAATGGCTGCAGTAGCCGTCTTGTGACCAGGCAAGAGAGAAAGGCCCAGATTGTCACAGAGACCTTCCTTCTACCTTCTCAAGACTCTGGACCAGTCCTGGGCCACCAAATTTCAGATTTCTTGTTTGGTGAGAGAAAAATGAACCTCAAATGTTTAAGCCACCATTACCTATTTCTGTCAGTGCAAGTAAATTCAATCTCTACCTGACACACTAACCTCTAAGGAGCCTGTTAGTGCCTGGCTCTGTGCTAAGTGCCTGACATGTATTATGTTCTTTAATCTCCAGGACAGCCCTCCCCAGGAGACTGAAGTGTACAGAGATTAAGCAATTTATGCAACGTCACACAGCTTTAGTGATGATTGTTATGTACTCGTGGCGCCTCTGCAATAGATTCAGTCATTTAATTATTGTTAGAAATACAAGATCACACCCTAAAACAAACACTCTTTGTGTGTGACCAACATATGCCAACAATTTTGTAATTCTGGTCACATCAACATCTTTGAGTTACCTGGTATCTACTCTGTCTTAGAGCAGGAAGTTGCAATTTCGAAATCAGACATTCTGTGTATGGAATATTTTCTCTTAATAGTTGCAATTGGTAGGTAAGACCAGATTTTGCAAATGTATCCATATGAATAATTATGGATGTGATGATCTATGACAGAACTTTGTGACTTAGACCATCAACTTTTTTGGATGTTAGAATAGACAGACTCAGCTCTTGGCCCTGCCCTCAAGGATTCTCTGTGAGGGACGATAATGATAAAAATAGTGGTTTCTAAACATTTATGGAGCATTAAGTATATGCTAAGTATGATTCTAAGCACTTTACATGCATTCACTCCTTCTGTCCTCACAACAACTCTGTGGAAGGCAATAAAATAATCTTTTTTTTTTTTTTATGTATTTACTATAATATACTTTTTTTTTTTCTGTTTATTTATTTATTTTTTTGTTACAGATATTTTACCTTTTTACCCCATTGGCACCCCCCCCCCCCTCCACCCTGTCCCCGGCTTAGTTGTCCATGTCCATTGGTCATGCATACATGCATATAAGTTCTGTGGTTTATCTCTTCCCACCCCCCCACCTCCCATCCCCTCTTCTGAAGGATGTCAGTCTGTGCCCTACTTCCATGTGTCTGGGTCTACTGTATTCCTCAGACTGTTATGTTCATTATATTCCGTATATAAGTGAGATCATGTGGTATTTGTCTTTTTCTGCTTGGCTTCTTTCACTTAGGATAATACTTTCCAGGTCCCTCCATGTCGTCTCAAAGGATAAGAGATCTTTCTTTCTTACAGCTGCATAGTATTCCATTGTGTATATGTACCACAGCTTTTTGATCCATTCGTCTACTGGTGGACACTTGGGCTGTTTCCAGATCTTAGCTATTGTAAATAGTGCTGCTATGAACATGGGGGTACATATATTCTTCCTGATTGGTGTTTCAGGCTTCTTAGGGTATATTCCCAGCAGTGGGATCACTGGGTCAAATGGAAGTTCAATTTTTAATTTTTTGAGGTAGCACCATATTGTTTTCCATAGCGGCTGCACCAGTCTGCATTCCCACCAGCAGTGTATTAGAGTCCCCTTTTCTCCACACCCTCGCCAACACTTGTTGTTTGATGATTTGTTGATGGCGGCCATTCTGACAATAAAATAATCTTCATTTTCAGGTGAAGAAACCGATGCCAAGAAATGTTAAGTTACTGCTCCCAAACTCCTTAACTGCCAGTAAGTGACAGAAAAGGAATTTGCATTTTGGAAGGCTGGCTCCTGTCTAATAAGAGAGTATTCATTAATTATCAATGCATACGCTCAATCTCCTAACTAGTAACATGGAATAGCTACACTTCAGAGATTTGTCAGAAAGTTCACTGTATGTTTTAAAGTGTGTAATGAAGATAGAATATTCATTGAGAACTTTCTGAAAAATATGAAGTGTATCCATACTCTTGGTTCAAGTCAGCATTGGCATTTGGAACTACATTGCTTTGATTCCCTTTAGGACAGACTTGACTATGCATTGGCATTTCGCAATTGACCTGCTTTGAAGGATGGTGCAAGAACATGTTATAAAACCGTTGTGTTTACTGTAATGATGTTGTTGGAAGTGTTTTTTGCTCCATCACACAATGTCATTATATGGGTAGAAAGCCAAAAAAAAAAAAAAAAAGACCCAGCACAAACTGGTTAAAGCAAAGTTGGAAGTTATTGGCTCATGGAACTGAAAAATCTAGATGTGCTTCAAAGACAGCTTGATCCGTACTTAAATAATGTCAGCAGGATTTACTTTTTCTCATTCCATCTCTCTGTCTCGACCACATTTTCAGATAGGTGCTTCTCTTGAGATCTCTCAGCAGCAGCAGCAGTTCTGGGACTCATGGGCTCTCTTGTGCAAGTTCAGAATCTTTTTCCCAGAAGTCTAAGTGGTCTGATTAAAACTGACTGGGTCATGTATTTATATTTGAACCAATCCTGTGACGAGGGAAAGACAGTGCATTCAATGGGCTTCTCTGAGTCACATATTGAAGCCCGGATGGGGGTGGTGGAGCCAAATCCATAAGATGTACATCGATTGTGGGTGAATAGAGAATGACTCCCAGAGGAAACTTACGTTTATTTTATTTTATTTCATTTCATTTTATTTTATTTTATTTTATTTTATTTTATTTTATTTTATTTTATATCCTCACCTGAGGACATTTTTCCATTTTTTGTTCAGATAGAGTGGGAGGGAGAGAGATGGAGAGAGAGAAACATTGACGTGAAAAGGACACATCGAGTGGCTGCCACCCACACAGCCCAACCAGAGCCGGGGACAAACTGCAACCAAGTTACATGCCCTTAGCGGGAACCAAACCCAGAGCTCTCGGGACCGCAGGCCAACGCTCTAACCGCTGAGCCAAACCGGCCAGGGTGGAAACTTATGTTTAGCTATTGGAGTAAGGGTAGGTGGATGGTGTGTAGCAAAACCAGCAGACTCCACTCCACTCTGCTTTAGGAATATCTGTGGAGAAATTCTAGTTTGATTTTATTTTATGGACACTGTGACCATTGTGCCTGATTATGTGTCCCATATGGTAAGAAGGAGGCTTGGCACCATATCTGCAGGTCACCTCCACCAACTGTAAAAGACCTATGACATGCAGCTAGTTTTATTTCATTTTCTAATATTATTTTCTTCTTAAATGTCTTACCTCAGCTATTCATATATATATATATATTTTATAAGTTACTTTAAAGGTTTTTTTTTGGAAAGAGAAAGTACAGAAAGGCTTAAAATGTTATTTTTAATACTGAGTATGTTAATACTGTGTAAATGTCCAGCTAAAAGTTACTATAGTTAATATCTTCTCAGAAAAGATGAGCACAGATACTAATATGATTCCTATTAATATTTCTACTAGAAAAAATGGAACAATTTTAGTCTCTGTCTAAATTTTTACCAACTATTCTCTACTTTTCTTTCTGACAATTTTCTCTTTAGCTTTTAAGATTCTTTTTTTTTTTAAAGCTAGGGTGAGGAAACTTTTTAAAAATATGTTTTTATTGATTTTTTAGAGAGGAAGGGAGAGAGAGAGATAGAAACATCTATGTGAAAGAGACACATCAATGGGCTGCTTCCTGCATGCCCCCCACTGGGGATCAAGTCCACAGCCTGGGCATGTGCCCTGACCGGGAATTGAACCGGGACCTCTCAGTCCATGGGACGATGCTCAATCCACTGAGCCACACCAGCTGGGCAAGATTCAATTTAACTATCAGCTTTCCTGCCTTGATTCACCCTTTTCCCATTGCCAATCCCCGAGGTCAGCAGAGGTGCATCCCACCAGGCTCCTATTATTTGTCGGTGGGAAGAGCTTCCAGAGGATAAGGGCTGTCTCATTCATGTCGGTATCTCTATTTCCTAGCACAGAGCAGGAGTGAGTCCTCAGTAAAAGTCCATGAAAGAAAGAAAGAAAAAGAATAAAGGTCTCAGAAGGGAGCGGGGGAAATAAACCACAGAACTTATAAGTATTTATGCATAACCGACGGACATAGACAACAAAGCTGGGGACGGGGTGGGAGGAGGTAGGGGGGAGGGAGTCAAAGCGGGGGAAAAGGAGAAACATCTGTAACAAAAATAAATTAATAAAAAAAATTTATTTTAAAGAAAAAGAATAAAGGGAGAAAGGGAGGGAAGGGGAGGGAGGGAAGGAGAGAGGGAGAGAAGGATAAAAAAAAGAAGGAGGAGGGAGGAAAGGAAAGAAGAAAGTAATTATTAATCTAGAGAATGGCTTTGTCACAAGTAACTCTATGGGTACATACTGCCTCCAGTTAGTGGAGGTGATTAGTTGCGTTTCTGGCAAGAAGAGACCTCTCCCTCATCATAAGTTCTGATTAATTTCTTAATTTATATAGTAAAGAATTCATAATATAGTATGAAGACCTTCAGAAGATGGAATTACCTGTGGCGCCATTCTATGCATGCACAGAGATCCAAAGTCATTTCCATAGATGCCTGACAGCAGCTTGCTGCTCCAAAGAAGTCTTTGAGAATGGCAGAGGGACCAGAATCTCTGTATAGTATTTGTTTGTCTAATAATAGGGGTGCTTAAAGGTTTTTGGTGATTCGTTTTCTTTGGGAATCACTTCAGTTTCTTATTTCCTTGTAAATATTTTTGGTAAAAACAGCATCCTCTTGGATTTCAGAGGAAGTTAAAAATGAAAAAGTTTGAAAGGATTCACAAAGTAATGTGTTTTTGGAACAGAGCCATTCATTTGAAGATGTGTTTCTTTAGTCTGAATCCAAATCCTCCAGTCAACACAAACCTTAAATTTACTGCTCCTACTCTGTGAATCCTTTCTGCCTTAAGCTATGATCTTCAAAGTTCTCAGAGGGTTTGGGCTTGCAATGTGTTTTTTATATTTTATAATACTGTTTAATCTGCCTGAAGATTTAGAATGTAATAATACTGTACAGATATCATGGCTTTGGGAACAGATATAGATGAGAAATATCCTATTACCGTGAAGTTCTAGTTCTTTGCTACTATTTGGTTAGTATACATTTATAACAATATTTATTTGGATATTTTAACATATTATTTTGAAGTTATAAAAGAGATCTTCATGTTAAAAAAAAAAACAAGCTGGCCTTGGATACCTGTCATTTCCCCCCCATTCAATAATTATTAAGAACACATTTATCTGACAGAAAACTCCCTATTATTCTTGAAAGGAAAAGTCTTATAAAAACACCACTACTAACAATATCTGCATCACAGAGGTACCAGAAAGAGAAGAAAGTGAGCAAGGAATAAAGAACCCGTTTAAAGAAATAATAACAGAAAACTTCCCCAACCTGGTGAAAAAAAAGTCACACAAGTTCAGGAAGCACATAGAGTTCCAATCAAGATGAACCCAAAGGGACCCACTCCAAGGCACATCATAATAAAAATGACAAACATTTAAGACAAAGAAAGAATATTAAAGGCAGCAAGAAAGAGAAAGAAAGTTCCCTATAAGGGAATACCCATTAGAATGTCAGCTAATTTCTCAACAGAAACACTTCAGGCCAGAAGGGAGTGGCATGAAGTATTCAAAGTAATGAAAAACAAGGACCTAAACCCAAGACTACTCTATCCAGCAAGGCTATCATTTAAACTTGAAGGTTAAATAAAGAGCATTCCAGACCAAAAAAAAAGTTAAAAGAGCACATAACCACCAAACCAGCATTGCAGGAAATGTTAAAAGGAGTATTTTAAGAAGAAGAAAAAATCAAGAGAGAGGAACATAGTTATAGAGAAAAAAATGGCAGTAAACAAGTACCTATCAATAATAACCTTAAATATAGATGGACTAAATGCTTCAATCATAAGACATAGGGTAGCCTCATGAATAAGAAAACATAACCATATGTATGCTATCGACAAGAGACCCACCTCAGAACAAAAGGCTCACACTGACTGAAAGTGAAGGGATAGAAAAAAAAATATTCCAAGCAAATGGAACTGAAAAAAAGGCTGGGGTAGCAATACTCATATCTGACAAAATACACTTTAAAATAAAGGCCATAACAAGTAACAAAGAAGTGCATTACATAATACTAAAAGGATCAACCCAACAAGAGGACATAATGCTTGTTAATATATATGCACCCAATACAGGAGCACCTAAATATATATATATATATATAAACTTTTGATGGACCATAAAGGAAAGATTGATAGCAATATAGTCATAGTAGGGGACTTTAACCCCACTGACATTACTGGATAGATCTTCTAGACAAAATTTAACAAGGAAACAGGGACCCTACACAATGCACTAGATCAGATGGATTTAATTGGTATTTACAAAGCATTTCACCACAAAGCAGAATATACATTCTTCTCAAGTGCACATGGGACAGTCTCAAAGATAGACCACATGTTAGGACACAAACTAAGTCTCTACAAGTTCAAGAAGATTGAAATCATATCAAGCATCTTCTTGGATCACAAAGGCATGAAACTAGAAATCAATTACAATAAAAACACTCAAAAAACACTCAAACACATGGAGGCTAAATATCATGTTACTAAACAATAAATGGGTTACTGATGAGATCAAGGAAGAAATAAAAAAAATTCTTGGAAATTGCCCTGGCCGGTTTGGCTCAGCGGTTAGAGCATCGGCCTGCGGTCCTGAGAGACCCGGGTTCAGTTCCCGCTAAGGGCATGTACCTCGGTTGCAGTTTGTCCCCGGCCCTGGTCGGTCGTGCCACACTCGATGTGTTCCTTTCACATCGATGTTTCTCTCTCTCTCTCTCTCTCTCTCTCTCTCTCTCTCTGTTCCTCTCTCTCCCTCCCACTCTATCTGAACAAAAAATGGAAAAATGTCCTCGGGTGAGGATAAAAAAAAAAAAAAAAAAATTTTGGAAATCAATGAAAATGAACACACAACAATACAAAAATCTATAGGATACAGCAAAAGTTGTTTGAAAGTTCATAGCATTGGCGGTCTACCTCAAGAAACAAGAAAAATTTCTAATAAACTATCTAACCCTACAACTTAAAGAATTAGAAAGAGACCAAAAAGAAAAACCCAGAGTAAACAGAAGGAAGGAAATAATAAAGATCAGAGTGAAAAGAAAAGACTAAAGAGACTAAAAAAACAATAGAAAAGGTTAATGAAACCAAGCTGGTTCTTTGAAAACATAAACAAGATTGATCAACCTTTAGCTAGACTCACGAAGAAGCAAAGAGAGAGGACTCAAATAATTAAAAACAAAAATGAAAGAGGTGAAGTAACAACTGACACCACAGAAATACAAAGGATTGTAAGAAAATACTATGAACAATCATATGCCAACAAATTAGACAACGTAGGTGAAATGGACAAATTCCTAGAATAATGCAGTTTTACAAAACTCAACCAGGAAGAGTCAGAAAACCTGAACAGACCAATAACAACTAAAGAAATGGAAGCAGTAATCAATAAAAAACAGACAAAAGCCCTGGTCCAGACGGCTTCACAGGGAAGCTTTACCAAACATTCAAAGAAGAAGTAACACCTATTCTCCTCAAACTATTCCAAAAAATTCAAGAGGAAGGAAGAATTACAAGCTCTTTTTATTAGGCCAGTGTAATCCTAACTCCAAAGCCAGATAAAGACACTACTAAGAAAGAAAATTACAGGCCAATATCCCTGATGAACATAGATGTGAAAATACTCAACAAAATTTTAGCAAACCAGATCCAGCAATGTATTAAAAAATTATACACCATGACCAAGTGAGATTTATCCCAGAGATGTAAGGCTGGTACAATATTCACAAATCAATAAATGTGACATACCACATTAACAAAATGAAAGCTGAAATCATGTGATCATATCAATGGATGCTGAAAAAGCACTTGACAAAATCCAGCACCCATTTTTATAAAAACTCTCAGCAAAGTGGGAATAGAAGGATCATACCTCAACATAATCAAGATCATTTATGACACACCTACAGCCAACATCATACTCAATGGGCAAAAGCTAAAAGCATTTTCCTTAAGAATAGGAACAAGACAGGAATGTCTACTTTTGCCACTCTCATTCAACATAGTACAGGAAGTCTTAGCCACAGCAATCAGACAAAAAGAAAAAAATAAAAGGCAACCAAGTTGGAAAGGAGAAAGTGAAATTGTCATTATTCACAGATGACATTATATTGTACATAGAAAACCCTAAAGTCTCCACCAAAAAAACTACTAGATTTAATAGATGAATTCAGCAGTGTAGCAGGATACAAAAGTAACATCCAAAAATCAATGGCATTCTTATTCACCAATAATGAACACTCAGAAGGGGAAATTAAAAAAACAAAAACAAAAAAACAACAACACCGATTTACCATTGCAACAAAAAAATTAAGATACCTGGCAATAAACTTAACCAAGGAGGTAAAAGACCTGTTCTCAGAAAACTAAAGGACATTGAAAAAAGAAATAGAGGAAAATATAAAAAAGTGAGAGCATGTACCATGTTCATGGATTGGAAGAGTCAACAGCATTAAAATGTTCATATTACCCAAAGTAATCTATAGATTCAATGCAATCTCTATTAAAATACCAAGGACATATTGCACAGACTTAGAACAAATATTCTAGAAGTTTCTATGGAACTAAAAAAGGGCCTGCATAGTCACAGCAATCTTGAAAAAGAATAACAAAGTTGGAGGGATCACAATTCTAGATATCAGTTTATACTACAAAGCCACTGTAATCAAAACATCATGGTACTGGCACAAGAACAGACATATAGCTCAATGGAACAGAACAGAGAATCCAGAAATCAACCCAAGGCATTATGCTCAGTTAAGATTTGACAAAGCAGGCAAGAACATACAATGGAGTAAAGACAATCTCTTCAATAAATGATATTGGTAAAATTGAACAGGTACGTGCAAAAAAATGAAACTAGATCACCAACTTACACCATATACAAGAATAAACTCTAAATGTAAGTCATGAAACCATAAAAATCCTAGAGGAAAACGTAGGCAGCAAAATCTCAGACATCACATGCAGAATTTTTACCCACACATTGCCCAGGGCATGAGAAACAAGGAAAAAATTAATAAATGGAACTACACCTCACTAAAATCTTTTGCACAGCAAAAGAAACAAGCATCAAAATGAAAAGGGAACCCACTCTCTGGGAGAACATATTTGCCAACAATATATCAGATAAAGGGTTAATTTCCAACATATATAGAGTACTCATACAACTCAACAAAAGAAAGACAAACAATCCAATTAAAAAATAGGCAGAGGACCTAAATATGCCCTTCCCCAAACAGGACATACAAATGGCCAAGAGACATAAAATGCTCAAAGTCACTAATTATCAGAGAGATGCAAGTTAAAACAACTATCAGATATCACATCTGCCAGAATGGCTGCCATCAACAAATCAAACAATAAGTACTGGCAAGGATGTGGAGAAAAGGGGACTCTAGTACAATGCTGGTGGGAATGCAGACTGGTGCAGCCACTATGGAAAACAATATGGTGTTTCCTCAAAAAATTAAAAATGAAACTGCCATTTGACCCAGTGATCCCACTTCTAGCAATATATCCCAAGAAGCCTGAAACACCAATCAGAAAGAATATATGCACCTCTATATTCATAGCAGCACTATTTACGATAGCTAAGATCTGGAAACAGCCCAAGTGTCCATCAGTAGACGAATGGATAAAAAAGCAGTGGTACATATACACAATGGAATACTATGCAACTATAAGAAAGAGAGATCTCTTACCCTTTAAGATGACATGGGGGGACCTGGAGAGGATTATGCTAAGTGAAATAAGCCAGTCAGAGAAAGACAAGTGTCACATGATCTCACTTATTTGTTTAATATAATGAAAAAAAATAAGCTGACAAACAAAATAGATCCAGAGACATGGAAGTAGGGAACAGACTGACAAACCTGAGAAGGAAGCGGGGTGGGAGGGAGTGAGAAGACATAAACCAAACAACTTATTATGCATAACCAGTGGACACAGACATCAGTGTGGTAAAGAGGAAGAGGGGGGAGGAGGGTGTCAATGGAGGAAAAAAGTAGGGACATCTGTAATATTTTCAACAATAAATAAATAAATATAAAATGGTAAAAAAGAAAAAAGTAATTTAAATTTTAAAAAAGACAAAAAGAAGAAGAAAAAAGACTCCACTATTACCAAACCGTCCCTCAAATGTCCTGTCAAACCCTCCTTACCCATGCAAACAACTGAACAAACAAACAATAAACTTAGGCCCTCCTTCACACCTTATTTTCCCTCTGATGAGTCAGATGTTTTCAAAATGCATCAAATAGCAATACTGGACCTGTTGTCTGCATTGTGGCCACCAGAAACCACAAGAGTTAAATTACCAAATAACTAATTTGGGGTATTGGAGCAAGGAACTTACCATTATTTTCATAAGTATGTGCCCTCAGTGTGGGGATTTTATAGCACCTAGTTTAAGCACTTACATGTCAAAGAATTAAAAGGACCGAGTTTCTCTCAGAACAGTGGTGCATAAAGGAAAAGTAGGCTTTAAAGCCAATTTCGAACCAAAGAGACACACGTTTAGAACTAGAAAGAAACTCACTGCTCTCAAGTCAGTCAAGGTCCAAGGCTTCAGCAGGGGGCGCTCCTCCCTCGGGCCAGCGCTGGACAGGCCACCGTCAAGGGAACTAAGCAGATGAGGGAGGGTTGAGAGCTGTGAGGGAGGGGGATGGAGGCCAAGATGAGCTATGGATCAGATAATATGGGGCTCTGTGAGTCCAGGCAAAGCATTCAGGTGTCCTTTCAAAAGAAATGGAAAGCCATTGAAGTTGTAAGCAGGTAAGGGGTGATTGTGGCGCGGTTTGATTTGTATGTTAGGAGGCTCCCTCTGGCTGCTGTGTGGGGGAGACATTTACATTTCAAGGTGATGGGGCAAGGGTGGAGGCTTGCAGTACCGCAGGTGTGAGATGATGTGGCAGAAGGGAGAGAGTCCCTGACTGCTACTGTTTGCTTTTCTGTGGCATAAATAATACTACCAGAGCTGATTTCAAGCCGCCAACGTGACATCCGTGAGTTGGCAACCTTTCTGAGATGGAACAGTCAGCTCCGGGGGGCTGAGCTGGCTGGGACCCGCCACTGCCTCATGCTCTAACACTCTGCTGCCTCGTTCCCTTCGTGCGTTGTGAAGGCTGTAAGAAGCAAAGATATTTGCTTGTACCCTTGTTGTTGTTGCTGGTTCCTAAAGCTTAAAGACAGAGATTAGAATGTAGGGTCTATGAGGACAGGTCTGTCTTAATCCTAGCCCAATTCTTAGCAATGTAATGTTTTCAAAACATGCACAGGAATTAATGTTAAGAGCTAATTGCACGCACAAGGGTTCTCTTTTTCACAGCCCTTCCTTTTCTTCAGCTTTCCTAAATTTAAATATATATATATTTTCTTATTTCGGGGAGGGTGGGGCGGGACACACCTCTATTTACTGCTTTTAAAATCCAGAAGACCAAGAAGGAGATAGGCTAAGGTGGGGAGGCCTGGGAAGGAGAAAGGCTGAACGTGTAACAGGAGTTAGAAGGGTGTCATGTCAATGAAGTGGAATGAGTTTAAACCCCTCAAGGGAAATGATTTCTTGTCTTTCTGTTAATTAGAAAACAAGCCTATCTTCAGTGTAGAGCAGGTGCTGCCGTTTGGTATATAAAACGTAAAATTTCTCCTTCCCCACTGTGTCCACTGCCTAGCACAGTGCCTGGAAGAGGGTGGGCACTCTGATGTTTATTGAGTAATGAATAATGCAGAAGCTCTTGACTTTGGATTATAAGGGTCATGCTACAACGGTAGGAAAATTCCAAATTCAAGCTAATAAAGCATTTATTGAGTATATACCAGGTATTGTTAAAAAACAAAAAAATTTTAGGTACTTTCCGTGTATGGAAAGCTGGAGTTTCTGCATTCTGGTTCAGTCCATTCTCCCAAGTAAGCCGGTAGGGACATGAAGTCAGGCACAGAAGCACCACCTCCCAGCTCCCCTGAAAGCACAGGTGGTGGAGGTGGCCCCGTGCCCTGGGAAATTCACAGGACAGCATCCTGCGCGGCAGAAACTAAGCTATTTTTCTTAGGTGAAATCTCCTACCTCAAGGGGAGTTAAAACATTCCTCATGCCTGTATTCATCCATCTCTCCCTTCAAAGCACATTGCTCCCATTTAAAAGAAAGAAAGAGATAAACAGAGTAAAAGGAAGGAAGAAGGGAAGGAAGGAAGGAAGAATGAGTGAATTTTTACAGTAAATGATTTTTCCTAGTTATACCACTGGCCTGGGGCTGAAACACCAACACTAGGGAATCCTCCTCTCTTTCCCTCACAGATGACTGTTGCAGAAAATTCTTGCTCATCTGTGAAACTAGTTCCCTCCCATCACCAAAGTTTCTCAACACTTGTTTCTGTTAATAAACAGTCATAGGTTTGAAAGGTCTCCTTGTTTTCAGACATCTTTTTCTCTCTTACCTTCTTGTTTTTTGCCATTCTATCATAAAGTTTGCTTTTTTTACTTAAAGAAAATCCCACAGTGGCTTGAACAAATGATTCTAATCTGTTTTTATAGTAGTTCCCTTGACTTAATGCTGTTTTTGGTTCTTAAAGCCGACTGACTTTCAGATGTATGGAGAAATTGGATAAGGTTCTTGCAAAACTGGTTGTCAAGTCCTAAATTTTGTAGATGTTCCAAGAATCTGTGAGTTTAAAAAAACAAAACCTGCAATGCAAAATGTTTTATTTTCTGTAAAATTCTCATGCTTGACAAACACGTCATATTCATAGGGTACTATTATATTAAAGTTCACCTACATTTACATTTGGCTGACACAACCTTTCTATACTCGGAAAGCTCTCTACCCTTGTTTTATACTTGAAGGCCTGAGGCCTGAAAAACTTGCCTCAGATAGCAAGGTAGTCCGTAGTAGAGGTAAGTCTCCAATGAAGCACCGTATCTTATCACTTTAATTTTCTGACAACATAATTTATGAATTTACCAATATTGAAAGATTTCTGTGCTAGGCAAAGATGTTTTGTATGATTACAAAATACTTACATTTCCATTGTATATAATAGATTATATAAGCACCATAAAAATAAAAATTGTTTCTAAACTCCAGGTCCTAGTAAAAATTGGGGTAAGGCTAATCAGCCGAGGGCTTAACAAATAAGCAGGCAATCAAATGTCCAAGAATCAACTGTGCATAGAGATAAGATCCTTCCTTACCCTTAGGAAATGTACCATCAGCCTGGGGAAACAAAGAGTGAACATGCTCTACTTCATGCTAGCACAAAGAACTAGCGACTTTGTGCAAAATCAAAGGTCTACAAACGGCAAAGTAAGACATGGATTCATAGCCAGTAAGGTGTGCTCAGAGGGGTCAGGCAACCACAGAAGGTTTCGAAAAAGAGGATAATGAATCTGTGCATTGACAGGGAAGGGGAAGATTGGCCCAAGCAAAACTCAAAGGTAGAAATTTCCACAGTTCATTCCTTGAGAAAGCCCTCCCTTGTAAACCAGACCATCCATTTCATTCCAATGTTCCCCTCCAGGGGAAGGGCGGGGAACACCACCACCCTGAGCGGCTCGGGTCCAGGTCAGAAGCAGTGCTGTGCCGGAACCCACAAAAGTTGTGGGTGAGGAAGAGAAAGGAGATCGACTGGAGGGGGCAGAAAAATAAAGTGAGGAGTCAGAGGCGAACAACAAAGACAAGGGTGGCAGGACCCAATGACCTTCAAGAAAAGTGAGTGAGAGACTTAGGCATGGGCAGGCAAGAGGGTGTCTAAAGGGGAGAGGAATCACTTCCTTAATTGCTCTAGGTGAAAGTCAAGTAGCTTAGATCTTTGCATTGTATGAGTGATGAACAGAGATTTTTTTTTTTTTTTATCCTCACCCGAGGACATTTTTCCATTTTTTGTACAGACAGAGTGGGAGGGAGAGAGAGGAAGAGAGAGAGAGAGAGACAGAGAGAAACATCGATGTGAAAGGGACACATAGAGTGGCTGCCACCCGCACGACCAACCAGGGCCGGGGACAAACTGCAACCGAGGTACATGCCCTTAGCGGGAACCGAACCCGGGTCTCTCCGGACCGCAGGCAGACGCTCTAACCGCTGAGCCAAACTGGCCAGGGCATGAACGGAGATTTTTTTAAAATCTTGTTATATTCTGCCCCACTCCTAACATTTTTATGAAATTAAAATTATTGTGGCTTTGCTATACGGCCTGACCCCTTCTTTCTCTGTTCATTGGGTGGATCCAGACTAATTCCTAAAAGAATCCTGGCCCTGCCTGCAAATATTCCTGCCACTCACCTCTATGGTAGTGATGATCTCACTGCACTCAATTTTCATGGAAGAACATCAGCTCTGTCCCTCTGGCCCGATTCCCTGTAGGGTGTATAGCTCCATATTTAACTGGTCACATAGTGTGGCTGACCTTCATATACTTGACATTGTTGAACAGGTCTAGCATGTCCAACACCACATTGACGATCTCTCTCCTCTCACTTGCCTCTTCCCCCACATCCCAAACGTTGCTGACCACCATCTAAGTTATGCACACAAAATTAAAACACAGGCATCATCCCTGGTTTCTGTCTCTCCCTCACCACCCACATGGAATCAGCCCACTTAATGTCTTTAGTATCTGTTCCCATTGCCACTGCCACACGTCACGTTCTCCTCACCTTTTCCCTAGGGTTCCACAAAACTTCCTAATTATCTGAATCTGTGCCTTTAACCTCCCTACTCTCCAATCTAAGCTCCATATCAGAGTCATGTTTAAGCACTACAAATCTGATCACGTCACTTCCCCGTTTCTTCAAAAGTTTTCTAGAATGTTCATGTTAAAGGTCAAACTCCTCACATCAACCCACAAACAAGGCTTATCTACTCCTCCAGTCTCATGCCTCTGGCCTCCTTCACAGCCCCTCTCAGTCCACACCATCTGCACATTCTTTGCCTTTAGCCTGGAATTCCTACCTGACTCCACTGACCCCTCTACCTACTCCATAATTTAGCTAACTCCCACTCATCCTTCAGAACACAGCTCAAAATCATCTCTAAAAAGACATCTTTCATGACACCCAGATTGATGCAGAAGTCTCTCCACACTCTTCTTGGCTCTCTGTTCTTATGACACCTGTATACATTTTAATCACTGTCTTGCCACACAGTCACAGACCTGTCGACCTTTCTTACTACACGGCAGAAACCATGCCCTCTTTGGTCCTGCCTCCTTTGCCTGACACTTAGTTGATGCTTGATAACATGTTTGTCATGGGCTTGATTTTCCTGGTAGCTGGGGCAGGCAGCTTGAGAATACAGGGTTACATATGGCCAGGGAACACTACAATACCGGGGTGATCCATGCTTGGCTTTACCATGTAGTGCCAAAATGTAAGGGTTGGGAAAACAGAGATGAAACATTTCATAACGATCAACTTTTTAACAATACTGATACAGAGAAGAGAGTTAGAGTAAATGACAGGCTGGACTTGGCCACAGGACATGAAAGTGGCCTTAGGTCAGGTGGTTTTAGAGGACTATTCCCTCATAAGACCACACACCTCATTCTGCACCATACTCCTTACTGAAGCAGGAAAGGATGTGGAAATAAAAGTGATAGAATTTAACTTGAGACTCAACCCCACACTTCCCCTTGGCTTGAAAACATTTATCCATGGAAGGTGGCAGGATGTTAGAATAATAGATAAAATTCACAACTGGATTGATGAAATATTTTCTTCCAATGGAGAAACTTGGATGTTTTCAAAGGTAAACACATCTTTCTATATTTATTTTTAATTTCCATGAAAAGTTGTGTTCATTGGGACAATTCTGATACTGTGTTGAAGCTTTGCAACTACGCATTCTAAGACAGCACCTGGTTCCCAGGGCCCATGGTGAGAAAATCAGAGGCTAAGTATGTTATTCTCTATTCAGATCTGCCCTCATTCCGTGTGGCCTGCTGAAAACTCAATGTTAAGAGTTCTGCTGTCCCAGACCCCCAACCCCCGTGTGAGAGGAGGACTTGGGGAGAGAAAGGAGTTACCTTTTGGGGGGTGCTGAGTTTGTGGAACAGCAACCCTCTCTTTCCCCTCACCTCCTCTTTGGGGAGAAAAAGATTTCAGCTGGTTTCTCCAACAATTTCTTACAAGGTTGGTGGAACCCAATCTGTGTGTCTCATTAAGACGAGATTGATGATCATCTCTTACCAGAATGTTGCTGAGCATGGGATGGGCTGAGTGTCTAATGAAGCTGGGGTATAAAGAAACATGGTGAGCCCTGGCTGGTTTGGCTCAGCGGTTGGAGCGTTGGCCTGCGAACCAGAGAGTCCTGGGTTCAGTTCCTGCTAGGGGCATGTACCAAAAAAAAAAAAAAAAAAAGATAAAAAAGAAACATGGTGACCTTGGGCGAGAGCATAACAGTGGTGTTGCCCCAATGCCTGTCGACTGGGGTGGCAAAGAAATGGTGTTTCCTGTGGGCCAACTCATTTGAAAACAATGTTTATTTGCCTCAAAAAAAAAAAAATTTCACTTAACAAGGTATTCTTTGTATTTATTTATTTATTTATTTATTTATTATCCTCACTAGAGGACACTTTTCCATTTATGCTCAGACAGAGTGGGAAGGAGAGAGAGGAAGAGAGAGAGAGAGAAACATCGACATGAAAGGGACACATCGAGTGGCTGCCTCCCACACGACCCCAACTGGAGCCGGGGACAAACCGCAACTGAGGCACGTGCCCTTAGCAGGAACCGAACTCGGGTCTCTCTGGACCGTGGGCCGATGCTCTAACCGCTGAGCCAAACTGGCCAGGGCAGGTATTCTTGTTTCTGGATAAAATCATAGAGAAATCAGCTTGTATTGCTGGGGAGAATGAACTGGACTTGGTCCAGTGACCCTTATCCTCAGTGATAGGACCAGGTCCGCCTTTCCCCTTACTGAGCAGAGAAGGGCCATCATTAGTGAGGAGCTGAAGCTTGAGAAGCTGGGGTTTGCGGACACCAGATGGGACTGAGAAGGCAGAACTTCCCCTGCAGGCAGAGGGAGCCGGGTCTCCTGAGAGAGGCAGCAGATGGGATTCAAAAGCCGAGATTTCAGGCGTAGAGTGAACATTGAGAGAGGAACTAGAAATATGTCATGGGAGAGACAAGCGTTCATGGGAGGACACCCTCCCTTCTGGAGGCTGAGTCTTCAAGGTTGACGGTCCACCTTTTGTTTTTCCTACACTGACTGGGCTGCTCTTTGAGATCTGCCTGCCTCTTCTGAAGAAAACATCACACTTCATTGTGTGTTTGGAAAGGGAAGGGAGGTGCAGTAGAAGGGACTTGGGAGAAGGACAGAGGCAACCTTTTTGTCATTTTGCAAGGCTCTGGAGGAGATCGAGCTAAGTGGTATCTCCCCACCCGTCACCCAATACCTGCATACCGACGTGGGTATCAGCAGCTGCCGAGACCCTTTGCCCCGGCTGATTAGCAGCAGAGAACAGCCTTCGAGACACCAGGCAGTGAGGCTGGATTCCCTGTCCTACCCAGCCAAGGATTAATTAGTCCCCTTTTAAGACAGGGCTTTAAAAGAAGGGGCCTTGGCACAAGCAAAGTTACAAATGTGTCTATTTTATTTCTTCCAGGCATAGTACAGGCCAGTCTCCGCTGCGCACCTCAGCAGGGCGTGCCATGCAGTATTCCGACAGACAGCGGAGAGCCTTTGACCTGGGTCCGCGTCTCCTGCTGCCAACAGCCATCGTGGCTTCTCTCGGGAAGCCGAAACTATCCTCCGATAGCCACAAAGAGACTGCTGGCCTGGGTTGGAACCAAAATCAGCTTTCAAAGATCATAGCATTTATACCAATGAGAGCTGCTAACGGTGCACTGAAGAAAGTGAATCAGTCAGCAACCATGCTCTCAGTGGGCTCATTGCAAGACGCCCTTGCACTGGGCTCTCGGCAGGTGAACGCTGGCTGCACCGTGCGGCTCAGCAATGCCGACCTTTCAAACTCATGTGTTCTGCTACATTTCCAGAGAAATAGATCCAGGAGACCTGTTTCTAGATTTTCAGAGCTTTGAAGTCAATGACAAGTTTCAATGTAATAATATTATTTATAGGGATAAACCAACAGATGCTTTTAAAGAATGTGTAAAGGTCACGTCATGTTTTGGTGAACGGGAGTAGTGTTTCTTCTTGAAGAGGATTTCTGGGAGAATTAAATATATAGGCAGAAAAGACAATGCTCCTTCTTTCTTGTCTATAAATATGCCCAAATATGGTTGTCCATAGTTCAACAAAATATGCACTTTATTCCCTTTCCTGATAATACCCTACAGGTCGGGCTCTGCTTACCTAGTTTCTCCTGAGGGCAGGCCTTGTTAAGACCAGAGTGCTCGGGGGTGTTTCAAAATGGTTCCTTTTCCTCTCGCCTCGCTGGGAGCACGAGGGACTTGTTCTTCAATATGCACTGTGGGAACCTGGTCGAGGTCCTGGAAGTAAATCTCACAATGTTCTGGGGCCCCCGTTATGACTGGGCCCCCCCGAAGTTTAACTCTCAACTTGTCCACAGTGGGCCTTTGCCATCGTTAGTTACAGTTAAGAGTTTTTCTACCTGGACACTGGCTCCGAGGCCGTTTCCACTCAGGAGTCAGCTCCAGGGACCCAGGGCTCTGCAGGTCTCTCCAGTCTCGGAGGACAGAATATGTGCCCGTCTTCCCGTCTCTCACAGATCCAGGAAGAGTTGTTGGTTCTCAGTCTGTTCATGTTTTCACGTGTTACTAGGATGGAGTGGTGATGTCACGCTCCTGACACGCAAACTGGAAACCAGAAGTTCTCTTCTCCCGTCTAACAGTTTCTCTCTCTCCTTTGCTTGCCCTGCTTCTTCAGTAACTGTCTTTGCTTTTGGGGACACTCTCCACTTCAGTGTTTCTCAGTTTTCCAAATCCAGGATATATTTTTAGATGAGCATTGTTTTGTAATACCATGTAGCACCCACAGTCACTCCTGTTCTACACCATCCTTTCCTTTGGACTCATATAAATAAACCCTTCAGAATACCGGGTCTGTATTTTTATTAATGCCTCTTAACCCCCAATACAGGCTATTTCCTATGACTTGGTCTTTGGCCCTCTATTTTTCTTTCTTTGTAGTATCTCCTTTGGTGAACACATCCATCCCTGCGGCCTCTATGCAAATGTACGTATTCAGTTCTGACTTCTGTCCTGAGCTGCATATTGGGTATCTCCAGTGGGGAAATAGCCAAAATACAGGCCCGAAACAAACTCCATCTGTGAGTCCATTTCTTCTGACCTGGACAGGAGGTACTTCAGCAAGTTCATTCCCACCATGGGACAAGGCCCACAAGAAGCCAGATGCCTGGGTGAGCAGGGGAACACTTTGAGACTGAGTTTTACCTCCCACCCTTTGAATCATCCCTGCTTGCGCCCATTAAAAAGAATGGAGACGCCAGAACCAGGGCATCTTTGTTGAGAGACCGTTTTCCTGAGCACAAGGCGCTGAAAGAGCGCGAATCCCCCTCACGTAGACCATGCTCCCAAGGTGCCGCACTGTGAGCATCCGGGCACGTTCCCAGGGGCAGCGTGACGGCTGATTTCACAGATTGACGTAACGCCCCTGGGGCTTCTCCGACGTTTGCGAGAGGAGGGAAATCCCAAAGGTTAGACTTCCTGGTATCAAGTAGGGGAAGGACAGAACATTAAGGTTTGGGGGGTGACTGTAATTATGATTTCATTTGTACCCCTAGATTAATGATTTTTAAAGCTCCTTTTTTCTAGGTGAATTGCAGACACTATTCCCATGTTGGGAACCTAAGAACTGAGCTAACTCCCTCCTATTTCCTTGCCTGCGAAATCTAATGTGTCCTTCAGAAAATGTACAGAAGTAAAATACTATAGCACAAAGGATGGGGGTAGTGGGGTGCTTGACGGAGCACTATTATACAATTCCTACATTAGGTGATATAAATTCAAAGTAGACTGTGATAAGAATATATATATAATACCTAGAACAACTATTTAAAAAAAACCCAAGAGGTGGACATAGATAAAAATGCTGGGGTGGGGGTGGGGGATGGGAACAGGAGAAGGGTATCTAAAGGGGAAAAAGGAGAAACATATGTAACAAAAATAAATTAATAAAAATTGCAAAGAAATGCTTACATCAGAAAAGCAACAAGGGTTTTAAATCAATGATTTGATTTTCTAGTTTCAGAAACAAGAAATATATGAGTAAATTGAACTCAAAGGAAGTAGAGGAAGGAAAATAATAAATATAAGTGCAAAGATCAATAAAATGGGCAAAAGTCCAACCATAAAAAACATAAACAAAGCTGGGGGAAAAAAACCAAAAAACCCAAGAGGTATAGCTAAAAAGTCAATAGAGGTAATAGACTGGAATACTAAAATTTTTTCAGTTAACCAAAAAGAAAATAAGAAAGGAGGAACAAAGTAGAGATAGAAAAGAAAAAAACCCAAGGAATATGTAGATTTAACCGAATCATACCAGTGATTATATTAAGTGTAAATGAACATTTCAATTAAAGGTAGATATTATTAGACTGGATTTAGAAAAAATAAAGACCCCATTATATGCTGTTTATAAGAGATGCACTTTAAGTATAAATACACAGACAAGGCGAAAGCATAAATATGGGAAAGATATTCATGCAACATTAATCACAGCAAAGGCAGGGTAGCTCTGTTGATTTCAGACAAAGAAGACTTCAAGACAACAAGAGTTACTAGAGATGATTAGGGTCATTTCATAATGATAAAAAGTCAGTTCATCAAGAAGACCGAGTAAATCTGCCTTTGATAGTACCTTCCTCACATGCCAGCTTCTCTCTATTTTGTCTTTTCCCTTCGCTCAATGCAGGACTCTTAATTTCCTGGCAGGATGATGTCTCTTCCCCATTCCAATCTATCCCAGCTACGAATTCACTTTTAAAACAAAAATAGTATCACTCCTTTAATTAAAATCTTTTGATGGTTCCCAGTCATTAGCTGGATAAAGTTCAAATACTCTTTTTAGCTTGTTATAGGCATTTCTCAGGCGTGTCCCAACCAACTACCCAGCTTCACTTCTCACTGACCATCACTCATCCTTCACCACGTTCACAGCAATTACTCCTGTTCCAGAACAAGCAATGCTTCTCTCTGTGCACACTTCTTCCACTCGCCAGAGAGACCCTCCTTTTCCTTACTCTACACATTAATTAAGCACCTTTCATACTTGGCTATAGGCTATACATAAACCAGCCCCTGTTGTCCTTTTACTCTTCCGTCACTCACTATAATGCAGCCACACTGGCCTCAAATACACCAGATTAGGTTCCACGTTAGGGTCTCGTATTTACTGTTCCCTCTTTTTTTGTTGTTAATCCTCATCCAAGGATATTTTTCCATTAATTTATAGATAGAATGTAAGGGAATGAGAAGGAAAGAGAGAGAGAAATATTGGTGTGAGAGAGACACATCGATTGGTTGCCTCCTGCAATCCCAAGTGGGGTGGGGATTGAACCTACAACCCAGGTACATGCCCTTGACTGGGAATCAAACCTGAAACCCTTCCATCTGCGAGCCAATGCTCTAACCCCTGAGCCGATGCTCTAACCACTGAGCCGATGCTCTAACCACTGAGCAGAACCAGCCAGGGCTACTATTCCCTCTTCAAGGCATGCTCTCCTTTTTGATCATTGCATGGTAACCCCTGTGAGCCATTCAGTCCTCAGATCTGATGGTTGCTCCAACACAGTTTTTCTTTAACTTCTCAATCTCTTTTTAAAAAATTTTCACCCATGGATATATTTTATTAATTTTTAGAGATAGAGAAAGAGAAAGAGAGGAACATCGATGTGAGAGAGAAACATCAATTGGTTGCTTCCTATACATGCCCCAACCAGAGACTGGACCTGCAAACTAGATTTGTGCCCTGATCGGGAATCAAACCCACGCCTTTTGGTGTATGGGACAATGTTCCAACCACTGAGTAGCCTGGCCAGGGTTGACCTCTCATTCTTTTATTTATTTATTTATTTATTTATTTATTTATTTTTTATCCTCACCCAAGGACATTTTTCCATTTTTTGTTCAGGTAGAGTGGGTGGGGGAGAGAGGAACAGAGAGAGAGAGAGAAACATCGATGTGAAAGGGACACATTGAGTGGCTGCCACCCGCACAACCGACCAGGGCCAGGGACAAACTGCAACTGAGGTATGCGCCCTTAGCAGGAACCGAACCCGCCCTTAGCAGGACCGCAGGCCGACGCTCTAAC
The DNA here is from genome assembly GCF_014108415.1 of Molossus molossus. Classification (NCBI taxonomy): domain Eukaryota; kingdom Metazoa; phylum Chordata; class Mammalia; order Chiroptera; family Molossidae; genus Molossus; species Molossus molossus. Next base: position 46,250,085 of record NW_023425403.1, on the reverse strand, counting down.
CGCTGAGCCAAACCGGCCAGGGCTGACCTCTCATTCTTAAACAGCATCCACCCACTCACTCACTAGGCATCATGCTATTTTATTGCCCTCATACTTCTTATCATTGCCTTAAATACCCTGTTCATTTATTTGTTTATTATGTGTCTCCTCACCCCATTAGAATGGAGACTCCATGAGAGTGGGGATCTTATGGGTTTTATTCACTGATGTATTCTTAGACCCTAAAACAATGCCTGGCACATAGTAGGCAGTCATCAGCAATGAATGACTGTTAGGGTAGATAGATAAAGAGATATTTGGTGTAGGAGAACTTTTTGCCAATGTTAAATTCCTTTCCCAGGTTTCAGACATGCTTTGTCAGTGCCTTGCAACATGCATATTCAGTGAGCTGGCTCCCGCTGCTTACTTCCTTTGCTGCCCCTTTGGTCGGTTCAAGCCTTCCTGTAATCCCTCTGCCTCCCCCAGAAGCAGGGCTGGTGAGGTCGACATCAGTATCTCTGTCTACCTGACTACAAGACTGCAGCCTAAATCATTCACATCCTGCCTATTTTCAGTGCTTGTCAAAGAGGTACAGAAAGGTGCTTAATAATTGCTACCGATTATGATTGGTGAAACCCTTTTAAGCATGATGCTACACATTTCATGGGCTCTTTAAAATGTATTGTCTGAGAATTTTCACTGATACAACATCTGAGGCAAGAGAAACAAAGAAAAAAATGAACACATGGGACTACATCAAACTAAAAAGCTTCTGCACAGCAAAAGAAACAACCACTAAAACGGAAAGGGATCCCACTATATGAGAGACCATAATCTCCAATGATGCATCAGATAAGGGGTTAATTTCCAAAATATATAGAGTGCTCATACAACTCAACAAAAGGAAGACAAAGAACCCAATTAAAAAAATGGGCAGACAAACTAAATAGACACCTCTCCAAAAAGGACATACAAATGGCCAAGAGACATATGAAAAAATGCTCAACATCACTAATAATCAGAGAGATGCAATTAAAACAACTATGAGGTATCACCTCACACCTGTCAGAATGGCCGCCATCAACAAATCATCAAACAACAAGTGCTGGTGAGGGTGTGGAGAAAAGGGGACTCTAATACACTGCTGGTGGGAATGCAGACTGGTGCAGCCACTATGGAAAACAATATGGTGTTACCTCAAAAAGTTAAAAATTGAACTTCCATTTGACCCAGTGATCCCACTTCTAGGAATATACCCTAAGAAACCTGAAACACCAATCAGAAGGAATATATGTACCCCTATGTTCATAGCAGCCCTATTTACAATAGCTAAGATCTGGAAACAACCCAAGTGTCCATCAGTAGATGAGTGTATAAAAAAGCTGTGGTACATGTGCACAATGGAATACTATGTAGCTGTAAGAAAGAAAGATCTCTTATCCTTTGAGATGGTATGGAAGGACCTGGAGAGTATTATGCTAAGTGAAACAAGCCAAGCAGAGAAAGACAAATATCACATGATCTCATGTATTTGTGGAATATAATGAACTAAACAAACTGCTAAACAAAATTAACCGAGAGACATAGAGGTGGGGTACAGACTGACAAGCCTCAAAGGAGGGATGTTGGGGAGGGAAAAGATAAACCACAGAACTTACGTGCATGTATGCATGACCAATGAACATAGACAACAAAGCTGAGGATGGGGTAGGGGGGAAGGGGAGGAGGGTGTCAATGAGGGAAAAATGAGAAACATCTGTAACAAAAACAAATTAATAAATAAAAAATTTAAAAAATAAAATAAAATGTATTGCCTGGCCCACTGACAAATGAATGGATGAACACAATGTAGTACATACAATGCAATAGTATTCAGCCTCAAAAGGGAAGGAGCCCTGTCCGGTTTGGCTCAGCCATTAGAGTGTCGACCCATGGACCAATAAATCACGGGTTCGATTCTGGTCAAGGGCACATACCTCTTTTGCTGTTCGTTCCTGGCCCTGGTCGGGATCCTGTGGGAGGCAGCCAGTCAATGTGTCTCTTTTACATTGATGTTTCTCTCTCTCTCTCCTCCTTCCCTCCCTTCCAATCTCTGTAAAAAGCAATGGAAAAAATATCTTTGGGTGAGGATTAACAACAACGACAAAAAAAAAAAAAATGAAGAAACCTTGAAGGCATTATGCTGAATAAAATAAGCCAGCCACTAAAAGACAAATTCTGTATGATTCCACTTATATGAGGTACCTTGAGCACGCCAACGCATTGCCATAGAAAGCTAATGGTATTTCCAGGGGCTGAGGGGAAGGTGAGTGAGGAGCATCTGTGTAGAATCTCCAGTTTCAACTTTACAAGGTGAAAAGAACTCTCGAGATTGGTTGCACAACAGTGTGACTGTCCTTATCACTTCTGAACTGTACAGTTAAAAATGGTTAAGATGGTCTAGTTTATGTGTTTTTACCACAATTAAAAAAACACACACAAAAAATGGTGAAGGTGGTAAATTCTACTACAATTAATTTTTAGGGGGGAAATGTATCAGTTGTACATATTGTGTGTGCACTTATACTGGAAGCTTAAATTCTCTTCAGAATATTTTCTACTCTGACTCTACTGGAGGAACATCTGAAGTAGAGGCTGGAGTTTGGCCTGCGGACTGGGCCGGGGCCGGGATGCTAACGCGCTGGATGAGAGCTGGATTGTGAGTTCCCAAGAAGTGCTTGCCTCAGCCCATGCCTTTGACCTTTCAGATCACTCCTCAGGAAGAGTGTCACTTCGTAAATCTTCGAGGGCCCGAGGATCTCTAACAAAGGCGCTCTGTCTTTGTTTGATTGTATCCAGAAGATAATGGACTGTGAAAATGTTCTCTTGGTTGGCTTTAAAAAAATCAACATGTGTGCTATTTCTCCCTTTGTGTGGTTTTTGAATAGTCTCAAGCTCGATATCATTTCAGTTAAAGTTCAACATCATTTTAATTTTCTTAAGACTTCCCGTCTCTTCTTTTCTTTTTTTCCCCCAGCATTTCCCCATGCTACCATTCATTTGGTAACCTGCTTTCTTTTGAGAGAAAAATGTTTGGCAACTTACACTTTGTTTGCAAAAATGCTCAAAAGGTTTTAAACACTTGTATTTCCCGGCTGGCACTAATCCCTTGCCTCGTTACATAAAGGGACCCTGTACTCCCTTGAAATTACAGGGGACCGTTTGTGTTCTAAGATTATTGGGTAAGGTAGATACAGATGTACATTGGCTATGCTGTTTAAAGAGGACGTGAACGGTGGTATCATTCACCGTGAGTACGAATGTGTCTGCACGGAGCACAGGGTGGTAGGCAGGCTTGCCTTCCTCATTGTGTGACTGGCCTGTCCTTTACAGAATCGCACTCTGTTTCCTGCCCAGCCTGTGGTGGTTGGCACAGCGTCTTGGCATCGAGGTCAGTGGCCCTTTTCCCTTAGACCCAGCCTCACCAACTTCAGGTTCTTGGCACGTTTTTGCGACAGCTTTTCTTGCTGTTTCTCTCAGTGCTACATTGCCCCCTAGGGACCGGCCATCTAAAATAGAGGCTTTGCCCTGGCCCAGTGGTGAAATTCACTATCCAAACTAAGAAGAAATTAAATATTGTCCTATAATAAGTGTTATTAGTCATCAATATGTTTATTGGTAATTGATAAAATAAATTGTTCAAGTATAGAATTCATTGTCAGTCATAACATTTCACGGTGTAGCCAGCGTTTCTTCGTGCTTACTCAGTGTTGCAATCTGTTGCTCTGTAGCAACTCATGCAGTCCTCATAACAACCCTATGAATAGGCACCGTTATTGTCCCTGCTTTATCAGATGAGGAACCCGGGGCAAGGAGAGATCAAGAAACTAGTCCAAACTCCCACAGCGAGGACGTGGTGGAGCTGGGGTTGAATTTGGGTGGTCTGTCTCCAAGGCAGGCAGTCTGACTCGGGAGTCTGTGTCCCAAGGTTCATCCCACACAACACACTACGAACAATGCAAGGGGGAAAAGGAGAGGGTGTGCTATGAACTGGATATTTGTGTCCCCTCGAAATTCCTATGTTGACGCCCTAACCCCCAGTGTGATGGTATTTGCAGATTGGACCTCTGGGAGGGAATTAGGTTTAGAGGAGGCTTGCTCCCTCCCTCTCTGCCAGGTGAGGACACAGCAACAAAGTGGTCATCTACAAGCCACAAAGTGGCTCTCACCCAGAACCGAAACTGCCAGCGGCCTGATTTCGGACTTCTCAGCCTCCAGGATTGTAGAAAACAAATATCTGTTGTTTATGCCACCGGTCTACAGTATTTTGTCCTCATAGCCCAAGCGGACTAAGCCAGGAAAGGGTGTTCTTGAATCAAATCAATGTGGAAAATGGGCTATACTTGCTCCCTATCTTAAAGGACTCGCAATGTCTATTAGGAAATCAAAAGCTCTGATAAGTCCTGCAGTAAAGAGAGTTGTTTAAATTTGGTTAAGCAATTGCTTCTTAATTTGACTATGAATCATCCCTCAGGTATGAGCACTTCATAGAACATACATGGAAGGCGCTGCTGGGAGTGAATATGCTTGCTTTCCAGGTGAGATGTAAGTGCCCAGTGAGGGCAGAAGCTTCTGTAGTGGAAGGTGTGGGAGGTGAGACAAGAGGAGAAGTCATGCAGGCTGGACCCTGAGAATGGCAGGGACTGTGCCCGGGAGGATGGCCAGGGGCACCGCAGGGAAGAAAGGAGCCATCCTTTAGAGACTTGGCTCTCAGGCCAAATCCAGTCCGTTATCCCTTTCTGTATGGCCTGCGAGCTAAGAGCAGAGTCCAAAATGTGGGAAGGTTAGGGGACAGATCTACTTACTATTAGAAAGTTGTTCTTGGGGTGAATCCAGTGAGAATTAACTTTCAAGAGCAAAATTTTAAGAAATAAAAAAGCTTTATTTCTTAAGCCAAAGAGTATAAAAACATAAGTGGCCTCAATTATTTAACAATGGAAACGTTGACAGAGAAGAGGTAAACCTCAATATAGAGAAATGGGCTATCCATTCTCTTTATTTAAATCAAATAGAAATTTTTTTGAAATTAGCAATTTTCTTCGGAATTGGAATGTATTGAGTTTTTTTTGTGTGTTTTTTAATCCTCACCTGAGGACATTTTTGCATTTATCTTCAGATAGAAAAGGAGGGAGTGAGGGAGGAAGAGAGAGAGAGAAACATTGATGTGAGAGAGACACATCAATTGGTTGCCACCCACACGACCCCGCAACCGAGGTACGTCCCATGAGCAGGAACAGAACCTGAGACTCTGCTCCACAGGCCAACGCTCTAACCGCTGAGCCAGACCGGCCAGGGTGGATGTATTGAGATTTGATGCATATCACACAGAGTACATGGGCTATTTTCAATTTTTGTGTTCATATATTTACCTGTAATTGCAAACTGCATACAAATGATGTCTTCTCTTGTGTAAATGCCAAGTGGAGTGAGCAAATGTCATGAGGATTAGTGCCATCTACTGGTGAAATGCAGTATGAGACCCCTCACTGGGTACAAGGCACTGAGCTACTGTGGGGACAGGGAAGTGAATAAAAGGACAGATTAGACAGAAATTCTGTATTTAAGAATGATAATGAATCTAACTTTGTGAGACAATTAGAAAGTCAAACACTGAAAAGGTATTTGGTGATATTAAAGAATTATTGCTAATTATTGTTAGTTATTTTTAGGAGTGATGTTGGTATTACGTTAAAATATCCTCATCTTTTAGAGATTTGGCTCTCAGGCCAAATCCAGTCCATTATCCCTTTCTGCATGGCCTGTGAGCTAAGAGCAGGTTTTACAATGGTCGAAAGATTCAAAATAATATTTTGTGTCAGAAAAATTATATGAAATTCAAATTTCCACGTGCAAAAGTGAGGTTTTATTGGAACACGGCCATGCTCATTCACTCACGTTTTGTCTTGTGGCTGCTTTCATACAACACCAGCAGAGCTAAGGAGTTGATGGAGACATATGTCCTGCAAAGCCTAAAAATGTGCTCCCTAGGCTGACCCTGCCTTAGCGCTTCGCTATTCTAAGTGTGGCCCGTGGGCCTGCGGCACTGGCTTTGCCGGGGAGGCTGATCAGCTTGCAGAATCTTGGTCCCCACCACAGACCCACTGATGCAGAATCTTCAGATCCCAGGTGGTTCCGACTCACATTAAAATTTGAGAAGCACTGTTTTTGAGGGACCCTGCTTGAGTTATCCTCTGGTTGCACCCTAGGTGCCGGCAGCTAGGAAGGACAAGGGGGTATGTCTACCTAGAACCCTCATCTCCCCTCTAGGCCGTGTGCTGATTACCTAGAACCCTAGAATTCCTGCTTCCAGCACCAGTACCGGCCTCCTTTGTGGGGTCCATCTCCTAGCCCCACAGGTGGTCAAGATACAGCTGTTTATGGGGTAGGAAGAAAGTGGCCTGGGCTCAGACTTGCAGGCTGGGTGCCTCTTGACTGAGTGGAGGTTCTTCACAGCACAAAGAGGGTCAGAAGCAGAGGCAGGGAGAGGGTGGGGAGGGCCGGGGCTGGGAGGTGACTCCCTATGCTGTCACCTTTTGCCTTAAAACTCCAGAGTTCAGGAACCCTAGCCTGCCAGGTAGTTGCAAAGGTATATTTGATTGTTAGCTTGATTTATAACTTTTCAAACATATAAACATATAGTATGAGCCTTCATTTGTACTGGCCCTGGGGCCCACACGTGTTGAATGCCTCTGAAAGTGCATTCCAAGGACCACCTGCATCAGAATTCTTAGTTGTTTGTTAAAAATGCAAATTCCGCCCTGGCCGGTTTGGCTCAGCGGTTAGAGCGTCGGCCTGCGGTCCGGAGAGACCCGGGTTCAGTTCCCGCTAAGGGCGCGTACCTCGGTTGCAGTTTGTCCCCGGCCCTGGTCGGTTGTGCGGGTGGCAGCCACTCAATGTGTTCCTTTCACATCGATGTTTCTAGCTCTCTGTTCCTCTCTCTCCCTCCCACTCTACCTGAACAAAAAATGGAAAAATGTCCTCGGGTGAGGATAAAAAAATAAATAAAAAAAATGCAAATTCCCAGGGCCACTTACAATGCTTTAAATCAAAATCTTTGAGGATAGAGCCTAGGAATCTGCATGCTAACCAGGGGGAAGGAGTGGGAGGTAGCCAGGACAGAGGAAGATGCTGACAACAATCTTAAGATGCTTCCTCTACTCTCATTACAACTCTTCATAATCTGGCCTGAACCCTCTTCTGGGAGTGGACTTCAGGGAGAAACTTCTGCCAGATGGAGAAAGGTGTCTCCCGCCAAATGTGGGGCTCTTGGGGGCTGCCCTGCAAAAGAAAGTATCTGACTCAACACACAATGAAAGCAAAAGGAGCCGGGCAACAGGGGGATTTAGTCGGGGACTCATGCTGAAGCCGATGTGCAAATCTTTGGGCAGGTGAGTCCTCCTGGGTCCTGCAGGGGACATGGCAGGAGCTGGGACAGGCTGTGCTGTCCCACTGGCCTGCGTTCAGATTCTGCATCTGTCTCTTAAGAATTGTATGACCTTGGGCAAGTGACTTAAGCTTTGTAGGTTTGTTTCTTTGTCTGTAGGATGGGGATTCCAATACCTTCTAGGTTTGAATTAGAATTAGACATGATAAGTAAAAACACACACTTGCCACACAAGAGCTGAATAAGGGGTGTCTGCTGTTTATTATGAAGCTTGTTGACTTATTCCTCTGCATATCCTGATGCTTGACATCATAGGCACTTGCCACTGCGTGATAAGACAAATTTCCTCATACCCCAAGCACAGGAAACCACCTAGGCTCCAGTTACAGCCTTCTGCCCGATCAGTGCTTGGCCAATAACCTTGAACTCCCTGAGCCTTCCCATGAAGGAGCAACTCCTGAAGTCACTGCCAAACTGCTCACTGTGTACAATTTCTAGGATATCCCACCCATCAAGGCCACACATGGGGACTCACTTGCATAAATTCGTGATGAACGCTGGCCTCTAGGAAACCTCCAGGGATGGCTGTGCCATACTGAAAACCACCACTAGGGGGAAGCAGAATCCAAGCGTGAGGACAGGGGAAAGGCTGTGACCTGACAAGTCAGGAAGGCCGCCCTGCGGAATAGCAAGCCCCAGCCTCACCCCGAAGGTCCACCCCACCCTCCATACACATAAATGCACACTCTTGGCCCTGATCGCTGTTTACTCTGTTTTCTCGTAGAGGTACGCTCCATTATGTCTTAAATATGGCAAAGGCCAAAGGTTCACCAACTTAGCTGCAAATTTGAATCACATGGGGAGCTCTGTAAGCTCCCAGTGCTGAAGTCTTATCTCAACTAACCTAGAATCTCTGAGGTGGGGAGACAGCAACAGTTTCTAAAACCACAGGTGATTCCACCTGGCAGCCAAATTTGAGAACCACCGGTAGGAAAAAGATCTCAGTTCTTCCCAAATGGCAGCTGGCTTTCATTACAGAGGCCTCCTCCCAGAAGCCTCCCTAACTAATCACACATTCTTCTCCTCCGTCTGTCCATGGGTCTGCCTGTAGTTTGCGCCAGGGCTTTTCACATTTGAACTGCATAAGGATCACCTGGGAATATTGTTGATCTGCAGATCCAGACTCCGTAGGTCCCGGTGGGCTGAGATTCTGCATTTCTACTGGGCTCTCAGGCACTGCTGGTCCACGGACCACACCCGGCAGGGTTTGTAGGACAGCAGCCTCTGTTTCTGCACATGCACGCTTGTGATAGTTCTGGCTGTTTCGTGTTACTTTTCAGCCTTCCCTGCGACAATGGGAAGCGTGGTTTGTTTCCAACTCTTTCGTGTCCTGCCTCTCATCCCCCTCCCACTCAGGTCCCCACTACATATCCCGGTATGTGAGCACAAGACCCTGTACGCACACAGAAAAGATCTCAACGACGGTTGAATGAAGACATGAAGACCTGTAGTGAGGAAAGCTCTGAACTTGGAGTTTGAGACCTGCCTCTCCCACCCACACGCTATGAGAATTTAACCAAGTGATGACCTCTCTGAGACTCAGTTTCTTCTCCTGGTTAGCTTACTTCATGATCTCACTGTGGAGGCCGCATGAAACAATTCTGTTAGAGCTCCTTCTCATCAACATAGTAGCATCCTGCTCTCTCTGCCACCGTTGGGCAGGGTTCCAGCCTCCTCCTTCACACACTCCCAGGGAGGTCTCCTCTATTCCCAAGGCTCCACTTCTCCGTCCCCAACTCAGACCTCCCTGTTGAGCTCCATATGCCTAACCAAAGGCCTGCAGTACTTCTCCACCTTGTCAAGCATATGTCATATTTAACATCTTTTTTGCTCAATTCCCCCCACACTCCCAACAAACATCCCCCAGAACTGTCTGCGTGATCTCTATGAGTCTGTTCCTATTTTGCTTGTTAGTTCAGTTTGTTCATTAAATTCCACATATGAGTGAGATCCTATGGCACTTGTCTTTCTCTGACTGGCTTATTTCACTTAGCACGATGTTCTCCAGGTCCATCCCTGCAGTTTATATGTTGAATTCCTAATCCCCGGTACTATAGCATGTGACCTGAAGTCACTGAAGATGTAATTAGTTAAGATGAGGTCACTAGATTAAGTGTTGTCCTTATAAAAGGGGGGACTTTGACAAGGGGAGGACCCTATATGAGGACAAAGGCAGCGAACGTGGCGCTGTGTCCACAAGCCAAGGAACACCAACGGTTGCCAACAATCCGCCGGACACTAGAACAGAGGCACGGAACAGAGGGTCCCCGCAGCCCTTTGAAGGAAACCACCCGCCCACACCTTGACTGCGGACTTCTGGACCCCAAGACTACGAGACGATTCATTTCTGCAGCTGAAGCTGCTCAGCTTGTGGCCTTCCGGCAGCCCTAGGAAGAACAGGCTGGTACCACCCCTGAGCCATCGCCTGGGCCACCTGCCTTTCTGAACACACGGCGCCTTCTTCTGGGCCTGGCACCCACGGCCCTCCCTGCTGGAAGCCGAGGCGAAGCTGTCCTCCCCTGCCCCAGACTCCTGTGGGCCATCCCTCTCCTCTGCACTCATCCAAACCTCTTCCTCCCTCCGCTGGGACCCCGTGATAGTGTGTTGTGTTATGGTGCTTTCTGCTTACTTCTGTTCCCTCCACTAGTGGGCGAGCCCCGTGAGGACAGGGATTTGTGTCCTACAGAGCTTAACAGCCTGGCACAGAACAGGCCCTTGAGCAGCTTTGTGGAAGGAGCTCACCACTAATTCTCCAAGTGAGGCCCTTGGACGACAGCAGCAGCGTCACCGCCAGCAGGTCACAATGCACGTGCCTGGCCCCTCTCCAGAACTGCTGACTCTGAAGCTCTGGGGCCGGTGGCACAAACCCTCCGGGTGATTCTGATGAACACTCAAGTTTGAGGTCAGCTGAATGAAACCAGTGAGAACTCAATGACACAGGATGTGAATGGAATTTGCTATTATTTTTCAGCTTAGCCGGAATCATCACAGGGGTGATGACTGGTCACCGTCACTGGGAGTCAGTGGGCTGTAAGGTGGCCTGGGGTGCTGGTTGCTCTAATGTTCCTCAGCCCTTGGCATGTCGTCACGTTATACTGTATCCCCTCCCGAGGGGCTGTGAATTTACCGAGTTCTCAGGAGTAGCCCAAGGAGAAACCCAGTGATCGGAGGGAGCCCTGGATTCTAAGTGCTATGGTGGGTACAGTCAGGCTCAGCTGTATGGTCCAGGTTTCTCATCACAGAGTCTTCAGTTAAAATCACTTTGTCAAAAACAAAACAAAACTCATAGATGCAGAGGACAGTTTGGTGGTGGTCCAAGGTGAGGGGAAACTCCCAGTTATAAAATAAATACTCATGGGGACGTAATGTCCAGCATGGTGACTATAGTTAATAATACTGTATCACATATTGGATATTTACTAGGAGAGCAGATCTCACAAGTTCTTATCACACGCAGAGAAAGTGTAATTATGCGGGGTGATGGATGCCAACTGGACTTACTGTGGTAATCATTTTGCAATATACACACATATTGAATCATTATTTCATATACCTGAAACAATTATAATGTTATATCAATTAGATCTCAATTTAAAATTTTTTGTCAAGGAAATCAGAACCCTATTGCCTTAGAGTTCCCATTTTACCTGTAGTAATAAGTATCCTACTGTCTTTGAACATTTAGTTTAAAGGAGTTGATGATGTGTTCCTTTAAGCCTTTAACTTTCTGTCTTTTGGTTCTTGGATATATTTGTTGTGGTTAATATTTGATGTTTTAGAAGGAAAGACAATACATTGTTTTATGAGCTTCTTGATGGGAAGGCTGCTTGTCACTACTGTTTTTCTCCCATGGCCTACTACCGTGCCAGGCCCCTGGCAGGTGCTCAAAAAAAAATATTGGTCTTTGAACACCCACTGAAAAACTCTGATAGGCCTTACGAAGCTGGGAAAGCCCTCCTCAGGACTAAGGAATTTCCACAGGTCAAATTGGAAGTTATTGTGAGCACTTTGAGAGGGGCCGTGATAAGCCTCTCCACCATTTGATCCCTGCCTTTCTCTCTTGATGCTTCTTGCCATCGTCTCTCTCCAACCTGTGCTCCAGCATGTCTTAACCTCCTTTATTCCTTGAATTCACCAAGTTCTCTTTTGTTCTGGACCTTTGGACCTGTCTTTCTGTTGCCTGGACACTCCCCTTCCCTCTTTTATTAACTAACTCATACTCCTTCTGGTCAAAAGTGAAATATTACTTTGACCAGCAAGACTCCTCTTCTTCCTCCGTGAGATTATAACCCTACCCTTGTCTGTCCTCACACTCAACCACTTGCTGTGTCTGATGCTGTCTCGTCTCCCTTCCTCCTTTAGTCTGGAAGAGCAGCAACTGTGTCTCCTCCATGTCCCCATAGCACCTGTCTCGGAGCCTTTGAAAGAGCACAGGTGGATAACTCCCAAAGTTGTATCCCTTCTTTTTTATCCCTTGACTAGAACTTAGCTGCTAATAAACCCTGGCTGGGAGAGGGTATCAGAAGAAGAGATAAGTGTATATGATTTAAACAGAATACAGTTGGAGATACCAAGTCCCATCCTCTGACCTTTCCAAGAATCTCCTCTTCAGATTTCTGACAAGAACTCACTAGCCCTCAGTTCCCCCACTTCACTAACTTACGAGGCAGCCAATTCCATATTTGGAGAGTTCTAATTGTTGGAAAATTCCCTTTAGCTCAGTGCCTTGTATTTGGTAGTGGTTTATTGAATTAGATAAACACAGAAAACATTTCAGGACAGTAGACATTATTTCAAATTAATGCTGTGCTGTCTTTTTGATAAAAGATTGTGAAAATCGTCTTAAATGTTTGAAATAGAGTCTCTAGTCTTCACATTGTACCACACACAAGTTCTCTTCCATCTTGATTGCCTGGACAAGTAAAACAACAACAACAACAAATGTAGACAATAAATTCTTTCTTAGTATACAATCAGAGCCAACTACCAAATATTTACCAAATGACTGAGCAAATTCTCATAAACATTTATTGAGTATCCTGAGTCTTGAGATTAAACTTTCAGACGGTACCTCCTGTGCTCACTGCAGAAATGACAGTCCCCTTCGGCAGTCACCAAAGCAGAGCAAGGGAGCAGGGCACAGTGTAGTGGAAGGGACATGGCACATTCTTTTCCAGTTCTGCCCTTGCTACTAACTACCTGTATGCTGTCAGAGAAGCTATGAGACTCTGCTGGATCTTAGTTTCCTCCTGTGCAAACCGAGTTGATTAAACCAGGTGACCTGTAGGCTCGGCAGCACTCTAACCCTCTCTGCGCTAGGACTTTGCTCTTTCCTCCTGAAGACTAGAGCCTCATGAGTGAAATTAACCCTCAGCCACTTGGGTACTGATCATTAGCAAGGGTCTAACTCCTGCTAAATATGGATGATTAAGGTAAAGCAATTATTATGAATCTAACTATGTCAATGTCCTTCCCTCAATGAGCAGAAGCTTGAGTTGATAGACAGATGGCTCCAGCATCAGATCCTAAGCTCTCCAAGGTGCATCATTTCTACCTGTAAAGTTGGCTGAAACTCCCTGGGGATCAGCTGAATCTGGACTCTTTAAATGTTCCTATTTTTAAACCACAGTAATTGGACTGTATTGTGTGGTATATACCAAGGAAACAAAGAAAAAACAAACAATCCAAAACTGCAAAGAAATCCTTAATGGTTTTCAGTAAATTACTGAAATTATTAGCATGATTTTTATTAATATTATGATACTTTCTGACAGTGAAATAGTTATTATAAAACAATAATATATTTAGTAGCAAAGGAAGTTAGTATATATTTTAATTAGAAACCAGGATTTCAGTGCAAGAAAATAAAAGGAGACATAAAAAGAATAAAAAAGGTTACAGAGAAAACTGTATCCTAACTTTGAATTAGAAATATTAGTAAGAATACATGTGTATTTTCTGTGTAAAATATTCTTTCTAGCTATGTCTGTTGAAAAGGCCCAGATACCTCGACTAACCCGTAGCAATGAGCACCCTTAGCACCCAGACTGTGCTTTCTAAATGACCATCAAATAGAGTCTCACCATAATCAAGCTCCACCCCCGTGTCAGACAAATTCTTCCAAAAAGAACAGAGGGAACACTTCCCAACCCATTTTACATGGCCAATATTACCCTGACACCAAGAGCAGACAAAGACATCACACAAAAGAAAATGACAGATAAATATCCATATTCAATGGACACAAAAGTACTCAGCAAAATACTAGCAAACTGAATCTGGAAACATATAAAAATAATTATACACTTAAAAATACTTAAAATGGCACCCTGGCTGGTTTGGCTCAGCAGTTAGTGTCGGCCAGAGGACCAGAGAGACCTGGGTTTGGTTTCCGCTAAGGGCATGTACCTCGGTCGCAGTTCGTCCCCGGCCCTGGTTGGGGTCATGCCGGTGGTAATCAGTCAATGTGTCTCTCTCACATCGATGTTTCTCTCTCTCCCTCTCTCTCTCTCCCTCCCGCTCTATTTGAAGATAAATGCAAAAATGTCCTCGGGTAAAGATAAAAAAAAAAAAAACAACTTAACATGGCAAACTTTATGTGATATATATTTTACCACAATAAATAAAATAAGTAAATAATAAGATTTACATACCATGGCCAAATGGGATTGATCTCAGTGATATAAGGTTGGTTTACCATTGGAAAATCAATTAATGTGATACATTAGGTCAATAGAATGAAAACAAAAATCACACGATCATCTTAGTAGATGCAGAAAACGCATTTGATAAAACCCAAGTTTATGGACCCCAGATTAAGAGCACCTGTTCCAAAGTATCTCTCAACATAAGGAGATGACAAACAATAATGAAGAAAGACCCTACGGCTGGAAGATGGATGGATCTCAAGGGCTGCTGCTGGAAAAAATGTTTTCTTGAATCTACTGGAAATAAATGTTTTTTTGAATCTCCCTTGATCATGAAAAAATGGCAGCATCAAAAACTTATCCAAGATCTAAGAGGAGTATAGATCTAAAAGGTTAGGAAGTGTGTGCATTCCTTCTTTGCTGCTGGCATAATTATCAACCTGCTAAGTGGCTGATGAGTATTTTTGTGTGTGCTATAATTAAAGAGCCTTTGAATGACTTGGAGGTTGAGGGCAAGTGCTCTAGACTTAGACTTTCATTAGCTGTGTGATTGTAGGCAAGTTATTCAACCTTAATCTCAAGATGGTTTGGTTTTATTGCATCTCTAAAACGAGGATTGTGATACCACGAGATGAGAATTAAAAAAGATAATACCTACGAAGTGGTTAGCATGATGTGTGGGCTGCGGTATTCCTCATTGTGAACATCATGCAAGAGTGTCAAACACGGGTCTGTCTTGGGGCTATTATGTTTGCCACTTAGCTAGACAGATGTTAGGCTGAGGACTTCATAATACCAAGTTAAGAGACTCATGTTCTTGTTTAAGAACTAGATTTGTTGCTTGAATAACCTAGAAAACTGAAGAAAAATTTGATCAGAGAATGAAAATTTAATTCAGACAATTTCAGCAGTTCTGCATTTAAAGAAAACACATAAATGGCACAAAGAAAGGACAGCACTGGCTGGATGTTGCCAAAAAAGAGGGTTTTGCACACAAATCGTGGTCCTGCATTTTGGGTCACTGCCAAAGGGTGATTGTGTTCATACAGAGGCAGAGTTTGAACTTACTTCAGTCCTGGTTAACTGCTATAGATAAGGTCCTATCATTAAATCTGTGTCAACGGCTTCGAAACTACTTAAAGATACAGTTATTAGTCAAAGGTGCAAGATGCAAACATAAGAGCTTCTGTGGCCAAAACAACCGAGGGAGAAGGTCCTATGGACTGTTATAGGGACAAGGGGGCCTGTCATTGAGGGCATGCCCTGTCAGAAAGCATTCATATTCAAAATGTTTCAGAAGCACCAAGTAGCGAAACAAAGAGATTGCGAAAGCTTCAGTCTTAGAAAGCAGCTTACTGTCTCTGATTAATGGAATAAGCATACATGAGTTTATTTCTCTTGTGTATCTGTGAACCCATAGATTGAGATTGTTTCCTTCCAATCAGATAAATACCTTGCAGGAACTGAACTGCCAAAGTCTTTGAATTGCAGCCTCACCAAATATTTAGTCTCTGGTTGCTTCCCAATGCTTTACAATCTCTCTCTCTCTCTCTCTCTCTCTCTCTGTCTCTCTCTCTCTCTGTCTCTCTCTCTCATTTTCTGGCTAAAACTCAACTGTTACTTAGAATAAAGTGGTTCTTGATTGCTATTTGTTTTTTTAAATCTTTATTTCTGAGCACTTAATGCTTCAAACACGTTAGTGTGTTCTGGTCTAAAAGCCCATTTCTGCGCCCAGCAACCACCAGGCCCTGATTTTTTTATTCCTCGTTTCCATCTCCTGAGTGGCTCCCAGGCTCCCAGCCACCTCTGCAAAGGGGCGTGTGTAATGGAACCATAGCCGGCCCTTGGGGCCGCAGATACAGTCATCTGGGTCTCTTGGTTTCCGTTGAAACCAAAGCAGTTGCCTTTTTGGAAGTTATTTACTTCAGAAAAAAATATTTAGAGAACGATCAAAGAAAATCAATTATGGTGTTAATAAATTTAAATGTACTCACAGGCTAAATGAACAAAATGAGTGTAAGTGACCATAGGGATTATAATCTGAAAATAACTCAACCATGTAGGATTAAAGGGTCATTTTAAGAAAGGTAAAATCATGACTCTCATACAAGTATAAAATTACCATCATTACTCCATGGGTTATTTATTATTATTATTATTAATTCTTGATGGGATCAGTAAGAGAGTCGAACTGTTTTCACATCCTCTCCCTGAGACGCTAATGCTGTGCATTGCCGTGGGCCGGGGTCGTGGGCCAGGGCAGTGGGCAGGGGCTGTGGGCACCGCTGCAAACAGGAACCACTGTGCTGGTATCAGTTCTCCCAAGTCAACTTCCACCTCCGCAGGCTTGTGAAATACCCACTGAAAGACGAAGGTGTTCGCTTCTATAGGATAAACCGCCCAGCAGAGCACAGTCCGGCATGACGCTGGAAAGACATTCTGTAAACTCGCTCGCCCTTTCCACAGCTTTCACAACTTTTACCTTCAGTCGTAATCATTTTATTTACATCTCTCCATCTCAGTTCCACCCCTCTCCCTCGCTTCTTCCCTCAAGTCACAAGAAACCCTAGGCTGAGGCACATGTTTTCCATGTATGTTCTGGATTATGTGAAAGTGCTGGAAAGCTTGTAACCGTTTAGCATAGATGTGGAGACAAAAGGCCCAGTGTAGTACCGAGCAGGTCTGCTGTTCTGTAGCTCACAGACACGCACAGAGGTAAAGCATTTGTACTGTGGCAGGAACGGTTAGCTTTGACTTAAAGGCAGATTAATATTCAAGAATTGGGTTTGGGAAACTGAATTTGTTTTATTTTATTTATTTATTTATTTTAATCCTCATCCGATGATGTTTTTCCATTGATTTTCAAATAAAGGGAAGGAGGGAGGGAGGGAGTGAGAGAGGGAAAGAGAGAGAAACATCGATGTGAAGAGACACATTGATTGGTTGCCTCCTGCATTACCCCAACCAGGACCAGGGATCTAGCTGCAACAGAGGTATATACCCTTGACCTGGGCCAACGCTCCAACCTTGGAGCCAAACAAACCAGCCAGGGCTGAAGTTGTTTTATTTTTAAGTTCCTTTTTCTTTTTCTTTTTTTTTCTGAAATAATTCAGATCTCCAAGGTAACTTTGGGCTTCACAAGCCATAAATAGTCCAGGAAAATAGTCTGCTAATGCTAATGAGGCACAGTGTGGGAGAGTGGAAAGAACATTGAGGTAGAATTCTGGAGATCCGACTATAAAATAATAAAAGCCAAATAATCTGGGCACGAGAGTGGATGGGACTAAATGGTAAAGTGAAAAAAATAAAGTGAATTTTAGCATAAATAATGGCTTTGAGAAGTGTCTGTGCTCCATTATGAGGGGTAGAAAGGCTTGTGGAATGGTGAGGAATAGAAGTACTAGAGTATTTTAGCTGAATTTCTTCACTCATGGTCACATTGTTACTTGAAAAGAACAAGTAATGCAAAATATCAAGAAAGGAGAGTAGGACTGAATGGAGGTCACTGCATAAATATTCTCCCAATGATGATATATCACGTTGATGGTTCCAATTCTTCACTTCTCATAACGAAGCCCTTTGCCACCTGACTTTGTAGTTCCTCCAATCAAAATGAGGACTATATTTCCCCATCCTGTGACTCTGACTTCAGCCATATGAATGACTTACTTTGGCCAATGGGACGTCAGAAAATATGCTACAGAAAGAGACTTGCAAATTCACTGTATGATTAGTCTTGTTCGACTCCATTTCTGCCGTGATAAGAATATACCTGTGCTAGCCTATGGGTTTGAAGAGGTGGGCAGGTAGAGTAAAGTCAAGTCATTCTAGCCAATCCCACCTGTGCTCAGCCAACCTCCACCAGATCCCCAGATGCATCAGTGAGATTCCTGCCTGAGATCGGCAGAGCTACCCAGCTTAGCCCAGCCTAGATCGGCTAAACTTCAAGGGTGTGAGAAATGAATGTTTATTGTTATTGTTGACCATGAGGATTTGTCCTTGTCATAAAGCAATGTTTCTGATGATGGCTAACTCAATCCATTCTCATCAGGTCCTATGGCATGAGAGATCTCTGCAGATACCCCCACTTAACAGGTGGTTCAGTTTTGGAGTTTGAGCTTCCTATGGGGTCATCAGAAGGAAAAAGAGTCAGAAACCATAACCACAATTCAGAGCTGCCTTTTCTGTTAGGAAGGACTCCTTATTTGTAAGCCATTCAAATCCTAACCCCAAAGAAACTGAGAACTAAAAATGATATCTGGTAACTGGGAGGAACCACCGTGATTTCTAACTGCAGAGTATTTGAAGCCAGTGTAAAGCACTAGAGAACAGAATGAAGAGTTCCACTGCAGGAAAGCCCCCTGTATCAGTACGTGACTCACCAAGTACAAGGTCAAACAGATAGCCAAGATTCCCTATCAGTTACCAAGAATGTGCAGAACACAGAGCCCTAGGAACTTTGGATTCTGCCTGAGCTACACACCTGCCTTCTTAAACAAAGAGGATTTGTTTCCATCTAAACCTAACAATGTGGAAGATGGTTGTTTCCTTGGAAGCAGATTTGATAGGTTTGTGAACCTGTAAGGATTTAATTTAACTCAACAAATATTTCTTGAGTACCTATTTATGCTGAAAACAAAATTTCCAGATATGTGAAGGTAACTAGGAATCGTACCTGCCCTCATATTCCAGGTTTAAAGTATAGTCCTCCTCAAGAAATAGACAAATGCATACGTGACCCCAATAGAGGTGGACGGAGTTAAGATTGGCACAATAAAGTGCTACTGGAAAACATAGGAGTGGTTGTGGGACCATGACAACACAAAAGAGGCTGGAAAAGGAAGTGGTTTTTGTGGGGGAATATGATGGAACATTGGCTTGGGACCTATTCTATTTATGGTGTGGTGGGACCTCTACAAGCCACATATGGATGCATATAAACTATCTTTCTACTAGTCCCCCTTCTGCTTCAAATTACCTTCGAATTTAAATCTTTGTAGAAGAATAGAAACAATAACTTGATTTTCTTTGATCTGCCCCCACAAACCAAGTAAAATGCTTTACACATAGAAGATGCTTAATTAATATTTGTTAGATTGATAGATGGTGAAAAGATTGATGAGTGAATGGACAGATAGATGGGTGGAAGGATGCATATTCAAATGTTCTTGAGCAGAGGTTTACCTTTGCTTCTTGGAGTTCCTTAGAACACAGTGGGGCAGCACCGAAGAGCAGAGGTTGGAAAGGGGTAGCCAGACTTGTGGGGACAGCAAACAGACAGCAAACAGATATAAAACATAAGAAGGGAGAACTGGCAGAAGCTAAAAATACGTTGTGCTTTGGAAAGCAAGAAATGAGAGTTGAGATGGCTAGATGAGCTATTTGGTGTGCAGATAACAAATGCAGTTTTATACTTAAAGGATATGAAATTAAAGTTTAACCCAGATTACACACACTTTTATTGCTCCTAACATCACATTAAGTAAAAGCATTTTCCAGCTTGCTTGTACTTGTCTCTGTTTGGCCTAATGCAGTTATTTTTATAGTGTAAGATAGTATTTGCTTTTGCTATCAAACCAAGGACTTTCTGCTAAGTCATCCTGAAGTCTAACTTGACTTGCATGACATGTGGTTTTGTAATTAAATTAAAATCCCAGGATGTTTTGGATTAGAGGAATCTTCCTTCACCTAGATCCGAGGTTAGTAAGAGAGTGTGACCTGTCTGGAATAGAACTCCCTCATCCAAAACATCCGGGTTAATTTGCAACTTACTGGGAGATTTTTAGTCCAATTTTCTAAAGATTTTCTGTCTGTTTCCATTTCTCTTTTCAATTCAGGTCAATATGCATTTATTCAGCTCTCTTATTGAAAATAATATGAAAAGCATTACTAAGTCAAAAGAATAAAGAAAACGGCAGATAAAATGCAAGGGAAGGAAGAAAAGTAATGAGTGAATAAATAAGTTCATTCATGAATAAAGAATTTATTCATGAATAAATAAATTCATTCATCCAACAAATGAACTTACAGAGTCCTTATGTGTAGCATGCAGTGAGCTAGTAAGTACTGTGCAATATAGAGAAAATTATAAGTAAGCCACAGCTTCTGTTCTCCAGAAGTTTAGAATTCTACTTTTTTTATTAAAAATTTGCCACTGGACAATTTAAATTTAATTTATATTAGTGTTTCAATCCACTCAAAAACTTCACAAAGAAATGGCCATGAACCATTTCCTTACATCTTTGAAAGGATGTTGAGCGTCCGTGTGGGAGAAGTCTGACAACATCACATTGCTCCTCTGGATAGGATATGCATGTTTGGGTTGGACTGAGTCCCGTGGCCACTGGCCAGTAGGCTGAAGGAAGAGAATTTTTAAAATATATTTTCCATTAGCGGCTGTAGGAAATAATCGTTGGTACACTATCTCAGGTCAACTTTTTTTCTCTGAGCATTGCCATGAGCTTCTGTGGCTTTAGAAGGAATTATCTGTAGCAAAAGCAAATGGTCAAGTAGGATCAAAGGTTGATAGAACTCTGAAACATCCTGAGAAAATTTCTATTTAATCCATCTCTGTGCCCCAACCTTGGCTCCTTGTTTGTCCAACTGTAGTTCCTCAACAAAACAAAGGATGGGAAGCCTACTTTGAAATGCCAGGATGGAGCGTTGCTGAAAAGGTTAAGAAGGCAAGGCAGACGCACATTCATACAGAAAGGGTGGTCATCACACATGGCATTTGAGGGCTGTTCCCCACTGACTCCGTGTCTTAGTCAGATTGGGCAGCTGTTCCCAAGTGCCAGACGGGGCGGCTTGTAAGCAAGTGAAATGTGTATTCCCCACGGTGGTGAGAGAGCAGAGGGCTCTCTGCGTTTCTTTTCTAAAGGCACCAATCACCTCCTGAAGGCCCCACCTCCTAATACCGTCAGGGGCTTAGGGTTTCAACATATGAATTTGGGGGGACACAAACATTCAGTCCCTTACACCCCCCATTTCCTCCTATTCCCACTAAAACCCAAGCTCCATGAAGACTTTGTTTCCTTGTTTTCTGCTGTGTCTCTAGTGCCTGAATGAACAGCACATAGCAGGGGCTCCATTATTATCTGTAGAACAAAGGAATCAATAAATAAGTGTTTCTCCTGCACTGGATAAAATAAATGCTTAATTCAGTGCTAAAGATCCAAGAAAGAGAACTTCTTTGCATCATCAGTGACTTTTGTGATGTCTGACTTCCCTCTAATGTACTCCATCCATCTACCCATCCATCCTTCCATCCATCTATCCACCCATTTATCTTTCCATCCTTCTATCGGGCAACTTGCACTGAATCTGCTTTGTTTTTCTGGTACTCTGTTACTTACTGGACTTGTCAAGATGAAAAAGATAATGTATGAGCTCTCAAAGAGCATTCAGTCTCAGTTCTAAAGAGGATTCTGAGGACAGGTAAGAAGAGGAAGAAACTGATGCATCTCAAATATAAAAAATAGAGCTAGTTTGGTTTCTGGATAGAGAGGAATTATAGAAAACAATAGTAAGTGAGGTGAATTGTGACTGGACAAAGGTAAACTGTCTGTCATAGAGACATGGGATGTCTAATTATATCGCCTTACTCCCAGGAGTCCAGGACCATGAGTAAGACTGAGTTCCAAGCTATTAGATGCTAATATGCAATAGAAAAAATGTAACAAATGTGCAGGTGATAGTAAGACACAAACTAATGTGAGGTTGGAGCCACATGAAAGGTCTGATAACCTATGAAGAAGATCCAAAGGAAGAAACATATTCTTTCTCCCTTCCACATGGTCATATCATATCTGGTGTGTATCAGAGGCTCTGGGGAAAGCAAAGGTAATAAGAGGTTGGAGCCTGTCCTCTTAGACCTATGGTATAGCAGGGGGGAGAGAGTACCTTCATCCATAACCAGTGGGTGCCAAGGCTGACCTGCCCTGGTCCATAACAGCTCTCAAGAGCCCATTGCTTAATATTCAGGAATTTTGCAAACCAGTGTTTTTTAAAAAGTATGTAAATTGGCAATTGAAATAAATTATATAGAAAACAAAAGTAATAAATACTCAAAACTCATCACTTCCTAAATTATTGTCTATGTTCTTGAGGTTTTTAGGTCTGTTACATCTGTGTAATTGTGTGCTACGTACTTGTATATCTTCCCAAATGTTCATCAGCGACATCATGTTGGTTGCTTGAAATTGCCATGGTTGAAGTATTTACACCATTACAGAAGTGAGCAAATGCTACAAATAAAGACTTAGTTCATTCTTTTTATTTTCTAGATTTAAAAAAATTATGGATAAAATCTGAAAATGCAGATTAAACCTAAAAGTATGTCATGTCTAAAGCCATTAATTTGTAAGTAGCACACAAAAATTTTTGAGAAAATACTCAAAACTATTATTCAATACAGTAAAGAAGTCACTCATGTTGTTGACTACGAAGTGATAGACCAACATGCTTCATTATTTTGCTTTCACATGATTTGCTATATATCAAAGATAGCTATATATGTAACAGTCATGTGGGAATTATAGTTGTTTACTAATTGCAATCATTAGTTGGCCATGGATACAAAAATTCAGCAAAAGCATTCTGTAAAAATCAATTGGATACATAAAATTTATAAGAAATATTGTACATTTTACTATTATTTGTAAGTTATGTGCTATGAATCCTTTAATCAGTAAAATTTATTATAAACATATTTACGTGTGTATACATATGCAGACATATGTATGTATCTATATCTTGATCTTTATATACACACTGTTTTTGAAGCACTAGTGGTTAGATTTTACCAACACACCACTGTCCAAAACTAAAAAACAGGGTGGAAAATAATAAGTGCCATAAAAGAGTTGCATGGGTTATGAAATCAAATTCCCTAGGAAGTGGGGGCAGCTACCACAGGCTTCATGGGGAGGATAAGAATTGGTGGAGGCAGAAGACAGCAAGAGAACCGTGTCCTTGGAAGCCTTCGGCTTTGCTTGTCCAGCCGGTCCCTGGGAGGAGAAGGGTGCATTTCCAACAATAATGAGGCACTGCCTGCCTGCGGCTGCCACTGTGGTCTATTTCCTGGGAGCCAAAATGAGACACAGGCTCTGAGAACCACAAAACGGTGTATAAGAAGATGGGATGAGGCCAGCCCATGCACCAAGTGGTCGCTGGTTCAATTCCTGGTCAGGGCACATGCCCAGGTTGTGGGCTGAGTCCCCGGTGGGGGGCATGCGGGAGGCGGCCAATTGATGTTCTCGCTCATCAGTGTTTCTATCCCCTTTCCCTCTCCTTTCCTCGCTCTCTAAAATTAATAAAAAAAAAAAATTTTTTTTTTTAAAGATGGGATGAGCTCAGGATTCCTCAAAGCCACCAGAAATGGAAATATTCAACTTCCGGGGCTCCAGGATCTGGCCAGTATAGAGCAAACTGATGAGATAATGGGAAAGTCCCATTAGCAGCCCTGGCTGGTATGCTCAGTGGTTAGAGTACTGGCTTGTGCACCAGAGAGTCATGGGTTTGATTTCTGGTCAAGGGCATGTACTCAGGTTGCAGGTTCAATCCTCGATCCTGGTCAGGGAGTTGCGGGAGGCAACCAATTGATGCCTCTCTCGAATTGATGCTGCTCTCTCTTTCTCTTCTTCCTCCCTCCCTCCCTTCAACTCTCTTTAAAAATCAATAGAAAAAATATCCTCAGGTGAGGATTAACAACAAAAAAAATAAACTAGCCAGGGATTTCTGTAAAAGAACATTTTTCTTTTACTGGACTTGCAGGCTTGGAACTCAAATTTTATTGTGAAGGGGAGATAGAATTAGGCCCCAAAATATTTGCATTAGAAATCACATACTGTGTATGGAGTTGGACAACATCTTTGCCCTCATATCTATTCATTTTCATAGGAGTCAAGTTTTCTAAAAGGAACTACAACCCTGACAACACCCCCCACACTTCCTTTTATATCCTTCCATACTCACACACCACCCTGGTCTATTACCATCTCCACTGAACCTCTAAGATGAGGCCAAAGTGTAGAAAGGACCACACACTGCTTCCCACCCTGCAATCAACCCCATAAAAGGAGGCGGGGGCCCGGCAGCCTGTAGTTGCGACCTCGTCTCAGCGTTAGCCATCTCTAAATTGCTGGCAAGGAATGACACAATCCTGGACCAATGTGACACCAACTGGAAGTGCATCCTGACTTGGACATCCTGGTGTGTTTTGAGGGAAGCATCTACCCACAGATGAAATAAGATTCTTGAGAACCTCGGGACACGTCCATCTGCTGTCACCATAGGGAAGGAGGGAGGGAGAGGAGGAGACTGGGTGGATGCAGGGATGTCTGAGGCTGGGGGTGTCTGAGGGTGGAGTAGAACCCCGAGGGAGAAATGCTGGCACTGGACGTCTAACCGGGGAGAGCTTATGCACAGTAGTGTTTTGGGAGAGCTATGCCTAGGGGCCTTTTCTAGAAGCTATATTTGCATAGAAAACACTGTTTTACTCTTCGTGTGTGTTTATGTAAAGGAAAGGCTGATGAAGTTTGAGGGTGCAGAGGTGCTGGTGGTGGGGCCTGAGCCAAGCCACAGCCCTGTTGAGAGGAGTCTGAGTTTCCCCTGAAGACAGCAGTAGGTAAGAGATCAGTACAAGCATCGCCAGGAAGCTCAGAGATACTTAGGGCCGGGGCTGCTAGAAGTCTGGGTTTCTGCCTGTATTCCCTCTGAACTGGGGGTTAACCGCACAGATGAAAGCATTTGTTCCCGCAGGCTGGCGGAGTGCAGAGCATGCATTTTACACAAGGGAAAAAAGGAAATAAAAAGCATAAGATATATGAGGAGTTAAAAAGTAAACACACACACACACACACACACACACAGCAAACACACGTGGATTCAGGGAAGAATCAAGACTTATAAAGAGGAAGAGAAGACCTGGCCACTGAGTTAATAATAAAAGGTCATCACAAATATTGAAGAAGCTAGGGAAGTGCATTTGCGGGGTACGTGTGCTCCGGGAACAGGGTGACAGTGAGAACATCCTGACAGGAAGAAAATTCAGGAAGGAAATAACTTATTGTTGGAGAATAGTTTCCACTCCTTATCTCAACCATTTGAGTTAAACTAAAGTAAGACCCATGAAAGAACTATTTCCGAAGCCACCAGCCTCAGCCGTGGTCATAGATGACCCAGTGGGACCAGGCTGTCTAGAAGGTGACGGTCTGTAATTCAGTGGCTTCCAGCGAGGGGCACTTCATGTCCCCTGGCACCGTCTGCCGAGTTGCTCACAAGGAGCCGAGTCCAGCCGCTTGCAGCATCCAGCAGAGGTGGAGCCCGAGAGGTGGTGTTTTCTGCTGACTGTGGTCATGCGTGGCTGGATGGTTTATGGACGAGACCAACAGCCACATCCCTATCGCAGAGTCATTAACCTCCAAGAGAAGGACTCAGCCCAGAACCAGAGGAAAAATAAGTCCTCAGAGAGAGAGTCTGTCTAAATAATCAGAACAATCAGCCACTTTGATCACATTCTGATTTCTCAGCTGCACCTTTTAAATACAGACTGTTTCCTACAACGCAAAGGGAACACTGTGCCAGAGACCTTTCGTCATGTTAACATCTGAACGAATAGGTCAGATGCGATCTTCGAATGGAGGTAAACAAGACCAGCAAGAAGATCGAGAATATGTCCCGAGCTTCAAAACGGTACGTTTCAGAAAGTGCCATTGGTAAGCTTGGTAGCAAACCCCAGATACATTCTAGAATAGATAATGAAATAGATGGTTGTAGAGCTCATAGGAAAGAAAGCAGCTCCCATCAGACCCAGCATGATCCCCATAGAGCAAGAAATGCCACGTCACACACTTTCTCTGTTGATGGGTTCACGAGGATGCTTTGCAACGTCTTTCATGCTATGCTGTTGGCCAAGAAAGAGAAAGATGAGCCTGGCAACCATCTGGATAGACTCAGTAATTGCACCAGGAATGGTGACCCTGTAAAAGGGGTCCATGTCCTGTGGTCCTGTCCTTGCTCCTACTCATTCAAGTCAGCGAGTGATTCCCTAGCTCAACAGACAGCTATAGCGCGTGGGTTTTACGCAGGACACTCTTCTAGGCAAGGGATAGAAGGAAATTGCTCAAATCCTGTCCTCAAGGGGCTTCTACTCTACTGATGGAAAAGGACAAGTACACAAATAACCATAACACAAGCCAGAGTGACAAAATCACAATAAGAAAAGTACCAAGTGCCATGGGAGATAGATGAAGACAAAGGTTTCTTCTCGTTAGAAGGTTCAATGGGCTTCTCATGGGAGATGGCATTGGAGGTAGAGTTTGAAGGCAGAGAGGTGGACATGATGAGGACAGTCATTTGCCCCCAATGGCATGAGAATGGGCACTGACTAGAGAAAAGTTTAAGCCCATGGCCCAGTTTGATGGAAGCAGAGGAACTAGAAAGGAGAGTCAGGATTGGAGTGACACATTCCTCTTGCTGGGAATTAGCACGGGGAGTCCTTGATGGGCAGGTAGTCAAGTGTTTGGGTTTAGAGGTCACACGGTCTGGTATTTGAATCGTGCCATGACCCACCTTAGCCATGGCCTTGGGCAAGTTATGGAGCTTCTCCAAGTTCTAGTTGCCTCAGAACCACGGAATGGGCATGATTACAGTGCCTAACTTAGAGGATCACTGCAGATAAAATGAGACTGTCAAGTGGAAACTGGCACAGAGTAAACGCTCTCTAAATGCAGCTGAATAAAGCCCAGAATTACAGTGGAGGAGACTCTGCCTTTGCACGTCTTATCTGGCAGTGTTGGATAGCCTTGATGAGAGCAAGTCAAAGTTCAGAAAATGGCTTTCTAATATTTGATCCCAACCTAAGTCAGCACAGAGAGCCTGGAGGATGAGCCAGAGACAACGCAAACCTCCCAGCAAGGAGAAGGAGAGGGTGGGACAGGCAGATTCTACAAGATTTGGCAGGAGGCTAGGCATGGGGTCAGCAGTTTGGGGAAATCAAGGAGGAAAAATATGTGCTGCCATCCTCCTGGATTTGGGAATCTGGGAGCAAGTGTGGGCCTGGGTAGGGCTGTCTTCACCTCTGGGAAGAATTTCACAGATACCACCGGGCGTATGTTGAAAGTGTAGGTGATGCTAAACTGGGAGATTAGCTAACGCAAAGATGAACACATTAGGATTCAAAGCAGTCTTGAAAGGCTAGAAATGTGGGTTGGAGCAAACAACACAATAATAACTTACTCGTATATTAACTCATTGAATATTTTCCATAAGGGAGATACTATTATTATTCTCATTTTACAAATGAGGAAACTAAAACACAGAGAGGTTAAGTAACTATATCAAGGTCACACCGCTAGTAATGGTCAACATGGCATTTAAATAGGAAGTCAGGTTTCAAGGTCTGTGCCCTAGAAGGAAGAAAGGAACCAAAGAAAGAAGGGAGGGAGGGAGGGAAGGAGGAGAGGGATAAGAAAATAACTGATCATCATAGCATATATACAATGTGCCAGATTCACTGAAGGAAATACTTAAGAAGCTGAAGAGCTGGATGGAGATAAGATGATTCAAAGTGTGTCTTAGTAGGAGAAGATGATGGTGTGATGGAAGGTTATTTCTAGGCACTCCGTAGGCCTGTGAGAGGCATTTGAGGAGGAGTCAGGGAGCTGAATTTTCTTTGCTGACCCTTGCTCCAGTTGAATGACTTCTTACTATGGTTCTGAAGAGCAACCATCTTTAACTGTGTCTATTCAGTGGTCTACATTTCTGTCTGTGAAAATGTTTGTCTCTAAGTCTGTCTTCTGACTCTAATGATTATAGTGTGTGATATGTGTGAGGTGTCTGCATGGTAAATGGTGTGTATATGCGTGTGTGTGTGTGCATGCATGTGCGCACTTAGGTTTGGAGCCAACATGTCGTGTACGAATGGGTCCAGAGGTTACAGGTGTCTCTGTGTGTGATACCTGTATGACAGATATGAGTCTGTGTCTGTGTGTGCATGTGCATAGATGTGTGTGGAAAGTGTTTGTAAGTGTGTGTATGTGTAGCCTGCATGGTGAATTTGAGTCATGTGCATGTATGATGTGTAGAGGTGTATCCATGGCTTGAGTTTGTATGGAAGTATAGTTAGCAGCAGAACCAACTGTGTGTGTGTGTGTGTGTACCCATGTGGTGTGAGCACTCTACTCTGAATTTGTTTTATAATTCTAGATGGAAGGGGAGCAAAACCTGAATGGCCCACCACCATGAACAGGTAGACTACCCCCATCACTCCCAATAGGGACTATCGAGGCACAGAAGCAGAAGCAGAAAGCATGACAAAAGAAAGGCAGTAGTACTGCACCCCCACAATCTGTGGGGCCCCCACAGGGCAGTGTTGATGCCCCACAGGGCAGTGTAGCTGAAATAGAAGTTTCCTCGGGAGGGCACTGTCTTCTCTCTGGCTCAAAACCAGCCCAGCACTGACTTGAGTCTGGAATAGAGAGAGTAACTAGGACAACATGGATATTTCCCAGATAATAGAAATGGAACCCAGATCACTCTACAGTAGCATCTACTGGCTCCGTGTAGTTCCATCTCCTACCAAGGCCCCGGCCGACCTCATTCCTATTGTCAACTAGGCAGTAGGTGCGATTTCTGCTTCAGCCCTTCCTGCCCTTTCTCCTGTCCCTCCGAATTTCCTCAGCCTGGAGACATGCTCCAACAGCTCTTCCCAAGGCCCAGGGTGGGAGGAGAGCCTGTTCTGGTGAGGGGCAGAGCCAGGGAGGCCGAGGAAATGCGTCAGCCAAGCTTGCAGTCACAGCAGGCCCGTGGGTCAGGGCTGAGTGTCCAGGCGGGCTCGAGCTCGGTGGTAGGCCGCTCATAGAGCAGATCAGCTGCCGGAACAAACGGACAGGTCTGAGGTCCAGGTTCAGATAGGAGAGCGGGCATCAGCTGACTCCGGGAAGCAGGAGGCTGAGCAATGTGGCGAGAGCGCAGAGCCGGGGCACAGGGCCAAGTGAGGGTCTCATCCACCGCAGCACCGAGAATCAGTTTAGTGAGGGCATTTCTAGGAGTCTTACAAATTAGGCTGAAATCCTCAGAGAGAACTGGTTCAAGGTTTGCTGGTGGAAGTAAATGAGAACATCTGGCTATAGGAAGATAGGAAGAAAATAGCTTTCCGTTCTCCCCTACTCACCTTGCCGAAAGTCCACATTTTGTATTCTAGAGAAAATCAGTGTCCCAGTTGGATGACTGGTCTGGTTATTATGCATGGACTATATTTGGTACATATAAATAAAAAACATTGATCCAAAGAAATTCAGTTAAAGACAGAATTTGTCGCCCGGCCAGTGTGGCTCAGTGGTTGAGCATTAACCCATGCACCAAGAGGTTGCTGGTTCGATTCCTGGTCAGGGCACATGTCCAGGTTGTGGGCCAAATCCCCAGTGGGGGGCATGCAGGAGGTGGCCGATCAATGTTTCTATCTCTCTCTCCCTCTCCCTTCCTCTCTCTCTAAAGTCAATAAAGAAAACAATTTTATAAAAAAATTTAAAGACAGGATTTGTCTTCTTGTATCCTCCTAGCCCCCATCACTCAGCTCTGTGCCTGGATTTAGAAAGGGTCATTCCTTCCCCCAGCAAGGCTTAGGTGTCACACCCTTTGGGTTTGCTTAGGACCCTTTAAAATATCAGAGATAGAATTACATATTTATTATATGAATGCTAACATATATTAATATATTGTTTTAAATAAAACAACATTAATATAACATATATGACATTTACTACTTTCACTCATGATTCCTTCCAAGCTGTGCACATCTCTGGGACAGAGACTGCGTCTTTGTTACACTGTGTTCTGAAGTCCCCGCACAGAGCCCACCAGCTGTCAAAAATAGTTAAGTCGAGCCCTGGCCGGTTTGGCTCAGCGGTTAGAGCGTCGGCCTGCGGTCCTGAGAGACCCGGGTTCGGTTCCCGCTAAGGGCACGTACCTCAGTTGCAGTTTGTCCCCGGCCCTGGTCGGTCGTGTGGGTGGCAGCCACTCGATGTTTCTTTCACATCGATGTTTCTCTCTCTCTCTGTTCCTCTCTCTCCCTCCCACTCTACCTGAACAAAAAAATGGAAAAATGTCCTCGGGTGAGGATAAAAAAAAAAAAAAAGTTAAGTCGATATGCAAATCAAGATTTTCAACTTCTATTTCTCCCTGTGTTTACATGTTCACAGAATCTCAGATCTCTCATATTGGATGTGACCTTAGAGATTATCGATCGAGTCTGTCTTCTCAGCCAACACAGGAATTATTTCTACCACCTTTTTAGCAGAGGATCACCAGCCTCCTCCGGACCCTTCCAGCCAGCTCTTTGTGAGACAGCCTGTCCCCCTGCTGGGCAGCACCAATGGAAATGTCCTATTCGTGTGTCCTGAATCCGAGTGCCTCCTAACATCCGGCAGTGTCCCCGCTTGTCTGCTTCCCCTTCCCCAGTCCTGCCACCACGTTCTTCTCCTTTGTTCCAGGTGAGACAGTTTTCCCTGAGAGCTTCGTCAAGTCTCTCATCCTCCTAGTTGTCCTCTTCTAGAATCAGTGAATGTGGTTTATGTCCATGTCACTTAAACAGTGTCACCGAAGACTTGCTCTATGCAATTTGACGGCAGAGCAGGGCAGGGACGGGAGGTGGCTACCGCCCTCCTAATTCAGGTATTCCTTTGCTATTAATGGCACTTAAGGTTGCATTAGTAATCTTTATAGCTGCAACATTTCCCCGTGGTTTTGGTTAAACATCTAAAAAGCATAATTTAAAAAATATTGAATTCAACCAAACCTATACTCTCTCACTCAATAGAAATGATTTTTTTTTTTAAAAAGACACACATTATGTTTAGAGTCTGGTCGCTTGAAATGTTGGTATGTATTGGAAAATGTTGTACAAGGAGGAGGGACTGGAACTGCTGTTGGGACCTGCTCTTCAGCCAGTTCCTCTTTCACTGTCCCCAGGCCCCCAGGCAGGCACCTCACAGAGGCGCCCTGACCCCTCATCCCTCATGAGACACCAAGTCACTAAGTCTTATCAGCTCTACGTCCAAATAGCTTCCTGTCTGCTTCCACCGCTACCCTCTTGGTTCAGGTTCTAACATGACATACTGCAGGATCTTTCTAAAATGCAAGTCCCATCAGGTGTTCTCTGCTCAGAATGTTTCAGTAGCTTTCCAGCTCGAAGACAAAGCCTAAATTTACCCTTCATAGAGCTTGAAGGTCCCTTGGAAGTTCCCCTTTTTCTATATCTGCAGCTCGATTTTTAAAATAGTTTTTTTATCCTCACCCAAGGATATTTTTTTAAATTAATTTGAGAGAGAGAGAGAGAGAGAGAGATCAATCAGTTGCCTCCTGTACATGACCCAACTGGGGATCGAACCCACAACCTAGGCATGTGCCAGGACCAGAAATCAAACCCAGAAACTCTTGGTGTATGGGACAATACTCCAACCAACTGAGCCACCAGCCAGGGCCTGCAACTCAATGCCTAACATCCTCCTAGACATTTCACGTTCCAGTCACCTCGCTCTGCTTGTAGTTCCCTGATGCACTTGGTTCCCTTCTGCTTTGAGGCCTTTGCTTGTAGGCCAGACATCTCCCTAAAGGCTCTACACAAATTAACTCCCTTAATCCTCAACACCACCCTCTGAAGTAGATAACATTATTCCCACTTTACAGGAAGGAGGTTCATATATTAAGCATTTTGCCCAGAGTCACAC
Source organism: Molossus molossus (assembly GCF_014108415.1). NCBI lineage: Eukaryota > Metazoa > Chordata > Mammalia > Chiroptera > Molossidae > Molossus > Molossus molossus. The sequence continues at coordinate 46,218,247 of NW_023425403.1, read as the reverse complement.
AGTTAATAAGTTGCACAGCTCGATGAGCCTCACAGCCTGAAATGCCCTCCCTTTCCTTCTCCTTGGCAGAGTCTGCCCACCTTTGAGACAGTTCGAGCACTAGTTCTTCTGGGAACTCTGCTTACCCATTGAGCTTAACCAGCAGACAGCACTTATCATCCCGGGCTAATTGTCTGCTAACTGAGTGTCTTCCTCCAAGCAGCACATTCACGGAGGGTCGGCACCTGTCCTGGTCCGCCCTGAGCCCCCAGAACCTACAGTCTGTGCCAGGAATCTATTGAATGCTTTGATGAAGGGTCTCATTAATAAAGAAGTGAATTAACTACTTACAGATTTCCTTTAGCAGTTAAAATAGGGCATTATAGCAATTTGCCGAATTGTCCATTTTTCCTGCAATGCATACAAAAATATGGTCAAAGCGTAACTGTAGACCAACTGTCTCCTGAATATCAGCTCAATTATCTCAAGTTCATTTAAGAGCAATGTAGCTTGCTGAAGTGCTCTGGAATTACCTAAAAATGCAGCGTGGCAGGAAGTTTTTAAATTACTAATTCCAGCATACCCTTTGGTCAGACGCTGTCCTTTGGGTTTCTAGCTGCTACAGGTCAAGAGTTAGCCCTGGCCGGTTTGGCTCAGCGGTTGGAGCGTCGGCCTGTGGTCCAGAGAGGCCCGGGTTCGGTTCCCACTAAGGGCACGTACCTCGGTTGCAGTTTGTCCCCGGCCCTGGTTGGTCATGTGGGTGGCAGCCACTCGATGTGTCCCTTTCACATCGATGTTTCTCTCTCTCTCTCTTCCTCTCTCTCCCTCCCGCTCTATCTGAACAAAAAAAATGGAAAAATGTCCTCGGGTGAGGATAAAAAAAAAAATAAAAAAAAAGAGTTAGTCTAGGAGGGAGTAACGGAATCTGTGCAGAGGAGATGCAGTGAAGCCCGCTGGTTGCAGATATGGTCAGATGGGCAACTGGCAGAGAGAAGCAATGAACCCTGTGGAAGAAAATCTGAACCTTTTCTACACAAAATATTCGTCAGGAGAACACAAATACTGAAAATCAGATAAGCATGGGAAGCCCTAAAGGAAAGGGACAATCACAAAGGGCTTGCCTTGCTGACCCACCTACGCAGACCGAAGGATCTAGAATCCATAGGGGACTAACTATACTTCTTATTTTCTGCATTCTCAGTGCTCTGGCCTCAAGGCCTAGGGGTGACGGGAGGGAAAACTGCCCTCCCAAGGCGAGCCAATTCTCAGAGATAAAAAGTGCCCCTTTCACAGGTAGAGCAATATATCCAAAGCCCACATCCCCAACTACTTCTTTTGTCAAGTTTTCACACATCAAGTCAATTTTCCTCTGCCCTAGTTATCCAGAGCCAGGTACTAGACAACGTACACAGTTCCTACACCCCGGCGCCTGCTGACATCATTCAGACTTGCCCATCCTAAGCCTGCTGAGGCTGGTACCCCTGCCTTGCTCATTCCTCCCACAAAAACCACAGCAAAGGCTCCTGTCCACACTTCCCTCTGTGGTAGTTTCTGGACCTGGTTTATCCAGGTCAGTGTTAGGAGACCCACAAAGATGGCTTCCATGCCCAAGAAGACCAGAATTAGACACAAAATGCATAGTAGTCCCCCCTTATCTGTAAGGGCTACGTTCCAAGTGGATGCCTGAAGCTGCAGATGGCACCCAACCCCATCCATATGGTGTTTTTCCTATATATACATACCGACGATAAAGTTTGATTTATAAATTAAGCACAGTATGAGATTAACAGTTACTACTAATACAATAGAACAATTATAACATTATACTGTAATAGAAGTTATGAGAATGTGGTCTTTCTGTCTCTCTCAAAATGCCTCATTGCACTATACTCGCCCTTCTTCCTGTGCTGGTGTGAGATAACACAGTGCCGTGGTAACACAATGCCAAGGTGAGATGAAATGTCAATGACACAGTATCAGGCTATTACTGACCTGACAACACGTCAAAGGGGGATCGAAACTAGCACGGATTTCTGTTTCCTACTTCACAATTTCACAGATAGAAGATTTGTTGTTACCGTAGATCTTAGCAAGCTCAGCATATGATTCTTTTTCTTTTCCTTTTCCTTCTTAAGTGGGGAAGCTTTTCCTTTAAAGAATGCACTTGACAGCTTCTCGGAGGCATGTTTGAATTGCCAGCATCACTACTCTTGTGCTTCGGGGCCATTATTAAGTTAAATAAGGGTTCCTGGAACACAAGCTCTGTAACACCTCAACAGTCCCTCTGATGACCAAGATGTGACTGAGGCGCAGATGGTCTACAGCGTGCAGCGCTGGACAGAGGCATGCTTCTCACTCGGGGCTGGGAAGAGTGGGACTCGCGAGATTTCATCATGCTACCCAGAATGGCATGCAATTTAAAACTCATGAATTGTTTATTTCTGGAATTTCCCATTTACTATTTTGGGCCACAGTTGACCAAAGGTACCTGAAACTTCAGAATGTGAAACAAAGAATAAGTAGAGGGAGGTTACCATGCATAAAATGTTACAATGTAACTCAGTGAACAATTTCTTCTTCCTTTGTGCAATCCACAAACTTTAACTGAGTGCTTGCTAGGAGTCAGCCACAGTGGTGGGTTCCAAGGATATAGGATAAGTAAGATAATGTCCTGGTCTTTAAGATAGGAGCTATTAATGGGGCCAAGCTGTCCTGAACATTTCCGATGCTTCCACAAAGGACCATCCTTACAGCATACTGACTTAGGATTCCAAGTCCGATTGTGGGCTTTTTGGCCCCAGAACTACCTTCACCACCATGAGACATGGACACATTTCAGCATTGTGTGTTCCAATTTCTTGGCCCAAAGACAATTTTATGGGTTCATCCTGTCCAGATTCTACTGTGTCACTGAGTGTGTCAGTAAACATAAGATTATGTCATTTTTGGTTGGGACAAGAACACGATGATGCTCCTTAAGGTCATTTTTGGGGTGATAAGTGCCAAAGACAAAACTTGAGTTTTTCTATATGCTTTTAAACAACTTCATCTGCATCTGGAACACAGCAAGAGAATGAATTTAAAATTGAAAGTAGCTTTAGGTTTATTTAGTAAAATTAAGTCTCAGAAAGCAGAGTGTGAATCTTAGCAAATAGAAGCCTCTCCTGAGATTAAAGGTAAATGCCTTCCAACGATGTAGAGATGTATGAAATGTATTATTTTTTAATTATTATTGAAGGTACTAAATTACTAAAGGTAATTGTCCTTTATTGACACCATAGTTTTCTCTTATTCATTACTGTTGTTTGAGATTTATGACTGTTATTTAATCATGAACTAAGGCACACATTTAACTAGCAAGAAATCTAAAATTGTGACATCAGATAGCTCCTAGCTATTTCCTGTATGTCAATAAACACCCATGGAAAATCTCTTTTTCCCTAGCAAATGCCATTCCTTTTGCCCCCATTTGTATGGCGTGACTGATAAGGGAATGGGGAGAGGTGAAGAAGTCGGGAGGTGAGGAGAGGTTTATCTTATGGGCAGCCAGCATCATCTGAATGCTAGCTTCCAGAATAGCATTTGGCTTCACTCCACTGAAATCCTGGCACCTTTACTTGAGTCACATGGTCATTTGAGGTCATTTAAACGTATCTCCACCTAGATACGGATATGATTCCACACAGTCAGGAACACAGGAAACCAGACAGCCAAGATAATGGATTAGGGGAGAAAAAGAAGGACTAATTTTTTTTTAAAACATGTTTTTATTGATTTTTAGGGAGAAAAGAAGGTAGAGGAAGAGAGAGAGGAACATCAATGTGAGAGAAACATCAAACGGGGGACCAAACCTGTCACCTGGACCCTGACAAAGAATCAAACCAGTAACCTTTCCATGCACAGGATGATGCTCAACCAACTGAACCACACTGGCCAGGGCAAAGAAGAACTAATCTTATGAACAGTTATCTTAGAATAACCTTTACAGCTATAATTCTTTGGTGAACTACTGCAGGTGGTGAAACATTGCGATGTTTCTGAATTGAGTTTTAGGTTGAAAGATACTTTGAGAAGCTCTTGGAATCCAGCTCTCTCAATTTATGGATTAGGAAATTTATGAATGAGACACAGAGAGTTTCATTGCCACAGTCAAGGTCTTGCAGCTACTTAATTAAAAGAGTCAGAACCTGAAGCTCCATCTGCTAAATCACAATCCAGTGATCTTCCGTTTTGTTGCCTGAGTACATGTCCTAACTTATCCCTCAATTCACGACACTCCAGTCTTCCTCCAGGAATACATTTTGCCCTCATGATGGACTATCTGTCTCGCTCATTATTTTTTTCATTCTGTCATTTTTTTTCACTTATGTACCCAGAGCTCACCAAGTGCCAGGAGTACAAGGAGAACATAACAGGTCACATCCCTGCCCTCAAGGTGACCACAGCTTAGCTTTAAGTTCTACTTGTAGTAATGCCTCCTGGACCCAGCCTCCCTCCCCAGAATGCCCTGCTCCTCTCCCCGTGAGAAATGCTTTACTTTCATGCCTATTAAAACATGGCTATTAACATTGACAGATGTGAAAAAACAAACACATAACAAAACAAGAGATGCAGCTGTTAAAGAGAAAACCGCAGGCCCCAAGGGAGTCGCTTCTGCTAAAGGCCATGACACCAAGCCCAGACTTAATTCTTGACCTACCTGCAGTTTCAACCTCTCCAGGAAGGTAATAGTAATTGTTCAGTCTAGAATTCTCTGATCAGTACCAATGAGGTCATCTGTCACATGGGCCCTCTCCATCCCTCCCAAAAGAAACTGTGGCAGTCTGCCTGATAAGACACCCCCATCCCCAAAAAAGGTAACCTTGCCTGATATAATCTTTTTTTTTTCTTTTGCTAGTAACTTCTTTGTCCTGCCCAGTCTCTGCCTATAAATACTTTCCATACTGTACAGCTTTTGGGGGCTCCTCTGTACTTGCTGGATGGGATACTACCTGATTCTTGAATCACTCAATAAAGCCAATTAGATCTTCAAATTTCCTCAATTGAATTTTTGTTATTTCACGCGGCCTACAATGGATAGTGCGTCTAGAGACAGGGAAGTGCCTTTGAAATTGAGTCAGGAAGCTCCCAGGCTGCAATGAAGATTGAATTGCAAGGGTCCCTAAAATGTTTTTCTTAAACTGATTCCACAGAACTGTGGTCGGAGGGGTCCGTGTTTCTCGCAATAACTGTAAATGCTCCTTGTCCAAAGAGGTGCTGGCTTGCATCACATCTTTAAAGGGTGCAGTCACTATTCATCTAAATGAGACCCTAAATAAACCGAGGTTATAATAGGGCATCTAAGAGGGTTAGCCAAAAGAAGGTATGGAGCTGACAATGACGTTACGTAACCAGCAAAGGAGAAAACAAACACTTAAAAAAAAAAAAAGCCTAGCAGCTTAAAACATTTTCTGGTTTTCTTTCTTAGTGGAGGCTTAATCCAACCTAAATTTAAGAAGATTCATCTGAAATTGACAAAGTGAGATTAAATCCTTAATTTTTTAATTATGTGATATAACCATTTGCACTCCCATTGGACTTGAGTCCTTTTCTCAATTTGGACTCATTGTGATGTTTGAGAGTCTACGGGCGGGAAAAGCTTTTCCTATGTTTCGAATCGGAATAAAGGAAACACAGCGAGCATTGTCAGCAATGATTCTGTGTGACTAGGAAATCCATTTGTGAGCTCCCTCTCCTTTGGAACTGTGATCAGTGTTCCCGAGGTTGAAAACAGATTTCTGCAGTAACCATCTCACAAAGACTTCAATTCCGGATAAAGATAGTGGCGAGATCATGTCAAATTACATTTTGCATGTTCTAATCGAAGATTTGTCAGTGAACCAGATTTTTCCATTTGCCTCTTGCGTGCAGAGTACATAGCAAATATAGAATACGTTATTTTTACTGTCAAGAAGCAAAATTAGGGGGATACACTTATAAGGGTGAAAGATTATGTGGACCACCATGAACACTAGTAGAGTAACAAAATTTCTAGCTAAATGTTTTTAAAGGTGTATTTGAGGAAGTAGCTATCGAAGGCATACAGAAATCTACCATGCTTTTCAGCCCACTTTGGAGCCAAGGTTGAATGCCTGTTTTTCACAATACCTTGATTTTGTTAGGGAATATAAAACGAAGGATAATGAGACAAAACATTTTTTTTTTAAAGGTGAACCCAGTAAAGAACAAAGATAAAGACTTACTCACATCACATAATCTTTAAAAAAATTTTTTTTATCCTCACCCGAGGACATTTTTGCAGAGGACATTTTTGCCAAAGACATTGTTGCATTTATCTTCAGATAAAGCAGAAGGGAGAGAGAGGGTAAGTGAGAGAGAGAAACATCGATGTGAGAGAGACACATCGAGTGGTTGCCACCCACACAACCCCAACCGGGGCCGGGGACAAACTGCAACCGAGGTACATACCCTTAGCGGCAACTGAACCCGGGTCTCTCTGGTCCGCAGGCCTACGCTCTAACCACTGAGCCAAACTGGCCAGGGCCACATTGCATATCTTTGACCTGCTTCCCAGGGTGGGACTGGGCCCAGAGGGGACCATGGAGAAAGAATAACCACAGGAGAAACACAGAATGACAACAGTGTCTCCACACACTGTTTTCCTTTTAAAATGCTCCCTCGTACCAATTTTGAAATATCCCAGAGTAAGTTTAGAAGTTGGGGCAAGAGAGACATAACACCAGTTCCTAAAATGAGTGCTGAGGACAGCGCATGTCACTGGACAGCCTACCTGCTCGCCGAGCTTGACTGTTTCCGCTGACTGTCACTAGAGATCTCCTGGCTTTGACCCAGTATTCTCTCTGTATCCTTTGGCACGTACTGTGGACTAATGGCCTGAATACTTGACACAAAATCCCCATAAAGTATTATGCTTTAGTAACTTCCTAGTTAAATTTTTATTTCATTTTCTTTACTGGGGCCAAGGTACAGTTTTGCCATTTGATTATGAAAATTCTATATTTTATAAAATACCAGGGACAATTTTTAACATCATAAACCCACAACTTGTGGCAGATTTGTAAACACATCAAATGGGCAGAAAGCAGAAGCAGATGGTGATTCTTATAATGACATAAAAGCAAATAACTGTTTCCCTGGAGGTGTGCTGAGGTATGAAAGTGCCTTTTTTTTTTAAGTTCCATCTTTAAGATACATGCACTTGTAACAGAATTGCTGCTATGCATAACCATGAAGACTTGCCTACATATTTTAAAAATAAAACCAAGTAACCAAAGGGTAAATTTCATGGGCATTGTCCTTCACTTAGTTACTTTTAAATTCTTCTTGTTCTACTGTTTTGTCCTAAATGTGGAAACCCTCTGAAAACCCCTTCCTCACTCCACATCGTCCTTGCCGCATGCTTCTATCACTTTGAATATATATGAATATATATACATACATACGCCTATACATATGTACCTGTGTATCTCATGTTCAGATGTCCCGAGGAAGCATAGGATAACATATAGATAATCATCCATAACACATATATGGATGATTCCTCTATGACACAAGGCACAAGACAAATTGAAAATAGCTTTTAAAACAAACGAGTCAATTCACCCTTTCCTCTGAGTCTAACATTTGCCTTAGGCATGTCTAAAAGGTCTCCAAAGTTATTCTTAACTTCCCTTTGCCATATAAAATACATGATCTAATTATTTCAGTCAACATTCATACACCCTGTCCATCCCAGGAAAACCATGGCACCTTAATTAAGCACACCGTCTTTACACAGTGAACAGCTGACTGTATACAGCTAGTTCAGCATAGTGAAGGGAAAAGTGACATTTTACTTCAACCTCAAACAAAGTTATCCTTACCTTCTACTCGGAAGATAGTAAAGTGCGGCCGGCAATGGAAAGAACCCAACGCATTACCTGCGCAGTTCATCCACAGACCCTGGTACACCCAAGTGGCGGTGATCACCGATGATGCTCGGGTGGTTACTTTCCACTCATTCGACGCGGTGGCAGCCACGAGAGCTCCAAACCCTCCAACACCAAACACCAGAGCCGAGATCTGTGCCCTGTACATGTCGTTCAGCCTTCTCCAGTGACACTGTCCAGACAGAGCACTTTGGTGGTCTAGGCATGCAGCGGACAAACAGCACTTGGACAAGTGTTACAGCGAGTTAACGTGGAGAGGTGACAGTATGTCATACTCAGATGGCCTGAGGAAGTACCAGAATTTAGTATAAAATCTGATTTACCAATGACATTTTAAAGATAGCCTTAAGAGGAGCTTTTTAATTTCCTACATGGATATTTCAAGAAAATTTTGTAGATGGATTTTAAATGTTTTTATTTCACAGATTTTATTTTTCCTGGCACCATAGTTAATGCTTAATTTTCTGTTAACCTGAAGCTCAACGAACCATACAACTACCAGGTATTACAAAGTACAAATTATACAGTAACAGTTAAGGCTTTTTTGACCAATTGCTGTAGTCTTGCATACTTCTGAATCTTTATATAAATGGAATCATTGTGGGTGTTCTTCTGTAACCTGTCTTTTCCACGCAATATTATGTTTGTGAGATTTGTCTCCATTTGGGAATATAGCTTCTGTTCATTAACTATAACATTTTATTAAATGAATATACTGCAATTTATCCATTTCCCTGGAAATGAACATTTATGTTGCTCCCTGAATAGCAATTGGTACAGCTATAAACATTCTCATAAATTTCTCCTTGTGCGCATGTGCAAGAGTTTCTCCAAGGCATGTCCTAGAAACAGAATTGCTAGGATGTGGGAAATCCCTTCAGCTTTATAGATCACACTGAATGGCTTTACTAAGCAGGGGTAAGAGTGTACCTCCCACCATCAGTGAGGGAGTCCTCGCTTCCCTGCTTCATAGTACTTGGTACTGAGGTGGTGTCAGGATTTTCTTTTCTTTTGGCCACCCTGATGGATGTAAAGTTATCCCATTATGATGATTAATTTGTATTTTTCTGGTTATTAATGGGGTTGAGCATCTTTTCATGTGTTTTTTGGCTCATTGTGTTTTTTGCCTACACAGTGTAGTTTTGCTCATTTTATCCATCGAGTTGTTTGACATTTTATAATTTAAATTAGTTATCTATATATTCTGAATAGTAATCTTTTGTTGATTATATATGTTGCAAATATTTTCCCCTAGTTTGTGGTTTGTTTTTATGTGGCCATTTGATAAAGTATCTTAATTTTGATATAGTCAAATGTATCAAGCTTTTACTAAATGATTTGTGCTTTTGGAATCCAGATTAAGAAATCTTCCCTCAAGCCCTGGCTGGTTTGGCACAATAGAGTGTCAGCCTTCAGACCGAAGGGTCTTAGGTTCGATTCCCAGTCAAGGGCATGTGCCTAGGTTGCAGGTTGGATCCCCTGCCCTGGACAGTGTCGCGAGGGAGGCAACCAGTTGATGTGTGTCTCTCTCACATACATGTTTCTCTCTCTCTCTCCCTTCCCACCTCTCTTTCTCCCTCCCTTTAACTCTATCTAAAAAGCAATAGGAAAATATCCTCGGATGAGGAAAAAAATGAAAAAGAAATCTTCCCTCCTTCCCTCAGACATAATAAATATATTGCCCTTTACTCCTATTTCAAAGTTTTACCTTAAGTTCTAAATTATCCAGAATTATTTTTGCATTTTTTTTTTATGATTTGGAATCTATTTCATTTTTAAATATGGAAACCCTATTTTAAAAAAATCTTTACTGAATAGTCCCTAGTTGCCCTGTTAATTTGTAATGTTACCTCTGTCATATCAGTTATCAATATTTGCATGGTCTGTTTTTGGATTCTCTACTCTGTTGCATCTCCCTGCTTGACTGCTCCCATGCCAATACAAATTTCTTAATTACTCTAATTTTATTAATATATCTTGAGATCTTATTGATGTCTCTTTTTTTTTTCCAAGAATTTCTGGGAAAAATTTTAAAGCTATTTTCTGTTCCTTATATACTTTAGAATAAGCTTATCAAATTACACACGTATATATTCATTGGGATATTTGTTGGAATTGTATCTATTGACCAATTTGAGGAAAGTGAACAACTTTATAACATTAAGTCTTCTTGTTTATGAACATCATATATCCCTTCATTTATTGGACCATTTTTAATATTTTCCACTAAAGTTGTAGACTTTAATCCATAAACATCTTGTTACATTTTGGTTAGATTTTTTTTTAAATATAAGACTCATTATAACCTCTATTTTATTCAACATATAATTTCCCCCATTTTTCTTATGTATATCTAGTTTTCTATTCTTAAATTTCTTTGAGTTGAGTGTTTTTCACATTCCAATTATTCATTCTATTAAATTGGAAGTTATACATTATTTGTATTGTTTATTTTTCCCCTGTAATTCTGTTTATTATAATTTTTATAAGCCTGAAGAGATTCTCTTATCTGAAGTTTTTCAAGCATTCAAGTATTTTGCATGATGTCTAATGTGATCAGTAATAAAGGTTGCACTGAGGTAGAGGCTATGATCATAACCCTCTTGTAATCTAAAAACAACAGGGGTTTTCTTTTCTGTACAGGCAGCTATAACGTTATCAGGTTGAAACTATCCATCTGAAAGAAACTGGTCATCTTTTCCTTGATCAATTAGTATGTCCAGCTGAGAACCTGGATAGGCCTTCACAAGATGGGTAGCATCAGATGCCTTCCATTTACTTTGACCTGTTCCCAAATATCCCTTAAAGGCTTTTTTTGCCTCAAAGACAAAGCACGGGATTGCAAATTGGAGCAAATGCTGACACAGATTTGTATTTTCCAGGATTCTTTAAAGCATAAATCAGAGCTCCATGGCCTCCTATGGAGTGGTCCAAAATAGACCTCCTTTGGGGGTCCACTGGAAAATTAGCATTTATGAATTGGGGAAGCTCCTCTGTTACATAAGAGTACATTCTGTACTTAGTTTTCTGAGGACCTTCAGTGGCATCCAAATAAAACCCAGCACCAGTGCCAAAGTCCCAGCTCTCATCTTCCCCTTTAATATTGCTGCCACAAGGTTGGTATCTGGAGCAATGACAACAAGGCCATGTCCTGAGGTCACCTGGATAACCAGATTTTGATATAAAATTCTATTCTGCGCAAGTTAAACCAGACAGCCAACACAGCGCAGGGTGTTTTCCCATTTCTGCCTTTGGTGGTAAGTAAATAGCAAATTTCATTTTGCAGTTCAGTTCAACACATCACGTTCGAAGACTTTCTGTAATCCCCCAAAGCACTTGTTGCTGGAAGTCTGTTTTAATGCCATTCCTGTCCTGTACGATTGCTGCTTGCTCTTTTGTCTGCACCAAAGGGTAGGTGATCCTCCAGCAGCGACCACGGTCGCAGTAACCTGTATTGTTTAATGGTTCCTCTAGAAATTTTCATGTATATTTAACTTATTTTATAAAATTAATCATTATCTTTACTCTCTTAAATAATACAAGAACCTTAGGCCATTTTTAGCATTAATAACTCTTCTTCTGGTCTATGTTATTACTTTATTTCTGTGTTGTTTGATTTTTTTTTTTAGTCCCACAAATTGGATATTTAGCTCCACAGTGTTAGCCCCACACCTTATTATTACTGTACACTGTCACTATTTATTATTATTATTATTTTTTGCTTCTCAAACCTTCCTTCTGAGTTTATTTTTCTTCTTAAAGTTTATCCTTAAGTTGCTTTAGTGAGGGACTGACGGTAGTTGTCTCTGTCTTTGTTTTTCAGCTAATATATTTATTCTGTGCTTGTTTTGGGTAGGTGTACAGTTATAAGTAGACAGTTATTACAGTTATAAGTTATTTTGATGTAATACTTTGAGGGTATAATTTTATTTTCATCTGACTTCTACTGTTGCCATTGAGAAATCAAGAGTCTGCCTTGTGATTTCTTTTTAGATTAATCTGTGTTTTCTCTTTGGCTGGTTTTCTTTTTGTCTTTGGTTTGGCAATTTCATTGATTTTCTAAGTGTGAAATTTTTTTTTTTTTACTCTACTTTGTGATTTACTGAAGTTCTTAAAACCAATGATTCATAGCTTTCATGAATTTTGGAAAACTAGGAGTCCCTTCCTTGCCAGATATCACCTCTGTGTCTATCCTTTATCTCCTGTAATTTTGATAAGATCAGTTTTTTAGTTTTTCCTATGTAAAACCTCTCCTAAATATTTTTTTTATTTATCTTTATCTTTACTGTTAAAAATATTACAGATGTCGCCCTGGCCAGTTTGGCTCAGCTGTTAGAGCGTCGGCCTGCGGTCCAGAGAGACCCGGGTTCAGTTCCCGCTAAGGGCACGTACCTCGGTTGCAGTTTGTCCCCGGCCCTGGTTGGTCGTGCGGGCGGCAGCCACTCGATGTGTCCCTTTCACATCGATGTTTCTCTCTGTCTCTCTCTCTCTCTCTTCCTCCCACTCTATCTGTACAAAAAATAGAAAAATGTCCTCGGGTGAGGATAAAAAAAAAAAAAAAAAAATTACAGATGTCCCTCCTCACCCCTCCCCACTGACATTCTCCTTCCTGCTCCTTCCCAACCTTAACATTTTTAATCTCTTAATCTCTCCATGTTGCACTCTGGAAATGTTTTCAGCCCTATGCTCTAATTTATTCATTTTCTCCCCACTTCTGTGCAGTCCACTGTCAACCCGTTCAGAGTCTCCAACTTCTACTAGCCTTCTGTTTTAATTTCTACAGGTGCCATTTTAGTCTTTTCAAATATGTTTTTTTCCTTTTTTCTACTCTTGTTTTTTAGTCATAATTCAAATGTCCTTTTTTATTTTTTAAATATTAAAGTTACTTTTGTATTCTGTATCTCTTTATTCTCAGATCTGTAGCATTTGCAGATTTGATACCTAGGAATAACTAAGGAGATAAAAGACCTGCACTTAGAAAACTACAGGACATTGGAAAAAGAGCTAGAGGAAGATTCAAATGGAAGACTATACCGTGTTCATGGATTGGAAGAATCAACATCATTAAGATGTTCATATTTCCCAAGGCAACCTAGAGATTCAGTGCAATCCCTATTAAAATATCAAAGGTGTATTGCACAGATCTACAACAAATACTCCAAAAATTTATATGGAACCAAAAGATCCCAAATAGCCACAGCAATCTTGAAAAAGGAGAACAATGCTGAAGGAATCACAATACTGGATATCAGGTAACAGTACTAAGCCACTGTAATCAAAACAGCCTGGTACTGGCACAAGAACAGGTATACAGATCAATGGAACAGAACAGAGAACCCAGAAATTGACCCAACTCATTATGCTCAATTAATGTTTAACAAAGGAGGCAAGCCCTGGCCGGTTTGGCTCAGCTGTTAGAGCGTCGGCCTGCGGTCCGGAGAGACCCGGGTTCGGTTCCCGCTAAGGGCATGTACCTTGGTTGCAGTTTGTCCCGGGCCCTGGTTGGTCGTGCGGGTGGCAGCCACTCGATGTGTCCCTTTCACGTCGATGTTTCTCTCTCTCTCTCTTCCTCTCTCTCCCTCCCACTCTGTCTGTACAAAAAATGGAAAAATGTCCTCGGATGAGGATTAAAAAAAAAACAAAAAAACAAAGGAGGCAAGAGCATACAATGGAGTAAAGACAGTCTCTTCAATAAATGGTATTAAGAAAATTGGACAGGTACATGTAAAAAAAATAAAACTAGACTACGACTTACACCATATACAAGAATAAACTCAAAATGGATAAAGACTTAAATGTAACCTGTGAAACCATAAAAATCCCAGAAGAAGACGTAGGCAGCAAAATCTCAGACATCTCACATAGCAGAATTTTCACTGATACCTCACCTAGGCAACAGAAACAAAGGTTTGATTGCAATCTTTTTCCTACTGACTCTCACTCACGGGGGTTTGTTAAAACATGATTGTGTGTTCATGTTCCTTGCAACTTTCTTTGTGGAAATGTTTTGCGGCCTGAGCTGAATAAGTGTTCCCCTAGGCAGAATTTATATTTGCTTCTGCCTGTTGTTTAAGAGAGCTATCAACTAGGAAATGTTTAAACTAAACTCTCAGCTCTTTCTGGCCATCCAGTTAGCATGAATTCTGCTGAGCGAATGAATGTCAGCTAGTGGTTAGGAATTCTCAGGTGACTTCCTTTTGTCCTTCTACTGAAATCCAAGGTTTAGACTGGATATTTCCTTACCATTACCCAGGGGGATAGTGATGGTGATGGAGGTGGTGAAGTAGCACTTTGTAATTTTGCTTACGCAATCACTGATTTGAGGTGGAGCAACTTTATGCAGGGTTCTCTGAGCCAGCCTACAGTCTTACACAATACTAGGGCTGGTATTCCCTGCCCACGCCCACTGAGACCTGAACTCTAGATGACCAGGGATCCTTCAAGGTAGTCACTGCATTAGAGCTGGCTTACCTTTCTATATTTGTGCTTTTTCCTCATTTTTTTTAGCCTCAAAAGATTTCCTTTACTTTCTTACCAGTTTGGGTATACATTTTTTTAAAATATGTTTTTTTGATTTCTTTTTAGAGAGAGAGAAAGAGAGAGAAACATTGATGTGAGAAACATCGATGAGCTGTCTCCTGCATGCTCCCCACTGGGGATGGACCCCACAACCCGGGCACATGCCCTGACCAGAATCAAACCCAGATCTTTCAGTCCCTGGGATGATACTCAACTACTGAGCCACAACAGCTGGGCTGGGTATACTTTAAAAATATTTTTTGCCTGGCTGGTGTGGCTCAGTGGATTGAGCATCATCCCAGGAACTGAGGGGTCTAGATTTGATTCCTGGCTAGGGCACATGCCTGGATTGTGGGCTCAATTCCCAGTAGGTTGTGTGCAGGAGGCAATCCATTGATGTTTCTCTCTCACATTGATGTTTCTCTCTCACATTGATGTTTCTCTCTCTCTCTTCCTTCCTCTCTGTCAAAAAATCAAACATTTAAAATCAAAACATTTAAAAAATAAAAATACTCTTCAAATATTGTTACTATTATTGTGCCTAGAAAAATGAAGATACTGACATTAATTAGGGTGACCGGTCCTTCAGTTTGCCCAGACTGTATAGGTTATAACGTTAAAGGCCCTGCTCCTCTGAATTCCCTCACTATGGGGAAAAAATAGTTCCAAGTTTTCAGCTTTTGTTACAGTGGAGGAAGGTAAAGAAAAATGTCTGATTCCCGTTTTTCACAATCAAACAATAATCTCCTGTTATAGGCCCAGCAAGTTTCCTGTTTCTACCCTAACTTCCCCTCATCCTACCATCTGCCTGCGCATTGGCACCAAGTCTGCACATTGCCCAGAAGAGGGCGGAGTTGGGCATGGTTTGGACTTGGTGCTCCTTGCCCCGGTCCGCAGTTACCAGCAGAGGGCACACTCCAAATTACCACGCTCACTGTATGCAGAATTTCCCTACCTTGAACTAGACTTCCTGCCTCCCTTGAAGTGGTAGTACATTGCTCTTTCAAGCTAAGATGTGTGTCCTTTTTCTTCTGCCTCCCTCTTTCTCTCTTTCCGCGTCTTTCCTTCCTTCCGTCTTTTCTCCACTGTCCTTTTCTTGCTTTCATTGCTGATTTCAGGTGAAGGTTGGGTTAATCATACACTTCAGTTCATGATGTAACATCCTCTTTGCACTGTATGAAGCTGCTCTCTTGTTTAATTTATTCTTTTTTACCCCTATTCTCCATGTCTATTTCCCCTCTTCATAAACAAACAGCCGTTCTCTGGTGTTCACGATGCCTTCTTTGGTTCTGTAGTCTTTTAAAAACTGTACATGTTTGTTTGGTGTGCAGGTTTTATTAATTCATAAAGATGATGTGTAATATAGCTTGTTCTTGTTTCCAGACATTTAAGACTTTTCTCTGCTGCTGAGAGCACATCTAATGATCCTAACCCATTACTTCCGGCAGCCACAGAGTGATCCATGTCGAGTATCCACCACAATGTCCCGGAGGGACATGGGCTTGCTTCCTACTCCCCCCATCCTAGTGACACGCCAATAAACATCAGTGTTTGCTGTCTTTCTTTTTATCCTCACCTGAGAACATTTTTGCATTTATCTTCAGATAGAGCGGGAGGGAGAGAGGGAGGAAGAGAGAGAGAGAAACATCTATGTGAGAGACACATCGACCAGTTGCCACCCACATGACCCCAACTGGGGCCAGGTACAAACCGCAACCAAGGTACATGCCCTTAGCGGGAACCGAACCCGGGACTCTCTGGTCCATGGGCTGACACCCTAACTGCTGAGCCAAACTTGCCGGAGTGGTGTTTGCTGTCTTATGGACTTGTGGGAATTCCTTTGGGAGCATATCCAGGAAAAGAATTACTGGGTCACAGGGTCTGCATTCTCAGTGCTCAATTTGCCAAAGTGCTGCCACATTGCTCCTCACAATGGTGCCCTGGCCTATGCTCCCTCCGCAGAGCACAGAGATGCCTACGCGTCCACGTCCCTGCCAACACTGAGTACCGCGCCACTTCAAACCTTCCTCAGGCAGATTAGTGTACAGTAATACCATTGCTTTCATTTGCATTTATCTGAAAACTTGAATTTGAGTATCTCTCTACATGTTTTTTAACCTTTTAGTTCTTCCTCTTCTAAATTTGCCCATTTTTTGGTCATGGGAGGAGACTTGGCTTGGGGTGGCAAACACACAATACAATATACCTGAAACCTATATAGCTTTATTAGCCAATGTCACCCTAATAAATTCAATTAAAAATAAATAAATATGCCCATTTTTCACTTAGAATTCTTTATTGATTTTCATACATTCCTTGCATATTTTAGATATTAGCCCCTTGTCGATTTGGGGCATTTCAAATATCTTCTCCCAACTTGGCATCTGTTGATTTGTCTAGAGTGTTCTTTGTGAAACAGACATATTTGATTTCAATGCAATCACATCCCTCAATATTCTGTGCTTTTCAAGTTCTGCTTAAGAACCCTTCATTGCTATAGGACACCAAATGTCTTCCTTTATTTTCCCTTATAGTCCATAATCATTTGTTCACAATTCTGAAAGGCAGTAATCTTCACAATGAAGAAACTCAAGTTCAACACCCCCACTGTGCTCCTTGGTGGCCCAAATGTCCCCATCCTCCTTTTTAAAGTCGGGTTAGCATTCATGGACCAGAGGTGGGTTTGTCACCAAGTGTAGGAAGCTTAAACCTCAAAGCCCTGATTTGCACACACTCAGGTTCCTGTGGACAGCAGGGAGTCCTGGGATGTTCTAGGTGGGAAAGAAAGGTGGGTTGCAGTCAGCCAGCATTTCTAAGGAAGCACATCTGGTAATTTAGGGGTAAAATAACATCTCTGATTTTCTTTTCTCATTTTAAATAAATATTTCCTTGCACACTTAATTTTGAATCTCTCCAAGAGAGTCCTCAAAGCTGCATAAACCTTGATTGATTCAACCCTGAATGGACCTTTATTTTCCTGAATACATTTTAGAGTATGTTGGTCAAATCTTTATGTCATAGTGTAATAAAATGTTAGTGTTTTTAGGCGTCCATGAGATAAAGAAAGGAGACTATGCCAATGGAAAGAGCAAATCTCTAGACATACGCTTTCATTTATAAGTCTTCAATTACCTTAAAAATTATTTTCTTGATTATATTTGGACTTAGGTAAAAATTAATCTCTTATATCCTTTGGGTAAGATATCATAGACATCAAATATTCTTTTTTTTTTTCCATTGAATGTATTGAGATGACACTGGTTCACAAAACCACACAGATTTTCAAGTGTACAACTCAACAGAACATCATCTGCACACTGCATGGTACGCCCACACCCCAAGCAAAGTCTGACTTGAGAAACAGTGAGTTCTTGACACTGGACAAATGAGGGGTGTAAAGAGGTATTCTCCACGTTCCTGCATCTCCCTTAGTGAAAAGAGTCGTTAACAATAACTATATTACTTATTCGGTGTCACTGAAAGTTATCAAAAATCAGGAGGTGTTGCTATCTCATATCTATTTCTCTGATATTATATATGTAACCACAGCCATGATTATAGTTTTACTGCAGGAAATTATAAAATAGATTGCCTTGCCAAATATGTTTGCACTTTGGCACACTCATTTAAAGTAGCTTTCAAAGCAAATACAATGGACTCATTATAGACAGTAAATTGAATAGAGGTCTCTTAAAGCAATCAGTGCTGGGATAAATGAACAAAGTAACCCAATCCAGGATTGTGGTGGTATTAAAAAAAGTGGTGTTGAATTATTTGTCACTATTCAACAAATAATATGACGCACGATACTACGCACGTAGCAAAAACAAGTAAGTTCAGATTTATGGGTTTGAACTGAATTTTCTAGAAAGTCATTGTGTTCACCCAGTTCTTACTCCTCCTTCAAAGTTGGTCAGTCGCCACCAGGAGTAGCGAATCGAATTGCCTGACTTGGCTCACGTCTTTCTACTTACGCATAAGCAAACATTAGGAGCAGTTGTTTCAAGTACTCTCGTTTGCCATAAAGTCAGGTAATCAAGAGGATTCATTAGGTCCAGACAAGTTGTGCTGGTTCTCTTGATGTTGGATGTTGCCCAGATCTGCCCTGAAACACAGGGTACATGCAGAGAGCCGTTGGGTACATTCCTCCTGAGCATCCCAATAGGGTGGATGGGAGGCTGGAGCTAAGCTGACACCTTGGACGTCCATCCCCAAACCACAGCATTCACACAATCACCCTCCACTGCAGAGCAGATGGGACCACCACTCCAGCGACCAGCCTCATCTTCACTCCTAACTGAGCTGCAACACGGACACGATCAAACACGGCCGGGAAGAGCACACAGAAAAGTGGTCAACACTCCCAAGCCCAGTCCGTGTGCTCATTCAGTGTGCGGTTGCTTCTCCTCATTGTGAAATATAACACACATACAGGAGACTGTCTGAAGCATAGCACACCACATGATTGTGAACGGGTGACATGCTGACTCGGAGAGCTCCAGCTGTCCTCATTCAAAGGCTTGGCTCTACTCCTCACTGATGGCCTGACCATTTGCATTTAGCATTCGTCTTCAAATTCCAAGTCTGTTTCCAAATTGTTCTTTGTCATAGACATCAGTTATCTGGCCCAGGTATCTGACTCATTGATTCTCTATATGGGTCTGGGATTAACTGTTGTTTTGTTCTTAATTATTGTCACTGATTAACAACACATCACTGGACCTTCCTTGGTTCAGGCTGACTCCCCAGTTTGCCCCAATAGGACGGAGGCCTAGAGAGATTATGCCAGAACCATATGTAGTGTGTACACCTACCTATACAGGCGGAGAGACCATGTGAGGGATGGTGTGCGTTGGTGTCAGGTTGCTAGCTCACGGACAACCCTTGCTTTCCGTGATAAACTTTCTGATTTCGTAGGACGATGGAAGATCTTTCAAAGCAAGTGTCTATGCTAGTTCAATGTTTTGTACCACACTGAACAGCTCCTTCCGAAACGAAGCCTCTCTCTGGATTACCTGTCAGAAACCTCATGCTCTCTCCACATATCTTTCTGTATTAAGACGGATTTCGGTAAATACGAGGCAGGATTTTTGATGATAATTTCATAACCATGTCATCACTGGGTGCCGAAACTGCCCCTTCTCGATGATTTTGCAGCGACTGAAAGCTCAACCTAGAATTTGAATCGCACTTCTATTTTGTATGGAGACTGGTTGCCCTTCGAGCCTGGTCTCCTTGTCCAACTATGTATAGCACTGTGAGCGAGAGGCTGGGCATGCTGGGCAAAGAGCAGGAAATGCCAGGTGCAGCTTTGTCCACCTGGCTTCTATTAACAGCGCCTGAGACAGGTGTGGGCCTTAAAGAGCAGGGCACCGTGGTGGGGGGGACAGGCAGGGGCTCTGGGGCCAGGCGAGGCTGGGTGGGCCTCACATTACCAGCAAGTGTGATTGAAGGCAAGTTCACTTATCTTTATCTTTTAAAGAAAACTGTGGTAACATAAAACGTACCATTTTAACCATTTTAAAATATACTGTTCTGTGCATTAACTACTTTTACATTAGTTGCAACCATCACCACCGGCCTTCTTCAGAATTTCTGCATCTTCTCAAACTGAGACTCTGCACCCATTCACCCTCCAGCCCCGGGCAACCACCACTCTCCCTTCTGCTTTGAATTTGGCTCTACCACACGTCTCATGTAAGCGAAAAACCAGTGTATTTGTCCTTTTGTGTCTGGCTCCTTTTACGTACTCTAACGTCCTCAAGTTCATCCATGTTGTAGCATGTGCCAGAGTTTCTTTCCATTGTCAAGGCTGAATAACGTTTCATTGCATGGGTGGACAATCCCCTTTTGTTTGTCCAGTTGTCTGTCGATGGACAGTGGGGGCTCCCGTGTTTTGGTCACTGTGAAGACGCTGCGATGAACACGGGTGTGCCAATACCTGCTGCAGTTCCTGCTTCCCGTTCTCTTGGGTGCCTACCTAGAAGAGGAATTGCTGATCATACGGAAATGCCATGTTTAACTTTTTGAGGACTTTTTTTTAGCTTTTTACTACACTATACATGCTGTTATCAAATGAGCATAAACGTGCTGTTTGTTGAGTTTTCGCAAACTGAACACCTGCAACCAGAACATGAGGAGCACCCATCAGCACCACTCACCACGCTCTTCCAGTCCCACGCCGTCAATCACCGCTCTCCCAAGCTTGTAATGACACAGATCAGTTTCGTTCTCAAAACTGCTTTAATTCTTCAAAATGTGGATGGAAATACAAACTTCTCGGTGTTGGTGAGAAGAGTCACTTACTCATTCAGCGGAGTGCCTACTCTGGGCCCGGAGCCCAGACAAATAAAATCTCGCGTGGAGTGTAACTAATAAGTCATGTGAAAAGCAGACATGGTGCTTGGCATGTAGCTGGTACCAGTAATGCTCACTGTTTGCTCTCTCCCCTCCCCAACCTGCCCCTCATTGTATCACATAAGCAGCCTCCTCTCTACCTTCGAATTGGGCCCTATCTGGCTGGTAGATCAGAGATACCACCAGGGTCCAATGAACACAGAGCAATCCAGACAAATCTCCCATCTGATGAACGTCCAAGTCACATACCAGAGCCTCCTGTGGGGGGCGGTATGACTAGGTGCCTGGTCTGCGTGTGCACTTGCCCCAGGGGCATGGACAGGCTTTAGAACAGCTCTCTGGTTGGACCTGAAGACACCTCTCCCAGGAAGATATACAAATGGCCAACAGATACATGGAAAGATGCTTCGCTTCACGAGTTATTAGGGAAATGCAAATAAAAACCACAATGAGATACCACCTCACACCTGTTAGAATGGCTACTATCAACAAGACAAGTAATAACAAGCGTTGGAGAGGTTGTGGAGAAAACGGAACCGTCTTTCACTGCTGGTGGGAATGGAAACTGGTACAGCCACTGGGGAAAACAGTATGGAGGCTCCTCAGAAAGTCAACGATAGAGTTACCAGATGACCCAGCAAACCTCTGCTGGGTGTCTACCTGAAAATTTTGAAAACCTTTATTTGCAAAGATATATTCATCCCTATGTTCACTGCAGCATTATTTATGGCCAAGACATGGAAACAACCAGAGTATCCTTCCCTAGATGATTAGATAAAAAGATGTGAGACACACACACACACACACACACACACACACACACACAAATAGCCATAAGAAAAGATGACATGCTGCCATTTGCGGCAACATGTTTGGATCTTGAGAATATCATGCTAAGTGACATAAGTCAGAAAAAGTTCAGAAGTATGTGATTTCACTCGTATGTGGGATATAACACTAAAAGCCGCAGATGAACAAACAAGAAAAACAAACAAAACTCATAGACACAGACAACAGTGTGGTGGTTCCCAGCGGGAAGGACAAGGGTAGCAAAGGGGAAGGGGTCAGATATATGGTGACGAAGAAGATTTGACTGTAAGTGGTGGGCACACGGTGCAATGTACAGATGATGTTTCACAGAGTTGTACACTGGAAGCCTATGTAATCTTATTAACCAGTGTCACCCCAATACACTAAATTAAAAAGGGGAAAGAAGTGCTCTCTGGCAGAGTCCTCTCTCTTTCGAGCACTGCCCAACAGCTTCCTGGCGCCCCGGACTCCTCACGAGCGAGGAGCAGACAGCCGAGCGAGGGGCACTGGAGTTGAACCGGTGTGGACCCTTTGCAGGAGACAGCAAGTCCAGGGTGAGCACTGAGACACCCCCAGGAACTTGGCGAGTGTGGCACGGAGCAGGGGTGCCATGGGTGATGTCCGTCTGTGTAGGGTGTCTATTACAACTGGGAGGCTGCCAATGTGAATGGCTACCTCAGAGGACCAGCACCTTTTCCTTCTGTGAAACTTGCCAGATGTGTAGCAGGACCCACATGAGTCCAGGTTGTGATTTCTGCCTTTTCTGGGGTCCCAACCTATGGCCATCTTTTCCTTACCCTCCCTTCCTGTGGGTGGCTCCCCCCAACTCCCTCCTTTCCTCCTTCCCAGCCCAGCTGCTCTCAGAGGGGCTGCTGTCACCTGCAGGTCAGTGTGGGTTTAGGTCTGTGTGCATGTCCCAGGGATGAATGTTTTCCAGCTCAGTGACTAATGGTTTAAAGCCACACCCCACTTACCTCCATCACCCTAAATAAATAGTGTTTTATTTTGTTTTTTTAATTCTCACCAGAGGATATTTTTCCATTTATCTTCAGATAGAGTGAAAGGAAGGGGGAGAGAGAGAGAGAGACAGGGATGGGAGACACATCAGTTGGTTGCCTCCCACAGGACCCTGACCAGGGCCAGGATGAACCGCAACCAAGGTACATGCCCTTGACTGGAATCGAATCTGTGACTCTTTGGTCCACGAGCCAACACTCTAACTGCTGAGCCAAACCAGTCAGGACCTAGATGGTGTTTGTGCTAAGTAAATATAACTTCAACATAGTCTCCTAGCATCTTTTCCAACAAATTGTCTCTTAGTCCACCCTACCTAGAAATTCTGATGCCCCAGTGACTTACCCTTATGTACTTGTTGTGTAGAAATTGCTTGGATGCGATGTTAGCCTCTCAGAGCGCTGCTGAGGCAAGGACCTCGGGGGCCACGGAATAGAGACTCAGGTCCAGACGGCGCACAGGCTTTGGATAGGCTGTGAGGGGAATATAAGGACCACACTGCCCAAGCATGGATGTGAGGACAGTGCTGCAATTCAAACAAGAGGGTCCAACAGAAGGCCAACACACTGCCTGTCTGTCAGAGACACAGCCCCGTGCACACCGGGCCACAACTGCAGCTTGCCAGTCAGCCTGCTGAGCAGCTCTGCTTTCTACCCCTTTCCTGGGCAGAGCACACAGTAACACGCATGTGTTTCATCTACCCTGCCTATTTTTCTTGTCTTCTCTAGCATAACTGAATATTGCCAAGTGATAAAGCAAGCACACATTATGATACTTGACAGGAAGGCTTTGGTCTTCATCATAGAAATTCCCGGCATTCACGATCATGTAGCAGAGGTTTGGGGAGGGGAAAAAACAACTAAAAAACAAAAAACCACCACCTTCATATTGTCCTGAATTCATCCCAGGCAGGAAAATCAATCACAGCTTCCACAGAGGACTCACGGAACACTCTCGGGTGTTCAAGTAAGGATGAGCAATATGTAACTAGGTTTTGATATTACTGTCTCACATTGGACAGTTATTGATTTATTAAAATGTGGAATATATATACACACACAGGGCAGGTTTACAGTTGTGAGTATGTGAAACAAAGAGTTTATTCCTGTATTATTTATTAATTATTGTATTATTTTCCATACGAACAACTGTAAACCTATGCTGGCCCCACCCTGTATATATGGGGAGGTCTGTTTTCACAATGCTATAGACTTCTGAAAAGTGCTACTATCACAATACTTCATTCATGCATGGTTGTACTTCTGTGTCTTGAATAATATGGCAAAAGAGGCGTCTGTGCTACATAAACAATGCGGTTCATTCTTGTCCCCGCGATCCTCCCCTTTTCTATTTCTGTTGGCATGTGTGCTTCTTGTGTCTGCCATGCGTTAGTTAAAGGAGAAACGTGAATTTCTTTAAACAGATGCGAATTAGTGTTACTGTTGTCATGCAAAATAAAGCGCTGATGTGTCCCAAACAGGATGTCATGTCAACCCCAACCATTGCCTAATTTGGCCACGAGATGGCATCAGGCACCAGTTGGACACTACGGCTGCAGCATCAGCTGTTCTGCAGCTGGGCTGGGCTGTAGGTGGGTCCGGTGCAGGGCGGCTGATTCTGAGAAGCAACGTGAACTGACTGATGAACCCGAGGAAGTGAATGAAGCCTGAGAACAGGGAGGCAGTGTAGACTAGCGGCTACGAATATAGACTTTGGGATCAAAGAGCTTGCTGTCCAATCCCAGCTCGACCACCTTCCCAGCCCCGGGGCCTTAGGCGCCGTAAGCTTTAGTGTTGTTCTGGAGAAAGTAGGAGGACTTGCTCAGGGGGGTCTTTCGGTGGGAAACGAAGGGAATGATGTGGTGCAGCACGAAGCACAGCGCCCTGAATTCACTGAGCGCACAGCACTCTGGGGGCCAAGGACATGGTAGGGATTCAGGACTGTATTGTGTTTGCTGATGGGGAAACACCAGGGAGAGCTGGTGTACACAAAAGAGTTTTTAACTCAGCTATCTCTATTATTTCTCATTTTGTGTAAAAGGAAAATGAAAGCCTAATCCATCAAATTGAGTTATCCATAGCCAGTTCATAAAGCCCCTGAAATGCATGTGTCCCCCCACCCCCCCCATCGGTCGGCAACCCTGCTGGAGAAAACACTGCCAGGACGAGGTGCCCGAACTGCTGAAGACTGGGCTTTGTCCCCCCTCCCCGTCAACATGCCCTGCGGATCAGTCTTTTATTCAAGAGAATGGGGAGTTGCTTGAGGGACAAAGTTTCACGCTATCAGTTTAATGATTCACTTATTTTGAAGAAGAGGGATGAAGCAAAGACGGAAAGGAAAGTTCACGGGTCATACCTGGCGTAACACAGCTTTTCCTTCTTGTTTTGTTTTGTTTTGTTTTCTTTATATATGTACGTAACAGCACAGAAATCACTGGCTTCCCAGCGTGGCTCATTTATAGATTCCTTTCCCGTTTTAAAATTAATTTTTAAATAATTTTGTTTAGCCCTGGCTGGTTTTGCTTAGCAGTTGGAGTGTTGACTCGTGGACCAATGAGTTGTGGGTTTGATTCCGATCAAGGGCACGTAGCTCAGTTGCAGTTCGTCCCCGGCCCTGGTTGGGTCATGCAGGAGGCAACCAGTCGATGTGTCTTTCTCATGTTGATGTCTCTCTCTCTCTCTCTCTCTCTCTCTCTCTCTCTCCCCCCCCTCCCTCCCTCCCTCCCACTCTGTCTGAAGATAAATGGGAAAATATCTTTGGGTGAGGAGTAAAAAAAAGTTTTGAGCCCTGGCTGGTTTAGCTCAGCGGCTGGAGCATCAGTCTGCGGACCAGAGAGTTCCGGGTTCAGTTCCCGCTAGGGGCACGTACCAAAAAAAAAAAATTTTTTTGAAAAAAAAAAAAGTTGTAATAATAATCAGAAGTAGAGCCTTGTAAGAAAAACTAATTGTACCTACAATGTGGCTGACATTCTGAGATGTCATTCATCTTGAACGAAGGATATGGTTTAGGATAGATTCTACATTTCTTCAAAAATAAAAAGGTACCGATTTTTATACTTCAAGAGACTTCTTTACTCAACTGTAAGTCCTGCGGCGCTGACTAGAGTGCTTGACACCTTCTTCTGCTGGTGGAGGCAACAGAAAGTGCTAACAAATCACAAAAATTGAAGAGGAAGGAAAAGATCTTTTCCTCCAACACTTCACCATCACCCCCAAGGGTACTCTGGATTTTGTTCGAGAATTACCTGGAGGTCAGGGCACAGGTGGATGGCAAGAACTCTGTTCTTTAGTTTGCCCTTGGGCCTGGGTGCAGCTACCTGAAGCCAGAGTCCCAACACCCCTGCCGGGGTGGTGGTGGGCCCCCCAAGTCGCCTGGGAGCGCCCCAAACTGCTTCCTCTACCTCCCAGGCCAGAATCGTCCCTCTTCAAGGGTTTGTTCAGTGAAAACCTACTTGTAATACACAGCTGTGTCTATGTGTCTTTGTGGAAGTATGTATGTTCAAAATGTGTTCTAAAGGAGCTTAACTATGAATTATTGAATAAAGCACAACTGTGTTTAATCCTTCCTTCTTTAAAATTCTAAATTCCAAATAGTGGTATTACTGTAAGCTCTTCAAATTCTAGCCAAAACAAGTCTCGTGGGGTTTTTAAAGCCCTTTCTGGTAGTTAAACAAGCCTTTTTTGAGAAGGCTGATGTAGCTCTGTCGCCTAGACTACGTGGTGACAAATGGGCAGAGCCCAGGGAAGGTGCCAGGGCTTTCTTTGGAAGGAAGGGATGGACGGGGCATCAGGGACAACCAAGAGGGGCCGTGTTCAGGGAGCTCGGGGAAGAGGACCTTCAGCAGACCCTGCAGGCTCTGGCGTCCATGCCACGAAGAGCCCCGCATCTGAGGACTGGAAACTGTCTACTGGGTTCAGAACATGAGGGCCCTGGTGAGCTTCTCAGACGTGGGTTTTGTGGTGTTGTGGGGGTAGAAAGCAGACCCAGGCGAGTGGTAGTGAATGACTAAAAGTTGAAGGAGTACAAAGGGTAAGTGTGGACAATGTTTTTGAAATGCTTTTCTGGAAAAAGAAACAGACATAAGGCCGTCACCAAGGCGGGTGTTGTGTTTAAAAAGAGTTTTGTTTTCATTGAAATGTCATTGACATATAACATTATGTTAGTTTCAGGCGTACAACATAGTAATTCAGTATTTGTATGTATTGCTAAATGATCACCACACTAAGTCTAGTTAACATCCACCACCATACAGAGTTAAAAATTTTTTCTTGTAATGAGAACTTTCAAATACACAAAATAGCAGTGTTTTTAAAAATGTTTTTATTGACTTTTTTTAGAGAAAGGAGGAAGAGAGAGAGAGAAACATCAATCCGCTGCCTCCTGCATGCCCCCTACTGGGGATCGAGTCTGAAACCCGGACATGTACCCTGACCAGGAATTGAACTGAGACCTCTCAGTCCATGGGATGACTCTCAGTCCACTGAGCCACACCAGCCGGGCACACAACACGGCATTATTAACTATAGTCACCATGTTGGACATTACATTCCCCAGGCCTTGTTTTATAATTAGAAGTACCTTTGCCTGCCTTCACCCATTTTGCCCACTCTCCCGCCCCCCCCCCCCCCGCCTCTAACAACTACCAAATTTGTTCTCTGTATCTATGAGTTTTAGTCTCTCTCTCTCTCTCTCTCTCTCTCTCTCTTAAGATTCCACTTATAAATGAGGTCACACAGTATTTGTCTTGATCTGCTTGACTTATTCCACTTAGCATAATGCCCTCCAGGCTTTAAGATAAACAGAACGTCTGCGTGTGTGTGTGTGTGTACACGCGCACACATGCACTAATGGCAGTGACTCCGTAAAAGGAAAGAATTTGGTGATGCAGAAGAGAGGCTGGGCAATATTACAGAAGCCAAACTTTGAGAAGTCCTGAAGGAATGAGAGTCATCTTGGGAGCATTTTTGGAGCTGTGGGCTTTTGTCGGGGAATCTGGGGAAGGAGTGTGCACAATTCAGATTTTTTGTGCTAGATAAGGGTAAGCCATCAAAGAAATTACACAATGCCAGGGTTATCCAGGTGGCTCCCACTCCCAACCTTCCCTGACACGCACACACAGGCTTTGGATAAAGGTATCAGGTGAATAGTTATTAACAAAGAAGGCACAACACAATTCATGCAAACCAGTTCTGCAGGCTCAACCCACTCCCAGCTCTAGAGACTTGTAGGGTTAGTAGGTTTATTATTTTTTAGTTTTTACTTTTTAGAGAGGGAGGAAGACAGAGAGAGAAACATTGATATAAGAGAGACACATCAATTGGTTGCCTCCCATACACAACCCAAGTGGGAAACGAACCCACCTCCTAGGTAAATGCCCTGACTGGGAATCGAACCCGCCATTTTTGGTGCACGAGAGGATGCTCCAGCCAACTGAGCCACCTAGCCAAGGCTACAAGTTCATTCAAAAGACTGTCTGTCATAGCTGAGGCTTTACATCCATCATTTTAAAAATCAAAACCTTTTGATGCCAGCCTTCTTTCCACTTCCCTAAATTATGTAGCATTTTCCAATGAGTTGACATTAAAGAAGGATTATGCCTCGAAGAGACGAGCATAACGTGTCCATCAGTCTGAGGTTTCGGCATTCTCCAAAAGCAGGACTGATGTCTTGTGGGAGCTGGGCTGGGCTCTAATCTTAGCGAGGAACTGCAGGCGGCATCCTGGAGGGACTGGAGCCACCTGGACCGGGCTCCAGCAGCACAGCCCACAGAACTGTCACCAGTTTCTCTGCGGACGTGCCTGGCGTAATTCAAGAAACAGAAGCTCATATTCACCCCACTCTTCTGGAGCGCCATGATAACACTTTAATAAGATATCTTCCCCAGAGTATACCTGGTACATTTTTAAGTGAATGTTAGACAATACAGAACTTAATTGTTCCAAAATATCATTACCCATTTTATCTAGATGGTGAGGAACCTTGGACAGTGATAGACATCAGAAGAAACCTCAAAGAGACGCTTAGGATATCTAGGGAGTTACTGAAGGGTTTCATTAAACCCTATTCTTTTGATTCATGCTGAGCTCTACCCAGTACAGGAATAATGGTAAATCCCTATTGTGTCTTTCCCACGGCTTTAGCTAAACAAGAAAATGCACTTTAATGGAGTATTTGCCTTTGTCATGGGTTAAATTTGTGTTCCCCAAAAGATGTGTTGAAGTCCAAATTCCCATGACCTGAGAATGTGACCTTACTTAAAAATAAGGTAGTTGTAGGTGTCATGGGCTAAGATGAGGTCACACTGGCGTAGGGGCAGGGGGACCTAACCCAATATAACCGGTGTCCTTATAAGAAGAGAGAAATTTGGACACATACGAGCACAGAGGGAAGATGATGTAGAGACACACAGGAAGACATCGACCATGTGAAGATGAAGACAGGGACTGAAGTGATGCTTCTATAAGTCAAGGAATACCTGAGGTTACCAGAAACTAGAAGAGGGAAGAAAGGATCTCCCCCAGAGGGAGCAAGGCCCTCCTGACACCTCAATTTCAGACTTCTAGCCTCTGGAACTGTGAGAAAATAAACTTCTATGGTTATAAGCCGTTCAAGTTTGGGTACTTTTTATGGGAGGCACCAGGAAATTAATACAACCTTCATTTATCAGCACAGACATGGTTCTTTGCCTTCTGTGGTTCTCTTGCACCTTTTGATACAGGGGGACTCACGGAGAGAGAGAGAGAGAAACAATGGGAAGACTCACAAATGCAAGTTCTCCGGGTGATGGCTAGACCCACCCACTCCGGTGTGAATATAGCAGTACAGGGCCGTGGGAACGGCTCTCACAGGGCTGTGAGGCCCCGGGGCTGTGCTGGCTTCCAGAAGCCCATGCGATTGTATATCTTGGCACCTGCATGTGTCCCTCTCTCCACCACACCCCCAGAAGGATCCCCAAAGCTACCATACCCAGGGCTGGGCTCCTTGACCAGGAGATGGCATGTTCCTAACCATACTTAGCATGAAGGCTTAAACTGACAGGCACACAAATAAGATGGCACTAATAATACTGAAGTTTTAAATAGTGAATTGCAGACATGTGACTGGGGAGGCAGGTGTGTGTGTGGGTGTATGTGTGTGTGCGCACGCGCGCGTGCCTGCGTGTGTTTGATGACTTGAAAAGAGAAGAAAAGGCCTGAAGTAGTTACATTAGGGAGTGAAAGAGTGAATTTGTGAAGCACAGCACAATTTCTGACCCGTTAACATCCATTTAACGTTTTTGATAACAAAATGAGATCGGTCTGCCCCGGCGGGTGAATTCTTCGGTAATGCCCAGCTGCAGGCCGGGGAAGTGGGGCTGCCGCTATGTAGGGCTGGTTTTTTCCAGACGATCCAGCTGAGGGGACGAGAAAGCTGCGGGCGATTGCCACTGAGTGATCATAATTCTGGGCTGTGGAATCTGGGAGGACAACGGAGATGATGGTATCCACGGAGAGGGCTCTCAGTCAAACAGTTGTTGCTATGGGCCGCTTGGAGCTAATAAGCTGGAAGGGTAGGAGATGGGTTTGGAGAAGGGAATTCTGAAGTTGTGGTTTTGGAGGCGACACACTTTCTGCTGATGACAAGATCGAGGGTTTGGCCCTGGGATTGGGTGGCTGACATCAATGGAGTAGAGGGAAAAGTTTAGGTGGATGAAATAGTTAAGGAAGAGAGAGGGTGGCATGTAAATGCTGAGAATAATTGGGGTGGAAAAGAGAGAGTCAGGAGTTTCCTCTTACGTGACTGGAGGGCGGTGAATAGGAAGTTACTCGATAGTAGAAAGTGGAAGAGAGAGCAGTGGTCTGAGCATCAGGACAGCTACGATCATTCAACAAGAACAAAAAGGAGAAAGGTCTGGCAGGCTGAGAGGAGGCATGGAACCCAGCCTGGGATCTCAGGTGAATGGTGTGTGTGGCAACAAAGAGAATGTCCCCAGAGAATTATGGGGGTGTACCACTGGGGAAAGGCGGTGGGAACTCTGCAGGACAAAAGGTGGAATTATATGTACGTTCCCTGGATACAGAGCAGATGTTCCAGGGAATTCAGCGGGTGGGTTTGGAGGGATGAGAACTGGATCACATCAAAGGATGTGCTGGGCAGTCTGGGGATGGCTTTGCATGTCCTGCCGTGTCAGAGGGACTATAGGATGAGTACTGACATTTCTAGCTCAATCGTTCAAAACATTTTTCTAGATACAGAAAAAACACCCAGTAGTAGGAAGAAAACAAGTTGTCAGCCCTTATCCTGTTCACTGTCATCACTACTGCATCCTGATAGTTTCTGGTCCTGAGTTTATTCAGTTTAATGCTAGGAGACCCCAAAGCCAGATTCCATGCCTAAGAAGACCAGCATTAGCAATAAATGTGTATCACAGAAGCCATTAGGAGCTCTGTGCTTAAAAGGGCACTGTTTGTATTTTTGGTGGGGGTTTTTTTTGTGTGTTTTTTTTTTTTTGGTCTTTTGCAAAGACATCATTTTTTGTCCTTCTCTTTCAGGTCAGGAAAGCTTGCCAAGCCACAAAACAAAGATTAGGTAATTAAGAACTGGTGGTGTTAACAAGGCTCCTCTATTTTCATTCATACTAAGAAGGCTTCCAATTTCCCTATGGAAAAGAGCTCTTGATTTCTATGATAAAACCAGAAGGTGAAAAAGATGGAATTAATTGAAGTCCCTTTTGGCCCTTGCCCAAGTTGGCTCTGGGAGAGTTTGTCAAGGTAGAGAGACACCTCTTGGAGAACTCGGGTTAGACAAAGAGCCACTCAGGGCAGCCCCTGGGGAAGCAGATCAAATGAATTAAGAGCTTTCCCTAGAGGTCACAGGGGAACATGTCAAGTACGTTGTTGGTAGGGGCAGCAAAATGCCTCCCAGACCTAGAATGGAGAAAAGAGACTCTCCCTACAGACCTCGTCCCGGGCGATACCTAACTTGGATGGAGGCGTTGCTGTATATACATTTATGACCACAGTGAATTCTTCACTCACTCCCCACAGAACAGCAGGGCTGAGGCCAAGAGAAGGCTTGTCATGTCTGCGTAACCAGCCCCTGATTTTTGAGTGAGCCCAGGACTGAGAAATAAGCAAGATGATAAGAGTCTGAAGAAGGATCCTCCAGCCATACTGCCGACCCTCCCCGACCCTGACCTCCATCATCTCAACCCTTCTAGTCTGGTTTACCCTTGTAAATCCCTCAAATTCCACCCTTACATCTATTTAGGTCTCCCCAGAGTTCTGTCTCAGAGCCGAAACCTTTCCTAAGCTAACTTATATCAAAAGGATATCCTTTGATAATCGAGTGGCTTTACTCACAAGAGCAAGGAGAGGGGCTGAGGATGGACATGCACGAGGGTCTGACGGATCGATTTGTTACTTCTCTCAGCTTTGAAACTAGGGTATAGGTCATATAACATGTAGCAAAGGCAAATATAGCATTTGTACCAACCAGGTGTCCTACAATTGGGACAGGTAAAAAAAATTGCCTTGGGGGTCACAACCTCCATTCGGTAGCCCCTCCTTCCACTCAGACCTTTGGTATGTTCACACCTCTGTTGAAAATTATTATTTTCTAATATTTTAAATTGATTTTTAGAGAGAGAGGAAGGGAGATAGAAAAACATCAATTGGCTGCCTCTTGCATGCCCACTACTGGGGACCAAGCCCACAACTTGAGCAGGTGTCCTGACGGGAATCGAACTGGCAACCTTTCAGTGCACTGGACAATGCCCAACCAACTGAGCCACACTGGCCAGGGCTCTTCACATTTATTGTTATTATTATTATTAAAGATTTTTAGAGAGAGTGGAAGGGAAGGTGGGAGAGAGAGAGGGAGGGAGAGACAGAGAGAGAGAAACATCGATGTTAAAGAGATACATTGATTGGTTGCCTCCCTCACCACCCCGACCTGGGCCAGGGATGGAATCTGCAACCCTAAAACCATGTATGTTCTCTTGACAAGGAATCAAACTTGTGACCCTTTGGTCCATGGGCTGGCACTCTGACCACTGAGCAAGACCAGCCAGGGCTCAAAATTATTTTTAATTTCCAGTTTCAGATGTTGGTGGAAAGCTATTTGATTAGGCTATTGTATAAAAATGCCAGAGAAAGGAGTGGTATCAAGATAAGACTGAAACTATTTATCCAGTGTTTCAGAAGGAAGAAATAAATCATTCCAGCAATTGCCATCATGTAAAATTCCCAAGTGTATTATTAAACTGATGGCTTGTGAATATTTAGAAAGGGAAGACATGATCATTTGAACTTCTTGGGTTTAATAAATACAGAAAGGTAATGCTGCCCTGGCCGGTTTGGCTCAGCGGTTAGAGCATCAGCCTGAGGTCCAGAGGCACCCGGGTTCAGTTCCCGCTAAGGGCATATACCTCAGTTGCAGTTTGTCCCAGTCCCGGTTGGGATCATGTGGGAGGCAGCCACTCGATGTGTCCCTTTCACGTCGATGTTTCTCTCTCTCTTCCTCTCTCTCCCTCCCACTCTACCTGAACAAAAATGGACAAATGTCCTCGGGTGAGGATAAAAAAAGAAATGTAATGCCAAATTAAATGTGGTTGCTTATAAAGGTTGATGGATTAGATGAAAACTTTAGAGAGTATTTATTAAGATTTTAGCAGGCACCTGTCAAAGTTTGTCAAGATAGTCTTGAGAACATAGTACTGAATATATATATGTGTATACACACACACACACAGTATTAGCCTCTACCCAAGTCAGCTTCAGGATAATGTTAAAGTGATTACTAAATGTGATAATGGTACTGTGATTATCTTTTATTTTTAATGACAAAGCACAATATCACACATTTGTTTATTATTGAATTTCTGTGTGGTATATAAACCAGTATTTTAAAGAATTACATTTAAGAGCAATTAAATATTTTTTTATTAATTTGGTTTTGTTACAGATGTTTCACCTTTTTCCCTCATTGACACCCTTCTCCCCATTCCCCCCGACCCATCCCCAGCTTTGTTGTCTATGTTCATTGGTCATGCATACATGCATATAAGTTCTGTGGTTTATCTCTCCCCCCCAACCCCCTTCTTATGAGGCTTGTCAGTCTGTACCCCACTTCTATGTCTCTGGGTCAATTTTGTTCAGCAGTTTGTTTAGTTCATTATATTCCACATATAAGTGAGATCATGTGATATTTGTCTTTCTCTGCTTGGCTTGTTTTGCTTAGCATAATACTCTCTAGGTCCTTCCATGCCATCTCAAAAGATAAGAGATCTTTCTTTCTTACAGCTACATAGTATTCCATTGTGTACATGTACCACAGCTTTTTTATACACTCATCTACTGATGGACACTTGGGTTGTTTCCAGATCTTAGCTATTGTAAATAGGGCTGCTATGTACATAGGGGTACATACATGCCTTCTGATTGTTGTTTCAGGCTTCTTAGGGTATATTCCTAGAAGTGAGATCACTGGGTCAAATGGAAGTTCAATTTTTAACTTTTTGAGGTAACACCACTGTGTTTTCCACAGTGGCTGCACCAGTCTACATTCCCACCAGCAGTGTATTAGAGTCCCCTTTTCTCCACACCCTCACCAACACTTGTTTGATTTGTTGACGGCAGCCATTCTGACAGGTGTGATGTGATACCTCATAGTTGTTTTAATTTGCATCTCTCTGATGATTAGTGATGTTGAGCATTTTTTTATATGTCTCTTGGCCATTTCTATGTCCTGTTTTGAGAGGTGTCTATTTAGTTCCTCTGCCCATTTTTTAAATTGGTTGTTTGTCTTCCTGTGTTTGAGTTTTATTAGCACTCTATATATTTTGGAAATTAACCTTTATCTGATGCATCATTGGGGATTATGGTCTCCCATATAGTGGGATCTTTTTTCATTTTGATGGTTGTTTCTTTTGCTTGCAGAAACTTTTTAGTTTGATGTGGTCCCATGTGTTCATTTTTTCCTTTGTTTCCCTTGCCTTAGGTGTTGTATCAGTGAAAATTCTGCTGTGTCTGATGTCTGAAATTTTGTTGCCTGCATTTTCTTCTAGAATTTTTATGGATTCATGAGTTACATTTAAGTCTTTTATCCATTTTGAGTTTATTCTCATGTATGGTGTAAGTTGGTGGTCTAGCTTCATTTTTTTGCAAGTAGCTGTCCAATTTTCCCAACACCATTTATTGAAGAGACTGTCTTGACTCCACTGGATGCTCTTGCCACCTTTGTCAAATATTAATTTAGCATATTGTGTTGGGTCAATTTCTGGGTTCTCTATTCTGTTCCATTGATCTATCTACCTGTTCTTGTGCCAGTACCAGGCTGTTTTGATTACAGTGACTTAATCAAATGTAGTATAACCTGAAATCTGGTAATGTGATCCCTCCTACTTTGTTCTTTTTCAAGATTGCTGTGGCTATTCAGGGTCTTTCTTAGTTCCATATAAACTTTTGGAGTGTTTGTTCTAGTTCTGTGAAATATATCATTGGTATTTTGATGGGGATTGCATTGAATCTATAAATTGCTTTGGGTAGTATGGACATTTTAATGATGTTAATTCTTCCAATTCATGAACAAAGTATATGCTTCCATTTTTATATATCTTCCTCTATTTCTTTTTTCAATGACCTGTAGTTTTCTGTGAAGAGGTCCTTTACTTCTTTGGTTAACTTTATTCCTAGGTATCTTAATTTGTGTGTGTGTGTGTGTGTGTGTGTGATTATCTTTTTTAAAAGTCTTTATCTCTTAGAGATGTATACTGGAGTATCTTCGGGTGAAATTACATATATCTGGGTATTGTGTTAAATACTGGAGGCACTCCAGCAAAAGTGGAGAGTTTAATGAAACAAGATGGACAAAATGTTATTGTTAAAGCTTGTTTTATGGAGGTTTGTTGTGCTATTCTTTCTACTTTTAGGAATGGATAAAAATGCCCATAATAAAAGTTTAAACACATGATTTCCACAATATTATATGAACAAATGTTTGTTAAGTAGAAAAGAATAATTTGAATAAATTCCCAGAGCTTTAACATTGTAATGTGATTGTGTCCCCATCAACATTTCTAAAATAATGGATAATTTTATTGATTTTTTTTTTTTTTTTATGCTTCTTGAATCCCACACCTTCCTTTTGAATCCATTTTTTTTTTTTTCAACTGAAGTATTTTTAGAAATATATTCTGGGAATGCTAAGCTATCTCTGAATTAAAGAATTTTAAAGTCCTTATGCTATTCAGAAGGAAAATAGAGGTATTCGATAGAGTGGTGATAATGTATATCCTTATCTAGTTCCTGATTTTGAAGAGACATTTTCCAATTTCTAACTAAAATATGATGATATTTGGTATATGTTTCCCATAGATTCTCTTTAATAGATTAAAGGATTTCCCCTCTAATCATAGTTTACATTTTCAGGTGGAGTGACAAGACTTACTTGTGCATTGATATTGAATGTTATCAAATGATATTATAATCTGTTGATATAATCATATAGATGTTCTCCTTATATTTGTTATATAATAAATTATATTGTAAACTTACTGTGCATTATTAAAATATACTGCTGGTTTTCATTGCATTAAAATGTTTTATAGTATTCTATTATGATTTTTTGCTCATCATATTTTAATCTTAAATTTAAATATTTTACCTTCTCTCTCTTTCTATGTTCTTTTTTCCCTTGAATAATTTTGCCAGACTTTTACCTATGCTATTATCCTTTTCAAAGAACCAGTTTTGGTTTCCTACTATATGTCTTTGGGGGTTATTCCTTTCAATTTATTTTTAATTTTACTGCATCATGGTCAAAAACTGTTTTATATAGGATATCAATTCTTTTTATTATTTTGTGGTTTAATAAACCCATTTAAATGTTTCATAGGCACTTAATTCTTTATTTGTTGCTTGCTAATTTTATGTTCATATAGTTTTGTATTAGATCTAGAGTTCCTAAGGGGAATGTGTTACAATCTCTAATTATAAGTGTGGATGTATCAAATGATGTTTTGATTTTATATACTTTTGATTTACATGTTAATGTTGAATCATTAGATGTATACAAATTCAGGATTGTTTCTTTTAATGGTTTTATTGATCTTAGAGAGAGGGGAAGGGAGAGGGAGAAGGAGACAGAAATATCAATGAGAGAGAAACTGATCAGCTGCCTCTTGCATGCCCCCTACTGGGGACTGAGCCTGAAACCTGGGCGTGTGCCCTGACGGGAATCAAACCAGTGACCTCTTGATACATGGGACAGTGCTCAATCCACTGAGCCACACTGGCTGTGCAGAACTGTTTGTTTTTAATCCTGTAATATTGATCCTCTTTATCCTTAATCATGTTTTTTATTTGCCGTAGGGTTTATTTTATCTACTATTTAATGTATTAGTCAGTTTGGGCTGCCATAACAAAATACCATATATTGACTGGATTAGAAAACAGAAACTTATTTCTTCATACTTCTGGAGACTAGAAGTTCTAGAACAGGGTTGCCTTCTGGAGAGTATTCCTTTTGGCTTGCAGAGGGCTGCCTTCTCACTGTGTACTTACATGATCTTTCTTTAGTGTGTGCTCCCAGGAAGAGCGATAGCTCTGGTCTCTCTCTTCTTTTTAAAAATATTTTTAATTGATTTTAGAGAGAAAGGAAGAGAGAGAGAGAAACATCTATATGAGATCAGAACATCAATTGGCTGCCTCCTGCATGCCCCTGGGCATGTGCCCTGACCGAGAATCGAATGGGCAACATTTTTGGTGCCCTGGACGATAGCCAACCTACTGAGCCACACCAGCCAGTGCTGGTCTGTCTCTCCTCATAAGGACATTAATCCTATCAGAGTAAAGCCTAACCCTGATGACCTCATTTAACTTTAATTGCCTCCCTAAAGGCCCTGCTTCCAAATACAGTCTTACACGGGGTTAGTCCTTCAACATAAGGATTTGTGGGGACACAAACATTCAACTCATAACATTGAATATTGTTATTCCCACTTTATTTGGGGAAATGTTTTTTTGGCATATCATTTACCTTCACTTTAAACCTTTGATGTTTAAAGTGGATTTCTTATAAATAGCATTTATTTATTTATTTTATTTTTTTGTTCAGATAGAGTGGGAGGGAGAGAGAGGAACATCGAGGTGAAAGGGACACATCGAGTGGCTGCAACCCGCACGACCCAACCAGGGCTGGGGACAAACTGCAACTGAGGTACATGCCCTTATCGGAACCAAACCCCGGACTCTCTGGTCCGCAAGCCGACGTTCTAACCGCTGAGCCAAACCGGCCGGGGCTAAATAGCATATATTTAGATCCTGTTTCTTGTTCTGAAAATCTTCTAGGACTGGTGAATTTAAAGATTAATTACCATTTACCTATTCTCCCTACTTCTCCTCTGGTTTCATACAATTCAAAGCACTTGCCTCACCCTCTAGACCAGCACTCCAGCCTGCCAGGGGTTTTCAGCCCGGAAATGGAGCCTGCTTTCCTCGGGAGTAGAGAAGACAGTGATTCTACTTGCAATGGTGGCACAGCGACTTTGTTGTTTCACAGGTTTTTTATTTGTCCAAATTCACACATCCGTCCCCATTCCAACTCTCAGTATCCCAGTTCTTCTCAGATGATGCCCTAAGGTTCACAGCAGAAAACCGGGGCTACTAAATCAGTTTCTCTTGTGATTCTGCAGCCTAAACCATCCAGATGTGGGTCTGGATCAGTTCTGGCTACAAGAGGTCAGTGATTCTTTTAGGGCCATCATAAAAGTTCTCAGATTCTCTGACTGCCTTCAGCTGAGTATTTAAAGTCCTGAGCTTGCTATTTTTACTTTTTCTTTAAGGCTCTTTGGTGTAGTCAGAAGCAGCCATCCAGTGTCATGGACCTTGCATCACTATTCCCAACAGAAAGTTAAACGTGTCCCAAAGCCTTGTTCTCAGAAAGCACTTCATCCTAGGTGATCACAGGCCATAAACTAAACATCTGTTTTGCCACTGCATGCCATGGCTTCTTTTTCATCAGCTGTGATGTTATCGCTGTTTTCTAGCCTAATAAGTTTAATGACCTGTCTCAGATTCCCATCTTGAGTGTGTGTGTGTGTATGTGTGTGTGTGTATGATATGATTCCTGGTACCACATACTGCAACAGTCACTATCTGGTCTGGAAAAACACGACTCTGTATTTTTAAAACCTCTGCGGTGAGGAAGACAGAGAGACCGGGGTGTTTAAAACACTGCAGCAGGGGGTAGAGGGAAGTGTACGCGGTGATTCTCCAGGAACAAGGGGGCACACTGCATATGTTTTGTATGTGAATAGGGATTGTGGGCACTCAAGTGTTGCATTGGAAAAATGAAAGTGGGGGATTGTCTGTATTTGGACTTGATGACGCAGGTCATACTGATGGGCTTATGTCTCCTAAACTGGAGGCGATAGTGATGGCTCCTTTGTGTCAATTACTCCTGCTCTTTCTGTCTCTTCCAGCCTGTGGTGCTTGACATATATTTATCTTCCTGTGGATGTAACCTGTCACTCCAGTGGAATTTCAAGCTCTGATGACAACACTCAGGAATTATTTTCCTCCCTAGACCTGTAACCTTAAAGCACCGTGACACCCGAGGGGACAAGGAACAGGTAAAGACATTCACCCCACTGCTCATCCCTTTGATCTCAGAGACCTGGAAGGATAGATTCTAAAAAATTAAGTGACAGAACTCACAAAGTAGTAAATGATTAACAGGGAGCTAGTCTAACATGGATCATTAAAGTGAAACTAGTCAGAGATTTTTGTTTGTTTGGGAAAGTCTCGATTCTTGTCTATTTTTGTTATCTACTCAGTTTCCAATTAATATTACACAGCTGATCTTCATGTACCCAGTTGCTATTTGCTAAGCCAATACACAGGCAAGTTTCATAACTTAAGTGCTGTAATAACAAAAGCAATAAAATGTTAAATATTAGCCTTGGAGGTGAGCAGGTAGGGGATCAGTGTCAATTAGCTTAAAAAATACAGAGTAATGGCTTAATTCTTTGCGGGGAGAATTCAGATTTTAAGTTCAAGCTTCAGTACATTTTATTCTCAAAGCAATACAACTGAGCAGATTTGTGTCTGTAGCCAGAGATGGGAGAAAATGAAGCCAGAAACATCCGTGACTGCCCCCAGGTTAAGCCAGCTAGCTGTAAAGGCTGCCCCAGCAATGTCTGCCTCTCTCCAAACCTAGTGTGCACCCAACCAGAGCATCTCTGAACCAGTGAGTCACTCCTACTTCCTTGCCCTCCTCTGCATGGTGCTGAGGCTTCCGAATACACAGCGGCCAAAGTTTCTTCTGGCCATGTGGGACTCATGTGATGTTACCTAGAGCAAATGGAACATTTTGATAGATAAAGTGAATCACATGTGCTTTCTGGGGCTGGTGGGTGGGGAGGGAAGATTTGCTGCTTCTGAAACTTTAGGAGAGGGAGAATGAGCCCACAAGAACAATCTTATTTTAGATTAAGGAATCATCTCTAACTAATAAATAAAGATGCTTACTTGGGGAAACTGTTTTACCATTTACCTTTCGGTCTCACTTATTTCTATCCAGATCCCTAGCAATCCTAAAAAATTACTTTAACATTAGAGAAACAGGTGTTGGTGGAGGCTATTCTAAAAAAAGGGTTCTGGGGAGAATCATCAAATTTTTGCCTATGATTGCCTTTGAATAAAAGTGAATTTTCAAAAATATAACTTTGACATATTTCTGCTTCCAAAATATCCGGGGACTGGATTTACCCTCCCACTTGGGAGAATAACAAATCGGACACTGGACATCAGGAATGAAGGGCACTGACTCTTAAGGAACAGAAAACTAAGAAGTTGAGTCCCAAGCCTATCCAGCTTACTGTTTTGAACTTAATAATTGAGGCAAAATGCATTTATTAGCCATTCTGTTAGAATTCATAGCTGGTTCAACCAAGAGAAAAATGGGATTGTTTTGACTACAGAGTATGCCCATCTTTGTCTCTCCATGATGCCAAACCTCCTTTATGGAGATTGAGGGGAGAAGTCTGTTGTTTCCCATCCCAGAAAATGAAAACTGGCGAAACTAAAGCACCTATCCTACAATCCAAACTAGGATGAGTGTTAGAAATATCTATTAAGGCCCGGCTGGTGTTGCTCAGTGGATTGAACATTATCCCATGGGCTGAGAGGTCCTGGTTGGACTCCTGGTCAGGGCATCAGGGCACATGCCCAGGTTGCAGGCTTGATCCCCAGTAGGGGGCGTGCAGGAGGCAGCTGATTGATGTCTCTCTCTCACATTGATGTTTCTTTTTTTCCCCTTTATTTATTTTTAGAGAGAGAAGAAGGGAGAGAGAGATAAAAACATCGATGAGAGAGAACATTGATTGACTGCCTCCTGCATGCCCCTCACTGAGGGGTTTGGCCCATAACCTGGGCATGTGCTTTGAATGGGAATCAAACTGGCGACCTCTTGGTGCATGGCAACCAGTGAGCCACACCTGCCGGGCACATCCATGTTTCTATCTCTCCCTTCCACTCACTCTAAAAAATCAATAAAAACATATTAAAAGTATCTATTGCCCTGGCCTGTTTGGCTCAGCAGTTGGAGCATTGGCCTGCGGACCAGAGAGTCCTGGGTTCGGTTCCCGCTAGGGGCACATACCAAAAAAAAAAAAAGGTATCTATTAAGCTCATACTATAAAATACAGGGTGATATAAGAGCACCGATCCTAAAGCCAGATTTCTGTGTTCAAATCCTAGCTCTCCCCTTTACCTGACAAATTTCCTTAAACCTTCTGTGCTTTCTTAAATCTGAAAAATCAAAATAATACTGGGTCACAATGCAAAATAAATATTTTTTTACTATAGGTCCCAGTCTAATAAGTTGGTGTAGTGGAGCCTGGAATCTGGAGTCAGGAATTTACCTAGATCTGAAAGCTGGTTTTGCCCCTTACAAGTCATAAAAGTTTTAGGGGAATTTGCTTAAGATCTCTGTGCCTCCATTTTTTTGGTATGTATAATGGAAGCAATCATAATCATTACCACAGATGGTTGGGAGCTATATTTATAACATGAACTAATTCTTTTTAAGCACAGAGATAATTTCCTGAGATAAAGTAAGTGAGCCACTAGTACAGTCATGTGCCATATAACGGCATTTTGGTCAACAACAGACTTCATATACAACAGTGTCCCATAAGGTTATAATGGGGATGGCATTTTTCTATCACCTAGTGATGGCGTAGCCCTGGTAAGGTCTCAGCACAACACATTGGTGTTTTGGCTAGTTTCAGTCTGTCCATAGTAACGCTCTTGGCTAGAAATTCCTAAGGGCAATCGCCTGACCCCCAGTGAGCTTTTCACAGACATTTCCTCTTTCTAAACCAATGGCACAGCTGGACCAACCCTTGTAGTTCTTCCTACAGTCACCTTCAGCAATAACCATTAGAAAACTTTGAAGGAAAAAGAGTTAATAAAGTGTAGGCCCTAAAGTGTACAGAGCATGCCAGGGGACACATAATAAAGTCTCAGGGAAGAGGAATGGAATGGGAAAAGGGGGAGAAGAAGAGAGAACAGGACTGGACGTGGGATCTTCTTTAATTGGGGTCCAGGGTTGTGGTCTAGGGTTTTCAGGCTTACTCTTTATTGGTGAATTTAAAATATAACAGTGGAAATTTAAAACATGGGAAGAGAAAAAAAGCAAGTAGCCAAGTGGTTAGTTATGAAATCAAACAAGATCTCTAAAAGAAAGGAGCCTCGCTGGGGGAGGTGGCCTGGTTCTTTATCTAGTCCTGGCTGGTGAAACAGCCATCCTTGAAGCAGACACCTCTGTGAAGTGGATGCCTCCACCATCAAGGGACTACATTAAACTAAAAGGTTTTTGCACATCAACAAAACGAAAAGACAACCCACTGAATGACAGATCATATTCACCAATGATACATCTGATAAGGGGTTAATATCCAAAACATTTAAAGAACTTATAAAACTCAACACCAGAAAAACCCAACAATCCAATTTAAAAATGGGCCAAGGACCTGAATAAAACACTTTTCCAAAGAGGACATACAGATAGCCAATAGATATATGAAAAGATGCTCAATCACCAGAGCACTAATCATCAGAGAAATGAAAATTAAAACCACAATGAGATATCATGTCACACTTGTCAGAATGGCTATCATCAATAAATCAACAAAGAACAAGTGTTGGTGAGGATGTGGAGAAAAGGGAACATTCATGCACCTTTGGTGGGAATAGAGACTGGTGCAACCACTGAGAAAAATAGGATGGAGTTTCCTCGAAAATTAAAAATAGAAC
The DNA here is from genome assembly GCF_014108415.1 of Molossus molossus. NCBI lineage: Eukaryota > Metazoa > Chordata > Mammalia > Chiroptera > Molossidae > Molossus > Molossus molossus. Next base: position 46,175,319 of record NW_023425403.1, on the reverse strand, counting down.
TGTCTTCTAACCCAGAGATTCCATTTTGGGGAATATATCAGAAAACAAAACAAAACACGAATTTGAAAGAATATATGCACCCCTATGTTTATTGCAGCGTTATTTACAATAGTCAAGATTTGTAAGCAGTCCAGGTGCCCATCAGTAGATGAATTGATAAAAAGTTGTGCTACATTTACTCAATGAAATTCTACTCAGCTATAAAAAATAAGGAAATCTTACCTTTGTGACAGTATGGGTGGACATGGAGAGTATTATGTGAGTGAAATAAGCCAGTCAGAGAAAGACAAATACCATGTAATTTCATTTACATGTGGAATCTAATGAACAAAATAAACAAAATAGAAATAGACACATAGATACAGAGAACAGACTGACAGCTGTCAGAGAGAAGGAAGATTGGGAGGCTTGGTGAAAAGGTGAAGGGATTAAGCAAAAACAAAAAACACCGAAAACACGTACACACAGACAACAGCGTAATTCCAGAGGGAAAGAGGGGTACGGGAGAGGTGGAAAAGGATAAGGGGAAGAATAAATGATGTTGGGAGAAGACTTGATTTGGGGTAGTGAACACACAATACAATATACAGGTGAAGTATTATAGAATTGTACACACGAAACCTATATAATTTTATGAACCAGTGTCACCCCAATAAATTCAATAAAAATGTAAAAAGGTTAAGTCAGGCAATTGCTTTGCAAGAAGAAAACGCCAACTGCCTGGGCTTACACTCTAATTACTGGCATGTCTGTGGTGATGCTGGTGTAAAAAAGCTACAGGCTGCCAGTCACATAAAAACGCAGCACATACAATTACAGTGGTGGCTACGCCATCTAGGTGTGTGAAACGGTACTCGACAATGTTTGCAAAATGACTGAATTGCCTAGGGCGCACTTCTCAGAGCGTCAAGCAGAGCATGGCTGTATAGAGATTTGGTTTGGTTGGTGGTTTTTGTTAGGCACTTCCTTGAGGAGAAGCTTGAGGATAGTAGGCAGTATCCCATCAAAGAATTGATCATGGAAAAAACAAAACCAGACCAAGCAGAAACAAAACCTTTTCAGGCAACACGTTCAGAGTCTATTTTACCAAAACGATGCAGGTTTTCCCGGCTTTATGTGTTGCCCAAAGCACAATGACAACTTGGTCTCAAGGACTAAATCTTGGGTTTCCTTTGATTTCTACCACCCAACATGGTTGGCATGTAGACTGTTAGTTAAATCCAACTAAGAACTTAAAATGCAGAGGTGGCCAGGGGATGGGGAAAGAATCAGATGTAAAGATTTGCCAAGGGACAATAAACAGACCACACTTGCTTGACTAAATGAAGGGAGAAGGAAAAAGCATGTGTCAAAGATGACTGCTGTAGAATTTTAGTTATTAGGAGACCAATTCAGAGAGAGAGAGAGCGCGCGATTTTTGTTGAGAATGTCCTCTGGTTTGGCAGTTTGAGATGCCTACAACAGTGGAGGGAATGTCCAATATTCTCCTGATAGTGTGAACTGTTAAGTCCAAAAGAAACGACAGCTGTATCTTCTAGCAAGTTGACTACACGGTCTCGTCCCCACAGCTGTGATTCTTATCGTGTCCCAGAGTTTGGAGCTAACCCAATGCCCGATGCCAGGATCTACTTTGGAAGTGCCTCCTTGCACAGTTCCCAGAGCTGTTCCGCCAGTGCCAAAGGCTGGGGTCACTACTGTCACTGAGCTGTGGGTGCCAAACTAAGAGAACGAAAAGGTAAGGGTACAGACTCACTTAGCTGTTTTTCTGGCCACACTGACTTAGGAATAAAGTTAGGTGGTGGAAACCTAAGTAAGAATCTCTGGCCTAGCCCCATTTGCAAGATCAGTGGAATTCTGCCTTCTCCAAGCTTCAGTGAGTATTCCTGGGCAGCATCGCACGTGCTCAGGAGTGGCTGTGGCTCCCCACTGTGGTCAAGGTGTCAGCTGCTGTCTCTCAGAGATGTTGTGTCAGGGTCTCGCCTCTTGCCAGACACATGTTTGTTGTTTGTCTATGACAGCAGTTCCAGGAAAAACCCACCCAGGGTTTGAGAGAGCCACCTTCTGTCAGGATCACTCAGGAGGTGGATGCCTGATGCTTTCGGGCAGTGCAGTCCTTGACTTTCCAAGTCACTGTTGCCTTCCAGGAACCAGACAGAGGTGCTAATGGCTGGGCTGCATGGCTCAGCCATGGCTCACCCTCCACATCTCCCTTTGGATCTGACAAAGCTTGTGCACCTGGATTCTCTCTCCTGGAACAGCAAACTTCCCCATGCACAGGAATCGCAGGGGTGGCCTACGTCCCTCGATGCTTTAGCTCTGGGGCCAGTGATCAGTGTCCCCCACTATCTACCCTCTAGGTCTCTCCCACCACCTCTACCACCTCCTCCTGGACATTCCAGGACTTGACTCAATTCTCAGGTGGGATGCCATGTGGTCACTCTCTTTGGGACCAATATTTACATAAACCCTTCCACTACTGCCTAGGCAAAATGTAGGTCTCCTTTTCCCCTCTACATCCTCCCTCAAATTGCTGTTTGGTAAAGTCTTGGCACTTCTGGGGCTATCCTTAAGGTGTGATAGAAAGGCAAACACCCAACATGATCTAGGGGGCAGATCTTTGAATCTCCCTAAGAGAAGAGTGTGTAGGGTCTTTTCCAAACAACTGGAGAAACCAGGTTTCTGTGGCCCTTGTGAGCAGATCCTTAGTCCCCAGTCCAAGGTTAATCCTAACCTTGAGGACCTCCCCTTGGCCCCTTCAGTCACACAGGACCACCTGGGTCTATTTTCAGGTATTAAAGAATTCATAGTTCACAGAATCTGCACATTTGTCTTGCCTACATCTTAGCAATGTTGTTTACTTCACACCCTCATATATATATTTGATGTTGGGCCATGATTTGCCTTTGAATAATATTGGCTTTCTGCTGATACTTCATAGAAGAGGTGATTTAAATCTATAAATGCACTATAAATCAATAAGTCATGATCATTTACAAAAAAAAGTCTTCTTACTTCAAAATGTTTTTGCTAAATCATTCTTATCGTTGAATTTTAAAAGGGAAACACAATGCAGATCTTGCTGGAGTAGCTTCTTTTCTCTAGTTTGTTAGTTTGGTTCCAAATTCCAAGTGGGGTGAGTTCCAGGGCAAATGTAGAGTCAGCTTAGACAAAGAAACTATTCAGATGTGAATGTGTAGCCACAGGTCACAGTGCCTTTCAATTCGTGCCCCTCCTCAGTAAATTCTTTTTTTAAAAAATTAATTAATTAATTTTTGTTACAGATGTTTCTCCTTCTTCCCCCACTGATGCCCCCCTCCCCCTCCCTTCCCACCCTGTCCCCACTCTTGTTGTCCATGACTTTTGTTCGTGCATACATGCATATAAGTTCTGTGGTTTTTCTCTCCCCCACAACCTCCTCTTCTGGGGATTGTCAGTCTGTACCCAACTTCCACATCTCTGGGACTACCCCATTCCTCAGACTGTTATGTTCATTATATTCCACAAATAAGTGAGATCATATAATACTTGTCTTTCTCTGTTTGGCTTGTTTGGCTTAGGATGATACTTTCCACGTGCCTCCATGTCGTCTCAAAGGATAAGAGACCTTTCTTTCTTACACTGCATAGTACTCCATTGTGTATATGTACCACAGCCTTTTTATCGGTTTGTCTACTGATGGACATTTGGGCTGTTTCCAGATCTTAGCTATTGTAAATAGTGCTGCTACGAACATGGGGGTACATATATTCTTTCTGATTGGTGTTTCAGGCTTCTTAGGGTATATTCCTAGGAGTGGGATCACTGGGTCAAATGGAAGATTATACTACAAAGCCACTGTAGTCAAAACAGCCTGGTACTGGCACAAGAACAGGCATGTAGACCAGTGGAACAGAATAGAGAACCCAGAAATGAACACAAGGCAATATGCTCAATTAATATTTGACGAAGGTGGCAAGAGCATACAGTAGAGTCAAGACAGCATCTTTAATAAATGGTCTTGGGAAAATTGGACAGCTACATGCAAAAAAATGAAACTAGACCACCAACTTACACCATACACAAGAATAAACTCAAAATGGATAAAAGACTTAAATGTGACTCATGAATCCATAAAAATCCTAGAAGAAACTGTAGGCAACAAAATTTCAGACATCATACGCAGCAGAATTTTCACTGATACATCACCTAAGGCAACAGAAACAAAGAAGAAAATGAACATGGGACTACATTAAACTCAAAAGCTTCTGCACAGCAAAAGATACAATCATCAAAATGGAAAGGCAACCCACTGTAAGGGAGAGCATAATTGCCAATGATATATCAGATAAGGGGTTAATTTCCAAAATATATAGAGTGCTCATACAACTCAACAAAAAGAAGACAAGGAACTCAATTAAAAAATGGGCAGAGGAACTAAATAGACACCTCTCCAAATAGGACATACAAATGGCCAAGAGACATATGGGGAAATGCTCAACATCACTAATCATCAGAGAGATGCAAATTAAAACAATAATGAGGTATCACCTCACACCTGCCAGAATGGCCGCCATCAACAAATCATCAAACAACAAGTGTTGGCGAGGGTGTGGAGAAAAGGGGACTCTAGTGCACTGCTGGTGGGAATGCAGACTGGTGCAGCCACAATGGAAAACAATATGGTGTTACCTCAAAAAGTTAAAAATTGAACTTCCGTTTGACCCAGTGATCTCAGTAAACTTTTGATGCCTACAATTTAAAGTAAATCCCTCTTGGTTTTCTCAGGTCAATTTGAAATGCAAATGAATGAATGTGTCCTACTATACTGACCGCTACTGTGAGATCTATAACAACTCGAACAGGAGCTGGCTTTAGGATTTCCTATAACTCTGTAAAAAAATGTCCAAATGATCTGACCAGAAAGTGAAGTAGGGGCACTGGTCTCAGGTGGGCTTCCTGGGACCTGGGGTAAGCGTCTAGGTGGACAGGTATTGATTTCAGCAGCAGCAGCTGGAGCCACAGATGTGCCAAAAGGCAACATCTGAAGGAAAATGGAAATAAAAGAAGGGGCAGACAGCACAACCCAAGGCATCAATCAAGGGGGCCAGAAGAAAAGAAAAAAAGTGTAGATCCAGGGTGAGGTCAGAAGGGGTCAGAATCAAGCCCAAATAAGAGAGCTCAAAATGGAGGCAGGGGTCAGCGCCAGCGGAGATCCCCTGAGCCACTAGAATGCAGCCTGTTACTGTCTAGGCCTTGCCTCTCACTGTTCCCAGGGTACTGAGAACTGACCTGGGCAGTTTGGTTGTGGACAGCTATTAGATTCTTTTTGGTAGATTCTGTAGCTGCCAAGAGTTAAGCAGTAGAGAAAGGGTCACTACTCCCCCACAACCTTGCTATTGAATTTTAATGACAGCAGGTTTCTGATGGAATTCGGCCACAAACAGAGTTACTTATTAAGCAAACATTCTGAATGAGCAAGCATAAAAACAATCCAGGGCCGAGGACTGAATCTCAACCAAGGTACGTGCCCTCAACCTGAATGGAACCTGTGACTTGGGTCCATGGGCCGACGCTCTAACCGCTGAGCCAAACCGACCAGGGCAGGGCTTTTCTACTTGACTCATAACTCATGCTGATGGCATGGGAGCCCCTCTATAAGCTGTTTGCTTCCCTGACTTCTACAGGGAGGGGAGGCATGAGCCATAGTTGAAGGAGGTTCTATTATATCCCCCTCCCCTTGCCCTTGTCATGGAGTTTTGGGGGTGGTGACACACAATGACAGGAATCTCCCACTCTCTGCCTCTCATTTCCGCACCTTTGCTCTCCTCCAGCTTGGGTATTAATCCCTCTCACGTGGAGGAAATCTTGGTTGACTAAATATTCTTTCTAATTACACTCTTTCTGCCAGCTCTAGTGCCCTTCAAACTAAAATCTTAAGGATTCCATTCTTTCACTCTTTGTGCACTTTGTGTGGCCTCCAGCTTCCCCCGTGCCCCGTGGTGTAGGAGGAAGGGCGACACAGGCCATGACAGGGATGCAGAACACACTGTGCTCTCACACATGGTCATCTTACTTTCAGTAATACTAAAGTTCCCAGCATCAGACCATTCCCACGGATGCTCAGGAAGACGAGAGATTATATGGGAGAGCATGTGACACATAGGATCAGACAACAGGCCCCAAGAACTTCAGAAGCTGTTCAAGGAGGCGGAAGATCCCATCAGAAACAGTTGAAGGGGAAGAGAAACCCTCTGGTACAGCAACGCACACATCACTGGGAATGAAGAAGCTGCCAAACAGGGTTTAGCCCACAAAGGGTCTTTAATGTCCGGCTTGGCCCCGTGTGAGCTTGTGAGAACAATAGGGACATCGGCTGCTGTGTCCTACCAAGCTGGAAGCTGAGGAATGCAACAAAACCAGAAGGTGCCTGCTCAGTGTATGTTTTCCTATCCCACCTAGCGGCAGCAGCAGCAGCAAAGCTCAGAAATTGCCATGGAGACCTGAATCAGCTCGATGCGTGCTGGCCCCAGCCTGATTTCGGGAGATCAAGTAAAAAAAGGTCCTAGATTCCTGTGCTAATAAGTACCATTCGTCTAAGCTTGAGACTGGTAACTACAGAGACAAAAATATTTATTGAACATAGTCTAAACCAGCGGTTCTCAACCTGTGGGTCACGACCCCTTTGGGGGTCGAATGACCCTTTCACAGGGGTAGCTAAGACCACCGGAAAACACATATTTCCAATGGCAATTCATAACAGTAGCAAAATTACAGTTATGAAGTAGCAACGAAAATAATTTTATGGTTAGGGGTCATCACAATATGAGGAACTGTATTAAAGGGTCGCGGCATCAGGAAGGTTGAGAACCACCATGAGACAACCTAGCGGCAAGAGGAAAACATTGATAGCCGTTATTTTTAATTTTGGGAGAGTTCTTTAAATAATTCCAACAAAATGATGACTAAAGCTAAGACCAAATGCTCTCTTCTCCCCTGGGAGGCCTGTGATCCCGCAGCAGTTGCTTCAACTGGGAGAGGGTGAGAGGTGACGATTGTCATGCCCCAACCAGACCTGCTGAATCACAGTCAACAAGTTGACAAGATTCCCAGGTGATCTGTGTGAACATGAAAGCTTGCAAGGCACAGATCCATGCCACCTTAGAATAATTATAAACAGTAAAGGTACATATTTGTTTGCTACAGCAGATTGAAATCTTTGGAACAATGTAATATGTTAAGCTAATATTTATTTCCTGTATGATACAGGTTGCTTGTAATGATGATAAAATTGTTCTAAAAATCTTGCATATAATGTAGAATTTACTTTTTGTTTGAAAATCATTCATATGGTTGGAAAATTAGCAAAGGCAAGCCGCTTCTCATTTCCAGATATTCAATTTGAAAGAAAATTAAAATGCTGGGTTTTTTTTCTTTACTTGAGAGTAAAACCAAAACTTATAAAGGTCTTGAAAAGTCATTCCAACAGTGACTCAAGGATAAGAGGGTGTGATGAAGTTTGTGAGCTAGACATTGAGCTCAGGTGGCAGAGAAAAGGATTCTGCATAGAGAGGCATTAGGCTTACTCTGTACGAGAGCGAGCAGGGCACGTTCAAACAAAACAAATGCCTCATGGTCCCTGGCTGCACACCTCTCACTTTCTGTGTCATTGCCCACAGGAAGATATAGCTGTCACCACAAATTCAAAAAGCAAGACTGAGTACAGGTGATTCCCAACTTTTGATGGTTCAACTTACAATTTTTCGAGTTTACAAATATGTGAAAGTGATGTGCATTCAGTAGACACCATACTTCGGATTCTGAGTTTTGATCTTTTCCTGGGCTGGTGACACGTAGTACCAGGCTCTCTAGTGATGCTGGGAGAGGCAGCAAGCACAGTGCCCAGTCAGCCACAAGACCAGGAAGATAAGCATTTGATACTCTACACTGTGCTTTGTTGCCAATGTTTCTTGGATATTGTGTTTTGTGTTCGCATCCCATCGTGCCTACAAAGTGCCCATCTGTGTCTCCTGCTTCTGATGAGAAGAAGAGGAAGGCAAGTGGTCTTGAGATGAAATTCAAGATAACTGCCCAGCTGTAGGCTGATGTAAGTGTTCTGAGCATGTTTAAGGTTAGCTAGGCTAAGCAATGATTCTGGTAGGTTAGATGTGTTAAATACATTTGCATCTTAAGATATTTTCAACGTACTGGGATGTAACCGCATCGGAACTTGAAGAGCATCTGTACTTCACTCAAAGTTGCAAATGAATGGTTACCAGGTGCCCGTGCCTGATAGCAACTCAAAACAATTTATTCAAGGGGTGGTCTTGTGATTTTATAGTTTTAGGAACCACGTGTTTCCATGTGGGCCCTCTGGAGCAGGAGAACTGAGACAAGGAGATCACCAGGATTGGCCAAGACAGAAAAGGTGTTATTGAAGCAATAGGCCTGCTTTACTCACTGCACAGGAATTCCTAAACATATACTATTTGTATGGCTACTTACAGATAGAGATGGCAGAACTAATCAAATAAATGAGTTACTTGTAGCCACATAATTTCAAAAGCAAAAGCTTTTCAACAAATGGTTCCAACAAAAGAACATATTTGATGTAGGATGTAAGTGCATTTTGACATATGATCTAATGTGGGTGGGGCCCATTGGAAGTATTCTGGTTTTGTGGGCATGCAACCTGGGCATTGGCACAGGTCTCATGTGTAGAAGGGTCCTGAGACTGGTTTAATGCTCTGCTATCATTATCTTGGAAGTCTTAATTATTTTTGAACAATGAGCCCCACATTTTTTTATTTTGTACTGGGCCCTACAAATTATGTGGCTGGTCCGGTCTAGAACTTAAGATTTTAAATCAGACCTAGGTGGAGCTACATTTCATTCTAAAATAGTGGTTTTCAACCTTCCTAATGCTGCAACCCTTTAATACATTTCTTTATGTTGTGGTGACCCCCAACCACAAAATTATTTTTGTTGCTACTTTATAACTGTAATTTTGCTACTGTTACAAATCGTAATGTAAATATCTGATATGCAGGATGTATTTTTATTGTTACAAATTGAACAGAATTAAAGCATAGTGATTAATCATAAAAACAATATGAAATTATATGACCCGTCCCGCAGGTCGAGCAACGAGGACTCTAGAGGGGGAGTGAGGATGAGGAGGGACAAGAGACACGAGAAATGGAGACAAGACAGGGCTCTGATCAAGTCTCCTTTATTCAGGGGTAATTCACACACTATATAGGGCAAGAAGCACCTTTTGCCAAGCACCAAGCTTGCCCGAAGCAATTCCAGGAAATAGTACAAAAGGAACAAAAGGTCAGTAAAGACTGGCTTGATGAGTAAATGGTTACTTAAAGAAATGCAAAATGCAGAGATAAAGAAATGCAGAATGCAGAGATATCCTGCCTTGGGGCAGGCGATGGCAGGGCAGATTTTAACAAAATTGACGCCATGCAAAAAGTCTCCCACAGGTCCCCCTTTTCTTTAATTTTTTAAGGCCAAAATAATACCTTGAGGGGACTGTGCCTGTCTTAGGTCAGGAAACTTGCACATGGTGCCAACCTGTCCAAACCCGTCATTGGAATAGCAAGGCAGCATAAGGCCTTGTTCCTGTTTTAGGTGGTGTTTGGCGATGCGTGTGAGTTCCAGTTGCCCGTCTCTGGCTATCCAGTCCAGCGCACCAAGGTGACGAGGTTTTTGAGACTCACTATTTGCCATCTCGTGCATAGTCATAGTTTACTGACTCACAGCTAGAGTGAACTTCTCTGTCGGCCATTTCAAGTCTATGATAATGGACCTGTATAGATTGCAACTCAATGGCATCTGTCTGCTGCTTGATAAAAGCCATCACCTCATTGAGTGACACAATCAGTAAAAGGCCAAGTAAGGGGCCCAACAGAGGGAGAAGATAAGGCAGCACCCCATTTAGCCTGCTCCAAAGGGGGTTATTGAAGAAAAGCTCTTTTAAGCAGCACCATTCCTATAAGGCAGTCGCATGGGGGGCCAAATAAGGCCCTCAGGAGCTCATCAGGGTGTGGAGGAGGCCCAAAACCTCCTTCCATGAGCAGGCACCTAGCAGTAAGATTTAGCCTTCCGGTCCATTCCTGAAATAAAGAAAAAAACAGGAAAAGCCTCTCAGGGCGAATTTTCGTCCCTGGAGTTATCTATATGGTTATCTGTTATTCCTTTAACATGATCAATCTGTTTAACCAGATGCTCTGGTAGCCATCTAGCAGATTTCATTTTCTTAGAGTAAATGCATACAGAACCTCGGCGCCAGATGAGGACTGGGTCTGGGCCATGCCAACAGTTGGTTAGCGGATCTTTCCATAGTACTGAGGCAAATTGTTTTTGAGTTTCTGTATGCCAAAAGCGATTAGCAGCAGACCGCCCATCAGTGTCCAAATTTAAAAAATTGAGGATAAATCAGGCATGAGAGAGAATATTTCTGGGTGACCCCCTCGTGGGGTACCATTCCCCCTTTTTTATTTTATTAATGGTGATTTTTAAAGACAGATGTGCTCTCGCTACAATTCCTTGGCCCTGAGGGTTGTAAGGTATACCTGTTATGTGTTGAATATTGAGGCGTTTGCAAAATTAGGAGAAGGCTGAACTTGTATAGCCTGGGCCGTTATCGGTTTTCAATTGCTGTGGGTATCCCAGAACTGTAAATGTGGTTAGCATGTGACTGATCACATGTGTTGTGGCTTCACCAGTTTGGAGGGAAGCATAAATGAATCCACTAAAGGTATCTATGATAACATGTACATATTTAAGATTTCCAAATTCAGAGATGTGAGTAACATCCATCTGCCATAATGCATTAGGAATTAGTCCCCTTGGGTTTACTCCAAGGTGGGGGACCGGCAAATGAGTGGCACATGAGGGGCAGTTCTTAACAATTTGCCTAGCTTGTTCCCTAGTAATCTGATGCATGAAGTGAAGCGTTTTAGCATTGAGATGATGTCATAAATGACACTGTTCAGTCTAGATAAGTGTAAGCAGCTCTACCTGTAAGGCATTTCTCAAAAAAATGATTGTCTAGAATCCCCGCATAAGAAGCTAGGGAAATGGGCCAAAATTCAGTATTTTGCATGAGCCAGCTAATTTGGTCCATGGTAAAGGGTTGTATAATAATATCTGGCTCCTTACCAAATAACATTTCCCTTGTTTCCTACCTATCATAATGAGATTGGAAACTGCCTGATAATATGGCTCAATGACCTTTTTAGGTGTGGCAGGCAAGTGAATCCACATTAAGGGCGCTGTCTGTCAGAAAACAGCGGTAGGGGAGAGAGCAGTCTTACAAATAATAAACTTTAAAGGCTTAGTGTAATCGATAAAGATGGTTGCTTGAGAATGGATAGCCTGTTCAACTTTGCGTATAGCCTGTTTTCCTTCCAAGGTAAGTTCACGGGGAGATGTAGGGTTGACATCTCCCTGCAATATATCATACAGGGGTTTAAGTTCTCCTTTACTGATTTTTAAATAGGGCATAAGCCAATTAATGTCCCCTAGCAATTTTTGGAAATCATTTAGGGTTTTAAGCTTGTCTAATTTTAGTTCTAATTTTTGAGAGGTAATTAGGGACCCTCGCATTTAAAAACCAAGATATGTATAGGGGTCTGCGAGTTGGACCTTGTCAGGGGCTATTTCTAGGCCTTTGTCTCTTAAGGCAACGCGCATCATCTCATAGCATTTCAAAACCTCGCTCCCCTCTTTCCCGGCTATGAGGATATCATCCATGTAATGTATAATGTACATATTTGGCCAATTGTCTCTAACTAATTGTAAAGCTGAGGCTACAAAGGATTGGCATAGGGTAGGGCTATTAGCCATTCCCTGTGGCAGAACACGCCATTGGAATCTTTTCATAGGCGCTTTGAAATTTATAGCTGGTAAGCTGAATGCAAATCGCCTCTGATCATCTGGATGCAGAGGAATCGTGAAAAAACAATCCTTTAGATCAACAATGACTTTGAAATAGCCCAAAGGTATGACAACAGGTGAGGGAAGTCTTGGCTGTAAGGCTCCCATTAGTACCATAGTCTTATTTACAGCTCTTAAGTCTTGCAATAGCCACCATTTGCCAGATTTCTTTTTAACGACAAAAATAGGAGTATTCCAAGGGGAGTTACTAGGGACAATGTGGCCGGCATCAAGCTGCTCCTGTACCAGCTGTTGTGCAGCCATCAGTTTTTCTGCTGTTAGAGGCCATTGATCAACCCACACCGGCTCCTCAGATAGCCACGTGATCTTTTCTGCATGGGTCACAGGAGTGTCAATGGCCCCTATGGAAAATGGCCTAATCCTGCCCTATCAGTCTTTGGGGAGGGCTCTATGGGTTCTGTTATACCCGTATTATTTTTTCCCAGCCCTTGGCCTGGTAGATATCCGGTTTTCAACATTTGGGTAGTAATAACAGCATTTGGGCTTCCCATTATTAATCCTAATTGGGATAAGAGGTCTCTACCCCAAAGATTTATAGGCAATCCAGCTATAACATATGGTTGTATGGTGCCCTGGTTACCTTCCTGATCTTTCCAAGTTAATAGCTTTGAACTTCTCTCTGGGTTTTGACTTTGCCCTATTCCTTTTAGGTGGGTCAGAGTTGCGTCTAGGGGCCAGGCTGTAGGCCAGTCTTCCTTTTTAATTATTGTGACATCAGCCCCTGTATCTATAAGCCCTGAAAATTTCTTACCATCTAACCAGAGAGACATAATGGGTTTTTGTGCTGATACGACCTCTGCCCAGTAAACATCTGATGACTCAAAGCTTTGATCACCTCTTTGTCCTGATACTGCCCTACTTGTTGTGGGCATCAAAGGCAGGAGCAGCAATTGAGTGAATCTTTGTATTCTGATTTCCATTGGAGATAGTCTCCTCCAGCAAGTGTCGCTCGGGCTAGTGTCTGCCAATCCCCAGGCGTAAGCCAATTCTCGGCTACTGATTCTAAAATTGCCATAGTATACAGGGCTGTGGCTCTGTATTGTGCTACAGCGGTCTTTAACTCCTTTATTAATTTAAAATCAAACCCACTATGGTGACGCCAAGCCTGTCCTTGTGCGTCCATTGTTTCTGTTACTGGAAAAGCCTCTATATCATCCAGCTCTGGTGCAAGTTGCAAGTGGGGAGGGATCTTTGGGACAGCTCCCCTCATGGGTGGCTTTTGATTACCGAGGACTTCTGATCTTACTTCACTCTCCTTTTTAGATTTTCCTACTTTTAGTCCTTCTAATTGGGCTATGAGATCTTGGTGCTCTTTTTCCAGTTTTATTTGTTCTTTGAGGTGTTCAATTTTATCTTAAGTTCTTTTCTAGGGTCAAGGACTGGACATGCCAGCGGGGGAGCACTGGGATTATTATTATAAGGCGGAGGGCGTTGAGAAACAAGCGGCCAATCAGAGTTATGATATCTGGCAGCTTCATCCGCCAATTCATCCCAATTAACCTCCCCTCCGTCAGGAACAGTCTCCAAATATTCTGATAGGTCAGGATAAATCTTTGTCTTGCATTTGATTATTTCCACTGAGGTAACACTAGCTTTTGTTCTTTTGAATTCTCCACCCTCTCCCTCTGTTAGTTTTTCTCGTCTCCCCATCTGAGAGCTTTTAGGCATAATTTTATTCCATGTGGGCTCGGTTTCTTCTTCCTCATTATCACTATTGAATGACATGAAGTCCTCACATTCTTTACTTTCATTTTCATTCCCCTTTTTTTTCTTTCTGTAATATACCCTCGCCATATTCTACTACATTGACAACGAGAGGTTCAGAATGTCTCTGAGATAGGATTTCATCTATTAAATTCCAATAAGAAAAAGCAGTTACCAGGACCTTCTTGGGTCCATAAGTCTTATAGTAATCTCTAAGAGCATCACCAACTATTTTCCATCGTTTTTGAACTATAATTCCCTCTGTAGGAAACCAAGGACAAACTTCCTTAGCATATTCAAAATACTGACATAAATGCTTAATTTTCACCTTTACTCCTCGTGCCTTGATAGCCTTTCCTAGTCCTTCAATGAACATCTTCTCTTGGCTCAATGCTTGACCCATAATCGCCGTTCACTTACTCGAGGGGTGCAGACGCAGCAGGTTCCCACGTCGTTCCCTCTTTTCTTTTTCTTTCTTTTCCTTTGCTTTCCTTTCTGCCGGCCACTCGAACAGTGTCCTTCACTGGATCCCCCGTGCTGGAGCCCCACGTTGGGCGTCACTTGACCCGTCCCACAGGTCAAGCAACGAGGACTCTAGAGGGGGAGTGAGGATGAGGAGGGACAAGAGACACCAGAAATGGAGACAAGACAGGGCTCTGATCAAGTCTCCTTTATTCAGGGGTAATTCACACAATATATAGGGCAAGAGGCACCTTTTGCCAAGCACCAAGCTTGCCCTAAGCAATTCCAGGAAATAGTACAAAAGGAACAAAAGGTCGGTAAAGACTGGCTTGATGGGTAAATGGTTACTTAAAGAAATGCAAAATGCAGAGATAAAGAAATGCAGAATGCAGAGATATCCTGCCTTGGGGCAGGCGATGGCAGGGCAGATTTTAACAAAATTGACGCCATGCAAAAAGTCTCCCACAATTATATATTGTGAAATATTTATTTTTAATTACAAATAAATGAAATTTTGTCTTGAAGCATGGTGTAGCATGGGTACCAGTCTTATAACAACAGTAAACTACATTGCTACATTTTGTGACAGTATGCTAAAAAGCCAGTGTCAGTGTGAAGGTTGAGATTGCTTCTTTCTCACCAGATCAGAAATTCTTGGGGCAGTTTTTGCAAGAGCACAACAAGTCTACTTTTGTATTTAGACTTGATAACCAACAAGCTGGAAAACCTGTTTCACAAAGATATGTTGTTGGAAATGGAAGAAGAAGGCGCAACACAGTCTCAGACAGAACAGGGTATGACTTCAAACACTTGATTCAGAATTTTGTAACTGGCATTGTAGAGAAATCAGTTCTCGCTGCATCACTGTTAATAACTTCCATGAACTCCTCTTGTGCTGTCTCAGGAAAAACTTCAACTTTGACTGTGAATGGGCTTCTGGCAAGTGCAAATGGGGTGTAAGGTAGATTTGGAAAGTATGATAAAATTCTGTCTGCAAGCATGTGCAAGTGTTCTTTCACAGAAATTATCATCTTAATCCTTTTGTCTGGTTCAATGTCATGATCCTCAAAGAAAGCAGATAAGATAGGCAACATGTAAATTTTATTTTGATACAATTTTTTTTGCCAAAGCTGAAGTTTCATTTGGAATGATCGGATCTTTTCAGACAAATTGAGACATTTAGTTGCATTTGGTCCTTGTAGTGATAAATTTAACTCATTCAAGATGGCTAAGATGTCGACCAAGTAAGCTATTTTATGCAGTTCACTTTTATCGTTGAAAAGTGCTTTGAACTGCTCTCTTGCTTTCTGATTAAAAAATGTTTTGAGTTCATCACGAAGATCAAAAACATGTTTTAAAACTTTTCCTGTCGACAACCATCTCACTTCAGTGTGAAATAGCAGAGTATTGTTTGGCACATACAACTTGTTGCACAGTTGCGAAAACAGTCGACTGTTTAAAGTGCTCGCCTTTACAAAATTGACAGAACTTATGATGCTTTTCATTACTTCTTGTAACTCTTGTGCAGCATCTTTATTGCTAATATTTGCTGATGAATCATACAGTGAGTTCTGACGACTTTTGGTGACTCATTCAGTACCAAATGTTGAAATCCAGATCGACATCCTAGCATAGCTGGAGCACCATCTGTGCAAACACCACAAACCTTTTCCCAAGAGATCTAATGCTTTTTCAGAAATGAACCAACTGTGTCAAATACCTCACGTGCAGTAGTTGTCATTTCAGGAGGTTTACCAAAAAAACAAAACAAAAAAACACCTCATCTTCAAAGTCGCCATCATTAATATACCTCACATAAACCAGTAACTGTGTACAGTTTGCAATGTCTGTAGATTCATCAAACTGGATGCTAAATATTGGGAGTGAAGCAGATTTAATTTCCTGGATTACCTGATCAAGAATATCAGCAGACATGTCATCTATTCTTCTGTGGACAGTGTGGTTAGATAAGGAAATTGCACTCAATTTCGTAACAAATTCGTCTCCAGTAATAACTTGAACAATGTCTTTGGCTGCTGGCAACAGTAAATCCTCAGTAATGGTGTGAGGTTTCATAGCTCTGGCTATGTCTTGTTTGTGGTACTTGCCACCACTATCAAATCTGGCTTTCTTTCTCAAGTCCATCAGCTTTGCTTCTAAAATAGTCGGTATCCTTGCTGGCAAAGCTCGGATGCTTGCTATCAAAATGGCATTTTAGTTTGCTTGGCTTCATAGATTTGGCTGATAAAACTTCACAAAAAATAACCCATTGCAGTTTCTCAATTCCTGCTGTAATTATTGAGGTAAAACCATACTGTAAAAAATCCTCACTATATTTTCTTTTCTTAACGTTCTTCTCTACATGATCCATTGTCATGGGATGGTTTGCTAATGAAAATAATATATAACAATAGCTTTAATAATACAAAAGATGATACATGGCATAGTTTAGTCAATACAGTTCATTAAACTTTCTTATGATTTACCATTCTCTGTGGGTTTTTTTACATACTTGTTACTATCACAAAGGGGCAGTATTCACATCAACCACAGCTAAATATAAAAAGACCAATCAGCATCCAGATTAAGTTCTCATAGTACAGATATTTTTTTTTGCAGTAGTTGATGATTTTACAGTACATGATTTTACATTTACCCAGTAATTATAATTCATGAAGTGTTTTGCCTCTAATACTGCTGCTTTCAACACAGTAGCTGCTTTTAACAGAGTAGCTACTTTCTACATAGTAGCTGCACTCTTCACATGTGTGACTGGTCCGCATAAGTGCATTATTGCACCAAACCTGTCACATACACCTGTATTTATACGGGGTGTATGCGATGGAGTGGGCATGATGATGTCATCACACCGGGTACTTGTATGTGGGCGTATCTGCATGTGGACGGACCCACTTGGAGATGGATAGAGGAGCCGTGTCTCGGTTCCTAAGACCATTGGAAATATGTGTTTTTCCGATGGTCTTAGGCGACCCCTGTGAAATGGTCGTTCGACCCCCAAAGAGGTTGTGACCCGCAGGTTGAGAACCGCTGTTCTAAAACAATAAAAGTGTTGCTTCTTTTGCTTTGGCTTGTTTTTAGGTCCTATGTTTAATTCATTTGAAAAGTGCATGAGATTTCTGTATTTCACACAGGGTAGCCTAGATTTTACACACTGGGGTAGCATTCTACCACATGAGAAGACAAAATTCTGTGAAAAGCTGACATAAGTGGAACCATTTAAAAACAAACCAGAGTAAACATTCTAGAACTAGGTTGCGTGTCTTGTTCCTTAAGACTTTGGATTGCAAAGCTAATAGAGAAGCAGACATCCTGCCCTGGCTGGTTTTACTCAGTGGTTAGAGCGTCGGCCCTTGGACCAAAGGGTCTCGGGTTCGATTCCAGTCAAGGGCACATACCTGGATTGCAAGTTTGATCTCTGGCCACGGTGGGGGTCTCGTGCAGGAGGCAATCAATCGATGTGTCTCTCTCACATCGCTGATTCCCTCTCTGTCTCTTTCCCCTCCCCTTCTTCCCACTCTATCTTAAAAAAAATCAATGGAGAAATATCCTCGGGTGAGGATTAACGAACAAACAAAAAACAACAGAAAATGCAGACATCTTGACCACAAGGACTGATGAGTATGGACTCTCTTTTGGAATGTAAAATCAGTAAGCAGCCATGTGCCGCTAAAAAAACAAAAACCTCAGCTTGTTAGCACCAATAGAAATTTCCTTCTTCTATTCATGTAATTATGTTTCTTCCTTTTCTTATAAAAACGTTTAGCCTTCAGCCTTTAATCAGGACACTATTTGGGTTTCTGCCTGAATCTGTAGTCCCCAAATTGCAATTTTTTTTTGTTTCCAGATAAACACTTGTTGCTTCTCATTTGGCTTTTTAGTTTTAGGTTAACAACTCCCATTAACCAAAGATAGATCAGCGTCAGAAGGCACTACAAACAGTGCCAAGTATCTAAGAAAAACAAACAGTACTTCAAAATCAAATTCAGACTAAACAATTTGAAAGGTACTGGATGCCAAATTGCATCGAGGATAGGAACCAAGCATGAACAAACATTACCTCCACAAATTACATTTTAAGTGGCTCCGGGACATTTTCATTAGTTCAGATAAAGTTTGAAAATGGTTGTATCCATAATCCATCCAAGTTCTTTCTAGACAAAGGACTGCATTTTCTGATTGGGGAAACCAGGGGAGGAAAAACCTTGGGACCACATCCTGCTGATATCCTAGGAGACTCAATGGCAGGATAAGGTCCTGCGTGTTTGGGGTGGGCACACACCAACACTAGACCCTCCCCTTTCCTCCCAAACCCTGAGAAGTCAAGGGCCGGGCGAGAACATGGCCAACCACGGACAGGAAAGGAAAGCTCGGTCTAGGGATTGGTGGGTGTATACACCCTGCAGGTCCCAGTGCTCTCTGGACAGGAGGAAGGAAGGGCAGCCACTGGAAATGGTGTTGCTCTACGTCGTCCTTAGTTTTATTCTTTAAATAAAATTTATTTTAATTTGCTGACCACATTTTTCCTCTAAAGATAATTTCTGCTCATCATGAAGAATTTAGAAACTATAGAAAAAAAAAAATAGAAGAAATCACTCCTAATTTCATTTCTCTAAGAAAAACCATTGCATTGTTAATACTTGGATATATTTCCTTCTGGTCTACTTTTCACAATATTGTTAATTTTTACATGGATTGTACACATATAATTTTGTTTCCTTTTTCTTCTTAAATGTCACAGCACAAACAATCAGGATTTAAGAAAGTGATAAATAAGATTGTTGTCATAAGTCCAAATGCATCAATTAACATAAATTAAAATTGATTAATTTTACCAAATAAGAGAAAGAAATTGTCATGTTGGATGAATAACAAAAGCAAGACGTGTATCATTTATTTTTTTATATTATATATTTTTATCCTCACCTGAGGACATTTTTGCATTTATCTTCCGATAGAGTAGGAAGGAGAGAGGAAGGAAGAGAGGGAGAAACATCCATGTGAGAGAGACACATTAACTGGCTGCCACCCACACAACCCCATGGGTCCAGGACAAACTGCAACCGATGTACGTGCCCTTAGTGGGAACCGAACTCGGGACTCTCTGGTCCCCGGGCTGATGTTCTAACAGTTGAGACAAACCAGCCAGGGCTGACCTATATCGTTTATAAGAGACAAAACTAAACCATTAAGACCCGTAAAATTGAAAAAAAAAAAACCAAAAAAACAAAATCTAACAACAAAAGACCAGTAATTACATACCAGGTAATACTACCTAAAAGAAAGCAGCAGCTGTAGTCCTATCGTACAAAATATATTTTAGCCCTAAAATAAGATCTGAATAAAACTGAAATATTACATGTCAAATTTTGTGGGATGTAGATAAACTGTACTTATAGGAGTTCTCTGGTATCTGGTTATCTGTATCTGTTTTGTAACAAAATAATTATTCCAATTTTTTTGTATTCTTGGCAGGTGTTCAACCGCACCCCACCTTCGCTGGCCCAGCCCCCTCCACACACGTTTTTGAGAAAGCATGATCAAAACAATCTTATTAGCATAGTTGCTACAAAATGGTTACCAAAAAAATGTTCCTAATCTTTTCTAAATTAAAACTGATTATTTACTTTCGACCTGAGTTCATCAAAGGAAATTATTGAAGGAAAAGTAAATTCCTCTCCCATCCTAGACCCCATAGTCACCCTCTGCAGAGGAAGCAACTGTTGAGTACTGTTAAGTTCTTCTGCACATACATACATGGATGATGCATGCTATTGTTTCTGTTTGTTTTTCCCGCAAAGGGAACATATAAACACTATTCTCCCTCTTGCTTTTTGTTTGTTTGTTTATTTCTTGATATATTTTGGACAGCCTTCTATATCAGGACACAGTGATTTACCGCATTCTTTTTGTTTCTTTGGTATTCCTTTATATTAATAATGCCCTTTATTTATTTTACCAGCCATCCATCGATGAACACATATATTTTTTGCAATCTTTGCTATTACAAGCAATTATGCAACAACATTTTTCTCCAGCAAGGTTGACAAACATGCATGACCATATCTTTAGATATATCATTAAAGTATTGTTGTGTTGAAACATGTGTCCATTAAAATTTTGATATTTTTTCAGAACTTTTCACCAAGGCATATAAAGGTGGTTGTTTCCACGTCCTAGTCAACACTATACATTTTTCGTCTTTTACATCTTGTGAGGTGAAAGATTGTATCTCATTGTTGTTTTAATTTGCATTCTTCAAATTATGAGCAAGGTGGAGCATTTTTTCTCTAGTTAATAAGTGATTTGCATCCTTCTCCCCCCCCCCCTTAACAGCCTTCTAGATCTTCTGTTCAATTTTCAATTGGGTTGTTGTATTTTTCTGACTGACTTTTACGATATTGTAAAATAAAGGAATAACCCCTTTTATCTGCAGCATAGCTTGCAGTTACTTTTTTCTGCCTTTTCATTTATATTTTGATTATTTTGGTGTGACTTTTACCCTGCAGCGAACCTATTTTTAGTGAATCCCTTTTAACAGTCTTGTTCTCCATGGTGTCTGGGTTTATGCTCTTTTTAAGAAATTCTTCTCTGAGCCAAGATTATTAGAAAGAAATCACCTGTGTTTATTTCTAGGACTTTTATAGATTTATTTTTAAAAACATTTAAATCTTTGTTCTGTAGGAAAGCAAATTTGCCACCCTAAAATGTATCTCTCTGCAATGAGGGTTATTTTAAGAAACAAAAGGCCCAAGAAGATACTTTGACATATTGCCTAAAGTAATTCACATAGAGGGCCTGTTTCAGGAAGGGAGATTTCACCATAGGTAACTATAGTATAAAGTGAGCTAATTTTGGTGGGGGAGACTCAGAGACTCAGCAAGGCCTAGAGATCAGAGTCTCTTTGAGTCTCAATGTCTCTACTTGGTCCAGCAAACATTTGTTCACCAGACATTTGCTTTTCCATCTTCATGTAAATTGCCTTTCTCCCCTTTGAAGTCCCAGTTATCTCCTCCTTGTAACCGGAAAGGGGACCTGGCCCTGAGCGGGTCTGCCTAGGCTGGCCGGTAGTGTGCGGGTTCTTGACTTCACGCGGGAAAGATTTCACAAAACGAATCCAGGTGATTTTTAGAGAACATTTTTTAAAGTTGGGGACAGTGAAACAAAGAAGGGCCTAGGGTAGAAGAAGCAACAGAAGAGGGGCTAGGTGGGGAAATGAGCCTAGGCTGGGCTACTTTGGCTCACTGAGAAGTCAAAGAAAAGAGGGCCTTGGGGACAGGGTCAGGGGTTAGCCAGGGACAAGCTGCTTCTGCTCATTGCTCCCTAGTTGTAAGTCTCGTGGGGCCCCTTAGAATTTAGGAGACACATAACTGTGAGGGAAGAAGAGGGGGAAGGGAAAGGTGTGGGCATACTCCTGGGAGGGAGAGCACATGCTGGGACCTTCGTTTTGAAGGTTTTTAAAGGCCGGGGGTATAGGGGAGGTTTGGGGGAAGATCTTAATAGAATATTCATCATCTTTATGCTGATGTGACAAAATGAGATTTATTCCCTTAACTTCATCTGTCCCAGGGTGTGGTTGGCAAATGGCACTAATTGATTTCTACTATCTATCTCCCTGAGTAGGGGTCATTTAAACTATTTACCCTGTGGTTGGGGACAAGTATAAACCATGTACGCCTAAGTGTCCTTGGTTACAGAAGATAGGATTTTGCAATTAGCTATATGGCTGTAAACTGCTGGGTCATTTAGCTATCTGTCTCAGTTTCCTATTCTGCTTGTCCTAGCTTCCTAGCCTGTCTTACCCTTAGGTCAAGATGGCAAATAAGTCTCAACTGTCCACCTTGCCCATGGGCCCCATAGTCTTATGAAACCCCTGTATGTACATATGTAACTAAATTTGCTTATTCTCTCCTGTTAATCAGTCTTTTTTCTTTTTTTAAATGTAATTTATTGGGGTTACATTGGTTAATAAAATTATATAGGTTTAAGGTGTACAATTCTATAATACATCATCATTCTATTGTATTGCTTACCACCCCAAATCAGGTCTCTTTTCATCACCATTTACCTTTCTTTACCCTCTTCTGCTCCCCCGCCCCCCATTTCCCTCTGTTAATGACCATACTGTTGCCTATGAGGTGTTTTTTTTCTTTTGCTTCACTTTTTTTACCCAGTCCCCTCCCCCCTCCCCTCTGACAGCTATGAGTCTGTTTCTGTTTTTCAATTCAAATCTTAGACCAGCCAGAAGAACCTAGAATGGGAGAGGAAAATTTTTTTCTTCCCGACAGATCCATGTATACTCGTTTGGTGTATGGTGTGACATAGGTAACCAATTTCGTCTTTTCCAAAGAGTTAGCCTGTTACCTCAGCAAATTTATTAAAAAACATCATCATTCTTCAACAGCTTGAATTGCCACCTCTTTTATACACGCAATTTCTTCATGTATTGTTGTCCAAAACAGAGTCGATTTTACTTTATTACTCTGTTGGCGCCAAATTACTTTAATTATTTCAGCATAGGTTTTGCATTTCTTCTCCGAGGTGTCTATCCTGTTTTGCCTTATCTTTAAACACATTTAGTCTTTAAGCCCTTAAAATTCTTCTTGGAATTTTTTTTTCAGGCAGGCCATATTTGATTTGATGTATTAGTTATTTCTGATGGCAGCTTGGCTCAGCATGGAAAGGCTACTCTCGAGGCAAATGGTACGTTCCATTATCCTGGAAGAGTTGACCTTGAAATTATCTCCATTGTGCGGGGATGAATTACATGACTAGTGTCTCTTAATTACATTAATGTATGGCGAGTAGGCCTCCGAGTCCGGTAACACGACTCATTTTGCAATAACCTTGATTGCTCAGTTTAGAACCACCTAAGTTATTATATGTAGTGACTAAACCCACACTTCAGGTAGTAAAGTTTAACTAGAATTTTTCTCTTTTGAGTGGTTTCAAATCTCTGCTGTGGAGGAAGAGGGGAGTGTGTGTCTGGTCTGACTCTAGAACATTCCAGACCCAGCCCTTCAGAAGCTGGCCACAATTATGAAAAGTGGTTGGGTTTGTGAGGTAAGATAGTTAATGCCTAAGGTTTTTACACTGTGCTGGGTGCCCAGGCCTATTTGAGTACGAGGCCTACTTGACCGGCAGGAAAGCCTTTATCCAAAATCTCTGCACAGTGGACCTGTCTTTGGAAGCAGCCCCAGAAGCAGAGGAGTAGATCTCCTCCATCATTCCAAGGAAAGACCCTGTTTTAGGATATTCAGAACACTGATTCCCTAGAGCCAGATCTCTAATTTTCTACTATTTGGATAGGTTTGTCAGCACCAGCTTCTCCTCCGCAGCCAGAGAATGGCTGGGCCAGCCCAAGCTGGAACAGAGGTCCAAGCTAGAATGGGCCTTCCTCCCAGTGACCTCAACCTTGAGCTTCACTGAAGGACTCCTGGTGCAGGAAAGGGGGAGAGGGGTGCAAGGCAGAAGAGAGCATGGAGCCCCCTCACAGCACTCTGGAGATGACCAGGTACATTACACTAAATCATAAATACCCCACTGCTTCATTAAATATTACACACGGAGAGCATATAAAACAGCTAGGCATTGCGGCTCTAAGAAACAGAGGGAGGCATTCCTTTACTTGCTTTAGAAAATAACACTTTTTAAAATGTTGTGGTTATAGGGGGTCAAAATATGTCACCCCTTCAAAATGCCACTTTGGCACAAGGATTATTTTGACCTGGAAGTAAATGAGAATAAATAGATGTAGGAAGAAGGCTTCTTGGAGCTTTCCCCAATATATTTACCTTCCCACAATTTGCCATTCCTAAAAATCGAATCCCCCTTTCTTTTGTCTTATCACTTCTTTGCAAATATATACTGCTTTGTTAAGACATTATATACAGCCCTGGCCGGTTTGGCTCAGCGGTTAGAGCGTCCACCTGCGGTCCAGAGAGACCCGGGTTCGGTTCCCGCTAAGGGCACGTACCTCGGTTGCAGTTTGTCCCCGGCCCTGGTCGGTCGTGCGGGTGGCAGCCACTTGATGTGTCCCTTTCACATCGATGTTTCCCTCTCTCTCTCTTTCTTCCTCTCTCTCCCTCCCACTCTGTCTGTACAAAAACTGGAAAAATGTCCTCGGATGAACTGGAAAAATGTCCTCGGATGAGGATAAAAAAAAAAAAAAAAGACACTATATACACCCCGAGTTCTTTTTTCCCCCAGGGAATTTCTTCATTGAAACTTCCAGTTTTTACCATGAAATTTTACATATAAGATCTATCAATTACGTACCAGGAAAAAAATAATAATAATGGTGTTTTTATATAGTGTATTGGCTAATTCCAGTGGATCCTTATCTCTTACTGTTGACATTGTCTCCAATATTTGAATTATATAGCAGGGTTCATTTCTGTCCTTTAATCGGTACCCAATTTCTCACTTCTTTTTGGTAGGAAATAAAATTTTTATATATTTTGAACCAGCATGTGTACCTTTGGTTCCACACCAAGGTGTATCACTCTCGATCATTAATTTTTCACTAGGTATTGACTTCAAAACTTCCAAATTAGCCTCCGTTTTCAGTGAGCATTAAATCCTATAGAAAGATCCAAGTCAATCAAGCAGCCTCTGCTTCCTTGGTACCATCAAATGAACACACTACTCCACCTACACATCAACCTCGATTTCTTTTCATTGTGTCCAAAAAGTCAGCATGTGACTTTTCACAGGGAAGAAACATTGGCAATTTTGTCTGTTCTGACATTTCAAAGTATTTGAGCAGAGAATCTTTGGGGAAAAACTGTAGTCAGTCAAAGTTGAGTCCACCCACATTCTCCTATTGCTACAACTTTCCCATTGTTTTCAGCAAGAGTCAGCAACTCTCTAAAATAAAGGTCAGGGTTAGTCTTTTCAAATTCATCACATCGTGTAGGATGACATCCAACTGTACTGAAAAACATATTTGTTTGTGCCAAGGCAGTACATCTTTACTGTCTTATAAATATATTTCCACCTGTAATTAGAAATTTTTCAACACCAATTTGGACGGCTCTCTGTATTACATCCTGTAGGTCATCTTGACACTTTGAAACTCCCTATAAATTCCTCTGAACAAAGGATCTACCAAGCTGATACCAATATCCACAAACTTGAAGCGACTCATGACTGCTGGGCTGGTACTCCTAGGTAGAAGTGGAAGTCCACCCCAAGTTCTAACAACCCTTTTGGGTTACTCATCACTGAGTGCTCCCATATGTATGCACGCTGCACACTGTTTCTCTCTTGTTCATCTGTCTTCTATCAGTTGAATTTCAGGGCCCCAGCTAGAGAACCTAGACAGATAGAATAAAAAAACTTGATTTTTCCCTCTTCTACGTGGTAAAATATACATAACTTAAAACTCACTATTTTAACCTTTTTTTTTTTTTTTTTGCAGTAGGTGCATTTACACTGTTGTGCAAACGTCACCACCATGCATCTCCAGATCTTTTTCACTTTTCCCAATGTGTGCTCTGTACTGTGAAGATTCATGAACAGAAACATCATTTAAAATGGAATCAGGAGGCTAGAAGAGGGCACTCTCACCTTGCTTCTCTCAACCCACAGCAAAGGAGGTACTTGCCTTTCCAACAGGAACTGATACTACTTTTCTACCCCAGCAGGAGCAAGAAGACTCCTCCTTGCCCAGTAACAGCTCAGCCAATGGGAGACTGCCATAACTCAGCCAATGAAAAGTCACTATACTTCCAACTTTCAGGTTCCTTCAGTGGATTCTTCATTTACAATAGCCCCTCCCAAGTTCCATAAAAGAGTGCACCTCCTTTGTTTCTCTGAACTTGCATGTGGTTTTCCATTGATTGTCCTGAAGTGCACTTCTTTGTTGTTCCCAAATAAACCTGTATTGCTGGGGAAATTTCTGGCTGTCTATTTACTTAAGTCAATAGAACCTATCCCCCCAAACCCCAACCCTACCAGCCTCTGGTGACTGACCATTATTGTACTGTTTGTCCTGTTGAATTTGACTACTCTATAACTGAAATCACAGTATTTATTTTTGTGACTCTCATACCTCTGGCCACCAAATGTATGGGCTTTTCTGCAGCACCAACCAAATCTCTGACTCTCTAGACACCAACAGGGTGTTGTGCTGATATCCATTTATTTAGCTCATATTTTTACAGGCTGAAAATGGAACTAACAAGATTCTTTCTCCCTTATCTCTTGAAGATTAGTTTGCATTTTACATGTAAATAAAACACTGAGTGATGGCATCTAGTATGTATTCAGTAAATACTGCTGTAAATAGGTAAATAAGAGTTGGTGTTCTCATGTGAAGTGTGAATACAGAGTCTAAATGCTGACAAAAATTTTACTCTACAATAGGTAATTATGTAATGTGTGCCATTTTTAGCACTTTAAGGCCTGATATACTTTAAAATTGTGTTTTCTTGGATTTTTTTTTTTAATTCGTCTCTGCTGGGCTAGTTGATTTATTTGCTGTTCTTATCGTAATGTCTGTTTCAGGGTTTGAAGAGCACAGTGTTCCAATCATTCTATTCAACAGGGCTCTGGTGATTCCATTTCAAATTACTTTGAGGCAACTGTTTGCTTTGGCAATCTGTCTGCATAAAATAGATCAAGATTTGTGATTCTAAATTGCATCAAACACAGAAATGTGGGTGCAGTATCTATTACTTGATTTTCTGTTGGTGACTCTAAAAAACAAATCTGAAGATGGCAAAAAGTTCATGGGCTTTGGGACCAATATCTAGGTTCAAATCTTGTTTGTTTTTCCATTTTGGAGAATTCACTTTGACTTCCACTAAACCTCTTTAAACTTTATCACTTGTAAAAAAGATAGTGAGATAATAAAAATGTACATTTACAAATTCATTTAAGAGTAGCTATTGTTATTAAATGAAAACTATATCATACTTTTTCAAACAGTTGCCTTATATAACATAACATTTGGTCTGAAGCATACTTATAGACTGATTCTAAATTTTTTAGAAGGTTAGATTTTTGTTTTTTTATGTAAATATTGGTACTTCATTTGTCATATGTTGTTAGGAAAGCAATCATCAGCAATGGTTAATTTAGTAAGTTTTTGTTCTTTCAAGACTGACTTCTGAAATTCACAAAACTTCTTTGATCTGTATATTGTAATTCTTCTTCTGCTACAACTAGCCAGAGAGACTACCAGAGATGCACAGCCGAATTGCAAATGAAAGGAGCGCTTTATTCACTGGTGGGCTGCAGGGGCATAATCTTCCCAAATTTGCAGCAGCGAGCATTCTTGCAGCCCACTTATAAAGGCTAAAACTACATCCTCTTGGTGCCACTTTTGGTGCCATTAAGGGAGGAACTGATACGAGAGGAGCTGTTATGGAGGTTAGGGCAAGGGAAGAACTGGTACAAGAGGAGGTGAGAGGAGGTGTTACAGAGGTCAGGGTAAGGGCAATCATTAATCTCTCTTTTTTTTTTTATGGTCCCTCTGAGTTTTCCAAGGCCGTCATTAATCCCTTATCTTTATGGTTCCTCTGGGTGTCAGTCCCAGGTGTTTTTAGAAATAGCTCGGGTGTGTATGCGCCAGAACAATTGATCAGAACGGAGTTACTTAAGTCAAGTAGCCTAGTTCATTCCCCACTGGTTTTATGTATAAGTCAAATTGTTGACTTCTTTTCCTCCTCTAGGACAGTGCTATATTGTCCCTTAATTACAAAGAGTTTTATAAAATTTATTCTCCTCTGTATAGTTTTCATGAGGTTGTTCATTATACATGGCCCAAAGGTTAGGAGTAAGCATAATATGGCCAGAGGACCTGCGATGGCCAATAATGTTGTTAGCCATGGAGACCAGTTAAACATTTTTTGGAATCAATTCTCAGATCCCTGTCTCCTTCTTTCTCATTCCTCAATATTTCTCCTAACTAAAGATAAGCTTTCTTGTATAACCCCTGAGTTGTTAGCATAGAAACAACAGGCTTCTCCAAATGTGATGCATAATCTTCCCTCCTTGAGAAACAGCAGGTCTAATTCCCTTCTATTTTGTAAGACCATTTCTGCTAGGGAGTCTACTTGACTCTCTAACTGGGAAATAGAGCTTTCTAGATGACTTAGGTCAGTATCTATCTGGAGACTGAGATTTTAAAAATTCTGGTCATTTTTGATGAGAGCAGTGGTCCCTACTGCTGTGGATCCCACTATTCCTAGTCCAATAAGGAGGGGAATGAGAATTGGTGCTTTTTTTTTTACTCTAGCTGGGGAAAGAGGCAAAAATAAATGAGCGTGTTCCTCATCCCCATTATATAGATATACCCGAGGTAGAATATAGACTAGAATATAGAGTAATGAATGGGTCCTGATCGAATTTGTCAGAAGAAATGTGTTTTGTTAATCTATTTGAGCATGCAAACCAGATTTTTTCAGGGACCTGGAAGAACATTGGAGGGCTCTTAGTAATTATTCTAGTTCGGTTGCATGTTGGAAAGAAAGGGGAGTATTTGGTTGTAGTCAGAAGAGTGTGGATATGTACCTAATCCCTGGATGTCTCCTAATGTGATTCTTGGCCTATCCCAGGTACAGTTATCCTCGTTTGTACCCTGTATAAGATTATCTGGGCCCTGGCCAATTTGGCTCAGTGGTTGGAGCGTCAGCCTGTGGACCAGAGTCATGGGTTTGGTTACCGCTAGGGGTACTTACCAAAAAAAAAAAAGATTATCTGAGATTTTGACACTCAGTAATAAGGTGACCTAGCATTTAGACATAACCAACAGTCAGCCCCCAGTGGTGGTTTTGATAAATTTAGATATTTATGCACCAATTTTAACATAGTAAGGAGAGACGAGCCTGAAGGAGTTTCCTTCGGTAGATTAATTTGTTCATCTAAGGAAGAGGTAGAAGTCCCTATAGGAAGTGTTTGGGTCTTAGAGTGGGTTCAGGTGGGACCCAGACCTGCATAGGAGGAGTTAACTCTGCTAATGGGCCAAGGGAGGTTATTTGTTTTTGTTTTTCTGAAACCTTCTTCTGAATGATGAATAGAATTCCAGGGTCTTTACCAGTTACATATAGCCTAAATCCCCATGTCCTTCCTGTGGCCCAATAAAGGTTTGGCTGACCAGTGACATCAATCTGGATGGGGTTAGAATTCCCTGTAGTGAAACCCCAGGGCTTGGTTAACCTTTAAAAATCTATAAGGGGGTCCCTGTTTCTTAGATAACCCTTAATAGGAGATATGGTTTCACAATCCCAAGATGGACAAAAGTATTCATTTGCATTCAAGCAACTGGCAGTGACTGTACTGCTCCCTGGGCATATACAGATTCCTATCCTTTGTAGCCCCCATTCCCTCCTAGTTGCCTTATAACCCCAGGGTAGGGGTCCTTCTATATCTTCTGTATCATCATCAGTAATACCTTTGTGCCTATGGTGCCTCTTATAAGGTCACATAGGTCAAGATTGAAAACAAATTTTTCCACCCCTTCCCCTGATATTCCGTTTCTAAGTTCCTAGTTCCACTGGGGCTCAGGTCTATAAGGATTCCCCTGAACAGTCATGACCAGAAAGATTAAGGTCCGGATGAATGAAACAGTTCCATCTTTAAGGGGTCTGGAGAGGCCTGGACCATCTATTTTGTTTTTTCCACCTTCAGCTGGGAATGGTGCAGCCAGGTTGGAATGCCGTTGACCTTCACAGCCACTGATGTAGTCAGTATGACAGTGTATGGTCCCTTTCAGGCTGGAGTCCCTGGGTGGTGAACTTCTTTACCCAAATTGAGTCCCTGGGCTGGAAGGGGTGCACAGGGTCCAAGGTGGGCACAGACAGGGCATTGCGGATGTGTTTATGGACAGCCTTCTGGGCAGACTGCAGGGCCTGAAAGGACTTGAGTAAGGAGCAGTTGTGAATTTCAACCTTCAATTCTTCCCTGAGCTTAAGAAGAATGGGAGGAGGTCTACCATACATAATTTCATAAGGGGAGGATCACTCCCGGCATAAGGTATATCTAGCCCATAAGAGGGAGAGGGGGAGCAGAGTGGTCCAGTTTCCACCAGTTTCTAAAGCAATTTTGGTTAAGGTCTTCTTTAAGGTCCTGTTCATGTGCTCTACCTGCCCTGAGCTTTAGGGTCAGTATGCACAATGGAGTTTCCAATTAATATTCAGGGCTTTGGCTATGTCTTGTGATATTTTTGCTATAAAGGTGGGGCTGTTATCTGACCCTAGGGTCACAGGTAATCTGAATCTAGGAATGATTCCTTGGAGTAATTTCTTAACTACAATGGTGGCTGTCTCTGTTTTAGTAGGGTAAGCCTCAACCCACTCAGAGAAAGTGTCTAAGTAAACCAGGCAGTATTTATATCCAGACGCTGGGGGGCTTAACTTCTGTAAAATCTATTTCTCAATATTCCCCTGGGGAGGCTCCTTGGGCCTGGATTCCCAGGGGAGCTTTTTTTTTTTTTTTTTTTTTTTTAATCCTACTTAGCATTAACCTGGGCAAGGGTTATGCACCTGAATACTGTGCTATCTACTATATTGTTTAAATTGGGTATAAAGTACCTGCCTCTCAGGAGTTCAGTAAGCTTGGTGTGGCCTAAATGAGTGGTTTGGTGCAGCTGAATAACTAGAGTCCTTTCTAGAGCCTCTGGGAACAACAGCCGCCCATCAGACAGTATCCACCATCCACTGCTTTCCTTTGTGGCTTGTTTCTGTTTGGCTAAGTCATTTTCTGACCCAGTGTAAGTAGGAGTCAAAGGCAAACTTGAGTTTGGCATGGCAACTAATATCTGGAGAGGCCCCACTGGTTCTATGTCTGCCTCTCGAGCTGCCTGATCTGCAGCATGATTTTCCTGTGCCTCTATGGAGTTCCCTTTTTGATGTCCCTTAACTTTAGTTAATCAGCTGCCCCAGATGTCCCTTATGAGGGCTATGGCCTTGGTAACCAAATTGCATCTAATAAGGCAAGAATTTCTTCCTTATTTTTAATATTGTTCCTAGCTGAGGTCAGAAGTTCTAGTTCCCAACAAATGGCACTATGCACATATACTGTAGCAAAGGCATACCTGCTGTCCGTATAGATGGTTATTGATTTATCCTTTCCTCAGTGTAGGGGCTGGATCAGGGCTATGAGTTCAGCCTTTTGGGCTGAAGATCCCCTACTTAATGACTGAGACCAAATGACACAGTCCAGAGTTACTACTACTGCCCCAGCATACCTTATTCCTTCTTGGATATAGCTGCTTCCATCTGTGAACAATACCACATCTGATGGTGGCAATGGGACATCCTTGAGGTCTGGGCGGGCTGTCTGCATTGTGTCACTTACCTCCAGGCAGTTGTGTAGAGGTTCTTTGGGTCATCATTGGGGAACAGGCTAGCAGGATTGATGGCTAATATTTTGTGAAATTTGAGGCAGGGTTGATCCAGGAGGAGTGCCTGGAGCTGGGTGACAGGAGTTTGACATCCAGCGCTCTGGAGCACTCCGGAGAAGGGCTTCAACCGCATGGGGTGCAGTTAAAGCTAACTCTTGCCCTAGAGCTCGTCTGCCTCTTTTACTAAGAGTGCAGTAGCTGCTATTGCTCTGAGGCAGGAGGCAGGTCATCTGGTTGCTACTGGATCTAGTCTTTTGGATAAGTAGGCTACTGGTCTCTTCCAGGGTCCCAAGTCTTGAGTGAGGACTCCCTTTGCTATTTCTCTTGCCTCACTTACATATAAATGGAAGGCTTTGTAACGTCAGGCAGGGCAAGAGCCAGTGCCGACACCAAGGCCTTTCTCAGGAATTCCAAAAGCCTCTTGTTCTGTCTCAGTTCAGACTAGAGGCTGTGTTTCCCCAGTGCTTGTGTACAGGGGTTTTACAATGGCTAGTGATCCCAGGATCCATAGGCGGCAGTATCCTACTGCCCCTAGGAATTCTCTGACTTGCTTCTTAGTTTTGGGGATGGGAATTTGTAGGATGGTCCCATGCAGCTCAGGAAAAGAATCCACTGCCCTGTACTAATCTTATATCCCAGGTATGTGATTTTGGTGGAAACCCAGTACCCTAATGTCTGTAAGGTGTCCAGGAGGTGCTCCATACCTCTCTGGCAATTCTCCTTGTCTTTTACCATTAGGAGAAGGTCTTCTACATATTGGGGTTGGGTACATTCAGGGTGTCCTTGCCTAAAGGCCTGCAAGTCAAAATTGAGGGCCTCATCAAACAGAGTAGGAGAGTTCTTAAAGGCTTGGGGTAGTCTCATCCAAGTTAACTATCCCGAAAATTCCTCCTCAGGGTCTGTCCACTCAAATGCAAAGGTAGGCTGGCTAACAGGGGCTAAGTGGATGCTAAAGAAGGTATCCTTTATATCCAGAACTGTATAGAACTGGTGTTCTGGTGGAAGTAGGCTCAATAGAGTATAGGGGTTTGGGACTGTTGGGTGTATGGTCTCGACTCATTTGTTTACTTCCCTCAAATCTTGCATTGGCTTAAGATTTGGTGCCTAAGTCTTTGGTGTCAGGTTTCAAAACTGGAAGCAAGGGTGTATTCCAGGATGATTGACAGGGAATCAGAATCCCAGACTCCTGTAGCTGATGAATATGAGGGGCAATGCCCTTCTTTGCTTTGTGGCTCAGGGAGCATTGTCTTACCCTGACTGGAGTCACCATGGCAAGCAGTTGAATTACAATTGGTGCCTGGTGATCAGCTAGTCTGGGAGTGTTGCTTTCATACCAGACGGAAGGAAAGAGATGTTGTAATTTCTTCATGTAATCCGATATCTCAGGGTCCATTTCTGGAGGGCCCGGGGTTCCTTCCTGAAAAAGATATTCCTCTGACAAAGGGCAGGTTACAAGTATTTTTGAAGGGGAAAATGGGAGTTGGTCCTGATGTTCTGGGTTTATAGTAAAGTGTGCTTCTTCTCCAAAAAATGATATTGTAGCCTGTAACTTTTGGAGGAGATCACGTCCCAACAGAGGATACAGACATTCAGGCATAACTAAGAAGGAGTGTGTAACAGTGCCCTTTCCCAGATTTACAGTCCTGTTAATTGTCCAAGGGTAGAGGGCAGTCTGACCTGTCGCTCCTTGAACTGAGGTCTTCTTAGTTGTTAGTGGACCCAGAGGCTCAGCTAGGACTGAATGTGTAGCCCCTGTATCTATTAAGAAATTAACTTGTTTGCCCCCTACCTGTGAAGTGATCCTGGGCTCCCAGGGTTGAGTTGAAAGAAGCCCTGGCCCCGTCATTCTTCTAAGTTGGGAATGGCTAAGGTATGTCTATTTGCCTCATCTTTCTTATCTGACCAATTTGGGCACTCTCGCTTCCAATGTCCTTTTTTTTTTTTTTGCTGTAGGCGCAGTGGTTCTTCCCTAGTTGGGTCCTAGGCCTGCTGTCCTGACCCTTCCTCATGTTTTTCTGTCTAGGGTGATCCTTTTCCATGGGCCCTGTTTCCCTTAAGGCTACTATTACTTCCTTTGTTATTCTTTTATCTTGTTTTTCCCCAGGGGTGTACCTATTATTATATACCTTTTGAGCTATTTCAACCAATTGGGCCTTTAGGCCTAACAGGAGAACATGGTGAAAAGCATCCAAAGAAGCCCTCCCCCTGTCAGTATTTGGGTTCCACTGCGGGTGGAGGGATGGAAAATTTCCTCTGACCCCAAGTTTTCAAAAGGGCACAGGAAAGGAAGCAGCACCCTAGCACGCGTGTTTACATGGGACAGAGTATTTTTCAACTCTTTCTAAGAGCACTTCCCGTGCCCAGGATCACTTCCTTCAATTTCCCAAAGTCAAGAGCCCCACAGGAAATTTGCACTGTTGTATCTGCTGCTGCCAAACCTGGGACTGGCACTGAAGGAGCATGCCCCTTCTGTGGCCGTACTGCCCTCCCTGAGGGACCCTGCAGCACCTGTGGCCTCCAGGTGAGTGCCTGCTTGCAGCATGCCACCTGCCGCCCCTGCCACATGCCTGGTTGCCCGCTGCCCCTCGCTGCCTTCCCAGGGTGGGTGTGAGGCTGGAGGTCCAGTGGTGGCCGTGCAATGGGAGAGATTTACCTCCTCTGACAAGGGCAGAAGAATGGGGGTCCCATCCTTAAGTTTCTCTTGGTGCCCAGTTTGGGGCCCACTACCAGTATTAGACTAACTGTAACAAAGTTGAGGGACACACAGTAAGGAGGCAGATGAGGACAAAAACAAGGGAGGACACACGAAACAGAAACTTTCACTTTGCCTGGCTGCTACCCTTGTGGAGCGCAGGTAAGGACTCACACAGGCTCTGTAACAGGTGTTGTGGAGTACAGTCATTCACATACACAATCACACAATTCAAACTTCCATCCAGAAATTCCCTATCCTGAGGGGCATCTATGCCGCTTGGGAGGTGATCAGACTCCCCTTCTGCCCCAGAGGTGGGTCCAAGGAAACAGAATTTGCCAGATTTGAACCAGAACTTGCCAGATTTGAACCCCTCCTGATGTCTTTGGGGGGTTCCCAGGAGAGGAGCAGTTGCGCCGCGTCCGGCCCTCTCACTCTCATCCAGATAGACTGGTCACCCAGAACTTACCTCCAGAGGCTTTCTCACCAGGTCTCCTAAAATCTTTTGGGGACATCTTGGCATCTCCTGGCCGCTTGTCAGAAACTTAAGTAGGATTTTCGGGGCCCTGGAATGTCTCAGGTGGTGCTTCCCCTAAAGACCTCTAGGTGTCCGGCAGCCAGATCAGGAGAGGCTGCCCATCCTAGGCGTCTAGCCCATGGTGTCACAAAGCATCAGGGATCTCACTGGGGCCTCCAAATGTTACGATGAGCCAGTGAGACAACCAGAGACGCACAGCCGAATTGTAAATGAAAGGAGCGTTTTATTCACAGGCGGGCTGCAGGGGCATAATCTTCCCAAATTTGCAGCAGCAAGTATTCTTGCAGCCCACTTATAAAGGCTAAAACTACATTCTCTTGGTGCCACTTTTGGTGCCGTTAAGGGAGGAACTGATATGAGAGGAGCTGTTACAGAAGTCAGGGCAAGGACAATCATTAATCTCTTTCTTTTCTATGGTCCCTCCGAGTTTCCCAAGGACATCATTAATCCCCTTATCTTTATGGTTCCTGTGGGTGTCAGTCCCAGGTTTTTTTTTAGAAACCACTCAGGTGTGTACATGCTGGAACAACTGATCAGAATGGAATTTACTTAAGTCAAGTAGCCTAGTTCACTTCTCCTCCACCTTCTCCTCCTCCTTCTCCTCCTCCTCCTCCTTATCCTCCTCTTTCTCCTCCTTTCTCTTGCTCTTCAATTATTCTTCTTTTTTAAATCCTTACCCAAGGATATTTTCCCATTGATTTTCAGATAGAATGGGAGGGAGGGAGCGTAGAAAGGAGTGAGAAAGAGAGAGAGAAAAATATTGATATGAGAGAGACACATCGATTGGTTGCCTCCCACAGGACCCCAACCAGGGCCAGGGATCTAACTGCAACCGAGGTACATGCCCTGGACCAGAATGGAACCCGAAACTCTTTGGTCTGAGGGCTGACACTCTAACTGCCAAACCAAACCAGCCAGGGCACATATTCTTTTTAAAAATAGTTTTTAAATAGTTATTCGTTTTTAGAAAGAGAGAGGAAGAAAGAGGGAGAGAGAGAGAAACATTAATATAAGAGTGAAACATCAATTGGGTGCCTCCTGGACACAACCTACCAGGGATTAAGCCTGCAACCTGAGCATATGCCCTGACCAGGAATCTAGCAGGCAACCGTTTTGTGCCCAGGATGACACTCAACTAACTGAGCCACATGGGCCAGGGCATACATATCCTTTTTAAAGCACTCTTTTAAAAAAACTTTTCTTTTTCTTGGTGGAAAAAAAAAAAAAAGGTTGTTTTAGTTTTTAATCACCCATAATTCCACAATCCAGAAACAAATAATCATTGTTACCATTTTGTAATATTTTCTTCCAATGTTTCTTAATTTCATACATTTTTTAAAAAGGATATTTAGAGAGAGAGGAGGGGAGAGGGTGAGAGAGAGAGAACTATCATTGTGAGAAATTGATCATTGTGAAATATCATCAATCAGTTGCCTCCTGCCTGCACCCTACAGGGATTGAGCCAGCAACCTTGGGCACGTGCCCAGGGAATCAAACCAGCAACCTTTCGGTGTTTGGGATGACACCCAACCAACTGAGCCACACCGGCCAGGGCAGTTTCATACATTCTTATACATAATTCGTATAATGGTTTCATGTCATTATATGAATATTTTCTGTTGTTTTAGTTTGTATCCCCTGAAACCAAACCCTAAGACAAAAAAAAAAAAAGGAATGCAAATAGGTTATTTGGGAGGTGATCCCGGGAAATACTGGTAATAGAGTGGGAAGTGATAGGAAGGGACATGAAGCCAGTAAAGGATACATTATCAAACACGTTCCCAGGATGGATTTATTTATTTACTTATTTATTTGCCCCTACAGGAACCGAATCCGGGACTCTCTGGCCCGCAGGCCGATGCTCAACTGCTGAGCCAAACTGGCCAGGGCAGCTCAGGCTGAATTTAGAGCATAATCCTGCTGGGG
Organism: Molossus molossus; assembly: GCF_014108415.1. NCBI lineage: Eukaryota > Metazoa > Chordata > Mammalia > Chiroptera > Molossidae > Molossus > Molossus molossus. The sequence goes on along the minus strand of NW_023425403.1, from coordinate 46,138,683 downwards.
AAATTTAGATGATGGTGTGGAACACAAACCTCACAGTTAAGTCACCTGAGGAGTGTGTGAGTTTGGGGTACTTACACACCAGTTCCTGTCAGTCTATTGACTGAAGGCTGCTGGGGAGGAGGCCGAGGGAAACATTGATTTCCTGGCAATTGTGTCCTGTTTTTCACGTGGGTAGAGCTGGCTCTGGTGGTAGAGAAAGTCCTCAGGCAGAGTTGCAGGACATCAGGCTGTCATGGGAAATGTAAGGCCCCAGGGCTGCAGGTGGCTCTGACATCTATTACACACGTTAAAAATTGGATGTAACAAAACAAAAGAAAACAAAACAAAAACTCGTTTACTTGTTAGAAAAGAGAAAGAGCTGCACATACTTAGTTCGCCGTGTGCAAAAAGCAGTTAATCTCCTGTTGGATGAACTGTCTGTAAAATGTGGACATTTTGTGTGTGTGTGTGTTCGTTTTCTTGAGTAGATGATGCTATTTTGTAGTAGGTGAAGAAATGTCTTATTTGTCTGTAATCTTCACCTACAAACCCAACTAGTCTCATTTGAAAAACACTGTTAATGTTCTTGAACCAGGAATTTATCTAGTTTTCGAAGCCTTCAATGTAGTTCCCAGATTTATTTTTTTTAGCTTCTCCAAAATGTTAGCAGTTCTCTCTTCTTCCAAAGTGATTTCCCCAGCAGGCCACTTTGCAAAGGAGAATTTTACCTGCCACTGTAAATTACACTCAAGGAGGACAGTGAAATGTACAACCAATTGTTTAACAGTCTGATATAGCCCAGAATCGGCTAACTCAGTTCTCAAAGACCCCACGTTTTGCATTAATACCAGGATGTGTGGGTTAGACACCAAAATGATTGATTAAATTCTTCATTGATTTCGCATATGTAGACATTCTCATGTTCTTATCTTCTCAGGATAGGAATTATTTTCTTTCCTTTGGTTTTCTTTTGTAATTAAATTGTATACTCTTTTATGAATAAACTGTTTTTGAAAAAAGAAATTGGCTGTAGAATAGTCCACAGTGTGGATGAATGCCTTCTCAAGAGTTACACTCCTGTAGTTATTTCTTTTTTCTGTTTTTCCTCACAGCAAAACTTCTTAAAAGAGTTGTGTATCATCACTGTACACCTGCCCATACCATTTTCTCCTCAATACATTTCTGTAGGGTTTTTATCTTCTTTTCTAAAATACTGCTTTAATTCACCAAAAAGCTCACCTTTCCAAATAAAGCCATTCCTTTTCCGTCTTCAGCATACTAACCTCTCGGTAACACAGGCTCCAGCATTTTCTTTTAGAAACACCCTCTTCACTTCTGTGACTGCATATTTTCTCCCCCACACACTTCTCTCTCTCTCGTATTTTTTTCTATGCATCATATTTTTTTAATGAAAAGTCTTAAGTAAATGTCAATATTTTATACAATTTGTTTGAGATATAAGTACATTTTAAAAAATACAATTTGGGGGATATTTTTCACATTCTTGAAATATTTCATATTTTAAAAAAAAGAAAATGTACTTATTTAGGAACACTTTTAAAGCCATTAGTGAATGAAAGCACATTATGATAACATTCACTTCTTTGTAAAATTTTCATCTCACAGAAGACAACTGACACCAAGAGGGATCTGAGTTGACAAAATTATACATATAAACTCATTATTATTCCTAGCAGAGATTCTCAGATCCTTACTTAAAGCCTATTAAATCTTAATAAGCTTCTTTAAAAGTAGTAAAAAATAAAATATTATTAGAAAAGGGAAGAGAAGAAAGAAAAATATATAAAAAACAGACATGAAATGTAAAAATTTAAATAGTTGCTATTAAATATATATAAGTAAATCTATAAAACCCTACACCTACTTTTCATTAGGCCCTAAGAGTATTGTCTCAAATGGTACAATACTATATGCTTGTAATGGTACCAAATAATAACATTTGTCATTAAGTTCTACATACTGTCAAGAATGGAGGGACATCAGCAATACATTTTAGAAAAATGCCCATTAAAAAAAGTTAACATTTTTTTGTTTTAATATAGAAACTTAATGTACTTAATTTCTGTTGTCCACATTATAATAAAGGCCTTAACCCAAAGGTGTGACTCTGAGGATGGGAATTAAAGACACAGAATAAGGTTGTAAACTCTGTGAGGGTATAAAACATACATTCTACTTTGATGTACTTTTATACGTATAGCTTCCCTGAGAGTGCAATTGAAAGTAAAATATCTAGAGGGATGAAGGGAAATCTCTTCTCAGAGAACAAAAAAGAATTAGAAAATTATTATTATTTGTAAATACTCACCTGAGGTTATTTTTCTATTTATTTCCAGTTAGAGTGGGATGGAGGAAGAGAGACACACACACACACATCCACTGGCTGCCTCCAGCACCACCTGGACCAGGGCCGGGGACTGAACTGAAATAGAGGTATGGCCTGGCCGATATGGCTCAGTGGATTGAGCATTGTCCCATGGACTGAGAGGTCCCGGTTCAATTCCCAGCAGGGCACATGCCCAGGTTGCGGGCTCCATCCCCAGTGTGGGGTGTGCAGGAGGCAGCCAATCGATGTTTCTCTTTCATTGATGTTTCTATTTGTCTCCCTGTCTCCCTTCCTCTTATCTAAAAAATCAATAAAAATGTATTTAAAAAAAAGAAAAAGAAACCAAGGTATAAGTCCTTGAATGGAATCAAACCTGAGACTCTTTTGTCTGCAGGCTGATGCTCTAACTGGCCAGGGCTCTAAAATTCTTTGAGTACAGAAAGAGTCTTTTAGATTTTTAACTCCTGAATGTCATACAATATATCTATGATTATCCAAAACAAAGATTAAGCATTAAGAATATGCAATAAAAATTTATTTTATAAATTTATTTCTTATCTCTGTCAACAAAAGGTCACTGCCACCAATCTAATGGCAATGGGTTCAGTAAAAGGAGACTTTATTCAGGTAAAACAGTTTGCAAACCTGGAAAACATAGCCTCCGTAGGAAATTGAAAGTGTGCTCTCCCATACCCAGACAAAGGGAAGGTCTTCTTGAATAGAGAAAGTGCCCACACTGGTCCCTAACTGGTCCACTTTATGCAAATGAGTGATCCAACTGTGCACAGTTTGATTGGTCCACATAACACTGTCCTGACTGGTTGTTATAGAGCTGCTCTGATTGGTCAGTAAAGATGCAAATGAGGACATAGCTGGGCAGCTATGATTAGACAGGGCAGGTTTCAGCCCACCAAGGGAAATACATTTGATTTGTAGTAACTTCTTTGTAAGGGTCTGCTCAGTCAGAAAAAGCACAGTGCAGGAAGCTTGGCAACCCAGTCTGAGGATTTTCCCTGAATTGCAAGAAGCTTGAGAGGCTTCCTGTAAACAATAGCTGCTAGACTCTGATTGTGAATTTGGGCACAGTTAAACCACAAAGAATCCTTCTTAATGGGTATATTCCTTCTCAGAGTCAATGCCTCAAGTTCGATTTCTCTTAATTTAATTGAAGTAAATTTTGTAAACAACAACAAAAAAATATTTTAACAAAGAAAAAAATGGACCTGCTGATGATAATTTGCAAGGGATGGAAAGGAGATCATAATAATAAATTTTGTAGTGTTTTATAAATTATTTTTAAAAAATTAACAGGAGAAAGGCTAAGTCTGGCCTTCTATTTTGTTGATTGAATAGAAAAAAGCAGTATCTCTATTAGATACTATATTAGCCTGCAAAATTCTCTAAGGGATCAATGGGATATTTTATTAATATGGAATCTCAATCTATAACTTTTAAAAATCTCTCCATTTCCTCTATTATAATGCTTCATCTTTCAATTATATAATCTTCTCCAATATCTTACCAGTTTTTCAGAGATATTTTTCATTTTCTTTTTTTGGGGGGGGGCGGGGGACATCGATTTCCCATATACTGTCTTCCCTGACATGTGCATAGCCTCCCCCATGGTCAACATCTTGCACCAGAGAGGTACATTTGTTACAGCTAATGAACCTACATTGACAGGTCTGATGAACCTACATTGACAGGTACCTAGTCACAAAGGTCCCTAGTTTACATTAGGGTCCACTCTTGATGTGCATTCTATGGGTCTGGACAAATGTATAGTGATACTTTCACCATAATGATATCATACAGAGTATTTTATTGTCCTACAACACCTCTATACTATACCTATTCATTCCTCACCCCCACCTCTACCATCTGGCAACCACTGATCTTTTTACTGTCTCCATGGTTTTGCCTTTTGAGAATGTCATATAGTTAGAATCATACAGTATATAGCTTTTTCAGACTGGCTTCTTGCACTTAATAATATGCATTTAAGTTCCCTCCATGTCATTTCATGGCTTGGTAGCTCATTAATTTTAGTGCTGAATAATATTCATTGCTTGAATGTACCACAGTTTGTTTACCCATACCTTTACTGAAAGATGTATTGGCTGCTCCCAAGTTTTGGCAATTATGAATAATTGCTACATGTATTTCATAGATTTTTAAAAAAATCCTTACCCAAGCGTATTTTTACATTTATCTTCAGACAGTGGGAGGCAGGGGGGAGGAGAGAGAGAGAGAAACATCAATGTGAGAGAGAGAGAAACATCAATGTGAGAGAGACACATCGATTGATTGCCACCCACATGACCCCAACCGGGGCAGGGGACAAACCGCAGTGGAAGTACTTGTCCTTGGCCAAAATCGAACCTGGGACTCTTTGGTCCACAGGCCAATGATCTAACCACTGAGCCAAACCTGCCAGGGCTCATAGATTTTTTTAAAAAGTCTTTTCCTTCAGAATTAAACACATAATCAACTAGCTCACTTCCAATATGGATTCGAACCAGACTGAAGAGGTACCTCTTTTGGTCTACTTCATGTTCTCTTCATCTTTGCCTTAATTGTATTATTGCTGATATTAGCATATTAATTTTCTTTATCTTTCATTTATTTATTTTAAACAATGCAGAAAAATGTAATAAAACTCTCAAATGAATCTATAAACAAGTGTGTCAATATAGTACATGAATGGTTGTTTTATAAAAACCAAACAAGTTGACTGGTAGGCAGAGATGGATGGCAAAGCTTGATTTTCAGTTGGCAGATGAAAGTCCAAATTTGAAATAAGAAAAGTGGTTTGAGGATAGCAGAGTAAAGATTGAGGTCCCACGGAACATGCCGACACAGAGTGAGGCAAAAGTAGGTTTCCAGTTACTTGTACAGCAAATAATACAGTAATTGATAAATAACACACACAAAAACTTTTGAGATCAGGAAGATAGTGGCAGGCAGAACCAGAGGGAGGGTGAGTGTGTGAGAGAGTGAGCTAGTGTGTGAGAGAGTGTCAGTGGATGTGAAGGTGGACGACCAAACTTATGCAGTGCAGAGATGCAGAGCAGAAGGTTCCTGTGCTGTGGATGGGGAGCAGCCAGCTACCACAGTAAACGGCTCTTCGGGGTGCTTCTCCCTGCACCTCAGGGAGGTCCCACCATTATAGAAAATCCCGGGTCTTCCCTGGGAGGAGGCAATGGGAGCGGCTAGGGCCCAGCAACCTGAGCCCACCAGCACACCTGGCACCATCAGACCAGTGGACACCCTGTGTTAACACAGACCAGTGCACAGTAGTGGAGCTGTCAAGGTACCGGTTGCAGAAACTGCAAACATCCCAGAGCCCAGCACCATCTCTTACAGTAGCAGCCCGATCAGGGTTGTAATATACCCCCAGCAACAGAAGCTGGGGAGCAGACATCTATCCCTAGGCAACAAAAGCACAGACTAGCAACAGAGAACCATCCCCAAAAACTACAGCAAAAGCTGAGCAGGAGCTGAGCCTCATGGGGCAGTAGTACTCCCCAGCTGCCAGCAGCGGGACCTGGGGCTCCACAGAGGCCTGTGCAACCCAGCTGCCCACAAGATAGGCGTGGAGCCAGGTCTCCAAAGGGACTGTGCAATCTAGCCGCCCATGGGAAGTGTGGAGTGCTGGGGCACCAGAGAGGCCTGTGCGACCCAGCTGCCCACAAGATAGGCATGGAGCTGGGTCTCCAGAAGGAACTGTGCAATCTAACTTCCCACAGAATCAGCGGGAAGCAAGGACTCCAACGGGGGCTGTACAACCCAGCTGCCCACAAGATCGGCGGGGAGCCAAGGCTCCAGTGAGGCCTGTGCAACATAGCTGCCCACAGGACAGGCAGGGAGCACAGCTCCAACAGGGTCTGAGCTATACAGCTACAGGTGGCACCAGCTACCAGCAGGGAACACAGCTTCAGAGGGGCCCAAGTGATCCAGCAGCAGCACCTACCAGGACACACCAATACCAGCCACCAGTAGTCAGTCCTCCAGGATCCACAGCAGGCAAGAGGCAACACACGACAAAACAGTCTGGGAGGCACAGTATCCTTATTTGATATACAGTGAGCTGCCTACACATCCAAACATCCCTCACAGGGTCTAGAGCTACCAGACGACTAAAATGGGGAGACAAAGAAACAACACCCAAAGGAAAGAAAAAGAAGAATCACCAGAGAAGGAACTGCAGAAAATGGAAGACAGCAACTTGTCCGGTAAAGAATTCAAAGCAATGATTTTAAGGGTGCTCAAACAATTTGGTGAGAACTACAAACAACTTAATAAGAATTATGAAGAGCTCACTGGAAACTACTTCAGCTTAAAAAAAGAGGTAGAAGCTATGCATAAAAATAAAGAATGACATAGTGGTTATGAAAAATACCTTAGAAGGGTACAATAGTAGATTAGAAGAAGCTGAAGACCAAATCAGCGACTTAGAAGACAAAGTAGAGAAAAACACCCAAATAAAGCAGCAAAAAATAATAATAATAATTTTTTTTTTTTTTTAAACAGGAGGAAAGTGTAAGGGAGCTGTGGGACAATACAAAACATAACAACATTTGCATTATAGGGATACTAGAAGAAGAAGAATCAGAGAAAGAAATAGAGAATCTGTTTGAAGAAATAATGACAGAAAACTTCCCTAAACTGGTGAAGGAAAAAGCCACACAAGTCCAGGAAACACAGAGAGTTCCAAGCAAGATGAACCCCAGAAGACCCACAGCTAGACACATCATAATACAAATGGCAAACATTAAAGACAAAGAAAGAATCTTAAAGGAAGCAAGAGAGAGACAGAAAGTTACCTACAAGGGAGCTCACATTAGACTGTCAGCTGATTTCTCAATAGAAACAATGCAGGCCAGAAGAGAGTGGCATGAAGTGTACAAAGTAATGCAAGGCAAAGGTCTAAATCCAAGACTACTCTATCCAGCAAGGCTATCATTCAAAATTGAAGGAGAAATAAAGAGCTTCATGGATTAAAAAACAGCTAAAGGAATTTACCACCACCAAACCAGCACGCCAAGAAATGCTGAAGGGACTGTTGTAAAATGAAGAAGAAACAGAGAGAGAAAGAGAGAGAGGAACACAGGCATAAAATTAAAATGGCAACTAATAACTATCTATCAATAATTGGCTTAAATGCTCCAATCAAAAGATATAGGGTAGCTGATTGGATAAGAAAAACACGACCCATATATATGCTGTCTACAAGAGACCCACCTCACAACAAAAGACTCACGCAGGCTGAAAGTGAAGGGATGGAAACAAGTTTTCCAAGCAAATGGAAATGGAAAGAAGTTGGTGTAGCAATACTCAGATAGACTTCAAAATAAGGGCCATAATAAGAGACAGAGAAGGTACTACATAATATTAAAAGGATCAATCCCACAAGAGGATATAACCCTGGTAAACATATATGCACCAAATACGAGAGCACCAAAATATATTTAAAAACTTCTGGAGGACTTCAGGGGAAAGATCAATAGCAGCACAATCATAGTAGGTGACTTTAACATACCACTGACACCACTGGATAGATCTTCTAGACATAAATGAACAAGGATATAGAGTCCTTACAAGACAAACTAGATCAGTTGGACTTCATTGATATTTATAGAACATTTCCCTCAAAGCTGCAAAATATACATTCTTCTCAAGTGCACATGGGTCATTCTCAAAGATAGACCACATGTTAAGACACAGAGCAAGTCTCTACAAATTCAAGAAAATTGAAATAATATCAAGTATCTTCTCAGATCACCATGGCATGAAACTAGAACTCAATTACAATAAAAACACACAAAAACATTCAAACACTTGGAGGCTAAATAGCATGTTATTAAACAACAAGTGGGTTACTAACAAGATCAAGGAAAAAATTTAAAACTTCCTGGAAACCAATGAAAACAAACACACAACACCACAAAATCTATGGGACACAGTGAAAGCAGTCCTGAGAGGGAAGTTCATAGCACTACAGGCCTACCTCAAGAAATAAGAAAAATTCCTGCCCTGGCCAGTTTGGCTCAGCGGTTAGAGCATTGGCCTGCAGTCCGGAGAGACCCGGGTTTGGTTCCCGCTAAGGGCATGTACCTCAGTTGCAGTTTGTCCCCGACCCTGGTTGGTTGTGCGGGTGGCAGCCACTCGATGTGTCCCTTTCACATCGATGTTTCTCTCTCTCTCTCTCTTCCTCTCTCTCCCTCCCACTCTATCTGTACAAAAAATGGAAAACTGTCCTCGGGTGAGGATAAAAAAAAAAAAAAAAAAAAGAAATAAGAAAAATACCTAATTGGCTTTCTAACCCTACAACGTAAAGAAGTAGAAAGTAAACAAAAAGAAAAACCGGGAGGTCGTAGGAGGAAGAATATAATAAAAGTCAGAGCAGAAATAAACAACATAGACACTAAAAAAAACAATTCAAAAGATCAATGAAACAAAAAGCTGGTTCTTTGAAAAGATAAGCAAGATCCATTGTCTCACCAAGAAATAAAAAGAGAGAAACCAAATAAACAAAATCAGAAATGAAAGAGAAGTAACAACTGACACCACAGAAACACAAAGGATCATCAAAACATGCTATGAACAAATATACGCCAACAAATTGGACAATCTAGGAAAAATGGACAAATTTCTAGAAACACACAGCCTCCAAAAACTAAACCAGGAAGAGATAGAAAACTTGAACAGACAATAACAACAAAGAAAATTGAAGATATAATTTAAAAATTTTCAACAAACGAAAGCCCAGGCCCAGAGGGCTTCATGGGGGAGTTTTACAGAACATTCAAAGAAGATCTAATACCCATTCTCTTCAAACTATTCCAAAAAATCCAAGAAGATAGAGCACTTCTAAACTCATTTTATGAGGACAGCATAATTCTAATTCCAAAACCAGAAAAAGACACTACAAAGAAAGAAAACTACAGGCCAATATCCCTGATGAACACAAATGCCAACATCCTTAACAAAATATTAGAAAATTGAATCCAGCAATACATCAAAAAAATTATTCATCATGACCAAGTGGGTTTCATTCCAGGCATGCAAAGATGGTACAATATTTGCACATCAATAACTGTGATACACCACATAAACAAAAGGAAAGATAGCCCTGGCCGGTTTGGCTCAGCGGTTAGAGCGTCGACCTGCGGTCCTGAGAGACCTGGGTTCGGTTTCCGCTAAGGGCGCGTACCTCGGTTGCAGTTTGTCCCCGGCCCTGGTCGGTCGTGCGGGTGGCAGCCACTCGATGTGTTCCTTTCACGTCGATGTCTCTCTCTCTCTCTCTGTTCCTCTCTCTCCCTCCCACTCTACCTGAACAAAAAACTGGGAAAATGTCCTCGGGTGAGGATAAAAAAAAAAACAAAAAACAAACAAAAAAAAAAACAAACAAAAAAAACAAAAGGAAAGATAAAAACCATATGATTATATCAATAGATGCTGAAAAGGTATTCAACAAAATCCAGCACCCATTTCTGATAAAAATGCTCAGCAAGGTGGCAATAGAGAGATCATATCTCAACATAATAAAGTCCATATATGAAAAACCATCAGCCAACATCATACTCAAAGGGCAAAAACTAAAATCATTCTCCTTAAGAACAGGAACAAGACAGGGATGCCCACTTTTGCCACTCTTATTTAACATAGTACTGGAAGTCTTAGCCATAGCAATTAGACATGAAGAAAAAATAAAGGAGATCCAAATTGGAAAGGAGAAGTAAAACTGTCATTATTTGCAGATGACATGATATTGTACATAGAAAACCCTAAAGACTCCATCAAAAATCTACTAGACTTAATAAATGAATTTGGCAAAGTAGCGGGATACAAAATTAACGTCAAAAAATCAATGGCATTCTTTTTTTTTTTTATCCTCACCGAAGGACATTTTTTTATTTTTTTGTTCAGATAGAGTGGGAGGGAGAGAGAGAGAGAGAAACATCGACCTGAAAGGGACACATCGAGTGGTTGCCACCCACACAACCCAACCAAGGCTGGGGACAAACGCAACCGAGGTACGTGCCCTTAACGGGAACTGAACCCGGCCGTTCCTCTCTGGACCACAGGCTGGCGCTCTAACCACTGAGCAAAACCGGCCAGGGCGTCAACGGCATTCTTATACACCAATGATAAACTCACAAAAAGAGAAACAAAAAAAAAATCCCATTTACCATCCTGGCAAAAAAATTAAGATATCTAGGAATAAATTTAACCAAAGAAGTAAAGGACCTCTTCACAGAAAACTACAGGTCATTGAAAAAAGAAGTGAGGAAGATATAAAAAAGTGGAAGCATATACTTTGTTCATGAATTGGAAGAATTAACATCATTAAAATGTCCATACTACCCAAAGCAATCTATAGATTCAATGCAATTCCCATCAGAATACCAATGACATACTTCACAGAACTTGAACAAACACTCCAAAAGTTTATATGGAACCAAGAAAGACCCTGAATAGCCACAGCAATCTTGAAAAAGAACAAAGTAGGAGGGATCACAGTATCAGATTTCAGGTTATACTACAAAGTCACTGCAATCAAAACAGTTTGGTACTGGCACAAGAACAGACAGATAGATCAATGGAACAAAATAGAGAACCCAGAAATTGACACAGGTGGCAAGAGCATACAGTGGAGTCAAGACAGTCTCTTCAATAAATGGTGTTGGGAAAATTGGACAGCTACTTGCAAAAAAAAATGAAGCTAGACCACCAACTTACACCATACATGAGAATAAACTCAAAATGGGTAAAAGACTTAAATGTAACTTGTGAATCCATAAAATTTCTAGAAGAAAATGTAGGCAACAAAATTTCAGACATCATATGCAGCAGAATTTTTACTGATACATCACCTAAGGCAAGAGAAACAAAGGAAAAAATGAACACATGGGACTACATCAAACTAAAAAGTTTCTGCACAGCAAAAGAAACAACCATCAAAATGGAAAGGGATCCCACTATATGGGAGACCATAATTGCCAATGATGCATCAGATAGGGGGTTAATTTCCAAAATATATAGAGTGCTCATACAACTCAACAAAAGGAAGACAAAGAACCCAATTAAAAAATGGGCAGAGGACCTAAATAGACACCTCTCCAAACAGGACATACAAATGGCCAAGAGACATATGAGGAAATGCTCAACATCACTAATCATCAGAGAGATGCAAATTAAAACAACAATGAGGTATCACCTCACACCTGTCACAATGGCCGCCATCAACAAATCATCAAACAAGTGTTGGCGAGGGTGTGGAGAAAAGAGGACTCTAGTACACTGCTGGTGGGAATGCAGACTGGTGCAGCCACTATGGAAAACAATATGGTGTTACCTCAAAAAATTAAAAATTGAATTAGCGTTTGACCCAGTGATCCCACTTCTAGGAATATACCCTAAGAAATCTGAAACAGCAGTCAGAAGGCATATATGTACCCCATGTTCATAGCAGCCCTATTTACAATAGCTAAGATCTGGAAACAACCCAAGTGTCCATCAATAGATGAGTGCATAAAAAAGCTGGGGTACATGTACACGATGGAATACTATGCAGCTTTAAGAAAGAAAGATCTCTTATCATTTGAGGTGGCATGGAAAGACCTGGAGAGTACAATGCTAAGTGAAACAAGTCAAGCAGAAAAGACAAATATCACATGATTTCACTTATTTGTGGAATATAATGAACTAAACAACTGATGAACAAAATTGACCCAGAGACATAGAGGTGGGGTACAGACTGACAAGCCTCAGAAGAGGGGGGATTGGAGGAGGAAGAGATAAACCACAGAACTTATATGAATGTATGCATGATCAATGGACATAGACAACAAAGCTGGGGATGGGGCAGAGGGGATGTGGAGGAGGGTGTCAATGGGGGAAAAAGGAGAAATATCTGACAAAAACAAATTAATAAAAAAAAGAAAATAGTTGAAACAAACAAACAAAAGAATGAACTTTTTTGCTTACTCTCTTTTGTAAATGTACTTTTGCCCCACCCTGTGTGTACTAGACATAGCCTGCCTAGCTGTTTTGAAAAATGAGACAGTAAATACACATACACACCAGTTGGTGAAAGGTGTGGAAACTTCAGAATTTGGTTTAAATTTAGAGAGCATGGCATTGCTCACTGGGTAGTAGCAGGCTATACCACATCCACATCATTTAATTCTGAACTTTGTATAGATACATGACATGGGATTCAATGTATCCTTAGAGACTAGCTCCTGTGAAGACAGGACACATGCTTTCTGACCAAAACTACCAGCTTTGGGCCAAAGGCAAGCTGCACTTTCCTACCTTATCTTGGTTCCTCTGTCTGGTAGACTGATATCTTCACCAGGCAAAACTCAGCGAAACCCAATGCAGGCAATAAAAAGCAATGTCCTTAGTTACCAAAGCTGAGGCATAATCAAATGTTGGGAATCCAGAAGGAACCTACAGTTGAGTTGATAAATGTTTTTAGTCATCAGCATAGTGAAAATGAGTCAATAAACAAGTCAAATAGCTGGCTGATGCTGAGTCCACATAAGAGATGACAAACAACGTGTGGTTGTCATAAAAGACAAGTGAAAGAAAAGAAATGGCAGGCAGTGTCCCATGCCCTCTGCTGGAATACCTCACAACTTCTCTGTCTCTTCCGTCACTACACTCTCAAGAAAGGACTTTCATAAGTTCTGCTTCCATTCCAGCCACTGTTCGAAGCTTGACAAATGTTTTAACTGTTGCTCTTGGGCAACTGACCCTTCACTTGCTTCTTCGATGTTCTTCCTTGCTTTATGTAGATCTGGGTTTCTGATCTGTATTATTGTCCTTCTCTCTAAAGAACGTCTCTTACAGTTTTTGCAAAAAAGTATTTTTGGCAAGGCAGGCTTGATGGAAACAAATTCCCTCAATCTTTGTTTTCTGAGAAAGTCTTTATTTCTCCTTCACTGTTGAAAGATTATTTCACAGAGTACAGAATTCTAGGCCTGTGGTTTCTTTTTTGTCAACACATTAAATGTTCACTTCATTCTCTTATTGTTTTTGTGATTTCTGAGGGAAAGAGGACGTAAGTCTTCTCTTTGTTCTTCTACAGGCAAAGTGTTTTTCTGTAGTTTGAAAATGACATGCCTAGGTATAGGTTTGTGGTTTGTTTGTTTGTTTGTTTTTGGCATTTATCCTACTTGGTGTTTTCTGAGATTCCTGGGTCTATGATTTGGTGTTTGACATTGATTTGGAGAAATTGTTTCATTATTGTTTCAAATACTTCTTGTGTTCCTTCTTTTTCTGGTATTCCCATTACGCATACATTATACTTTTTGTATAATCCCTTGGGTATTCCCACATCCCACATCCCTTGGGTATTCTTTTCTGTTTTTTCAGTCTTTGTTCTCTATCTTTTGAGGATTCTATTGATATAGCCTCAAGATCAGAGATTCCTCCTGTGTCCAGTCTACTAATAAGCCCATTAATGGCATTCTTCATTTCTGTTATAGTGTTTTTTGTCTCTAGCATTCTTTTTTTTTGATTCTTTCTTAGGGTTTTCATCTCTGCTTACATTGCCCATCTGTTCTTACATGTAATCTACTCTACCCACAAGAGGCTTTAGTTTATTAATCATAGGTGTATTAAATTCCTGGTTTGTGCCTGGCCGATGTGGTTCAGTAGATTGAGAGTTGTCCTGTGGATTGAGAGGTTTGGGTTAAATTCCTCCTCAAGGCACGAACCCAGGGTTGTAGGCCCAATCCCCAGTGAGGAGGCATGCAGGAGACAGCCAGTCGATGTTTCTATCTCACATCAATGTTTCTATTTCTCTCTCTAAAAAAAAAAAAATCCATAAAAACATTTAAAAAAAAATTCTGGTCTGATATTTCCAACATCCCTGCCTACCATGTTTTGCCCGTTTTCTTCAAATTGTGTTTTTTGCCTTTTGGTATGCCTTGTAATTTTTTTCTTGATATCCAGACATAATATACTGTATAAAAAAAACTGCTCTAAGAGAGGCATTTAGCATTGTGTTGGGGGGACAATTCTATAGCTCTACGATTAAGTCCCAGTCTATTAGTGAGCCTATGCCTTTGAGCTGTGAACTTCACAAGTGTTTCTCATTCTCTACCTCTCCTCCCGCTACCCCCATGTGTGGAACAGAATAGCTAGAGTCAACTGGAGTTAGGTATTTTCTTTCCCTTTGGTTAGTAAGGCACAGATAATCTCCAACAGGTTAGGCTTTGCTTCACTAGTTTCCCCTGAGGACAGGCCTGGTTGAAGAACTACATAGTAAGTCCTCACTTGACATCTTTGGATAGGTTCTGCAACTTTAAGCAAAACGTTTTAGATGATCAAAACAATTTTATCATAGGCTAATTGATATAAAAATGAGTTCAGTTCCTATGCATCTCACCAACATTATAATGAAATAACATTATTCAAGGACCTGCTGTATTTCTAAATGGCTTCTTTCCCCTTCCCCTGCAGGAAGCCTGAGGACATTCTTCTCTGATATTTACTATAGGAACCTAATGGAGCTCCTGGAGGTAAATCTCACAATGTCATGGGGTTACCTCCAATGACTGGGTCCCCCTGGAGTATTTAATTCTGAGACTTGTCCACACTGAGCCTCCTGAAATTTATCGAATACAGTTCAAGTTTTCCTCCCCAGCACACGTTCCGTTGGTGGCGGCTGATCCAGGAGGCTGAGGCTCCCTGTACTCCCTGTCTTTCTCCCTAATCTTGGGAGTGGTGCTTTGCCCTGTGTCCTCTCCGCACTTATACATCCCAGAAGAGTTCTCTCTTCTTCTTTTTGAAATCTACCCTGTCCTCTGAAGTTACTTTATCCAATGCCATGAATTTTGTTGGTGGTGGTGTTTTTATTTTTTGCCCCCCGATTTGCACAAAGGTTGTTCCTTCTTGGTTTTCATATTTCAGCTCAAGAATATCCTTTTTACAGCCTTTCTGATTAGCCCATTTAAGTCAGGGCTCACAGTCCACCTCCAAGCACTTGACCACTTCCTATTTATTTTCCTCATAGCCCTCATCAAACCTGAACTTATCTTCTTCATTTATTTACTTAGATACTGTCTATCCCCTACTACTTGAATGTAAACTCCACGAAAGATAAAGCTTATATACCTTGTTTACCATTTATTTTCAGTGCTTTGAAAGGTATAATGTATGGTAGGTGTTCAAAAAGTACTTTTTAAAAAATGATGAGAATTTCTTTAATCATTGTGCTATTGCTGAACTTCTGGTTGTTTTTAAATTCTATTATAATAAGCACTCTAGTAAACATATCTGTACACAAATTATTGTCTATGCTGATTTTTTCCCTTCAAAATCTTGTAAGTGGAATTCCTATAAGTAAAATAATTGAGTCAAAGAGGATGAACATTTTTAAGTCTCTTAATAAATATTGCTGAAGTGTTTTCTGTAAAGGCTATTATAATTTACATTTACCTATAGTATATTACAGTGCTTATAACAATTGGCCTTTATTAGCATGGAATAGTCTATTTATTTATTTATTTATTTATTTATTTATTCATTCATTCATTCCTCACCTGAGGATATTTTTCCATTTATCTTCAGATAGAGTGAGAGGGATGGAGGGAGAAAGAGAGAGAGAAAAACACTGATGGGAGAGAGACACATCAATTGGTTGCCTCCTGCATGACCCCAACCGGGGCCAGGGGCGAACTGCAATCGAGGCACGTGTCCTTGGCCAGAATCGAACCTTCAACTCTGAGGTCTGTACCTTGACGCGC
The DNA here is from genome assembly GCF_014108415.1 of Molossus molossus. Taxonomy (NCBI): domain Eukaryota; kingdom Metazoa; phylum Chordata; class Mammalia; order Chiroptera; family Molossidae; genus Molossus; species Molossus molossus. The sequence continues at coordinate 46,122,591 of NW_023425403.1, read as the reverse complement.
TAACTGCTGAGCCAAACTGACCAGGGGTTGGGTAGTCTATTTAAAAAAAAAAATCTTTGCTAATTTGATAGGTGAGAATGAATATATTTGTATATTTATATTATTATTTGTACTTTCTTGCTATAAATTTCTTTTCACCTGTTGTTTTTCTGGATCATGAGCCTACCGAAAGCAGGGATTTCGTCTTTTTAGGTATAGCCTTTTCTGAGGACATCTTTATCATAGTTTGGTAGTTTCTGGACAACTCATCTCAATAATGGACTAGTTTTCTTAAAGCCTGAAAACAAAAAAGCTCAAGCTTCCACCATATTATCATATCTTTTTTAAATATTATTTTTACTTGATTTATTAGAGAGAGAGGAAGGGAGAGAAAGACAGAAACATCCATGTGAGAGAGAAACATTGATTGGCTGCCTCTTGCACGCCCCCTATCAGGGATCGAGCCCACAACCCAGGCATGTGCCCTGATCAGGAATCGAACTGGAACCTCTTAGTCCATGGGACAATGCTCAATCCACCGAGCCACACCAGCCGGGCTCTTACCATATATATATATTTTTAAATCCTCACTCAAGGATATCTTTCTGTGATGTTTTTCTATTTATCTTCAGATAGAGAGAGGGAGAGAAAAGGAGGGAGAGAAACATCGATGTAAGAGGGACACATCAACTGGTTGCCTCCCCTATGACCTGACCAGGGCTGGAGACTAACTGCAACTGAGATACATGCTCTTGGCCTGAATCAAACCCACGACTCATTGGTCCACTGGTCGATGCTCTACCACTGAGCCAAACCAGCCAGGGCTATTATCATATCTTAAAAAATGACAAAATAAAATATATTGAGCCTAATGGGCTTTGTCAGCAGTTTTCCTTAATTTTTCACACTAGTGACTCTTATGATAGTATAATAACACAAATATGACTGATGTCTAAATGGGAAGTAGCACAAGTAATTCATTATTAATAATAAAGTTCTGAAGCCTGAGGGTGACTTCTTTTCACAAATCAGAGCACATTCACAGTTCTTTGTATAATAACATGAACCTTATTCATTTGCTTTCTTGAGTGGGAGAGAAATTAGTGGTGTTAGAGCTTATCCAGTGGTTACAGTAGTGTTGTCCACAGAAATATAAAGTGAGCTAATCTGCAATTTAAAATTTTGTGATAGCCAATCAAAAAGTAAAAAGGAACAAGTAAAATTGAAATAAATATTAGCAAGATATTTTTAAACCAATGTGTCTCAAATACTATCATTTCAACATGCAATCAATGTAAAAAATCATTTGAGACATTAAGAAATTTTTGTATTGTCTTTGAAATCCATTGTGAATTTTACCACCTTATAGCATATCTCAGCTGGGACCACATGCATTTCAAGTTCTCAAAATTCTCATGTATATAGTCCTATTGTATTGGACAACCAAGGGTTTACAGAATGTTAGGACTTTTATGGGTGCAAGAAGTAGCAATGATTATTGCTACTTCTATGGCTACTATTTTTCTGTAATTGGGAGAATGTTTCTGGTAGGTATCTTAGTTTGGGTTCCCACAGCAGCAGACCTTGAGACAAGAATTTGGGTAGAGGTAATTTATTTTGGAGGTGATCTCAGGAAAACACTCGTGAGGAGTGGAGGATAAGACAGAGAAAGGAAGGAAGGCAATAAAGGGTGTATGAGCAAGCAAGTACTGCTTAGGCAGTTGTGCCCCATTCTGTTGGGTAACACTTGGAGAGAGAATTGTTAACAGAGTTTTGGCTTGCCTTGCATATTGGCCTAATGTGCTCCCACAGCCAGAAAAAGGCCCCTAAGCAGAGTTACAGAAAAGCAATAAGCTACCCTAGACCTGGCGTGTTGCTCAGAGGATATGAACTGGAAAGTGATAGCTTCAGCTACAGCAGGTCACACAATCCAAGCAGAGATACTATTAGCTTCAGGAACCCCAGAGACTTGATGCCACCAAGACTCTCCTCTATACTACTTATCTTGTTCACTTCTGTATCCCTACCTCCTCCTGGAACAGTTTTTGGCACACCATAGGTGTTCAATAAATAAATGCTGATTGTGTGACTTTCCTGTGGGTACCTGCTTCATTCTTTCAGGCCTCTCCATGTACATGGGTGACATGGGTACTAGCAGTTATAGGTCATAACCTTATAACTTCTGATTCGAAAAGAACATGAGGTTTTCTCTTTCTAGCTCCAGAAAAAAAAAAATTCTCAAGGAAGAAAGTCAGTCAGCCTGGGTAGGGCATAAGCATATCTCTGGTTCAATGCCTTTGGACACAGCCGTGGCACATTATGATTGGCAGATTTAAGTTGGGTGCTCATCCTGAGGTGACAGAGGTGAAGACTATTACTAGAAGGTGGAATGACAGAACAATCATCACCATATTTGGAACTAAGGATATGAACTGGAGTATGTTTAAATTGTGAATGCTACTTGTCTTGGCAGAAAATGCTTGAGGACCAGCACTGTCTTAGCTGAACCATTTAGAGCTAACAACTGAATTAGTAGCTTTTATTCCTACTGTAGATTAAACACTTGATGCTCTGGCTATTTGAGAGGGGTCTTATAGTCATGTAGTAATTTATACTTTGCAAAGGCACAGGTTTGTATCATGTGTCCCTGAGGTTTGTTTGGGAATGAATTGTCAAGTACAAGAAGACTGGATCTCTCTCTAGACGTTTTCTAGTCATCCATACTAGAGTCAATGACTGGCTTCGTTCACTTGGCATAATATTTCCAATGTTCATCTATGTTATAGCATGCATTAGGATTTTATTCCTTTTTATAAAATGTCAAATAATATTCCATTGTAAGTAATATCACATCTTATCCAATCATCAGTTGATGAATACTTGGTTCCCACCCCTTCCTCACTTTTTAGCTTTTATTAATAATGCTACTGACATATATACGTTTTTGTGTGGATATGTTTTCATTTATCTTGGGTAGATGCCTAGGAATAGAATTGCTGGGTTATATGGTAACTTTGCTGCTGTCTCATTTCACATCACCACCAGCAATATATGAGGGTTCCAATTTCTTCATATCCTCTCTTAGTTACTGTCTTTTTAGTTATAGTATTGAGCTACTTAAAGTCAGTAAACAAGTGCAAGTAAACTTCGCAAGTTCTGTGCTTAGCCTAGAGGTCATGCACCCAGAAGACATTCACTAAACATTTGTTGAATGAATGAAAAAAGCCCCTACCCTTTTATTTGTATGTTGCCTTAAGTTAAAAAAATTTTTTTTTCCCTTTATTGATTTTAAAGAGAGAGGAAGGGAGAGGGATGGAAACATCAATGAGAGAGAACACAGATTGGCCGCCTCCTGCATGCCCTCTACTGGGGATTTGGCTCACAACCTGGGCATGTGCCCTGACTGGGAATTGAAGTGGGGACTTCTTGGTACATGGATTGATGCTCAATCACTGAGCCACACCGGCTGAGCAGTTGCCTTAGATTTTAAAAGTGCACTAATAAATTGTAAGGCTCACAACCCCATAGGAAGTAGGAAGAGTGAGGAATTCTGATTCTCATTTTGGACTTGAGAAAAATAGGTTCAGAAAGATTAGGCAATATGTGAAAAGTCTAGATCCCTGGTTCCCTAGCTCCACCATCATTCAACACTGGTTCTCTGTAAAACTTTGAACAGTTGAGGGAGTGGTCTGGGGCCGTCTGACAAGGGAAGTCACTGTACTTCTAACTTTAGTTAACAAATTCTTCATCTTTGAAGTAAAACTGGTATCTGAGCATTTACAGGGATAGAACATTTAGGGAGGTTCAAAGAGAACTTAAAATCAGGGGAGGGCTGATTATTTAGGTTAATAGATTGCATTATCTGAGAAAGAGCTAACATGTAAAGATAGGTAATTGAATAATCATAGTTTTCTTACAATATTCAGTCCTAATCATCTTCCTTTTTGTAATAGAAATTCTCAAACATACATGAAGTATCAAGAAAACAGTATAATAGGGGAGGTGGGTGGGATGAAAGAAGGTGAAGAGAATAGCCAAAGAACATATATGCATAGCCCATGGCCACTGACAACAATAGGATTAGGGCCAGAAGGAGGGAAGGGTGGGGTCTCAGTGGATCAGGGCAAAGGCAGGGGAAATGCAGGACATCTGTTATAATGTCAACAATAAAAACTGGAAGAAAAAAAAAAAAAAAGAGCCTGGCTGGTATGGCTCAGTGGTCGACCCATGCACCGAGGTCACCAGTTTGATTCCCGGTCAGAACACATATCCAGGTTGTGGACCAAATCCCCAGTCAGGGGCATGCAGGAGGCAGCCAATTGATGTTCTCTCTCATCCATGTTTCTATCTCTCTCTCCCTCTCCCTTCCTTTAAAATCAATAAAGAAAATAGTATAATAAATTCTATTACCCATCATTTAAAAATTACCAACAAGTTGCCATTTTTATATGTTTGACTTACCAAAAATGTTTAAATGCAGTCAGGCTTTCTTTAAAAGCCATTTTTTCCCCTTCAGTTTTATTGAGGTATAACTGATAATTAAAAATTGTATATATTTAAAATGTACAACCTCATGACTCACTACACATATACATTGTGAAATATTCACAGCCAAGCCAGTCAACATATCCATCACTTAACATCTTAATTGTTTTCTTTTTTTTATGTTGAGTACATTCAAAATTTGCTCTTAGCAAATTTCAAATGCACACTATTGTTAACTATAGTTACATTGCTGTAAATCAGTTCTGTAGAACTTATTCATCTTGAATAACTGAAACCATTTTAGCCAACACACGGGTAATTATCAAAGAATAATAATCCTGTAAGCATCGTGAACTTGTATCTTTTGATCTTTCATTTAGGGTTGAAGGAAAAAGAAGCTGCTGAGAACACAAAATAACTTAAGACTTATGAGTGGGAGTCCAAGATTTTGTTTATTCAGTCCTACAAGCATTCAACCAGCTGATTCTAGGCACTTTTCATGCACAATGACCATCCACCAGTGAGACAGCCAATGCTGGCCTCAGAGTTGAGTCTCAATCGGGTTTCATCATTTACTGACTCTAAGACTTGGATAAGTTTTGTCCTTGAGGCTCACCTTTCTCATCGGTAATACAGGGATAATACCTTCTTGACTGGGGCATTATCACAGTTAAAAGTGAGGTAAGGTACCCCAAAATGCGCATAACCGATGCTCTGAAACATGTTCCATTTGCTACTGTTATTCCGCTAGGTTCTGAGAGCATGATGAAAGAAATAATAATGTAGTCTCTCTCTCCCCCAATATTCCTTCCCCAGTCTAAGAGGGCAGCAAAAAGCTCACAGAGGTCGTATAATGCAACAGGTGAGATGCGAAAAGCCTGCCTGCCCCCCCCCCCCAAGCCAGCATGCTTTCATCTTCCAAATTCTTGAGTTCTTCTAACTTTGTTACTTTTCTTTAGGTGTTGCGGCTCTACAAAGATAATCTGTGCTCAACCCTGCTGTTGTGGAGGTCAAATGTTCGCCCTCAGGTTGGAGGACCTCCCACAGCACCCTTGTTTGGTCCTGACGAGGGCAACGAGCCCGGAAGGCGGCGGCTCAGGCCATTTGGCAGTTTCTCCCGGTCCTCTGAAAGCCTCAGCTCCGGGGGCGTTTCTGAGCAGCAGGGACAGGCAGAGCTGGCACCTCCCCTCCCCGCTCCGGGTCGGTGTCTTGGCCCGAGCTCGAACTCCAGTAAAGTTCGCGGCCAGGTGTGAGCACGTGGGTGCCGCGGCGCCGGGCCCTGGGTGCCCGCCGGGCTCCAGCCAGCAGAGCCGGCGGCCTCGCCCCGCACCTGTGCGTGGCTCGCGGCCGGGTCGGCCCAGCCTCCCACTCCTCGCGCGGACCCGTCTGCTCGCGGCTCCAGCTCCAGCTCCAGCCCCAGCTCCAGGCGGGGGCGGGGCGGCGGCGGCGCGGCCCCGGCGGCGGAGGCGGGGACGGGGCGGGACGTCGGCGCTCCGCTCCCGGAAGCGGGTGGTCCTGTAGCTCCAGCCTAGCGGACCGGCGTGGCGGCCGGAGCTCCAGCATCCCCGCCCGCGTGTCCACGAGCCTCGGGAACGACACCACCATCTGGGCAGCGCCACTGCCGCGCTCGGCTGCCCGCCTGGCAAGATGTTGCCGGTGTACCCGGAGGTGAAGCCCAACCCGCTGCAGGACGCCAACCTCTGCTCGCGCTTATTCTTCTGGTGAGCGCCCCCGCCGCGCTGTGACACCCGCGGCCGCACGCGCCGGCGTGTTTGGGGTGGGGGACCGGGGTCTGGGCGTGGGAGCGCTTTCCGCTGGCGCTTCTTGCTGAGGTTGGAGCCGCCCCACGCCGGCCGTGTGGTTCCCGCCGGCGCCCCGGCGCGTGGGGAAGGGGCGGGGGCAGCGGGCCCTCGAGGGGGACCCGGAGACGAGGTAGTGCGGCCGCTGTCTCCAGAACCTGGGAGGAGGAGGAGGAGAATCGAGCTTGCCCCTGCGGGAGAACCAACTAGACCTTCCCCATCCGCCGCCCTGTGGCTCAGGGATTTGCAGATCTGAACCAAAAAGCTGCACCCTTTTCTTTCTTTCTAAGCAATTAGCTTCTGAATAGCTTCCTCGATCTAATTTCAACCAAAGTCTAATTAGCGCCCTGGACCATTGCCATCTCCCAATAGTGTCCCTACCTCTTCCGATATTTCTTATGTGACAGCCCAGTTCCAACTTCATCGAGCCGCGCTCTCTCCCTCTCTTAGTGTGTGTTTCTCACTGTGCCCTAGTACCTGGTTGTGGCAAGTTTCTTGTGGATAGAAAACATTTTACTATTTATTTAATGAATGGAGACATTTGAATACGGTTTGCTTTTGCCTGGGACAAACATAGCCATGACTGGAGTAGGTCTTTGACCAGCCTCTTTCGTATTGCAAATATTTCCACTACTGCCCTTGAAGACCACTCTGAGGATAGGTCTTATAGGGCTCTCTAGCCTTTAGAGAAGCAATCCAGGGTCTTGATGCAGGTGGTTCTGCGGGAGAGTCCTTTGGTCCTAAAACTACTGGAGGGTCTCTGAGCTGGGAGGAAACACACAGGTGAAAAAACGGCTCATGGAGGTGAAGTTCTTAAATTTTCCATCTAGTGGCTGGGACTATGAACTTTTGGACTTTAATCACACTTGGTTGATTGTTAGATCTTTTGTTTTTCTACCCTAACTCTCCTTTCATCTTTTTCATATTTTCTGATACTTCCTTTTTATTTTATTTTTCTAATGGGACAACCTAAGGGATTCCAAGGGGATCCTTCTACACTTGTTACTGGTGAGACAACGAGACCTCAGTTGTCCTGAAGGAAGGATTTCAATCAAAAGACAAAGTGGCCCTGGCCGGTTTGGCTCAGTGGTTAGAGCGTCGGCCTGCGGTACAGAGAGACCCGGGTTCGGTTCCCGCTAAGGGCACGTACCTCGGTTGCAGTTTGTCCCCGGCCCTGGTTGGTCGTGCGGGTGGCAGCCACTCAATGTGTCCCTTCACATCGATGTTTCTCTCTCTCTCTCTCTCTCTTCCTCTCTCTCCCTCCCGCTCTATCTGAACAAAAAATGGAAAAATGTCCTCGAGTGAGGATAAAAAAAAAAAAAAGACAAAGTGTGGAAAAGCAAGCAAGAATTTACTGACCGCAGCAAAAACACACTTAGGACAGTGAAACTAGGAAGAGGATAGAAGAAGCAACCGGAAAGCCTAGGCTGGACTGCTTTGGCTCATTGGGAAGTCAGGACAAAAGGGAGCCTTAGAGAAAGGTTCAAGGATAGCCCAGGATGAGCTGCCATTGCCAATTGCTCCACTGGTTGTAAGTCTCCAGGGACCCTTGGGACTTAGAAGATGCATGTCTGTGGGGGAAGAAGGGAAGAGGGGAGGCACTGGTGTGCCCCTGCGTCTTTTTTGTTTTCAGGGGTTTTTTAAGGGCTGTGCATTTAGGAGAGGTGTTAAGGAAGGATCAAGAAAATATTCATTAGCTTTATGTTGATACACAAAGATAAGATTGATTCTCTTAATCTGTCTTTGGGTGTGGTTGGCAAATGGCACTAATTGGATTTCAGCTATCTGTCTCTTTAAGGAGTGTAATTTAAGCTATTTACCCTCTGGCTCGGGAGAAGTGCGAACCATTGTATTCTTGTGTACTTGATTTTGGGAAGACAGGATTTACTAGGTGACTGCAATCTGTTGTTTAACTATCTTAGTTTTCCTATTTCGCTTGTCCTTGAATTTTCCTAGCTTTATACTATTCAGTAACACAATTGTTTTGATTGTGGTATATTCACTATGTGTGGAAATATCTCTTGGCTGTTTGGTGGCCCTTCTTTTAATGAAAGCAGGAAGAAGGAATATGTCTGTGGTTACTGTAAATTATAATGAAGTAGGCAAACATCTTAACTTTGGACCTGACAAGGCACTCTGGAAGCACTTCCTATTTGTGGATTTAGGAAACGTTTGTACATGGAAATGGAAAGGTGGGGACTTCTCTTTAATGACTTGGGTAGGCATCCGTTTCTGGTTTCCCAGCTGGAGGGGAAGGAGCAATTATTTCTGTTTCATTCCCGAAGGCACTGAAGCAGAGAGAGGTTGAGTGAGTTGCCTAGTGTCACGCAGCTAGTAAGTGGTGGAGCAGCATCCCAAACCAGGCAGTCTGGTATCCTAGCCTGTGTTACTAAGCGCTGTACTGAGCTGCTTCTATTGGGACACTTGTTCATAAATGCATGGAGAAGGCAATTCTAAACTCACCTTTGTTCCTGTAGGCTCGAGTTTCTTAAAGTTCTTGCTGTTGGAGATGGTCCACAGGAAACATCTATTACCATGCTTTTAGGCCAGGACAACTGTTCTCAAAGTATGGCACCCACAGCTGCATCATCTGTGTCACCAGGGAGCTTGTTAGAGATGCAAGTTCTCCAGCATCCATTCCACATCAGTTTTGGAAAATCAGAAACTCTAGCGGGTGGTGTTTAAACCAGCACCCCAGGTAACTCTCATGGAAATTTAAGACTGGCTCTCTGCTTTAAGCCACTCCCCGCGTTGTCCTTCCAGTACAGTGTTTTAGTTTAAAAAAAGGGGCAAGTCTTTGGGAAGTCAATTGTTCACCACAGTTGCCATCCTGTATTTATTTACCGTCTGCAGTTTGAGGAATTTTAAAGTCTGAGGCATGTTAGTGCTTTTCTGGTGTACCCCTCTGGCTGCAGGCGTGAACGCCGAAATGAGCCCAGCTCTGAGGAAGTGCCTCCTGGAGACAAGGCCCACCTTGTGGAGAACAACCACGTTTTCAACTTCTCAGATTTCATCTGCTTCCTAAACTTGTGAACTGCTAGCTACTTATCTTAAAGATGCCAGTGACTAGCTCACCGACTTTTATATGGATGACCTGACCAGGATTTTGGTGTTTTCATAGCACATTGTTGACTTGGGGTCTGAGAATGCCGTAATTATTGGCTATTGGTAATTGTGGTGGATTTTTGAAAAGAATGTATATATTGTTTTCTATTTCTGTAAGAAATTTAAAGCTCTAGGAAAAGAAGAAAGGGATAAAGGTGATTTATTTCTGTTAGCCAAGCACTCCTGCTGGTGTTTTGGTGGTCTCTTAGTCTTCTCTCTAAACCTCTTTATGCACACCCATGTGTATACACACATCTTTTCTGTAAAACTACTTTTGATCCTGATCCCTTAATTTCCTATGCTTAACATTTTTTTATGGCATTAATCTTCCAAACATGCAATTTGATGACAGCCGTCTTTCACTTTTGTTGAACACAGTTTGTTTCTGTGTATTATGATGTAATGTATATCTATGTCCATATATTTTCATGTGTCTTTCATTTTTCCGTATTTCTAGAGGTTGAGTAACTTGTGAAAGGCCAAATTGTTTTCCAACAGGGGTTGACCTCTTAATAGCGGTTTGTCAATTTTGAATACTTGAATGAAAAATTTTTTTTTCTAGATTCAGAGAACAGACTGACAGGGTTGTAGGGCCGGGTGAAAAGCTGAAGAGATTAAGCAAAAAAACTCTCCCCAAACCAAACTAAGCACCTCATAGTTACAGACAACCGCATAGTGATTACCAGAGGGAAAGAGGAGTGGGGGAGGCAGAAGAGGGTATTGGGGATACATGGTGATGGGAGGAGACTTGACCTGAGGTAGTGAACACACAATACAATATACAGATGATGTATTATAGAATTGTACACCTGAAACCTATATAATTTTATTAACCAGCGTCACCCCAATAAATCCAATTAAAAATTTTTTCTTAGTAGGCAGGTTAAAAATAATACTGCTTAAAAAAATTTATTTGTGTATTTATTTTTATTACAGATATCTCTCCTTTTTCTCCTATTGACACCCTCCTCCCTACCCCCTCATTCTCGTCTATGACCGTTGGTTGTGCATATATGCATATGTGTTCTTTGGTTTATCTCTTTCTGACCCCCACCCCTTTCCCTGTGAGGTTTGTCCGTCTGTTCCCTACTTCCATGACTCTGGATAAAAATAATACTAGTTTTAATTTGAATTTATTCGAGTTATAGTGATGGAACGTTTTATAATGTCTGTTGACCATTTATTTTTATTTCTTTCAATTGTATATTAATAGATTATTTTCCTGTGAGGAACTTATATTTTTGAAATAACTTGTAATAGGGCTTATAATATTTTCCCAGATTTTTGTCTTTTAATTTAGTTCAGAAGTTTTAAAATTTATATATCATTCATTATACTGAGCTTTTGTAATGTTCTTCTTAAAATCCCAGCGCCACCTAAATCTCCATAAGCATTTTAGATTTCTTGTTTCATTTCTAACAATGAAGGCACCTGGAATTTCTTTTACTATTTGATATAAGATAGGCCTTATTTTTTTTCCCCCCAAAATAGCCCCTTTTCCCACCATCGTTTATTGAATAATTCTTCCTCTTCCCCGTTCCTGAAAATAAGTGGCAAAGCTTGTGAATTGTGCCTAGCTGGGCACTAGATTGCCCATTCCCCTGAGGCTCTCCCTGGTGACATCCCTCTCCTCTACTGGGCAGTGTGTGTGTGTGTGTGTGTGTGTGTCTGTGTGTCTGTGTGCTGTGCTCTGTGCTCTGTATTCCTCTGCCCACCCTTATCCCAGAGGTCAGAAGGTTGGGGGTAGCAGTGTAGGATCTGTTCCCAGAGACGGGGTTTAGGAGAGTAGGGGCCAGATGCCTTTGGCCCACGAAAGAGTGGTTAAACCTTCCCTCCCCTGACGCCAGCTCAGAAAAGCGAATGCTGCTGTGGAGTCTGCCACTGGCGTGGAGACACGCTCTCTGGAGACACTTCTCCCAGAACACTGATGACAAGAGGTGAAATGCAAATGGCTGAATGCTAGGATGGCTTAGAGAGCTTGGTTTGTCAGCCCTGAGTGTGAATGCATAGAAATGTTCATTTCAAACTAGGACTTTTGCGTCATGTTCAGAATACCTTTTATGTGAATCTCCTTGTTGTTCTTTATTAACAGTTTTAAATACAAACGTAGATGGAGGCTGGGGGAGCTTTCCAGGGTTCTTTCTCTGGCCTCAGCCTGTTCCCCTTTCATAAGATTAAATTTTATGAGTTTTGGCAATTTTATACAGTAACTCTCACCCAAGCAAGATGTGGAACACCCCACAGGTGTATTAACATTTACTACTAAGTCCCTGTGGTGGAATAAACAATGTAACACATTTTGTAAATTTATCTTCTATAGTTTATTCTTGATGTTTTTTGGTCTTTATCCTTGTAGTCCTGCATCTGGTAAGCCTCAGGGGTGTTAACTAGTGTCCATTCAGATGTGTCAATTTGCCTTTCTGACCCCTCTAGGGGACTCTTCTTTCTCTTTGGTGTCTCCTAGGGGACACCTATTCCTAGGTCAAACTTCATACCTGACCCGTCCCGCAGGTCGAGCAACGAGGACTCTAGAGGGGGAGTGAGGATGAGGAGGGACAAGAGACACGAGAAATGGAGACAAGACAGGGTTCTGATCAAGTCTCGTTTATTCGGGGGTAATTCACACAATATATAGGGCAAGAAGCACCTTTTGCCAAGCACCAAGCTTGCCCGAAGCAATTCTAGGAAATACTACAAAAGGAACAAAAGGTCAGCAAAGACTGGCTTGTTGAGTAAATGGTTTCTTAAAGAAATGCAGAATGCAGAGATATCCTGCCTTGGGGCAGGGGATGGCAGAGCAGATTATAACAAAATTGACGCGATGCAAAAAGTCTCCCACATATACCTAGGAGGTCGCAGAAGTGTGGAGCAAAGGGGCTCCTTGTACAGCCTGAGCCTTCATCCTGTATCACCTGTCACTTTTCAGTGGGTCCTGGGAACCCTGTCCCTCTTATCATGAGGATGCTTCTGTGCGTTTCCTCCTTGTGTGAGCTCTAAGTCCCTGCAGGTATTTTATGCTTTTGTATTGATGAATAGCTTACAGGTAGATGCCAGTAGTGGCAGTGGGAAAGTCTGGGCTTTGGAACAGGATGGACTCAGGTCTTATCTTCAGCCCTGCAAATTCTGTGTGGCTACATGCAAGTGATCTGTGAGTCTTAAAATTGGTAGCCTGGAGGTGATAGTAAGTGCAACTCACCCAGTTCAGAGTTAAGCCTGGTCTGGCCAGGGGATGTCTGAAGATAGGAAGGTAAGTAAGTGTTAGATCCATTTACAGATTAGTCCTTTTAAGCTCTCTTTATCTGTACAGGTAAATGCTTCCCTTTATTGTGATTCACAGATGTTGTATTTTTTTTTTTAATCAATTGAAGGCAAGTCCCTCCGCCAGCAAAAAATTATGGCTCACATTATCAGAGTGGTTGGGAACTGAACCCACAATATCTCTGGGTATGCCTATATTATGTACATACATAGAAATAACTGAAAATGGGTGTCAGCAGAGGATAAGCTTAGTATTTTCTTAAAATATTAAAACCCATGTTTACCTACTTCAGCAGTATTATCTGATATGCTGTGATATGCAGTTAAAATGCAGATGTAGCCTGGCTGGTGTGGCTCCGTGGTTGACCGTCGACTCATACACCAAGAGGTTGCTGGTTCGATTCCTGGTCAAGGCACATGCCCGGGTTGTGGGCCCAATCCCCAGTGGGGGGCATGCAGGAGGCGGCCAGTTGATATTCTCTCTCATCAATGTCTTTATATCTCTCTCTCTAAAATCAATAAAGAAAAATTAAAAAATAAAAAGCAGATGTAGACCTGTCTCCCTCCCTGCCCCCAGATAATTCTGGTAGGTCTGGGTGGGATGTGGGGATCTGTGTTTTAAGTTACTTAGGGCACTTGCGTTAGTCCTCAGAGATGAATCTATTTAGATAACAATGCTGATAATCACAGCCTCATACCTAGGAGGTTGAGCTTCATACCTAGGAGGTCGCAGGGTCTAGCTGGGATTCCATGCACATCCTTAGTACACATGGAAATCAGCCGTGTTCTCAGGCTCCTGAGTCTGCTTGGCTCCAGCTCTGACAGGTAAATGCTAGTTGACTGAATAAGAAAGTGAATATGCTGACTTTATCCAGCAGACATTTCAGTCGTGTTAGTGAATGAATATGCTCTTTACATATGCATGCATCTGAAGCATGTTTTCCTGCGCTTCGTTATGCTGCCTCCTAAATTGCCATGTGGGCTTTTGGCATTACCACTCACCCAGTTCTTAAGATGTGAACCTGTCAGTTCTTTTTCACCTTCTTTTGCTGATGTCAGATCCTGTCGATTCAACTTTAAACATGCCCTTGGAGTGAGTCTCTCATTCATTTATTCAGCAAAGGTTTCCTGAATGCAAATATGTGGGATCCACAAGGAAGGAAACACATAAAGATGCCTACTTTCCTGGGGCTTGTGTTCACCCCCTCCTGCCTTTGCTTACACTCTTGGCTTCCCTTCCTTCCAGTGGGTCTTACTGCTGTCAATTTTTCTCTTAAAAGTCTGTGCTATCCTCCTGCTGAAAAACTTCTTGCTGCTCTCAAGGGTAATCCTTCAGCATGGCATTCAGGGTCCTGCAGAATTTGCTTTCCAAGCCTCATCGCCCATCCTTTCTCACACAATTGGACTTTTCTCATGGGGTGAGGCAGATCTTGTAACTATTCTGTCTTTTCAGGGCCATCAGGATTGGGATGCTGACTGACACAAAGCAGCTGCCTCTCTGGGTTACCAGGGTTGTGGGAGTAAATGTGAGAGAGCAGCTGATGCCCATGTCGCTTTCCCAGCTCATTGCCATGGGTACATTTCTACCACACTGAGCCCGAATCCATGTTGGGTATAGTGGAGCATCTGAAGCTTGATTGCCTGGGTATAATCTGAGATCTCCTTACTTACCTGACGCTGGGCAAGTTTCCTCACCTGTAAAATGGGAATAATCATAGTACCCACCTTAAAGGGTTGTTGAGAGCAGTGAGTGAACCACTGGTAAGACATTTAGAGTAGTGCCTGGCAGATAGTAAGCAATAAATACATACGAAAAGAAAGCTGTGCCACCTTCCTCTTGTTATTTAGCTATGGTCCATTTCCCAGATAGGTTAAATATGTAAATTTCTGAGTCTCATTCCTTACACATAGGATCATCATCTCTTGAGGTTGGGGTTGGGGGGAGGAGGTGGCATCCTGAAATCTGAATTTTTAAACATGCTTCCTGGATGATTTAGGTGCTAAAGTTTGGGAACCACTTTTTTCATGTCTTTCTCAGCCCTCAAAGTCTGTTTCTACTTGAGAGCACAATAGGAGGCCAACGATACTCATTTAGATTATTCATTCAGCAAACATCCCGTGCCTTCTTTGGTGCCATGTTTAAATCCATAAAAATAACAGTCTTCTGGAAGAGCTCACAGTCTGGTAGGGGAGGCACTCATTGTGTTTGTTATGTAAATAATGCGAGTGCTGAAAAAAGCAAGCCCTGAATCTTAGTGGTTTAGTTTATTTATTAAAAAAATTAAAAAAAAATTGATTTTAGAGAGAGAAGAAGGAAGAGGGAGAGAGAGAGAGAGAAACATTGATGAGAGAGAACATAGATTGGCTGCTTTCTGCATGCCCCCCACTGGGGATCAGGCCCACAACCTGGGCATGTGCCCTGACCCGGAAGCGAACTGGCGACCACTTGATGCATGGGTTGATGCTCAACCACTGAGCTGTACCAGCTGGGCTTAGTGGTTTAGTTTAAAACAACAACAACAACAACAACAACACATTTATTCTCGTGTTATAGTCCATTTTGGTTTGGCTGGGCTGGGCAACCACACCACACACTTACTCAGTAGCTATACTTCATATATCTTATGGCTTGGTCCTTGGGTCCTGTTTATCGAGTCCTCTTAATTCAGCTGGAAACGGGTTGTCTATATTCCAGCCTTGCAAGTGACACACATCATTTATGCTCACATCCTGTCAGCCAGCTCTTGGTCACCTCTGACCATACTGGGGGCTGGAAAATGTGGTCCATATGTCCAGCAGTCTGCTGCAAGAGTTAATCACAACACATTGGGGTATGTGCTGTAATTGGGGTGTGAATAAGATGTGCATCCATGGAGGGTTTTGAGGAGCAGTTGCATGAAGAAGGTGGAGAGTCATCCAGAGAGGGGACGACATGTGCAGGACACAGAATCGTAGAAAAGGCTAGTGTGTCCTGAGAACAGTGTAAGTTGTGGACACCCCTGCCGCGACCTGCGCAGTTGGTAGAACCAGATCTGAGGAGGGGCAACAGGAGATTAAGAAAGACACTGAGACATTATACAGAGAAAAGCTGGGGCCAGGTGGGACACTGCTCTCTGATGTCCCTGAGCTCGCTCAGCATGTTTATCATATAGCAGTAATGACGGGGGAAGTTCAAAAGCTTCATTATCTTCAAACACCAGATGTTTCCACTGGCCTCTGAGCTCTAGGTCGAGACTGTCGATACATTCTTGTCCATGCCTCTGAATGCTTCTTGTGTGGGCCTTGCAAACACCACAGGGTCTTGCCCTTGGCACACAATGCTCCTTGGTGAGCTTTGCAAACACCACAGGGTCTACAAGAGACCTTAGCTCAGCCGCCCTTCACATGCCCCTGGCTCGTTTTTCCCTTCTCTGCCAGTTTCCTATAGCCATTTGAGGTCACAGTCCTCCCCTATTTCATGTAAATCAATATGCTCACATTCAGACTTCACTCCTCCCTTCTCCTAGACCTGTAGTTGATGAACCCCTATAGCCTTTTTGTGGCTTCTGGGTTGCTCCTTATTCTGTTTCAGGTTCCATGGACAGGTGTGTGTTGGCCTCTTTGTGGGGCTAGTTCCTGTCTTGCTCTTCTCCTCTAGGCTAGCTCCTACCTGCCCTGTGTCCAGTGGCATGGAATTACAGGTTGGAAGGGAGGGATCTTCTAGTTCATACTCCACACAGGAATCCCTTGCAGATATTGCATGATGGGGAGATTTACTACTCTTACATTTTCATATTAGAATGCCAGAAGTATTTTGTATTGGGCCACAGTTTTCTTTCCAGGCATTTTTTTTTCTATCTGTATCTCCTTTTTAATTTTTTTTGTCAACACACAGCAAGTTGACTTCTTCACTTCATGTGGATGGCCTTCTGGTACTCAAAGACAGTTTTCCTGGACCCATTAAATCTTGGCTTTCAAAGAGCTGTTTCCAGTTCTGTGTTGCTTCTAAATAGCAGAATTTTCAGATCCTCTTCCATTTGGTTGAACTGAATGTTCTTTAACGTATCATGTTTTTATTCTAATGTATCATCTATAACTGGACATAGTATTTCAAGTTTGATCTGGCCAGAGGTAGTGTTCTAACTACGACTTTCACAATGTAACAAACAGTTTTGAGTGCTTGCTGCATTCCAGGTCATGTTCTAGACCAGGAGTTGGCAAACTGTGACCCACCAGCCAAATCCAGCCTACTGTCTGTTTTCTAAAATAAAGTTTTATTAGAACACAGCCTTGTTTATTCATTTACATGTTGTCTATGGGCTATGACAGTAGAGGCGAGTAGCTGCGACAGAGACTGACTTGCAAAGCCTAAAACATGTATGCCCTAGCTTGTCACAGAAAATGTTTGCCCACCCCTATTCTAGACATTTGAGATACAGTAGTGAGCAAAATAGATAACAGCGCCTCCATTCTAGTGAGAGAATAAACACTAAACAAGAAGGAAAATGCAGTATGTTAGCTAGAGAAAGGATAAGGCAGGGAAAGGGGGTTAGGAGTGTGTGGGTGTGCGGAGAAGGGAGATGTGTGTATAGGAAGTTGGGGAATGGCCAGGGTAAGGGACAAGATCTCGAGGAAGGACTCTGTTGGCCGTTGGAGGACTTGGGCTTTACTTGGAATGAAGTAGAGCCACTGAAAAGTTTTGAGAAGAGATGTGACTTGGTCTGCTAATGATAGTAAATCAGTCTGGTTGCTGTGTTAGGGTTAGACTAAAGAAAGTCATGGGCAACATCAAAATTACAAGTAAACTACAGAACAACCATCATTCAGAACCACCTGAAATTGAGCTGAATGAAAGTCCTACAGCTACAAAATTAAAGACAGCTACACCAACACTGGTAGGCATGGACTGGCTGGTCCCACACCCATGTGTGGCAGATGAAAATCAGGAGGTACCTTGGCTGGGAAGGTCCTTCTTGAGGAGTGATGGGTTCCCGTCCCACACCAGTCACCCAGCTCAGGGTTCCAGTGCCAGGAAGAGAAGTCCCTATAACTTCTGGCTGTAAAAACCAGCGGGAACTGAAGCTGAAGGAGACTGAGCCTGCTGGAGCCCCAGGCAGTTCCTTTTAAAGAGGCCCTCATCGGACTTAATCGGACTCGCTCCTTCTGAGCTCCAGCGTTGGGGAGGTAGCTTGAAAGGCACCAGAAACATAAGGGGAATAA
Organism: Molossus molossus; assembly: GCF_014108415.1. Classification (NCBI taxonomy): domain Eukaryota; kingdom Metazoa; phylum Chordata; class Mammalia; order Chiroptera; family Molossidae; genus Molossus; species Molossus molossus. Next base: position 46,104,766 of record NW_023425403.1, on the reverse strand, counting down.
CCGAGTTGTTTGGCATTGGGGCGAGGGCTGGAGGGGCAGCTTTCTCCTGCACAGATGTGCTGGGACAGATGTGCTGGCAGAGGCCCTTGTTCCTTTGGTGAGCCCTTCACCAGGGCAGTAGACCTGCGCCATATTTGGGACTCCAGTACCTGCCTACACTGGTTGGCCCACCCTGGTGATTCCCTGAGGCCCTGCCCCACCTAACTTTCCGGCTTACCCAAGCTATTTCCAACGGCTTTACCAGATAATTGGCCTGTCTAGGATCCCACTTCAGATTTTCCAAAAATCTCTCCAACAAGCAGCATCTGATCTCAGTGAGCACCATACCTCTTATTAATTGGCCCCAGGCCTGGCACTAGAAGCAGTCAGACCTGGTTTACAGCTTGGCTTTACCTGGGCACCTACAAGCACAACACAAGAAGCAGCCATTTGAAGATCACTTCTTAGCTTATGCCTGGTGGCCCCGGGTAGAACACAGGCAGTGGCTGACCTTGCCTCAGAGCCAGCACACCCAGTGGACAGCTTCAGACCACATCAAAACACCACCACTCAACCACCTCTACAAGTAACACACTCAATGAGCAGACTCAGTGGGTACCAGAGTCCTGATGAAGTAAGTCTTGCTCTGTGTAGTGGGCCCCTATATCACTGATTCTCCAAGGTAGTCAGAGGCCAGTGGTCAGTGGGCACAGCCAGTCCTTGCAGCTGATCAGCCTGAGTAAATCCCTCTGTGCCAACAGCAGTCAAGACTCAATTACAACAGAAGGATGTACAGTCCACACTATTGGTGTACCTTGAGGACCCAGCTGGGGTGATCAGGGAGGCTGTGCCACTGGATCCTACAGGACATCTACAACAATAGGCCCCCCTACAAAGCCTAGGAGACATAACAACTGTACCTAATACATAGAAATAAACACAGGGAAGCAGCCAAAATGAGGAAACAGAAACATGTCCCAAATGAAAGAAAAGAACAAAACTCCAGGAAAAGTACTAAACAAAATGGAAATAAGCAATCAATCAGTTGCAGAGTTTAGAACACTGGTTATAAGGATGCTCAAGGAACTTTGTGAAAACTCCAAGGCACTTAGTGAGAACAACATAAAAAAGACATAAAAAAGTCAACAACATAAAAAAGACCGGTCAGAAATGAAGGATGTGCTAGCTGAAATAAAGAATAATTTACAGGGAATCAATAGTAGAGTAGGTGAAGCCAAGAAGCAAACCATCGATTTGGAATATAAGGAAGCAAAAAACACCTAATCAGAACAGCAAAAAGAAAATTGAGTCCAAAAAAATGTGAACAGTGTAAGGAGCTTCTGGGACAACATCAAGCATATTAGTGTTTGCATCATGGGGGTGCCAGAAGGAGAAGAGAAAGAGCAAGAAATTGAAAACCTATTTGAAAATATAATGACAGAAATCTTCCCTAACTTGGTGAAGGAAACAGACATACAAGTCCAGGAAGCACAGAGAGTCTCGACCAAGATGAACCCAAACAGGTCCACACCAAGATACATCATCATAAAAATGCAAAAGGTTAAAGACAAAGAGAATCTTAAAGGCAGCAAGAGAAAAGCAGTTAGTTGCCTGCAAAGGAGCTCCCATAAGACTCATCTGATTTCTCAAAAGAAACTTTGCAGGCCAGAAAGGAGTGGCAAGAGGTATTCAAAGTGATGAAAAGCAAGAACCTACAATCAAGATTACTCGATTTTGCAATGCTGTCATTTAGAATCGATGGACATGTAAAGAGTTTCCCAGACAAGAAAAAGCTAAAGGAATTCATCACCACCAAACCAGCATTATATGAAATGTTGAAGGGTCTTCTTGAATGAGAAGGACAAAAATATGAACAGTGAAATGGCAATAAATACATATCTATCAACAATTGAATCTACAAACAAAATGAACAAGCAGAACAGAAACAGACTCATAGATACAGAGAACTTTTTGTTGCTTGCCAGATGGGAGGGGGCTGGGTGAAAAAAGATGAAGAAATTAAGAAGTACCAAAAACCTCAAAGGGAAGTTGGGGGGGGGGGTAGAAAGAGATAAACCAAAGAATGTATATGCATATATGCATAACCAGTGGGCACAGACAGTAGTGTGGGTAAGGCAGGAGGGATGCAGGGTTGGGGAGGAGGGGGTCAATGAGGGGAAGGGGGGATCTATAGTACATTGAACAATAAAGATAAGTCAAAAAAGAAGGAAAAGAAAATCAAGGGCAGAGAGATGCAGGGAGACTGGCAGAAGATTTCACAGTTGTTTATAGACAACTGATGATAGTGGCTTTGACCAGAATGGTAAGAGAAACAGTGGTGAGTAGTTGGATTCAGGGAAGAGCTTATTTGAAGGTGAAGTTCAGGGTCTTTGGTGCTAGACAATATGGGACTGGAGAGGAAGAGAGAGTCAAAGTTGCTTCCATGGGTTTGGTCTGAGCACCTGGAAGGATGGAGTTACCATCAGATGAGATGGTGAGGCCTGTAGGCGGAACAGGTTGGAGCAGACCTGGAGTTTGGTTTTGACCATGTTAAGTGTGAGATGCCTGTGACACATTCAAGTGGAAAAGCTGAGTGGGCAGTTGGTCATGAATCAGGGACACAGGAAAGAAATCTGGGCTGGAGATAAAATTTGGGTATCAGCCGCAATGCACATACAGTTGAGACATATTGGACATACAGGCCATGGGGTGTATCCCCAAACTACTCTTTTGTCCTTATTTAAGTTCTTTTGATGTCAAAGTTGAGCATCTCATTGTTGCCTATTGAAAGTTATTTGAAAGCTTTTGTAGTCTGACCAATAGAAATGGCAGGTCCTGGAACTGTCTTCCAGGCTGTGGCCCATCTGCTAGTGAACACCATAGGCAGTAGATGAACTTGGCGGCAGCTGTTGCATGAGGTCGTGTATCTACTGGGCAGTCATTCTGAAAACCTAGAAAGAGAAAAATTGAGGTCAGTTTGGCATGATTTCCTCTTTTTTTTTTTTTTTTAAATCCTCACCCGAGGATATTTTTCCATTTATTTTCAGATAGAGTGTGAGGGAGGGAGGGAGAGAAAGAGAAACATGGGTGTGAGAGACACATCTAATGGTTGCAGGGACTGAACCGCAACCAAGGTACATGCCCTTGACCGGAATCGAACCTTGAACTCCTTGGTCCATGGGCTGACACTCTAACTGCTGATCCACACTGGCCAAGGCCAGGCATCAGTGTTTTTTTTTTTTTAACCTCACCCAAGGACATTTTTCCATTTTTTGTTCAGATAGAGTGGGAGGGAGAGAGAGGAAGAGAGAGAGAGAGAGAAACATCGACGTGAAAGGGACACATCGAGTGGCTGCCACCCGCACGACCAACCAGGGCTGGGGACAAACTGCAACTGAGGTATGTGCCCTTAGCAGGAACCGAACCTGGGTCTCTCTGGACTGCAAACTGACGCTCTAACCGCTGAGCCAAACCGGCCAGGGCCAGGCATCAGTGTTTTTAAAAGGTTTTCTATGAGATGGACAATGAAGACTAAGAACCATTGAGTAAAAGTCAAACACATTTCTGTGCATATTTACGTTTTTCTGGCCAAGGGTTCCCAAGTGCCCTTACCCCACCCCTTTTCCTGTTCCTCTCCAATCATAAGCACAATAGGGCTTATTCATCCCTATTGGGAAGGAAGGGGGCTGGCTGTGTGCAGATACCTTAAAGATACTTGGTCCTTGGATCCCTATATCCTCTTGTGGATGATGGCTTTGTCCTCATTTTACCCAGGTAGTACATAATGGAGCTCTGAATTTGTCAGGTCTGACAAATTAAAGAACATGAACTTCAGTCTCCATGTCACTGTGTTTTATGTCCTTGGCCTGTTTGGACAAGGATGCTGAGATTCATTGAGTTTATGAGGGTAAATCAGTGGAAATCTCATACTTGTCAGTTAAAAGCTCATGAATATATAATTGCTCACTTAAAAAACTGCTTTTATTTGCAGACTTTTAAATTTTATTTAATATTTACTTTTTTAATTTATTTTTTATTAATATTTTATTTTACTTTACTTTTTATGGTGCCAGTATTTGCAGACTTTTATTACTGTGTTTTATAGGTCAGATGTGACAGATTATGTCATAAACCCAGTTGGTTACTACTTTAAAATACTCTTATTGAAGTGACCCTTCACCAGCTAGGCTTGTGCACCCTTCTCTCCCTCCCTCCCCTCCTCTTCTTATCCTCCTCCTTCTCCCTCCCCCTTTTCCCCCTTCCCCTGGTATGAAAGGTGTCTGTCCTGTTTTACATTAGTAAAAGGGAGATTTATCAGTGGCCTAAAACTTTAGGCTGGGCCCGGATGGGTCTCATTGTCACAGAATCTGATTGTGGCATTTATAGAAGCTGTGAGTGTTCATTGAACAGCACAGTTTGTTCATCTGCGAAACAGATAATGCATTCTTAATAGATGTTACTTGGTATAGTACCTATGAGTGACTGCTGGGTATTTGGCCCTCAGTAAATGGGTATAGTGAGGATTACTGCAAAATTTACTCATTTATTATTATTATTTTTAAAAGATCAAATGTTATTTAAGTATTTATTCCTGTGAACTTTAAAAAAAATCATAGTTGCTAGCTGTTTGAGGGCAGAAACTAGTGTCTTACATTTTTTTGTTGTTAATCCTTACCCAAGGGTATTTTTCCATTAGTTTCTTTTTTTTTTTTTAGATAGAATGGTGGGGGGCGGGGGAGGTGGAGAAAGAGAAAGAAAAAAAAAATCGGTGTGAGAGATACACATTAATTGGTTGCCTCCCACGTGACCCCAGATAGTGAACCTGTAAACCAGTTATATGCCCTTGACTCGGAATTGAACCGTCAACTCTTTGATCCTCAGTCCGACACTCTAACCAGCGAGCCACACCCACCAGGGCTCTTTTACATCTTTATCTCTCAGTACCTAGCTGAGCATCTCATACTTAATAGGCTAATTCAGTATTTCAAGTTATCACTTTAGTTTTTTCAGGTTTCTCTCAAAGTATGAGAATAGCTGGTACAGTGGGGCTTATTCATCTTTATGTGGACTCAGGAAGTGATTGGGGTGGGGAGGGGGCTTGCTTTGTGCAGGGATCTTGGACCAAGATCATCCTTGACCCCTTTTAGTAACCCCTTTTCTAATTTGGAATTGCTGACACCTCTACCATCAGATTGGATCAAGCTGGGTATTATGGAGAGAGCCTCAGACTGGAGCCAGAAGATCCAGGTCCTAGTCCATGATCTTGCTTTGCACTTATTACCTGTGACTTCAGGCAAGACACTTAACCCCTCTGGGCTTTGGTATCCTCTTCTCTAAGTTGGGAAAATTAAACCTACTCAGGGTATACTCTAAAATTATATTTGAAGTGTAATAAACTAATAAAGTTCTATACATTTATTTCCCTCCCCCACTTACAATCAAGCAGGATAAGACAGCAAGGAGGTAGTGTGGAAATAGTGCAGTGTGTAAGTGTAATATCAATCTATGATGAATGGAGAAGTGACCTTTTTGTAACTGTCACACAGAAATTAACATCTATTCAAAAAAAAAAGAGGAGAGATGGCAGCGGGCAGGACCGGAGGGAGGGTGAGTGTATGAGAGAGTGAGCTAGTGTGTCAGAGAGTGAGCTAGTGTGTCAGAGAGTGTGAGTGGATGTGAAGGCGGATGACCAAACCCGAGCAGTGCAGAGACGTGGAGCAGAAGGTTCTTGTGCTGTGGACGGGAGCAGCCGGCTACTGCGGTAAGCGGATCTTCAGGGTGCTTCTCTCTGCACCGTGGGGAGGTCCCACCATTTTGGAAGATCGCTGGTCTTCCCTGGGAGGAGGCAGTGGAGCGGCTAGGGCCCAGCAACCTGAGCCCACCAGTGTACCTAGCACCATTGGACCAGTGGACACTCTGTGTCAACACAGACCAGTGCACAGTAGTGGAGTTCCCAAGGTGCTGGTTGCGGAAGCTGTGGATAGCTCGGAGCCCAGCAACATCTCCCACAGTAGCAGCCCCATCAGAGTTGAGATATACCCCCAGCAACATAAGCTGGGGAGCAGACATCCATCCCCAGGCAACAGAAGCATAGACCAGCAGCTGAGACCCATCCCCATAAACTACAGCAAAAGCTGAGCAGAAGTTGAGCCCCATGGAGCAGTAGCACACCCCAGCCACCAGCGGCGGGATCTGGGACTCCACAGAGGCATGTGCAGTCCAGCAGCTCACATGAGCAATGGGAAGCCTGAGCCCAAAAGGGACTGGTGCGATCCAGCTGCTTCCTGCAGGACCTGCATGGCACGTGGGCACCAGAGAGGCCTCTGCAACCCAGTAGCCCACAAGAGTGGTGGAAAGCCAGAGCCCAAGAGGGACTGATGCGATCCAGCTGCCTGCTCACGGGACCTGCAGGGTGCGGGAGCACCAGAGAGGCCTGTGCGACCCAGGAGGGACTGTGTGATCCAGTTACCCATGGGACCTGTGGCGTGCTGAAGCACCAGAGAGGCCAGTGTGACCCAGCAGGGACTATAGGATCTAATTACCCATGGGACCTACTGGGTGCTGAAGCACCAGAGAGGCCTGTGCGACCCAGCAGCCCATAACATAGGCATAGAGCCGGGTCCCCAAAGAAACTGTGCGATCCAGTTACCCATGGGACCTGTAGGGTGCGGGGGCACCATAGAAGCCTGTGCAACCCAGCTATGCACAAGATAGGCATAGAGGATGTGAAAATGGAGGCAGAGTGAATGGAAGCTACACAATCTCCCAGGACCAAACGGGAATTACAACTAAAATAAAGACAAATCCTTGGAAAAAAGCAACAGAGAGGCAGCAGGACAGGACCATATAACTAGCGACACTGGTAGGATCTGCTCAGGTGAAAGAGGGTGGCAGTCTGGGGGCCCGTGGGCAGCAGTAGTCTTAGCTGTGAGCAGAGCCCTTGGGGAATAAAGGCCAAGCCGTCTCCACAGTGCAGAAAGCTGGGACAGAGCGCTAAAATAGCCACAGCCAATAACCTGGAGGCTAAGGCAGAGGGAGGGCAGATGGGCTGGAACTCTGTGGGGAGAACCTGGGATTTCAAGGGTACTCAGAGTTTTTGCTGAGTTGCAGCCACAAAGGACGGTGGCAGTGTGCTCCTTTCCAGAGCGGTGGGGAAAGAAGAAGCCCCCTCCCCCCCATCGTGGAGATTCAGCCTTTCCCAGGTGAGGCAAAGAAATGCAAATTGAGGCTCATTAAAAACAGCATCTATCCCACTCTCTGGAAATCCTCTTATGCAGAACACCAGGGCTACATTCCAAGGCACTGAGTAACTGAGACTACTAGCCTCCAGGAAAAAGTTAGAGGATAACTGAACCTTTCCTGGGCTTGCAAATCTACCCAGGAAAGTAAGACTTGACAGTGGTGTTTAACATGGGCTGACCCAAGCTCATCCAAACCCGGTAGAGGGAGCCACAAATAGCAGAACACCAACACCCACAGGAAAAATTTGGCAGTCTCTAAAACCCACTGAGATAGCCAAAATGGTGAAACAAAGAAATAAATCCCAAATGAAAGAACAAGAGAACTCTATCAAAGATGAGATAAATGCAATGCAGTTAAGCAAATTATCAGAGGTAGAGTGCAGAGCCATGATCTTGAGGAAGCTCAACAGCATGAGTAAGGACATCAGCACCATGAGTAAAGATATAGAAACATTGAAAACCAACCAAGTGGAAATGAAGAATGATATAGCAGAAATAAAGAACACATTGGAAGGACTAACCAGCAGAGTAGAAGAAGCTGAGGACTGGATTAGTGAATTAGAAGACAGGGTAGGAAAAAATCAACCAATCAGAAAAACAAAAGAAAAAAACAATTAAAAAACAGGAAGACAGCTTAAAGAACTGTGGGACAACTGGAAACGTAATAACATTCGCATCATAGGAGTCCCTGGAGAGGAAGAAAATGTGCAAGGGTTAGAGAATATATTTGAAGAAAATCTGACAGAAAACTTTCCTAACTTGGTGAAGGAAGAAGGCATTCAAGTTCAAAAAGCACAGAGAGCCCCAAGTAAGAAGAATCCAAACAGGCCCAAACCAAGACACATAGTAATTAAAATGCCAAAAAGTAAAGACAAAGAGAGAACCCTAAATGCAGCAAGAGACAAGCAACAGGTTACCTCAAAGGAAACCCCATAAGGCTCTCAGTGGACTTCTCAACAGAAACACTACAGGCCAGAAGTGAGTGGCATGAAGTAATCAAGATCATGAAAAACAAGGATCTGAATCCAAGACTACTCTATTCAGCAGGGCTGTCATTCAAAATAGAAGGTCAAATAAAGAGCTTCCCAGCCAAAAAAAAGGCTAAGGGAATATATTAACACCAAACCAGCACTGCACGATATGCTAAAAGGACTGCTGTAATTAGTAGAAGAAATAGGAAGAAAAATATAACCACATTAAAAAAAAAAAAAAATGGCAATAAATAAGTACATATCAATTATCACCTTAAATGTGAATGGTTTGAATGCTCCAATAAAAAGACACAGAGTACCTGAATGGATAAGAAAACATTACTCACATATATGTTGTTTATAAGAGACCCATTTCACAATAAAAGAGTCACATAGGTTGAAAGTGAAGGGATGGAAAAAAATCTTTCAAGCAAACAGAAAGGAAAAAAAGCTAGGGTAGCAATACTCACATCTGATAAAGTAGATTTCAAAATTAAGACCATCACTAGAGAAAAAGAAGGCCACTACATAATAATGAAAGGATCTATCCAACAGGAAGATATAATCTTGGTAAACATATATGCACCCAATATAGGAGCACCAACATATATTAAAAATCTTCTGGAGGACTTCAAAGGAGAAATCAACAGCAAAACAATCCAGCAGGGGACTTCAACACCCCACTGACATCACTGGATAGATCATCTAGACAAAAAATTAACAAGGAAACACAGACTCTAAATGAAGCGCTAGATCAAATGGATTTAATAGATATCTACAGAGAATTACACCCCAAAACGGCAGAATTCACATTCTTCTCAGGTGCACATGGCACATTCTCAACGATAGACCACATGTTAGGGTACAAACTAAGTCTCTACATGTTCAAGAAGATTGAAATCATATCAAGCATCTTCTCAGATCACAGTGGCATGAAAGTAGAAATCAGTTGCAACAAGAACATGCAAAGACATTTGAACACATGGAGGCTAAATAGCATGTTATTGAACAATGAGTGGGTTACCATGGAGATCAAGGAAGAAATTAAAAACTTCCTGGAAACCGATCAAAATGAACACAACAAAAAATCTATGGGATGCAGCGAAAGCAGTTCTGAGAGGGAAGTTCATAGCACACAGGCCTACCTCAAAAAACAAGAAAAAATTCTAATAAACTATCTAACCTCACAACTTAAAGACCTAGAAAACAAACAAAAAGAAAACCCCAGAGCAGGTAGAAGGAAGGAAATAGCAAAGATCAGAGCAGAAATAAATGACATGGAGACCAAAAAAACAATTCAAAGGATCAATGAAACAAAGAGCTGGTTCTTTGAAAAGATAAACAAGATTGATGGACCCTTAGCTAGACTCTCCAAGAAACAGAGAGAGAGAACCCAAATACACAAAATCAGAAATGAAAGTGGAGAAATAATAACTGACACCACAGAAATACAAAGGATTGTTAACAAATATTACGAACAAGTATACAGCAACAAATTCGACAATCTAAGCAAAATGGACACATTTCTAGAAACAAACAGTCTCCCAAAACTGAACCAGGAAGAGATAGAAAACTTGAACAGACCAATAAAAACAAAGGAAATTGAAGGCGTGTTCAAGATCCTCCCAGCAAACAAAAGCCCAGGCCTGGGCGGCTTCACAGGGGAATTTTACTGAACATTCAAAGAAGAACTAATACTCATTTTCCTCAAACTATTTCAACAAATTCAATAAGAAGGAAGACTTCCAAACTTGTTTGATGAAGGCAGCATAATTCTAATTCCAAAACCAGAAAAAGACACTACGAAGAAGAAAACTACAGGCCAATATCCCTGATGAACACAGATGCCAAAATCCTGAACAAAATACTGGCATATCGAATCCAGCAATACATCAAAAAAATTATTCACCATGACCAAGTGGGATTCATCCCAAAGATGCAAGGCTGGTACAATATTTGCAAATCAATAAATGTGATACACCACATAAACAAAATGAAGGACAAAAATCATATGATTATAGCAATCGACGCTGAAAAAGCATTTCACAAAAATCCAGCACCCATTTTTGATAAAAATGCTCAGCAATCTGGGAATAGAGGGATCATATCTAGACATAATAAAGGCCATATATGAAAGACCTACATCCAACATCATACTCAATGGGCAAAAATTAAAAGCATTTTTCTTAAGAACAGGAACAAGGCAAGGATGCCCACTTTCACTACTCTTATTTAACATAGTAGTGGAAGTCATAGTCACAGCAATCAGACAGGAAGAAAAAATAAAAGGGATCGAAATTGGAAAGGAGGAAGTGAAACTGTCATTATTCTCTGATGATACAGTACTATACATAGAAAACCACTAAGACCCCCTCAAAATCTTCTTAGACTTAATACATGATTTTGGCAAAGTAGCAGAATACAATATTAACATCAAGAAATCGATGGCATTCTTATACACCAATGATGAACTCACAGAAGAGAAACTAAGAAAACAATCCCATTTACCATTGCGGCAAAAAAAATTAAGATACCTAGGAATAAACTTAACCAAAGAAATGAAGGACCTATTTGCAGAAAAGTACAGGTCATTGAAAAAAGAAATAGAGGAAGATATAAAAAAGTGGAAGCACATACCTTGTTCATGGATTGGAAGAATTAACATCATTAAAATGTCCATACTACCCAAAGCAATCTATAGATTCAATGCAATCCCCATCAAAATACTAATAACATACTTCACAGAACTAGAACAAACACTCCAAAAGTTTATATGGAACCAAAAAAGACCCCGAATAGCAACAGCAGTCTTGAAAAAGAAGAACAAAGTTGGAGGGATCACATTACCAGATTTCAGGATTTACTACAAAGCTACTGTAATCAAATCAGCCTGGTACTGGCACAAGAACAGGCAGATAGATCAATGGAACAGAATAGAGAACACAGAAATTGACCCAACACAATATGCTCAATTAATATTTGACAAAGATGGCAAGAGCATACAGTGGAGTAAAGACAGCCTCTTTAATAAATGGTGTTGGGAGAATTGGACAGCTACATGGAAAAAATGAAACTAGACCATTATCTTACACCATTCACAAGAATAAACTCATAATGGATAAAGACTTAAATGTGACTCATGAATCCATAAAAATCCTAGAAGAAAATGTAGGTAACAAAATTTCAGACATCATATGCAGCAGAATTTTCACTGATACATCACCTAAGGCAACAGAAACAAAGTGTAAAATGAACACATGGGACTGCATCAAACTCAAAAGCTTCCTCACAGCAAAATAAACAGCCATAAAAACGGAAAGGCTACCCACTGTATGGGAGAGCATGATTGCCAATGATACATCAGATAAGGGGTTAATTTCCTAGATAGATAGATAGATAGATAGATAGATAGATAGATAGGGGTTAATTTCCGATAGATAGATAGATAGATAGGTAGAGAGAGAGATAGAGAGAGAGAGAGATATTGAGAGTACTCATACAGCACAACCAAAGGAAGACAAAGAACCCAATTAGAAAATGGGCAGAGGCCCTGGCTGGTTTGGCTCAGCGGTTAGAGTGTCGGCCTGCGCTCCAGAGACCCGTGTTCGGTTCCCGTTAAGGACACGTACCTCGGTTGCAGTTTATCCCTGGCCCTGTTTGGGTTGTGCGGGTGGCAGCCACTTGATGTGTCCCTTTCATGTCGATGTTTCTCTCCTTCCCACTCTATCTGAACAAAATACGGAAAAATGACTTCTGGTGAGCATTAAAAAAAGAAAAGAAATGGGCAGAGGAACTAAATAGACACCCCTCCAAACAGGACATACAACTGGCCAAGAGACATATGAAGAAATGCTCAACATCAGTAATCATCAGACAGATGCAAATTAAAACAACAATGAGGTATCACCTCACACCTGTCAGAATGGCCGATGTGAACAAATCATCAAACAAGAAGTGTTGGCGAGGGGGTGGAGAAAAGGGGACCCTAGTACACTGCTGGTGGGAATGCAGACTGTTTCAGCCACTATGGAAAATAATATGGTGTTACCTCAAAAAATTAAAAATTGAATTGCTATTTGACCCAGTAATCCCACTTCTAGGAAAAGAAGCCTGAAACACCAATCAGAAAGAATATAGGTACCCCCATGTTTGTAGCAGCACTATTTACAATAGCTAAGATCTGGAAACATCCCAAGTTTCCATCAGTAGAGGAATGGATAAAAAAGCAGTGGTACATATGCAGAATGGAGTACTGTGCAGCTGTAAGAACGAAAGATCTCTTATCCTTTGAGATGACATGGAGGAACCTTGAGAGTATCATCCTAAGCAAAACAAGCCAAGTAGAGAAAGACAAATATCACATGATCTCACTTATTTGTGAAATATAATGAACATAACAGTCTGACGAACAGGGTAGTCCCAGAGACATGGAAGTGGGGTACATAGTGACAATACCCAGAAGAGGGGGTTGAGGGGGAGATAAATCACAGAACTTTTATGCATGTATACATGAACAATGGTCATGGATAACAAAGCTGGGCACAGGGTGGCGAGGGCGGGGAGGGAGGTAACAGGGGAGATAGAAACATCTGTAACAAAAATAAATTAATTAACTACAAAAAAACAAAAACAAAGAAAGCCACAAAGAGAAGTGTAACATATACTAAGAACTGGATCACTTTGAAAATGGTAAAGTAGTGTTAGTACATATGCCCGGTCATCTGGAAAGCAATTTTACTGCAGAGCAGTGTGGCTGCAGCTGCTCAGGTCAGCTCCTCTTGGCAACATCCCTGTGTCAGTGCGTGTCCCCAACACCTAGACCTCACACTGCTAGCCTGTAGAACTGTGACAATACATTTCTGCTGTTTAAACGTCCCCATCTGTAGCACTTCATTGTGGTAGCCTGAACAGCTAAAACACCCACATGCCCCATACTGGTCTTCGTTGGAGTTGCTGCGGGTTGTCATCGATCAGAGACGCTTTGTGTTGTAGTTTGTTCTCTATTAGACGGAACTCGCCAAGGGTTCAGACCCCACAGCCTTCCTCGCTAGTCGACCTGCTCACTGTAGACCTGCCTCCCGTTTTTAATTGGATTTAGGTAAAATTCCTACAACTCTTGAGATGTGGAGCCAATCCTAAAACTTCACAGTGCTTTCCTTAGGAGAAGGGTGCTCTGTCCCTGGACAGGCAGTCTGGGCCTTCCAACTATAACTGTTGCCATTGAAAATAGGTCACTCACTGCTGCTGTTGGTTCCCCAGAACCAGGTGAGTGTGTCGTTGGGTTAAGCTGTCCAGTATAAGCTGTTCTATTCTTTGAGAGTATGAGGTAACTCAGACTCATGCTTTGAACTTTCTCTTTTACAGTCTACATGCAAATTTTACCAAATTGTTTTGCTTTTGGGAAACCACCATGCAAGTCCCTCAGGCAGACTCAAAATCTCCTTTCCTCTCCCCCTTTAGAATATAATAATGTAGTCCAAGTTTTCCATAAGACAAAAATTTTAAAGAGAAAGTTAGTACCTTTGACTAAGCCAAGTTAGGATTCCTTTTCTTCCCCTCTCCCCTTCCCCTCCCTCCAGGGGATTTTGGTCCTGTGTGCTAGGAGCCACTCAGAGTAAACTGAAGTCTTTGGAAGGGAAATTCCACAAGGCTGTCATTCCTGATCCTATCCTCGGGAAGGATTCCTTTCCTGTAACGGAGGCACCTTTTCTAAGAAACCCTTCCCGGAAGGATGAGGTGCAACAGGAAGGAATCCTACGGAGTAGCCCACTCACAAACAGAAAAGGGACTTGAATCGCCTTTGATTTCTGGGAACTGGCATTTCTGTAGAGGACAGAACAAAGTGAGTAAACAGCTGCTACTACTGAGTGTCTCAGGATCCTGGAAAAGGCTGTGTGCGGGCGGGTGAGGGTTGTGCTGGCTAACACGCACTCGGACTGGCAACCCCGAGCAGGCTGTGCCATCTGATTCCCTGTCGCCTCAGGCTAGTTCTTTTGGACCGTTCTACTTGAAGAAGTTGGTGACAGGCAGAAAACGGAGGCCAGGCAAGTTGAAGTGAACCAGCCCAGGGTCACACAAAGGTCTGGTTCAAAGCTCACAGTTATGCGGTTTCCTCCCTCTCACATATTTAGATTGAATTCCTGGCAGGCATTTTAAGGAAGTAAGAGGTGAACCTGAACACTGATGTAGCACCTCGTATGGGCAGAATGTAGGCATGAGTGAGGTTAGTGTGTCCTTCCAGGTGGTGGCCACAGGGCAGGAAACCAGCAGCCGCCTCAGCTGGGCCCTGAGGCTGGGGGCTGGTGAGCTTGGCCTGAGGTCCTGTCCACACTTCCTGCCAGTCCTGTGCTCACTCCCTGTCCTCCTCCTGCCCTGTGCTCCTCCATCTCCTACGTGCTCTTGAACTCTGTCTCCTCTCTCCATTCCCCCTCAGAAAGTCAGCCGTATTTACTGGTTTCCACAGAAATCCACGTACAGTGCCATTTGGTGGTTTTTGAAGATTATCAGGGGGAGGTCCTTGCTCCTCTCCCTCCATCTTTCTCTCTCTCTTAGCTCCCCTCCCTCTCAAAATCAGAGGCAATGTCCCCTCATGTCGGGCACAGCCATTCCAGGACCTGCTGAGACTTTCATGAACACTTTTCTACCTTGTTATGCAAGTTCCTATAAGCCAGGTAGAATGCTACTGTATCCATGATTAGCATTTATAAGTAGTTTGCCAAGTGTGGTCACTTTCATGGCCTCCAGCTGAGGAAACTGAGGTGCAGAGGTCCAGTTTTATGCCCAAAGCTAAACATGGTCATGAGCCAATGGAGGGGGACAGATCTGTCTGATTCCCAGCTTCAAAAGATGAAAGTCCCGTGCAAAGGGTTTTGAAAGGCAGAGGAGGAAGAGTTACATTCAGACATGTGTTTGCTGGAGGAGCTGGTGTGATCCAGGATCCGCTTCGTGGGTCACCTGGTGCTTGCAAAACTACATTGTGTTTTAGTTCAAGCAGACGTTCTCCTGTCCTTGACCCCTTAAGCCATGCACCTCCAAACGCATATCTCACTACGGATTATTTCTTTTTCCAGGATTTGTAGTCTGGTGTCGATGTTCAGGCCCCGTCTTTATTACTGAAGTGTCCCCTGGCTCCTGATGGAACTTAACATTTGGTTAGATTGTCGCGAAAGGGGTTTGTGTTCATTGTGTCTGGGTCTCCTCACAGGCCGGGATTCTGTGTGTCCTACTCATCTTTTTATTTGGGAAGGAAATGATGTGGTGCGGCAGCTTCCCCCCTCCCTCTCTTCCCCAGATGGGATAGGGAACACCACCTTGATTGGATATGAAATCAGAGTAATAGTAAAATGTTTTATTGCCCAAGGTCACAGAGTTCCTCTCAGTTAAAAAAATTTTTTTTCTTTTCACCCGGTAGCTCTAATTCTTGGTTTGCCCAGGATGTCCTGGTTTACACCCCTTATCACGTTGTAATTATTAATGGCACCCCATTTTATTCCGAAGAGTATCTTAGGTTGGATAATAAACAATAGTGTTATCAGTCTAACTGAGCTGAAGTTCATATTCATAAAATATGCACCTCCCCCCAGCCATGGAGCATGGGCAGGAACTGTGGACAGGGAGATGTCAACATTTGGTAAACTTTTATCAAGAGTAATAACTTACCCGCTGGTATGGCTCAGTGGTTGAGCGTCGACCCATGCACCAAGAGGTCACCAGTCCAATTCCTGGTCAGGGCACATGCCCAGGTTGTGGGTCAGATCCCCAGTGCAAGGCATGTGGGAAGCGGCCAGTTGATGATCTGTCTCATCGATGTGTCTGTCTCTGTCTATCTCTCCCTTCCTCTCTCTCTCTAAAATCAATAAAGAAAAAAAAAAAAGAGTAATGACTAGTGAACATCTATTATGATTCCCATTTGAGCAGGTATCCTCAGAACATAACCTCCTGACCTGTGCTTCATATGGAAGAACGATGGCCATGAAAGCCACAGAGAGAATGTATGGTTCTTGGGGTACACCTGGCAGGCCAGGCGGTGGGAGTCCGGGCTGTTGGGTCCACCAGGCTGTAGGAGCTGGGGGAATGTTGACAGTTACTGGGATTGTCTCATTTGTGGTTCAGTTGGTGTTCCTGGAAGGACCATACCTAAAGGGGTCTCCTGAAGATGTGTGTGAGTTTAGCCAAAGGCAGTTGTCAATAAGCACTTAGCTTCGGGGTTGTGAGGCAGGGAGAGCAAGGTGAGGGGCCCTAGGTGAGCTTTCCAAGAACCAGGGCAGTCCTGGGTGCAGAGGCTGGGGGCCCCTGAGGTAACACAGACCTTCACATATTAGCTAGCTTAGATGATAAGCTAGTGCTTTTCGGGAGGGCTGGGAGAAAGTGGGCTGAGGACGCCCAGGGGCCTGGGTGGGTCCTCTGTACCCTTGGGGTCTGCTGAGACGGCCAAAGGCTGAGGAAGCCAGTTCCTCCAGTGAGTTTGCACTCCAGGCGACTGTCTTGGCTGATGGACAGCTGGATCTTGGTCCAGTTCCTATCTGAGCCACCTTTTTTATTTGTCAGTTGAACATATTATTAAGTTGTAGGGGCGGGGGAGATAGTAGCCACGGGTGCTCTCTTCTTACAGGACCCGAAGCCCAGATACCTCTCCCTGGTTCACTTTCTTGTACAGGACCTTCTGTTATTATCTCCGCTGATTTACAGGGAAATACTTCTGTTCCAGGCTTTTTCTGTAAGTGCTTCAGCCTTAGGGCCTCTGCACTTGCTGATGTCTTGGCTTGAAACACACTGACTTTGCTCTTGTGTTTTAAGTCTTGGGCCACACTGGCCTCCTCTGGGAGCTCTGCCTTGTCACCCCATCTAAAGTAGCTGCCCCACATTGAGCCACGTCTTCATTTATGTATGTGTGTATTTATTTATATTCTCACCTGAGGATGTGTTTATTGATTTTAGAGAGAGAGGAAAGGGTGGAGAGAGACCAACAGATAGATAAGAGAGGACATTAATCATTTGCCTCCCCACCCCTGTACTCACCCCACCTGGGGATTGAACCCACAACCCAGGTATGTTCCCTGACCAGGAATCAAACCTGCCACCTTTTCGTGTGTAGGACAACACTCCAACTAACTGAGCTACCCGGCCAGGGCCCACATCTCCCTACTTTGTTTTCTGTGGTTGATTTCATTGTTTTGAACCTGTCTTTTTAGTTGGCTTGTCTTCTCTCTGCCTTTCCTGAATGTGAGGTCTGTTAAAGAGACCCTGTCTATGGCTTAGAACCTAGAAGATTGCCCAATACATGGTTGGCAAGTGCTTACGAGTTGATTTGAATTAGTGAATATTATAATTCCTGTTTTCCTACAGTCCTGTTGCTGGGATTCCTGGTTAAAAAATTAGTTGTGGGTTATATCCTTTTGAAAAATTTATTTATTTATTTTATTTATTTTTTTAAATCCTCACCCGAGGATATTTTTCCATTGATTTTTAGATAGAGTGGGAGGGAGGGGGAGTGAGAAAGTAAGAGAGAGAGAGAGAGAGAGAGAGACATTGATGTGAGAGAGACATATCGATTGGCTGCCTCCTTCAGGACCCCAACAGGGGCTGAGGTTCGAACCTGCAACCGAGGCATGCGCCCTTGACCAGGAATTGAATATGTGACTCTTCAGTCCATAGGCTGATGCTCTAACTACTGAGCCAAACTGGCTAGGGTCCTTTTTTATTTGTTTGTTTTTTAAATACGTGTTAATTCATTTTTTTAGAGAGAGAGAGATAGAAACATCGATGTGAGAGAGATATATCAATCGGCTGTCTTCTGAACACCTCCTATTGGGGATCGAGCCCACAACCTGGCCATGTGCCCTGACCGGGAATAGAATTGGTGACCTCTTGGTGCATGGGTTGATGCTCAACCAGTGAGCCACACCGGCTGGGCCCTTCTGTTTTCTTAAATCAATAAAGGTGTTAATGCACACGCTGTGGTTTGAGGGCTGCTTCGTGGGGATGAGGGAGGAAGATCCCACTTGGCTCTGGCCCCTTTGGAGGGAGAAAAAGGAGGTGGCTTTTGGGTTACACAGCTGGGCATTGGGGAGTTGCCTTTTCACTGCTCTGAGTTCCTTTTGTTATTGCTGGTATGGGGTGGTCTGTCTTCCCTCCGTCTACCCCTTCCTTCTGATGAGGTGGCCTTTGTGGAGGGGAGAGGAGCAGACAGGTTTTTCGGGAGGGAATTGGATTAGCTTGAAAATGGCATTCAGGGTGCTGGGTTGATTTAGGGCTGGAGGGAGAAGGACAGGTTTGGAGCTGGGAGTGACAGGCTGTCTGGAAAACATCTCTACAGAGCATTCTCTTTGCTATCTGACAGAACCTGCTTGTGTTGTTTTCAGTTGCTTTTTTTCACCTCTGCATACTTTTCTGATTAGAGCACTTTTTTTGGTTAATCCTCACTCGAGGACATTTTCTATTGATTTTTAGAGAGAATGGAAGAAAGGGAGGATGAAGGGGGGAGGGGAGAGAAAGTGACTGAGAGAAAGAGAAACATCAATGCAAGAGAGAGACATCGATCAGTTACCTCCCCTACCACCCTGACTGGTGCTGAGGATTGAACTTGCAACTGAGGCACGTGCCCTTGACTGGGACTAGGACCCGAGACCCTTTGGTCTGTAGGCTAAACTGGCCAGGGCAGGAAATATTTTTTAAAGCAAATGTAGAAGATACCAAGATTATTAAGAAAGCTGTTTTAGTGGATACTAAGATTCATTATGGAGTTCTCCCCCTCTTGATTTATTTCTGACCAAATAAGCCCTTGAATAGACTATGTACAGAGGCTTTTGGAAGAATGTTTTTGTTATTTCTGAACATGCAGCTATTCAAGCTGAGAGTTGGTATGTTCATAATTGACCTAATGCTTCCAAGAATGAAATGGTTCAGGTGGAATTTTCCTAAAATCTGACCCATTGACAGTATTGCCCAAATAGAAACATTTATGGTTTAGAGTTAGCTTTTCCTCTTGGATAATAGGCAGACAGGTTATTACATTTTAAATTGGTGTTAATCATTTTAGACAGCTGTTCTCAATATTGTGTATAAAATTTGGTACCCTGGTTTCCTATTCTTTTGGTACAGATTGTTTTTGCTCGTCAGAATGTTACGTATTCCAAGTGTGGAGTCGCTGCCGAGAGCTCTGTGTGGTTGCCAAGGGGAGAGAGGGAAGCCACAGTCCTGAGGAAGGACTGGTTTGATGTGGAGGAGTGGGTTCATGTTCCCAAAGCCAGCAGCGGTCCTGGGGATTTGTCTATTACACTTTCCCTGCCTCAGGGCTTGGAGGCCCTGGTGTATTTTGTTTACAGAGTTTAAGCAATCTCAGTTGTAGGCTCATGGATGGATATTTATCAGACCTGTGGACTCAAATCAGTCTTCTTTTTTTTTTTGGTACAAAACTATCCTTTTAAAATTTATTTGTTTTGTTATTTTCCACCAAGAACCTGCTACATTGGGAAGAATTTGGTTACCACATGCTGGTTTCTTATTATGTTTATTTCCATGGGAATCTGTTCTTGCAAAGTTTCTATCTGACATCCAGACATCACAGCGGCTGCATTAATTCTGTCCAGGCCCAGGGTCCTTGGGTGAAACCCCCTCGGGAGGGACTCACTATTGCCATCAGGAATGATTCCATCAAACATCTCGGGCATCCTTCCGGCTAATCCATTCTCTCTCCTACTGTGAGGGCTGATTCCTTCAGGTATCTTCCTCCTCTAATCCATGACAGGCAGATTCAAGGTGGTAAATTCAGTGGCTCAGCGATGCTCATCACTGTGCTTTGTACCTTTCTGCTCCACCGTCCTCCACGTGATTACAAGTTCCCTGGTGGGGACCACAGATTGGCTGCCACAGATGGTGCTTAAAGACACAGTCATATCCAGCAAACAGAAGAGTGATTTCTTCTTATGTGTCTATCTCTTTATATTAAGGAGGCATATTTTTTTCCCTTTGGATCCCATTGACCAATACTGGTTACAGTTCACCAACTGATCCTGTAAAAGTAAGTTTCTGTAATTTTCAGCATCTCTTGAAAGGAGCAGGGCTTGCATGACAGGAAGATGCTGGGGCAAATCTATATTGCCCATTGAGTAGAAGTTCTTGGCAGGTTGGTCATGTGGCTGTACAGATTCTCTCTCTTTCTCTCTCTTTCTCTCTCTCTCTCTCTCTCTCTCTCTCTCTGATGGCCTCTCTCAAATCAGTCTTTTTTTTTGTTTTGTTACAGATGTTTCTCCTTTTTTCCCCATTGACACCCTCCTCCCCATCTCCCCCCACCCCGTACCCAGCTTTGTTGTCCATGCCCATCGATTATGCATCTGTGGTTTATCTCCTCCCCCTCCCCCACTCCTTCTGAGGATTGCCAGTCTGTACCCTACTTCCACATCTCTGGGTCTACCCTGTTCCTCAGACTGTTATGTTCATTATATTCCACAAATAAGTGAGATCATGCGATTCAAATCAGTCTTAATGTAACCCTTTTGCCTTTTCTTCTAAGAACGTAAGCTGGTAACATTATTAAAATGAAATGAAAAACTAGGCTCAGCACATTTAATAATCATTTACTTGAAGTAAAACCATAGCAGTGTAACCAACTGTCTCCAAACCTCATACCATTTGCCAAAAAATTAATATTGGCGTTTAGGGCAACCTAGGCCAGGGGCTGAAGTCTCTGCCAGAGTGTTCCTGTGAGGCCTTAAAGAGTGAAAGTTACAATGAAGACCCTATAAGGCATCACCTTGCTATATGATGCTGTAGAGAGACATCTGATGGCCAGGCCAGAGGAGAAAGGAGCTCGGGTGGAAATATGAAAAGCTGAAGCAGGCTTGTTGAGAAAAACCTGGAGCCAGTTGGAAGAGGCATTGGAGAGAGCAAGAGGTTCCATGGTGCTCAACCAAAGTCTTGGGATCCTCAGCTCTCCGGGGACCTCAAGGCAATGTCTCAGTGGGCATGTTGCCTTAAATTCTAACTTTCTGCATTTGCAATGACCTACTCCTCCAGGGAATTGAAGGTACCACTTGAGTATGATAGGTAGACATGAAGAATCCTGACCCCAAGGGAAGAGACCAGGAACCGAAGGAAGCATAACAGAGGGTGTTATTCAGACTCCACACCTGAGCCGACTTGACTGCTGCAGTGAGGCTGGGCAGGGTGGAATTGCACCTTGAAATTCACGCCTGCTTTGCAGGAGGCCCGAGATTGTCAAAGTTGAAAGAATCATCAGGAAAAGAAAATGTCCTAGAATTGTAACACGCGTGTTGTCTGTTTGGAGACTGGAAATAAAGGTTTGGAATGGAAGTTTGGAGGAGATTCCAAATGAGTAGGGACCTTGTTATGAATAAATTGTCTTTCAATTAGGGGAATAAATTGATTGCAATAGATTCATCTTTCTGAATTTTTATGGCCAAATACCTATTTGTCTTCTCTTTTAGGACATACGTGCAGTCACATATTTGGTGTATTATTTTTGTTCCAAGTAGTAAGTGTTGAGGTTTGCCCAGTACATAAATTTTTATTATATTAAGCATTTTAGGGAAGTGAAGTAAGTGAAAACAGCCTGTGACCTTGTTGGTCTCATAGTCCATTGAAGGTCGAGGGGAAGGATGTAGATAGGAGGTTTGACTATGAAATTTGTGGTAATTTCAGAGGGACTGGGTTGGAAAGTACTTTTTCTCTGCCTTCGAAAAAGTTTTTTATCTCAGGTACTTGAGATTAATCATCCCGGCCCTCCACGGGTACATCCAACATTTGTCATGAATTCTACTTCAAATGGCTTTTATTTTTATTTATTTAAAATTTTTTTTTCTTTATTGATTTTAGAGAGAGAGGAAGAGAGAAAGAGAGAGAGAGATAGAAACATCGATGAGAGAGAACATCGATTGGCTGCCTCCTGCATGCCCTCCACTGGGAATCGGACCCACAACCTGGGCATGTGCCCCGACCAGGAATTGAACCGGCGACCCCGTGGTGCCCGGGTTGATGCTCAACCAGTGAGCCACACTGGCTGGGCTACTTCACGTGGCTTTTAGAGTTCATGGGCCACTGCTTGCAGTCAGAGTTCTTAAGTGAGTGGAAGATTCGTGAATATTCAGCCTGTTTTCCAGGCTTTTGACGAAGGGTAGTTGAAGCCCAAGGGAGTCCAGTTTTTATCCTCTGATTTCATGGGAAGCCAGGTCACACTGTGTGCTCAGTTAGGCCCCATGTCTGTTATGTAAACAGAAAAGGAATATACAATTGAGTAAACTTAAACCTTAACCCAAGAAAGTTCCACTGCAAACCAGAGTTGCTCAAATGTCCTTGGGGATTATCTCCAAGTTCTTGTGTGCTTCCTACAAGGTTGGGACAAACATGGTGCTGTTTGTCTGCAGGTTTTGTAAACACCAGACTGCTGGTATGTTGAGGGCTGAGCGATGGAAATATTTCCTGAAGTTATATAGACTAATAAGCTGTTAATCATAGCTGTGGTCTTGGAGAGTAAACAACTTCCGTATGGGCTTCCACGGAACAGCATGGTGGGTGGGGGGGCCTGTGTGAACCCAAAGCCCGTGTGTGACCTTCTTGTCCTCTACTCCTAGGCCAGCGGTCACCATTTCTATGCTGTGGCAGTGAATCTTTAGAGATCTCACTGTTTACACTCCGTCTTTGACTTGGGGGCAGATACTGTTTCTGATAGAACCCAGCCAACTCGTATCACATTGCATAGGCTTATATAATCTTTTTGCAGCTGTCTCTTCCTTCCTTTGCTAGTTGCACTTTAAAACTGGAGTTAATCGTTGGTCTGAGTTACACTTTGTTACGGGTCAAGAGAGAAAGGCCAGCTGGTTATTTCTGCTTGGGTCTTTTTTGGTGTGTCTTCCACTGCTCATCATATGACCAACCATCTCTGAGCCTCAGAACAGACCCTCTTCAGTGGGTGACTCTGCCTAGAGGCTTGCTACTCTGAGTGTGGTCTGCAGACCAGGCACATTGCCATAACCTAGAACCTGGGAGTCATGCAGGGTCTCAGGCCCTCCCCCCGACTTAGTGAGGCAGAATTTGTAATTGGACGAGATCTCCAGGTGATTTGTATGCATGGACCCAGGCCAGACTCCCGTTGTGGTCTGCTTGGTTGAAGCTGGGGTGCTACCTCTTCCAGGTTCTAAGGTGGGGGGAGAGGAGAGTGTGAGGGAGCTGTGCTCATGGTCTAAGGCCTGGGCTTTCCATGTGATTGGCACACATCTCCTCCCCTTCACTGCATCGAGGCCTCACCTAACTGCAAGGGAGGTTAAGTAGTGGAGTTAAAGTATGTGTGAGGAATAAGGGTGGAAGAAGGATCAGACACACAAACAGGCCAAGGAATGAATTCGGTGAGCTAAGGTGTGGGTATGGTTCATTGGTCAGTATTATGTCTACCTTTCCTTTACCTACTCCTTTTTTATGTGTGTGTGTGTTTTTTATTCAATTAACTAATTATTTTCCATCACCCCTATCTCCTCTATGTCCTCTTCTACCTCCACCCACTCCCATCCTCCCGAGATCACCATACTGTTGTCCATGTCCATGAGTTTTCTTTTTTTCTTTCTTGTGCAATCCCTCTACACTCCCCCCCCACCCCCCCGAGCTGTCTCCCTGCTCTTTCTCTGAGTCTGTCTCTGTTTTTCTTGGTGGTTCAGTTTGTTCATTAAATTTCACATATAAATGAAACCATATGATACTTTTTTTTCTCTGACTGGCATATTTCGCTTAGCAGTGTTCTCCAGGTCCATCCATGCTGTTGCAAAGGGTAAAGGGTAAAATTTTTTTTCCTTTTTACAGCAGAGTAGTACTTCATTGGGTAAATGTACCACAGCTTTTTTATCCACTCATCTACTGATGGGCACTTTGGCTGCATCCAAATATTGGCTATTGCAAATAATGCTACAATGAGCATAGCGATACATATAGTCTTTCAAATTATTTTTTTGAGTTTCCTGAAGTGAAATCTCTGGGTCTTAAAGGCAATTCCATTTTTAATTTTTTGAGGTAACTCAATTCTGCTTTCCACAGCAGCTGCACAATCTGCATTCCCACCAACAGTGCACAAGGGTTCCTTTTTCTCCACATCCTCAACGACACTTGTTTGTTGATTCATTGATGATAGCCATTCTGACAGGTGTGAGGTGATATCTCATTATGGTTTTAATTTGCATTTCTCTGACGATTAGTCACATTGAGCATCCTTTCATGTATCTATTGGCTATAAGTATGTCCTCTGTAGAGAAGTGTCTATTCCGGTCCTTTGCCCATTTTTAAATTAGATTTTTTTGTGGTGTTGAATTTTGTAAGTTTTTTATAAATTTTGGATATTAATCCCTTATCCAGTGTTTCATTGGTGAATATGTTCTCCCTTTCAGTAGGTTGTCTTTTCATTTTGTTGATTGTTTCTTTTGCCATGCAAAAATTCTTTAGTTTGATGTTGTCCCATTTGTTTATTTTTACTTTTGTTTTCCTTGCCCAAGAAGATATATCAGAAAAAAATATTGCTATGAGAAATGTCCGAAATTTTACTGCCTGTGTTTTCTTCTAGGATCATTACGTAGGTGTTATCGATTGATTCATTAGCCATGTGATTGATCTTGATCTCCAAGTCCTCTGAGTCATCTGTTAGCATAAACTCTAGGGGACACCATGAGTCACCTTGCTAGCATAAACCATCAGGGCCCACACTCATTTGGGAAATTCCCATGGACTCAGAGGAACGGGGACAAAGCCAAGGAACTAGGGACAAATTCCAGCCAAAGACTTTTCCCCCAGCTGTATTGGGGTGTACAGATGACAAAATTGTAAGATACTTAAAGTGTACAATGTGATGATTTGATATATGTATACATAGTGAAAATATTCCCCCATTGAGTTAATTAGCATGTGTATCACCTCACTTATTTACCCTTATTAGGGTGAGAACATTTAAGTTCTACTCAAGCAAATTTCCATTAAACAATACAATATTATCAACTATAATCATCCTGTATTCCTGTAATACATTAAATCCTTAAACCTATTTATTTTATAGCTGAACGTATGTGCCCTTTTACCAAACTTTTTCCCTCACCTGCCAAGCCCTGCTCTTTCTATGAATAGGGCATTTTTTTGTTTGACGATTCCACATATAACTGATACTATGCAGTATTTGTCTGTTTTATTTCACAAAACATAATGCCTTCCAGGTTTACCCATGTTCCAAATGGCAGGATTTTCTTGTTTTATTTATTTATTTATTTGAAATGTTTTTTTTCTTTATTGATTTTAGAGAGAGGAAAGGAGAGGGAGAGAGAGAGAACATAGATTGGCCGCCTCCTGCATGCCCCACACTGGGGATCAGGCACACAGCCTGGGCATGTGCCCCAACCAGGAATCGAACCAGCGACCTCCTGGTGATGGGTCAGTGCTCAACCACTGAGCTACACCAGCCGGGCTCTTGTTTTATTTTTTAAAAAATATTTTTATTGATTTTTTTTTTAGAGAGAGAGGAAGTGAGAGATAGAAACATTGATGTCAGAGAGAAGCATCAATTGGCTGCCTCTTGCACATTCCCTACTAGGGATCAGCCAGCAGTCCAGGCATGTGCCCTGACCAGGAATCGAACTGAGACCACTCAGTCCATGGGAGGAGGCTCAGTCCACTGAGCCATACCAGCTGGACAAGATTTCCTTCTTTTTATAGGTTGAATAATATTCCATTGTATGTATTTATGTGTATGTGTGTACACACATATATGTGTACATACACATCTCACATTTTCTTTATCCATTTATTTGTTGATGGATACATAGATTATTTCTTACCTTGATTATTACGAATAATGCTGCAGTGAATATGGGAATACAGATATCTCTTTGAGGTAATGCTTTTTTTTATCCTCACCCGAGGACATTTTTGCATTTATCGTCAGACAGAGTGGGAAGGAGAGAGGGAGGGAGAGAGAGAGAAACATCGATGCGAGAGAGACACACCAAGTGGCTGCGACCCACACGACCCCAACCGGGGCTGGGGACAAACTGCAATTGAGGTATATGGCCTTAGTGGGAACCAGATCCGAGACTCTCTGGTCCACAGGCCGACGCTCTAACCGCTGAGCCAAACCAGCCAGGGCTGAGGTAATGATTTTATTTCCTTTGGATATATGTCCAGATTTGGGATTGCTGGACCATTTGGTAGTTCCTTTCACTTTGAGAAACTTATGTACTGTTTTCTGCAGTGGCTGTGAATATAAAATCAGCAAGGTCAATGGTCTGGCTTGTGCTGTACACTCATATACGAGTTTAGAAGTTTCCCCTCTTGTTTTTTAAAGGAGTTTGAGAAGGACTTTGAAAAGAGTTTGTTTGTTGGAAGATTTCTGGTTTCTGATTCAGTCTTTTTGGTAATAACCTGTCTGTTTAGATTTTCTATTTTTTCATGATTCAGTCCTGGTATGTTTTATGTTTCTAGGATTTTAACCATTTGTTCTGGGTTTTTCAGTTTGTTGGCATATAATTGCTCATAGTGGTTTGTTATGATTCTTTATATTTGTGCAGTAGTGGTTGTAATATTTCTTTTTAATTTATAATTTTATTTGAATTATTTTCCTGGTAAATCCAACTAAAGGTTTGTTTATTTTGTTTGTTTTTACAGTACAAACTCTTAGTTTTTCTGATGTTTCCTATTGTATTTTTAGTTTCTATATCATTTATTTCTGCTCTGATCTTTGTTATTTCCTTCCTTTTCTTAATTTTGGACTTAGTTTGTCCTTCTTTTTGTAGTTTCTAGTTCCTTGAGGTGTACAATTAGATTATTTATTTGAGATCTTTTTTCCCCCTTAATTAAGGTGTTTATACTATTAACTTCTCTCATAGAACTGCTTTTGCTGTGTCCCATTGGTTTGGATAATTATGTTTCCAGTTTTATTCTTCTTAAGATACTAAGAAAAAAATTTTTTTTGACCCATTGATTGTTCAGGAGCATGTTGTTTAATCTCCATATTTGTGAATTTTCTCATTTTCTTTTTGTCATTGATACCTAGTTTTATACTATTGTGATTGGAAAAGATGCTTGACATGATTTTAATCTTAAGTTTATTAAGACGTGTTTTGTGGCCTAACAAAAGTATCCTGGAGAATATTCCCTGTGTGTTTCAGAAGAATGTTTATCTACTGCTGTTGATGGAATTCTGTAGACAGACAAGCTCCACATGACTGTTTCGGTCATGAAGGACTGATATACAGTGTAGCTAAAAAATTCTCGTTGCCTGGTGGTTTCATAATGTTGCAGTGAAGTATATTATTCACATGTTTGTGTTGATACTGCTGTAAACAAACACACGGCACTGCCAGTCTTATAAAAGTATAGCACATATATATCTGTATAGTATATAATACTTTATAATGGGAACAAAATACTATATTACTGGCTTATGTATTTACTATACTATACTTTTTATCATTATTTGAGAGTGTACTGTTTCTGATGATTAAAAAGTACGTGTTTTTTCTATAATCCTCACCTGAGGATATTTTTTCCCATCTATCTTCAGATAGAGTGGGATGTGGGGAGAGAGAAACATCAATGTGAGACAGACACATTGATTAGTTGCCTCCCACACAACCCCTACTAGGGCCAGGGACCAAACCACAAGCGAGGTATGTGCCCTTGACTGGAATTGAACCCATGACTCTTTGGTCCTCAAGCCAGCGCTCTAACTGCTGAGGCAAACTGGCCGGGGCAAGAATTATGTTTGATGTAAAACTATGCTGCATTACACGGGCAGCAGCAGCCTCATACACCTCGTGCTTACTGTGTCTCTTGATTACGTCCTTTTCTCTTGTGTTTGATTTAATCTTGTGTTTTGTTTATATGGCTTTTAAGTGTACAAAATATCTTGCTAATGTTGCCAATAAGGGTCACATCAAGTAATTGAGTTGGAAACGAAATTAAAGTAAAATCAGAGTTATTGCCTGCGAGTTAGGCATGTCCCATTCCACCATAGCTATGATCTTGAAGAGCAAGAACAAAACGATGGAAGTTTTTAAACCATTTGTTTCATTGAAGGCAACGAAACTAACAAAAATCCTGGAAGGGCATATATCAGACCTGGAGAAACTTCTAATGACCTGGATTGAAGACCAGACACAAAACTATGTCCCTCTCAGCACTGTGATTATCATGGCCAAAGCAAAAAATTTGTTTGCAATATTGAAAAAAAAGACTGGACCCAACTATGGTGTTGAATTTACTGTTAGCTCCAGTTGGTTTAAACAATTCAAGAATTGTTATTCATTACATAATATGAAAGTGAGTCGTGAGACTGTGAGTGGTGAGTCTGTAAGGCAGCTGAAGAAGTTTGGGAAACTCTAGGTAAGCTGATTGCCGTCTCTCAGCCTGCCGGGATCGGTGCAATGCAATGGAACTACAAGCACATGCTGCTTGGAGTGAGGGAGTTTTGCAAGGTAGAAAAATGCTCCAGTTCTCTGGACACAGTTCCATTTATTTGCAGATTGGTATCCCAAGGTCACAAGTGGATTTAAGTAAATTATTTTCTTGAGCTAGCATTACTGCATACACCCTAGCTTTGTCTCTTGCTTTTTACGGGAAGAGACCTTGAAGCCAAAAGATAACAAACTCTTATTCACATGCAAATAAAGCACCCAACACACCCGGGCAGGCCAGGTTTCCCCCTGGGCTAGGATCCCAAGAATTCATTAACACAAAATTGAGAGTGCTTAACACAAGGTTTAAAAACATCCATCTTCCAACCCTTCAACCCCACACTGATTATGGAGGAAAATTATTTGCCAGAGCAAATACTCAGTATGGATGAAACCTCTGTATTTGGAAATGGATGCTTGAAAGGACTTTCATCTATTAGGAGGTCAAGTCAATGCTAGGCTTCAAAGCTTTTAAGGACAGGGTGACAGGCTTGCTTGCAATGTTGCAGGCTACAGATGGAAACCCTTTGTGATCAGTCTGGCACAGGGAGAATCCCAGGATTTTCAAGCTCATCAGTAAGCACATACTGCCAATGTACTACAGGAACAATAAAAAGTCATGGATGACCCAGCTCCTCTTCCAAGATGCCCTTCTGAATTACTGTGCCATTGACATGGAATAATACTGTTGGGAGAATAATATGCGTTTCAAGGTTTTGCTTATTGTTGATAGTACTCTTGGATATCCTCCTTTTATTGTTGATGTTCATCCCAATATCAAAGTGGTGTTTCTTCCTCTCCAAACACCACCTCTTTGATCCAACCAATGGGTCAAGGTATTGTAATAGCTTTTAAGGCCTGATACCTGAAGAAGACCTATGCCCAGATTATTGCTGAAACTGAAGAAGACACTGGCGCAGTTCTGGAAGGATTACAACATCTGTGACTGCATGAAGAACCTTGCTTAGGCTTAGGGTGATGTCAGCAGGAAGTGTATGAATGGCATCTGAAAGAAGACACTGAAGAGGTTCATCCTCGACTTCAAAGGAATTGCCAAGGATAAAGAGGTTACAAAAACCAACAGGGCTGTCATCGATAAGGCAAACAACCTTAACCTGGGTGTGGATGAGGATGACATTGAGGAGCTTCTAAAGGTGGTTCCTGAGGAATTTACTAATGAAGAGTTGTTGGAAATGGAACAGGGATGCATAGCTGAAGAAGAAGCAAGAGAAAAGGATACTACAGGAGAAGAAAGAGAAGAACTTCCAAGAAAATTCACAGTGAAGGGTTTAGTAGAAGCTTTTTCAGGCTTCCACAAGCTCCTTAAAAAGTTAGAAAGGTTTCATTAATAGAGAGGAACGTTCATGGTGCATTATCTGCTTACAAGCAAATCTGTGGTGAAAAATGTAACCAAGCAAACCACTATGGACATATTTCTGGAAAGAGTGACACCTCCTCAAGAAGAGTCTCAGGCAGGTCCTTCAGGAGGTGTTCCACAAGGTATTGTTATCACAGGAGATGACAGCTCCATGAGCATTACTGACCCTGAAGACCTTCCAGTGTACAAGACGTGGAGGTGGAGGGCAGTGATGTCGAGGATCCTGACCCTGTGTAGGTCTAGGCTAATATGTCTGTGTTTTAGTTCTTTTTTTTTTTTAATCCTCACCCGAGGACATTTTTCCATTTTTTGTTCAGATAGAGCGGGAGGGAGAGAGAGGAAGAGAGAGAGAGAGAAACATCGATGTGAAAGGGACACATCGAGTGGCTGCCACCCGCACGACCAACCAGGGCCGGGGACAAACTGAAACCGAGGTACATGCCCTTAGCGGGAACCGAACCCGGGTCTCCCCGGACCGCAGGCCAATGCTGTAACCGCTGAGCCAAACCGGCCAGGGCGTGTGTTTTAGTTTTTAACAAAAATATATAAACTTAAATAAAATAAAAATTTTTAAATAAAAAATTTTAAGTAGAAAAAAAGTTTTGTTGAAAGGAAATATGTACTACTATACAATGTGTGTTTTAGGTTAAGTGTTATTACAAAAGAGGCGAAAAGTTAAAAAAAATTAGTTTATAAAGTAAAAATGTTTCAGTGAGCTAAGGTAAACTTATTGTGGAAAACGGTTTTTATTTTGTGTAGCCTAAGTGTACAGGTGTTTGTAAAGTGTACAGTAGTGCACAGTAATGCCCTGGGTCTTCACATTCATGCACCACTCACCACTCACTCATCTAGAGCAACTTCCAGTCCTGCCAGCTTCATTCATGATAAGTGCCCTGCACATGTCTCCCATTTTTATCTTTTATACCATATTTTTACTGTACCTTTTCTATGTTTAAATTCATAGATACGTACCATTGTGTTACAGTTGCCTACAGTATTCAGTACAGTAACATGCTGTACAAGTTTGTAGCTTAGGAGCAATAGGCTACACCTTACAGCCTAGGCGTGTATTAGGTGAGACCATCTAGGTTTGTGTAAACGCACTCTGATCCTTGTATAATGAAATTGCCAAACAACCCATTTCTCAGAACGTATTCCCTTTGTTAAGTGGTGCACGACTGTTTGATATATTCATGTGGTCTGATGTGTACTTTAAGTCCATTGTTTCCTTACTGATCTTCTGCCTGGATGATCTATCCACTGCTGAAAGTGGGGTAGTGAAGTTTCCTGTTACTATTGTATCACTGTCTACTTATCCCTTCAGATTTCTTAATATTTGCTTTATATATTTAGGTGCTCCTATGTTGTATGCACAGATATTTACAAATGCTATATCCTCTTGATAAATTGGCCCCTTTATCACTATATAAAGATCTTTTTTGTCTCTTGTTACAGTTTTTGGCTTAAAATTTTATTTTGTCTGATATAAGTATAGCTACTCAGGCTTTCCTTTTAGTTTCCATTGTATGGAATCTCTTTTTCCATCCATTCACTTTCAGTCCATGTGTGTCCTTAAAATTAAAGTGAGTTTCTTATAGACAGCATATAGATGGGTCTTGTTTTTTATCCATTCAACCACTCTCTTTTGATTGAAGAGAATATAGTCTATTTACATTCAAAGTAATTATTTATAGTTATGGATTTACTATTGTCATTTTTAAATTGTTTCCTGGTTGTTTGTAATTCTTTTGTTCCTGTCTTCCTCTTTTGCTCACTTCTTTTGTGATTTGATGCTTTTCTGTAGTGGTATGCTTTGATTTATTTTTTGTGTTTCTACCATAGGCTTTTGCTTTGTGGTTTCCACAGAGCATACATAAAACCTCTTATATTTAAAACAGTTTATTTTAAGCAGCTAACAATTTAACTTTGAACACGTACAATAACTACATTTTTATACTGCTCACATTTTATGTTTTTGATGTCACAACTCATTTTATACTGTGTACATTGACAAATTGTAGTTATGGCTATTTTTAACACTTTTGTCTTTTAACCTTTATACTAGAGTTATAAGTGATTTATTCGTCAGCATTATGTTATTTTGAACTTAACTATATATTTACCTTTTTTAGTGAGTTTTATGTTTTCATATTGCTACTTAGCATTCTTTTATTTCACCTTTAAGAACTCCTTTCAACAATTCTTTTAAGAATGTTATAGTGATGATGCATTCTTTTAGCTTTTGTTTGTCTGGAAAACTCTATCTCGTCTCCAATTCTGAAGGACAACTGCCAGGTAGAATATTCTTGGTTGGCAGTGTTTTTCTTTTTCTTTTTTTATCCTCACCCGAGGACATAGAGCGGGAGGGAGAGAGAGAGAGAGAGAGAAACATTGATGTCAAGGGACACATCGAGTGGCTGCCACCCGCACGACCAACCAGGGCTGGGGACAAACTGCAACCGAGGTATGCGCCCTTAGCGGGAACCGAACCCGGGTCTCTCTGTACCGCAGGCCGACGCTCCAACCTCTGAGCCAAACCGGCCAGGGTGGCAGTGTTTTTCTTTCAGCACGTTGAATAGGTTGTGTTATTCCTTTCTGATCTGCAAAGCTGCTGCTGAAATCTGCTCAAGCCTCGTGAAAGTTTCTTTGTATATAAGAAATTGCTTTTATTTTGTTTATAAGATTCTCTCTTTATCTTTATTTTTGCATTTTACCTTTATAAACTTTTATTTTTATACTTTGTATTAATTTCTGTGATTTTCTTTTCCATGAGCAGTTTTGATTATTGTATTTGAAATGCTTTAAAATCTGGTAGTGTCTGAACTTTATTTTGATGTAATTTCAACTTGACGGAAGAGTTGTAAGTGGTGCACGGAACCCCAATATACCCTTCACCCAGATTTCCTAACATTAGATTCTACTATATTTGCCATTCTCTACTTATATATATTATTTCTATTTAATCTGAAGTATTTAGAAGTCGATTAGAGATATGTTGCTCCATTGTCCCTTAACATTTCAGCATGTTTCCTAAAAATAAGGATACTTTCTGGCATAATCACTGCATCAAAATTCAGAAAATAACTTTGATACTTTTCTACTGTCTGATTCTTGGACTTCATAACCATTTTCTCCATAGTTTCAGTTTTAGGCCCAGGATCATGTGTTGTGTTTAGTTGTCATATCTCTTTAGTGTCCTTCAATATGGAATATCTTTGCAGTCTGTCATGGTTCATGATATTTTTAAAGAATATGTAGATCATTACTCTGGGGAATAGTCTTCAGTTTGGATTTGTGTGATGTTTCCTCATAGTACGAATATCAAGAAGTAAATGCTCAGTGCATCATATGTATCTGATGTCCACATGTCTCGTTACTGGTGATAACTTTTACCAAATGGTTGAAGCGATGTCTTCCAGATTTTACCATTCTAAAATTAATTATTAAATTAAAAAAAAACAAATTTTTGACTCTTTGAAGTTAATATCTTTTTTAAAAAATATGTTTTTGATTTTTTAGAGAGAGAGGAAGGGAAAGAGAGATAGAACATCAATATGAGAGAGAAACATTGATCAGCTGCCTCCTGCATGCCCCCTACTGGGGATGGAGCCTGCAACCCGGTCATATGCCCTAACCGGGAATCGATCCCGGACCTCTAGTTCATGTCGTGCTTCACAGATGTTGTGTTTTTCTTTTCTTACAAATTGAAGGCGAGACTATCCATCAGGTAAAGGATCATAACTCACTTTATAACAATACTCGATTTATTGTGGTGGTCTGGAACCTAACCCGCAATATCTATGAGGTATGCCTGTAATTTATCAACAGAAGCTACCCCACTCCTCAGTATCATTAGGATATAGTAATGCAGTTGATTCTTTTTTATTATTCAACTCTTACAACTCTGATATACTAGTTTATTACCCTTAGTGGACTTTCTAATTTTTTAAAACTGTATCTGTATACAAATTTTATTTCTTTTTTATAAAAATAATTTTTCTTTATTGATTTTAGAGAGAGAGGAAGGGAGAGGGGGAGAGAGAGAGAGGAACATTGACTGGTAGCCTCCTGCATGACCTCCACTGGGGATCAGGCCTACAACCTGGGCACATGCCCTGACCGGAAATTGAACCAGCGACCTCTTGGTGCATGAGTTGCTGCTCAGCCACTGAGCCACACTAGCCAGGCTTATTAATTTTTTTATGCTAGCTATTTTTCTCTCCTTTGAAAACTGTTTTCATCATTACTATTATGTCAATGAGTCATCCATTTCTAGTATATTATTTTAATGGGAATGAATTTAATGTGCATTTTGCTGGTAAGCAAAATTACTCATGAGTATAATTTTTTATATATTTAGTATATAAAATGGGGAGTTTTTAATATATGTTACTACTATGCTAATTTTAAGAGATTTAAGAATGGATTTAATATAGAGTTGCTTCAGTATATATTAAATAGGTATAAAAATAT
This sequence comes from Molossus molossus, assembly GCF_014108415.1. Taxonomy (NCBI): domain Eukaryota; kingdom Metazoa; phylum Chordata; class Mammalia; order Chiroptera; family Molossidae; genus Molossus; species Molossus molossus. The sequence continues at coordinate 46,070,292 of NW_023425403.1, read as the reverse complement.
TTTCTTAAAGGATATTTTGAGTTGCAGTGTTTTTTTCCTGTTTTGGCTCCCTAGGATAAATTAGTAATAGGATGTTGAGTTTTAAACTCTGATGTCTGGTTCACTTGGCTTATCTTTTTTTTTTTTTTTATCCTCACCAGAGGACATTTTTTGAATTTATTTTCAGATAGAGCAAGAGGGAAAGAGGGAAGAAGAGAGAGAGAGAAACATCGATGTAAAAGAGAGACACATCAAGTGTTTGCCACCCACACGACCCCAGCCGGGGCAGGGGACAAACTGAAAGCTAGTTATGTGCCCTTAGCGGGAACCGAACCCAGGACTCTCTGGTCCGCGGGCCGATGCTCCAACCGCTGAGCCAAACCAGCCAGGGCCACTTGGCTTATCTTTATGGTAGATTGGTAGAGTCCCAGAATTGGGGCCACAAGGAGGTGAGATTTGCGTGATTAACAAGGATTAAGTCTGGGAGAGGGAATTGGATCTAGTTTAGTTGTCTGAAGGAATGTGGCTAATTGTCCTGGTCACACTTTCTTAAATGTTTCTTTCTAATTTAATTTTTAAGTTTCCTTGCCTTCCACAGTCTATCATCTACAACTCGGCTTAAAAATTTTACTATTTCTCTTTTACCTTCAGGGTAAAGTCCACATTCCTAAGTTTGGAATATAAGACCTTCGACTACCCCTTACTACATCAAACCCCATGCCATTTTGAACATGCTGTCCCCAGGCAACATGTCTGGTTCTGTTTTTGAGGAAGCTCTCTTCTTCCTCCTCGGTCTCCTCAGTGAATGCTGAATGAGTCCCCGGACTTGACTCACTGACCCCCTGAGAAGGCCCCCAGGCAGCTGCACAGATTCTCCTCTCCTTGGTGTACAAATGGACCCAGATCTGACCGATGATGGTAATTGGCTGGGCCTGGGGGTGTGAGTTAAAAAGGCCACCAGTTGGATTCCATCTTGGCTTACTCTGACTCAATCATTTGGGTGGGGCTCCGGATGCTTGTTGGTCTTTGCTTCCAGAACGCCCGGGTTGGGAGTTTGATGCTTAGCGGGGGTTGGGACTGTTGGTGTGAATACCAGATGAGGCTGCTGCAAGCACACTCTGCAGGACGTGCTCACACGCGAGCCTGCGTTTGTGTCACCTGGGTGACTTGGTAAGCTGCAGAAGGTTGGGTTCCACGTTCAGAGTTTCTGATTCATAGGTCTGGGTTGGGCCTGAGAATTTGCATTTCTAACAAGTTAGGGGATGTTGATGTTGCTGTTCCGGGGACCACACTTAGACAACCTCTGCTGTGCAGTCGATGGGTCATTGGTGAGCTGGAGTATTGATCCCTCACCCCCACAGAGAACCGAAGAAGCCAAGAGGCAGATCCTGTGCATAGTTCACAACCACATTGGCCACATACTGTAATTCTTTGCATAAATCCCGTGCCCACTGGCCTGTGAGCTCCCGAGTGCAGTTGAATCAGAGACTGTGGTAATGGGTTTATACTATTCTCCTTGCTCCGGGGGCTAAGGGCCACTGCCAGAACCCTGTGGCTACTCTCTGGGGCCGACATTTGAAGTAAAGCCCTACGGTTTTTCCAGAAGATAAAAAGATAGGGGCAGTGGTTCTGATTCAGGAGATTTTTGCTACCCAGGCATTGTCTGGGGACATATTTGGTTGTCACAGCTTATAGTTGGCATGTTGAGGATGGAGTTCAGGGATGCTGCTAACCATCTTGCAGGGCACAGGACAGCCCCCCACAACAAAGATGTATGCAGCCTAACATGTTAGTCTTGCTGAGCTCGAGAAGCCTGGACTCGGGAAGGAAGCGCTAATGAGGTCGGTGGGTCTTACTGTGAGATCTTTCGCTGTGCTGCTCATTTGTCCTTCACCCTGTCCCTGCTCTTGGATTCTGTAATCCAGAGCACCCCACCTACCTCCCCCCCCCCCCCAGCCCTGTCCTGGTGGAGCCTCCAGGAACCAGGGCTAGCAAAACCTCCAGGGAGGATTAACCAGAGATTAATATTTTGCATCAGTTGGAAGTGTTTTAAATACATTATCCTTTCAACAATAAATGACTTATTTGAGTGGGGCTAGGGCATTTGTTGAATGATTGACTGGGCCTAACCGACCTGCATCTTTCCCCTGTTCCGCAGGAGGAGAGGGTGTGTGAGCCAGTGTTCTCTGCTCAGCCAGGGAAGAGCCCTTCATTTCTTAACTCAGCTGAGGTTTGAGCGACTTGTGTGCCAGGTCCGGTGAACACCACAGAAAGACCCTTTCTGTCCTCGTGCAGCTCTCACTGGAGAGGGGAGGTGAACAGAACGAAGAAGGGGACTCTTCTTCTCTCAAAAAACAGATTGTAGTGAATAGGTCAAGAAAGGTAGAAGAGGGAAATAAGGTATAAAATCAGGGAATGTTTGTTTTTTTAGATAAAGTCCAGGCCTTGCTGTGGGGTTGACAGTTCCACTGAGACCTGGAGGAGAGATGGTGCCGTTGTGGGTGGAAACAGGCAGAGTATTTGCTCCCAGCAAAGGGACTAGGAAACAGGAGCTGGGGGCCACAGCAGGCCAGCGTGGCTGGAACACTGACCAGGTTGGGTGGCAGGAGATGGGCAGTGAGTCAGGCGGGGAGCTGGTCACACATGACCGCCCCTGCCCCCTGGAGCTTAGGTGGTGTTCTGCTGTAGGATCGACATGGCCTTGTAATTTTAAGAAGTCATTCTGGCTTTTCTGTCTACTGATTGGAGGGAAACCAACAGGGAAAGCAGGCAGGTCAGAGGACAGGCTGCTGCAGCACTGAGAGCTCATGGCGGCTTGGGCCTCGGTGGGGAAGGCAGAGGTGTGGGTGGATGGGCCCGGCTGCAGTTTGGAGGTAGCAGTGGTGGGGGTGAGCGGAAGGGAGGCATCAAGGGTGGCTACCAGGTTCCTGGTGTGAGTAGTGGGCTCCATGGAGTTGCCATTTACTCAGATGGGGAAGAACTGTTTTGGTGGGGGCCTCAAAGCCTGCTAGCTGCAAGGGGATGACCAGTGGACACTTAGCCACAGGAGTCTAGATATGGGGGGAGAGGTCTGGCTCTCAACATTTAGATGGTGTTTGATGGCAGGGGATGGACAGGTGTTCCCTAGGGATAGTGAGGCTCAACTCAGTCAGTGGCCCGCAGGGGCCAGACTGGCCAAGTAAATGCTGGGATGGCCGATGCAAGGTCACAGTCATTGTGCACTGTGGAGGTCTGAAAGCCCACCCTTCATATAGGCAGCAGAATAAAGAGGAAGGAAGGTTCCAGAAGAGATGAGAACAAGAAAGTGAGCACCTGGGGTTTGGGGTGCCCTTTGTGTGGGGTGTGAATGTTGCTCATAGTGATACTGGGATTTGGGGGGGAGGGGGAAGCCTGATTCAGCAGCTGGGGTTGCCGAAGAATGATTGGCAGCAACACAGAATTTTCTAGATGTAGGTAGCAGTGAGTAGCCGGCTGCATGGCCTTTGGAGGGGCCAGGGTTGTTTACAGCTAGGAGGGGCCGGGGTGTTTACAGCTAGGAGGGGCCTGGGGCTTGAAAGTGGAATTGGGGACATGGTAGGCCATCCTGAGGCTGAAGGGAAGTCATGTCCCCAGGGGCCAGCCAGGCCCCTGCTGAGAGCAAGGAGCTGAGGTTGGTCTAGTCCAGGAGCTTCATGGAGAACGTCTCCTTGGGCCACAGCATGCGGGGGCATGTGGCTGAAGCTTGGAAGTGTGGTCAGCATAACCAAGCACTTCACTGAGCTCCATTATTGGGAAGCTGTGCTTACTGCTGTTCAAAGTATAATGGTGAATCCACTGTTTTCAACTCTGTTTCCCAAGGGCCTTTGAAGGGAGAGGGGGTGAAGGAGCACCCCTAGTGTGGTGGTGTTCACCTGAGCAGCTCCCTGCAAGTGTGGCGTTTCTTGGCCAGTGATTCAGTGTTGATGTTCAAACTCTACAGTTTTTTGTTTATCCTCACCCAAGGACACTTTTGCATTCATCTTCAGATAGAGCGAGAGGGAGAGAGGGAGGAAGAGAGAGAGAGAAACATCGATGTGAGAGAGGCACACCGACTGGCTGCCACCCACACAACCCCAACCAGGGCTGGGACAAACTGCAACCCTTAGCGGGAACCGAACCCGGGACTCTCTGGTCCGCGGGCCGACGCTCTAACCGCTGAGCCAGACTGGCCAGGGCCAAACTGCAGTTTACTAAGGGCTTCCAGGAAGATGTGCCGACTGTTTCTGTGGCTCTGTATACTCCCGGGACACTTGGGAAAACACTTTGGGGCGTGGGCCCCCTCATTCGGGCAACTTCCTCTGTGGGGGCTCTTGGGCATTTTACCACTGGGAACTACTTGTATTTTGGTCATTTTATATTTCACTTCCTACTCACTGTGCAGGAAACAGAAGGGATGCAGGAGTGACAGCCAAGTGTGAGTCGAGTCGTGCAAGGAGGGAACCCTCCACGGAAGCCTCCTTGCAGCCCTAATTGACAGCTTACAATTCTGGTCATTTCCCTGCAGCTCGGATATTCATGAGCTCCGGTCTGGGAACACGCCTGAGAGGCCCTCCTGCCTTCGAGGGACCCCCTTCTGATGTGGAGATTATGGTGCTAAGGGCATACAGTAGACCCATTAGTGTGTCAGGAAATCAGTTTAGTGGATTTTGACAGGCATTTTTTTCTTTATTAAAATTAAAAACATTATGGTAAAATACACATAAACATACAATCTACCATTTAAAAAAATTGAGGTATGATTGACATTAATTTCAGATGTACAACATGATTCAGTATTTGTGTGTATTTTGAAATGATCACCACAATGAGTCTAATTAACATCCGTCACCCCACAGAGATACAAAAATTATTATTATTTTTTTTGCAGTGGAATATAGTTCATATTTATTGAAAAAACCGTTGAATGCTTAACACTTTAGCACTTTAAATGTATATTTAACCCTTGTAAAAATCCTGTGAAGTGCAGGTACCATTATTATTCCACTTTACTGATGAAGAAACGGAGGCACAGAGAGGGCTCAACCAAGGTCACATGACTAGTAAGTGGCTGAGCTGGCGTTCCAAGCCCTAGTAATCTGGCTCCAGAGTCCATGAACTATTGCTGCCTCTCACCATTACCACAGGGAGTAAAAACTCCTGTAATTCCTAACAAGCAAATTCTTTCCAGCCCCAGAAAATATTATTTAATTTCTGTGACATTTCATAGTCATTATTATAAGTGGTTTTTCACTAATCAACTTTTTTTTATTTTTTATTTTTTTTCCACATCTTTATCGTTGAATGTAAAATGTATTACAGATGTTGCACATTTTTCCCCCATTGACCCCCTCCTCCCCACTCCCGCCCCCCTCCCACCTTTTCCCAAACTATTGTCCGTGTCCATTGGTTATGCATATAAGTTCTTTGGTTTATCTCTTCCCACCCCCCCAACCCCTTTCCCTTTGAGGTTTGTCAGTCTAGCAATGAATTTGTGCTTCTTAATCCCTTCACCTTTTTCACCCATTACCCCAACCCCCTTCCCAACTGGCAACCAACAAAATGTTCTCTGTATCTATGAGAATGTTCCTGTTCTTCCTGTTCATTTTGTTTGTAGATTCCATTGTTGATAGATATGTATTCATTGCAATTTTGTTTGTTCATACATTTTATCTTTTTCTTTAAAAAGACCCTTCATCATTTCATATAATAACGGTTTGGTAGTGATGAACTCCTTTAACTTTTTCTTGTCTGGGAAAGTTTTTATATGTCCATCGATTCTAAATGACAGCTTTGCAGGATAGAGTAATTTTGGTTGTAGGTTCTTGGTTTTCATCACTCTGAATATTTCTTGCCACTCCCTTCTGGCCTGCAAAGTTTCTTTTGAGAAATCAGCTGACAACCTAATGGGAACTCCCTTATAGGTAACTAGCTGCCTTTCTCTTGCTGCTTTTAAGATTCTCTCTTTGTTTTGAACCTTTTGCATTTTGATGATGATGTGTCTTGGTGTGGGCTTCTTGGGGTTCATCTTGTTTGGGATTCTCTGTGCTTCCTGGACTTGTATGTCTGTTTCCTTCACCAAGTTAGGAAAGTTTTCTGCCATTATTGTTTCAAACAGGTTTTCAATTTCTTGTTCTCTCTCTTCTCCTTCCGGCACCCCCAAGATGCGAATGTTGGCACGTTGAAGTTGTCCCAGAGGCTCCTTACATTATCCTCATTTTTTTGGATTCTTTTTTCTTTTTGCTGTTCTGATTGGGCGTTTTTTGCTTCCTTATATTCCAAATCGATGGTTTGCTCCTTGGATTTACGTACTCTATTATTGAAGCTATGTAAATTATTCTTTATTTCAGTTAAAGCCTCCTTCGTTTCTAACTGTGCAGCGATCATTTCTTACTGGTCCTTTTTTATGCTCTCGAGGCCCTCACTGAGTTCATTGAGCATCCTTATAAGCAGTATTTTGAACTCAGCATCTGTTAGGTTGCTTATATTCATTTCGCTTAGTTATTTTCTTGGGGTTTTGTTCTGTTCTTTCATTTGGGACCTGTTTCTTTGTATCCTCATTTTGGCTGCCTCCCTGTGTTTGTTTCTGTGTATTACTTAATGAGAGGTATAGGGCTCGCTGAGACCCGATGCTGCTCATTTGAAAGAATTTAGGAAAAACCTGAAGCAGGATCCAAGACAGGCCAATCCTATGGTTAAGCAAGTGGCAACAGCTTGGGTGGGCTTGAAAGTTGGGTGGGGCGGGGCGGGGCCTCAGGGAGTCAGCAGGGCGGGGCTACCAGTGTGAGCCAGGTTGCTGGAGTCCCAGATATGGCGACTGTCTGCTGCCCCAGGGAAGGGCTCACCAAAGGAACAAAGGCCTCTGACAGCAAGTTTGTCCCTGAGGAAGCCCCCTCTCCAGCCCTCGCTCCAGTGCCAAACAGCTCAGTTCTTCCCTGTATTTCTCTGGTGCCCCTTGAGCTGCCTCCCCTCCAAGCTCAGAGGGAGAGAGTCCGATAAGTCCGTGTGCCGGCCCTTTAAGGAGCTGCCTGTGGCTCCAGCCGCTTCAGCTTCCCTGAGCCTCAGTTTCCGCTGGTTTTTCCAGCCAGAAGTTATGGGGATTCTCTTCCTGGCACTGGAACCCTGAGCGGGGCACCTGGTGTGGGACGGGGACCCCTCAGTCCTCAGGAAGGACCTTCCCAGCCGCGGGAGCCTCCTGATTTTTATCCGCCACACTTGGGTGTGGGACCAGCCCGTCTCGCCACCCCTCGCGCCACCGCCCCTCCTACTGGTCTGGATGTAGCTGCTTTTTTTTTTTTAATTCCGTAGTTGTACGACTTCCATTCAGCTTGATTTCAGGCGGTTTTGGATGATGGTTGTTCTGTAGTTCTGTTGTAACTTGGATGTGGTTGTGGGAGAACGCGATACTGCGTTTCCCTACGCCGCCATCTTGACCGGAAGTTCCAGATACAAAAATTATTTTCCTGTGATGAGATATTTTAAGATTCACTCTCTTAGCAACTTTCAAACATGCAATGCAGTATAATGAGCATACTATATATTACATCCTCGTGACTTACTTTATAACAGGAAGCTTGTACCTTTTGACCCTCTTCACCATTTGCCCACCTCCCCACCCCTCACTGCTGTCAGCCACCAGTTTGTTCTCTGTCATCTGTGAGCTCTTTTTTTATTTTTCCACATATAAGTGAGGTCACGCAGTATTTGTCTTTTTCTGTTTGACTTATTTCACTTAGCATAATGCCCTCAAGGTCAATTCATGTTGTTGCAGATGGCAAGATTTCATTGTTTTTTTATGGCTGAATAATATTTCTTTGTGTATATATATTAAATGTATTATCTTAACCATTAAAAAAATATTTTTCTTTATTGATTTGAGAGAGAGAGCAAGGGGGAGAGAGAGAGAGAGAGATAGAAACACCAATGAGAGAGAACATCAGTTGGCTGCCTCCTTCATGACCCCCACTGGGGATCAGGCCCACAACCTGGGAATGTGCCCTGACCGGGAATCAAACCGGAATGCTCAACCAGTGAGCCACCAGGCCAGGCTGTCTTAACCATTTTTAAGTGTGTAGTGCAGTGGCTGAGCTTTTGTGACTGGCTTATTTCCCTGAGCATAATATCCTTAGGGTTCATCCATGTTGTAGCATATGTGAAAAATGCCTTCCTTTTTTAGGCTGAAAGTATTTCATTGTATGTATAGAGCAGACTTTGTTTATGCATTCATCCATTGATGGACACTTGGGTTGCTTTTGGGTATTGTGATTAATGCTATGGTCATGGAAATACAATGACGGCATTTCTTTTGAATGGAGTAGAGTAGAATAGAAGATGTCAGAGTAGCACAGGTAAATGTGGACACAGTGTAGGCAGACCTCCCTGGTGTTTAAGAGCCCTTGGGAATCTAGATTTTTATGGGAAATCTCATTTTTAAAAAAGCCATTTTTAAAATAGTAATGTGAGCCACACCAACGTGTTTGTTGCCAGGATCTTTGTGTGGCCCTCCAGTGGGTGACCTCAGGCGTGAGAGATTATGTATAAGGGCTTTTTGATACGTTGTCACGGATCCAAGGAAGGAGAGGTTTCCTGGAGAGAGAGGTCAGAGAGGGCCAAGTGAAGGAGCTAGAACCTGAAGCTGGGATTAAGTCAAATAAAAGAAAAGGGGAACAGGAACTCTTATTCATTGCTGGTGAGAATATAAAATAATACAGTCATTTTTGAAGACAGTTTGGGGGTTTCTTACAAAACTAAATTAACAACGTATGACCTAGCCATCATGCTCCTTAGCATTTGCCAAAAAGATTTGAAAACAGGTTCACATAAAAAACTGCTCTTGGTTGTTTATATCAGCTTTATTTATAATTTTCAAAACTTGGAAGCAACCAAGATGTCCTTTAGTTGGGGAATGGATAAACTGTGGTCCATCCAGATAATGGAATATCATTCAACACTAAAAAGAAACGAGCCATCAAGCTACGAAAAGACATGAAGGAACCTTAAGTGCATATTATTAAGTGAAAGAGGACAGTCTGGGAAGGTTAAATGCTGTGTGATGTCAACTGCATTACATTCTGGGAAAGGCAAAACCATGGAGACAGTAAACAGATTAGTGGTTGTCAGGGGTTGGGAGGTGGGAAGATGGGTCACAGAAGATTTTTAGGGCAGCAAAACTATTCTGTACGATACTGTAATGGTGGGTACGTGTCATTATACATCTGTTAAAACCCGTAGAACGTATAACTCCAAGAGTGAAACTTAACATAAACTGGGACGTTTGGTGGACAGTGACCTGTCAATACAGGTTCATCCATTGGAACACAGGTAACGCTCTGGTGGGGGATTTTGATAAGGGGGAAGGTGTGGGAGAGAGTGGGGCAGGGGTTGATTCAGAACTGTGTACATTCTGCTCAGCTTTGCTGTGAACCTGGAACTGCTGTTAAAAAAAAAAAAAAAAGTAAGTTAAAAAAAAAAAAAGTGAAGACCTTCCAGGTTATGGGGAGGAGGTAGGAGAGTCAGTGTGTGTTCAGGGGATCCAGGGGCAACACGTCTGGCTGTGAGAAAAGGTTCCTGTTGGGACAGTGGGGTGCGTGACTGGAACAGCAGCCCCGGCCGCAGCAGACACTCCCACCTGCCGTGATCGTGCTGAGGCTTGGCTCTTTCAGCGCGGGGGGTGGCGTAGCTCCTGAATTAACCTGGCTGCCCAGATGTCTCCCATGGACTGATAACTGAGCAGTCTGGGAAAGCATCGCGATAACTGACGAACAGTGTGAGTTACATGTTCACATGCGTGGGATGAAGCTCTGGAACAATTCTTTGGCTCAAGTAAAGTGTTTTCTGTGCCTTGTGGTGCCCTGATTCCAGTGAGTGACATCAAAGGCTTACTTTGTTAGGCAGTAATGCCCTCAAGGTCCACCCTTGCTCTCTGAGCTTGGAAGCAAGATCTTTGTAATCCCTTATGGAGGATGAGGTTTAGTAGTTTGGAAGAAAGTGATTGGAGTAGGAGCTGTTGCCCATATTCTCAGAGAAGAGCCAGCACTCAGGCCCTCACAAGCCCGGAAAGGATCTTTCTTGCCAGTGGCCACTTGGGCTGTGCTAACCAGATGGGAGTGTCACCTGCTGGTTGTAAGATCTTCCACTTGCTAGTTCCAGTCGGTGGTGCTTCCGTTGCCTCCCAGCCACGTGGGCAGCAGAACCAGTGTCTTCCTCATGACTCACTTGGTTCTCAAGGTTACTGAACTGTTTTTTTTTCTTTTCATATATAAAGAAGGGCGTAGGATCACTACCCATGCACAACAGTCGTCGATGCTGGGTGTTGGTTGTCGTGTGGGAACAGTGGAAGATGTGTGGTGATAAGACTAGAGGCACCAGGGAGCCCAAGAGGCATGGTGAGCACGGGTTAGCCGGTGGGGGACGAGGGGGACAAGACGGCCAGGGGTGAACCCGAGATCCCTGCAGTGCCAGGGAGGACCCACGAGGACCGCAGGGTGGAGGGAGTGCAGGGTCTGGGGGCCGTGGGGAGGGAGAGCAGTGCAGCCTGCTTGTTTGGACCCGGAAAGAACAGGTGGTAGATGAAGGGCAGGGTATGTGGAAATGCATTTTGAGCAAATTTTTGGAAAGGAGGAAAGTTGCAGAGGCACGAGGAAAGATGATTTTTGAGAGTTGCTGCTGCATTTAATTTGATTTGGCTGTGGGCCGTCCCAGGGGAGCTGAGACGGCGACCTATTTTGAGACAGCTCACCTGAGGTGTGAGTGTCCAGTCTTACACGGATGGATTCCAGGGACATCTGTGACCAGGCGCTGAGACCTACCAGACACTCTTGGACCACAGAGCTCCCAAGTAGTTTGTGAGTGGGCGTTGCCCTGAAGGAGTTGCAGTCCGTGGTGAGACAGGAGGGGGTGCTGTGGAAGGAGGGGGGGTGCATCTCACCGTGGAGAGCAGGACCTTGGGGCACAGCAGGGTGGAGGGATGGCTCCGTTGGCAGTGGTCTGGAATGAAAGTACACTCCTTCAGGTTGAAGTGGGAATCCAGTTCTCAGTTGACTCAGCTGTCCATGTCTAGTTCCTCACCTAGGTGGTGACCGATCATTCGGGTGCCTATGAAAGTGGGCTTACGTCAGATGGAAATGGAAACCTGCAGCCCTTGCTGGTACCCGTAAGGCTTAGCCGGCATTCTGGGGTTTGGACAGCAAAGGGAATCGGGAGGGTCCTTAAGCCAAGAGCCACCATGAAATAAATTTGCTTAATTGAATCATTTTATCTATCGGAGTTGTTAGAGGCTTTCTAATGGAGTCCAAATGTGATTACTTAAGAGCCCTGTCGTGGTAACAGCTGGTATTTGTGTGGTCGGGCTTTCTAGTGTTTTTTTGTTGTTGTCGTTAATCCTTACCCAAGTGATTTTCAGATAGAGTGGAAGGGAGCGAGGGAGAGAGAAACATCAATGCGAAAGAGACACATCCACTGGCTGCCTCCTGCACGACCCCAACAGGGGCTAGGGATCAAACCTGCAACCCAGGCACATGCCCTTGACTGGGAATCAAACCTGTGACCCTTTGGTCCACGGGCCAGTGCTCTAACCGCTGAGCAAGACCGGCTAGAGCAGGATTTACTGGTTTTCAAAGCAGCCCCAGTTGATCTCTCAGCGGCTTTGGAAGGTGCTCTCTCCAGGTGTCCTCCACATTGGTTGGAGGCCAATCTGAGAACTTCTAAGACTAGTTCAAGGGCACACAGATAGGAAGTGGCAAAGTCCTAGACTCTAACACAGCAGGATTTTCACCTCAAAGCGGTATTATTTTTTCTACTCATTCAGTTTTAAAAAATGTTGGTAAAATGCTCATAACATAGAATTTATCACCTTAACCATCCGAAGGATACAGTTCAGTAGTGTTGAGTACAGCACGTTACTGTGCCGCGAGTCTCCACCGTTCTTCATTAAACACTGACTCCGCGCTCCCCTTTCCTACAGCCCCTGGCAACTACCCTTCTGCTTTTGGTCTCTCTGAGTTTGGCAGCTACTTACTCATGCAAGTAGATCATACAGCGCTGGTCCTTTTGTGTCTGCCCCGTTTTACATTCCCACCAGCATTGTGCAGGGTTCCGGTGTCTCCACACCCTTGCCCACACTTGTCATTTCTAATATGTGTGAGGTGGTCTCTCCTTGTGGTTTTGATCTGCATTTCCCTAATGACCAGTGGCACTGAGCATCTTTTCCTGGGCAAGCAGAATTTTAAAGAGGGCCTTTCAGGGCTGGGTATCACCATCTAGGTGAATTCCAGTGCTAATTGCCTGAGCATTTTGTGTGGGAAACAACTGGAGAATGAATGGCCCTAACCTGTTAAGTGGCGAAGCTCACACATGTACACTTTTGCTTTGAAAGGAAATTGAGACCTAGAGATGTTAAGTGACGGGCAGAATGTCACGAGGGTGCAAAATCTGGACCTTGTAGAAATGAAGGCAGAGACCAGGGAATGGTCGAGTCTCTGGGAACTCCGGAGTTCTCGGTGCCATTGCTGGGACTAGTCTTCGCTTCCTGTTCCAGGGCTCTTTAGAGGTGCCAGGCCACCAGGGTTAGCAAAATCCGGCGCTCATCTTCCCTTACTGCTTCCTTAGTGCTTCACAGATGTTCATCTATTCAGCACACAGTTCTTGTGCTCTCTACCCACTGCTGTGCTGGGGATAAAGCAATAAATGAGATAAACATGATCTCTGTGTTCATGGGTTGTCTTCCTGCTTCAGAAGCAGTAAAATGGTGTTAATCTTTGGACTGGCTCTGCATATTAATTATCATAATTTAAATAATGCATAATGGGTAATGACAGTTTATTTGAATAGGGTTTTTCTTGGGGTCCTCTGGAAAGTTATTGTCTTCCCTTTCGTAATTAAAAAGTTATTAGTAGCGATATAATTTCAGATTATGTGAATATTCTCTTTCACATCGAACTTTCACTGGCTTTAATTTCCATGGTTCATTTCTACCGCCATTGTTCCTTCACTATTTATCTGCATTTGAGAATCCAGGAGCTTTTCCTTCTTTCCCATTTGCATAGAAGTAAGGATTTGTGCACTCTTGTTATTTTTTATTTTATTTTATTTTTTTATATCAGGGATTTTTTATTTTTATATTATTTTTATTAATTTATTTTTGTTACAGATGTTTCTCCTTTTTTTGTTATTTAATGGGTTATGATTCATTACCATTTTTTATTTTGATGCTCAGCGCACCCCGTGGGACACGTCCTCAGGAGTCCGCGAGCTCTTCCTTCTTCTACGGTGTGAGGTGTTTCAGGCTCGTCTGGTACTTCCTCTGCCTGTTTTGCGTTGGTCTCCTCTCTGGGTAGTGATGCTGTTGCTGGGAATGCTTGGGGCACTGCTCACCTGGGCCTCTTCTTGTGATGCGTCCTCGCAGACATTGTCCCTTAGGGTCTGGCGCTGTGGCTCGACCAGCCCTCGTGGTTCCTAAGGTTGCCCCTGTGCTTCAGCAGCATCGTCAGGGAACTTCGAAAAAAGGCCGGGTGTGTCCTCACCTCGGAGCTTACACAGCATGCCTGGGCCACACGGCACGTCCCAGGGTGTGTGGAGGAGGGAGCCAGCCAGCGAGCTCCTGAGCCTGGGGCTCTGCCTTTATCGGGGGCTCTGGTGGTTGCCTGCGCTTTTGCGAGTTCCCTCTTTATTGATTAATTTATAACATAAGAGTGGGAATTAAAGTACAGAAAGGGAAAAGCAAGCGGTCAGTCAAAGGTCAGTAATCTAGGTCAAGCAGCGTTTTCTATAAAAGAAAAAGGGAAGTTCATGGGTGGGTGGCCTGGTTCTTTGTCTGGTCACGTAGCTTTGAATTCTTTGAAGTGGTTGCCTCAGCAATCAAAAGCTTGATGTCAGGCACTTAGAGTACAAGCGAATTGTCCGGTGCTTACACTGCATGGTCCCAGCCTTGGGGCCAGTCATTTCTCCCAGGAGCCCCATGGAAGGACGAGTATTAAAAAACTGAGATCTGGGCCCGAGTGCTCTTTGACGTTGGTGTGTCATTGTTTGTCAGCCATCTCAGTAGGCAAGCCAGGGGGTTTGTGGGTGTGTAAGCACAAATCTAAAATATCTACCCCCCCCCCCCCATATGTCTGTATATTTAAAATGTGGACTTTTCACAAACAAAGTTCATGGAGTAGGATTCTGATTAGACACGTGTGTATTTTCGGGTCGATGTCACTCGTTTTCTTTTTATTGTTAACAGGTGGCTCAACCCCTTGTTTAAAACTGGCCACAAACGAAGATTAGAAGAAGATGATATGTATTCAGTGCTTCCAGAGGATCGCTCCAAGCACCTTGGAGAACAGTTACAAAGGTGGGCGACAGGCAGTCAGGAGAAGGCCAAGGGAGAGAACCTCTAAGTGTGTGGCTAATGGTTGGGAGGGGGTGTTGCCTTCCTTTGGGCGCTTCTGGAGCCTCAGTCCCCTAACGTGGCACACTCTGCCCCCCTCAGGCTGTCCCTGGGCTTAGCCTGATTTGTCAGGTGCCTGAAACCAGTGTTTCCTGCGCATTTGTGGAAGCGGAGGGAGCCCCCAGAAAAGGCCCTGGATGCTGAGAACTGTCCCGGGAGGAGGCACCCTTGGAGGAGGTTGTCTGGACTCCTGTCTGCCCTCTTGGGCTGCTCAGGGTGCTCGAAGGCCCGCGGAGCTTGGCAGCAGCTTGTGCCCTGCCGCTGGGACTTCCCCTTCCAGGCCCGATTGTCTGGTGCTTCAGACACTGCACCACGGTCTTGCAGGAGCCCTGCAGACAGTTGGCCAGCGCCTGTGGACAGCCGTGAAGCGCCCCCTAGTAGACACTTGCCTTCCACTCTGCTGCCTCCCCCGGTCTGCCCCATGGCAGGGCCTGCTGTTCTTCACCGCACTCTTGTTTCTCGTCGCAGCTACTGGGATAAAGAAGTTTTGAGAGCCGAGCGTGACTCGCGGAAGCCATCTTTAACAAAAGCAATCATCAAGTGCTACTGGAAATCCTATGTAGTTTTGGGACTTTTTACGTTAATTGAGGTAAGAGCTTTTAACCTACAGTGCATGTTTTTCAGTGTATGCAGGTTGCTATTTAGATGGTAGGACTTTTGGGAGGGAGGCAAGACATTTAAGGCCTGAGGATAAAACGAGTCTAGGAAACTCGGGTTGCATTGTTAGACTGGGCAATTACTTAAACGACTAGACCTCATGGGGGTTATTATTTTTCTTTTAACTAATTCAAAGAGTGTTACGGAAGGATAGCACTAAAAAGACATTGTATACCATGTTAGGATGCTGTTGGTGCTCAGTAAATGTTATAAATGCCGAGTGATCCTTGACCAAAGGAAGATCCTTCAGCCTGAGGTTTAGAAGAAGTAAATTTGGACCCGCATCCAGAATAACATAAGACATTTTACAGGTGCTCCAGGCCAAATCTGATAAATGTTCTTCCAAGAAGGTATTGTCACCTTCCAGAGAAATAGAACCCGGGGCCCTGTGTCTGGGCGACGCAGCCGGAGTCCCAAGCACACGCTTGTCTCCAGGCTGCCGCCTTTGCCGTGGGCTGGGTATGATGAGCCAAAGCCCTCTTTGGAGGAGCCGGGGCTTCACCATGAATTCTGGAGAACTGGTGCACCTCCAGTTCTGGTTTCTTTTCCTGGTTGTTGGGGTGGATTGCTGGGTAGAAGGGTAGCCTGGCATTGCAGAGAGTGTAGGAGGGGACGTGCAGTGGAGGACCAAAGGCAGAAAGCCACGAGGTCAGTGACCTCTGTTACCCTGAAGGGCCTCGGTGACGATCTTCCAGTAAGATGTCGTTCCACTTGGTGGCACAGTGCCAGTAGCCCACTTGTCCTGGGCAGGTCTGCTTCAGGACCGCCTGCGTCGCCCATGCTCTCTGTGGCACCTTGAACTGCCTTTGGGACATGGGTGGCCCTGCGTGTGCCTGGGAGTAGCAGAGACAGCAGTCACAGTTGCTGTGAAAGGGTGGTTTTAGCTGCAGAAGGGCGGTGAGTTGTCATAAGTGCATTTTGTTGGGGGTGAGGTGGGTGGGCCGGTGGCTGTGTCTGTGGGAGGTGAGCTGTTTAAAAGGTTCAGTTGTGGTGAAGGGCGCTGTGGGCAGTGGATAGCTAGGTAGGCCGACTCTGCTCTGCACAACTGGAGAAAACCAGAGAATGTCAGCTCGCAGGTGTGAGTGACTGGATGGTCTTGGGAGATTGCAGTTTTTGTTGACGACACATGTGGGTTGGCCAGTGCACCAGAGGTTGGGGACAAGTGTATGGGGCAGAGCACCTCCTTTGAGAGGGCACCAACCACCACCTGGATACTGCTGTGGCCTTGGGAAGGGCAGGGTGGAGACGCAAACCAGTGGGACCAACTTGGGGTATTAGAAGATGCAGGAGCCCTTCAGCCTGTCCAGCGGAGCTTTGACCTGTGCACAGGTGTGCCAGTGATGGTGTTTCTTCACTGTTGTAATAAGTCTCAGTTTGAAATAAGCAGGTGGTAAGCTGGTGTCATTGTGGTCTGTGTATGCAACTGACCGAATGTGACCGCTGACCTCAGCACAGAGCTCTCATGAATTCCGCTTGCCAGGAGTCCTCGGAGCCTCGGCAGGTGCCTGTGGCCCACACCAAGTGTCTGGTTGTGGGCGGATGGGGTGAGTGGCCTCGGGTTAGTGTGGGATGACGTCCGGGAGCAGGCTTCCTCTGCTGCCCCTGGTTCTCTAGTTTCCCTTTGTTACCAGGAGCTGGAGAAGCTGAAGGCAGGCAGATCTCAAAGGGTGGCCCTTGCTGCTGGGTTTGAACTGAGCTGGTTTTCCTGGCTGTCATGGGCTGGGGGTCTCTCAGCCCCAGGTGGGGACTAGGTCCCATCTAAAAATGAGCTTTGGGTCTTCACTGAACAGCATTAGGGAGAAGTAGACACAGAGGTAGTGCCATAGAAGCTAGGGTTCCTCCTGAGAGGGGACAGGCCCCACCATGGTGCTGGGGTTATGGCCCCAGTAGTACTTAACTGTTCGGATTGGGGCTGAATGCAGGTGCAGCAGCTGGGAGAGGGCTAGCCTCCTGTAGGAGGTTGGTGGGCCATGGAGGACAGTGGAGAAGAGTCCTGGCCAGCGCGGGGGCTCACGTCAGTGTGAGTAGCAGCGTGGAGGCTCATGCTCAGCGGCAGTAGTCCTGGCACTCCTCAGTAGTCCTGGTACTCCTCAGTAGTCCTGGTACTCCTCAGTAGTCCTGGTACTCCTCAGTAGTAACAGCAGCAGCGGTTCACACTGCGTGGTCGTGGTGGTTCTGGTGGTAGTTTCAGTAGGGGCTTTCTTGGTGATGGTGGCGGCAGCAGTGTTATTAGTGTAGTAATAACAGTAAGTACTTGAAAAATGTGTGTCCAGAACAGCTATGAGCACTTCACATATAATATTACATTTATTCTCTTGGCCAACTCAAACGAGGTGGAAAATATTCTTATAGCCCCATTTTAGAAAAGAGGACACATAGTGCCAAGTAGTTACATATTGTGCCCAGGGTCACACTAAGCATCAAGGACAGAGCCGGGATTCTGTCCTGGGCACTCTGACTTATGAGCCTGACCATGTCTGCGACTGATGGCTCGTCCGGTGTCTTCAGAGTCGCACACACATGCATCTTGGACTTGGCCTGGCTATGATAAGAAAGATGCTGAAAACTCCCTGGAGCAGGGAGTCGGATTGGGGATTGTCATCTGGGGTGGCCATGTCCCATGGGTGCTGGCAGCAGCATAGTGGTGGAAAGCCACCGCCCCGTTCACTGCCATCCGCGGTGGGTGCAGTTGTGGCTGCCCTAGTGACCTAAGTTCTCAGACGTCTGTTCACAGTCCGGAGGCTCCATTCCAGGTTGGCTCCTTGGGATAGACCAGTAGGAGGCACTGGTCTTGGATGGGACTCAGATTGCGATTTCTTTGTGTTGTTACTTGCAAGAGCCCCTGGTTCCCTGCTGAGAGCTGGTGTCCCTGTGACTCTCGGGACGGATGTGCATGTGCTCAGCAAGGATGAGAACCCAGGTCAGTCACCAGTGTGGGGGCCAGTTCTCTTCCAGCGTCTGAACCCTTGTGTGTTGCGGGGTCCGCACTGGCCTGGGGTGTTAAGGATGGCAGCTGGACGAAACCCGGAGGTGCTGGTAGCAGATACATCAGATGTGAAGTGGTGCCGGGCTTTCTCCCAGGGGCTGCTTGCTTGTTCATGCTGTGTTCAGGCCAGTACGTTGGTGGTTTATGGTTTAAAATTAGACAGTGGCCTAGATTCCCTAGATGAGCATGGTGACTAGCGTATGATGTTCATTCTAACTTTGTGTGTTCAAGATAATAACTGGAAGAACGCTTCGTTCTGATGCGGTGAAGTTTAGGGACCACTAAGGGTCATGAAAGCTCAACTAGAAAGACACCTTGAATTTTTTTGCTGGCAGCCAGCAGAAGCCTGAAATCCAACCCAAATACTCTTATTTCCCTAGACTTGCCTGTTGACACTCTGGTGTTTGGAGAAAGTTAGAAATGATATCTTAGGGTGAAAATAATAAGGATCTGTTATATTTTAAAAAATCATTTTCAAGTACTGTTTTGGGTTTTTAGTGATTAAAACTAGTTACCGAGTTAGATGGGATAAATGCTCATTTCATGATTGATTTCTTGAAGCAGCATCTCGTTCTGTGGTCTGATATCTGTGCCTCCTTGTTGGTCTTTGTGTTTTAGATAGTGGAAGATCTAAACTCAGCCTGGGATTTTCTAAAAAGCTCCAGGCACGCAAATTATCCACGATTTCCAAGCAGTGTACTGTTACCAACCAAAGCCTGCACAGGGCCTTCCCTGGGCATTGCTGGCCGCACCCACGGGGGAGGCTGGGTGGCGCTGGTCCAAGGCAAGGCTTTTCAGGTAGGGATTTCAAAGTACTGAGAACCTCTCCTACGAGAATTGAGAAAGGATTGCAATGCTTGCAGGGACAGGTTCCAGACTGAGGATGAACATGGTGTTCTTACAGGCCAGTGCTAATGAGAAGGGCACAGCCAGTGAGTTCCCAGCACTCCTGGCCCCTGTGTGCACCTCCATGGGGACTGCAGCGGGGAAGGAGCAAGCCTCTGCCTGCCCAGAGCCCAGAGGGGGGAGAGAAGGAGCCTCGGCCTTTCGTAGGGCCACGTGGTGGCAGAGGCCGCCCCCCCAGCCCTGGGGCCTTTTTTTTTTTGAGAGATGAGATCTCTGCCTGCTGGTGGGTTTGAGAGGTGGCTTCAATGAGCAGCGGTGGGTTCTCCCATCCCCTTCCTCTGAGAGGTGGGGAGTGGACTGTTCCAGTGACTCATAGAGGTGGACCCGGGCAGCTGCTGCCTTGTCCAGTGACTTGGCCTTTGTCTGAGGCCAGCTTTGCAGATTGTCTTTGGTTCAGGTGGAGGCTGTAGGAAGGCAAATGTTTGTGTAAATTTTCGTGTTGGAACTCCTCTCTGGGCAAGAAGTCAACAGACCAGGAGAGCTCTCTGAGTAGAATTTATGCCTTGACTGTGGGCTGCTGTCTGGGAGTTGTACTGGGCCTTCGTATGTATTCCCCAGCTCTTTCTTCCAAGTGTCCTCACTTCCGCTCAAGCCCAGAAGCGGAGGAGTGGCTGCTGCAGAAACTGTGGGTCAGGAACAACCACTGAGAGCTACATAGCAAAGGCAAGATGGAGGAAGCATCCAGAAAAGCTAACTGGAGACCCCAGAACAGACCTGTGTACACCCCGCTGGGTTCCAGGCACCTAGCATTAGTGTGGCAGTGTCCATGGTGATGACCCTGAGTCGTCAACAAGGGGAATGCTTCTCAGTCCGTTTTCTTTGAGAAGTCAGGGAAGCAGGTGCCTCTTTAGGATTGCATTCACAGTGGTTAAACAAACAACAAGAAAATCTGCTTCGAAGTGAAACTTTCAATTATTGTCTAGAAAACGGCCTTTAGGAATGACTTCTCTCAAGATTTCTTGTTCTGCTGTGATCGCCTGCGAACAGCCATGTGTTTTCGAGCCCTTTGTGAAACCAGCCTCTGCCACTAAGGATGGACTAGATCTCTTTCCTGGACTTCCGCATAGTAAAAGGGTCATAGCTCACACTTAATCCCCTGCTGGTTTCCGAGCACATTGTGCCGTCTTAGCTCCTAGTGGTTGCAGGGTTTCTCTAAGGTACCCAAGGCAGGTACTTCCATGGGTAAAGACACGAGGGCATATGACAGGCTCAGAGTCCTGTGACGGACAAGTGGCCGCGTCTGGTTTCTGAAGCAAATGTTCTGATTCCGAAGCAAATGTTTCTGATTCTGTCCTGATGCTTTCTCTCCTGCCACGCCCCCACCCGAGGGTCAGAGAACCCAGAGTAGGTATGTTTTTTCTGACAGTAGCTGTGTGCTCCTCTGTCCGCTGCTTCATGCAGTGTTGTTGTTGTTTTGTTTTTTTTTATCCTCACCTGAGGACATTTTTCGATATTTTTGTTCAGAGAGAGAGAGAGAGAGAGAGAGAGAGAGAGAGAGAAACATCGACGTGAAAGCGACACATCGAGTGGTTGCCACCCACACGACCCAACCAGGGCCAGGGACAAACTGCAACCAAGGTACGTGCCCTTAGTGGGAACCGAACCCGGGTCTCTCCGGACCGTAGGCCGACGCTCTAACCGCTGAGCCAAACCGGCCAGGGCTGCAGTGTTGTTGTTTACAGTTGTCCCTGTAAATAGTTAAGGACATTCAAAAATACAAACATAGATGCCCAGCTGGTGTGGCACAGTTGGTTGAGCATTAGCCCATGCACCAGGAGGTCACTGGTTCAGTTCCCGGTCAGGACCGGAGCCTGGGGTTGCAGGCTCAATCCCCAGTAGGGGGTGTGCAGGAAGCAGTTGATCCATGTTTCTATCTTCCTCTCCCTTCCTCTCTCTGAAATCAGTAAAAACATATTTTAAAAAATACAAACATAAAATAAGATCGAAAGGTAGCAGAATATGTTACCCCAGGACCTGCGCCTTTGGCATAAAGATTATTTGAGCTGGTTATTTTTGAGAAACAGCAGACATGGGGGAAGCTCTGAAAACTGAGTTGGAGTTACTCTTCTGTAAGGGACATTTATATATATATATATATATACATACATATATATATATATATATATATGATCTCCATTTGAGGGCTGTGAATCACTAGGGAATCTCATCAGTGGAGAAGTCTTTAAAAAGACATAAAGCTGCATAACAAACCCATCTCTACTCTTGTTTATCATATTTTTCATGTTTGTCCCTCCTAACTGCTCCCCTCATCATTTTTTTGTCTTTAGTTGAAGATGGTATTTAAGGTGGTGGCTGGGAGTTACTCAGTTTTTCTGGGCATCTCCCAGGTATACAGGAAGTATGCATATAATAAGCTTCTATTTGTTTTTCTCTTGTTATTTTTTCTTTTATTACAGGGGGTCTCAACCAAGAACCCAGAAGGGTAGAGGGAACATTTCTTTCCTCCCCTACAGGGTAATAAGCCCCTGTGTAACCCTAAGTGAGCTTCAGTAGTTATCAACTCATGACCAATCTTGACTCATCTGACCCCCTAATCACATAACTTCCCAAGATTATTTTGAAGCATTTCCTAAATGTCACATCGTTTTGTCTATACATATTTTCGAATGTATCTTTAAAAGATGTGGAATCTTGTTTGTAGCAGCACTATTTACAATAGCTAAGATCTAGAAACAGCCCAAATGTCCATCAGTAGACGAATGGATAAAAAAGCTGTGGTACATATGCACAATGGAGTACTATGCAGCTGTAAGAAAGAAAGATCTTTTATCCTTTGAGATGACATGGAGGGACCTGGAAAGTGTCATCCTAAGTGAAACAAGCCAAACAGAGAAAGACAAGTATCATATGATCTCACTTATTTGTGGAATATCATGAACATAACAGTCTGAGGAATGGGGTAGTCCCAGAACGTGGAAGTAGGATACAGACTGAGAATCTCCAGAAGAGGGGGTAGTGGGGGAAAGATAAACCACAGAACTTATATGCATGTATGCATGAACAATGGACATGGGCAACAAAGCTGGAGACAAGGCGAGGAGGGAGGAGGAGGGGGGAATCATTGGGGGAAAAAGGAGAAACATCTGTAACAAAAATAAATAAATTAAATAAAAAAATAAAATTAAATAAAAAAAAAAGATGTGGAATCTTCCCCTTATATAATCCTAATATTATTATGCATAAACTTTAATACTAATACTTTAATACCATTAATATCTAGATAGTATTCACATTTCTTTGTCTTTATTTCTTTTTTCCTTGTAGTTTGAAGGTGTATCCAAATAAAGTACATTTAGTTAAATAGTTGTACGCGTAACTGGATAGGAGAGGTCCTCATCTTTCCTGGTTGCTTGTTGGGGTGGATTTCTTGCAATATCCTGAGAAAAAGTATTTTCTGAGACTCACATCGGAAGATGCAGTATCATAGATTTATTAAGTCCATGGGATTACATTCCTGAGTTTCCAAAGTCACATTTCCCTTTGTCCTGCCATAAAAGAAGTGTAGCTGTGGCTTCAGCAGAGCTAAAATCAGAGCCAGTGTCCAGAGTTTCCCTCCCATATTTGCATTCCCTAATTTAGCATCAGGCTAGCTTAGCTTGTATTTCTCGCTGCAGCCCATCAGTCCACTGCATGTGGGTTTCTGCAGGGCCCCGTGGCTATGAAGGAAACAAGGCAGGAGCAAACGAGAGAGCCCCACAAGCCAAGAGCCAAGGGTACAAGAGCAACGAGAGAGAACTCCTCTGTGTAGGAGATTATGTATTCCCAAATTATTGTGAGCTTGCAGTGGCCACATCCATTCTGGCCAGTGACCTTTGTTCCCAGGTGTGACTGACAGGCAAGTATCTTCCCTGTGTCACCCAGACCTTACTGGGGATCCATTTGTCTTCAGAGTAACTGAAGAGATGATAACAGCTAAGTTTCTCCTTATGAAAATATTTTAGCTAATAGATGAAGAAGAGAAGAATGAAAATATGAACCCCTGAGAGAGTTAATAGAGCTTAAGCAATGGCCATGAATAACTCCTAACATGCCCCCCCCCCCCGCCCCAAAAGACGGACAAATGTTATGTACCTTGTAAGGGATCCCTTCCACCAGTATTTTGCAGGGAATAGGCTGTTGGTTTCATGATGAAGCTACCCAAATGACATACCTGTAATGTCTGACCTTCTCTTTGCTTCTTTCCTATTATTAATAACTAGCTAATTACAATGATTTCTATTTCCTTTTCTATTTCCCCATCCTCTCTTTCTCTAGTAGGTATGCATATATGTATATATGTATGTATCTATCATCTATCTATCTATCTATCTATCTATCTATCTATGTATATATGTATGTATCTATCATCTATCCATCCATCCATCCATCCATCCATCCATCCATCCATCCATCATCTGTCTATTTTTTTAATCCTCAACCTAGGACATACTTAGAGAGAGGAAGGGAGAAAGAGAGAGAAAGAAACATCTATGTGAGAGAGAAACATTGACTGGTTGTTTTCTGTACATGCCCTGCCTGGGAATTGAACCTGCAACCTGGGTATGTTCTCTGACCAGGAATCCAACTGGCAACCTTTTGGTGCACAGGACAATGCTCAACCAAGTGTGCCTCTCTGGCTGGGCTATCATCTGTCTATCTTAGTTGAAGAAACCAGGTTTTTGGTCTTGTAGAAATTTCCACAGTCTGGAGTTAGATGATTGTTTTCCACCTCCCTACCCCAATTCCTGCCATGTGTTCTTTGGCACCTTAAGTTGGTGGTTAGATGTAGAAGCTTGATCTGATTCAGTTATTTACCCCCTCTCTTTGGCAAGATTACTTCATAGTAGGGTTGTGTTACCTCCCTTACTCCCTGGTTGTCTTTTTGTATGTGTGGTGTTAGGAGTTATTCATAGTCATTGCTTAAGATCTCTTAACTCTTTAGGAGGTTGATATTCTGATTCTTTCCTTCTTCATTTATTAGCTGTAATATTTTCATAAAGAGAAACTTCACCATTATCATCATTGTGGTTACTCTGAAGTTACAATATGTCTACCAAGGACAGGGGACATTCTTAATTTTTTAAACTAGTTTCAAAATAATGACTTTGTTCTCCATCATTCTCCTCTGGGGCTAATGAGTTTTTTGTCATTGTTTGTTTTATGAGTATCAGTATGAGCTCTTAGATTTAAGCATTTCTCATGTGCTTCAGTCCATTATAGTTATTTTTCTTCTGCCAAACTTTGGTCATCTTTGGCCTGTGGGAGTCTGTTCAGGTTGGGTCCTAAGTCTCTTGCATATACTCTGAGAGTCTTTGCTAGTTTCTGTGCTTTTTGGAGTGACAGGATGTTTCTGCCTCTTCTTTTACAGTTTTTTCCCAGCCCTGGAATCAGCCATTTCCCTAGGTAGCCCTGGTTCCTGTTAGTGAGGAAATGGTGTTTAGAGACTATAGTGTAGGCACTAGAGGTGCTCATTGCTGCTTGGTTGGTTAGTGTTTCTCAACTTTGATTGGATCAAGCTAGAATACATTTTTTTTTTTTTTAAAGGTAAACATGTTATGAGTGATTTTGGGGTTTTTATAGTCCAAATCATATTAAGGACACTCGTGTTTTTACCGAATCTCATTACTCTTACATCTTTTTAAATTTATTTTATTTTATTTTTTAATTCTCACCCGAGACATTTTTCCATTTTTTGTTCAGGAGGGAGAGAGAGGAACAGAGAGAGAGAGAAACATCAACGTGAAAGGGACACATCGAGTGGCTGCCACCCACACAACCAACCAGGGCTGGGGACAAACTGCAACCGAGGTACGCGCCCTTAGCGGGAACCGAACCCGGGTCTCTCGGGACCGCAAGCCGATGCTCTAACTGCTGAGCCAAACCGGCCAGGGCTACATCTTTATCTCTTCCGTTAGCATCTCTTTTCTCCCATCATCTATTCTTTCTCCTGTGCCTAATCCCAGTTCTCACTGAAAACAGCACGGCTGTTAGTCTTGCTCCTTTCTATTGCCTCTGTCCTTTTAGAGGTAACTTTAAAAACAAAATGTGATTCAATTTGTTATTTTGTAAATATACTTAATTTTTTATCTGTGCAGAATGGACAGTCTTAGTTTCATCTTGGAATGTCAGGATTTTTTTTTTTTGAAGTGCGGTATGTGGCACATAACCTGATTAAATAAATCCCTCCTGTTACTTGTAAGATGTCATAATGGTGCAGGACAGGACAGCAGATGTTTCCATGGGGTTAGTTACCGAACTAGAGAATCTTCCAGGGAGAAGGGATTTCAGGCTTCATCCCTAATTAGTTGACCCTAAACCAGCCCCTGGAGGCTGGGCCTCAGGCATCAGAGCGCTCTGAACACCTTCCAAGTAAGGCTAACGTGCAGCGAGGGTGAAGATCATTGATTAAGAGGACTTAATGTATATCTAGAATCTCAATGGTATTTCCCCAGACTCACTGTTTTTCCTCCTTATCTCTGGTCTTTCTCAACTCTGCCTTTGCCACCTGTTTTGGAAATTAACTGCCTATACATTTTTTCCATACAAGCCCAGTTTTTTCTGCTTATGTGTTTCACTCAAGCATTTTTGCTGTCTGATAGCTTGTTTCTGTTTCCTGTGTTTTATTTATTTTTCTCATGAATCACTTGTGGTAGAGTCAGGCAGGAAACATAGTAAACGGGGGAAACATGGTGGAGGAGCTGTGCCCGCAGGGTAAGTTTTAGTATCCAGCCCTGTAATACGTTAGCCTGAGAAGCAAGGGATGGGGCTCACATGTCAGGTGCCTTAAGGAGGCTGGATGCCAAATATTCCATTAAGAAATATCTGCCTCATAGTCTCAGAGACTCTGGTAGAACCTTGAACCATAGGGTGTTGTGGTATCATATTGGGCTCCTTTAAGAATCCCTTAATGGTTTCACAGTTGAGAATTCTTATGAAGGAATAAGGACTATATTCTAGTTGGTTTGTGGGAAGAATCTTCACTAGGTCATAGATCTTTGCTATCCTGAGAGTTAACTTTCTCCCAGTTTTATTGAGAAATAATTGTTATACATCACTGTATAAGCTTAAGACATACAGCACAAAGGTTAGATTTACATATATTGTGAAATGATTACATAGTAAGACCAGCTACCATCCATCTTCTAATATAGATACAATAAAAAGAAAAGAAAAAAAACACCCTTGTGATGAGAACTCTTAGGATTTAGTCTCTTAAGAACTCTCCTGTCTATCATGCAGCAGCATTAGCTGTAATCATCCAAAGGGTTTTAATTTGGTTACTTTCAAGTTTGATAATGCATATTTTCCCAGTTGTTTTATTTCTTACTGGTTGAGGATTAAGAACAAGAGTGGACAGATAAATGGGAAGGTATGGGCCATGACCTGCATTACTCATTTGTGAGCTTATTTGCTTGACTGTGTTGCTAAATACTGTCTCTTAGCAGAAGAGTCCAGGTGCTTAGGCGGTAACTTTTTGTTCTGGGTTTGTTGCATCTATCAGTATTCTCTCTGATGGGTGACAGCACTCTGACACTCTCTTGTGATTATACCCATGCCAAGCTTAAATGGGAGCTGAGTAACAGGCAACATTGACTTCCAGATACAGTCTTAAGTTTTATGGAAGTTTGGAATGGCAGGTGTTACCTCTGGGCTTCTGGTGGATAGCCCCAGGATTGGGCTGCCCTTGGCTATACCTGGGTTGGGACTGCCCATGTGTACAGTTGGACATTGTTGCTTTTCTTCATAAGACTCCAGCTTTTCATCTCAGTAAACTCTTATTAAAGTCTGTTTTACGACCCCCTGCTTTAGGGTTCTTCTGTAAATTATTAATGACTCTTGGGGTGAATGAAAGAGTATGCTGGATAATGTAACCGTGAGTCTTTGTGTTCTTGAGATCTGATCATTGTACTCATAATTCTTCAACTAAACAATGTTCCCTTACCTTATAATAGACGAAAACTTCCGTGACCTCCTGGAAGGTGGTGCCCGTGAACGTGTTATATATGCGTGTGCAGGACAGGGTGTAGTTGGGTTTTAATGTCACACCCATTTGAGGGACAAGGACATCTTTCTGTAAATGTCCTGACTGATAGGGCACTACTCATTGGTTGAGAAAAAAAAATGCTTTTGTTTTGTGTTTAATTCTTTGGATTCTTCCTTCCTTTCGTGCATATGGTCCTCACTTGAGACAGATAGGAAAGAGCTAGCAGAAGCAACCCTTCCCGTTCTTTCTCTGTCTCTGTTAATAAGGAGGGATTGTTTGAAAGGAAATGCTGTTTCAAAGTCGAGTTTTTGAAAGATTTCCAAACTTTTGGCATTTTGTCCTTTGAGAAGTCTGTGGAGGAAATGATATCAAGGGCCTATGTGTTTATTTTTGGTGACTTGGATTTGCACCGAGTGTTTGGATTTCTTTGATGGGGAGAAGTGTACCTTACATGAGAGGAAGTAGTTTGTGGGATGGAGTGGCCATTTGTCAGGGAGGGGCAAGATTTGCTGTTTCTTTGCCTTGAGTCTTGGGGAAGAAAAGTATTTTCCCTAAATCTTATCTGGGAGGTAAACCCAATGACTCCCAACTCATTGGTGTAGGATTTTAATTTTTGCCTTGGAGAGTAGATGGTTGTTAATATTTTTCAAAACCGGTTCCTGCAATGTGAGGCTGATGGAGTTATTGTTTAGCTTGGCTTCCGCCATGCTTGATTCTCAACTCCAAGGAGGCAGTACTTCTGGGCACATCCCAGTTTCTGGGGGAAAGAGACCTATTAAAGTAACACCCCATGGGGCTGATAGCCTGGGAACCTCCCAAGCCTGCTTCTTTGATACTTGAATAAAATTTCCTTTTAATATTCCAACAGCAGCTGGATTTCATTCTCTTGATCCACTGGTATGTTGAATTTGGGTTGGGAAAGATGGGAAGGTTTTCTCTTCTGATCTGTGTTTGTGCCAGTGTCACAATTCATAAATGCTCTTGAAGCAGGAGCTGGCAAGAGTGTGCCTCCTGTAGATGAACCAGGCTCCACTTTGGCCTGGGACATTGAGAGTACAGAGGAAACAGGCTGTCCATATGTGAGCAAATTCCTGACCTTCTTTTGTCACTCTATTCCTTATTCACCTTGGGCCAGGACTTACTTGACATGTGGCCCAGTGCATTCGAAAGCACTGGTTCTAATATTTATTGAGCATCTACAGTGTACTAGGCACAATGTACCAAAGCTTTATTGGCTTTGAACTTAAAATTTTGGTTTAAGTTTGAAACTACTGTTTTTCCTAAAGATGAAAGTAATTATATTTTTCTTTTAGATTAGTGATGGAGGTAGCTTTTTTTTATATGTTAATAATTAAAGTAGAGCTTTGTTGAGAAAAACTGGTATGGCTTGTGTTTCTAATTAAGGCTTTTTCCCCCCTCCCTTTTAGGAAGGCGCCAGAGCAATCCAGCCCTTATTTTTGGGGAAAATTATTAATTATTTTGAAAACTATGATCCCACTGATTCTGTGGCTTTGCAAGAAGCCTACATCTATGCCACAGTGCTGACTACCTGCACACTCGTTTTGGCCATACTGCATCACCTATACTTTTATCATGTTCAGTGTGCTGGGATGAGGTTAAGAGTAGCCATGTGCCATATGATTTATCGGAAGGTAAGTGTCATTTGGTATCAAAATGTGCACCTCACCTAAAGCATCAGAAGCATTTTGGGAAAGTTCTACATAACCTAAAATTATTGTAAATGGAACCATTTAAACCTTACTTAGAGAAGTTTGATATTGCATCAGGCTATTTTTTAATTTAAAATACACTTTACCCATTATATAAAGAGTTTTCTATTGAGATCAAGTCAGGGCTGCCTTTGATAACATTTTGCCACAGGATGTTGCAAAACACTAAATTTGTAATGGAATCGAATAAAAAAACTATCAGATTGATCTCGTAGTTGTATTTATAGAAATTTTATTGTTGGTCATTAAAACCTTCATTTATATCAACGTTATATTTAAAGGTGACTGTCAGTGAAATTGGACCCATAAAATGAAATCTAGGTCAAAGATGTATTTGAGAAAAGGAATGATGATATATTTTTAAATGAACCATTTAATTATGTTCAATATAATTTCATTAACTAAAGAATAAATGTAAATGGAAGCCAAATATAGACTGACTATATTCTCTAGTTATAGTTGTTTTTAATAGTATTAAAGAAAATATTGGATGTTTGGGATAAAACTTTAAATTTTATGTTGTTTTTGGTAATTTTGGAGAGAGAGAATCTCCAAAATCTTATCTATTTTATGTTGCTTTGCATTCAAGTCATTATTATGTACAGGACTTTCTTCTCCTTCAGTGTCATGGTAATAGTTTTAGTGGTAAGACCCTATTGGACGTGTTCAGTGTTTCTGTGTTGAGAAGTGCCATGAAATTATCCCATTATTTACCCTGGTCTTAGCTTTTATAAAAGGAGTGGGGATTTCAGGTGTCTTTACAAAGGAGTTGCCACAGATACACCAGTATCAGGAGCTCAAGAGCTCTTGATCAACTTGATCCTGAAAAACGAAAAACAAACCCCAATTTAACAGGATTGTATATTTGAAATTTGCTAACAGAATGGATCTGTCTGTTCTCACAACCCCCACAGATAACTATATCAGGTGATGGATATGTTAATTAGTTTGACTGTAGTAATAATTTCCCAATGTATACGTGTATCAAAATATCATGTTGTATACCTTCAATGTACATTTTTTATTTTAAAAAAGTCAAATCCTCATTGAAAGATAAAACCCGGCAATATAAGTATTACTTCTTTTACCTGGTTGCTATTTGTCTAGAGCTTCTGTTTCTCGTGAATATGTTTCTTGCAATATGCAAGATGTCTTCACCTCTCTCTTTGGGCTGAATCTTATTAATCTTGGAATTGTGTGAATCCCGGAGGCCTGGCATCCCACTGCCTGTAGCAGGCTACAACGTGCTTCCTCTTCTGTGGCATGGGAATGGTCAACTCAAAGGGCCTTCATTGTTGTCGTTATCATCATCATCTTTGTTATTCTGTTGCACTCTTGTCTGCCATTTAGGAGAATCCTCAGATTTCTGTGTATTTAGCTAGATTTTGTATTTCTAGGTCATGGTCAGCCCCCATAAATAAACAGGAAATTTCACTAGCACTGCACTCTGAAAACCTTAAACACTGAAGTCAGGTCTCAGGTGATGGTTCAACCAAAGCTCTTTGCAGCACAGGTGAGTCGTGCACCTGTTTTTCTTCCTCTTCTCACTAATGCTGTGGAACGTTGCCTTTGGGAAATCCGATCTGACTTAGCTCATGCAAACATCTCCCATGGGTATTAATTTGCTGACTTGATTAGTCATAAAGAATTGACCCTTGACAAAGGCAAGACTTGCTTGGGTTAAACAGTAGACAGAACTTGAAATTTTAGAAACATGGGAAAGACAGACTTCCTCATATACTGCCTAGAATCCTGCTGAGATGAAGAAATAAGGTATCTCATCACAAGTGGACTAGTGGCTTAGGGCCGAAGCTGATGCTGCTGTGCAGCTCTGAGCATTCCCTCTGAACTCGTGCAGTTTATGCTCAGACCACACCTTCTCATCTCCCGCCTGGGAAAATCCAGTTGGCTGTTACAAATGGAATGGCTGTTAAGCTCAGAGTCGTAGTATCTAATATTGAATGACCTTGTGGGATCTATTATATATAAATATGACTTGTCATTTGTTTACCTTTGCACAGCTTTGCACAGTTTTTGTAAAATATCTTTTGGCTTTTGATCATCATCAACTTTTTTTTAATCCTCACCTGAGGATATTTTTCCATTTATCATCAGATAGAGTGGTGGGGGGGAGAGAAAGAGAGAGATAGAGAGGGAGAGGGAGAGGGAGGAGAGAGGGGGAGAGAGAGAGAAACATCTGTGTGAGAGAGACACATCGACTGGTTGCCTCCCACACAACACGACCAGGGTTAGGGATGAACTGCAACCAAGGTAGGTGCCCTTGACTGGAATGGACCTTGTGACTCATTGGTCCACGGACTGGCGCTCTAACCGTTGAGCCAAACTGGCCAGGGCTGATCATCAATTTTTTTGTGGTAAAATATGCTTAATGTAAAGTTTACTCTTTTATCTCTTTTTTAGTTGTTTTTTTTTTTGTTAATTCTCACTCAAGGATATTTAGAGAGTATGGAAAGGAGAGAGGGAGGGAGGGAGGGAGGGAGAGAGGGGGAGAGAGAGAGAGAGAGAGAGAGAGAGAAATATTGATATAAGAGAGAGGCTCATCAATTGGCTTTCTTCTGCATGACCCTGATCAGGGCTGGGGATCGAGCCTGCAACCCAGATACATGCCCTTGACCAGGAATTGAATCCTTGACCCTACAGTCCATGGGCTGATGCTCTAACTGCTGAGCCAAACTGGCCAGGGTTGTTTTATCTCTTTTTAAGTGTGCCACCATTCAGTGGCATTGACAACATTCATGTTGTTGTAAAACCGTTACCACTATTCAACTTTTTCGTCTTCCCAAACTGAAACTCGGTATCTATCAAACACTAACTCCCTAACCCCTTCTCCACAGGCGTAAGCATTCTACTTCCTGTCTTTATGAATGTGCCTACCCCAGGTACTTAATGTAAGTGGAATTGTGCATTATTTGTTATTTTGTATCTGGCTTATGTCACGTAGCCTAATATCTTCAAGCTCCATCCATGTTGTAGCATGTGTTGGAATTTAACTCCTTTTTACTGGGTAATAGTCCCTTGTAGGCATAGACCACATGTTGCTCATCCACTCCTCTGCCAGTGGACACTTGGGTTGTTTCCACCTTTTGGCTATTGTGAATGCTGCTGCCGTGAACATGAGTGTACCAGTGTCTTTCCACGTCCATGGTTTCCGTCCTTTTGGGTACACCCCCAGCAGTGGAATTGTTGGACTGTTCGGTATTATTTTGTTTGATTTTTTTGAGGAACTGCCATGCTGTCCTCCACAGTGGTGACGTCATTGTACGTTGCCACTTGGTCATTGATTTTTCTGTCGAAGTTGAGGACTAACTGAAGTGAAGTTCTGATGAAGTGTGACTTTTTGTTTGGATCAGTGGTTCCAGTGGTGGTCTTTTGAAACAGCTCATGGTAGTCTGTTCAGGTTCCTCAAATCTTTTTTTTTTTTTACCCTCAGATAGAGCTGGAGGGAGAGAGGGAGGAAGAGAGAGAGAAACATCGATGCGAGAGAGACACATCAAGTGGTTGCCACCCACATGACCCCAACCAGGCAGGGACAAACTGCAACCGAGGTACATGCCCTTAGTGGGAACTGAACCTGGGCCTCTCTGGTACACAGGCCGACGATCTAACTGCTGAGCCAAACCAGCCAGGGCGAGGTTCCTCAAATCTTTAGGGCATTTTCTAGAATATTTTACCGGATAAAGGGATTGTGCAACAGGTTTTTTGTTTTTTTTAGATAAAGACAACATATTGATACGAAGACAACAAATTCCTCACACAGTAGTGAGTTGAACATTATGCTTGCTCATTTTATCTATTTATTTATTTTTAAATCCTCACCTGAGGATACTTTTTTCCCATTCATGTTTAGATAGAGTGGGAGGGAGGGTGAGAGCGAGCAACATCGACAAGAGAGGGACACATTGACTGGCTGCCTTCCACATGACCCCAACCTGGGGTGGGGACCTATCTGCAACCAGGTATGTGCCCTTGACTGGAATTGAACCCAAGACTCTTTGATCTGAGGGCTAGTGCTCTAACCACTTAGCACCAGCCAGGGCAGTATACTTGCTCATTTTAAAAAGTCAGCACCGGGCACTGGTGACATTGCAAGCATGGGTTGCCGTCACCTCTGCAGTGGGAGCAGTGGCTTACTTCCTGTCTTTGTTCTTGGCTGTGCACAGAAGGAGGAGGACATGTCCAGCTTCACATCTCAAAGGGCTACTTCCCTGCTCGGAGCACAGGAGGTGGGGCCAGGCGGGGGGAAGATAGTAGCTTGGGCAAGGTGAGCCGGGATTGGAGAGAGCTGGCAGTCTCCATCCCTGTCCCTAGTGGGAATAGATCCTCATCTACCAGCCCTGACCTTGGCGTTGGGCCTGGGTGGAAGTTAGCCTGAGTGTTACAGGTCTCTTAGACCTAGGGCAGGCAGGACATCAGTCTCAGTAATCAGGGTGGTTTTGTCATATTTCACAGAGATTTTTTTGCATTATAAAATGCATACAGTACGGCCCGGCCGGTGTGGCTCAGTGGTTGAGCATCGACTGCTACACTAGGAGGTCGCTGGTTCAATTCCTGGTCAGGGCACATGCTCAGGTTGCAGGCCCAGTGGGGGAAGTGCAGGAGGCAGCTGATTGATGTTCTCTCTCATAGATACTTCTATCTCTCTCCTTCTCTCTCTCTCTCAAATCAATAAAGAGAAATGTTTTTAAAAATGCATACAGTGCAGAGACTTCTATAGATCAGTGTTCTATTTAGAGAAGTGTTTTTACTCACCTTAGGTAAGTGTATTTAAAATTTTGTAAGTGATGTACAGACTGTTAGGGTTTGGCCGGTGACGTGAGCTGTGAAAGAATTCACAGAGAAGAAGAGATGCAGCGGGGACACTGATTTCACTTTCCAAGGGGGGAACGGGCTGTGTGCTCACAGGCGGCACAGGCCCCGGAGGAAGAGTGGCTTGTGCTTTTGAAGAGGAAGGGGGGTGGGGTTAAGTTAGCCCGATGTTGGGAGTTGTCTTGAAAAGTTGGTTTGTTTGCTTCCCAGGAGAAAGTCGGGCGTAGGTGGTCCCCAGCTTACAATGGCTGGATTTAATGATTTTTCAACTTTATGATGGTATGAAAGCCGTATGAATTCAGTAGAAAACGTACATCGAATTTTGACTTTTGGTCTTTTCCTGGGTTAGCCACATGCAGTATATGCAGTATGATACTCCTTAAACAGCCGTGGCAGGTGCCACGGATGAGAGTAAACAACCAGTACTCCACCGTGCAGGGTGTTGCCAGTGCTTTTGGGTGTTGTGTTTTCTCATTCTATCATGTCTATAAAATGCCCATCTGTATCCTGCTTCTGGTGAAAGAGGAAGGCAATTACTTTTGAAATGAACCTCAAGATAATTGTCCATGTGTAGGCTAATGTAAGTGTTCTGAGCACGTTTAAGGTAGGCTAAGCTATGATGTTGAGTAGGTTAGGTGTATGAAATGCATTTTTGACTTACGCTATTTTTAACTTACCATGGGTGAGTTACCATAGGATATAACCTCATGATCAGTTGAGGAGCATCTGTAGTTCTAATTATAAATATCTGTCATTTGGAGGAAAATGCGTGCTCCTTGTGTCCATACCATTTGGATTTTTTGTGTGTTAATTTTTTTCCTTTATTGATTTTACAGAGAGAGGAAATGAGAGGGAGAGAGAGAAAAAAACATCGATGAGAGAGAACATCGATGGGCTGCCTCCTGCATGCCCCTAACTGGGGATCCAGCCCACAACCTGGGCAGGTATCCTGACTGGGAATTGAACCTGCGACCTCTTGGTGCATGGGTCGACGCTCAACCACTGAGCCACACGGGCCAGACCCTACCATTTAGATTTTATATTTTTAGGTACTCTTTATCTTTCTGAGTGAAGGACTCTTCACCTTTCCTTTAGTCCTTTCTCTTAAGACCTACCTTCTCTTCACCATTTTACTTCTCCTTTCCAGACTTCTCCAGCTGTTCTATTTTTAGCTCAGTGTCAGGACATCAGTGGTTCTTTATCACAGACACTGAGAAGGAAGCAGAAGGACCCCTTCCAGGATGCAGAGAGGCTAAGCTTGCTGACTCCGCCGAGTGATGTCTGCAGTAAATGGAGCCCGAGTTTAAAGTCCCTGCCTGGGCCCATGCTGACTGTGAGCCCCAAGGAAGCGTTCTGCCTGCGGCCCCTCTGCCTCCATCCCAGCCCTCACCTTCGTCTCCCCCTGAAGTAGCTCCATGGATTGTGGGGGAGCAATTGAGAAAAAGCTTTGTTTGCATCTCAGTCAGCTGATGCTGTGGTCCTGGTTCTCAACTAGAAATTGGAATGAACTAGCATTGTAATGCTTCTTACGAAGTTGAACACTTCAGAATCTTTCTTTGAAACATACTTTCCCCCCTTATTTTTCTGTTTTACTTCTGATATCAACTTGAATTAGAACTGTGTGGTGAGTGAGGAGTTAATCTCATGAATGGGCAGGTTGCCAGGGCTTCAGTTCTCTAGGGAAGGTCTGAGCGGAGCCTTTGAGTGCAGGTCAGCGTTCTGCAGTTAGGAGTTCGAGCTCAGCGAGAAAGTTAAGGAAGGAAGAGGCTGTTTGGCTTAGCTTTCTTCAAAGAGGAAGTTGCTGCTGCTGGAGAGTTATGAGTGTCCATTGCATTCTGCCATCTGCCAACTGTTCCTCGAGAAGAAATTACTAAATGATTTTTCAAGGTGACTGTGTTATATTAGGTTCCCACCAATGATATATGAGTTCCAGTGGCTCTACGTCCTCATTGCGTCTTGGTATTGTCAGTTATAAAGATATAAAGTAGCATTCCTCCCGCCCCCCACCAAGACTTCAGAGACCCTTTTTTTCCTGTAAATTCTTTACGCCTGATGGCCTTGCCCAGAAGATGCCAGCTGCTTCGGCTGGTTCAGACTGCCGACCTTGGCCACCTCCACTCAGGCTGCTATACTTTGTGGACTCCAGGTCAGTGCCACAGTTGGAAAATGGTCTTCTGGCAGAGAACCAGGGCCGTGGTGGGGGTCACCTTGTGAGTGTCCCTTCTCTCAGGGCTTAGTCATATATGCCTGTTATGCTTGAAAACATAATTTTGTCCAATTATGTAGTTGCTTATGGCAGAGATGGTGGTGGGGGCTGGTCCTCTATCAGTTACTTAGCCATTCAGCAGAGCATCAGTCTCTTCACTGCTTTTATCAGCTGGATGTTTATGGGCCCTGCAGTGGGGAGCTCTGTGCGCACAGTACCAGGTGTAGTAGGACATACCTGTTCATCTTCCTTGCCAAACAGATCAAAGATGAGGGCATATATTAGCCTGAGGTTCACCAGCTTTTCTCATGAGTCATCTTTGTGCTTATTACCAATCCGGAATCTGGCCCAGCCAGTGTGACAAAGTTGGTTGAGTGCCATCCCATGCATGAGGAGGTCACCGGTTCAGTTCCAGTCAGGGCACATGCCCAGGTTGCTGGCTCCATCCCCTGTAGCAGGTGTGCCGGAGGCAGCCATTGGATGTTTCTCTTTCATTCATGTTTCTTTCTCATCCCTCTCCCTTCCTTTCTCTGAAATCAATTAAAAAAACCCCACAAAACACACACACACACACACACACACACAAAACCCACATATTAAAACACACATCAGAGCTGTGTCTAAGCCCAGACTTACTCCTCAGCATTTCTAAGGAAGAGGCCTGAAAATCTGTGTATTTAATCTGTGCCCGCCGGATTCTTACCCTCAGAACAGCTGTGGAACTTACTAGAAAATGGGGAAGGGACAACAGACAGGGCCGGGGAAAGTGGGAGGGCAGCCTGAGCATCTCTATTCCTTTTCCTGGGATTTATGCTAAAACTGATACTTATTTTTAAGAATTCTAATTATTTAATTTAAAAAGTTTTGTTTTGTTTGTCTGAAAATGTTTTTCTTTCCTCCTTTATACTTTTAAGATATTTCCCTAGGATTATTTATTTTATTTTATTTTATTTTTTTGATTTAAGATTTTTTAAACTGATATTTAGAGGGAGGGGAGGGGAGAGGGAGAAAGAAACATCCACAATAGAGAGAGAAACATCGATCGGCTGCCTCCTGCACGCCCCACACTTCCTGGGGATCGAGCCCACAACCAGGGCACGTGCCCTGACCCGGAATCAAACTGGGATCTCTCGGTCCATGGGACAATGCTCAATCCATTGAGCTACACCAGCTGGCCTAGAAATGTCTGTATAGACAGATAGTTATAATGTAGTTGCTATAAAAGACTAGCATATGGCCTCACATGCATTTTGATGACTAAGCATGCCATTTTTGAGATGATAGATTGTAAACACTTTTTGTTTTTTAAATGTTTTCTTTAGAAACAGAAAACAGATATACATGATCAAAATACATATTTTTAAAAAGTTGATAGAAATTTGTTTTTCTTCTCCTTCTGTTGGGGGCATACTTCATTTATTTTCTCTTCCTCTCGTGGGGTCTTTCATGCTCATATTTTTCTTCCTGTTGCCCGACCAGCTCACCTTTGCTGCAGCTGTTCTTTGTTGCTCATTTCTCCATTCCCTGCTCTTTTTGGTAAACCAGTCAGATGGGGCTTGTCTTTCAAAGAAATTGGTGATGGAAGGGTGGGTGTGACGGGTCTTTCATTATCGGAGGCTGTGCTCTCACTTTGAACATACTGCCATCAAATTGCACAGGTACTGGTAGACTATGTTAATTAAATTATAGTCCTTTTCCTGAAACAACATATGTTGACCACCTCTTCACTCATCAAGGCACCTATTTTCGGTTCAGTCATTAGATTTCCTGAAATGTTCCCAAGGATCTGGGGGCACGTCAGGCCCCCCACAGTGGAGAGTAGTGTTTTACATGTAGCATGGTCACCAGCAAACTGTTGGGACACTGTGTAGCAGTCTCAGGAATGGGGGCCTGGTCAGTCTCTGCTTCATCCTATAGGGGCTATGAGGCATCAGAGAGCCAGCCTCAAGGCCTCATGGCTTTTGGTGGTGATGAGGTCAGAGAATGTGAAGAAACTCCCCCCTTGGAATTGAAGTCTGGAGTCTGACCTCAGAGCAAGTATCACAGCTTCCCCCCTCCTCCAAGTGGTTCTTGGGGTCCACAATATCCTCTAATGTTTGGAGGCTCACTCACCATTACCCACTGCTACCCTTCCCTCAGACTCTCTCACCATCATTACAGACCACTGCACAACTCTGTATGCATCCTTCTGGCCTCTTTACTTCAGTAGGTCACAGTGGTATAAGGGTAGAAGGTGGCCAACAGAGTTACAGGGAAGCTAGTGGCACCCTCACGAGGTAAATGCCAACTGAGTCAGCTTGCAGAGAGCTTTCTGTGCAGTGGGAAGTCAGGCAGAAAGAGAAGGGAGGCAGTGGGGCTGTCAGGTTACAGGGAGCAGCAGCGATGGATTTTGCATGGACTCAGTTGTTTATTTCCTTGAATCTCTTTTCTATAGGCCCTCACAGGGGATCTGATGAACTTTATGGAGTTGTCACCCATCATGTTCTTAGGAACGGAGGATATTAGTCCCTGGGCCCTCCCCTCAAAAACAGAGATTAATGGCTTTCCATTACTAAGTCGTGGAAGTAGGTGTGGCAGCATTACTAGGCAACTCTGGGCAACAGTACTGGAAAAATACAGGTGGTTTTCTGCTTCAAGGGAGCTAAACGTACTCCTCACGGTTGCCTGTTGCAGCATTGCCCAGTGTACCTGGAAACCACAGTATGTGACACACAGCTCTAGGGTAGGGCCAGGAATCAGGAAGTAAGCCAGAAATGCAAACTGGGTGACACAAATGCTTGTATTTTGTTCTTACTCAGAGCCTGTTTATTCTGACTTTCCTCAGAATATTATGAAGCAACATCCTGGTTCGGAAGCAGTGGTCTGTAATGATGGTGAGATAGTCTGAGGGAAGGGTAGTGGTGAGTAATGGTGAGATAGCCTTTCAAAGGGGTAGTCTGACAGCAGGGGACAAAGTAGGTCTTTCACGTGTGCACTATCCAAAAGCATGGCCCTTTGGGGCACTCTGTGGGAGGAGCGTTTACTCCCACCGAGGGTCCTTGACATTGGGTAAGTTATGTTGGTGATGAACCACAGTTTGTGTCTTCTGTTTGAAAGGACTGTTAGAGAAGGGTTTAGGAGGGTTTTTAAATTTATTTATTTAATCCTCACCCAAGGACATTTTTGTATTCATCTTCAGATAGAGCGGGAGGGAGAGAGAGGGGAAGAGAGAGAGAGAGAAACATCGATGTGAGAGAGACAGACACATTGACTGGTTGCCACCCATACTACCCCAACTGAGGCTGGGGACAAACTGCAACCATGTTATGTGCCCTTAGTGAGAACTGAACCTGGGACTCTCTGGTCTGCAGGCTGATGTTCTAACCGCTGAGCAAAACTGGCCAGGGCTATTTATTTATTTTTGTAATTTTTTTTATTGTATCAAAGAGAGAGAAAGGGAGAAGGAGAGAGATAGAGATATCAATGAGTGAGAACATCAATTGGCCTCCTTCTGCATGCCCCCCACTGGGGATCAGGCCAACAACCTGGGCACGTGCTTTGACTGGGAATCGAACCACCAACCTCTTGGTGCATGGGCCACTGCTCAACCATTGAGCCACACCAGCTGGGCAGATTTTTTTTTTTTTTATTAATATTGAATTTTTAAGGCATGATACATCTTGTCAGTCTGGAAAATTCCCTTCTATGGAAAGAATATTCTTTTTTCCTGTTCCATTGGTGGTGGTATTTATGTGCCCCCAGTTGGGTTTTGTGCTTTTTTATGTCCTACTGATTAAATAATTGAGGAAGGAGAAATAGTCTATTTTTCAAATGAGTGACAAGTATTACTTGCACTTATTTTTAAAAAATGTACAAAATGAATGTGTGACCCAGATTACCCAGTTTCCTTGTAACTCCAAATGTGTTTTCATACCAACCACAGGAGGAACCGGCCATCCTTGGACCCCTGCTCTGAGGGAGTGTGTGTTCCACAGTTCACAGTCTTGTTCTCAGCGGCCACAGAAATTCTAGTATAACCAATAATTAGAAACTTCCAAGTTTTTATTAATTTCGTTATTTTCATTTTCCAGTTTTTATATGTCAGCAAACAGCAGTGCAGTGAACATGATTAAAGCTAGATCTTTGCAGACATCCTTAATTTCTTAGGGTACATACCGATGTCTAGGTTTTTGATATGTCAAATTTCCTCCCAAAGAGTTAACTTTTTACATTCCTTCCAGTAAAATGAGATAGACTGCATTCTTGTCAAGATTGGATGTTGTATTTTTAAAAAATCTTTGCCAGTTTCACTAATGTCTGGGTGAAATACTGCTTTATTTTAATGTGCATGCCTTTGAGTAATAATGAATTTGAGATTTGCAAATTTTCGCTAGCCATTTGTGTTTTTCTTAGTGAGTTCTTGCATGTGTCCTTTGCATGCAGCCCACCCCTCTTTTTAATTGGTAAGCTTTTACAATTTTTATTGATTCATAATTTTTTTTTGGTTAACCTGAGGTTATTTTTTCATTGAATTTTTTTTTTTTTTTTTTTTTTTAAGATAGAGTAGAAGGGAGGAAGAGAGAAAGAGAGAGAGAAACATTGATGTGAGAGAGAGAGACACATCTATTGGTTGCTTCTCGTACAAGCTGACCAGGGCTAGGGATCGAACCTGCAACCCAGATATATGCCCTTGACCAGGAATCAAACTCAGGACCCTTCAGTCCGCAGGCTGATGCTCTAACCACTGAGCAAACTGGCCAGGTCCGATTTATAATTTTAAGAGCACCTGTAGTTTTTAGGCACTCTTGATTTATTAAAGATATATAGTAAGTACAAGTATTCTTTGCCTTTTATTGTTCTCATTGTTCTTTCACAAGGGTAACAGATTTAACCAAATAATATTTGTTGTGTGTCAGTTTAAGGAAATGTGGAATCAAAACAGCAGAAAGATGATGCATTAAATTAGCACACTGTTTTTCTTTACTCTGGGTGTGAACTTTTATTTATTTTTTAACTCTAACATATACACTTTATTGCAACCAGACTTTAATTTTCTGCATTCATGAGGAACAATGGTAACTTTGCTGCATTAGGAAAAAAAACTGAGTACTCTCTGTCAGACATGAAATAATTTCATCTTATTTTCTCATCTGCAAAATAGGGCCCTGGCCGGTTTGGCTCAGTGGTTGGAGCGTCGGCCTGCAGACCAGAGAGTCCTGGGTTCAGTTCCTGCTAGGGGCATGTACCAAAAAAGAAAGACACTTGGTCATCTGCAAAATAGGAATAATTATTACTTTGTAAGATTGTTTCATATTCTGTGTCTGGCTGATAGTAGGTGCTCAATAAATGGTAGCTGTGTTTTTTTTTTTGTAATCCTTCCTAGAGGACTTTTTTGTATGTGTGTTTTATTCAGATAGAGTGGGAGGGAGAGAGAGGAAGAGAGAGAAAAACAACGACGTGAAAGGGACACATCGAGTGGCTGCCTCCTGCACCACCCCAATCGTGGCTGGGGACAAACTGCAACCCAGGTACGTGCCCTTAGCGGGAACCAAACCCAAATCTCGCTGGACCGTAGGCCGATACTCTAACCGCTGAGCCAAACTGGCCAGGGCAATGGTAGCTGTTTTTATGATCATCATGATAAATGAATATTCCAGGGTCTGTGTACTCAACAAACTGGTAGCTCCTGACTACAACAAATATATAACTGAGTACAAGATGCTCTACTCTCCATTGTTTCTGATAAATCAGCTATACATTGTTTCTTTGTATATAATGTGTCACTCTTCTAGGGTTGCTTTCAAGACTTTCTCTTACTTTTTGGTTTTTAGGAGTTTGACTCTGATATGCCTAGGTCTCTTTGTTTTGATCCTTGTTGGGATTTGCTAAGATTCCTAGGTATGTAAATTAATATATATATTTTAACTAAACTTGGAAACAGCCTTTATTTCCTAAAGTAGTTTTTTTTCCCCTTTATGTTGTCTTCTTCGAGATCTCCAAATACACGTGTTTCATTGCTTGACATGGTCCCATTGAACCCTCGAGCTTTATGTCTTCAAACTCTTTTTTGTTTGTTTGTTTGTTCTTCTGATTGTAAACTATAGAAGAAAGGGTTAATAAATTGGAACAGAGCAATGGAAGTTTTCTGCTATTAAAGTTACCTAGTGAATTTCCTATATTGTATATTTTGGTTCTAGAATTTACATTTTGTTCTTTTTGATTATGTCTATCTCTTTCCTAGAATTATTAATCTGTTCACTTGTTACAACCACATTTTCCTTTAACACCTTGAATATATTTGCAATACAGCCAGTCCTCAAATAATGTAATTTCATTCAATGTCATTTCTTTATAACACAGGAACTTAACTCTTGTTCATGTCAATGGTAAAATTGTTTTCATTATATGGTGTTTTTCTTAAAGTCACAGAACCTATGCATGACATTAAGTGAGGCATTACTGTAGGTGTTTTATACTTTTGATTTACTAATTGCTGTATCATCTCGGGGACTATTTCTATTGCCTGTATTTTTTCCCTCTTGATTATGGTTCACATTTTCTTTTCATGTCTAATAATTGTCTTACTATGTTACATGTTATGAGGGATACATTATAGGGAGTTTGTATTAAAAGGTATTGACATTTTTTCTGATAGCCAATTCCTGGCAGAATTGGTCTTGTAGGACTGGTTGGTTGGTTTGTTCTTTTTATCTGCCTGTCTGTCTATACATCTGCTCTATCTGGGGTAGACATTTCCACTTTTAAGTTAGTATAAACACATGGCTCTTACTCTAGAGTGTGCTCTTTCCTTCTAAGGCATGGCTGGCCGTCTTGGTGTCCAAGCTGACGGCCTGAGGTGCTTATGCAGACCTCTTTATTCTAGTTGGCAGACCCTCCAGCGTCTTCTGGCACTGTATGACCTCTGAGTCCCCCTTCAGCACTCAGCCCCACAGTGGCCACTCTCTAGGCCCGGGAAGTCTCGCCCTGGCCATGGACAGTGAAGCCCTGGAGAAGTAGCTTTGGAAAATCCCCACGAGAACTTTTGGGGCCTATCCTCTGCGACTCTGGCCTGCAAACTCCAGATATTGCTGCCACTCGGAACAGCCACCTCCTCCTCTTCAGCTCAGTGAAACTGCAGTTCTTCTTGGGGAGAAAATTCCTCCAGGGCAGAAAGCCAGGCCAGTCACAGGGCTCAGCTCTTGTATTTCCCTTCTCTCAGGGCTCGTGGTCCTGTGCTGCCTGCGGTTCAGTGCCTGCAAACAGCTGCTCCGTGTATCGTGTCCAGTTTTATAGTTTTTTAATGGAGGGCAAGTCCAGTACCAGTTATTTTTTCATGGTCAGAAGCAGACGTCTGGTGGCTGTTTGCTTGTAAGCTATGTCTTCCCCAATATTAATGACACGCCATTATTATTTTTTAATACTGTTTGCAATATGGCTGATTTTCTTTTGACAGATCTTTAATTCTATGTTGGCTGCACTGTTATCATTAACTTGTATTAACTTTTGTGCCAGAACTATCTTCTTAGTCCATCACTATACCTGGTCACAGACACAGCTGAATTACAAATAGCCCTAATGGGGCATCCAGAGAAACTTTTGTCTTTTGCACAAGTTGTCATCCATACTGTCTTACCCTGTAGTTCTCATTGTCGGCAGCAATGATAGTCTATAAATGACAATTCTAGCGGGATATGGTTGTCTTGAGATTTTTTTTTAAATGATCAGTTTAGAATAGGAGTTTGGTGTGCCATTCTGCCTTATTTT
Source organism: Molossus molossus (assembly GCF_014108415.1). Classification (NCBI taxonomy): domain Eukaryota; kingdom Metazoa; phylum Chordata; class Mammalia; order Chiroptera; family Molossidae; genus Molossus; species Molossus molossus. The sequence goes on along the minus strand of NW_023425403.1, from coordinate 46,026,852 downwards.
AATTGTTAAAATTAGATAGCAAGTATCTACTCTTTTAAAATATGTAACGTGCCCTGGCCAGTTTGGCTCAGTGATTAGAGCGTCGGCCTGCGGTCCGGAGAGACCCGGGTTCAGTTCCCGCTAAGGGCACGTACTTCGGTTGCAGTTTGTTCCTGGCCTTGGTTGGTCGTGCGGGTGGCAGCCACTCGATGTGTCCCTTCACGTCGATGTTTCTCTCTCTCTCTCCCTTCCTCTCTCTCCCTCCCACTCTATCTGTACAAAAAAATGGAAAAAATATCCTCGGGTGAGGATTAAAAAAAAAAAATATATATATATATATATATATATATATATGTAATGTATTTTTTGCATGAGGGGTGAACATGTATTTATATGTAAAATTGGCTTTAAAAATATTTTGAAGATAGCTTTCAGTAATTAAGGCATAATAAGTTCTGTTTCTTTCCTGTAGGGGCCTCCCTCCCTCCCTCCTTCCTCCCTCTCTCCCTCCCTCCCTCTCTCCCTCCCTACCTCCTCCCTCCCTCCCTCCCTGTTTCTGGTCGATTCACTTATATTTGCCTAGTATTTTTTACTTTTCAAAGTGCTCTTATTATGTCTGGCACTTCCTTTCCACTCACACAATCCTAGTGCACTGTCTCGTTACCTCTTGTCTGGAGTAATTCTTCTTGTAAGAATCTCCTAGCCAGTCACTTCCCCAGTTTAATCTTCCTAAAGTTGAATTTCTCACTCTAATGTAAAAAAAAAATTCACTGTTCCATGTTGCCTTCCAAACTCCTTAGTGGTTTCCCAGCCCACTCTTCAAGCCAGATTTTGGGTCTTCTTCACTCACCTGCCTCCACGTTTCCCTTCCCCTGGCTTCTCTGCTTGCTGTTCCTTCCACCCACAGTGCCCTTGTCTCTCCACATAGTTTCTCCCCTTCGTCATCCACGGTCTGCACCCCCCAACAATGTCACTCAGTCAAAACCTTCCCCAGCTCCCGGTGCTCTTGTGCTCACTGTCCAGCTCACACTGGAATCACAGGTGCTTGTACATCTTCTGTCCTGTTGGTATCCTATACACAGTAAACAGGAAACGGTTGTCATTTCACTCTTAGGAAACTTATGATCTAGGCAGGGGAGGGGTTACTTCCAGTCATGGAACAAGGAAACCAAGACCTGCAGTGTTGAAATGATGTCGCACTCAGAACTAATGACTGATTCCAAGTCCTTAAGTGTTTCCTTAGGTGGCATCTCCACTCTCATCTAATTTGGCTGAAAATTACTTTAGTTGGCTTCTAAGTATAAAATTTTTTCTTTTTTTATACTTTGGGTATGTCCACATTTATCAAAAAATGAAGGGAAGGATTTTGTTCTACCTCTTACTTCACCCTTGGCTGCACTTGTGGGCTGTGGCTGCCACCACACTGAGGAGTAGAAGGCTAGACCCGGGTCCATGGAGTGGCACCGTCATCCTGCTTGTCTTGATGTCAGACAAGACCCAATGACAGGGCGCTCTGTTTTGCTGTTTTCTAAGTGTGACTTGGTATCACCTTTGGAATATAATGCTCTGTCCCTCTCTCATTGTCAGGCACTTCGTCTTAGTAACGTGGCCATGGGCAAGACAACCACAGGCCAGATTGTCAACCTGCTGTCCAATGACGTGAACAAGTTTGATCAGGTAAGCTGCTCCTGAGCGGTGCCCTTTCATTTCCCACCCTTCCCACATAGTGGACCACAGGCCAGGATTCTGTTGAGGAGGTAAGGTGTTTTTATTGAACTCTCATTTATTCTGTGTGCAGCTTAGCTGTAACATGTTGTCCTGTAGATGAGAGTTATGTTTTTCTAGTGTTGCCTACAATATAACTCAATCATAAATAGGTAGACAGCAGTGTTTTTGCCCAGCTTGGTTACATGTACCTAATAGTCTTCCTGGAGTGGCCCTTAGAAGATCGTGTTGGGGTTGTTGCCTGGGTCATCTGTCTCCTCCTGCAGATGATGAACTCCTGGTGTGTAGGGATTATTTCTTCCCCTGTGTCCTGTATAGCACCTGCTGTGTAGGAATACTTCGATAAATAGTGACAAATGGGTAGTCCCTAGCCGAAATAACCTACTCTTCTCTAACCTCCACATGTTCCTTTTCTACTTAATCTTGTGAATATATCACATTATCCAGGGCACTGTAGCTGCTAGCCAGATCTGTGTTGTATTAAATCACTTCTCTTTTAATCGTTCATTTATCAGAAATAAACTAAGGTTCCTACTCAGTGTTAGGGATGAATAAGACATTTGCCCTGGAGAATCCACAGTCTATCAGGGAGACAGATACACAAGGAATTACTGGAGCATGTGGGAGGGACTATAATATAGGCTTTCCTGGGTGTTAGAGAGCCTAGAGCAGCGGTTCTCAACCTGTGGGTCGTAACCCCTTTGGGGGTTGAACGACCCTTTCACAGGGGTCGCCTAAGAGCTTCGGGAAACACATATTTTCCATGGTCTTAGGAACCGAGACACGGCTCCTCTATCCGTCTCCAGGCGGGTCCACACACAGGCAGATACGCCCACAGACAACATGAGGAGCTCTGTTAAAGGGTCGTGTCATCAGGAAGGTTGAGAACCACTGTTCTAGGGAAGGGGGGCTAAATTTTGAGTTTGGGGAAACCTGAGCTCTTCTGGGGAAGACAAAGTTGAGCGATTCCTTCCAGTGCGGCCGGTCAGGTTCTCCCTGGAAGTACCTGTAGCCTCCCCTGGGTTGCCCTGGAATAGTAGCTACTTTCTGCTGTAGCAGGTTTAAAACCCACTGTGATCACTTCTGTTTAGGTTCTCATTTGTTCTGTTGGTTCAGAGCAGATGGTTTGTATACTGTATCTTTCACTGGGTTCGTTTTTAAACAGTCCTCAAAAGGCTTTGTCTTTTCCTTCTAAGGTAACAGTATTCTTGCACTTCCTGTGGGCAGGCCCAATGCAGGCCATCGCAGTGACTGCCCTGCTCTGGATGGAAATAGGAATATCATGCCTTGCTGGGATGGTCGTGCTCGTCATCCTGCTGCCTTTGCAGAGCTGCATCGGGAAGCTGTTCTCATCCCTCCGGTAAGAGAAACACAGAGGTGCTGTCGTAACATTGTATGTATTCGGTAACATGCGTAGTCTGCCCGATGCTTTTGATCAAAAACAAAACAAATGCCTACTATGATCTCTTCCTTGTCTGTGTTGTAGACTCCTCAGGCTTAGTGTGCGGGGCTCCAGCTTAAGCTGAAAGCTAGTCTTGTCGCAGGAAAGGGGAAGGCATCTGCTGGCTCCTCACTAGCTTTTCAGGCGCCGTACCTCCATAAGTAGAGTGTACTTAAGCAGTGTTTACATGCATCGAAGTTATTTAAAATTTATTAAATAGTGATACATTTAGATAGCTTATGGGCCCAGTTCTAGGGGCATATACTTTTATTATGCTTGTGTTAGAATCATTTGCAGCGTATGTGTTGTTATTATAATTCACTGTTTCCATGAAGTTGTAAGCTCTCCAAGGACGAGGTTGATCTTAACGATACCTTCATAACGTCCCACAGTCCTAACAGCGTGTGTGACAGCACAGCGACTGGCGATGAAAAGCCTAACGGTGATGAATTAGACCTGAAGCAGATCCCAGAGGGTTGGAAGTGGGTCATTGCCAAGGTTGTCAGGTGGATGGAGATACGTTCTGTGAAGCACATGGAGTTCTTTCCTTTGTGCCTCAGAACCTGGTGTCTTTCTCTGTGTGGGATTTTCTTTCCCCTTTGCCATGGAGAAGTGTTCCTGGTCCTTTGAGGACTGTTGGCAGTGCTACCAGAATTCTGACGCTGTTTTGCCTTTTCCTTTCCCAGTAGGATAACTAGCCCTCTCTTCTCTGCTCCCCAGCCCTTCATTCCTAAATTATTCCAGCACAGTCCATTGTGTTCTTGTTAGATTCAGATGCTTTTCTTCCGTCCCTACCCAGCCGTGACCTCCTTGAGCAGACAGACAGTCTGTATCTGACTCTCTACACATCTTCCCCAGCAGATGCTGCCAGTTCTCCAGCTTACTTCTTGAACTGGGACGGATTGTTGGCTTCCTAATCGAAGTCTCGCCCCATTTGTGTTTTGAGTAGGACCTGCCTCTGTCGTCAGTGCCAACGAGCTGCAGGGACTCCTTTGATCCCTGGTCTCTGCCTGCGCCCTCTGTTGACAGGGGAATTGGTTTGGGGTCACCATGCTCATCTCACGTCTGTCCCTTTAGGAGTAAGACGGCAACTTTCACAGACGCCAGGATCAGAACCATGAATGAAGTTATAACGGGCATAAGAATAATAAAAATGTATGCTTGGGAAAAGCCATTTGCAGACCTGATTACCAATTTGAGGAGGTAAGTTTTTATATATATCACACCATATTTTTCCTATTTTTAAAAAATTGGCCCTGGCTGGTTTGGCTCAGTGGTTAGAGCGTCGGCCTGCAGTCCAGAGAGACCTGGATTCAGTTCCCGCTAAGGGCATGTACCTCGGTTGCAGTTTGTCCCTGGCCCTGGTTGGGTCATGCGGGTGGCAGCCACTTGATGTGTCCCTTTCACAGCGATGTTTCTCTCTCTCTTCCTCTCTCTCCCTCCTGCTCTATCTGAATAAAGAATGGAAAAATGTCCTTGGGTGAGGATAAAAAAAAAAAAAAAAAAAATGAAGGCACTCTCATTCTGATTCTTCTCGGATCCTCGACTAACTCAGGCGCCGCCTCTCATGTGTGTGACCACCAGTCCCAGTTAGATGCCTCTTCTCCGGCCCCCGTGGGGCCTGTGCTGGCTGCTGCGTCTATTGCCTTAGTGTCTCACAAGTGCTGGGGTGCTTATTCTCTTTTCCAATGAGGGCAGGTGCTTCTGGAGGGGACAGGCTGCATCTTAGTGTCATCAATGAGGGGCCTGGTACACGACCTGTGTTCACGAATGAATGTTCAAACTCAGTCTGACCGACCTAGAATTGTGTTAAAGTGCTTGTTATGCCTTCATGCAGTTGGCTGAGCAGAGTGGGTGTGGAGCGGGTGGTCCTGGTGTGGGAGCTCGCCAGGGTTTGGACTGGAGAGCGGTTGTTTATCTGTAAGTGTGTCCACTCCTTAGAAAGGGGCCCTGTGCAAAAGGCACTTGAATTCATTTCACGACTTTGCTGTCACTGCTTCCCTTAAAACCTATATCCTACTTTTTCCTAGGAAGGAAATTTCCAAGATTTTGAGAAGTTCCTACCTTAGAGGAATGAATTTGGCATCGTTTTTCGTTGCCAGCAAAATCATTGTTTACGTGACCTTCACTACCTACGTGCTCCTTGGCAAAGTGATCACAGCCAGCCGTGTGTTCGTGGCGGTGACCCTCTACGGGGCTGTGCGGTTGACCGTCACTCTCTTCTTCCCCTCGGCCATCGAGAAGGTGTCGGAGGCTGTCGTCAGCATCCGAAGGATCAAGGTTTGGTGACACATAACTTTTTATTTATTTATTCATTTATTATTATTATTGTTTTTTTTAATCTTCACCCGAAGACATTTTTTCATTTATCTTCAGCTACAGCGGGAGGGAGAGAGGGAGGAAGAGAGAGAGAGAAACATTGATGTGAAAGAGTCACATTGAACGGTTGCCACCCACACGACCCAACTGGGGACAAACTGCAACTGAGGTCCATGCCCTTAGTGGGAACTGAACCTGAGATTCTCTGGTCCGTGGGCTGATGCTCTAACCGCTGAGCCAAACCGGCCAGGACGACACGTAACTTTTTAAAGTTGCAGGCAAGTTTTAAGTAAACCGTGCCTCCTTTAGCATTCCAGCTGGATGAGGTTGACCTCTCAGGGCCCAATCTGCCGTCACTCCAAAGTGTCATACATACCGTCCCCATTTTCTTAGGTCGAGTGCATCACAAATAACAAGAATCATTACAGGCATGCGATAGGTCGCAGCACAGGGCTCTTGATGTTCAAGTCACACTGCAGGGTAATTGACATGTGTAGACGCAGGAGAGGGAAGCAGCCTTCGTCCACTGTGCTAACGGGAATGACTCGGCAGGGACTGCACGCAGGCTGGGGTGATTGGAGTCCTCTCTGGGAAGGAGACAGTGGCTGGCAGGTGCCTGCTCCTTGGACAGGAGCAGTGGCCTCCACCTCACTTAGTTCTCCTAGTTTAACAATGGGTTCTTTCCTTCCTGGATGCTTTGCTTGTGATCTCTCGGTGTGCCTTTTGGACCGCTGCCTCTTTGTCCCTGTCCTCTTTTCATTCTTCCTTCCTGCCCCAGCCTGATTCTCTTCCCTTCAGACTTTTTATGTTTTATTTTTATTTCACCATGCCCACTATTGCCTTTTCCTAACTAGCTGTCCCTAAATTGCTAGGGGCAAATAATTTACATCAGCAGGTTAAAGGCCCAGCACGCAGTAGGTGATCACGTTTGTGGGTGCATGACTAGGTCTACGATAAAGATGAGCTGGCTCTGTGCGAGGGCCTGGGCGAGGACCCGAGTGTCTGGCCTTGACCAGAAATGTCGTGGGTTTTGCTCCTGCTTCTCCACAGCGATGGATGCCCAGGAATAGATCTTTAGTCAAGTCAGATGGCGTGGTGTGCGTTTTTTTGGTGATGGTGGCGGTTCTTCTCATAAAAGCTGCGATTTTTAAAAAAATGATTAAATTTCTATACTATATAATAAAAAGCATAACCCATAAAACAGATCCATCTTATGGGGTCAGTTCTGGTCCTCTGCATTTATCTTTTTTTTCCCTGACAGGGTTTTCTAGCAACTTTGTTAAGGGATGGCCCATGCAATCAATTCAGTACAATGTTTTTTTTAGCTTCCTCATTTGAAAGAAGACATGTAGGAATATCCTTGGACCATAGTGACAGATTAAGTGTGCACTGTAGCTCTTCCAGGTGGTGGCTTTGTGTTCTTTTTGTGCTGCCATAATGTTGTGCCTTTATACAGTATCTCGTTTAATCTGACAAGGATCGGAGGAGATGAGCATTAGTGTGCCCCCTTTGCAGGTAAAGAAACATGTTCTGTAACAGGTGAACTAGTGTGCCCATCCCCACATAGCTTGCAAGGAGTAGAATTAGGATTCAGCCCAGAACCTGGTTTCTTAACCCTTGTAACATCATCTTCTCAGCACCTCCTGGCAGGTGGACTGTTTCCTTAAGTGTTGTTTTAACCATTTAGTCTTCCTCCGAAGACCTCCAAAGGTTTCCTGTTTCTGTGCCATCAGTTTTAAACTCGAGCTGTAAGGCTCAGCTGGCTGCAGTGTGTGGTGCCCAGCATGCAACTCGCCACTCCAGCGGGTTCCGTGCCACGTTCGTCCCCACTTTTAGGTCTTTGTTTGATCTGTTCGGCCCCCTGACTTGCCTTCTGTTCTGTCCTTGATTTAAGCAGATGCTGCTGAGCCCTCCGGCCAGCTCCCACACCCTCTCCCAGCATGTTAGCTCATGCTGGTCTCAGGCTTCCGTTACAGGCGAGGACTGCAGAGCACCGCTCAGCATCATTGCAGGTGGGGCGATTCTGACTCCCCAGGAGCGTTCTGAGCCACTCGACAGCAGACCATGCCCGGTAGTTCTTTTGCATAGTGCTCAGCCCCATGTTGGACACACAAAGGGCATCACATAAATACTAGATTGACTGAAACAATGGCTGCAGGACAAAATTAGCAGTCAGCAGAGGCCCAGGGTGGCCCAACCTGAGCCGGGAGCCAGAGAAATGCAGTGAGGGAGCAGATTTGAGTTAGGCATTAATGGAACATTGGGCCTTGTGGGTCTCAGCCTAGGGGTCTGGGTCTGAGTCTTCTCCTTGTTCTGTGTGTCTACCAGTGTGTCTCAGACCAACCTGTCTGGACTTGATGGTCCTGCTCTCTAAAGAGAGGAGCAGTGCCCCACACAACCTGGACAACCTAGTGCTGATGTAGACACTGCTGGCCGGGCTCTTGGGCTGTACAGACGGCCAGGTTTTCTTTGGGGCCTTATAGGTAAATAGAAACACTCAGTCTTCCTTGGTTAACAAAATTAGTCTGACAGTCTTACTGGCCACATGCGATCAAAGATTAAAAACATGGGGCTTTGTGCTAAAATGTATTCAAGTCCAAAGGCAGTCTGGAGATAGAATTCCCTCTATGGAGGAGGTCAGTCTTTTTTCTCTTAAGGCCTTCAACTGATTGGATGAGGCCCACCCCCATTTGGAGGATAATCTGCTTTACACAGTGTCTGCTGATTTAAATGTTAATCTTATCTAAAAAAGACTTTCTTTTTTGTAAAATATAGTTTATTTTTTCTCATCACAATTTATTCCCTCTGTGCCCTCTGCCACTCCCACAACCTCCAACCCCCCACCCCCAGAGCTGTCTGCCTGCTCTCTATGAGTCTGTCTGTTTTGTTTGTATGTTTACTGTAACATCCAGATGTGTTTGAGCAAATATCTGGGAGCCATGGCCTCGCCAGGTTGACACACAAAATGAACTGTCATATCCTCTTGAACCCCCATCTCTTCCTTTGAGTTCCCTGGTGTGACCATCCGCACCCCATGAATTGAAGCCATCTGTAGGGATTTTTCCTTCTCCCTCCCTGAACCCCAGACTTGTAACGGGCAGGTACGTGCCTCGTTCATCTTTGTACTCCTCACACATAGTAGGTACTCAGAAAACGTGCATCTGTCATGTCTGTGGGATTCTGAGAATGCTTAACAGTTGAGCACTAATTAGGGGAAAGTGGTAACTTTCCTTCTCTGATGGATTATGTAATGCATCGAGGAGTATGGCATGCCTGGCCGGTTTGGTTTAGTGTCAGAGCATTGGCCCATGAACCAAAGAGTCACGGGTTTGATTTCGGCCAAGGGCATGTATCTCGGTTGTAGTCCATCCCTGGCCCTGGTTGGGGTTGTGTGGGAGGCAACCAATCCAGATGTGTCTCTCTCACATCGATGTTTCTCTCTCCCTCCCTCCCTCCTTCCTGCTCTATCTGAAGATAAATGGAAAAATACCCCCGGGTAAGGATAAAAAGAAAAAAGAGTATGGCATGAAAGGGATCCTGCAGAAGGTTTTCAGGGAATTGCCAAATATTTGGGTAGGATTTTTTACTTCTTTTCCACCAAAATGCAACTGAACTGCATCTGACGCTTGAAATTTCTTCCCCTGCAGATGTGTTCGGTAACATTAAAGTTATGATCTGCTGAAAACTTTGACGGGGTGACTTTGTCAAGTTAAAGCACCTTTAATGTAAGCAGGAAACCTCACTTCTCCCTCACGTACATAGTCTCCGGCGTGCGGGTGGGCCTAGGAATTTACAGATCTGTTCAGCGGTGGTTTTCAGCAAAGATGGGACAAATGGTAGAGAATAAGCGTGGAGAGAAGTGGCTGGTGTTAGCATGCAAACTGCTTCATTGGTGGTGTTAAAAAACATTATTGAATTTTTTTTCTTTGTTAATTCTTACCCGAGGATATTTTTTCACTGATTATTAGAGAGAGTGGAAGAAGGGAGGGAGGGAGAGAGAGAAAGAGAGAAACATTGATGTGAGAGAGACACATTGATTGGTTGCCTCCTCTGTGACCCAACCGGGGATCGAACCTGCAACCCAAGTACGTGCCCGTGACTAGAAATCAAACCCACTACTCTTGGGTTCGTGGCCAGGGCCGGATTTTTTTTCTCTTAGATCTTAGACTCGTTTTTCAGTCCACATGATTTCTATAACACTTTTAAAAATTTTGATGCATATATACAATGGTAAGCACGTGCACAGAAGTCCTTCCTGCTTGGAATTTATGTATCATCAAGTAGGGAAGTGGGGTCATAAAGAAGCAAAGAATAAAACTCCCTGTTGATGTGCTTTGTGGGAGACGCTGCTGTAATTTTGGAGGTGGTGCTTCCTGGGAGAGGCTGAAGAAGTTACCAGGACGGTGACGTGGGTGAGGGTGGGAGGGGCAGGCCAGTGGGGGAGGTAGGAGGCTGATGCTTTGCAGTTTCACGGGGATAGTTATGTGACAAAAGCTCTTAGTGCACAAGAAGGAGATCCATGTATTTGAGAAAGTCTGAGGTCGCAGAGGAGACAGTGCTGGAGACCTGAGCCGGGGACTGTGTAGGGCCCTGCCTTCAGCATTCAGATGTTTAGCCTCTTCATATCTCACCCTGTCTGCAGCCCGGGGGAACAGGTCAGGGAGGTGGGGTGGGGGGCTAGAGGAAGGCAGGGATATAGTTAAAGAGGCGTAGGTAGTCCAGGAATGGGACGATGTGGTTTGGATTAGGGTAGAGTAGCGACTTGGCCAGATTTGAGATTTCCTCAGGAGCAAGTTTCAGTGAGTTGGTTATGGTGGGAGGGGAGAAGTTCGGCACAAGGAAGGATCACAGGCTGCTTTGGGTCTTTTTGCTGTAAAATCACTGATTTATTGAAATATAAAATACTAGAAGAAGACCAGATTTGGGGAGGAGAAGAGTATGACTTTGGTTTTGAAGTCTGAGGTACTTTTCAAATGCCCAGGTGTTTGCTTTAAGACCCTGTAATGGGCCATTTGCCCGGTTCAGTATCCTTTCTGAGCTATCTCACAGAAGTAATCGGCAGTAAATACAGCAGTCTTCGGGGGGGTGGGGGGGGTACTTTCCAAGACCCCTTGTGAATGCCTGAAACTGCATAGTTTCCCCTACATATATCTGTAATATAGTTTGATTTATAAGTTAGGCAAGTAAGAGCTTAAAGATAATAACTGATAGTAAAAGTAGAACAATTCTGCTAATATACTGTAATAAAAGTTACGTGACGGTGGTTTCTCTCTCTCAGACTGTCTTACTGTACTGCACTCACCCTTCTGGTGACGATGTGAGATGAGGCAGGGCCTCTGGGATGAGATGGAGTGAGGCAGTATGCCGGACAAAGGGATCATTCAAGGCCTGGGCAGGATGGAGCGAACTTGGAAACTTCGGAATTGCTTATTTCTGGGATTTTCCACTAAAAAATTTTGGTCCGCATTTGACTGCGGGTAACTAAAACTAAGGACAGGGAAACCTCGGCCAAGGCGGGCGACTGTGTGATGAGCTGATCCAGCGCTCACTCTCCTCTCCTCCCTGCCTCTCACTGTGTTAAAGTGCAGTTGGAAGGGGAATTTGGTGGCTGGAGAGGCAGGAAGGTCTGCTGAGCACACTGATAGGTCGGCAGAGCGAGGTGGGGTGACCGTCCGTGGTCCAGAAGCTTCGCAGGCACATAGAGTTAGGAAACACTGTCTTCTTGCAGCTTGCTGTGACCGTGTCTTCTGCAGCGCCGGGACTCAGTAGTGTGGGCCATCTTGAGTGACTTCCAGTAAGATCACGTTCGGCAGAAACTCCACCACGCTCTCCTACCTTGGTGACGGTGCTGTGACCCACGTCCACTGGGCACACCTCCATGTGGGCTTTATAGTGTAGTGCCTTTTTTATACATGCTTTTCAATTTCTTGTCATGTACAGACAATGAAGGCTTTATCATGAAGTTACAGGCTCAAGAACTTTATTTATTTATTTTTTAGTGAGGCGAGAAGCCTGATGGTCTTGGCATTGAATGAATCCAGTAGGGTTCTAAAAGATCTTGTTTTAACTTCAAGCCCTGAAAGTCTGCAGCGGCTTCTCCAAGCAGGAACACTTGCCTCTGAGGTTTTGTTATTCCCCACGCTGCTTCGGGTTTTGCCCAGCAACCACTCTGAAGTCACCCTTTTTGGCTTGAGGGCCAGCGTCTCATGCTTTCCCGCGTGGCCTGTTCCGGGTACTCACTTCATGGCTCTAATGGCAATTTAATTTCAGCGTTTCATCAGCCCGAGCACTAGAGAGAAGTCCACCTAGTACTTCTGGTGCCTTGACAAGCTGAAAGATTGCGGCGTCTTTCTCCACCCAGACCTCTTTATGGACAGAGATGCCCAATAGATTTACTACTACTGCTCCCTCACTTCGTACATATATATTCCTATTTAGGGTAGGATATTTCTATTCTAATATGCACACACTGACTGTTGAATTTTATGGGCTGGGCATACGCTCAAGCTAATATCAGAATTTTATTCTGTTTGGGTGAGACTTGAACATAATCACATTTACTTGTTGCGGGTTAGCTGAGTGAGGCTGTAGCGGTGCACCCCGTGGTTTGACTCATTTTAACCAACCACATATTCTGTGCATTCCTTTGGCAGATATCTGTGACATGCTGACTGTGTGAGGCTCAGCGTTAGTTGGAGTTGAGATTGTGTTTGTCAAGTGTGTGATGACATAGTCTCTGCCCTCTACGGGACTTAAAGTCCCTGCGGAGATTCTGAGACGGGGGAGCAGCGCCCATTGGGACCATCCTGATCTGCTTCCAGTAGGATTCGTATTTGAGCTCAACTGGGGAGGGTGGGTAGGATGATTACTCAGGGTATCAAGGCTGAGGCCACTTTGGGAGCATGGACTTAGGTGTGCTGGGTCACTAAAAGGTTTTAAGCATGTTGGACAGAATCAGAGATGTGGTAAGGAGATCAGTAGGGAGCGACTGTGTTCTGGATGGGTTCAGTGGCGGAGACTGCTGGGAAGGAACCAGGCAGTGTAGGGAGACGTATTTTCAACGATGGGTAGTGAGTGAGATTCTGAAGTTACTGTTGTTTCAAGAGGAATGGAGAATAAGAGAGCGTGATGGATTGTGGCAGAATAGGTAAGAGTTGATGGTTGGGCGACTAGGGAGAGGTGGGATGCAGAGAGAAATCAAGGTGTCCTCAGACTGCGTCTGTCCACTCGACCTCCGTGCTAGACTTGGGCTTGGCAGTCGGAGTAGCGGTGCCCAGTCTTCAGCAGGTTCTCAGTGAGCCTGGAGGGGTGATGAGTGAAGAACGAAGACGCAGGTGGTGTCTCACGCTTGCTGGGTCTTTGCAAGAAATGCACAGGGCGCGTTTCCCTTTGCCTACACCGCAGTTTGCATCTCCATTTTTTACTTGCTGGTCTGTTGAAGTAGAACATTACAGTCACGTTTGTAGCTTTGTGGAGTGATAGAAAAGAATTTAGGGCTGTTTACAACTTTGAGAGTAAGAGGTGACTTACTTATGTGCTGTTTTGTCTTTCACGTGATTATTTCAGTTGCTTCCTGTACTGGTTGGGATTAAGTTTGCCTGTGGCTTCTAGATTATCCATGTTAAAGCTGCTTACATGCCCTGGCTGGTTTGGGTCAGCAGTTAGCGTGTCGGCCCTCGGACCAGTCATGGGTTTGATTCCGGCCAAGGGCATGTGCCTTGGTTGCGGTTCGGTCCCCAGCCCTGGTCGGGGTCATGTGGGAGGCAACCAGTTGATGTCTCTCTCACATCGGTGTTCTTCTCTCTCTCTCTCCCTCCTTTCATCCCTCCCTCCCTCCCACTCGATCTGAAGACAAATGGAAAAATATCCTCCAGGGAGGATTAAAGAAAAGCTGCTTATATAAGGGACTTTCTTTTCTCTCATGCAAAAGTCCTTGTAAGGTTCTGTCTTGGTTTCCCAGGGCTGCGGTAACATAGTAACACACACTGGGTGGCTTATAACAGCACAAAAGTGTTGTTTCAGGGTTCTGGAGGCTAGAAGTCCGAAATCAAGGTGTCAGCAGGGCCACGGTTCCTTAGGTCTGGAGGGGAGAATCCTTCCTTGCCTTTTCTGGTGGTTGCCAGCACACCCTTGGTATTCCTTGGCTGTAACCACATCACTCCAGTCTCTGTCACGGGGCTGTTCTCTGCCTGTGCATCCGCCTCTGCGTCTCTCTTCTCTTCTTAGAAGGATCCTAGTCATATTGTATTTGGAGCCCACTGTACTCCAGCATAGCCACACCCTAATTAATTACTTCTGTAATGACCCTGTTGGCAAATAAAGCCACATTTCAAGGTAACTTGGGTTAGGACTTCAAGATAACTTTTTGGGGTGACAGAATTCACCACATGATGAGTTCTTGGCTAGTAGGATCCTTCATGGTGCCAGGGACCCAAACTCTTCTTGTCACCCTGCTGCGTGCGGCCTTGAGCAGGCTGACAGCCTCCACGTCCCGGGCTGTGGGGGGAAGAGGTTTCTGGATGATGTCACTTTCCACTGGTCTAAAATTAGTCACATGGCCACACTTAGGTGCACGGGAGTCTGGGGAGCGAGGTCTTCCTTAGACTACCAAGGGCCAGCGAAAAATTGGGGCTTTGTTGCCACAGAGGAACGAGAGCAGACTTTGAGGACAGCCAACAGTCTGCTACAGATTCAAAGATTCGGTTTGGGGGGTGAGGGTGGTCTCAGTTATTCATCCAGTTTCTGCACCATTGTGGCTTATCTCATGTCTAGCATTTGCAGAGCAAGAGGAAGTTTTCCATGTCGTAATGTTAGATTTGCAGTGGCTACCAGGACTGTTTTATTCAGCTGCATAGTATTGAATAGCTCCTGACTAGTACGGAAAATTGCAAGACCTGGAAGACACAGCCCTTCCTGTTGCCGGGGAGAGGGCATTAGCTAAGGAGAAAAGGCAAGTGATTGTCGAAAGATGCTTATGAAGTATTTTTTAAGAGAGAAAGTCAATAAGCATGTTTTCTTTTGGGAACGATGACTGGAGTGAGAGTGAGTGACAGGCAGTGCTGTATTGATTTGACACGCACCAGGAGAAAAACAGAGTGCCCAGCTGAAGGTCACAGCAAACAAGCAGCAGAGCTGGGGGCCTTCACTCGGGGTCTCAGCTCTGGGTCTCGTGTTCCCAGCCTGTGCTCCTGCGCCAGCCTGAGGCCCCGAAGGCCCAGGAGTGGCCTCCTGTCTTTGTGTTCCTAGCATGTCGCACGGGCTTGGCACAGGGTGGGATTCAGTAAATATTTATGGAATCATTTCCTACCAACTCGTGTGTTTATTGTTAGTAACGCAAAAGGAAGGCAATAAAAATGCCCAGGTTCTAAATGTTCAAGTTGGGAGCCATGTTTTCTCTCCAAGGGAACTAATATGCTGTTGAGAAAGTTACAAAGATAACCTTGTGGGTATGAACTCTAATATTTATATGTTGCTGATATATAATATATACTATGTTATATATACTAATATATAATATATACTACTATATATTATATAACACTATACTACATATATAATTTATATACAGTATATTACATAATTATATATACTATATACTATGAAATATAAATGTATATAAAATTTATGCTGTAAGCCTGGCTGGTGGGCTCCCAGTCAGGGCACATGCCCAGGTTGCTGGCTCCATCACCTGCAGGGGACATGCAGGAGGCAACCGATCAATGTTTCTATCTCTCTGTCTCCCTTCCTCTCTCTCTAAAATCAATAAAAACATATATAAAAAAATAAATAAAATTTGTGCTATAATATATACAGTTGACCCTTGAACATTATGGGGATTAGAGATGCCAACACCCCCGACCCCCCTGCCTCGTGCAGTCTAAGAATCTGTGCGTAACTTTGACTCCCTCAAAACTCAACTACTAGTAACCTCCTGTTGGCTGGAAGCCTTCCTGGTAACGTAGACAGTCGATTAACGCACATTTTGTATATTATATGCTATATTCTTGAACTAACATAAGGTAAAGAAAATGTTATTGAGAAAAATCATAAGGATGAGAAAATAAATAACTTTACAGTATTTACTGAAAAAAAAAAATCTCATGGATCTGCACAGTTCAAACCCATGTTGTTCAAGGGTCAGCTGTGTTATATTTTATAATATGTTCTGGTATGAACTAACTATTTAAATGCAATTGATTAGATGACATGTACCCTGTGTGAAGTTTTATATTGCGAATTCCAGGAAAGCAGTTATTTTTTATTGTGATTTTGTACCTGCAGTTTAAACCATCTGTGTTTTTTTTCTTTTCTGTAGAACTTTCTCTTGCTTGATGAGATTAAACGATGCAGCCCTGAGCTACCAGCAGACGGTAAAACGATAGTGCAAGTGCAGGATTTGACCACTTTTTGGGATAAGGTAACAAATCCTTTATTACAGGGTTGTGGCCGCTAACAGAACTGGAGACTTAGATTTAATAGAGAATTTTGTGATTTTACACATGGTATCAAATGTGACTTGCTCATTTACTGAGAGTATGTTATAAAAACTCTCGAAATCAGGAATAAGTTTTGCAATGAATGGAGATGAAGTATAAAATCAGCCTAAGGCATTTGACATGTTGTTCTGTATCTCATTTTTAAGAGAACTTTCAAAACATCACCCCATTTTGAACTTAAGATATGTAAGTTGGTAATGTTAGAATTTACAGCATTTGAGTGTACATTTTTTATCTTGATTGTGAGAACACCATCTTAGTACATGCTGAATGAAACCATATTTTGGATCTTTGCTGTGGGTAGGTGGGGCTCCCCTATTCTAGGCCTCTAGATGGTGCTGGCTACTTCGGTGGCAGCTGAGAGCAGGGAGGAGGCAGCAGGCAGGCGTGGGAACCTCCGTGAGTCCCAGTCTAAGGGTTTCCCCGTGTGGCAAGCATGCAGGTAGAACTGGCTAGATCCCAAGGAGTTTTCCAATCTTGGTTTATTTATGACACATAGGCAAATGGGGAAAGAAAAATGCAAAAAACCGGGGACTGCTCCCGAGAAGTTCTCAAACCTGCGCACCCATGCAGCCCCTTTTATCCATAGCTGAAACGCTTTCTCCCTGGTTCTGTGGTCTTCTGTGCACACCCTTCTGTATCAGTCTGGGTTAGTCAGGAAAACAGAACCCACACCACTGGAGCAGGAATTTTACGCAGGGAATTAATTACATAGGTGGCAGGTGAGGTGACCTCGAGATTAGCAACAGCAAGAAACTAAACCGAGTTCCACCGCTAGAGCTATAGGGACCCAGGGAGGAGGTGACATTTAGCAGAGGGTCGTCGGGTGGGAGCCGAACCCAGGAGCCCACTGCCCGTGGGAGGAGGGACTATAGCGTGCAGGGCTGTGCTGTTGGTTCTGGCCCTGCAGGGGTGGTGTGACTGTCCTGGGAAGGCTGCTGAAAGCAGCTTCTCCCACTCCTGCCTCCTGGCCTCAGAGGGTGCTCTCCAAGGGCTGAATTGGAGTTGACCGGGTTTGCAAGTTTGCAGGAGAAGGTCAGCAAATGGAGCCTGGAGCAGACAGGTGCCCGACCAGCACTCCTGCCCACCTCCGCGCTGGCTCTCCCTTCCCCAGTGGTCCAGTGTCCAAACTCTGTACACCATATTTTCATGCCTATGGCTAAGTATTGTGCCACCTGCATTGTGGTCACCTACTTTTAATTCAGTGTCTGCCATCTCCAGCAAAACAATACCCAACTATAGAAAGCCACATCACTGCACCTTTTGCACATGGATGTTTACACAAGCTGCCTTACCTAACCTGCTCTGCTCTCTTAATGCAGTAGGTGTGCCTCCTGTTTCGTATGGCTCATCATAACAGAGTGTTAAGCGTTTATAGAAAGCACCTTTATTACTCATAAAGGTGTCCTCTACTGAATGCATTGTGTTGGAAGAGGCACTGAGGTAGCTAACAGCCACTTTGTATGGCCTGTGGCCAAATTTCTTTTGTACTAAACTGTGCAGCATTGTGAAATGAGCTGTTCTGTTCTTCCAAGAACCTTGACAGCATGTTCTCAGATGTTTGCAGCTTGTAGTACAGATCATCCTTCTCTGTTGTGCTAGCATTGCTGTGGACGGATTATGCCCCGTGTTAGGGGGTAATTAGAGGCTGTCAGGTTAGGTAGAGTGAGAGTGCCCCAGGGTGGGGGAGGGGCACAGCCATTGGGGGTTTTGGAGAGAAGCTGAGGGAAGATAAAGTGCTTGCTGGTTTGCAATGTAGGAGAAAGACATGGGCTCTCTAACCAGCTCCACTAGACAGCCAGACAGGTAGGTGGGGGGAGGGCTTACTGGCTGGCATTCATTCATGAAATGAATGGACTGGGTCTTTATCAAATGAAGATGAAGCAAGATTCCTGGAGATTTCAAATGGTTTCTTGGTGAGATACAGGCATGCCGTGTACTTATGCTGCCACCTTGTGGAGATGCATGAAATAAGAGTAAAACCAAAAGTTGTGACAACAAATGATTAAAACCTCCCACACTGAATGTTCCATTAAGTATAGTATTTTTAATAAGTTAGTGTCTGTCGAGGATTTTTCATTTATAGAAGGTGCCTTGTCACTTCTACTACTTATATTCTACGCAAGTGCCCACATGGAAATATGTTAAAAGAATGGGCCTTCCCCCAGAGAGACACGACTGAATGAAAAGGACTCCAGGACACAGTATCTTAAAATAGGAAGGAGAATGATGTGCGTTATCTTCATGTATCACTGACTAGTACACAATGTTCTCAGCTTTTTGAAGTGACGTGTATTATTTGATCGAAATGGACACTTTTTTGTAAACTTTCATTTGTAGGTATCAGAAACCCCAACCCTACAAGACCTCTCCTTCACTGTCAGGCCCGGTGAACTGTTAGCTGTGGTCGGACCTGTGGGAGCAGGAAAGGTAAGTTGTCACATCTTTTGGCAGCTGGATGCAACGCCATATCCTGTGTCAAAGTCTCAGGGTCGAGCCCAAAGCCGTATGTAACGCACATACGAACTGGGCATATCTAGGGTGGCATTTCTCAGAGTGCGTTCTGTGGCCCGTTCATTGGGTAAGAAGGCTGCATGGCCGAAGAAACTGGATAAAGCAGGTTATGTTTTTCTCTCGGTCGTTCAAGTGGCACACTTGGGAACTGCCTGACGGGAAGTTGTCTGTGTCGGTGAAGGAAATGATTTCAGTGACAGCTTTTCGGGATGGAATGACAGAGAAAGTGGGACTTCTTTTTGTCAGAGCACACCTTACAGGAAGCCTGGAGGGGAAGGCTCTTCCAGAAAGCTTTAGACATTTCCTCACCGGACTTCCCCACGTCGTGTCAGTGCACACTTAGCAAATGTGCAGCCCTGTGCGTGGCCCTGGGTGGGGGGCGGGAGGTACAGGCGGGGTAGGACCCAGCCGCCTTTGCTTCCAGACGCAGCCGGATCCGTATAAGCAGATAAGCAGTCTGATCATGTGGGCACAGGCTTGTCACGTCTGTATGCGGTCACGGAGCCGAAGGAAACGTGCATGCACACTCAGTCTTGTGTGTTCTGAAACAACGCAATATAGAAATCTAAACATAGGCCATAGAAACGAGGGGAGATTGTTTCTCTCGTGGTGGATTTTTCCTCTTCGCAAATATGACTTACTTCAGAGTCCCTTTAAATGATCTTTTCTGGTGCATTGGAAATATTACATACACATAGCTTTACAGGAACATGTGTTTGTTCAATCAAGGATTCCTGGTTGCTGGGACAGCTGCATTAAACACCGGGCATGTGAAGATCATACCAGGTCACTGTTAGTTAAGAATGTTCAACATCCTTAATCAGTCTTTGTTGAGTATAGCATTTCATTTGGGGGTTAAGTTTTGGGCAGAGTGAGTGTGTTATACTCTTATCAGCCATTAGTTTACACTGACCAACAGTGTTATTTTAAATTTTTTTAATTGTAGCTCCCAGGCTGTGACTTTATCCTGTTTTCGATGACAGGGCTATAACGTTGGTCAAACCCCAGGGCGGGGGGAGGCGGTATTCAGTGGCTCGTTCAGTGGGAGTGTTGCCCGTAACACGAGTTTGTTTGCGATCTGTTTCAGTCATCGCTGTTAAGTGCCGTGCTGGGGGAACTGTCCCCGAGCCAGGGGCTGGTCACTGTGCATGGAAGGATCGCATATGTTGCTCAGCAGCCCTGGGTGTTTTCAGGAACTGTGAGGAGCAATATTTTATTTGGGAAGAAATATGAAAAGGAGCGATATGAAAAAGTAATAAAGGCTTGTGCTTTGACAAAGGTGAGTAATGACTTTTGAGTTGATCTACTTAGAATTTCACATCATAATAATTAAGTGTTGGCTTAATCTGCAAGGTTTGTTAAAAGTTTTTAACGTGAAAGATATTTGAATGTTATTTAATACTTTTTGCTGATCTTCAGGATAAATACATATGCACGGATGGCTACTGTTTTAATCCTGTCCTGATAATGACATTCACAGAACGCTTTTTTCCTTTGGTATTGCTTGGTTTTGTGAAGTTTTATTCACTTTTAACCTTTTTAAAATGGACAGTTGTAAAATTTTGCAAAAGTAGGGAGAATAATGCAATGAACTCTCATGTACCTGTTCCCCTGCTTCAGCCAGGATCAGCTGGTGACCCATCTTCTTGTATCTGTATTGCTAGCCCCACCCCCAACCCAAATCATCTGCAACAGATCCTAGACCTCATATTAGTTCATCTGTAAATATTTCATTTGTTATCTCTAAAACATAGGAGAGCCTTTGGAAAAAAAATGCTATCACATTATCACACCTAAAAAATGACACAAATTTCTAAATATCATCAGTGTTCTTGTCATTACTTACATTTCATTGTCTCAGTAAGAAATCTTGTTAACTGTTGGTTTGAATCAGATACCACATAGGGTCTGCCCATTGCACTTGGTTGGTTCGTCTCCTGGGTCTCTTTCGTTCTATAGGTTTTCCTCTCCACTTCGTTTTTGGCTTGTAATTTGTTTAAAGGAAACAGAAGGATTTAAAATTTCTTCTTAATACTGTGTCATTTCACTAGGGGGGAGAGATTGTTTTCAGAAACAACACTGAGCTTTGCAGAAAAGGGCAGGATGAAATGTTGAATTGTTCATTGAGATATAAATAAAATTAGTGATCAGATGATGAAAACCGAACTTACCTGGTAGGAGGATATAATTTAGCAAAACATAAAATACTGATAAATACTGTTACTCGCTTTGGATTATAAAAGTCAGTGAATACTAGCGTTCCAGGGCTGTCCCTGGGGTCTGTCCAGGGCAGTCTGGACACCGACTGTCCTTTTATGCTGTGTGGAGAAGGCGGAGACAGGTGTTCAAAGGGATGGTGTTGAACTCCAAACTGGCTTTGTGAGCAAATAGTAATTTTGCTTGAACAATGGCTTGAACATCATAGCTTGTGTCAGGTGAGTAGCATTTTACGATGATGTGGATAAAACATAATTGCTTGTTTAATTGTCCTTTATTTCTTTTTCCTGGGTTATTGTTAATGAGAGCTTATGTGATTTGAGAAATGACATCAAGTTAGCTTCATGAGCTAGATTTTTATTAAGCAGTATATACACTATATAAGAAAAGAGGGAAAACAAATGTAAAGTAGTAATAACAATAGCTCCCTTTATTGAGTCCACGCGCTAATCTTCTCTCTCTCACACAAAGATGTATGAGTATTTAATATTTTGCCTGTGTCTTTGATGTCCCCACCTCGTTTTGTAGTTGGTAAAACTGAGGTTTAGATAGATGAAATGACTCACCTAAACATTCGCAGCGCAGGGTCAGATCTGTTTTGGCGCGGCTAGACTCTGTGCTTTCCCACAGTGCCACGCGGCCTCTTAATTGTGGAAGTATATAAGGAAGAACTATTTTAGAAACTGGGTGGTTGATGAAGGTGGGATGTGGAAAAAACAGATCTCGGGCATCTTCTTACCTCAATCGAGTTCAACTCCGAACGTCCAGATCAGACTCCAAAGACGTAGGCCAGTATCTGGCTCTTTCCTTGCAGGACGTTGTCTTTCTGATCATTAAAACACATTAGCTCTTGTCCGGCCAGTGTGGCTCAGCAGTTGAGTGTTGACCCATGCACCAAGAGGTCGCTGGTTCGATTCCCAGTCAGGCCACCTGCCCCGGTTGTGGGCCCGATCTCCAGTTGGGGGCATGCAGGAGGCGGCCAATCGATGTTCTCTCTCATTGATGCTCCTATCTCTCCCTCTCACTTCTCTCTCTGTAAAATCAAGAAAGGAAAAAAAAATTTTTTTAAGTGCAGTTTTTTTTTTAAAAAAAAGCTCTTAATGGTAAGAACAGCTATTTTTGGGTAAAATCATATAATAAAATATGACATGTTAGAAAGAAGGTATCTAAGTGTGTTATGGAACTTCTTGTATCTGAGTTGATATCATCTAGGTGTTCTACGCATAGTACACTACACAGTCAACAAGAAGTGTGTGGCCGGGCCATAAGCAGGATATTCTGTGAAACTTGTCTGCATATGGTCTTTTACCACTTGAAGACTTTTGAAAACTTTTAGGCAATACATATTTAAAGGTACCGCACGGATACCTTCTAGTTTAATATTTTCCCACATGGAATCACTTGCCTTTACAAACCCCTCTGGGGTGCCTACACTCCTGCCAGCTTGGAAGTTTTCATTTCAGATTGATTTAATAATTAGAATGATTATTGTTATATCTTTATTTTTGTATCTCTCAACTGGGATAACTCTATCACTTGTCTGTGATATAATAGGAAATAAAAAACCATGAGTACAGAAGGGATACATGCGGATAATTTAAACATGGAGTTTATTGATGCCTCCATGCCTAGATATAGAGGACTTCGAGTCTTGAGTTATTTGAGTATTGCCTTCATTTCAGATATATTTCTCAGTAACCACGGAGGGCAGCATGTTGGGAAAGAAAGAGCACAAGGCTGTGACTTGAGATGAGCGTGGTTCAGACGTCAGCCGTTCCATTTAACAGCTGACAGCCCTCCGGCCATATGCGCTCTCACTTTGTCTCAGTTTCCTCATCTGTGAAATGGGTCTAATACAGTGGTTCCTCAGTATCTGTGGGGGATTGGTTCCAGGACCTCCCTCAGATGTCAAAATCCATGGATGCTCAAGTCCCTTCCATAAAATGGTGTAGCATTGTGTACAGTTGGCCCTGCGCATCCGTAGATTTCCAACTGTGTTTGGAAAATTCTGTTTTCCTTCCAGGATTGGTTCAGTCTGCAGGTATGAAACCCACAGATGCAGAGGCCTGGCTGTACTCACTCTACAGCTTGTTGTGAGGATTGGAGACAGTCAGGATAAGGCATCCAGAACAGTGCTTGGCACATCGGTCTTACCATCCAGGAGCCGACTGGCGGGGAGAGGAGCCGTGTGTATGCATACAGGTTGTGCAGCAGAATAGACGGGTCCTTCCTGAGAAATATAAACAAAGTCTTAGGAACACAGTAGAAAGATGACCTTCTCATGGGGAAGCTCAGGCATGGTTTCCTGGAAGGGTGTTTGAGCTGGGCCTGGAGAGACGGGCAGGCTACTGAAGGCGTGATAGGCGGGCAGTTCCCAGGGGAGGAAGGGCTGTGATCAAAGGCTCGTCGGACCCCTGCTGTTTGACCAGAGCCTCACTTCTGGCCCTCGGAACTGTTTCGACAGTCTGCTCAGTGCCCTTTCTCCTGTGAGTCTCTACCGTCACTAAAAGGCCCTAGACATGTTTCTGGCTCAACAGCGTCAAACCAGCATAGCCATGTCCTGGCTTTCCTCTGGTTTGTCTGACTTTCTGGAAAAGCTGCTGTAGGTGAAATAATTGGTTAAATTTAACTTAGAGGTAATGTAAGAGTACCTTTCTGTCCCTGGGAGGAATCGTAATATATGGTCAACTCAGGCTTTTCCCTCTAACCCAGCAATTTTCCACCTTTTTCATCTCATTGCACACATAAACTAATTACTAAAATTCTGTGGCACACCAAAAAAAACACATTAGATTTTTTTTGCTGAACTGACAAAAAAAAAAAAAAAGGTACAATTTTGATTCATTCACACTGGACAGCTACTGTGTTGGTTGTTGTCATTTTTCTATTTGACAATCTAAGGGGAGAGAGGTCAGTGCCCCTGATTAAATAGTCAGGTGCCGCATGTTTTAAAAATTCTTGCAGCACAGTGGTTGAAAAGTCTCTGCTCTGACCAAATCAGACGAACATGGTTAGGAAATTAGTCTGGCTCGGGTGTTCCTTCAGAGTCTTTTAAATGTTCTTCCCATTGGAGGCTTGTCTGTAAATGGTTTGCAGAGTCAACAAACCACTCGAAGTTCGTCTACCGGACTCAGAGAGAGCCCATTTCTGATTTCCTAACTCTGGTAAATGAAGGAGTGGGTTTTAAGTGCCCTTTCTAGAAAAAGGCTAAGATTGCTGTGCTACAACCTGATGGTCTTCTGGGAAGGAAAGCAAATGTGACGTAAAAACCAACAACACTTTGCAAGGATTGTCAACAGTGAAACAGAGGTCAAGTAAACTCCTCTGTGTGTTTGTGTGTGTGTGTGTTTCCCAGAAAGCTGGGTCCCTACCTTAAAATTGCTCGTTGTTTTTGTTTGTTTGTTTGCTTTTTATGAAAACCCAAAGCAAGAGATGGTACTAACTTCTTAGGTCAAGAAAGAAGTAGTATGAAACGGTCATGAACGTGCATGATTGAGCTCTTGCTGCCTTTCCTTTGATGTGGTCCAGCTGAGCTTCGAGCGTGCGGAGACTCGGTGTGCCTGTGTGTCTCTGTGAGCTGCCAGGGAGTGGGCTATGATTGTGACACTCTTTTTCGCTTCTTCTTTTGGTGGTGTGCTTCGTATATTGTGATTCACACGGAATCAGAATGTGCATGAGGTCCCACTGTCGGTTTGATCAGACAGTGTGTGTCAGTCACCAATAGCAAAGTTGAATTCGTGTCCTTTTTCCATTTGTAGAGGCTGTTTGTACACTTACTCTTTTGATTCCCACGGTGCCCTTGAGTTCAGTAATTCTTGTTTCTGCAGCACATTTTGTAGGAGAGGACATGAAACTTAGGGAGATAAAGGACTTGTTTACCATGGAGATGTCCGTGTGCTGCTTGCTTTCTGCCCCAAATGTGCCCAAGTGGAGACAAAGAGGCGAAGGCTGCATCTGCAGAGAGGTGTCGCTGTGCACCCTAGGTCGAAGCGCGAGAGGTTCAGTAGAAAACCAACAGACTCCCCAAACTCTGCTTGTGTATGCCGGGATCTACCTAGTGATAATTTTGGGTAATCTAATTGAAAATTTTCTAATAGAATGTGTAATTCAAACCTGATTGTTATCCTGTCATTTTGAGGATGTTCTTTTCATCTTTTTTTTCTGGGTACTGTGATTTGTCCATTATTTCTTAAAATACTACTCAAATATAACTTTTGATAGATTCCCAGATTCTCAAATCAAAGCTTCTTATTTTTCTTAGCTTTGAGTTTTTCCTGACTTGCATGGAACCAGCATCGACTTAGCCCAAATGATCCGCTCAGTATCCCCAGAACACACTTTGGCTTTTTCCTGCCCAGATGGCTCTTTCTGCTTTTCTTTCTTGTACAGATCTTGTCTGTCACTCTGTCACTGTGCCTTAAATACCACTGTGAAAACATGGGTCAGGTGTCATCCCTTCCCTGCAGGTGGGGAACTGAGACTGGGCTCAGCACAATGGCTGGTTAAGACACACTTATTTCCTGATAAAATAGGTTCTGTGCCTTTACAAGCTACGATGCGTCCCCTGGTCTCACACCTGTGCCTCCAGCGCAGCCCTCCAGCCTTGCATAGCCAGCCGCGGCCTGTCCTCACCAGAAGGAATCTCAGCTTGCCCAAGACCGAAACCTTGATTTTTATCCCCTGGACCTGCGTTCCTCATCTTCCTCCTCTCAGTAAATGCCGGCCCCGTGCTTCCCCTTTCTGTGCCAGAAACAAGTACTCCTCAGCTCTTCTGTTGCAGCCCACACCCACTCCATCAGCATGTCCAGGCTCTAGCCTCCGAATGTGTTCAGATCGGGACACTTTTTCTTCATTTCCACTGTTCCCACTTCGGTCCCTGCCACTGTCCTCTCTCGCCTAGATTATTGCAGTAGCCTCGTCACCTGTGTCCTGCCTTCCCTGCCCCTTTGCCGCAGTCTGTTTCCCACAAAGGGGAAGGCGTGATTTTTTAAAAAACCTAATGCAGGTCATGTCAGTCCTCCCCGGGCCCCTCTCCCCTTCCATTCAGGGTGGATCCGTGGCCCCTCCCCCCGTGCTCTGCTCCTCCGCTCCTGGCCTCTTTGCTAGTCTCTGAACACGTTGGATGTGCACCTGCCTCGTGGCCTTTGCACTCGCTCACTTCCCCACATGCATCACATTTATCCAGATCTGTGCAGGCTGATTCTGCCCTCCAGCAGGTATCTATCTGCTTAAACCCCCTCTGATCACAGCCTTTCCGACCCCCTGTAAGATGGAGGGTCCCTCCTTCACTCTCTGTCCCTCCAAGCTAAACGTCTTTCTTCTTAGCACTTAGTACTTGCACCCATGATACTTTTTCACGTTGTCAGTCTCACTGTGGAGACTAGAGACTGTTTTCTTCACTGTGCTGAATTCATTGTGCTCACAACAACACCTGGTAGAGGTGATGTTCACTAAATATCTGTTAAAGTGGTCGAAGGCATACACACTGAAACACTGCAGGATGAAGTCCAACAGAATGTCCTGAGAGGTGTTTTGAAAGGTTCAAGTTTACAGTTTAGTCACTTTGAAATATATCCATTGCTATTGGTCACATTTGCGTATGAAGACTAATGCTAAGAGTTTAGGATGACAGTGGGAGAACACATTTTATGTCTTTTTTTTTTCTTTTCTTCTTTCTCTGTCTATATAGGATTTGGAGCTTTTGGAGGATGGAGACCTAACTGTGATAGGAGATCGGGGGACCACGCTGAGCGGAGGGCAGAAAGCCCGGGTTAACCTGGCAAGGTAAATGTCATTTGGGTTGTCATTCTGCAGGTGCCTCTCATGCTGCTTCTGGCGACGGTGACCACGCAGATCCCGCTCACCGCGGCGGGTGTGGTGTGAAGCACGCGTCCCAGAGCAGTCTGTGGACTCGTGGAATGAGCGGCATCGGAATGGTTGAGCGCTGTCGTGATTCAGGGATGAGATCCAGGGAGCTTGACGCGTGCTTCCGTCTGATATTTCTTCACGTTTTCTAGAGCAGTGTATCAGGACGCGGACATCTACCTTCTGGACGATCCCCTCAGTGCCGTGGATGCAGAGGTCGGCAGACACTTGTTCCAGCTGTGAGTTTGCTTGTGTTTTGTGTCATTTCTGCTTCCCAAGAATCCTGTGGAGTGAAGCCTTTGTGCCTCAGATGCTTCAGCTCTTCCTGCTTGGACGTACCTCTTTCCCCTCCCTTCCCTCCACAGGAGAGCCATGGTAGAGAAGGTTTGCATAACACGAGGGCAAGATGTGAAAAGACAGGAGGTACTTACAGTGGGTGGAGGCAAGAGGAGTACATGCTTCTCACACACACACACACACACACACACACACACACACACACACACTCTCTCTCTCGCACTTGATAACCAAGACACTGTTGATGGATCCGGACCCAGGAACAGGAAAGACCATGCATGGGGTTTAAATCTAAGGTGGGACTCAGCAACCAGGTACTTGATTACCAGTTCTTTCCATCCACCATTGTTTTTGGAGCATTAGAAGTGACATTTTCAGTACCACCGTTGGTCTTCCGTGGAAAGACCTTTTTGGCTTAGGCGTATTCTGTAGGTTGGAAGTACTTAGTAAAGTCCAGGAGTTAAGAATGATTTGCTTCGTAGCAGAGTAAGGCTTCAACAGTCCTATGACCAGATTCTAAGGTAGAGGAGGCGAAGGCATCCACGTGAGAACGTGGGGTGAGTACAGTTCATTCACAACAGGTCCTAAGCAGGGAACTGCAGAGATTCAGAGTCAGCAGAGTCAGCAGTGTGCGAGTGAGACTGCGAGCCAGCCCTGGGCTGGGACCCGAGGAGCTGG
The DNA here is from genome assembly GCF_014108415.1 of Molossus molossus. Lineage (NCBI taxonomy): Eukaryota > Metazoa > Chordata > Mammalia > Chiroptera > Molossidae > Molossus > Molossus molossus. Next base: position 45,999,321 of record NW_023425403.1, on the reverse strand, counting down.
AATTTGAGGTCATCCACTCAGCATGGGTCGCTGATTGGGTCCCCTAACATTGTCCCACCAGAGTGTGTATGTAAAATGTGCTTAGTTCTAGAGTGATGAAAAGTTCTGGAGAGGGATGGAGGTGATGGTTAAAATGGTCAATTTTATTCTACGTAAATGTTATCACAATAAAAGAAGTGCTGAGTGCCCTGAAGTTCTCAGAATGGCCAGAGCAGGGCCAGCTGACCTTGGCATGGCCTCCAGCTACCAGATCTGACCTCTTGCCCCCACGCCATCCTGACTGTGGCCTGATGAATTTCCCCTTGGGCAGAGAGGTGCCTTGTGGCTTGTACTGAGTTCAGTGGCAGGACACGGGTGCCGACACAGAGATTCCCCAGTCCCCCATCCTCGGCGGCATCTACAGTAGCTCCGCTTCCCTGTTCCCAAGACCCCACCTTGAACCCATGTCTGTCACCTCGACTTGTGTGCCTGCACACACTCTCTCTCCATCCCTTCGAGAACAGTGTCAGGAACAGTTTCTGCTGGCCACTGCGTTCGTCACTAGGCGGGGAGAGGAGGGGTTTCCTTATCTATCTATCTATCTATCTATCTATCTATCTATCCATCCTACTTGAGGACATTTTTCCATTTTTTGTTCAGGTAGAGTGGGAGGGAAACAGAGGAAGAGAGAGAGAGAGAGAGAGAAACAATGTGAAAGGGACACATCGAGTGGCTGCCACCCGCACGACCAACCAGGCCCAGGCACAAACTGCAACCGAGGTCCGTGCCCTTAGCGGGAACCGAACCCAGGTCTCTCTGCACCGCAGGCCGACGCTCTAACCGCTGAGCCAAACCGGCCAGGGCAAGGAGGGGGGCGGTTTTCACTGCGAAGTATCAGTGTGCTTATCACGAGAGCTCTCCCAAGTTCTCCCAGCACAGGTATTTATCAAGTCCTCTCGCACCTTTCGGGTTTAATGACTTTGGATATACACTTGATAGAGGCAAGCTTGTTAAAATTGTTGTTTGCTAATCAGAACCACATTCCTTGGGGAAACCCAGGGCAGGGAGCACGAATGCAATTTAGAAAATCACTCAGCAGCAGCTGGAGAATGTCCTCAATGAGTTAGAAAATTGGATTGAACAATACGCTACGAAAGATGGCGGTTGTGTTGAAGCTTAGTAATGTGAAGTGTTTTGTATTAAAAGTGAATGAATTACACTTCTACTTGCCATTAACTGTTTACTTCAGTCATAGATATATACCCAAGGTTATTAAAGTTTGTGAGTTTTACAACTTTATGTGGTAATCGTCACGTGGACTCTGGCACACACAGAAGGTGAGGGACCCCTAGATTAACGATGTCCGTCGGATCTGGTTTTAGCCACGGGTCCCTGTCGTACTTTAGAAAGCCCCATGTCACCACACCCCCACCTCCTGCATAGTGAGCTCTTCGGTTCTGTGCTGATCAGGTCTCCCACACTGCTGCTCTCTCTGTTCACCCTCCTGTCTCCGGCCTCCACTGACCCGCCTTCTTGTTCAGGATGCGGCTCAAAGTCCTGACATGGCGAACAAGGTTCTTTATCCTGCCCCCGTTCGCCTTTCCAGCATCTCCTCACACAGCCTTGGTACCTATTCCAGCCCTGACGGCTTTTGTGGGATGCCCCGAATGAGGTGAGCCCTTTCTCATATCTGTCTGTCCGTACAGACACTGTACCCTCTGTCCAGGAGCCATGGGGCAGCAAGCCAGGGCAAAGAAGAAAGATGGAGGACACTGCCGCCACCTTTCTTCCTGTCCCTCCTGTCCCTGCAGGGGAAGTGTGTGCCTCCTGTCTTCCCACAGCCCTCAGTGGGTTGGACTTCACCATTATACGTCCCCCACCTGCCACTGAACTGTGACCGTGTGACGGTGCCTTTGCACAGCATGTTTCTGTCCCAGAACCACGGCTCCTGCTGCACCTTCTGCGATGTTCCCCCAGATGTTCGCATGGCTCACATGTCACCTGCAGCTGAGAGAGCAACCTGCACCTGGCTTTTTCTTGGTAGCACATGTCACGACCCTGCAGTGCATGTTCTTTACTCCTTTAGTGCCTCCCTCTGTGTGATTCAGAGTGGGGCCTGTTGGCTCGACCACTGGATGCATCCTTAGCACTTAGACTAGGGCCTGGCCTCTCAGCAATTGTCTGTTGATTGAATGAATGAAGGTTGTGACTCTGTCTTATCTGTATCACCACCACGGTATGTGATACCTTTTCAAACAGCCCTTACCTAGGGTAAGAGTTAACCCATTGCTGAATCAGTCATTTTCTTATGGCCTCACTTGGAAATTTTTACTCTTTTTAATAAAAAGCATAATTTAGGAAAAATGTAAAGCCATCAACTGATAATATTAGTGTAATTACATTACCTCATTGATGATGGAATATCAGGAAGAAAACATTCATAAACTTTCGGTTGACCCATTTCAAACATAGCAGATCTGATTAACATCCACCTTCGGGGATCATGGCAGGTAATTTTGAATTAAAGTGAAATAATTCCATTAAAAGCTTAAAGAATGGAGTGATAGTACTGTATATACATCTGTATCTCAGGTCTTTGTTTTTCTCCTTTTTTTGTTAATCCTCACCTGAGGGTATTTTTCCATTGATCTTTTAGATAGCGTGAAAGGAAAGAAGGGAGAGAGACAGTGAAACCGAGAGAGAGACATCAGTTGGTTGCCTCCCGTACAGCCTTGCCCAGGGCCGGGGTTGAAATGCCCAGGCACCCACCCGAGACCTCAGGCAAGGTGCTCTAACCACTGAGCACCGGCCAGGGCTATATCCCAAGTCTTGCTTCTGGATACAGGCCCAGTCTCAGAAGTGTCCCCTCAGGACTTTCCTATCCTGGCTCCAAAGCAGATGGCCACTTACGGGTTACAGGGAGAGTGGAGAATGGAGCTAAGGTTTTCTAAGCAGATTAGTGCTTTTATTTCTCAGAGCATGTCTATGAGTTGATAGTAGCCTTATTTTGAGATTAAGAAACTGAGGTTCAGCGAGGTTTAGCAGCTCGCCTGACATTGTTGAGGTAGAGCAGGGCAGGGGTTTGAACTGTGGTCCGGGTGCCTCCAGGACCCTTGATCTGACCCACCCAGCCATGAGCCTGCAGTTTGCTCAGTGTGTGACTCGGGCAACCAGAGTGTGTGCCCAGAGCCCTGCCTGGCCGCTGGGGCCTGTTCCCAGCCGCTCGCTTACCCAGAGGGCTTGCAGACCGCTGTGGGATGCAGCTGGGGCTGAGTGCCAGGGGGTCTGCATTTACACGCAGGAGCACTTTGAGGGGTTATTGTAAAAGCAGACAACACACTCTGAGGTTGAATACTGACGTGGTCTCCGCTAAGAGAACTGCCCTGTCCTCTGAGCTGCTGGGTGAGTTCCACTGCGATTTGGGCCACTTGGGGTCTGTCCATTTTCACATTTGGCAGGTTTTCAGTCCTAACAGAAGAAGACGTGCTTCCCAGACGGGACTGGGGATGTTGTAGGGACCCATCAGGGCTGCACCAGCGTTTATTTTCCATCTACTATTATTTAAGGAAGAAGTGTCTAAGGAATGCACCCTGGCAAAGGTTACTGAGAATCTAAGGCTTTTTTCTTTTGAGTGATATGTACACTGTAAATCATAGTCACCCAGGAAACTAAGAAAAACATACACATTTTTATATCTCATAGCCCTCTCTTCCCTGTTCCCACGCAGCGATAAAATAATTAGTATTTCAGCTCAGTCAGGTTTTGGAATCTTGGTATTGCTCAGTTGGGTTTCAGTGTGAAGGATATACATACTTGTGAAGCTGAGTTTGGGGGAGGGAACAGCACTTAGCAGGAGCCGCCTCCTGCACTGGGCTGCTGCTTAGACTTTGCAGAGCTAGACTCAAGTTTGCTGCTGGTGAATTTGAGGCTCCAGTTGGCTTTCTTGATTTATATTTGTAGTTAATTTGTATTTAGATCTTTGACTACTGTGTTGTCTTTGTCTCCTTATGTTTTCAAGATGTACGCCTTTCAGTTTGGAGCACCCAATAATGTGTTTTTGCATACTGTACCTCTTACATTTATAGGTGTATTTGTCAGACCTTGTATGAGAAGATCACAGTCTTAGTGACTCACCAGTTGCAATACCTAAAAGCTGCAAGTCAGATTCTGATATTGAAAGATGTAAGTAATCCTAGAGTCTCGAGCTTGCCGGCTCTCGGGCCTCCCTGCCGGTCACTCTCCTGGTGCACTCGCTCCTCCGCCTCCTCAGTTTTTCATCCCTTTCTTTTCGGCTTCTGTCCATGCCTCTGAGGATGAATCCAAAGACACACAGAAATGTTACTATTAAGCCCAAACCATATACCCTAAGGTATATATAAAATCGCTACCTTGCTTATTAAGTTATATTTAGAACTTTTTGTTTCCCTTTTTCGTGATTTAAGTCCAAGTGTGTATTTTGGAAATTAGCGATATGAAAACTTGTTTGTATGCATTTGATTGTTAAACGCAGTTTCCTCAAAGAGTGTCGTCCATTAATATCAGAGGCATAGCTGGATCGCTGAGCACCCCCTGGTTAGAGGCCCCCTCGCTCCCGGTGTAGTTGGTTGCTGGTCTCACTGCACAGGGTCTGCAGGCCCGATACACGTGAGAACCTGTGCACCTGTAAGACAGGTAAGTCCCCGCCATCATGGGGCTTCCATCCTGTGGGGAGAGATATGATAGAGGGCGGGGGCTGATGTCATGACTGCCTCCCCAGGAGGTGGTGCCTTACGGACCCGAGTGACATGAAGGTGCTTGCCATGGCGCCACCGGGGGAGGGCTTCTGTAGCAGGGATTCCAGAGGCAGGGTGCTGAGGAAGGAGCTGACCTGGAAGGAACGGCTGAGGCCGAGCGAGCGGGGATGGGCCGAGAGCAGCAGGCAGCTGGCCCGGAATGCCAAGCAAGCCAGTGTGGTCCAGCGCAGAGCGGTGTGTGGTCTGGTGTGAGACCTTAAAAGACCCTCCTGCTGGTCACTGGAGGGGCAGCAGCAGAAACAAGAAGTCGCAGTGAAGTTCGGAAGTCAGAAGGATGGGCTTAGGCTGGTGTTGCCCCAGTTTCTAGAGTTGCCACAACAAAGGACCACAGACTGGTGGCTTAAAACAGAAATTGACTCTCGCCATCCTGGAGGCTGCAGTTCAAAGCCAAGGTGCTGGCCTGGCCCTGGCGTCACCGAAGGCTCGGGGGAGGATCCTTCCCTGCTCTTCCCTCTTCGGGTGGCCATCCTCGGCCTTCTCACTTGCAGCTGCAGCTCTTCCGACTCTGACTGCGTTGTCCCACGGTGTGGTCCCTGTGTCTGTCTGAGTCTCTTTCTCTCTCCTACATAAGGCCATTCGTCACGTTGGAGTCAGGGCTCACCCTACTCCAGTATGACCTCCTCTTAACTTGATTACATCTACAAAGACCCTATTTCCAAACGAGGTCACATTCACAGGTATCATGTTTAGGGCTTGAACATATATTTTGGGGGCCACCATTCCACCCACAACAGCCAGCATGGTTGGTGGGGTGAAGGTTGGTGAGAACATTTACGGCTCAGCGGTTGACGCGTCACTTCCTGGCTTGTTGGCCATGGTGCCTGAGCACCTTCATCGTTAACCCTCGTCTGTGCCAACAGGCCCGGGATTGCCGCCCTCGGAAAGGGTTCACAAGGCGGTGCCATGTGTTGACTCTTCGCGACTCCGGCAGGGAGAAGGAGCGCAGATTCCTCCAACTTGAGAACAACAAAGTTTGTGGGTGGAGGGGTGAATCTAGGGTGGTATATCACCCGAGTGGTGGCAGTACTGTGAGCGGAAAATCAGGGCAGGAGAAAACCTAGTGAGCTGGTCCCTAGATGTTTTAGGGGTTCCCTTATTGCTTCTTTTGAAGACCTCACCCCCAACATTAACACTATCAAAGCAGTTATCCACTGGTGAGCACCCCTGGACGAGTTGGGTTCGTCCTTACTGTTCCCTGGGTCCCTCTCTCACAGCAGAGAGGGGTCGGCTGCCCCCAGCACTCCCGGGATTGTCAGTGCTCGGCTGCTGAGGAAAACTGCTATCTCTACACCACTAGCTGTTTCCTTGTGCACCTCACAGATACTAAGTAGAAAGCGGTAATTTCATTAAATAATATGTATGAATTTTGCCTCCCAAGTGGAACAAGACACGGTATATCATGAATAATTTTCTGACTCTGCAGTATCAAACAGTTCCCGAAAGCTTTGCTGGGTTTTTCTCGAGGACCACCAGGGGGACCGGATGAGAGCGTACCCGGGGGGCTGGGCCCTCCCAACCTGCCTTAACCAGGGCCGCCCTTCTTTGATTGGCTTTGCGTCTTGCGATTTTGCCTGATATTTTGTTTAGCACTGAGTTAATCAGCGTCTTGTTCCACAGGGTGAGAAAATAGTGAAAACCTCTGCACATTATTTTATATAACTTTGTAAGGAAGGGAAACTGTGTGATGAGGTGTCACAAGTGTTCAACACATATTATTTGAGTGGCTCTAACCCGGGCAGTGGCCCGGTTCGGGCATCCTTGTGTCTGCTTGCACTTGTGCTCAGGTGTCGTTTCCTCCGACGGGTGCAGTGACTTGGGGTTAGGTTTTGGTTTCCTTCCACAGGCTACTAAGACATTAGAGCCACCTCAGTGTGGTCACCTCCTTGTTTAATTAAGTTAACACATGGAATATTGACATTTCAGTTGGGAACTCCCTGAGTTGGAGGGGCAGTTTTAGAGGAAAGACATGAAGATGCAGCTCGTGGGTTCTGTGTCCAGGGTGGTCCCCACGGCACGTGGCACTGACAGTGGGCTCGAAGATCTGCGGAGTGACTTTCACCTCTGCAGAGTGCTGGTGCTCACCTGTGTCAGTCTTAACTTTTCTTTTACCTGAAATATCCTCCCCCATGGACTCTTATTTTTAATTTTTGTTAATCCTCACCTGAGATTATTTTCCCATTGATTTTTAGAGAGAGTAGAAGGGAGGGAGGGAGAAAGGGAGAGAGAGAAACATTGGTGTGAGAGAGACACATTGATTGGTTGCCTCCTGCATGACCCTGACCAGGCTGGGGATTGAACCTCGACCCTTCTGTCTAAGGGCTGATGCTCTAACCGCTGAGCCAAGCCAGCCAGGGTGACTCTGTTCTTTTAAATTCTGCTTGTTCCATGAGACTTATCTCAAATTCCATGTCATCTAAAAAGACTACTGATGCTCCCACCCACATCTAGACTCCTGGCTTCCTTACATGACCATGGTAACCGTGTCCGTGACCTCCACTGTTAACACACAACTATCCATTTCCTTTCTGTCGCCCAGCACCCAAAATAGCCTTTAGCAGAGGGTGCAACTCAGTTCGATGTCGAGTTGAATTAGATTTGTCAACCAGAATTCCAAACCTAAGGATAATTTTCTTATGAAAATCATAATTGAAGACCCTAGAACTTTTCTAGATTAGTATTACATTGGATTAGTATTATCAAATGCAAATGTATTTCTCTCAAATTTTTTATTTTTATTTTAGGGTAAAATGGTGCAAAAGGGGACTTACACTGAGTTTCTGAAATCTGGGGTGGATTTTGGTTCCCTTTTGAAGAAGGAAAATGAGGAGGCTGAACAAGCTTCCACTTCAGGAAGTCCCACGCTGAGGCAGCGGACCTTCTCAGAGTCTTCGGTTTGGTCTCAACAGTCTTCTAGACCCTCGTTGAAAGATGGCGCCCCAGAGAGCCAAGCTGTAAGTTTCTCACATCTTGCAACATGCCCTGGTTCTGTCTGATTTTTGTGGTCTCGTGGATCTTCATTCTGCTCTGCTCCTGACATCTCCATTTGTCCCAAAGTAGACCCTAAGGTTCCAAGGTCTTAATCCAGGGACTTTGTAGAATGAACCCGGAATGAAGGGAGTAAGCCTGCGTGGGTTCTCCTTTGGATGTGGGATGGAGACTCTCGTGGACATCAGTAGTGAGGGTACTGTATACATTTCTAGGTCTGTGTGGCTCGCACTGCGTGATATTAGAACTCTTGACTTTATCACAAGTAAATCCTACTTGCTGTGGTGGTCCCAGGCTTCTCTCTTGCACCCAGAGGCTTAATTTGAAGACCCTTCAGACTGCATCCTGCCTTGACACACCTTAAATCAGCTACTTTTCTTGTATGTTGAAATGTTCTGGCACCGAGGGTGACTGATGGTATTGTTTTGCCCTGTTGTCAGATGGTTTCGATAGGCCAGGAGTAGCATGTGCAGAGGACCTGGCACAGGGTGGACCCCTCAGAGTTATTTCCCGTCTTCCTTTCTTCACTTTAAGATCGAGAGCCACATCTTAGCTATTTTTGAGTCCCCAGTGGCCAGTACAACCAAGGACATCTTTGGTTTATGTGAATCTGTAATACATTCTAAGTCAGTGGTTCTCAACCTTCCTAATGCCATGACCCTTTAATACAATTCCTCATGTTGTGGTGACCCCCAACCATAAAACTAATTTCATTGCTACTTCATAACTGTAATTTTGTTACTGTTATGTCTTAGGCAACCCCCGTGAAAGGGTCGTTCCACCCCCAAAGGGATCGTGACCCACAGGTTGAGAACCGCTGTTCAGTCCTCCAGACAGAAGTACAGAAGTGCACTAGATCTCCCTCAGAAATATGCACGGTATTTCTTGAAATCCACACCGTACGATCCAAATCCAGGAGCCCGGATGATTCAAGTACTCAGATTAGTCTCTCACATTCGAAACTCAGGAATCACTCTAAAATTCAGGAACCAGATTGATTCGGATCACCTGCTCTCCCTTACTACTCAAATTCTCGTTACTCCGTCTGCATGTTTGAATTCAGTGTACTGTATTGGCTAATATTTTGAGGTCCTACTATGTTTTATGTTTCCATTATTGAGTGACACAAATAGTCTAGAGTGATACATCGGCTCCGTATCATTTTGTCTGTTATTTTGGAACACGCTTCTTGGATAGATTGGTGTGTTGTACATGTGCTGGAAATCACGATGTTAAGCGGAGCCACGCAACAATGATAACCTCATGCAAATGATTCTTCCTGATTTCTAAAGATTCCTGGAAGAGGGATAGCTGGGTCTGAGGGTGAATGTGCCCCTGGTGTGGCTGTATTTCCAGTCTTCTCCGTGGGAGATTACCATTTTGCACTTCTACCAGTATCTGAGACGTGCGTGTTTCCCCATGCTTTGCTAGTAGCGTGCATTGTTGAACTTTTGAAATTTTTGGGTTACTGAAATGTTTCTCTCTGCCTTTTTTCCTTCCCAGACTGAGAATGTGCAGGTTACGGTATCTGAGGAGAGCCGTTCTGCAGGAAAAGTTGGTTTTAAGGCCTACAAGAATTACTTCACAGCTGGTGCCCACTGGGTTGTCATCATTTTACTTATTTTAGTAAACATTGTAGCTCAGGTAAGTAGGGGCATTGGTTCTGCTTTGTGCCTTCAGCTTGATATTTACAGTAACATTTCTATTTATACTGTATTTACTTATACTATATTACTACATTTTGCAGTTCACTTGGATTGGCATTGAAATGTGCTATTTGTGGGGATCAAAATAAGTGATCCTTACTGGTGCCGTGTGTACATTACAGGGAATTTCTAGGGGAGACAAAGGATGTCTTTTAAAGATTTAAAACTGTTAAATACACGTACTTGACCTGTTGTCATTTGGGGTGTTGGGCGGCACAACCTTGGCCCGAGCTGGAAGGATCATCTCCTTTTTGGGAGCCTTTTGATGGTCTATTTCAGTGGGAGTTTGCCAGTGGGTGAGTGATGTTAGCGTTTGATGTTTGTGTTTGGTTGTTCCCCTAGGTTGCCTACGTTCTCCAGGACTGGTGGTTGTCGTACTGGTGAGTTGTTTCTAGTCTGGCCACAGCGTGCTACAAAGTCGACGTGGACCTCCCTTTCCCAGCCTCCTCTGCCAGTCCTCACTTAGCTTCCCTGAAGAAAAATCAGCGTTCTTGCTGGTGGAGGGTGACTGTCCCGGGGTCTCACCCATGTCTGATCCTCGGCAGCCTCTCCACAGACAACTGAGAATTCACAGTCGTGATTCAGATTGCGTTTCTATAAGGTCGACGTCCACAGGACCCCGTGAGCTGGGAGTCATCCAGCGTGAAACATCCCCCAAGTCGAGCATGCGTGGTTTTGTTTTCATAAATTTATTTATATAAATTTTATCTATAGCTTAATATTTTTTTTCTTCCCTGTTCCATAGGGCAAATGAACAGAGGGCCCTGAACGTCACTGCAAATGGAAAAGGAAATGTAACTGCAAAGCTCGATCTTAACTGGTACTTAGGAATTTATTCAGGTAAAGTGTGATCATTTGGTCTATTCTGTGAGCGTATGAGGTGCTCACAATGAGCCTGTGTGAGTAACTAGGCTTCCAGGAGTAATTCAGTAATGTCTTAACAGATTAGGAGTCTGAGTCGCGTTTACTCTGTGAATTAATTAGAATAATTATTTTTAAAGTCTACTAGAAGAAAGAGGTTCAGTGAAGACTCTTAATTTGCTCTGTACTGGATTTTGGAAGTTAAACCAGGATTGAGCATTCAGAAAACCAGCCACTGGAAATTGGTGGCTATTGTCTATTCTAATAGGTTGCTTTCGCTAAATCTTATATTATTATATGGATGGGAAAGGGGATTAGAAACGGATCCCCACCCTCTGGTTCGGATTGTTCCAATTCTGTTTGGATAAACCCTGGCTTTTGTTGAACTTGGATGAAATCCTCTGGCAGCAAGGCCCCCCAAATCAAAGCATTATTCCCTCGCAGGTATGCAAAGCTCCCTTCACCAGGCTGCTCATCTCTTGGGCTTCACTAATTACTTAAGAGAGAAGCTAAGCAGGGAGAAATCCAGTATCTGGGAATTAGGCTGCCTTCTCTTTCTTACCTTGAGATCACAATGTTATCACCTTCCCAACTGTGTGAGTAATTTAACATTTGGCTTGCCAGACTAATACGAACACAGCGCTCCGTTTTCACAGCAGTGCCTAAAATGTTTGTAGCTTTACTTCTTCAAGGAAATCCTCATCTGAAATGTTAAATAACCCGCAGGAAACACCCATGCACACTTCCCTGGAAGATAGAGTGAGTTCTGTTGTAAGAACCCACTCACTGAAATGTGGTATTTATTGCATTGACCCCATGCTAAGCAACCTAAGCCCATGAGCCGTTTACCTTCTGGATTGGTGGACAGTGGGTGCCGAGAGGAAAAGGAAACCGTGGAGTCATACACGCATGTGGGGTGCTGGGCTGAGGGAAATGCCTGTTGTGGGAATTCAGGAATAGGACCTGCTTTCAGAGTTCAACAAAGAGTGGCGTGTCATTTGAAGGGGGGAAAAGTACTTAATGGAATATTTATTATAGAAGTCATCCCCACTGTATTTATTTATTTAGTCACTATTTATTTTGTTAATCCTCACCTGAGGAAATTTTTTAATTGATTTTTAGATAGAGTGGAAGGGAGGGAGGGCTCCAAAGAGAGAGAGAGACACATCAATTGGTTGCCTCTTGCATGACCCACTGGGGCCAGGGATCAAACCTGCAACCCAGGTATGTTCCCGTGAGCGGGAACCAGACCTGTGACCCTTTGGTCCTAGGGCCGACACTCTTAACTGCTGAGCCAAACCAGCCAGGGTCCCCCTATAGTTAGCACTGTGAGTTCTAGAGATGTTAGGAGAGCTGTCTTCATTTTTATGTGCATAGTAGGTATTCATTTATGTCATCAATAAAATATATAATTTAAATGATGATGTTCATTTTAAAATGCTTTGTTTGCCCTGGCCTGGTTGGCTCAGTGGTTAGAGCATTGGCCCATGGACCAAAGAGTTGCAGGTTTGGTTCTGGCCAAGGGCATGTACCTTGGTTGTGATTTGGTCCCTTGACCTGGTCAGGGTCGTGTGGGAGGCAACCAGTCGATGTATCTCTCTCAGTCTCTCTCTCTCCCCACTCCTCCCACTCTATCTGAAGATAAATGGAAAAATATTCTTGGGTGAGGATTTAGAAAAATAAATAAAAATTAAAAATGCTTTGTTTATAAAACGCTCAGCGAGAAATTAGTTTCTCATTTAAATTAATTGTTAAAATATAATTTGTATTTTTTTTGCAGTTCAATTATTTAAGAAATTTTTCTACTTGCAACTTAATATGATGTTTTCATATTCTTTAAAGCTACTTGTGCATTTATTACAAGAAAACAGCCAATTATTTTTCCTCTTCCTTGTTAATATCACATGCTGGTATCAAAACATACCACAGTTTCAGAGCACGGGACATGCTGTAGTAGTAAGATTTGGAATATGGAGACAGGAAGATCAAGTACTTTTTATAATTATTTTTCTTCTGAGTTTTCAATAGAACTTGTCATTGAACTAGGAAAGACCAGAATGAAATTGTAATTTATACCTGATTTTTTTTCCCATGTAGTTTATATTTGAGAGAAAAATTATTGTATATTCTTCATTATAGATGTATCTTGTAATGCATTAAACTCTTAACAGAGTGCAGATCCTAATGGGATAAAATATGTGATCTCTTTACAAACCACCTGACGTGCTTCAGCCCCTTGAAGGAAGTGCGGAGACCCTGTGCTGAGCGATGTCTCTCTGTTTCAGGTTTGACTGCAGCTACAGTCATTTTCGGCATAGTGAGATCTCTGTTGGTATTCCATGTCCTTGTTAATTCTTCACAAAGTTTACACAACAAGATGTTTGAGTCCATTCTGAAAGCTCCGGTCTTGTTCTTTGATAGAAATCCAATAGGTAAGTCAGATACCAAGGTTCTTGGTGAATACGTCTTATTAACACATTTACTGTCTGATTGCGTGTCATTGTTTGGAAAAGGAGGTGATGCTGGGAATCAAGTCACTGTACGTGTTGATTCATTTTCTACAAAAAGCTCCACTGACAAAAGCTTTCCTACCAGAGAAAATCTGAATAGAGGAGCATACAAGCTTTTATTCCAATTTATGTGTGTGGAAAGATAAATGAACGTTCACTTTGCAGAATGACTTAGGAAGCCATTTGTTGTGTGGCGAATGAAACACCGAACGTTCAATGCAAGCATATTTAAATGTAGTTGACCAGCTGCCTCAACGCTGGCTGTGGTTAGTACATAGTGTGAAGCGGGGCCATCCTTTAGGAAGGACCTTCTTACAGGGAATCTCTCCACATGAGACAGGCTGTGTGTTTCTTTCACTACACATCCATTTCTTTTTTATCTTTTTCATTTATTTATTTATTTTATTTGGTGGTATGTGCCCCTAGCGGGGACTGAACCCAGGACTCTCTGGTCCGTAGACCAACGCTCAACCGCTGAGCCAAACTGGCCAGGGCTCTTTCTTTTTTTAATTCCTCACCTGAGGATATTTTTCTACTTATCAGATAGAGTGAGAGGGAGGGGGAGAGACAGAAACGTCGAAGTGATAGAGCTACATCGACTGGTTGCCTCCCGCACAACCCGGGCTGGGGACAAACCACAACCCAGGTACGTGCCCTTGACTGGAATTGAACCTGCCACTCATTGGTCCGTGGGCCGATGCTCTAACTGCTGAACTAAACTGGCCAGGGCTCTTTTTTTAATATGTTTTTATTGCTTTTTCAGAGAGATAGGAAGGGAGAGAGAAATAGAAACATCAATGTGAGAGAGAAACATCGATCGGCTGCTTCCTACACGCCCCCTCCTGGGGTTCAGGTCCACAACCCTGAGCATCTGCCTTGACCAGGATTTGAACCAGGACCTCTCAGTCCATGGGACGACACTCAGTCCACTGAGCTGGGCACTGCACATCCATTTCTAATTCAGAGCTCTTGCACGTGGTCCATGGGGTTTACCTAAACTGATCTGAAAAGTTAATAGAAACATAAGATGGGTGAAATGCAAACATCTTCTTCAATAAAAGCTATTAACTGTATAATTTTAATGTAGAGTTTGGGTTGCATATTAGAGTTTGGGTTGTACCTGCCAGGTGGGTTGTCAGTAGTAAGTTTCTTGATAGAAATGTACCTGGTGGTTTGTTTCCAAGTGGTTGATATCTCCACCCAGAGGCCTTTGACTTGTCTTGTTTCTGAAGGTGTCTCCTGGCCTGGGTTCCTGTGAAGAGTTAGATCATCAGCATATATCCCCACTCTGTTCAGTTGGTTAGACTTGTGGTGAAGCCCAGGGTGGCTTTGTTTTTGCAGGAATAGTAATAATAGAACTCGTCTATTTTGCAGGGAGATGGGTTGGAGGGAGCACAGGAGTCACCTTGGTCTGGCTGTTAACTTGCCATGTGATCCGGGCCAGAGCAGGTAGCTACTGGTGGGCAGGCAAATATCAAAGCAGGATGTCGTTGTGGTTAAAGGTATGGACTGTAGAGCCAGCTGCCTGGCTTTGGTCCTGGTGCTAGTTACTACGTAATGGCTGGTTATAGTTACGTTAATACTCACGTGCTCGTTACTTCATTTCTCTGTGCCTGGATTTTCCCCTCTGTAAAATGAGGCTGCCATTCACACCTACCTTGTTAAGAAATCCTGGGAATTAAACAGGTTGATGTTTCACAGTGCTTAGGAGACGGCCAGTGCCCGACGAATCTCGACCGTGACGACATCTCAGAACTTCCTCAGGAGAAGTTCTGATGGAAGTAACCGCGGCTGTAACCCTGTTTCTCCAGCCTTGTGAGGACTAAACAACACTCCTCCGGAAAGCATCCTGTGCAGAGTTAGTCAGTAAACGTCGTTCAGTCCAGACACCATGGGGAGCACCAAGAACTGTAAACTGCAGAGGCCCACACAAGTCTACAGTCTTATTACAGCTGTAGTTAGAAGTGATGGGAGGACTGGGCTGCCATGCCAGCTGTCGAGGCGCTCCACTCTGCCAGTTAATTTGAAAACTACGGTCATAAAGTTTGGAGCGTTAAATGGGACTGAATTTCTGTTATCACCGCCTCTAAATGCTTGCGACCGCAGTTAACCAGATGTCCTGTTCAAGACGGGTAGGCTTCTCCACGTGCTGGTCTGTTTATCATTCAAGGGCTTGGGACCGAGGGAATCTTTGAGGTTGCTAATCTCAGAGCCGCACAGGGGCGCTTATCTCGCCTCCCCTCCTCCATCTGTTGGCAGGACTTGGTTCCTTCAGGAAAATAGAAGCCCAAGTAGGTACTCCAAAGATAGTCCTACTTTGCCCAAAATGTTGAGGGGCCATGAATTATTTACTCTTTGAGTGCTAGATTAAAGAGTGCTTTTAACAAAAGAAAAAACTTTTTTTATAAGGCAGGTTTTAAACTTCCATTTGTATAACATTTTTGTACTTCTTACAATGGGAAGAACAATCCAAAACTATGACTTATGCCTCATCGTTGACATCATTGTGCACTTTAATGGGTATACAATATTTTTAAAAATTCTCCTCTAGAGTAGAGAGGTAGATTTGCTCAAGTTTTAAGTTCCATGAAGTGTGTACAAGTACTCAGCATAATGTGGCCATTCAAAAAAAATTTTTTTAATTGATTTTTAGAGAGAAGAAGGGAGAGAGCGAGAGCGAGATAGAAACATTGACAAGAGAGAACATCGAGTGGCCGCCTCCTGTTTGCCCCCCACTGGGGATCAGGCCCACAACCCAGGCATGTGCCCTGACTGAGAATCGAACCGGCGACCTCTCGGTGCATGGGTAGACCCTCAACCACTGAGCCACACCGACCGGACAGTACTTGGCCATTCAAAACACGCTCTCAGGGAGACCCAGGGGTCAGTAAGTTTCCTATCAGCTCACAGTCCTGGCGACCTCCCAGATTTTAGGAAACGGAGGGCCCAGTGAAGCCTTTTGTCAGTGTGTAAAGATGCTCCTTGACTTATGGGATCACATTCAATAAACCCATGTAAGTTGAAACTATCCCAAGTCAAAGCATTTACTACGACTAACCTACCAAACACCGGAGCTCAGCCTGACCTTCCTTAAATGTGCCCAGAACACTCACATTGGCCTGCAGTCGGGCAAAACCATCTCGCTGCTGTTACCCAGCATCGTGTACTGTGTGTCGCTAGCCTGGGAAAAGGTACAAGGTCAGTGTCCAGATTATGGCTTCTACTGAATATTTACAGCTTTCACACCATTGTAAAATTGAAAAATTGTAAGTTGAAAAGTCCTAAGTCCAGCCATTGTAGGTTAGGGACTGTCTTTAGTTTTTAGCAAGCTAGACTTGAGTGGTGACTGGTACTGAAGCCAGAAACCCCAGGCAGGGGCCCACAGGATCTGCCCAAACAACAGCCCAGCATGGGTCTGTGGAGGCCTTGCCAGATCCCCTTCTGTGCCCACCTCCAGTTCCTGCTTCTGCCAGAACATTCTCAGCGACCCGATCTGGATCGTAGCAACGTTGATACTCATTCATGGGTGCTCTCACCCCAGATGTGTAGCCTCCCTTCTGGTATTTCCTCCCAGATCCTCATGCATCCTCATAATCAGTGGGGGATGCTGTGCATTTAGACAGAGAACCCGGCCTTCAGGGCCGGGTCCTGAAACACCCACCGACTGCCCTGCCTGAGTCCCAGGTTCACTGACTTGGATGTAAGAAGGGCAAGGGAGATTGGGAAGCACAGAGATCTCGGTACCAAAGTTCCTCTGAAGTTCAGCCATTTCAGAATGCTGATTTGTAAGAAGGGGCCATTGCTCCAAGCTACGGGAAGGACTGTGTTGCTCTTCATTTTGAACCCAGAGGTGGTTGCATGAAGTTTACCTAGTTTTGTTATCTATATAATGTGTCTGCTGAACTTTCATAACCTGATAAGTTAGTTATTTGGGTACATTTGAATCAACTAATGTACTAATGTGAGGCCTTCGAATGGCAAAAGCTAGTTTTCTTTTCCTTCTTACCTTCCTTGCTGTCGCCCATCTCTGTTTTTCATTCTTTTCTCCTGAGATGGACTTCGGTAACAGTGTTGTATGTCCACTAAGGAGCCGCACAGTTTCAGCTGCCCTGACTGTCCCCACTCATTTTGATTGCAGCTTGAGTTGAATAGTGTCTTGTAGAGTGGTCTGTGTCCCTGTGCCTTTTGCCGGCTGTGCCTCTTCCTAGTCATCCTTTGTCATCGCAACCCCTTTTCAGTTCTAGCAGACCATAATACATGGTAACACAAATCCCAGGTCAGCAGTAAGTCATTCAGAAATTAAGAGATGCTTTCTGTTTTAAATGTAAATCGCGTCTTCCTTGCATGGGCTGAATTCGGCTTGTTGCTTACGTCTGGCACTAGAGGGCAGTGTGATCTACTTTATCCCAGGGATAGCGTGGAAGAGCCCCTCATTGCAAAACCTGGTTGTTTTCTTTGAAAGCTTTCTTGGAAATTCCATTTTTATAGCTTAGCTCTTTGTAGTCTGTAGTGTTGATAAGACATTTTAAAAGCATTGTTGTAGTTTATTATGTTTGAAACGTTAAACTCTTTGTGTTTATAAAAAATTACTCACAGTGTTGTCCCAGAATATCTAGTTTAGTATTTCAAACAAGGTTACTTGGATTTCTTAATTGACACCTTCTCCCTTATTAACTGGAATAGGCAGCTGCTGACATCTTGACTGGATATATTTTAAATCCTAAAGGGTGGAATATGCTCATTTGTATGACCTGAGTCAAACTTGAGTTTAGGGAGACGTGTGACCACGGTTTCTTCAGTGTTCTTCCACGCCATCAGAGACATTTTATTCTTATCAAGTCTCTGGAATTTCACCCTTTGTTTTGCAGGCAAGATGAGTGGATAGTTGTCTTGTTTTTCTTTTTCTTTTTTCATGCCTAATTATAGTGACATAACACTTGGCCATGTATGTTGACTGTAATGAATTCCAGACAAATATTTGTTTATTTGCTTTCAATTTGTTAATTTGGCTTTGAGAACTGAGCCGCCGGTGTCAGTAGATGATGTGTTTGTTTATTCTCGGAGGGAAGTGCAAAATTAATATTGGGCTGGGGCCAGTATGTTCATTTCACAAGACTGACTTTTCTGCAGTGGTGTGTGTGTGTGTGTGTGTGTGTGCGTGCTTATTTATGCATCTAGTATTAAAAAAATGCAAATTTATATTATTTTTTGCTACATAGATCAAGTTGCATTAGGGCTAAAACACTATAAAAAGAGAAACGTGCTAACGTCTTTTGCCCTTTTTATTCATCTGGTGGAAGGTCCTTGTACCCATTGAGGTACATGAAAAAGGAGTGTTTGCACTGGGGTTAAGAGAGACATTTTCTTGTATGTTTCCGAATCAAAAACATAGAACTGCCCCAAGGAGTAAGATTTCCAACTTTCCCAAGTGGGAAGTGAGGTTCTAGGTGATTTCACAAATCCAGAATACTCGGGGTTAGGATGTGTATTGTGTAGGAGCGGAGGGTGGTAGGGGGTTTGAACTGTTGTTCTGTTTCTTCATCCTGGAAATGGACTCCTTAACATCCACTATAAGTTGCTAAATAAATACCTTGTGGATGAGTGAAAAGTGCATTGGAAGCAGCATGGTGAGCTTTTTGCACTATCAGAGAAACTGTCTTGCTATGCTATTTATAAAATCAATTGTCAACATACAGCTGCCTTGCCAGAAAAAGAGAGTCATCAGTAGAGAAGAAAGATAATTGTAAGGATACCTATCTGTCTGTTCAGTTCAAATGACCACTGGAGTTAGTGCTAAATGCATATTTTTAACAAGTATAATATTTCAGCACTGTCAAAATTACCTTGACGATAATAGACCTGTTAAATTATAGCTCTATAAGTTAGAAGGTAAGATGGCTTTGCTTAGCACACATTAATCTATGCCTGTTCACACAAGTGATTCTGCTGAGCAGGTAGCATGTTAGAACAAGAAATACTGGTCCTAAAACCTCTGATTTATGGTAGGTGTTGTTTTGACACAGCATCATTCAGACGATTTACAAGGCAAGGCTTCGTGTTAAAATATTTCACCAGTGTCATCATTCGTCACCGACATAAATATTCAGCAGTGATGCTGGAAAATTGGTAATATGCCCATTCATGCCAAATCATTTGCTGTGTTTCCTTTCAAGTGAGATCTGTTTGTGGATATGGTTAAAAGAAACTACGATTTTTCTTCCTTGAGAGCAGATAAGCTGTAAGAAATTGAGAATAAGAATAACAACCATCCTGACAGCTTTCATGTACTCATCTTGCCTGGGTTGCTTTTAATTCTGGCTTAAGTCCTACAGGCGTTTTGTTTTCTTCTTCCTTTCCTTGCTTAGCTCACACTGTCAAGAACATATTTATAAGTACATTAGTTAAACTGGCTTTTTGTGTTCAAAGGAAGAAGTTAGTCATCATCAGAAAAGCTTTGTTGCAAAACAAAAACACACATTTCCCCTTTCATTTTTCCTTGTTAATAATAACAAATGCAAGTGACTGTAAAGGGAGTAACACAAAAGGCTGCATCAATCATAATGATTCTCAATAGCCACATAAATATTATTTTTTCAGGTTTGAATGAAACAGCTAATAGTTTGAAGTAGGTGTGGTAATTAAATTCTGTCAGGTTGTCACATATTAAAAATACTGTGTTTTTCTTCACATAACAATGGTTATATGTACTTAAACTCTTATCAGGGTGATATTAAGTCATATTTTATGGGAGTTGCTCATTTACTGCTAATAGTATCATAAAAGCCTTTGTTACAAGTTTAAATAGTGACATAATTACATATATTTGATTACTATTGTTATTTTGTCAGTAATCTCTATAAAGGTGACTATTATAGTGCTTGTTTACAGCTGGTAAATATTGCACCATTTTGGTGTACACTTTTAATCTGTTAGAATGTTCTTATTATTCTTTATTCATGTGTTTTTTTCCTCCATAGTAATCATACATGGATACACTGACAAAGTAACCGAAAAGCACTGTGCGCGGTTGTCCAATAAAATGTTAGAGAGATAAGATTTGGGAGGCTTGTGCCTTGTTCAAGTTTGTTGTGTAATCGTGTAATCTCTCAGAAAAATGTAACGAGGGTATTTTACGTATGTTTTTTATTTTCCAGTCGTGAATATAGTAAGTCATACATATATCTCTCTCATAAATTCACTACTTTACTCTAGTATTTGTGGCTTTGATGTTAATGCCCTCAAACTCCTAGGTTTTTATTGGTTTGATGTCTTAGAACTTAGAGCGAGGCAGTCTTTGGTTCTCAGGCCTTCCCCGGTGTATCCCAGTTTCTGATGTCAGTGTGCTCAGTAGTTCGGCATTTACATGTACAGTGTGGTATTTTATAAGTTACATAATTTTATAAGTCATATATACGTTTTAGAAATAATTTAATGTATAGTAATTCAAATTGTGTCACTTAAAAGCCCCCCCTTATTACGTCAACATTTTAGCTCTTTGTGATAGAGAATGCATCAGTCTCTTTATGGCATAGTTCACTGCTTTTGCACAACGATTTCCAGAGAAACTGGCATAGTTTTTTGTCCAGTTTCCACATGAGTAAGTATTGAGACATATATTACTGAGCATAGTCTTCCGATACTAAGTGGGAATTGATGCAGATTTGCGGGGTTGAAATTCTGTCCAGTTTTGCTATAATGTGAAGTGCTTCCCCTGTAAGATTTGATTTTTTTTTTTTTTTTTTTTTATCCTCACCCGAGGACATTTTTCCATTTTTTGTTCAGGTAGAGCGGGAGGGAGAGAGAGGAACAGAGAGAGAGAGAGAAACATCGACGTGAAAGGGACACATCGAGTGGCTGCCACCTGCACGACCGACCAGGGCCGGGGACAAACTGCAACCGAGGTACGCGCCCTTAGCGGGAACCGAACCCAGGTCTCTCAGGACCGCAGGCCGACACTCTAACCGCTGAGCCAAACCGGCCAGGGCAAGATTTGATATTTTTTGTTACATTGCGCTTAAAATGTATATATTTATTTTAAATTATAAGATTCTGAAGAGAAACCAACAAATAGTTCTCTGTGACGGATACAGGCAGGAGCGACCCTTGGTGCCTGACCAGCGTGCATCCCTTGGCTTCGTTCTTGTTCTGTGCACAAGTCCCTGTGATTGTCTCCCTGAGCTGTGTTTCCTGTAAGCAGCTCTTACAAAAGAGTTGGTGTCTCAGACAACTGGTGAAATGAGTCACTTTCACCAAAACAACAGCATGTGTTGTGTTCAATTTTTGAATTCTTCACCCAGACAGTTTCCATCTTCTGCCTCGGAGTTCAAGCTCCTGCCCTTCCACGCGGAGCAGCTGTTGATCATTTGCATTTGGTACTTTGTTTCATGAGTCCTGTTTGGATTTGCTTCTCTCATCATTGGTTCGTCTTGGTTGTCACAGAGAGTAAGATGTGACTTTGAAGCTCTCTCGTGAGGCCATGTGGCGAACTTTTATTTTCACTTTATAACTGCATTCTTCATCTTCTCTTATCATTTCTTCCCCGCCCTCTTTATTTTAAACAATGTTATCTGTTTTGCTATGAAGATAATGGCAAAGAAAAATCCAGATATTTATAACATCGAATCTGACATTTCATTTCACATGAAGTTTAACATTTGGTTGTGTTTTTAATGACATCTTTATAGTACTTGTCACAATTGCAGTTAAATTATAATTTAGGTAATTGTGTGTGGACTGCTTGTGTCTCCTCTTAGCCTTGGGCTCTTTCTGAGCGGATCTATTGTGTTTCTGCAGAAGCCTCAGAGCCCAGGATCGGGCACGTTGTAGCCGATCCGTATTTGCAGGCTGGCTAGAAGGGATGGGTTCAGGAGTGTATCTGCATCTCTCCACACCCCACCCTTAAAGAACAATGAAAGTTCACAGTGTTGAAATAGAATTAGATAGAATGTTTTTGTCTTATACTTGGTTTTTATATGAAATTGAACTCTTTCCTATAATTTATTTCCAAAAATAGAATTTGTAATGGGCTATGTATGGTGGACTTTGGTTCTGCTAATTGATGGCATGAAGAGAAAACTACACATATTGATTCTTGGAAGCTGCGGTTCATGGAACTGGAGGCATTTCAAGGTTCCAAGTTCTGTTGTCTGCAAGTCAAGGAAATGAAACCATTGGACACCTGATACATTTCCTTGGGGTTTGGTTGTGCATTGAAGACGAATATTGGCAGTTGTGTGGGTTAAATACTTGGTACCTTACAGTTTTACCTAAGGGTAAAACATGCCCTTACGAAGTAAACAGGAGGACTACATCCATATAAAAGCACCAGGAGATCTTTAAAAGTTGTTGTTGGACAAGGAGTTGGGATGTAGGTCGAGAGGTTGCGATGTCCCAGTTCTGCTGGGAACATAGTTATGGAATAGCTGTGCCAGTCCCTTTGATTCTCTTGGCCTCACGTTTCTAACAGGTAAAAAAAGGGGCTTTTCCAACATTCATTGGTTCTCTACTAATTGTCACTTGTGGTCCCAAGCCCGGGGGCAAACACTGCCTGTCTTCAAGACATTTGCACACTTAAATACTTGCAGACAGTGCATAGCTTTTTTGTTTTAATGTGCCACTATTCTGATTCCCTATAGAAAAGATGCAGATGCAAAATTTAATAGGGCTGCAGAGCAGAGATCTTGACTCAAGTATAAATATATCGCACGCACATTTACCAACATAGCCAGCCCTGTGGCGTATTTCTTCTTTATAATCAATTACGTAAGTGGTTGGCCTTGATTTTATAAAATTTCCAAAAAAGTGGCCTGGAACTTCGAGATGAATTGTTTTCAGGGTGAAGTCACGCCAGTGGGAGTGGGAGAGGAATTTAGGACACAAAAGTAAGTGATTCTTTATTTAAGATCATAATCTCTGAGCCTACAGCAAACTCGGCCTGGTTTCTAATCAGACACCTGACTAGATTCATTTTCCTGACCCATCAGGGACGGTCCAGATGCTAGAGCTCCCCTCTGAAAAGTGTTAGGTAAGGGAGAGCGAAGGAAGGACTCCAGCTTTGGCCCTCTGTAAGTATCTACTTGCAGTCCTCTTTGTGCTTTTTGGAAGTGTTAAAACGCTTCGACAGTGGGCAGAACGTAAACAGTGACATTTTCTCCATAAGTAATGTCATGAAATCGACTTGGATCTGTTGAGCACTCTTCTCATTCTTGGTAACCGGGATTGGTCTTTTAGAAACTCCCTCCTCATTTAGGTAAGAAGCTCTTTAATATCTAGAAAAAAGACGACAAGCTTCAAAGGACACTTTGAGTGGAAGTTTATTAAAATCCTGTGGTTAAATGGAAAGCTATCATAAAATCAAGTTCTCTGTTCTGGAAATATTTTCCTTTCATTTCTTTTCTCTTTTTTTTTTTGCATTTGCATTTTAATAGATTGTATCACACAGGGAAATGTTTCAACCTCTTGAACACCTGGAAAGTCTATTTTAGACTTGTTATGTGTTTAAGAATCTTTATCCAGACATTTTCCAAACATGCTAGGCAAATCCTGCCCCAGGTCGGCTGTTGGGGAGGGTGCTGCAGTGTGCCCGGCTGTTAACATCAGTAGAAGCCAGTGTTTCTGCCCTGCTTGATTTTCAGCCTAAGGCCCCGATTTTGGGATGTTCAAGTCAATAATTAGTTCACGATTTCTCTCTGAACTTCAAGTGGAAGTTTCTAGAAGTATTTGATTCAGTGACTGATCTCATCCTTCAGTCTGTTTGAGGCACCCACTTCTTTTTGTTCTACACAAAGGTACCACAGTGCATGCAGATTTGTCCTGAAATATGTTTCCCCAATGTATGTCATTCTGTATATCTAGGTCAGCCCTGGTGCTCCGAGACGTTGTCAGAATCGTGGATCAATTTTTTCATTACCTTTTAAATATTAAAAAAAAAAATTTAGAAGGAAATAGTTGCTTTTTTGTATATAGTTATTATTGTTATATTTTTTTTCCTTTCCTTTTCTTTTCTTTCTTCTTCTTCTTCTTCTTCTTCTTCTTCTTCTTCTTCTTCTTCTTCTTCTTCTTCTCCTCCTCCTCCTCCTCCTCCTCCTCCTCCTCCTCCTCCTCCTCCTCCTCCTCCTCCTCTGTTGGTGTCAGAATGGCCTGAGCTCATGACATGTATTTCTTTGGCTGGAACCATAAAATTCTTCTTCTTCACTTTTTGGAGAATGGAATGGTATCAACATCTTAAAATTATATCTCATGCTAATGTAAATCTTCTCTGTATTTTCTCTGTTACCTTGCATTAAAATGCAGAAGGAGCCGCATAGTTTAGTGAATCCCACTTATAAGTGGTCTTGTAGACAGAAGCGTTCCTTCCTGGTGCCAGCTCTTCAGGGTCCGTCTTGGCACAGCCCCGTAAGCGGAAGGAGAGTCAGCACGCATTTCAAGATGGTGAGTCATCAGTGCGACTAGAACATTGTTCTTCTTGACTTCAAGATTAAATAAATAGTTGTTGACAGAAACAGCCAGCATAATAAAAGGGAGAACCTGTGTAATCCAGACAATCAGTGGTTTATCATACAATCAAATAAGCTGCTGTTTATTCACCGAGCGTCAGGTGAATAGCATCAACTCATACCTAAGAGAATTCTAAAAATTGAGTCAAGTAGCCTTCATTCCCTCTGAGGCCAAATTTCCCACCCAAGCACATCTCCTCTCCCAAACGAGCCCTCGTAGGAGCTCAGTGTTTAACTGGCCTGGCCTTCAGGTGCACCTTCTCGTGGTCCTTCCTGTATCGAAGTAGATCGGTTTTCCAGATGAGACGAGGGTTTGAAAGTGTAGGTGAAAAATAAGTACCTTGTAAGTTTTGGGTAAACATTCGATATTTAAAAAAAAAATACAGCTCACCTTTCTCTCCCCTTAATTCTCGTGTCCATTTTTTATGTGATGTCAGTTGGGAGGGAACTTGGGTTGTAGACACGTAAAACCTCGCATTGGGCAGGGAGTGGAGAGATGGGTTAAGATGATGCCCAGTCTTGGTTCCGCTGGGAACGCGGCTTTGGACCTGCCGTGCTGGTCACGTCAGCGGCTCAGCCAGGGTGCTCTTGGTTGAAGCACAGTCTCGTCGGCAGCATTGATGTGGTGTGGGGGGTGAGAGGCTTCTTCCTGTTATATTTTCTCACCAAAATAAGATTCACATGATTAGAATTTTAAAAAGAGGTGTAAAATTTATAATTGGAAAAGTAACCCCCAAACAAACTGATCTTTGATTCTCCCCACCACCAAATCGAAATGACCTTCCTGTAAGTTCCAGAGTGGTTTTGAACCACCATGCGATTTGGGACCGGTGGTCCCTATGGTAAAGACAACAGACTTTTATTTATTTATTTTACTCCTCACCCAGGGATATTTTTTCCATTGATTTCTTTCAGATAGAATGGAAGGGAAGGAGAGAGAGAGAAACATCAATGTCTCTCAATTGGTTGCCTCTTTCTCCCCAACCAGGGCCAAGGATCAAACCTTTAACCCAGGTACATGCCCTTGACCAGAAATGGAATCCAGGACTCTTTGGTCTGAAGGCTGATGCTCTAACCACTGAGCCTAACTGGCCAGGGCAGAGACAACAGACTTTGGAATCAGCCCTTCTGAATGTGCATTCCTGCCCCGCCACAGACAGACCAACCTTTTGCTGAGGTACTCGACCTCTCTCTGCTCGACTCTGCTCATCCAGGGGGCTGATGGTATAGTAATAGTCCTAACCATCTTCACGTGTGGGAGAATCAGTGCATGTAAAGCATTTAAAACAGTGTCTAGCAAATAGCTGACATGCATTGATTTTAATTAAGTGACATGATAATATTTGTGGGTGTTTTGTTTTTTTTTTTTTTTTTGCCTATTTGTTTTATTTTATTTTTCTACAAAATCCCAATGAATATGCTAATTTTGATCAAATAGCAGGGAGTGGGCAGTGCCTGTGTTGTCTCAGACACAAAGGAAAATAGATAAATGACCACGACTAACAAGCCACAAGACGAAATCAAACAGAATGGTTTTTGTTTGCTTGTTTTGTTTTTGTTTTCATCGGGGCTTTGCTTCATTCTGGAGTTCATTTTAATTTAATTTGGTTTCAGAATGAGAGCTCAATTTTGCATGTAAGTTCAAAACATCTGGTTTACTTTTTGTTTGAAAATGATACGGCTGAAGTTTATTACAGGTCTGTTGTGTAATTAAGGAAAGACAGTTTGAAATTTTATAAAATAAGTTCTATGTAAATGAAACTTTGGGATTATTCCAGGGAAGTGGATATACTTCCTAGGAGTAGCAGGAACTTATCATTTTTTAAAAATATGCTATAACTGGTCAAATGTAGAGCTTCTATGTATTCACCTTTTTCAAAAAGCATGAAAAATGACAAATTTCACAAGTGAAAGTTAAAGTTGACCCAAGGCAGTTTTAGATTGTCGAGCCTTCAAATTTTATTCATGGGATGTTTTTAGAGACATTTCGTGGTTTGTTCACTCCAGTTAATTCCGGGCAGTCCTTGTGCATTTTTATCAGATGGACATTCTGATACCTCAGAACTCCCTCTTGTGCAAAATGTGGTAAAAGCAGCCTGGGGAGAAAAACAAAATTTGTGGTTAGTTCTTATAAACTACAGATTATATTTTTAGAGCAGTTAAAGGAACAGTAAGCCCAACAGAACAAATACAACTCTTCTCTTTATGCTGCCAATTAGCATTAATAAACTAACAATTTAAGTGCCGTAAATTATTGGCTGGGTTAATAGCATTGAGGTACATGAAGAAATACATCGTTCTGGGTGGAGAGACCTAAATGAAAAGAGAGTGCTTGCTAGTTGAACACCTGCCACATAGTTATGTTAGTAGTTAGGCAGGAAGCAGCATCTAACTAGTCCTGAGTCAGTATTCAACCTCAGTAATGTCTATGAGGCCCTCTGCTCTGAAATTCAGTGATTCATTCTATCCTGCAGAACTTGCTTAGAAATAATGTGATAGGTAAAAGCAGAGGAAAACCAAAAATTTGTTATTTGTATAGATGTCAGAGGATTATTAGTTTCCATGCCTCCTCTGATGTTTGAGAGATCTGTTGCATAACAGAGGTCTCATCTGTTGGCAGAAATAATCCCGTTCCCTATCACACTGAAGCCCAGCTGGAAACATAATAAATTTGGAATATTTCCCCGTGTCATTTTATAGCAACACTGTAAATCTGTCTGACAATTTCGGCATATCAAATACTGTCACATCCATCGTCCCCTTTCCTCCTCAGTAGCACCAAAGCGACATGAGATCGGCTGCACTCTCTTACTTCTCTGGAGCTTGTGCACGGCTGCTGCTCACTCTTCTTCTCCTGCCCGATCCTCTTGTTATCATCCCCGTTGGTTTTTCTGGGGAACCATAGTGATACGATGCCTGTAATTGAAAATGAAAGAACCAGATTGTCCCTCATCAATAATCAGCATACAGATGATAACTCAACATTTACTAAGCACCTCCCTTTGCCAGTGTGCTGGGAATTTTGCACAAGGTGACCAGAAACTGTTCTGAATTCTCCTTGGGCATTTTGTAAAGACAAGTCACCCACCCATTCCTGTGTATTATAATATTTAACACAGTAATGGCGGCTTTTCAGGTAAAGGTTCAATTATGTTTAGTGTAGTATTTCCTATGGAATGAATGTGGACATGAGTTAGAAATATTTTTAAAAATTGAGAACACTTGCATGCCTTGAACAATCTGTCACATATAATAGGTGTTATAGTGTGTGTGTATGTGATGGATGGATATGAGTATCTGACTGTGTAAGTGTGTGTATGTTGATATGTAAATTTTTTTAAATCATCATCTGAGGACATTTTTGTATTTATCTTCAGATAGAGCGGGAGGGAGAGAGGGGGGAAGAGAGAGAGAAACATCGATATGAGAGAGACACATCGAGTGGCTGCCACCCACATGACCCCAACCGGGGCCGGGGACAGACTGCAACCGAGGTCCGTGCCCTTAGTGGAAACCAAACTCAGGACTCTCCGGTCTGCGGGCCGACGCTCTAACCGCTGGGCCAGACCACCAGTGCGATATGTAAATTTTAATTTGAGTTACAAGCAAGCGAGTAAGAAATTTTTCAAATTCTTTGGTCTTCATCTTCATTCTGTTCATCCAGCTCTTAGATGAGCTTTCCTGCCTTTATCCATTTTTCCGGAGCAGTGAAAATCTTTCACCCATAGGTCAGGGTACTGTTTCTAAAAGCCAGACGACTACTTTATCCTCACCTCATGGCCCTACATTTTAAATAAAGTTTTCACCAGGACATTAACATGACTTATTAAATGCAGTTTTTTGTCATTTTAAAACTGATCATATCTTAGGAAAACTGTAGCTCTGACATTTATAGTATTTGGTGTTATAGGAGAGAATAGAATGGGGGGCCGTGGTGTCATCGGGAGCCCTTCTTGGACATTCACATCCTTTCTGGGACTGAAATCATCTGGGCACTGGTATGAGCTTTGTAATTTAGGGAGAGGGAGAGGGGGAGCCAGAGAGTTCTCAAATCCTATTCAGTAGGACTTGAGTGTTAATCATTTGAATGTTAATCATTTAAAGATGTCTTTCATTATTTGCATAAAGACAAAACTACCTTTATGTAGGCTACTTTGGAAATACAGTTCAGTGTTTTTGTTGTTAATCTTCACCCAAGGATATTTTTTCCATTGAAGGGAGGGAGGGAGGGGAAATGAGAGAGAGAGAGAGAGAGAGAGAGAGAGAGAGAGAGAGAGAGAGAGGAAGAGAGACATCACTGTGAGAGAGACACATCAATTGGTTGTTTCCTATACTTGTCCTGATTGGGGCTGGGGATCGAATCTGCTGCCTCGGTATGTGCCCTTGATGGGGAGTCAAACCCCTAACCCTTTGATGCTCGAACCAACACTCAAACCACTGAGCAACACCTGCCAGGGCCAGTTCAGTGTTTAATTGGGGTTATGTGGATTTGGGGAGAATAACGTGATCAGAGGTCTCAGTAATTGGAATGGACAAAATGGAGCTCTGAGAAGGTTCCTACTGGGAAAACAGCAAAGTGACGTCCAGTATTCTAGGAATCCATCCAGCTGTTGTATAGCTCTAAAGGAATGGGGGCGATGGAAGATTGGGTCAGTTCTGTGATCTAGTTCAGATAAACCACATTACTCACGTCTGCGGATTTGGTACCCAGCTGGTCATGGTGTAGAGCTTATAACGGCAGCGCGGAGCCACAGGTATATTAATCCAGAAGAAATCTCACTTGAAAATACGATTTCTCATTATTTATTTATTCAGGCTTTCGTATGTGCTTCACTTTTCAGCTACTTATACTCCCCCACTCACAAATTATGGTAATGGTAAAACAGATTCTTCCATGGTCTGTTTTACTGCCTGTGTCTTTTTTATTTTTCTGCAGTCACATTAGAGTTTTGTTCTTTTGCATGTTTGTCCTCTATAACAGTCAAATAATATTAGGAAATATGCAGAAAAATAGTGTCTAGGGAATCTAATGTCTTTACAAGTCTCAATATTTTTTTTACTTTATTTATTTATTTATTTATTTATTTATTTATTTAATTAATTTATTTATTTTTGTTTCAGATGTTTCTCCTTTTTCCCCCACTGATACCCCCCTCCCCCACTCTCCTCGCCTCAATATTTTATAGCAAGACACTTATTTTTATTTGCTCGCTCTGTCACAAACACTGTAAGGATAGGATCTAATCCTGATTGTAGCCATCTTTTGTTCTGTATACTTTGGTGTACCACTTAGATGTATCACTCTTCCCTTTGTTCTGAGAAAACCTGTTTCCACTATCCTTTATGTTTTTATGGTCTTTTAAAATAAAAGTCAAACACAGAAATAGGTTTCCTGAACAAAGCCTGCCGTGTGCCCTCGGGGGCATGGCTGGCTCCCTGGATGATTGGACCGGCTTCTCCTTTGTTGGGTTGAGGTGACACCACCTTGTGGTCTCCCTCCCCCACCCCTCCACCTACCCAGCCTGACTCCTAAGGTTCTCATCAAATATTGGCTAGATCATATTAAGTTCTATTTATCAAACATGCCATTAGTCCCTCCCAGCCGTGCAATACGCAACTCCGAGAGCTGGTGTATGGAGCTTTATATTTATGGAGTATCCTCGTGCATCTCAGGAGCCTTAAATTCTTTGACTTTTTAAAACTTTTTATTTTCTTTGCCAGGTTTGAGGACACAGGCTAGGCAGGAAGATAATGGCAATGATAAAGAACGCACCTGCCCTGGCTGGTTTGATTTAGAGGTTAGAGCGTCAGCCTGCAGACCAAAGGGTCATGGGTTTGATTCCCGGTCGAGGGCACATACCTGGGTTGCAGGTTTGATCCCCGACTCTGGTTGGAGTTGTTCATGAGGCAACCAATTGATGTGTCTCTCTCACATCGATGTTTCTCTTTCTTTCTCTCCCTCCCACCCTTCTACTCTATCTAAAAATCAATGGGAAAAAAAAAAAAAGAATGCACCTGGACAGGAAGTTAGAGAAACAAAGTGAGACCTGGGTGAAAAGTGAATTAACCAAAAACTCCGAGAATAAGGAATGATGTGTTTCTACCTGAGAAAAGAAAACCATTGTGTTGGACTCTCTTCTCCATGGACGTTTTGATGACATCCCAGGGCGGGTGAGAACTCCACCCATTCAGCCTTGAGCCAGCTTGCAAGCAAATTGTAGGTCTTGGTGAATTAAAGCTCTTACCTCTTTCTGAGGGAAATATTAGCAGTTTCAGAATTGTGACTAGTGGATGTATTCAGCTCTAAGGAAACCTTTCTGTGATGAGCACAGGACTTTTCACCTGAGGCCTGTGGAGTCCGTGACTGCCACAGCAACTGGGATCCTGCAGGGTTTTCTTTCTTCATTACTAGCCTACACGGGTGTTATTTAATGCCACCAAATTGTGAATGCTAGTAAGGAACATGGTTAAGGTCATGGTCTAAAAGGACTTTGATGTCCTGCAGAAGCCTGATTTTCCCCTAATAAGCGTGAAGCTTATGCAGAGAGCTCTAAGGAGATGCATATTTGTTCGTGTAGGTTACAATTGCAGACATACCCTTTGAGTGATGGTAATGTTGGCTAGAATATGCACTTGGAGAAGAAAGGGGAAGAACTAGTATGCAAAAATTAGCCATGGAAATCCATAAATACCAGGCCAAGAGTATTCCTGCAAACACATCAGCTGGGTTTTACCAGGAGTGATGGACAGATACGTTTGCATATCCTGCCGAATGAGAATCTCCACTTGTCTTAAAAGTTCAGCTAAATGATTGCCTTGAGATTTCAAACCTTCTTCAAGCCCTTCTTCACTCTCCTTCATGCCTAGATTTTTGAGAGACTGCATGAAAGGCAATTATTCTGTGGATGCCTTTCTAACCGTCCATAAAAAAATGCAAATGGGCCCATCCGGTGTGGCTTAGTGGTTGAGTGTCAGCTTATGCACCAAGAGGTCACCGGTTCGATTCCTGGTCAGGGTACACAACCACGTTGTGGGTCTGATCCCCAGTGGGGGGCATGCAGGAGGCAGCCAATCGATGTTCTCTCTCATGGATGTTTCTCTCTCTCTCTCTCTCACTCTCCCTCTAAAAATCAATAAAATGTATATGGATTCTTAGGGCCTCTACCCCGGTGTGGTCTTTGATAGCCTGGATTACTGAGAAGGGTTGCCATTCATTTTGTGCATTAGTGCAAGGAGAAAAGTTCTAGTGCCACATCAGGTTCAAATACAACTGCAACTTCCTCGGGCATCTGTAGCTTATTATTAGGCTATCTTTTAAATATTAAGTCTATTGGTGTAACATTGGTTAATAACATGTAAGTTTCAGCTGTACAGTAATGTATATTGCATTGTGTCTCACACCCAAAGTCTAGTCTCCTTCCTCACTATACCCTTTACCCTCTTTATCCTACCCGCCACCCCGTTCCCCTCTGGTAGCCACCATACTGTTGTTTGTGTGTGTGAGGTTTTTCATGTGTTTGTTTGTTGCTTTCTGTTTTATATCCCCCATATGAGTGAAATCGTATTGTTCTTGTCCCTTTCTATCTGACTTATTTCACTTAGCATGATCCTCTCAAGATCCGTTCATGTTGCAAATGATAATATTTCATCATTTTCTATGCCTGAGTAGGAGTCCATTTTATTTATGTACCACATCTTCATTATCCAGTTGTCCATCAAATAAAACTTAGGCTGTTTCCATGTATTACTATTTTGAATAACGCTGCAGCGAACATAGTGGCACACACATTTTTATGAATAAGTGTTTTCAAATTTGTCAAGTATGACCCAGAAGAAGGATTGCTGGGTCACGTGGTAGTTCTAGTCTTAATTTTTGGAGAAACCTCCATACTGTTTTCCGTAGAGGCTACACCAGTTTACAATCCCACCAGCAATGCACAAGGGTTCCTTTTCTTCCTAATCTTCAACTTGTTACTTCGGTGGAATATCTTTGTTGTTTCTCATGTAGAGCCCGTGGGAGGTCCGCAGACTGCCCTCTCCTGAGGGACATGGAGAATAGAGACACCCTCCCCACAGCTGAGGAAATACAGAGCCCGGTGGGTGGATCCATCATGCAGGGCGGGTGGGAGCTCACTGGGCTCATGAGGATGTGTCAGATTTTTAGCGGTTGGCATCACAGTGAGGAGAGACTGGGAAGAAGGAGAATCTGGGTCAAGGCTGAGGGCACGGAATTGTTCCGGGTGGCATTGGGACAGTCGAGGCGACCACAGGATCCAATTTTGGCAGTGGATCATAGAACAGATCAGAATGACACTGATGGCCAGGAGGTCAGCATGGACTCCATGAAAAGTTCATGCCAAGGGATGCCGTGGCAGTTATGGAAGCACATCCTGGGATGGACCTGACTAACCGCAATGCTCCGCACCGGAGTCGAGACGGGAGTTGTGCAGGTGTGAGCTGAGTGGGGAGGTGCCGCTGAATCCAGCACTGGGAGGGTTAAATAACCGAAGCTGCACAAAAGGAACTGAGCATGAAGGGAAAGTGAATTCCTGTGTTTCTGGAGTTTAAACGACTTCTGTGAACCCTGCCTTCTTAAGGTGCGGGCAGACTAGAACCATATAAATGTGTGTATTGTTTCTGAGTGCTCACAGCCCTGCTCGTGCGGGCTGTGGGGGTGCCCAGGCAGGGGAGGCTCCTGGAGCTGGGGTATTTTCACCCACCTCCCACACAGCTCGCCCCCATCCTTTTGTCTCAGGGCCAAGTTTCTGGGTTGCAGCTGCCACAGGAACAAGCTGAAACATTCCCTCTTGTTTTGAATTTGACCAGTGGTTACTCTGCACCCTCCCCACCCCCACCTTTTATTGGCACCACCCTTTGGTGATCTCCTGCATCGCTCCTTGAGGTGGTCAGTGCCAGCCTGTCTCGACATTGTCCTCCTCAGCTCTCAGAATGAAGTTCCCATAATGTCTGTTTTCTAAACAGGGCAAATACTGAAAATGCCGGTTTCTAAACACATTCACTTAATCTTCCATCATCCGCGGTGATAGGCACATTAAAGCCCTTATCACGAGTTAGGCATGGTGTTGTCCTTATCACGAGTTAGGCATGTGCAAGTTAGGCATGTGTGTCTTCTGCTAGACACCCCATGAGTGCCCGCAGAAATGTGGCTGTGGTGGGCATTGTGGAGGAGGCGGCCCCAGGGACCCTGAGAGTGTTCAAAGTGACCTAAGCAGGTTTGGGGAGGGGCTCTCAGAGCGCCTGTGGTGGAAATGACCTGAGAATGCGTCAGAGTTATCCAGGAGGGGGATGGCTGTTTGTGGTGATGCTGGGCCTGGAAGCCAGAGAAAGAAGGCTTCCTGGCTGGAGCAGGGTGAGTGTGGGTGAGACTGACGGGAGAGAGCTCTGCAGAACCAGGTGGGGCTGTGCAGGGTCTGGGAAGGGTTTTTACTGAACTCCGTCCCTGGAGCAGCAGGAGTCTTGCTGTTTGGTAAGATGCCCGATCACACGCCTATCTGCCAAAGCTTTGTCTCATTGAAGAACCTCATAATGGGGTAGAATGGGATATTTTGGAGGATTTTTGTTTTTAAACACCAAGGTATTTTAACATGATGCAAGTTTTGGGACTGTCTGAGACCTGGTTCACACTGAACCCCTTGGTTTGTGGCCATTTGATTGTTCGGTTTTAACCTAATTGCGTTGGGTGTAACCATGGCACATTCTGTTTTCTCGCTGTTTATTCCTGTTCAAAGTGCCTTGCAAAGAGGAGAAAACAAATTTATTTTATTGTCCTTTCACCCAGAAAATTATTGCACGTGAGTTAAAATCTGTACTTAGGCACACTTAACTTGAAACTCCAAGAGAGATTAATATGTTGCCTATATTACTTTATTTTTGTAGTTATAGATAATGGCTGACAGTGTCATAAATGCTCATCTACCGCTAGCGATTTGAAAAGTGAATTGCGGGAAGTTTCGGCTCTTAAGGATGGCGTTCACGTTGCAGGGGGCAGCTCAGAGGCTCCTCTTCCCATGAGCCTTACGGCCCTGAGCCCTCTGGATGCTTTCTTCGTGTCAGAGGGGGTTTATCATAAGGCAAGAACAGGACATTTTTCTGTAAAAATAAAAATCCTGTTCCGTGGTGTGCCTCCCCCCCCCTTCAAAAAACCTAAAACTTTGGTGCTTAATCAGGGTTCCAGATGTTTGTATGTATGTATTTATTTGGATATTTATAGTGTTTTCTGTCAAGCAGTTTGCCTCCCTGGGTGCATTCCAGAAATTTTAAAAACATACATGGCAAAGCCACAAAGATCAAAGACCTGTGTCTTATGGACTCTTTGCAGCACTTCAGGCCAGTCCCGAGCACGATTTCTGTTTAAAGAGCCGAGCGAGCGCTCTCACGGGCCGCGGCTGTTCTGAGGTGGTTCTGGGTGGGGACCGGGCAACCGGCGAAGACCCTGTCTGAGCGGGAGTTCTTCCTCTCTGCGGGGTGTGGACATTCCTCGGGAACTGCCCTCCCACACCAGGACGTCCGCTCACCGGGACATCCCTGCTCTCTTCTGTTCCCATGTTTTGTTGTTGATGATGTTTTAAATTGATTTTAGGAGAGAGAGAGAGAGAGACATCGTTTGTTGTTATGCATTCGTTGGTCGCTTCTTGTACATCCTGACGGGGATCCAATGCACAACCTTGGTGAGCCAGATGATACTCTAACCAACTTTGCTACCCAGCCAGGGACTTCCATGCTTTATTGTTGACGTTTCTGTTATTTCTTCCTTCAAAACACGGGGATTGTTTATTTCTCCGCCCTCCTTCAGGATTATTAGTTCTACTACATAGAACTTTAAAGACTGCTCATTCTAAGTATGGGTTTCATTTTTATATTACTTTTAAAATAATGTAATAGCTACCGTCTCTCGGTGGAAAGCGGCAGGACTTTTTGTAGTCACAACCGAATGCCCCTAGACTGCAGTCTGAGAGGACTGGGCCTCGGGGCGGAGGCCACCCGTCGCCAGGCGGGGCCTGCGGAAGCCTTCCTCTGTGCTGAGTGATAGTCTCAGACACAGTGGCCTTTGAAGTTCCTACCTGAATGTTTTCAGGATCGTGGATTTGGCTTATTGCATCATTGATAAGCAATCGGTACATGTTTTCTTGCTTCACCTCCTTACTGCAGACTTTCTCTTCTGGCTGGGAGCCGGGTGGAGGTAGTAGGGGGAGGACAGGGCAGTAGGTGTGTGAAGTGACGGCCTTGAAAGAGACCGTCTCACCTACCTGGGTGCCTGTCCTGAGGGACGCTTTCCTTTCCTTCGCCCCTGGCGCACCTCTGCGTTCACCTGTCCAGAAGTAGGTGGTGCCTTCCCAGTAACGTGGGAGCCTTTTACAGGAGCAGCACACGTTCTGGTGACTTAGTGTTAACCGGGGACGGTGTTTGCAGGCTGGGCGTTTGGCAGGCTTGCTCTGGGGCACTCCCCGTGACTCACTGCCTTTGATTCTCCACCCCGGTCTTCTCCCAGCATGTTGACCACCTCGGGTGAGACATTTGAAAGGAGGCGCACCAGGTAGGCGGATTTAGCTCAAAGGGCTATAGAGTTCTCTGCCTTCTCCAAGTTAGTGTATTGGAGTGGAACTTTTTGCCTTCAGTTTGAGGCTGATCCCCTCTGAAGAATCCAGCTTTGTTGGGAAAGAATCTCCTTTCTCAAAAATAAAAGCCTTGCTATCCCTGAAATAGTTATAAAATTATTGAATCATTTGTCTATGTAATGAATTTTGTATAAAATTATGTCTCAAAAAATCATGATTTACCCACATTTTTAAAATGCATTGTGTTTCGATTTTGTTAAATGTATTTTAAAATATGGGTTGAAATTTAACTAGAGACAGAAGCTGCTGTCACGACTGATACTTTAAATTCTTTCAGCCCTGGAAACGAGTGGGGTATTTTTTCAGTGTAATTTTTATACTTTATATCTATGAGATAAGGAATGACGTCCCGTTATATCTCTGCAGTTATGCACAGGAACATGGGCCGTTCTTGTGCCTAATGAATGAAAAGCTCAGTTGAATATAATTGTCAAAATATTTTCTTTTTTTCCACTTTGGCTCTTAGAACACTAGCAACACCTTAATTTTCTACATGAGAATTATGCATATTATTAGGGTTCTACCCGCTCCTGAAATGTAGATTTCAGGGAAAGAAATGTTGGGCTGAGTTTGTGAAACTCATTCCTGTGCTTCTCATTTCACTTTTTTTTGATTCTGACACTGGTGTCTCCTTTTACGTTGGATCTTTAGCAAAATAAAAACAGTTTGGCGTCGTGTTCAGAATAATGCTCGAGTGTCACCGTGGTTGCCACGTGGTACAGGAAGTCAGTGGCTGAATCATGAGTTGCTCGATCTGATCTCTGACTTCCACTAAGGTGTATTCAGAGGTTTCCAAATAGTTTCTGCATAAGGGAGAAAATAATTAATGTTTTTTTATTGTGGTAAAAAATACATTAGCTAATGATTTTACATATTGCCTCTAAAAATATAAATTATAACAGATGTCATATGCTGTCTTCCATATAATGGGATCTCTGGGGATAGGAGTCTCCTTATTCTAGACTGGTCATTTAGGACCTGCCCTATCACTCTCCCCCCCCCCCCAAAAAAAAACATTTAAGCATAACTAGACCAGTGACATATATTCTGAAAGAGAGGCCCAAAGGTCTTGGGAGGAATCCCTTGTGACATTGCCTTTGGCATTTGGTGTTGCTTCCCTTGCCCCTTGTCCTCTGTCCATCATCCCTGCTGCCCCCCCCCCCCCACACCTACCACACCTGCACCCCCATGTTTGCTTGCAGGGTTCTTTCCTCTCTTCTTGCCCACCAAGCTTTAAAGGCCCTTATGTCACTCAAATGGGCCTCAGGATCACACTTCCCTCAATACATGTTTCTGTATATTCTTTTCTAGAATATTCCATGGTATTTTCCCTCTTTAAACTCAGACTATCTCATCTACACCTCCCTAGATCC
This sequence comes from Molossus molossus, assembly GCF_014108415.1. Lineage (NCBI taxonomy): Eukaryota > Metazoa > Chordata > Mammalia > Chiroptera > Molossidae > Molossus > Molossus molossus. Next base: position 45,961,983 of record NW_023425403.1, on the reverse strand, counting down.
AGTGATATATTTATCTTTGCTTTTCATTTCAAGAGACATATCCCCTGGAAGTACAGAGGAGGGTGCATACAGACCCCCCTTGACTAACAGTGGTTTGATTTACGATTTTTCAATTTTATGATGGCGTGAAAGTGATTCGAGTTCAGCAGATACTGTACTTCATATTTGCAGTGTGAGCTTCCCTGGGCTAGTGATACCTGTACGATGCTCTGTGCAGCATCAGTGAGCACAGTTCCCAGTCAGCCACGTGGTCTCGAGGGTAAACTACCGATGCTCCAGAGCGTGCTGTGTTGACAGTGGTTTTTGGGTAATATGTTTAGTGTTTGGTATCCTGTCATATCTACTTAATGCCTAGCTGTGTTTCCTACTTCTGGTGAGAAGTGGAGGAAGACAATTTTTAAAAAATTGATTGAGAGAAAGGTGAGAGAGAAACAATGATTGGTTGCCTCATGTACAGGCCTGGACCAGTGATCGAACCCACAGCCTTAGGTATGTGCCCTGTGAATCAAACCCATGACTTTTTGGTGTACTGAACGATGCTCCAACTGACTGAGCCACCCAGCCAGGGCAGGAGGCAGACAGTTTTACCCTCGAGATGAAACGCAGGATAATCACCCAGCTGTAGCTAATGAGAGTGTTCTGAGCACATTTAGGGTCGGCGAGGCTGAGCTCTGGTGTTCGGGTGGTTAGGTGTATGAAATGCATTTTCAACTTACAATATTTTCGACTTAAGATGGGTTTATTGGAATGCAGCCTCATCCCTAGCCGAGGAGCATCTGTTCTTGACTGTCTTCTTCCCTTCATCTCCACTGGCCTTCAGCTTCCTGTTCTTAGGTTATCTGTGCTCACGGGGGCAAGGGCAGTCAGCGTGTCTAAAGGGCTCTTCATCGTGTTTTCAGGTGTTGAAGACCAACCCCGTACTGTGTGCTGCGTTCTGCTGGGGCTGTCCTTGAGGTTGCAGAGAATGGGAGGCTTTACATGCACTAGAGCTGTGTGGCTTGAGCCACGTCATCCATTGGGACTGTATTCCACTTTTATTGATCTTCTGTATCTTAACGTGAAAGTTTTTTCAGGGTATTGGGGAGTAGAGAAGAAGGGGGTCAGGAATACTGATTGTATACAATACTTTAGAGAAAAGTAATTTGCTATTGCATTTTCTAAAGGTCAGCCAATGCTTTGCAGACTAAATGTTAACACATTCCACTCTGTCTCCCTTACTTCAGCCTGTGGCGGGTGGCATTTGTGGCTCCTCGGCAGCACTGTCTGCCATCAGCAGGCACCTGTCCCTTTGCTCGTGTCCACCTCAACAGGTGTTCTTACCTTCCCTCTGCTCTGCTTATCCTACAGAGAAAGTTCTCCTCTGCGGGGGGTGCTGGGTGGGACTCTGGAACCTCCTGGTCCCCATGAGTGCACAAGTCTCTTGTCTTCCACTCAAGGATTGTGAAGAGGTGGCTGCCACAACAGACACCTCCTCTTGTTCATGACACCTGGGTGCTGAGTGACGACACAGAGCTAACCATTCTACACCGGGAGATGGATGTGACAGGTGGAATGGATTTTGAGACAAGGATGGCTATAAAGTGTGCATTTTTTCTTTTCTTTCTTAATTGTGGTAAAATACACATAACATAAAAGTTGCTGTCTTAACCATTTTCAAGCATATGTCCAATGGCGTTAAGTACATTCTTGTGTAACTGTCACCACCATCCGGCTCCAGAATTTTTCATCTCCCCAACTATTCTAGGTACCTCATGTAAGTAGAATCGCATAGTATTTGTCTTCTTGTGACTGACTTATCATAGGGTATTTGTTCTTTTGTGACTTAGCATAACGTCCTCAAGGTTCATCCATGTCTTAGCATATGTCAGAATTTCCTTTCTTGAGGCTGAATAATATTCCATGTGTGTGCATATGTATATGTGTCACATTTTGTCCTCTCCAGTAACCCACTGATGGACACTTGGGGTTGCTTCTACCTTTTGGCAATGGTGAATAATTTTTTTTTTTATCTTCACCCAAGGACATTTATGCATTTGTCTTCAGATAGAGCAGGAGGGAGAGAGGGAGAAAGAGAGAGAGAGAAACATCAATATGAGAGAGACACATCGACTGGTTGCCACCCACACGACCCCAACCGGGGCCGGGGCCAAACTGCAACCAATGTACGTGCCCTTAGTGGGAACCGAACCCTGGACTCTCTGGTCTGCAGGCCGATGCTCTAACTGCTGAGCCAAACTGGCCAGAGCTTGGCAATGGTGAATAATGTTGCTATGAACTTGGGTGTCCTGCTTTCTTTTTTCTTTTTTCTTTTTTTTTTCTTTGGTACCTACCCAGAGGTGGAATTATTGGATCATATGGTAGTTCTGTGTTTAATTTTCTGAGGAACCGCCATCCTGCCTTCCACTGTGGCTGCACCATTTCACATGCCCACCGACAGTGCACAGGGTCCCATTTTCTCCGCAGCCTCACAAACACTTGTTTCTTTTCTTTTGTTTCTGTGTGTGTTTGTCTGTTTGTTTTTGACAGTAGCCATCCTAATGGGTGCGAGGTGGTCAAGTCCTTTACTTTCTTGAGTAGTTCATAGAAGGTGGTTCTGGGCACCAGTTCTTGGTGGCGGCAAGTGCCAGGCCCCCTGGAACAGGGGGACGACACTTCCCTGAAAGGCTGGCTATGTGGGTCCTGTGCTGGGAGTGCGGGTTTCTTTGTTGCTAGTCTCCTCTTGTCGCATTTCCTTGGCACGCTTCCTCCTTTTTAATCCTACACTTGAAAATTAGATCAAACGCAACCTGTGTTTAGATTTATTTACAGTTTCTTAACTCCTTTCCTGTTTTCCTTTTGACAGGCTTGGCATAAGAAGTCTTTTTCAAGTAGTAAATTAATTTAGGTGGCAAGCACCCCACCTGAATTTTGTTACATGCTGGCAGGTTAGATAAATGGATATTATAATCTCAGCACATTTCTGCCCAACGCTACTGGGCCGATTTGCAAGAGTCTAAAGTGATAATATTCTGTCAATTTGGGGCCAGAAGAAGAAGGAGAAGAAGAAGAAGGGGGAAAAAAAGGCATATTTTCTTATTTATATTTATAGGATGCCTGTGGGGAAGCTGGAGTTGCTGTGTGGCAGTTTATATGGCTAAATACACAGCAAGAAAGATAAGAAACCCAAAGACATTTCTTTGCAGACACAGGGAGAGGAGAGGGACCAGATCAGTGATTGTCAGCTGTGTTGGAGATACATTCTCTGTTGTAACCAAATATTTTTATTTCCCTTAAACTCATCATTTCCTTGAAGAATGCAGTCTATTTTTAATGATTTTATTGATTTGATGATTGGGTTACAACGTACTTTATTTACCACTGAAATGTTTCATTCCTGTCAGCACTTAATGCGAATAAATCTACTTTTTGGCACCACTTTGATAGACTGTAAAACTGCTTATATTTGCAGGAAAATTTGTTTTGCTACGGTATGTTTGTGTACAGATGCAGTGTGACTTTTCCCCGTCTCAGAATCATCATGTCATAGTCTGCTGAGAAATGGACACACACAGGGCCGCTATCATTGTGTACGTTCTGTGTTAGAGTGGAATAAAACAACGTGGGCTTTGCATCTGAGGGAATTAGAAAGAGACTTACTGTTCATAATTACAGTCAGTTACGTAATGCCCGATTTTTATGCTCTTATGTTAACACTGCACTTTTGATTCACAATTTATGTATTTTTGAAATAAGATATAGTGTATCCTACACTCACCATTATGGTCTGCATGTGAATTTAATACTTTATATCCAGCAAGACCCAGTAAAAGTGGATCTTTATTTCCTGTTGCCCAATTTATGAGCAAAGTTGAAATACATTTTGGTAATAAGTTTTTCAACAAGTTTCTTTTTTATGAAAACAGTGTCACATATATTTAGCTTTTATCAATTATAATAAATACAAATTTAAAAAAATTTTTGTGAAACATGACTTCCTCTTCTAAAAATATTACCTAGTATATATTTTGTTCTTAAGAGAAGAGACATATAGTTAGTTTTATTCATCCACTTTAAAATGTTTAGTTTAAAATGTATGATAAGACTAGTACTGACCTAGCATTTAATGAAGCCAGGCTAGGAATCCCTGTCTAAAGAAAGGCAAATAAAATTATTGACAGCATCTGCAATATAACACCATAAAGCCCATTTCCAGCCAACTATGCAATCTTTCATTCAGATTCGAACGAGCAATGAAGTGCAAAAATAATGCACTTAAAAAATAGCAACATTACTGAAACTATGGATGTGCTTATAGTGCTAGTGTAGGCAAAAAAAAAAAAAAAAAAAAAAAAATCCAACCCAGCAAATATGGAGCTGTGTCGTTTTCCTTGATACATTCTCCACAGGAAGAAATGAACTTGCTGGAAGGTAAAAGAGTCCTTCTGAGAAACATGATGGAAAGTCTTCAGGAATTATCAGCAGCACTTAAAATGGACCTGCGGGTTTTCATGGGGAGTTGTGTTATAATGGGACATTTAATTTGAAGGAATCAAATTGATAAGGTAGGTGCAGGAAACCAAAAACGTTCAACGGGTTTTTGCTGGACAGACAGTTGTGCGGATGCAGGGTGTCTGTAGGGGGTAATCTGCTGCTGCTAGAGAAGTGGCCATGGCTCGCCCTTCCTTCGGGTGGAAGGCAGGTTCTGAATCCGCCATTTTCTTCCCTGCCCAGAGTGTATAAACACTTGAAGTAGGTGGGGCCCACTGTCCTGCTCTTTACTTTTTCGGCTGGGGAGGAAAGAGTTGCCTAGCTACAGTACTGAGAACCCAGGGGGGCTGGCACACGCCCGTGCGCCGGGGGGCCCTGAGCACATTCTGAGTCACGCAGGTGAGCAGTCTGCTAAGTGCGGAAGGAAAGAATATCACGCACAGAGGTTTGATGTCTTTTTATGGGAGAACAAGAGTTTCAGTTCTTTCACTTCGAGTTCAGCCTGGCCAGTGTGTGGCTTAATCATTGTTTAACTAAGATCCTGCCAAGTATTTGACCATTAAATAGCCTCTAATCTGTATAGAATTCTTCTCTCACAGACATTTATTTGACTGTGATTAATTGGCATTGAATTGTTATTTAATTACTCTGCAGAAATCTAAGAACAGTTTGTGTTCTGATTAAGTTATTTGATAGGAAAACATGTACGGCACTGCGCAAGTCGCTCCGTCTTCGCTGCGCCTCGCTCCTGACAGGCCTGCCTTCACAGTTCCGCAAAGCCCACAGGCGTCCCCAAGTATCAAAAACCCGTCAGAATCTGTATTCAAATTTTGTTTAATATATAAAATTGTTTGGCCCTGGCCAGTTTGGCTCAGCAGTTGGAGCGTCAGCCTGCGGTCCAGAGACCTGGGTTCGGTTCCCACTGGGGGTGCGTGCCTCAGTTGCTGTTTGTCTCCGGCCCTGGTTGGTCGTGTGGGTGGCAGCCACTCGATGTGTCCCTTTCACGTCGGTGTTTCTCTCTCTCTCTCTCTCTCTCTCTCTCTCTCTCTCTGTCTCTGTCTCTCTCTTCCTCTCTCTCCCTCCCGCTTTATCTGAACAAAAAATGCCCTTGGGTGAGGATAAAAAAATGTGTGTGTGTGTGTGTGTGTGTATAAAATTGTTTGGGGACTCAAGTTACAGCATAAGTCTGTAAAGTTTTTCTTTTACGTTGAAATTCTTTGTAAGTTCTTTATTGGCTTATTAAAAATGTGAAGTTATTGGTTTTCTCGGTGTACAGTTACCCATTTACATATGAGATGTGGGGTGGGGGGCACCAGTGGAAAGCACTGACCGTGAAGGGTAAGGAGAGAGAAAAGATAGGGGTTGCAGGTTCTGTTTGGGGCGTCTGTCCACACATAATAGCCGGCAGTGTGAGAAGGGATGTGCTGGCCACTGGAGGGATCGAGTTCTGAGAAGTGAAAACCTTGAGACACAAGTATGGGAGGCAGTTGTATTTAGGAAATGTGTAGGGTAGCAGGAATGAAAAGACACAGTTTTTAAAAGAAAAAATAAGCCCAGCCAGTGTGGCTCAATGGTTGAGCATCAACCCGTGCACGAAGAGGTTGATGGTTTGGTTCCCAGTCAGGGCACACGCCCAGGTTGTGGGCCAAATCCCCACTGGAGGGCATGCAGGAGGTGGCCAGTCGATGTTCTCTCTCATCGATGTTTCTATCTCTCTCTCCTTTTCCTTCCTCTCTTTCTCTCTAATATCAATAAAGAAAAAAAGTTTTTGAAAAAATAATTAGATCCCAGAAAACAGCGTACATGAATATTTCAAAAAACTGTTATTAGAAGTCTGAGCTGCTGCAGAAAAAGTTATAAAGAGTGAGGATGGGCACAGGTTGGTTCAGTGGTTGGAGCATTGACCCATCTACCAAAAAGTGGCAAGGTAGATTCCTGGTCAGGGCATGTGCCCAGGTTGCGGGTTCGATCCCTCGTTTGGGTGCATACAGGAGACAACCGATTGATGTTTCTCTCTCACATCGATTTTTTTTCTCTCTCTCTCCCTACCTCCCTCTCTCTCTCAAATCAATAAAAACATATCCTCGGGGGAGGATTAAAAAAAAAGTGAGGATGGGAGGAATGCTGGCTGTTGGTTTCAGAAAGTGGATGACAGATGACGGTGGGATGCGTACTGTGGTGTGAAGAAGGCGGAAGCCGGACTGGAAAGGATCGTAGGGCATTGGAATGGGCCAGGATTCCACGTGAGAAAAAGGCGATGGCTTGCCGAGACCTGGTGTGTATCCTTCGCTTGTCTAAGTGGCATAAATAGAGTTATAACACTTAGAGCAGTATTTCCAGTTCCTAAAACTTTTAGCTGAATTTTAAAAAGAACACCGTAGGTGAACGATTTTGCCTTTCCTTTTAAATGGTGGTTTTTGTTTTTTTCTCCCCCAACAAAGGTTCACACATGTACACTTAACACAGCTCACCTAGTTTTGTGTAACATCTGTTGGCGGTTCCCAGATATTAAAATGATATGCTGGAGATAGAACTGACGATCAGATTTGGGTGTGGGTTGATCTGTCTCCAGTACACCTTCAGTTACTTTACATAGGGTGGGTAGTGGGAGGGCCCATTGTCTTCAAGTTTAGTCACGTTCTCACGCCAAATGTTTTTCTGTCCTATTTTTGAGCATTACTTATAACTGGTATGTGTATTGGAGGGAGGAAGAGTTGATTTTGCATGCCGAATGGTAATTTCCAAACAAGGTTTTCTGAGAGATAGAGTCTGATACCTGTTGTTGTGGAGGTGGGAATTCTGCCCCTAGATGGATGCTTTAGAAGTAGGCATTGCGGCCACCATTGCTAAACACATTTCTAAGTGAGCTGCTCCATATTGTAACCCCCTAGTGCTCATGGTTCAGGAGAGATGAAATAGACACGGTGCATTTGGCCTTGAAAGACAGCTGAGGGAAAAAAGAATGTTTTCCTGGTGACAGTGTGGTGCATTCCTGTGCAAGGAGACGTCAGGTGATTGGTGGTTTCCTGCTCTCTTAGAATCAGGTTCCTAACTGGGCCACTGAACCGTGTGGCCACTCCTGTGGTTCATGGCTTAGGAAATCCCCTGAAAGTATATACACGCTGGACGTGTGGGCATTTTCTAGTGGAAACACTCGGTAGCTTCCATCAGAACCACAGTGTTTCAGAGCCAACCAGAGACTCTTGCACTTGGTGGTGTCCACTGCTCTGCCGAGCCTTGACCACATGTGAGCCGTGAGCCCCACTCCTGTGTGATGTCCTGTGTAATTTAGATCCAGGGGTGAAGGTAGTAGCCTGGACCAGCTTCCCAACTGTTTTCTTTTCCATGCTCAGGAAATGTAAAATAATGACCACTTACTATCGCAAAGCATTTATGGCTGCCTCCGTGAAGTGGTTTTCTGGGGCAATTTGTGAGGTGTTCCCATTCCTTCAAGGTTTATCCCTCACAGTACTTAGCGGACCTGGGTCATACTGCAGGTGAAGGCCCAGCATGCGGTGGACCTAAGCCCCTGACTTTCCTAATCAATAGACCATATGTCCTCATTCATTCTTTCATCCATTTGTTCACTTGTTAGTCTATTCATTCAAGCTGCAGTAATTTCTGTAATTTAATTTTGAGGTGGAGCTACTTTAAATGTTTTTGTTTAATTATGATTAGCCAAGAGGGAGTTCCTGGAACTCTTCTAACCAGAAGTGACAGGCAGAGTATTTAGCATCCAACAGAGCAGGCAGTTGGCCAATCAGAAGGGGCCTGAGCCATCAGTAAGCTGGTTTGACCGTCGCTATTCATACCAGCTTAACACCAGCCCTGCCGATAACGTCACTGGCTCTTCTCATTAGTTGATACTTAATAGAGCTTTCAGATGTGTCCAGAGAAGCAGCGCTAAATGTGTCGACATAAACTTTCCAAATCTCTCTAATGCTAGGTGTGGGGGTCCCCGCTTGGCTACTTTACAGCCAGGTGACCTTGAGCTAATTTCTTACCATCTCAAAGCCTCAGCTGTCTTCTCTGGAAAATGAGGACAATATGTCACTCATAGTTTTGAGATGATGTGTATGCCGAGCTTAACACAGTCTCCGGCACAATTGGTGGTTCTCTGGAAATCAAGCATGAGTGAACCAAAGCAACCACGAGCAAAAGTCCCGCCCAGATCTCTGGTGTGTGGTGCAGGGTGGTGATGAGTCACCGTGTGGGTTTGTGGGCACACAGAGGCTGGGACACAGTTGGTCCTTGGCTGTCTTCTGGAGTCTCTTGTGTGGATGTCCCTCCATCGTCTCTTCACTTGGCCCCTCCTCAGTTCTTCCTCCTTACAACGAGGGCTTTGAAGAGATACTGACGAAAGAGAGAAATAGACCCCTTCCTGCCTAAAGGGAATTTTCAGTGGAGGCTCCTTCCACTCCCATTCCACACCCAAGTTCTCTCCAGTCTTAGCACACCTTAGGTCATGTTCTTCCACCAACTAGGCAAATATTTGTCATCCTTTTGTTTTTCCCCACTTCTCAGTCCTCACAGATGTCCTTCCTCCCACCTGGACAAACTATACTTTCCATCAGCCCATGCTCTGCCCTCCCTCCAAGTTCTCAAGCATTGTTTCCTCCTTGAGAACTTGTTTAGGCTGACCCTGCCTGACCCTTAACTCACCGTCTGGTGACACCCAGTGTTGCTGTGGCTGGCGATGTCATCAGCGCCTGTCCTGCGCATGTCCAGTGCTTCCCAGGGGTGTGCTCCCAGCATTCTCTGTCCCCAGGTGTAGTGTATTCCCTCATGTGTGTCCTGTCCGTCTGCCAGTGGTGTTAGGTTATACGATGCCCCAGTATACACCAAACAACAAGTTAGGTCAGATTTTAAATCTAAAGAGCAACCACTGACAAGGCGTTGAAGGTGTTTTGTCTGGCCAGTGGGATGAAAGGGTACAAAGCAAAAGAATGTGGTGATCTAGAGGAAGACAGGAAGCTGGGTGTAGAAAATGGATTGTGAGAGTGTAAGATTGTCCTTTGTCTTGAAGACACGTGGGATTTTACGTCGTCTGGATGGCCCCACCCGGAATCTTCCAGGTAGGGGGGGAATGAAAAAGAGCTCATTGGACCAGGAAGGAGCACATGTGTCTTTTTGAAACTCATTTCCTATGATTTGTCACGTTAGGTCATAGAACCTTAAAACTATTCTTTTTAATATGTCTTAATCACATGAAAAGGCAAGAGAGGACTAGACTTTGGAAACACAGCTTAATTATTCTAGAAAGGCATTCTTTCACATTGCTAGAGGAAGACCTGCCGTCAGTCATTGATTTACTGCCGTCTTGACTTTGAACTCCCAGGAGATATAAAAACCCCACAATGTTAGGTGTCCCCGGCCACCACCACCATCGGGACCACGCCACTGGTGTGTCTCCGGGGTCAGTCCACCTGTGGCTTTCCTCCACGCGCTCCCCATCAGACTGCTGCCACTGCGGGGACCTGCCCCCTGGACCTCACTCCGGCTCCCCCCAGGTGTGTAAGCAGGCAGGTGGAGTCGCCAGAGGAAAGCCAGCAACTGTGGGTGCATGTGTCCCATGTTTGTTGTGACAAGGGAGGAAAGGGCCCTTTTGGGGCCGACCGTAGGGCACGGGGGCTTCTTCCACAGCACAGGGTTGAGCGCACCCTCTTAGACCTGGGTACTAAATTTAGGGCCTTCAGTAACTTGTCTGGGTTCAGATGTACCCTTTGAAGGCTGTCATTTAAGTCAAACTCATGAGGTTTGACCTTTATGTTCTAGAGTTCTAGCTTTAGAGGAATTCTATAAACTTAGGCCATGTGTAGGCCAGCACTTTTCCTCTGTGTCTGGTTACCCATAACATTATCATGGGTGCCTCAGATTTCCTTCCATCCTCCTTTTTTTTTTATCCTCACCTAGGACATTCTTCCGTTTTTTGTTCAGATAGAGTGGGAGGGAGAGAGAGAGAGAAACATCGACGTGAAAAGGACACATCGAGTGGCTGCCACCCGCACGACCCAACCAGGGCCGGGGACAAACTGCAACGAGGTACATGCCCTTAGCGGGAACCAAACCCGGGTCTCTGGACCGCAGGCCGACGCTCCAACCGCTGAGCCAAATCGGCCAGGGCTCCTTCCATCCTTCTTATCTGCCCTCCATGTGACCTGTGTCTGCTCCACTCCTGTCCCTGCTGCCTTCTCTGTCGGCTGCCACCCCGCCAGCACCTGGGGACTGCTCTTCCCTGTCAAACGCCTGCGTCCCTGCCCCCGTACCAGCTTCTGTGAAGTGCCGAACCCTCGCTCCGTCTGCCCCGGGAACCGCCACTGCCCTTTGGAGGAGCGCAGACAAATAATCAGTTCACCAGCAACGCAAGGAAGGTGACGAGTCTGACGGACCAGACACTTCGTGTTGTGACACGAACTCACCCAGATCGGAAAACAGCCGTCTGGAGAAGACTGCATGAAATATCAAGCGCTGGAGAGAGAGGCTGAAATCGGAAAACAAGCCGTTGTTATTTATAGCAGAAGGGCTTGTTTCATTTATTCACTCAGTATATGCACCAGTGCCTTCTGTATACTGGGCGTGGCCCGGGCACTGGGGAAGCAGCTGTGAATGAGGCAGGCAGAGCCGCTGCACTAATAATGCCAATGTTTGAATTTAATTTGTGTGAAGAAACAGGAGACAGGTGGTGTTTTGCTCTTGGAAGCAAAAAAAAAGCAGAGTGGGTATTTAAAAGGGCAGTAGTTACACAGGTAAATGTGACAAGGTTATCTAATAGGCTCTTAAGACTAAAGGAGCCTCATCAGACATCTCCAGATTCTGCTCTGTGGCTCAAAGTGACGTCCCTGGACATGCAGCAGGAGCATCGCCAGGGGAGCTGTTAGAGGCAGGAACTGCAGGCCCGCCCAGAGCCCCAGATCTGTGTATGGATTCACGTTTGGGAGACATCGCTCTTCTGAATGTCCGGCTATTCCTGACCTGGTGTGATTCAGATGGTCGGGAGCCCACAGCGTCCCGGAAAGTTTGCTGCTGTGTTTGCAATTTGAAGACTACAGCATTTGTGGAATCTAGTGATCAGAATGAATCTATTCCGTTATGTCCCCCTGACATGTAGAAAGATGGTTGTTGAGTGGGTTCCAGTTCTCACAGTGGCTCTTCAGGAAGAGCTGCTTTTTAAATATTTATTTTACAGCTTTGTTTCTATAGAAGAGTCCATCTGCACAGGTTTCCCAAGTTGAAAACAAAGTTGGAAAGCCACTGGGTTTATGGTATTTAGCAAATTCAGTTTGAGGGCCCCCCACCCCAGGCACTTTGCGCTTTGTTATAGATTGTGTATGAAACGTGGTCCGTGTTTACAAAGGGTGTGTAATCTAGATGTACATTCAAGACCAATATACATGAAAAGTAGTTAAACCACGAAATAGATGACACTGCGATGTATTCTGAGATATAACCAGACCCCGGGGGAATCTGGAAACAAGCTGAAACAGTCTCTCATCAAAGTCAGAAAAACTGTTTTTAAACATGAAAGTTACTTATGTCTTTGCAGAGAGTATATTGAGTCTTATTTTAGGCCCTTTGTGGTTGCAGGGTCTCCTCAATCCTCATCATTAAAAGTAAAACTGGAGGTTTGAGACAGGCTCTAGGCAACAGAAAGTGAAGAAATATAAAACCATACTGTTTGGGGTGTAGGAATACACCTTAAGTAACCTCAAGTAGCCCCAAATGACATTGCCATGTTTAAAAACAGTTAAATTATTGATACTCAAAATATTGGTTTTAGGAGAGAGTGGGAGGGAGTGGGGGAGAAGAGGGAGAGAGAAACACCAATGTGAGAGAGACACATCGATAGGTTGCCTCCCACATGTCCCCAACCAGGGTGGAGATGGAACCTGCAACCCAGGTACCTGCCCTTGACTGGGAATCGAACCTGTTCCAACAACTGAGCCACGCGGGCCAGGGCTATGCTCTCTTTTGTTTAAGAAAACAAAAGTCTGTTAATTAACATGAGAAAGTTTCTATTAAAATGATTAAAATAAAAATAGAGTTTTGTTGCTTAAAGGGATAATTAGGAGTTTGGAAATTTTACTTTCTAAAATCCATTTCTCCATCTAATTTTAGTCAGCGGTCTCTTGTTGGACATGTGGTAACTGTTCTGATCAGGGCTGTGGGGTTGCTAGGGCCAGAACCGACCTGTGCCAGTCAGGAGGAGGAGGGCTTGAGTGAAAGGCCCTCTCTATGGGAACGTCCAGGTGGATGGAGGGGGCGTTGTTCTGCAGGGGTGTGGTGGGAGGGGTGGGTAGTAAGGGAGAAGAGTGGGGGTACTGGAGCTGGGCACACTTGGCCTTCGTTTCATCTTCATGAGCAGAAGCTCTTCTGACTTTCCTGGGAACTGGAGCCGGGGCTGCTGTCGCAGGGCTTGTGCACATACTCGAGCCCCTGTGCCTCCCATCTTTGCTTGGGATGGTGAGTCTGCTCCACTTTCCTGGTTTTCTCGTGGCCTCGTAGTTCTTGAGAGGGGGGATCGGAATGACTTGGCAGCTAGTCAACTGGACAATTGGCTGTGGAGGGTGTTGTCCCAAGCCTGTCCAGTAAAGATAGAGAAGTTCAACTGAGTGGCAGATGCCTGGGAGTCAGCATTTGTCAGCCAACATTTCATGGAGGAGAAAGGGCTAAGGCTGAGATCTGGACACAGAACTGAGCAGGGACTGAGGACTTTCCTGGCCAGTGAATCGAAGAGACAGGAGGCCCCCATCAGAACGAGAATACAGGGTCCGAAGTGATGGAAGGCAGGCTAGGTAGTTATCTCTTTCTTCTCTCCTCACTCTTCCTAAAAAACTTGATAGATTTGATTTGACAAAGAAACAAGGATGTAAATGAGATTATTTTAAATGACAAGTTAAGACCTGCTGATAATTATGTGACATAAAAATACGTCAAAACTTTTTATGGTGGATTTTGGGCAGAGGTCTAAGGCAAAGTTTGAGAAGTTGGGCATGGGCAGTTGTGGGTCAACTTCAAAGGATTCTCTTCAGTTGAGCTTCAGATGTTCTGTAGGACAGCCAAATGCCCAAGGAAGCCCTGGCAGATTGGAAGTGGAGATGAGATTTGGGACGCATCCACAAACAGGAAATCACAGCAGTAAAGTGGGGGACAATTAGGTGGAGAACCTGGGAAGAAAAATGGTCAATGGCTCTGTCCTTAGAAGAATGTAAGAGCCAGCAAAGGACACTGAAGGCAGTTGGTCTGAAAAGTGGAGCTTCTCAGGTCTCCTGTGTGGAAATCCCAGGATGGCTTGGCAGTAGCACCCACCCAGTTATGAAATATTGCATCACCCTAAGCTAGGTTGGACCATGTCCCCTCATCTCTATCATTAGGAGCTTAGTCTACAAAGGAATTTGAACATTTCTGTTAGCTGCAAAGCCCTTCCCTCAAAGGTCATCTCCATATGAACGACTGTGCTTGGGAGGGGACTGGTGGGAGGGGATGGGCAGTGAGGGGAAGGGTGGGGGGTATAGAGCTGGGCAGGTGGGGCCTCCATTCCTCTCCTGCCTCATTCTTCGAGGCACCTTTGTAAAATCTCAATCTTCACAAGACAAAGTTTGGACATTACTCTCTCTAGTGACCTTTCATGCCCCTTAAAGCTCTAAAATTCCATAGTGATCACATGAATGACACCTTGCACATGTGTGCTGCTTTACAATTTAGAAGGTGCCTTCATATAAGCAGAGCTTTTATCTTCATAATCTTTTATCCAGTGAAGTAGTCTAGACAAATACGGTCATCTCCCTTTTACAGGTAAGGGATTTGAGTCTCAGTGGAGGTTGGATGAGTTGCCTGAAGGCACATTGCTGCTAAGTGCCAGAGGAGGACAGGACTGGGGCTTTGCAGTGAGGGGTTCCTAGTTCCTGCTGCCCCTTCTATTTCATGGCATTCTTTAGCGGCCACCTCATTGATGATCTACTCTAACTGCAAAGGCGATGGAAATGTAGAGCTCATAGACTTCTACCACTCCCGCTCTTGTCCTTAGGCTGCTGTGAGCCAGATCGGTTTGTGTTGAATGATGCCGGAAGCCCAGACTGGCTCGGCTTCCTTACTGGCTCCCTCATGTGCACAATGATCCTTTCAGCCCAGGGGCCATCTCCAGGCTCCACTGAACACCTGTCCTTTGGATCAGTTTTGTCCCATCATGTGGCATTGCACCTGGAAGGTACAGGTCATTCTCTGCCATTTTGGAGGGACCCTGATAGGCTACTTGGAGCTAGTTTTCACCCCTCACTAGGACAGTGGTTCTTTTACTTGTTCTCCCCTCCTTTCTCTCTGCACTCTCCCAGACGCAGAACCTGGCTCAGACCCAGCTGCCCTGGCTTTGGACACTGCAGGGCTATCAAACCGACAGCCAGTTCTTTCCAAAGGAGTTGGGATCTAGAACCGTCAGTGAGGCTAATGTGAGCACACATGAAGAAATTCAAAACATTGAGGAGTTCCTAACCCTCAGTGTCAGGTGTGGCCTGACATGGGGCTGTGCTTGCTGGTCCTTAAGACCACTTCCATGCCCAAGAATGGGGCTCAAAAGGAAGGAACTACTGACACACGTTTTGGCCATGGATGAACCTCAGATGTGTTAGGCTAAGAGAAAGAAGCTAGACACAGAGACCACGTAATGTACAATTCCATGCGTGTGATGTGTCCTGAAAAGGCAAATTGACAGGGAAAGCAAGTAGATTAGTGGTTGCCCGAGGCTAGGGGTGGGAAACAGAGTCAGCTTTAAATGGCATGGGGGATCTTATGGCCGGATAAAAATGTCTTAAAACTGATTTTTGGTGATGGTTGCATCACTTAGTTAACTTATTAAAATTTATTGAATTTAGCCCCTGAACTGGTGAATTTTATGAGACATAAAATATACCTCAGTATTTAAGAATAGGGCTTAAAGTAGACATGAGGACTTCTAAGTTTTAGATTACAGTTTAATTTTAAGTAAGCTGAAGAATACTGGCCATGGGAGAGGTGCTGGAATTCTAGAGGTGCAGGTTCTAGCTTAGATGGTAGAATCAGTTCTTACAGTGTGATCACTTATATATCTGTATGTGACAAGAATTTCTGTGACATGTTTCATGATATTCTGTCTTGTGGACAAGATAGAAGGAGGTGAACCAGAGCAGTTAGGGGGATCCTGAGTGGTTCTCTGATAGTGTAGTCTTCAAGGGACGTCCTACCCTCCCTCCCTCCCTCCCTCCTTCCTTCACCTCTTTGTCATCCTTCCCCCCTTTGTCATCCTCCCCCCTCCTCCCTTCACTCCATTCCTCCTTTCCCCCTCTCTTCCCAATCATTCTAACAACATAGAGGAAAATTAAAATTATACATCGACTTGTTTCAGACTTGGTGTTTATGTCCAAAAAGTGATCGGGCCACCAGAATTTACAGTGATTGGCTATGTCCTGTGCAGAATAGGAAGATGGTGTTACTACTTTACCTCATAGTCATCAAATAATACCCGGGGTGTTGATTTTAATCCTAGGCACCAGGCGTTAACTGAGACAGGCCATCTGAGTCTGGGCAGGAGGCAGGGGCCAAGCTGGGACATCTCGCCTTATGAGGGATCATTGAGGCACCAAGGACTAGTTGAGTGTCAGATGTCTGGAAGTGACATGATTAACTTTCTTCAAGTATTTGAAGGACTGTCATGTCCAGAGAAGTGACATCCCCTTTGTGTGGTTACAAGGACAGAATAAACAGCACTGGTTGGATGTTCCAGGAAGAAGAGATTTGGTTTAATGTAAGAAAGCTGGAAGGACAGTGTGAAAATGGACCAGGTCCCTCTGGTCACAGTGTGTCCCCCTTCGCTCTACATCCCTGGAGATGCTGTAGCGGGGGCCACATGCCATTTGGATGAAGAGCCATGGCATGTGTGTGAAGGGAAGTTATCATAAGGATTTAATTCGGAGACCTTTGGGAAAACCTTATGACCACGAGGCCATGAACTTGAAATCACAGCTCTGGCTACAATTGTCAATCATAAAGCCAGATGAAATACTCTGCAAACACTGTTCATTCTCTTCCTTGTTTCTTAGAGCAAGGAAGTAACTCTTGACCCTTCTAATCTCATGTTTTCTACACTGGCCTCTTAGTGAATAAAAGTTCAGTTTCAATTGTAGAAGCCTTGTGGGGAGATAGTTTTTCTCAGTTGTTTGTTTTCCTTGTATTTTACGCTCTTTGCCAAACGTGGGTGTCCGAGGACTCTCACTTCTGGTGGAAGGTAAAAGGGATAGTTTCACATACTGTTCATCTCTGTGTAGCTTTATTATCATTATTATTTTTAATCCTCACCCAAGAGATACTTTTCCCATTTATCACCAGATAGAGTGGGAGGGAGGGAGGGAGGGAGGGAGGGAGAGAGAGAGAGAGAGAGAGAGAGAGAGAGACATCAATGTGAGAGAGACACATTGACTGGTTGCCTCCCTCACAACCTGATCAGAGCCAGGGATAAACTGCAACCGAGGTATGTACCTTTGACCGGTATCAAACCCACAACTTATTGGTCCACAGGCCGATGCTCTACCACTGAACCAAACCAGCCAGGGCTCATTATTATTTTTTTATGTGAAGATTATTTTCAACTCTTTGTAAGCTGAACCATACTTACTTACCGTGCTTCTGAATCCTGCATATGTTAAAAAGTTGTCCTTTTCTGTTGACGAAATAACAAGCATCTAAATATGCCTTAAGCATCTTTTGACACATTTTCCTTATTTTGTGAGTGATACTTTGAGAAATTAAAAAATAGGCCACAGAATCCATAAGACTGTTGAAAATTTCCCATCTGATGTTAATGTTCCCAAAGTACAGCTGATTAAATAATAACCAAACCTCTTGTCCCTCAAAGCCTGGTCTGGGGATCAGCAGAAAGGGCATCACCTGGGAGCTTTGGCAGAAGTGCTGAATCTCAAACTCCACCCCATGGCTACCAAATCAGAATCTGTGTTTTGATCCGTCGACCATCTGCCTAGTAGACTTCCCAGGTGACATACTGCAGATCCGGAGTAATAGGAATTTTCTCACCTTGAGTTTCTTTGGTTTTGGGCACCTGTTTGCATGCCTGGCATTGTGACTGGATTGTTTCACATGCATGAGCCCATTTAATCCTCAGATTTACCCTCTAAAGAAAAGTTGTCACTGGGCTGCCAGAGGTGTCGCTGAAAGATGGTTTCTAGAGTCTGTGTTTCCTAAGCCTGAGACAGGAACATTGAGGCCCAGCTTGTAATCGCATGGCCTGGCCAAGCGTGAAAGCCTCCAGTTGCTCCAGCTCCTCGTTGGCCACACCCTGGGCGTCCCGGCTGAGCCCAGGGGCCTGGTGGGAGGACAGCAGAGGCAACATTTCTCGGGCAGTGGAAGCTCAGTTCCAGCCCCTCACCACGCATGGGCCAGCTGTGGCTTGGGATGAAGGGCCTGCGGAGGGAGTCCCTCTGGCAAACATTGGGAAGAGTGCCCTGCACCTGTCTCACCTGCAGTCTGGTTTCTCGAAGCATCAATTACAGAAGTTCAGAGCTGACATAAACACATTTCTCAAGAGTTGCCTACACCAAAGTGGGCTGCGCGTGCACGCCACTTTAGTTTTTTTAATGGAATCCTTGGAGACAAGATATTTATTAGAAATTAGTTCTGTTCTTCTGATTTTGAAAACTTTACGATGTACTATTTTCCTGGATTCTGAGGGATATGTAAAATCAGTGATAAGAAATGATCCTTCATCATTAAATAGTGCTTCTGTTTTTCTGCCTTTAGTCCTGTTGTCTTCGTGGATGTTTCAGGAGTAAGCTTGTGTTTGTCACACCCGGTGCACTTCTTAAAATAACTACCTATTTCCCCAGAAATAAACTCAACTAGAAATCAGCAGGATTCCAAATTTCCCCAAAATGTGAGGTGCTGTGAACCATCTCGGGGTCGGGGGATAGAGGTTATAATTACATTTATGTAAAAAGTACCACTCAGTAAAATGAATTCTGATAGCTAAAGCAAAATTAGTGTAACAATTAGGATCAATACATGTATTTTGCAGTTGTTTATTTATCTACTTAGCACGCGGGTTGAAGTTTTATATGGGATCCAAAAAGAGGGAATCCTCTGAAATTCACCAACGTTTCCAGATACTGTCACAACATTGTCTTCTGCTATCTTTTAAAAATCACGGCCAGCCCTGGCCAGTTTGGCTAAGCGGTTAGAGCGTTAGCCTGTGGTCCAGAGAGACCTGGGTTCGGTTCCCGCTAAGGGCACGTACCTCAGTTGCAGTTTGTCCCCGGCCCTGGTTGGGTCATGAGTGTGGGAGGCAGCCACTCAGTGTGTCCCTTTCACGTCGATGTTTCTCTCTCTCTCTCTCTTCCTCTCTCTCCCTCCCACTCTGTCTGAACAAAAAATGGAAAAATGTCCTCGGGTGAGGATAAAAATAAAGAAAGAAAGAAAATAAATAAATAAAAATCAGGGCCAAATTTTAGGTGCCTGCCCACTGCCATTGGGTGGTATTTTTGTTTCTCTTTAGGTATCATCCCATTTTTCTCTTTCTTTACTACTGACATGGGCTTATTTCATATGAATGTGTAATATCTTAAATACATGTGCATTTAAAATATTGATTTGATGTATTTGTGAACTGTTTCTCTTAAAGGGCCTATCAGGGGAAATGAGTAATTTCTCATATCCTGTTCTTGCAGGAAGAATTTTAAATCGTTTCTCCAAAGACATTGGACATATGGATGACTTGCTGCCCCTGACATTTCTAGATTTCATCCAGGTAACGTAACAGTAATGTCAAGTTCTCAGACGGAAAACAGCAGTTTCTAATTTTTCAAGGCCCTCTCATGGGGGCTAAGGGTGGGCCTTGGAGCCTGGTGATGTGTCATGTTATCTTAATAAAAGGCCATGTTTGTCAAAGAAAGGCGTGGTGGTGATTCGGAGGCTAAGTTAACATGAGTAATGCCTCGTGTGTAGGAGTGGCTACACAGTCATGTCGAGGTTGGTTCAAAGCAGCTACATGCTGGGTAAGTGGTTCTCCATCTGCCTTCCAGGTATCTGGCGCCGGCTGTGAGCACATTTCATAATATAGAAACAATCACCTCTCACGGAAAGATAGCCTAGATTAACTAAATTATGCATTGTATTACCACAAAGGAAAAATATTTACTGCACCATTTTTTGGTGTGGATAAAACCAGGTGTGGTTACTTACAAAGAAAAGATTAGTAATAATAAGGTGAAAATAATACTTTGTTAAACAAGGACAATGAAGAGCAGTTATTGCAGATGCAAAGCCTTTAAAGGCAAGTCCGATTAAGTGATTAAGCCAATAATTTGAGTACAGGATCAAAGTCATCTCGAAAAATGTCTTTTTTGTTTTTCTAGGCAGCTTTTCTTTCACACGTAGATGGCTCTAAGTCTTAAAGTGTCTTTTTTAAGCAAAATCAACAAGCCCACAGAAATGCCTTCTTTAAAGCACTTGCTTCGTCTGTGAACTTGGGGTTTTAAGGAATAATTTGGGGTCATCTCATCTCTCATCTCCTCATTCAGTGCTGTTGTTCATGTAGGATGTTTTTTCTGCTGTCTGATTCTGTCTACGTTTCATTGATTCAGGCTGGGGGACTTTCTTCTTCGTTTCCAAGTGTTTATTTTGGAAATGAAATGCATTCATCAAAGGCTGCACATATTCTAAAATTGCAGCTGCTGTTGCTAATACTTCATGAACCTTCGTCACTTTCCCTAAGTGCCCGTTTACAGTGGTCTGATCACGAACTCAGTTGGGGACCCGGAAGTAGATGCGCGTCTGTTGGGGTGAGCAGTTAACGCTTGATCCTGATAGTCCCCCTCCTTCTTATCGCTTCTGGAGCTACTGTTAAGAAAGGAGCCAGAATTACTTAATTTGGAAAATCAGCTATGTCAGAAAAATCAGTAGCAGGCCTAAGATGATTGCAAGTATTCCTGCCAACCACACAGAAATGCAGCAATAACTGTCTGACTGCAAACAGCGCAGCCCATGGGTAGAGGCATCTACTGTTTACCAGCGTGAAGCAAGCCGAGACTCAGGCAGAGGACTTGTACTGCAAACAAAGGTGTCTGATTTCTTTTTTTTCCCCCTCTTCTGCATACTTATTTTATAAACGTGTCCTGCTGGGTTGAGCTATGTAATATATTCCCAAGAAGCATTCTTTCACCAAAACAATGTCACATTTTGACGTGATTGGTAATTACTTTGAGAAGGTTCTGTGAAAGGTTCCTTTTCTTTGCCTCTGTAAGCTAGGCCAAGGTTGAGTTTCCAAAGCTGGCTGGCCCGGGCTTAGCACACAATAGTGAGCTAAAATATGTCGTGCACATATTTTTGCACAACAGATGGAGAAACAGGAATAGATGCTACCTGATTTCAGTATAAAACATTCTCAGCCTGAAGAGAAAAAATTTTAGTCTCACGGTGCTTTTCTCTAACCTGAGAGACAAGGGTTTTTTAGAACCACTCACTTAATCTTGGTGAATCATATCATTGTTGAATTCCAGTAGTCCCAATTAGCTGATTTCTTGAATCTAATAGCAAAGGTGAATCTCCATGTTATTGCCTCCAAGAAAGGAGCTTTGTCTAAAGGATAACTCAGTTATCAATTATGATAAAGATCTGTTGTCACTTGTTTTGTTTGCAGGTGTCTTTAATAAGGCTTCCCATAATCCCTTCAGGAAGAAATATTTTCTTCTTTTAAAAATAGTATTAACTAAATATAAAAGCTCTGATCCCTGCCATTGTAGTTGATTCTCTGAGGGACACTTCCCAACATTCATTGTTTAAATGGTTGTCAGGAGGAATCAAGTGAAGCTTCGTCAACAGTGCAGTAACTGGTTCATCGTACTTGGTGCTGAGACCTGTCCCCCAGGATTTGCATTCAATGAGTGTGCCTCTGACTGAGGTATCCCAGGGATCATTCTGAAGTATTTGGGCCTGTTGCTTTATTAGCAAGCGGAAGATTTTTATTAAAGGCACAAAAATGAATTTAACCTGCCCTCAAATAAAGGCCAACAAAAATCAAAATGTAAATTGATTTTTTTTTTTTTAAAGTTGGATAGGACTCTGTAAGGATGAAAACAGCCTGGTGGTGTTCTGAGACTCTTAATGGAATCGTGTACACTTAAAATAAACACTATTATGGTAAGCACATAGAATGAAAACTAATTTTCCAAATCAACTACATTATATTCAATTTATTTTCCCCAATCAACCAAATGTTTAAAACCTGTTAGTTATAACAGCCATCTTCTGGAAATTAATTAGAAGCCTATTAGCTCTGCTAGCTGAGCCGAATGAAGAGGGTTACTCGTTACATTTCTAAATAGGCTCCTGAATTAAAGCAAAGCAAGGTCAAAATGACAGCTTGGCTCACCTCATGGTGGTGCTTAAGAAGTTGACCTAGTTTGGGGTTTGGAGGGGGGCCGGGGGTGTTAGTGTTTTAAAGGAAATTTGATCTACTTTGACTCAATCTTCCAGTACATTTTTTTTTCTTTATTGATTTTTAGTGAGAGAGGAAGGGAGAGGGAGAGAGAGACAGAAATATCGATGAGAGAGAACATCGATTGGCCACCTCCAGCATGCCCCTCACTGGGGACCGGGCCCACAATCTGGGCATGTGCTCTGACTGGGAATCGAATTGGGGAGCTCTCGGTGCATGGATTGACGCTCAACCACTGAGCCTCACCGGCTGGGCAACCTCCAATAAATTTTTAAAGTTGAGGTACTTTAGTCAGGTAAAACATGCAGGCGTCACGTATATTATCTGTGTGAGCAACAGCAGCCTCTCTGCATGGGACTCTGCAGTGGAAATGACTTTCTGGCCGCTTGTCCAGCTCATCAGCCCTTCTACAGAGTTTTATTAGACCCTTTCAGAACTGGGACAGTAGAAAATTGTCTGCCTTAGCTTTTAATGCCATTAGCAAAACTTGCTGCAATGGGGGCCCTCGATTTTAATGTTTCTCATCAAATTCTTTGGGTAACAATCCTCATTGACCAGCAGCTCCTCCTGTGCTCAGAGAAGCTCACAGAATGTTAGCTGAGTTAACATCAAAACAACTAAGTTAATTGAAACAACTGAGTTTAAAAAGAGCTGGGAATTTCCTTGTGAAGAAGTTACCCTTGGTGTTATCTTCGTACCTATCTACATATTCTTAAGCCTGAAGGAGTGTGGCAGGATTTAACAAATAGGAGGCAGATCGAAATCCAGAGCTTAGATATCCTCATGAATAGGGTGTTAAATTATCCATTAATCAGAATATTCAAACTAAAACTGTCCTGTTGAATTTTTTTTTCTTCCTAAAGATTATGTATAGGTTCATGCTTTTCTGGAGAATTAGAGTCAAATAGATACAGAACTAATGTGATTGCTTTTGCTCATGTGAACTTAGTAGGCCAGAGCTCACATGTTTGATTCCTTTTTCTGTAAGATGGATGGTTTTTTTGTTTTGTAAGTAAGAGTTCAGAAATGTGGACCATTGGTTTAGAACTTCATTGTGTTTAGAACTTGTGAGGCTGAGGAATGGAGAGGAGAGACCCGAGAACACGACCCTCCAACTTGGGCTATGTGGCTAGAGTTGATAGGCTCTGCGGGAGCAAGTCAGAAACCAGTGGCAGAGGTTATTACTCCGCTGACGAAAGGACTGAGACGAGACCATTCTCTTTCAAATGCGGGCAGGTTTGCTGGCCAGTAAAGGTCATTGACCTAACTTTGTCCCTTGGACTTCAACCAAAGATTTCTATTTTTTGGACATTTGTGGGTTTTGTTTATTACTATTTTTTTTATTTTTTATACTCACCTGAGGACATTTTTGCATTTATCTTCAGATAGAGCGAGAGGGAGAGAGGGAGGAAGAGAGAGAAACATTGATGTGAGAGAGACACATTGACTGGTTGCCACCCACATAACCTCAACCAGGGCTGGAGACAAATTACAACTGAGGTACGTGCCCTTAGCAGGAACCGAACCTGGGACTGTCCAGAGGCTGATGCTCCAACCACTGAGCCAAACCAATCCGGGCAGGTTTTGTTCATTTTTTGTGTGTTTTTGGATAGTTAGCTATTCATCTCCATGCTAATACGAATCAGTGACACAGTATCTGTATCTGATTTTGAGACTGTGTGTCATTTATTGGTGTCCTGCATTCAGGGAGGATGCTACAGGAACAGTGGGGCGAGTATATGGGATTTTGCAACTGAATTGACATAGTGAATGAAGTGGTGAATGAAGGCCAGTTTTTTACCTACGAAGCTTTTTGGAAGGGGAGGTCGGAAGTGAGGGGAGTTTTTTAATATATTGTAGGAAATAAATCATTTATACAGTACAAAATAGCAATAGTCTGCAGGTTACCTCAGGGTTGCCCTCGGCTTATCAGCTAAATTAACCATGGTTAGAGTACATATCTGGCTTATCAAAGTGTTGTTCAAACATGTTTTGTTTGTTTGCTTTTTAAAAAATCATAACAGCTTTGTGTATTAACAATATTTCAAAAACTAAGTCATTTAAGCTAGAACATAGTTCTTCATACGTAAAAACCAAATATCTTTATGAAACTAGGGATTAAAATACAAATAGTATAAAGATTTTTATCTAGACCTCAGGCATGAGATATCACTGAGGGGGGTTTCTTTGACTAGGACTTTGGCCTTCTAAATATAATGTATTTGGGACAAGAAACAAACACACACATATAGGCAGTAATTTAAATTTACATTTTTAAGTGTTTGATTTCCTAATACCATAGCACAAAATATAGCAGTATAAATCTAGTCTTTGATTTGTTGTTAATCCTCACCAGAGGATATTTTTTCCCATTGATTTTTAGAGAAAGTGGAAGGGAGGGAGAGAGAGAGAGAGAAAGAAACATCGATGTGAGAGAGACACATCAATTGGTTGCCTCCGCACATGCCCCGACTGGGGCCGGGGATCAAACCTGCAACCCAGGCTCATGCCCTTGACCAGGAATTGAACCTGAGGCCCTGGTCTGAGGGCCAACCCTCTAATTACTGAACCAAACTGGCCAGGTCTTTGATTTTTTGACCTAGTGTTTGATTTTTTAAAAATAGTGATTGATTTAATTAATAAAGGTGCCATACATATGTAATATTTGTAATGTTTTCATTTAATTTTATTAATGATTAAAATTAATTTCATGATTAATAATTTTAATGCTACAAGTATATTTTTAATATTTATGTGGCAGGGATGTTGTTTTGTGGGAAATCTTGACATTTCTCCCAAAAGGAAAACAATATTTCTGTTATATATGTGATATACAGGTTTCTAATTCTTTCAGTATTTCTCATTTCTATAACATCTTCCTTTTTGTGTTTTCCACCAATTGTTTATTCAACTCTTACTATGTGCTGGGAAGTAGGGATGAAAAAGATGGAGACTTGGAATAGAAAAAATGGTGGCAGAGTGAATGGAAGCTACACAATCTCCTAGGACCAAACGGGAATTACAACAAAAATAAAGACAAATCATCGGAAAAAAGCAACAGAAAAGCAGAGGGAAAGGACCATATAAACAGGGACACTGGTAGGATTGCGGAAGTGTGAGAGGGTGGCAGGCTGGGAGCCCACGGACAGTAGCAGTCTTAGCTGTGAGCAGTGCCCTCGGGGGTTAAAATTCCAAGCCCGCTCCACAGTGCAGAGGGCCAGAACAGAGCACTGAATTGGCTATAGCCACTCACCTTGGGCTCCAGCAGAGGGAGGGTGGACTGGACTGGAACTCTGTGGGGACACCAGGGATTTGGAGGGTGCTCAGAGCTTTTGATGAATCGCAGCTACAAAAGATGGTGGCCAGCTTGCTCTTTCCCAGAGCTGTGGGGAAAACCAGCAGCCCCTCCCTCAGAAAGTCAGCCCCTTCCAGGTGAACCAAAGAAATGCAAATTGAGGCTCATTAACAACCAGCATCTGTCCCACCCTCTGGAAATCCTCTTATATAGAATACCAGAGGGCTACATTTCACGGCCCTGAGTAACAAAGACTAATAGTCCCTGGGCAAAAAGCTAGAGGATAACTGAACCTTTCCTGGGCTTGCAGATCTACACAGGAAAGTAAGACTTGACAGTGGTGTTTAACGTGGGCCACCCAGGCTCATCTAAACCTGGTAGAGGGAACCACAAACAGCAGAACACCAACACCCACAGGGAAAATTTGGCAGGCTCTAAAACCCACTGAGATAGCCAAAGTGGTGAAACAAAGAAATAATTCCCAAATGAAAGAACAAGAGAACTCTATCAAAGATGAGATAAATGAAATGCAGTTAAGCAAGTTATCAGAGGTAAAGTTCGGAGCCATGATCTTGAGGAAGCTGAACAGCATGAGTAAGGACATAAACACCATGAGTAAAGATATAGAAACATTGAAAACCAACCAAGTGGAAATGAAGAATGACATAGCAGAAATAAAGAACACATTGGAAGGACTAACCAGCAGAGTAGAAGAAGCTGAGGACTGAATCAGTGAATCAGAAGACAGGGTAGAAAAAATTAATCAATCAAAAAACCAAAAGGAAAAAACAATTAAAAAACAGAAAGCTTAAGAGAAATGTGGGGCAACTGGAAACATAATAACATTCACATCATAGGAGTCCTGGAAGAGGAAGAAAATGAACAACGGTTAGAGAATATATTTGAATAAATAGTGACAGAAAACTTTCCTCACTTGGTGAAGGAAGATGGCATTCAAGTTCAAGAAGCACAGAGAGCACCAAGTAAGAAGAACCCAAACAGGCCCACACCAAGACACATAATAATTAAAATGCCAAAAATTAAAGACAAAGAGAGAATCCTAAAGGCAGCAAGAGATAAGCAACAGGTTACCTACAAAGGAACCCCCATAAGGCTCTCACCTGATTTCTCAACAAAAACACTACAGGCCAGAAGGGAGTAATCAAGGTCATGAAAAACAAGGACTTGAATCCAAGACTACTCTATCCAGCAAGGCTACCATTCAAAATAGTCAAATAAAGAGCTCCCCAGACAAAAAAAAAAAAGGCTAAGGGAATGTATTAGCACCAAACCAGCACTGCAAGAAATGTTAAAAGGACTGCTGTATTAGTAGAAGAAATAGGAAGAAAAATATAACCACACTAAACAAAAATGGCAATAAATAAGTACATATCAATAATTACCTTAAATGTGAATGGTTTGAATGCTCTGATAAAAAGACAGAGTAGCTGATTGGATAAGAAAGCATGACTCACATATATGTTGTTTACGAGAGACCCACCTCACAACAAAAAAACATAGGTTGAAAGTAAAGGGATGGAAAAAAATCTTCCAAGCAAACGGAAAGGGGAAAAAAAAGCTGGGGTAGCAATACTCATATCTGATGAAGTAGATTTCAAAATGAAGGCCATAATTAGAGACAAAGACGGCCACTACTTGATATTGAAAGGATCTATCCAACAGAAAGATATAACCTTGGTAAACATATATGCACCCAATATAGGAGCACCAAAATATATTAAAAATTTTCTTGAGGACTTCAAAGGAGAAATTGACAGCAATATAATCATAGCAGGGGACTTCAGCACCCTGCTGACATCACTGGATAGATCATCTAGACAAAAATTTAACAAGGAAACACAGACTCTAAATGAAGCACTAGATCAAATGGATTTAATAGATATCTACAGAGAATTACACCGCAAAACTGCAGAATTCACATTCTTCTCAAGTGCACATGGGATATTCTCAAAGATAGACCAAATGTTAGGGCACAAACTAAGTCTCTACAAGTTCAAGAAGATTGAAATCATATCAAGCATCTTCTCAGATCACAATGGCATGAAACTAGAAATCAGTTGCAACAAGAACATGTAAAAACATTTGAAAACATGGAAGCTAAATAGCATGTTATTGAACAATGAATGGCATACCATGGAGATCAGGGAAGAAATTAAAAACTTTCTGGAAACCAATGAAAATGAACACACAACAACACAAAATCTATGTAATGCAATGAAAGCAGTTCTGAGAGGGAAGTTCATAGCATTACAGGCCCACCTCAAGAAACAAGAAAAAATCCTAATTAACTACCTAACCTGACAACTTGAAGAACTAGAAAGCAATCAGAAAGAAAACCCCAGAGCAAGTAGAAGGAAGGAAATAGTAAATATCAGAGCAGAAATAAACAACGTGGAGACCAAAAAAACAATTCAAAGGATCAATGAAACAAATAGCTGGTTTTTTGAAAAGATAAACAAGATTGATGGACCCTTAGCTAGACTCACCAAGAAATAGACAGAACCCAAATACACAAAATCAGAAATGAAAGAGGAGAAATAATAACTGACACCACAGAAATGCAAAGAATTGTTAACAAATATTATGAACAAGTATGCGGCAACAAATTCAACAGTCTAAGAGAAATGGACAAATTTGTAGAAACACATAGTCTCCCAAAACTGAACCGGGAAGAAATAGAAAACTTGAACAGACCAATAACAACTAAGAAAAATGGAAGAGGTAATCAAGACTCTCTCCCAGCAAACAAAAGCCCAGGCCTGGATGGCTTCACGGGGGAATTTTACCGAACATTCAAAGAACTGATACCCATTCTCCTCAAACTATTTCAAAAAATTCAAGGAGGAAGACTTCCTAACTCGTTTTATGAGGCCAGCATAATTCTAATTCCAAAACCAGAAAAAGACACTATGAAGAAAGAAAACTACAGGCCAATATCCCTGATGAACACAGACGCCAAAATCCTGAACAAAGTACTTGCATATCGGATCCAGCAATGCATCACAAAAATTATACACCATGACCAAGTGGGATTCATCCCAGGGATGCAAGCCTGGTACAATAGTTGCATATCAATAAATGTGATACACCACACAAACAAAATGAAAGATAAAGATCATATGATCATATCAATAGATGCTGAAAATGCATTAGAAAATCCAGCACCCATTTCTGATAAAAACGCTCAGCAATCTGGGACTAGAGGGATCATATCTCGACATAATAAAAGCTATATATGAAAGACCTACAGCCAACATCATACCAATGGGCAAAAACTAAAAGCATTTCCCTTAAGAACAGGAACACGACAAGGATGCCCACTTTCGCCACTCTTATTTAACTTAGTACTGGAAGTCTTAGCCACAGCAGTCAGACAGGAAGAAAAAATAAAAGGGATTCAAATTGGAAAGGAGGAAGTGAAACTGTCATTATTCGCAGATGGCATGATATTATACATAGAAAACCCCAAAGACTCCATCAAAAATCTGCTAGACTTAATAAATGAATTTGGAAAAGTAGCAGGATACAAAATTATCGGTAAGAAATCGACGGCATTCTAATACACCAATGATGAACTCGCAGAAAGAGAAACTTAAAAAACAATCCCATTTACCATCTCAGCAAAAAAATTAAGATAGCTAATAAACCTAACCAAAGAAGTAAAGGACCTATTTGCAGAAAACTACAGGACATTGAAAAAAGAAATAGAGGAAGATATAAAAAAGTGGAAGCACATGCCTCGTTTATTAATTGGAAGAATTAACATCATTAAAATGTCCATACTACCCACAGCAATCTATAGATTCAATGCAATCCCCATCAAAATACCAACGATATACTTCACAGAACTAGAACAAATACTTTAAAAGTTCATGTGGAACCAAAAAAGACCCCAAATAGCCAAAGCAATCTTGAAAAAGAAGGACAAGGTAGGCAGGATCACAATACTGGATATCATGTTATACTACAAAGCTACAGTAATCCAAACAGCCTGGTACTGGCACAATAACATGCAAATAGATCAGTGGAATAGAACAGAGAACCCCGAAATTGACCCAGAACATTATGCTCAATTAATATTTGACAAAGGTGGCAAGAGCATACAATGGAGTAAAGACAGCCTCTTTAATAAATGGTGTTGGGAGAATTGGACAGCTATGTGCAAAATGATGAAACTAGACCATCTACTTATACCATACACAAGAATAAACTCGAAATGGATAAAACACTTAAATGTGACTCATGAATCCATAAAAATTCTAGACGAAAATGTAGGCAACAAAATTTCAGACATCATATTCAGCAGAATTTTCACTGATACATCACCTAAGGCAGCAGAAACAAAGGAGAAAATGAACACATGGGACTACATCAAACTAAAAAGCTTCTGCACCGCAAAAGAAACAGCCATAAAAATGGAAAGGCAACCCACTGTATGGGAGAGCATATTGCCAATGATACATCAGATAAGGGGTTAATTTCCAATATATAGAGCGTGCTCATACAATTCAACAAAAGGAAGACAAAGAACCCAATTACAAAATGGGCAGAGGAGCCAAATAGACACCTCTCCAAGCAGGACATACAAATGGCCAAGAGACATATGAAGAAAGCTCAACATCACTAACCATCAGAGAGATGTAAATTAAAACAACAATGAGGTATCACCTCACACGTGTCAGAATGGCCGCCATCAACAAATCATCAAACAACAAGTTTTGGCGAGGGTGTGGAGAAAAGGGGACCCTAGTACACTGCTAGTGGGAATGCAGACTGCTGCAGCCACTGTGGAAAACACTATGATGTTATCTCAAAAAATTAAAAATTGAATTGCCATTTGACCCAGTGATCCCACTTCTAGGAATATATCCTAAGAATCCTTAAACACCAATCAGAAAGAATATATGTACCCCCATGTTCGTAGCAGTATTATTTACAATAGCTAAGATCTGGAAATAGCCCAAATGTCCATCAGTAGACGAATGGATTAAAAAGCAGTGGTACATATACACAATGGAGTACTATGCAGCTGTAAGAAAGAAAGATCTCTTATCCTTTGAGACAACATGGAGGGACCTGGAAAGTATTATCCTAAGCGAACCAAGGCAAGCAGAGAAAGACAAATATCATATGATCTCACTTATTTGTGGAATATAATGAACAAAGCAGTCTGAAGAACTGGGTAGTCCCAGAGATGTGGAAGTAGGGTACAGACTGGCAATCCCCAAAAGAGGGGTTGGGGGAGAGATAAACCACAGAACTTACATGCATGTAACCGTAACCAAGGGACATGGACAACAAAGCTGGGGATAGGGCAGGGAGAGAGGGGTAGGAGGGTGGCAATGGGGGAAAAAGGAGAAACATCTGTAACAAGGAAAGGAAGGAAGGAAGGGAGAAAGGGGCGAAGGAGGGGTGGAGGGGAGGAAGGAGGCAAAGAGGCAAGGAAGGAAGGAAAAAAGAAAAGAAAAAAAGATGGAGATTTTACTGTCATTCAACTGACAAGCATTTATTGTTTTCCATGCTGGGCAGCATTTTGGGCTTGGGATGTGGACTTGAGTGAATTTAATTCTTGACTCTCATGAGGCACACTGTCCTGGGACAGAAAGTCAGTAATTGCAGTGCTGTGTGATAACTTAATAGAGGGGGGATACTCAATAAGAGAATGGGTAAGTCTTGAGCATGAGACAAATCTGATTTCCGTCCCCGCCCTGCAGTTCAGTTATCTTGAGAAAGTAATGGGACCTCCAGATGGAGCCCCCTGTAGGTCACTGGAAGTACAGGCCAGAGCAGATCCTGCGTGTTGCTCACTGAGCGGGTAGTAGTTGAATCTGTGAGGATGGATAAGATTGCCCGGAGAGAGTACAGCATGTTTCGGGGCAAAGATCAGAACGTCATGGAAGCCTCGATATTTACAGAGAAAACAGAGAGAGGGACCAAGTGGAGGAAACAAAGTGTGAACAGCAAGGACGAGAGAAGAGGAGGATGATCAGTGTGGGGGAAACCAGAGGACAGGCGTGCTACGTGCAAAGGAGAGGGTGAGCAGAAAGTGGTCAGTTGGATTTGGTGATTAGGATGTGTCTAGGGTGGAAGGAGGGCATATTGCAAAGGCTGAAATCAAAGAGTGGAGGAAGCTGAGATGAAGGCAGACTATCTTTGAAGTGGTTTGACTCGAAGAGGTCAGGTCCATGTGGCATGTAGGGTCTGGGGAGGTGTTACCGGGTCATTTGGGTTTTGTAGTTTAGGTGTACGATGGTGGTGGGTGGTGGCATGTTCCTCTCTCCCAATTCTCCCTTCAGTAAAGAAGGATTAGAGTTGAGGTCCTGAGACACAGTGGTCAGTAAGGCATGAAGCCCTCCCCTCATGGATCTCCTCAGACCTCTCGAGGGGAGGGCACCATCGAGAAGTTAACGGCCTTGCTGAGTTTGGAATTTGGAGGAAGCCCTGGGGGTGGGGGCTAGAGAAGTTAGGGAGCCCGGTCGGTTGAGGAGGGTGGCAACACTCCTAGGAAGTGATGAGAGGAGGTCACAGCCAGCCGCTGGAAGCCAGGTTTCCTTTGGGAACCACTCTCTTCCCTGTGTCATTAGCTGAGAGTGGGGGTGGGGAGTGGGGAGAGCTTGAAGGCAGTTGTTCAGCTCTGTTCAAAAGGAGACGCTTAGTGCCAAGTGTGCTCAGACTCATTTTACATGATTCTGCTTTTAATTGCTGTAGTTGATAAACTTTGAACGTACCTGATCATTTTAATTTTTATTTTTGTTATACTTCTGAAGTGTTTATCCATATCTTTTCCTCAGCTCACTCTTTGCCATTTTCATAAAGGAGATCTCAGATAATTCATTTACCGTTTTATAAGAAGAAAGGCCTGCCTTCTGTACTTGGTTTCCTCTGCCTTTGCCTTATGGACACCGTGGTGCACAGATGAACCTGCCCGTGGTCCTTTGAGATCAGCACATACCTTTGTTCTCTGCTTTCAGATTTGCTTATTTCAGAACTTAAGAACTTCCCTGAACAGAGACGAATAGGTAATAGATGGGTGAGACCTCCCAAAGGATCATCAGATTTGACTTCCCTGAGACTGATCATAGAGCACTCCCCTAAAACTGAAGCAGGCGACTCAGAGCCTTTTCTCACAGTGCAACACTGTCTCAGAATCTCTGTCTCAATTGACTGGTTGTGTTGTATTTGCTGGTGATTTGTGTTACAAAGAAGCCCAGGCCTAAAGAGTAAAATTCATATTTCTCAGCCCTTTAGCCTTTCTGCAAGTCCTGGGAAGAAACTTTACATGCCTGCTAGACTGACTGTTGATATGCTCCTCTGTGTGTGTGTGTGTGTGTGTGTGTGTGTGTATTTGTACATCTTTTGTCCCTCCTCAAATGGATCTTATTAATCTTTATCCTTTAAGAACCAGCAGTCTCTCCTCCCCATTAGTGAAGCTTTTCTCGCTCACTCTATTCTCCAATGAAACAAGCTCTATGTCCTACTAAAAAGAAGGGATCCTATAACAATGGGCCTCGATCTGTGCTGAGGGTATTTCATTTGAGCCTCACAGCCGGTCCATCAGTCCATCAGTATCTAGTGAGCACTGCCTGTGTGCCAGGCACTTTTCTAGAATGTGGTATGGAGAGCAGTGAGCTGGGTGTTGGCTTCTAGGAATCTGCGTTCTGGTGCAGGAGACAGATCGTAGACAGGTGTTTATGTTACAATTCCAGTAACCTTCTGGTGCGCGAAGAAAAGGCAAGTGTTTGCAGTGATCATGGGGACTGCATCAGACAGAGTAGTCAGGGAACAGGTGACGACTCTAAGGAAGAAGAAGGAAACAGCCATGCCAAAGAGATCTGGGGGCAGTCGGGGGTAGCATGCTGGGGAATAGGAACAGGTTCGAGGGCTCAAGATGGGAACACAGTGGAGAGGAGGAAGGAGGCTGGAGATGTAGTCAGGACTGGACCCCATAGGCTACCCGGACCAATGGGAGGGTTTGGGTTCTAGTTTGGGTGCACTGGGAAAACACTGCAGTTTTTAAACAGGAGACACATCATGTTCATGCTTTTGAGATTAAAAAAAAATATGTTAGACTTTGTTGATATTTCTCATAGAATTGTTTTTAAAGAATTTTTAAATGTCTTACCTCACCAGTATATGCATCATCTCTTGAAGACAAGACTCGGGGGCTGTTTTCTGTAGTATCCCCCACCCATGGCACAGCTTTGTAAGCTGAGGCAGATCGGGACTCAGCTTCCAGTCGAGGGCATGCAGACCGTTCAGCACACAGATGGCGAATGGTTCTCCCCAGTCAGGGTGGGTGTCCTATCCTCCAACAACCTACCCTTTCTAGGGCAGTGGCTCCCAAACACCAGGCTGTACCTGGCTGAGGTAATATGAAAATCAGGGCGGTGTAGGATTTTTTCACAAAGCTGAATTGACTCAGTTTCTCTCTTTAGATCTCCTGAATTTCTAAACACAGTGGAATTGCTCTTATCTAGGAATTCTGAAGTCGGCGCATAAGGTGGAAGTCTGAGAGTCCAAACGACCCATACGTAACAGTAATCCTAGCTAGCACTTAGTGCTTCCTGGGTGTCAAGCCTCATTTTAAAAAATCCTTCATTTGTATGATCTCTTATTTCATCTTTCCAGAAACCCCATGAGGTCCGTACAATTACTGTGCTGGTTTCACAGATGAGGGACATGAGGCCCAGAGAAACGACATAATTTTTCCAGGATCACACAGCTAGTGAGTGATAAACTGGAGACGTTCATTTTTACAGTTTTGAGTTGTACTCATTAAGCACATGGGGGAGAAGCAAACTGTCCTTTCCGGTCTTCGATCACATAAGGAGAGCATTCCATTGAGGGAGGTTCCCGGGCAGAATATCTAAGAATATTTAAATTATTAGTCATCTAATGTCTATATCTCTTCCCCAACAAAAGCCATAGAAGGGCTCATATAGTATGACCTCATGGTATTTGAGACATGAATCTTTTTGAAATTGTGGTACTAGCCTTTTATTTATTTCTGGCTGTCGAATTCACTGTGTGCAAACCTGCTTTCACTTCTCCAAAAATGCTTTTGGAAATCTTGGCTGATTGGTAAAATTTAGTCTGAGAACTACTATTTTCAAGAACTTTCTTCCTTGGCTTTGTGATAAGCCTGGTCTCACACCCTAGCACCGGAGAGATGGTGACTGTATTTTGGGCATGAGCATCAGGGTGCTCAGAAAGTAGAGGACACCTGATGCACATTTATCTGGGGTGCAACACGTGTGGCTCCGTAGTAAGACTGTGTGGACAGGAAGGAGGATCAGCTGTGATGAAAGCAAATGCACAGTTCTTGAGGTTTTGTTTAAAAATAGTAGCATAGCTTGACAATTAATACTTTATGCTTTATGAACAATGGATGAGTCTACATTGTATTAATACTAGTCATTAGAAATGCTTCTGTATAGAAAATGGCATAACCGTGCTAAAGTTAAGAGTTAAATTGTTCTATACTAGAAATAATGTACAAATTACATACAATAAATCTGTAATTTTTTAATAGAAAAACAATATACCCTTTATGGGTTTTTTATTTTTGTTTTTGCTTTTTTTTGTTAATACTCATCCAAAGATATATTCCATAGATTTTTTTTTAGGTAGAAGGGAGGGAGAGCAAGAGAAACACCGATGTGAGACACATTGGTTGGCTGCCTCCCGCATGACCCTGACCAGGGCCAGGGATAGAACCTACAACCCAGATACATGCCCTTGACCAGGAATCAAACCCGTAACCCTTTGGTCCTCAGGCTGACACTCTAACCACTGAGCAAACCAGCCAGGGCCCCCTTATGGTTTTATTAAATGGAATGACTAAGTAGAGGTTTAAAATTTGACTACTCTGAAAAACTATCAATAAAAGATCTAAACTCCCAATACCAAGATTTTATACTGTAGGCAATACCCTTCTTTTCTGTGAAGTGAGCATAGGAGTTCTGATGTATTTGATTTTGAACAACAGAGCTTGTCAGTGTAATACTGTGTAGTATGTGTGTGTAGACAGAAATACATACCCTCAAGGAGCCAATTACACTGTTGACATAACCCTTTCAAATCAAGTAGCTTGTTGCACATCTTACGCTGTGAACCACATGGCTGGAACATAGGGTCGATGCAGGACTCTGAGGGAGTCACGGTCTGCGTTTTACAGGGTCCTGAAAACCGTCTAAGGGGTTTATAGTTGAACCAGCTGGGCCCACCCAAGGTCTTTGAGCAGGTAAGTGACTGCTCACCTTGTAATTTTAAGGGAAAACAAGAATGTGTGCGCATGTCTATCGTTGAAGATGTTACTCTTCCCAGTTGGTGGACTGAACTGAAAATCAGCCAGGCCGATGATCTGGTTGTGTTGCGCTCACGTGGTGGTTGTCCCTGAACTGTGCCTGTAATTGCTTCTGAAAAGGGCCTTGGTGTATGTAGATTTCTCTCTCCTGTTTGTGGTCACCTGAAAACGTCTGTGGGAGAAGACTTCCTCCTCTTCCCTCACTGGTTCCGGGCAGCATGGACCAGCCACCTTGTTCCTGGCTGGGCTTCACTGTGGCTTGCTGGGCTTTTGACTCTCTGAGGGGGACAATGCCAGGGCCCCCAGGTTCATTGGACAGTGTTTGATGATCTGATTCACTCTACGATGCTTTCTGCTTTCACGAGAAATTATGGAATAAGCTAGTGAAACCAGTGATGTCCCTAATTTCATAGTTTTATGATCCATGAATATCACAGAACGAGTTTACATCACAGAGATTCTAGATTTATGATATAAAGATTTTTAAAGGACATTTTCCCTCGTAGGTTTACTGAATCCCAAATCAGTTGTTTTCAAAACCAGCCATTGAGCACTAAATATTTCTAATTTCCATACAGTTTCTGAAACTTCCAAAGTCCCAGATAGCATTGAATAAGGAGTCTTAATTATCTAGAATTCTCACTGTTAAAATCATCACTTCTAAGACGTCTTCCTACTAGCAAAACAAGTTAAAGTGAAGGTTAAAATGTGGAAGCTGTAGTTAGGCATTGAAAACCCATTAAAAAAAGGCAGAGGGACTGCTCTGAGCATGTGAACTGGCGTACAGCTGGCCTCGCAGAATGCCGTAATTTATTGCGGAAAACTGAATTGCAAAACCTTTCTTCCCCCACGCACCCTCGTCCAAAAAAAAAAAAAAAAAATCAACAGCTTGACTGAGCTTAAATAACTGACTTTTCATATTCTTTCATGGAGCACAAAGGGCTAATCCTGAGGCTACTTGAGCCAGCAATGCAGGCAGTGATGGGGACCACCACGGAACATGTCATTCCCTCCTCACCACACACAAAACACATTGACTGCAGCTTTATGAAGTGAAAACGCCCAAGAAAAAGAAAATGGGAAGGAGGTGTCCTCAGTTATTTCTTTCCAGAGGGGAGCGCAGAAGAAAAAGCTGCTGCATCTGGGTATTGAGGACAAAGCAAGCCTAAGACTTGGGTATAATAGGGTGGGTCACTTGCTTTTATAGAAGCTAAAGAGTGGAACTGCCTTTACTTGTCTCAGTACCACTGACCCTTGCATTTCATTGTGTGGAGATGTCAGAGAAAGTGTGTAGAAAGCATTCCAGCCTCTTTCACTGAACAATGACTTTGTCATTTTGAGATTTCTATGGTGTGTTGACCCCTTCCCCCACTCCCTCCCTCAAATCCCCCTTGGACAAAAGAGATTGTTAGTTAGGCTGCCTTGCCCTCATTTGAAAGATCCCTGTTTTACCGACTCTTTAAAAGTAAACTCATCCATTTTAACTGAATCACAGTGTTTTCACGCTTTTAAAATCAACAAAAGCGTTTTAGTCAGAGCATTTGCAAGGATGGCATATTCTGTGGAAATGTCAGTCCCAGGGATAATGATTCATGCAAACTGCCAAGTTAAAAGTGGGTTTCCTCGTTAATAGAAAGGAGAATTGATGATATGGGTTACTGGAAATATTTACAAGCACTTGACCCTCGGATTTCTGAGATCAGGGTGATATGATTCACAGAAGCTTTCTCGTACAGTTCCTTTACCTTTTTATTTTTTTAATAAAAGGTGAGATGGCTGGGTTTCTCCCAGTGTGATGGTTAGCTCACTTAGAAAGCAGCTCCATCCACATCAGCATGGTGACAGTTAATCACCGGGGACCCTCCCAGGCTGGCAACCAGTGTTCCAATTTGTCTGTCCCAGCATGTGCGCGCCAATGATAATGTTTGTAGTTTAACAAGAAGCTAATTAAGACCTAAAAGAAAAAAAAAAATTAACCAGGATCGCATTTTCATCAAGCTTGATGGTATTGTGCAAAGCATGGAACTTTACTTTATGGCATTATTGGATGATGTCCATTGCAAAACAGTAGTGGCCACTCTGGGGGCTTTCTCTCCATGCCATCGTCTTTAGGAATGATAAAATGGACAGTTGTTGCTAGGGAGAGGACAATGGCTAAAGGCAGGGTGGGCAAACGTAGGTGTACAGTTGTGAGTACTTGAAACAATGTATTACTTATTAATTATTGTTTTATTTTCCATATGAACGACTGTAAACCTCACTTTTCCCCACTCTGTGTTTACTTACCTTGAAGGACCTGGAGAGTCTTCAATATGCTGTTCTTGATTATATTTGTTCATTTCTACTTACTCTCGGAGTTTTCTTGATAAAATGAAGAAAAGGGGAGTGCTCTGGAGAACTTAGCTTTATTTTTAGTAAAATCTGGCACTTACTATTTTATGTATGGCTGTATTTTTTAAGTCCGATGCAGGATGGGATTAATTGCCATCTCTGCTGTCTGGAGGTCTTCTTCTGCTTGTGAGTTTCATGACTGCTTTGTTTCTTGCAGCCTTTCTCTGGGTTTGTTGATTTCCTGTTCTCTGACTATCATTTGCATGGAGACTCCAAGCAGATAGTACAGCTGTAGCATCATAGCAAAGGGCCAGCACCCATGGGAGATATGACAGACGTGAGTCAGGAAGGCACACAGGCTGGTTCCTGTAGCCCTCCCATGTGCCCCCTCACCCCCCAGGGTATCGAAGAAAACCACCACGAGACATTGTGACTGTATTTAACACATTGCCAACACCTGCCCGAGCACAGCCTAAGGATTGGGAATGGTGTCTTGATTCTTTTCATCTATTGATATTTTTATTGAGATATATTTTATATATAGTAAAATAAACATTTTTTTACTTTGATGTGTTTTGACACTTGTGTGACTACCACACAAAATACGGCAGAGTCCGACCGGTGTGGCTCAGTGGTTGAGCACCGACCGATGCACCAAGAGGTCGCCGGTTCGATTCCCGGTCAGGGCACATGCCCAGGTTGTGGGCCAAATCCCCAGTGGGGGGCATGCAGGAGGTGACCAATCGATGTTCTCTCATCGATGTTTCCATCTCTCTCCTCCTCTTCCTTCCTCTCTCTCTAAAATCAATAAAGAAAAAAATATATACAACATAGAGCATATCCATCACCTCAGAAAGTCTCTTGTGCTCCTCTGCAGTTCATTTCCATACTTCTCCCAGACATCTGTCCACATGGATGAGTTTGCCTGTTCTTGGGCACTTAAAAGTACACAGAATCACTGCAGGGTGTTTTCCTGGGGCTTCCTTCTGTTGCTCAGCATGTGTTTTGAGATCCATCCATGCTGTTGCCTGTCTCAGTGGTTTTTCTTTTCTCTGGATGATATTCCATTGTATGATGATACCACAGTTTATCTGTTCTCCAGTTGATGGACATTTGGGATGTTGACACTTTTTAGCAGTGAACCTCATTGCTCAAGTGTTTATGTGGACATGTGCCTTCTTGGTGGATCCAATACTTAGATGTGGACTTGCTGGATCATAAGGTAGATGTATGTTAACTTAAACAAGTTACCATGAAAATGTTCAAGATGGTTGCACCATTTTGCACACCCACCAGCAATATATGAGAGTTCTAGTCACTCCACATCTTTGGAATATTTATTATTATCAGTCTTTTGATTTTAGCCTTTCTAATGGGTATGATTGGTCTTTTCATGGTTTTAATTTGCATTTCCCTGATGATTAATGATACTGAGCTTTTTCATGTGTGTTAATTATTATGAGATCTCTTGTTGATTTTTTAAACTTAAAAAAAATTATTTTTATTGTCAATATATAGGAGTTTATATATATATATACTTTTAATAATAGTTTTATATGTATGTTTGATACTAGTCCTTTGTGAATATATTCTTCCAGTCTGTGGTTTGCCCTTTTATTTTTTTTAATTAATTGGTTTTTTTCTTTATTGACTTAGAAAGAGAGAGGAAGGGAGAGGGAGAGAGAGATGGAAACATCGATGAGAGAGAACATCCGTTGGCCGCCTCCTGCATACCCCCCACTGGGGATTGGGGCCACAACCTGGGCATGTGCCCTGACTGGGAATCGAACAGCGACCTCTTAGTGCATGGGTCCATGCTCAACCACTGAGCCACACTGGCTGGCTGCCTTTTTATATTTTTTTAAAACTTTTTTGATTGAGGTATAATTGACATGTAATGTTATATTAGCTTTAGGTATACAACATAACGATTTGTATACATTGCAAAATGATCACCACAATAAATCTAGTTAATGTCCATTACTTTACATGGTTACAAGAAAATATTTTTCCTTGTGGTAAGAACTTTTAAAATCTACTCTTAGCAACTTTCAAATATGCAATGCAGTATTACTAACTATAGTCACTATGCTGTGCATTGCCTCCCCATGACTTATTTATTTTATTTTATAACTGGAAGTTTGTACATGTGGACCCCTTTCATCCATTTCTCTCACCCCCTGCCCCTGCGTCTGGCAACCACTAATCTGTTCTCTGTATCTGTGAGCTTGGTTTCTTTGTGTTTTTGTTTTTTATTTCTACATGTAAGTGATATCATACAGTGTTTGTCTTGTCTGTCTGACTTAGCATAATGCCCTTGAGGTCTCTCCATGTTGTCACAAATGGCAACATTTCCTCTTTTCATGGATGAGTAATATTCCATTGTGTACATATACCATATTTTCTTTAATTATTTACCCATCGATGAGCAGATAGGTTGTCTTTCTATCTTGGCTGTTGTTAATAATACCTTGTTGAACAGGGGGGTGCATATGTCATTTTAAGTTAGTGTTTTTTTTTTCTTCGAATATGTGCCCAGAAGTGGAATTGCTCGATCATGTGGTCGTCCTGTTACTACGTTCTTTAGGAACCTCCATACTCTTCCCACCAACAGTGCACAAGGGTTCCCTTTTTTTCACATCCTCGCCAACACTTGTTACTTCTGTTATTTTTGTTTTGATAATAGGTGTGAGGTAATAGCTAAAATTCTAAAAGGTGAAGTGATACCACATTGTGGTTTTGATTTGCGCATTCATTGCATTGAAAAACCTCTCACTCCAAACTAGCACACCAGGGACAAAAGCTCTTTCTTTCAGTTGATGGTTTAGTTTGTAAACACTTAGATTTTATTGCCTACCCCAAACATCGTTTAAGCCCCCATGAGAAGGGAAGAAGATGTGCCTAGCAGTAGAGAGAACGTGTTCACCAGCCATGCCCCCGGAACCCTTGGTGACTCTTGATGAAGTCTCTGGGATGTACTGCAGAGAATAAGAGGCAGATTGACACCGGAGTATTGCTTGGTGTGCATTTCCTGTCTCTGCCTTTTTCCCCATCTGTGGGTGATGGAGGAAGAGGACAGGGTATTACACCAAACTAGCAAAATCAGCATGCAGTCTCACTGTCTCCTGGGTGCCACGCTCCGCAACATTATATAAGCCTTGCCTAAAGTAATGAATAGTTGAGAGTCAGATATATTATTCCACAAAAAAACTTAAAAATACTTGCTCACCAAAAAAGGATCAGGTCATAGAGAACAGAAACGGGCTCATGGCAACCTTCGCCAAGAGGGAATATCGTACGGAATATGTATACAGTGAAGCGTTCCTTTCCACGTAAAGAAACCGAGACTCCAAGGGATAAACGGATTTGCTCAGAATCACACAGTAAGTAGGTCAGAATCTGGTGTCTGTGCACAGAGTTGTCTTCATCACCACGCCAGGTTTTGTCAGACATGATTCATGCAGAGAATAAGTGTACACCTCTGTTTTCCTTGAGTAATAGTCCTTGTTCACATCTGTGCCTGGTGCAGTTTTTATTTTTATTTATTTTTTAATTTATATTTTTTGTTAATCCTCACCCAAGGATATTTCTCCATTGATTTTTTTAGATAGAGTGGAAGGTAGGGTGAGAGAGAGAGAGGAACCATCGATGTGAGAGAGACACATCGATTATTTGCCTCCCACACAACCCAGATCGGGGCTGGGAATTGAACCTGCAACTCAGGTATGTGCCCTTGACTGGCAATCAAACCTGCAACCCTTTAGTCTGAGGGCTGACATTCTAACTGCTGAGTCAAACCAGCCCGGGCTGCCTGGTGCAGTTTTTAATACTGTCTACCTTGACTCTCAAAATCCACCCAGTTTAGACGCTAATCTGGTTACTGTCCATGGACCACTATGTCAGAACTGCCCAGGAAGCGTGTTACAAGTGCAGATGCTTGAGAGGGCTCCACTTTGGGACCTGGAATGCCTTGCGGGTGGGGCTTCAGGGGGTAGGGGATACTGGCCATTCCCAGTCTGGTGGGGACAAGGACAGAAGGGGAGGGGCCCAGGCCTACTATGGAGCTACACCTCAGCACCTGCTCCAGGGCCGCCAGCATTGCCACCACCAGGACGGCCACCAGCAGCCTGGCCGAGGACAGCCAGCAGTGCGGAGTTGAGACAAAACCCACTCTCCAGGCCTCGGAGCGGCTGAACTACTAGATCTGCCTCTTGGGGTGAAGCTGCCTGTGGTCCCAGGGAGCAGTACTTTATACTATACTACGAAGTTGAGTGAAAAGTTTTTTTGACCTTCTTATGGTTTTAACGTGACTGATCTTTATTGTTGACTTTTGGAAAACCAATATACTAGTCTCCATGGTCCACATTGGAGAGCATACCATTCACGCGGAGATATCCTGAGGAGATTGAGGAGAGCTGGAGACATCACCAGCAACGGTGAAAAAATGCTTGCCAAACAAGCAAATAAACTACAAGAAAACCATCAACTCCCTGGACTTTCTGATGTTGCACATTCCAAAACTGGTTGCTGCGGGAGGACGGCCAGTCTTGTGAGGACCAGGAGCGATGGCCGAGGCCCAGGTATTTGGCTGTAATAGGCAGGGAATTGGAAGATGTGAGCACACAGCACAAGGGCAGCACCCGCTCGGGGTGGGCAGAGGAGAAAGGACAGCAGGAGCAAATGGGAAGAAAACGTAGGCTTTGTAGAGGGAGGGAGACCAGACGTTACTTCTGACAAAGACTGGAGAAGATGTTAGAAGCTGGGATAGAGCAATAGTAGCGTAGACGCGGAGAAGAAAGTGACAGGAGGAAACAAGCCCTGGTAGAGAAAAAAATGGCTTATCTTCTACAAAAAGTACAAGAAAATGACTTTAAAAGAGAAGAGATGGGGGGAAATAACATCTGATTACAGAGGACAAGATGGAACACCTTGTGAATCTTATTCTCCAAAGAAGAAAAAGATTTCTGATGATATAAAGATAATTTTCCCTGCTGGTGACAGGAAGCAAATAAAGGAGGTTATGGTAATTGAATACTGTGACAAGAAACACAAAATAGTCACTGGGGGAACACTGTTCAGATGGCCTCTTTTGCTTAAATGCAGATAAATGCTCTGTTCTCTGTTGTCACGTGACTGGTTTGGCATGCTTCTTAACAGTGATACAACCTCTGTTGCTTTCAGAATTTGATCTCTAGTTACTGATTTTGTATTTTGAACTTAACATGATATCATTTTAGAAAAATCAAATGAAGGGTCTGTTCCTATTAAATGAATAGTATATGAAACCTAACAAATTGTGAAGTAACTGTATAATGCCCACACTGATCTCCGGAAACCTGGAGTGTGTCATGAATTAAGTGCATCCGCTGCTAGGCCGCCGTGAGCCCTGCTGAAACATCACTGTGTTGTTTGTCTCACGCGGTGTCACCTCGTGTTGTCAGAGTTCACTGGACCCAGATGACAGCATGAGAACCCGCCAAACATTACACTACCAAAAACAAGACGGTT
Organism: Molossus molossus; assembly: GCF_014108415.1. NCBI lineage: Eukaryota > Metazoa > Chordata > Mammalia > Chiroptera > Molossidae > Molossus > Molossus molossus. The sequence goes on along the minus strand of NW_023425403.1, from coordinate 45,918,585 downwards.
CAAATGTGAACACTATTAATCTCCTCCCCCATTAAACTTCCAGGGAAAATTTAAAATATAAAAGTTCAGTTCCTTTGTTCTTATTAGTTAAAAATCTAAAGAAAAGAGTCAAGTCCAAAATCTCCCCTCCCTCTGAGTCTGCAATTTGGTTAGTCTCATCAGGATTCAGAAATCTGGGGAGAGACAGCATTGCTGTAGCTGAGGCTGTCTCTCTCAGAACCACTGGGGTTGAGGTGATTCATCTCTAAGCTTTATGGATCCCATTTTTAAATTCCAAAGGTCCTTTTTTTTTTTTTTTAAATCCTCAGCCAGGACATTTTTGCACTTATCTTCGGATAGAGCGGGAGGGAGAGAGAGAAGAAGAAAGAGAGAGAAACATCGATATGAGAGAGACACATCGAGTGGTTGCCACCCCACAACCCCAACTGGGGACAAACTGCAGCCGAGGTACGTGCCTAAACACTGAGCCAAACCGGCCAGGGCTCCAAAGGTTCTTTTATAAAACACCGAAGAGTTCTAACAACATACATAATTATGACAACACCAATCTCACGTGTACTAAAATGTGGACAATAAAACTAACCTCTCAGTGTCTAAAGCAGTTCTCTCCCACAGGATGACCCTCTAAAACGCTAGTGTTTGATGCAGCCCAGACTGGTCTTACTGATACCAAAAAATCTCAGTGGTATTGAAGGAAAGGATGCTAAATGGAAAATGTTGTTTTCAGCCTCACCAGGTTACCAGTCTGTCTGTAACAGTCTGGGGAGCAGACCTGTAAATTTAAGCATAATTGGGAGGCATATTCTATTAAAAGATGCAATCTGAAACTATATTGCTACATATTGGGAAGGGGACGCTTATCAGCACGCTAAGAAGAGTGCCATGTGGGTTTTAGAAATGTACAGCAGTGGCATCGCAAGTTATGTGTTATTAGTAGTGCCCCTCACCTGGCTGGTGTTGCTCAGTGGTTAGCATTGATCCATGCACCAAGAGGTCATTGGTTCGATTCCCAGTCGGGGCACATGCCCAGGTTGTGGGCCAAATCCCCAGAGGGGGGCAAACAGGAGGCAGCCAATTGATGTTCTCTCTCATCGATGTTTCTATCTCTCTCTCCCTGCCTCTCTCTAAAAATCAATAAAGAAAAAAGAAATGCCCCTCTTTTCCATTCACCATCATCAAACCTTCTTAGTTTCTATTTTGTCATGGAACCCAAGTCACCATCTTTATGCTCATATGGGCAGTGGGCCCTGCAGTTTGTAGCTGGCAACTCTCAAGCCAAGTTCAGAGCCCTGAATTCCCTCTAGTCCCCGCTTTTGGTCCTGTCTCTGCACTTTTCATTCTTCAAAAAAGATCCTGAGGTATTTATTTTGCGTTTAAATTACCCTAAAGCAAAATAGATTTTTTTTGGTATAATCATTAATTTTAACATATGTATGAGTTTGTGTGACCTTTGCAACAATCACATAAGAACAGTTCCAACATTTTACAGACATAGATAACCTTCCCTCCCACTAATAACCCCAAGTAACCACTGGTATGTTCTCCATCAGTATAGTTTTCTTTTACTTTTCTTCCTTTGGAGAATGTCTTCTAAATGTTGGAATCATAACGTATTTGACCTTTCGATAATGGCTTCTTTCACTCAGCATAATGCCTTTGAAATTCATTCAAGTTATTGCATGTGTCAATAGTTTACTCCTTTTTACTGCTGAGTAGTATTCCATTGTATGTATGCACCAGAGTTTGTGTATATATTCACCAGCTGAAGAAAATTTGGGTTATTTCCAGATTTCAGTGATTATGACTAGAAGGTTAGCAGTATTTGTATTCAGCATTTTGTGTGAACAAGACTATTAGATCATATGGTAAGTGTATGTTAAAGTTTATAAATAACTGCCCCAGTTTTCCAGAGTTGCTGTAACATTTTGCATTTCCATCGTTAAGCAAGAGAGATCCATTTGCTGTGCATCCTCACAACCATTGGTATTACCCGCAACTTTGATTTCAGCCATTCTGATAGATGTAGTGGTGTCTTAGTGTGGTTTTCATTGTTTCCCTGATGGATGCTGCTGCTGAATATCATTCATATGCTCTTTGTTTACCGTTTGTAAATCCTTCTTGGTGAAGTATCTTTTAAAACTTTTTGCCCATTCTTATTTGGGTAGTTTTCTTACTGTGGAGTTTGAGAGTTGTTTGTCTATTCTAAATACAAGTGTTTTTCAGATGTATGACTTGTAAATATTTTCTCTCTGACTGTGATTTGCCATTTCAGTTTCTGTCCCATTGATTATTCCTTGCAGGTACTGCACTGTTTTGATTAGTGTAGCTTTTTATTGTCTTAAAATCAGGTGTAATTCCACCAACTGAATTTTTTCTTCATAATTTTTATGGCTATTTTAATTCATTTGCCTTTTCCATATAGATTTTATAATCAGCTTGTCTACAAAAATTATGCTGGGATTTTTAAATGAAAAATCAATCTATATGTCAATTTGAGGAGAAAAGAAATCTTTACAGGCTCTTCCAATCCAAAAATATGGTATATCTATGTAGGTTGTCCTTGATTTCTTTCATACACATTTTGTAGTTTTCAACGTAGAGATCTTGCATATGTTGTGCTATTTTTATACATAAATACTTCATTTTGTGATGCCATTGTACATAGTATTTTTTTTTTTTTTTTTTATCCTCACCCGAGGACATTTTTCCATTTTTTGTTCAGGGAGAGTGGGAGGGAGAGAGAGGAACAGAGAGAGAGAAACATCGATGTGAAGGGACACATCGAGTGGTTGCCACCCGCACAACCGACCAGGGCCGGGGACAAACTGCAACCAAGGTACGTGCCCTTAGCGGGAACCGAACCCGGGTCTCTCAGGACCGCAGGCCGACGCTCTAACCGCTGAGCCAAACCGGCCAGGGCATACATAGTATTTTTAAAACTTGGTTTCCAATGCCCATGGCTATTGTTGCTATTTTATCTTTTGGTACAGATTCTGTACATTCTAGATAACACTGTACTTGGTTCGCTTTTTATAATTAATTATGAATAAATATTTTACCTCTTGAAAAAAAAAAAAAGTGCAGTTGCCGAAGCCCCACTCCAGATCTGGATGTCTGGATGTTTCCTTAGGCCTGGCCCACATTTCATTTACAGGTATTTTTAAATTGTTGTGTGGAATCCCCAGGTGAGTCTCAAGCCCTCTTAAGTTGGTAAATCATTTGTCTGTGCGATTCTGCCTTCCCCAGAGACCCATCCTGTCCTAAGAAGGCATTGGTACCCCAGCAGATCAGAGGGATGCTCTCAGACAGGTCATCTCTGGGGAGCCTTGGAACATCTATCTGAGTGGCCTCATGCTGGCCCACCTTCAGGACAAACCTTCTCCAGAGCGCTCCCCTTCACATTTTACCTCCTCCCACTCCCCAAAGGCAGTCACCTCTACTTAGTCCTGACTTTGCCCTAACACACACCATGCTAATTCAAGCCACTGAGGAGTGAAAGAAGGTTACCTGGGTTATTCAGCTTCTAAAATGATAGCCTAGGCAGTCTAGCACCTGGGCACATCCCCTCTGCAACAGCCATAGCAAACAGTGTACTGTCTTTGTTTACTAAAGGTCAGCAGCAGGGACCCCCTCCTAAGGAAGGTTCTCTCTCGCCGCTAGGAAGTTTTTGGCCACACTATATCACAGGTGCCCCAAATGGGATTTCTTTCAGTGGGTCTGACCATACTAAGGGCAGGGTTGTCTATTTCCTTCTCTGAGTAGCACCAAACAAATTGTCTTTGTTGTTGTTAATCCTCACCCGAGGATATCTCCATTGATTTTTTTGTTTGTTTTAGAGAGAGTAGAAAGGAGGGGAAGAGAGGGAGAGAGAGAAAGAAAGAAACATTGATGTGAGAGAGATACATCAATTGATTGCCTCTTGCATGATTGGGGCCAGGGGTTGAACTTGCAACCCCGGTACATGCTCTTGACCAGGAGTTGAACCAGCGACCCTTCAGTCTGTGGGCCGACACTCTAATGGCTGACCCAAACTGGCCAGGGCCCAACTCATCTTTTCATAACACGTCTTCACAAGAGCTGACCATGCGTTTCACCGGGGCTGCTGCTGCGTCCATGTCTTGTCCTTCCGTGGTGGTGGCATCACCATTACCTTCCTTTGGGAGGGGGAGAGGAAGGAGTGTGTTGACTGGGTTGTCATTTTGTATTATATCATTCTGTCGTGAATTTGTTTTCAATTTTGTATTAAAATGAGCCCATTTCTCCCACTCTGTGAAGTCGTCCAGGACCCTCACTTTGCTTTGGGGTGCCTTTGACAGCTCTCCCAGTGTCACTTTGCAGTGTGACGAGTGTCCTGACTCTCCTCCCAGCTGTATATCCAGAGCCTGCCGTGAAGCCCCACCTCCGAGCAGGACACCTCCCCTGCTGTGTAACCTCAGGCAGGGCACGGACCTCCTGGTTTTTGAGTCCTCGGGTCTGAAAACGTGAGGTGCTGTGAATTGACATTTGAAGCAGGGCAAGGTCAAGGAGAGCTTGTCTTTGCTCTTACTCTTCCTAGCTGAAATGTCTTCCCTCCTTTCCACGATCCACATCCTTCAGGCCCAGCCCCAGAGAGCCCTCCTGGATTCCCAGTCCACACACATCTCTGCCTCTCCAGCTGCTGGATTCTAGGGTCAGTGCTGTGAACCAGGCTTAGGTTAATCTTGCCTCTTCCACTGTTCTCAGAATGTGGGATTCCCTGGCCTTCCTGGGGTCCCGAAGGCTGAGCCAGCCTGAGGTATGCTTCTTAGGGAGTGGCTCTTTGACTAAGGCATGGGTGGGGAGGGCCGGGTGAGAGGGCACGGGCAGGGTGCCTCTCTGCCCTGCTCTCCACACAGCCTTAGAGCCTGATGTCCTGATTCCTTACGTGACCTCACTGGGTAGTGATGACCTCACAGTCTCCTTGGCAGGGTGACTATGGAAACACGGTGTTCCGGGGAACCTTCCCTTCTAGTTCTCTTCCAGACACCAGTCTGTGTGATTGCCTGAGAGGGAGATGACTGACGGGACCCCTGCACTGAGTCTCACTTGTCCTCTGTCCCCGGGAGTGCAGCACAGCGGGTGGGCCTGGGCTGGGCATCTGCACAGGAGGACGGGTGCATACACAGCCCGGCTGCCACGTGGTCCTGGGCTGTCCCTCACACCCGAGAACTACTCCCGCTCTACGTGACACCAGGAGCCTGGGGCCCCCTCAGAGACCCACACTGCTCCTGTTGAGGACAAGTGCAGTGTCGTTCCAGTGTCGTTCCTGGGCAAGCGTTCCGGAGGGCTACAAGATACTTTCGTTCTGGCTCTGTACTGATTGGCCTCTTAGCAAAAGTCAAGTGTTGGCAACTGATAAACGGAGAAGTTTGAGGAAGTTTTGTCAAGCGCCGCTCGTGAACCTCTCTTTCAAACCCAGTCACCTTCACTGTGCTGTCGTGGAGACATCCGCAGGGGTCCCCTCAGACTCAGGCTGAGCTGCTGAGCACTGGGGAAAGGTGGGGTTCATGCACGGGAAGAGTAGAAGAGCCGAGGGAATGGGGAGTGGTTCTGAGCCTGGAGGGCTGAGGGAATGGGGTCCCAGGAGGTTGGGTTGATCTGAGCTTAGTCTTGGGACCCAGAATCTGGCTTCGAGCCTCCTAGTCACTCTGCTTCAGTATTTGGCCTTTCTTCTAATCTAGGTGAAAGGACCAGAGGGCTGGAGTTCAGTGTGGTTGAAAAAAGCAGTGTGAATGGGGCCTGAGAGGAGTCGCCAGTGTGGGAGAGGTTCTGAAATGATTTATATTAGATTGTTTTCCAACACTTGGAAGGCATTTCCTTAAAGGCTCAGAAGTGACAGGCTATAAGAAATCTCTTCTCTGTTGAAGCAGAGATGGAGGGGATCCTGACTGCAGTGATTTTGGGTTCTGTGTTCTCTGGGAAGGGGAAAGGTTTTCTGGTCTCCTGCTGCTGCCCCAGGCCCCACAGAATTGCTTTGCTGCCAGCACCCCTTCTCTAGAGGACTCAGCAGAGGTGGGCCAAGGCCGAGTTTTGGATGCCGAACAGATGAGAAGGCTTCAGGGAGAACCTGGGAGACACAGGGAGGGACGTCCGGCAGGCAGTGCAGCACCAGTGATCAGCTCTGGGTTTCTTCCCAGCAGCAGTGGCCCCCACCTCTCCTCCTACACAGGTCCTCTACCAAGAGTGCAGAGCCGTCCAGGTGGGCCGGCGGCTGCCGGGCCTGTGGGGCTGCTCCTTGGCCATCACAGCAAAGGTGGAATCAGACGCCAGGCCCCAGGCGAGCACTGAAGACACATCGCCCTGTGGGAGAGTTGGACGAAGACGTCGGTTGCTCCAGCCCAAACCTGGTGATTGGAGCACAGTGGCAAGAGGCTGACTCCACAGAACCTTGTTGGCTGAGGCTCTGGCTAAGGCAGCCAAGGCTCCTTCCTCACATTTTCCTGCCTAAGGCAGCCAATGCCTCTTCCTGCAGTGACGCCCACCTCCCACCACTGGCGATTACAACCTGAGCCATCAGATGTCTGAGTCCTCCTCAGCCAGGAGCCTTAGAACCTGAGGTCTGAAATGAGAGGCTGCTCTGAACATCCCAGGGCTGAAGCTGGCCTGGCGGAAAACTAAGGTTCCTTGGCTCAGTCCTGCAGACTCCCTGCTTGGGCAGAAGAAAGAGAAGTCTGCACTCTGAGCTAAATAGGACCCAGGAACAGAGAGAGGTCGGAGTGGCCTTAGCAGCGCTCCCCTCCTCCCCTGCCGCCCCCACAGTCTACCAGATGGGCTCCTGCCCTGGGTCACTGCCAGCAGCCACCACACAAACTGAGAGGAACTGGGCTTCTTCAAGCCGAAAGAAGCTGTCTGGCAACCTGGGGAGCCTCCCGTCTGGGGTCTCAGGAACAGAACAGGGAGGCTTAGGAAGTCCTGCGCCCTGGAAAGTGTCAAGCAGCAACCCTCTTTCTCCAGAGCTCACCAGCTTTTTTATTCCCAGCCTGTCTGCCCTCGGCAGGGTCCCTTACTGATCAATAATGTTCTGTAAAAGGCAGTGTTTGACTTGAAATCCAGTTGTCCATTGTGAGGTCCCAAACCTCCCCATTCCCATAAAGTACATTCCCATGTGGGGTATCTGGTCTGTAAGAACTTCTGCCTCCAAACAGGACCCTTGGGTGCAGCTTCTTTGTGGTTCCTGCAATGTCACCTGTGTAACTGGGACAAGACTCAGGCTGAAACCAACGAGTACTTCCCTGTGGGCTGTGTGTGTGTGTGTGTGTGTGTGTGTGGAGGTAGGAATGAGAAAATGCTGTTTTTAATCTATGAATCCACCCCTCCATCTATCGATTTACTCAACAAATATTTATTGAGCACCTCTGCTTGTCACTTGGGATATTTTGGTGACTGAAATGACCGAAGCCCCTCCCCTCAAAGCTTCCACAAATGAAAGGAAGAGACAAACAAGTCAACAATGTAATTTCAAATAATGATGATTGCTACGAAGAAAAGTAAAATAAGAGGATAGACCGATGAGGGGTTGCTAGGTTACACAAAGTGGTCAGGGAAGGCGTCTTGGAGGAGGTGAGTTTTTAGTGGAGATGTGTGATGGGTCATGCAGGAGCTGGAGGAGGAGTTTTCCAAGAGGATGACATGGCAAATGCAAAGACCCTGAAGTAGGAATGAGGCCACCTGTTCTAGGACCAACAGAAAGACCAGCGTGGAACTGAAGAAGGGAAAAGAATGGAGATGTGGTGAGAGAAGTAGGTGTGGGCCCGACTGTAGAGGGCTGCTTGCTGGAGTCCCACGTGCCCCTTAAGGGGCAGGTGCACAGATTTGCTCACTGACAGATTGACTTGCTCTGACCTCCAACATGTGGGGCAGGAGCTTGGGAAGCACCAGAAACATACAGGGAGGAACTGCATTATCTGGCTTCAGGGCGAGGGCTGGAGGAGCAACTTTCTCCCAGACAGAAGTGCGGGCAAAGCCATTTTTTTTTATGTTGACTGACCCCCTCCTCCCTTGCTTACGTACTTATCAATAATTTCATTAAATGTGAATGGTTTAAATGCTCCAATCAAAAAACTAGTTTCCATTGATACACAAATGGATAAAGGAATGATGGTACGTATATAAAGTGGAATATTACTCAGCCATATAAAAGAATGACATCTTGCCATTTGCGACAACATGGATGAACCTAGAGGGTATTTTGCTAAGTGACATAAATTGAATAGAGAAAGACAAGTAACATATAATTCACTTTAGTGTGGAATCTAAAACAACATAAATGAACAAACAAAACAGAAACACTCATAGATACAGAGAACTAATTGATGACTGCCAGATGGGAGTGGGGTTGGGGAGGTGGGTTAAAAAGGTGAAGGGACTAAGAAGTACAAAAGTGCCAGTTGTAAAATTAGTCACGGGGATATAAAGCACAGCATAGGGAATATAGTCAATAACATTGTAATAACTATGCATAGTGTCAGATGGGAACTGGACTTAAGGGGAAGATCACTTTGTAAATTGTAAAAATGTCTAATCACTATGTTCTACACTTGAAACTAACAATATTGTATGTCCACTATAATTGAAAAATAAAAAAAATATTTTAAAGACTTGCAAGGACGAAAAATGAATAGCAACCCATGGATTAAGAGATAAAACCACCAAATGCAATGTGTTGGGGAGGGGGTGTCTTATCTACATTTTAATTCAAATCAATTATTTAAAAATCAGGCAGTCGGAAATTTGAACATGATAGATAATTTATGATATTAAGGAAGTGTTGACTTTTTGAGGTGCTATAATAGTGTAGTGAAGTGATTGTATTTGTTTTTATTTTATTTGGGTCTAATGGACATAAAAGTTTCAGGTATATAACAATGATTTGATATTTGTACTCTATTAACAACTTTCAACTGTACAGTACAGTGTTATTAACTATAGTCATCATGCTGTACATTACATCCCCATGACTTATTTGTTTTATAACTGGAAGTTTGTACTTTTAACTCCCTCACCCATTTCACTCACCTCTGGCAACCACCAAGCAGTTCTCCGTATCTGTGAGCTCATTTTTGGTTTTTCATTTTTAGAGTCCATATATAAATGATATCATCTAGTACTTGTCTTTGTCTGTCTGACTTATATCACTTAGCACAGTACCCTCAAGATGCACCCATGTTGTCACAAATGGCAAGATTTCCTTCTTTTTATGGCTGAATAATATTCCATTGTGTATATACATCACATTCTTTATTCATTTATCCACTGATGGACACAGGATGCTTCCATATCTCAGCTATTATAATGCTGCAGTGAACATGGGGGTGCAAATAACTTTGAGTTAGTGTTTTTGCTTTTTTATATTCCTAATGGAGAACAAGTTTTAATTTTGTTGAAACCTAATGTTTACCATCTTTTGTGTTTTTTTTTTCTTTTGTAGTCCATGATTTTGTGTTCTAAGAAATATTTGGGTGTCCTTAAGGAATGTGAAGATACTTTCCTCCTTATTGTTCTTATTTAAAACTTGACCCATCTTATATTTTTGTGTATGGAATAAGGAATTAATGGTTAAGGTTTATTTTTTCCCAGATACTCTACCCACGCTTGTTAGAAAGACTTACGCTCTGAATTGACTTCACGCCTCAATCAGAAATCGTTTGTATGCGCAGGTCTGCACCTGTTTATTTTGTTCCACTGAACTGTTTATCTATCCTTGTATCAATACTGCAGTCTTGTTTACTGTACATTTTAGTAAGACTTGAAATCCAGTAGTTCAAGTTCTCTGACTTCTTGGTTAAGATTGTTTTGATCATTCAAGATCCTTTTTTTTGGTATAAATATTAGCAGCCTTTCCATTTGTTTTTTAATAAAAAGTGTGCTGATTATTAAAATTGATTATTATTTCCTTTTAGCTGTAGAACGATTTGAACAGTCTGAGAATATGAACAATATTGAATCTTTCAATTATGCACATGGTGTCTCTCATGTTATTTAGGTCTTTAATTTTAGAAACATTTTGTATTTTTTAGTATAGACATCTTTTACTCCTTTGATTACATTTATTTGATATTTAATTCTATTTATGTCATTGTTTTTAATATAATTTTCCAATTGCTTGTTCCTAGCATATAGACATATAATTGATTTATGTATATTGACATTGTATCATTGACCTTGTGAATTCACTTTGCATTTTCTGGAGTTGGTGTTTCTTCAAATTCTGTAGAATTTTCTTCATATGTAATCATGTCAGCTGTGAATAATGACAGTTTTACTTTTTATATTTCCAGGATTTATGACATTTATGTCCTTTTCTTGACTTCCTGCTGTGGCTAGAGCTTCCAGACAATGTTGAATGGAAGTCACGAAATAAGACTTTCTCATACTCATAGGGCAAAATCTTTCAATATTTTTCCATTAACAATGATATTAAGTGCAATTTTCAGAGTACATATTTGTTATGAGATTGAAAACGTGTTTGTTTTTTTTAAAATTCCTAATTTACTACGAGTTTCTACTTGTTTAAATCAAGAATAGGTGTTGAATTTTGATGGACATTTTTTCTACGTTTCTTTAGTCATGATTATTCCCCTTTACTCTTTCACTGTTGTGAATTGTACTGATTCATATTAGCAAGTTAAATTAACCTTACATTGTCATAAACTCCACTTGGTCATGAGGTAGCATCTTTTTCATGTATCTCTGTGTTCAATTTAATATTTTGTCAAGAATTTTTGTATCTGTTGTGCAAGAGGGATATTGGTGCATAATTTGCTGTTCTTGAAACATTTAGTCAGCTTTTGGTATCAGAGTTTGGCCTTCTGAAAAGAGACAGGAAGTGCTTCCTCCTTGTGATGGTCAGTTGTAGTACGAACTTGGCTAGGCTACATTCTTCAGTCAAGTCAATCAAAAAAGTAGGCTAGGTGTTGCTGTGTGGGTATTTTGTAGATGTGATTAAAATCGATAATCAGTTGATCATCTGAGTTGAAAAGCCTTAAGAGTTAAGGCTTCTGAGAAGAAAAAGAAATTATGCTTGTAATAAACTCTAGCCTGCATACCCTTTCTAGCCTTCCCTGTAGATTTTGGACTTGCCTAGCCAAGTTCAATGTGAAGTATTATCCCTTTTTATTGCTAGACTCAAATTACTGGTATGTTATTTCACGTTCCTAAAATGGGTTTGTAATTTTGCCTTCTTTTAATGTCTTTGTTCGTTGTTGTTGTTGTTTTAATCGTGATAAGGCTGGGGTCAAGTTCTTTCGAAGAATTTGGTAAAAACTTTATTGTACTATATACTTGTGAACCCATTTTGGCCTCTAAATTCTTTTCTGTGAGAAATTTTTAAATTATAGATTAAGGTTCTTAACTTGAAATGGAATTATTCAGATATTATATTTTTCTTTTGTCATTCTTGGTATCTAATTATTCAAAAAATTTGATTTTGCATTAAATTTTTTTAATTTATCAGCACAATGTTTATTATATGCTCTTTTTAATCCATGTGGTATTCCTTGTTTTCCCCCCTTTTAGTTCATGATCATGATCATTTTTCCCTCTTTTTTTCTCAATTAGTCTTAGTAGGAGTTTATTCATTGATGTTTTCAAAGAACCAAGCTTCAGGTTTGTTGATTTTTTCTTCTGGAAGTTAGTTTTCTATTTCATTAATGTCTGTTTTTCTCTGGTTTTCATTCTGCTATATACTTTAATTTAATATGCTGTTCTTTTTCTATCTTAAGATTGATTTTTAGACCCTTGACTTTTAGCTCTTTTTTATAAGACTTTTTTTTTTTTTTAAGTAGTTTTAAGTTAATAGCAAAATTAAAGAAGATAGAGATTTCCCGTGTATTACTGATGGTTTTCCTTTTCTTTTCTTTTTTTTTTCTTTTTTCTTCTTTTCTGTTTAAAGCTATAAATTTACCTCTAAACAACTTTTGTTGCAGCCCTCACATTTTAATGAGTAGATTTTTTTTGTCAAAATACATTGAAAATGCACTATAATTTCTTTGAATCAGGTGTTATTTAGATGTATATTACTGAATTTCTAAACATTTAGTGACTTTCTAGTTACCTTTTTTGTCACTGATATCTTGTTAAAGCCACTGAGGTCAAAATATATTCTGCACAACTTCTGTCCCTTGATGTTATTTGATACTTGCTTTTATAGCATAGTACATATGCAGTTGAAAGAATGTATTCAGTTATTGGCTGCAGTATTGCATTTTTTTAACATGTCAAGTTTATTAATCATGTTTTCACATCTTTTATAATCTATTGATATTTATCTGTTTGTTCGATCAGTTTTTGAGATAAATGGGTTAAAAACACCCACCAGGAGTATAGATTTATCTGTTTCTCCTGGGTTCTGTCAGATTTTGTTTTATATATTTTGTCACTATGTTATTAGGTTAGTATAAATTCAGATTTTTAAAATATCTTTTATATAAATTGACCCTTTATTTTTAGGAAATGTTTTTATTTATTTCTATGAATCTTTCCTAAATTAAAGCTTATATGTTTATAGTGATATAGGTAGACACTTCGGTTAGTGTTACATTGGGTACCCTTTTCCAAGCTTTTACTTCCACCTTTATGTGCCCTTATTTTTAAGGGGTGCCTTTTAAAATCAGCACATAGATGGACTCCAGCCTTGAGTTTCATAACAAGCTCTAACACTGAGAAAAGGTAGAAAGGGAGCTATTGATCAATGAGATATGCTGATCACAAGTAAAAGTGCATTACATTTCCCCAATATTATCTGTCGTGTTGGTTAAGAAATTGTAAGCCGTACCCCACCACAAAACTCTTCAGTGGAGTTAGCTAGGACTCAGGATGAAGAACTAACCGAAAGATACACAGCCCCAGAGCTGGTGTGGATGTGAGAAGGTCCCAAATGAGGGATGAAAGGAACGATGAGTGTATCCCAAGAGAAAGCCAAGTTTAGAAAGCTTAATCTTAGAGTTTGTGTAGACCTCTTCACCCACCAAAGTTTTGTAAAGTTCTGATTTAACAGAGTTAACTTAGTTGGCTGAGGTAAAAAGAAACAGATGATCAAGGAGCAATCTGGGAACCAGAATTGATCTTTGAACTCCCTAAGACACACAAGGTGCCATATCCACAGGTAACATACACCTGCAGATTTAATACCAACCCTAGGTTGATATTAAGGTTTAGAAGCCTCCATTGAGGAATCTTCAATATTTTTCCCTTTGCTTCTATTTATCTATAATTGAAGGGTAATGAGTATTATTTGATAGGAATTGAATTTTATTTCCTAATATTTTTTAAAATATTGTATAGCCTGTTCAAAATGTTACTGCCTCCACAATAATCTTGTACTAGCCAGCAGCACAATCTATGTGATAGTCATTTTATTGATCGGCTATTTTTTATCTTATATGTTTCCAAAATAAATAGATAGAAGAATCTCTCCTACACCCACATCAGTAAACAGCTTACTGATCAAAAAACTAGGCGTCATTTTTTTCTCTCTCTAAATCAGAATAAAATCTCGCCATGTTTTCTTGCCAAGAAGTGAATCCTGCTTTGTTTATTACACTTAAGTCATATCTTTTGCAAAATCAGTAATAGTTTAAGGCAATCTGAATGATTTGTACTTATCACAACTTGGAACAGAATTCTGTAGAGTCTGACTGACAGCAGATTTAAAAGCTTTGAAATCCCTTTGAGGTCTTAGCAATCTTAATGATCCTCATTTTATTTTGTAATACTGTAAACAAATAATAAAAGTGCTGTCTACTGATTAAGTGGCCTTATGACTAAATACATGTTTTACTTTGTGTCTAATGTAAGTATGCGAGCGAGGAAGAATTCAAATAGTAATGGAGTGAGCCAAAAGTATGGATGACACATTTATTTGCATAGAATAAGAAGAATACATTTTTACTGCTGTTTATAGAAAACATGTTCTTTGGCACAAGCTTCACAAAGACTAGCAGGAACAGAATTCCATGGAATTAAGTTTAAAGTAAATGGTGGGTAGATACCTAGGAATTCTGACAGGACTGTAAGCAGTTTGGTAGTTAAATGTCAAACAGGCAAGCAGGTCCTTGTATGTAAAATTGTACTTGTGAAAGGAAAATGTTAAAATCTGTAATCTTAGAATACAATGTCAATTCTAGAGGAAGAGACTTCCTGGGGACATTTTAATGTTTTTACTCCCATCCAGATACCGATATTGAACGTGTAAAATGCTTAGCCTCATTTTGTGTCCTTAGGTTTTATGTATTTATTAAAATTAATTTTGGCTCTTTCCCTCTTTCCCCCCTTCAAGTCATTTTGGTTTCTGGGCTTAGAACTCATCTATCTTATGAAACTTTTTTAAAAAAATGTAAACAATAGTTCTTAAAGCAACACTTGTTAGTACATTCTATTAGCAAGCATTCTAAAGATCTTTTAATGGTCAGCTCTGCTCTGTGAACTAAACAGGCTGTTATTCCCTAATCAGCTGGGAGTCTAGGACAGTTTACCTCTTGGGAGAGACCAGATACAACCACAAGAAACCCAACAAAACTAGAAAATGCGAAAAAAAGGGAAAATAATACAAAATAGGACCATATCTAGAATTAATTTTTTCAAATGTGCATCTTGTATGTATATGGGATACAACATTATGCAGAGATGTAAAGAACAGGCTTCCCCTGGGTTTTGCGCGATAACCACGGTGGCGATGGGGAGAAACAGTGATAGCACAGGGGCTGCTTCAAGGTGATGCGGCTGGATTCGCAAGGGCTCCTGCTACAAAGTTTCAGTCCTGCAAGTTTCCTTCTTCCTCCATACGCTGTCTGCTGCTGTCTGCGGCTGTGGCTGTGGATTTTAAGCACAGTGTGCTCCTGGCTTTCTCCCTCATACCTAGTACCTTCCAGGGAGACCTTGGGATAACCACTTAACCTCCCAGCCTCATGGTTTCTTATCTGTAGATGGAAACGACAGTTCTTTCTTTTCACATTCACAAGACAGTCGTGAGGACCCTCCGAGAAAACTGATTTCGAAGAGCTGTGAAATGATCATCTAAGTCCGTGTGGGCATTACCCTGCTGATCCTGCCTGGGTCCCGCTGGCCTGGGTGGCGTGGCGGGCAGGGCCCTCGGCCGGCGGATAGGGGTGCAGGTGCCGGAGCTGAGCCGGCACAGAAGAACCTGTCCATCTTCGCTGCCTGGCTCCTGGGTCAGAAGTTCCATCAGCTGTGCTCACTACCTGCCAGTGATTCATGCCACTCTTTCTGTTTGTTAAACCCGCCTGTGAAATTTGGTCATAAGTCTCTTCTTAGAACCCTCTAAACAGTTCAGTGTTCCTCCCTGTGTTTCTGTAGCACACTGTGCCTTGTGCAGATGGCCACGGATTTGTATTCACTGGAGACGATGAACGTCGGAGGTCTTGTCCCATGCCGATACCCATCTCCATGTCCCCGCGGTTTGACCCCTTTCATAGCAGGCAGGGTGTTTAGAGGAAAAATGAAAGACATATTATGAGGCTCAAATGGGTAAAAAAATATTTTCCTAGACAGTAAAAGTTGGTATGTTAAGGGCAAGCTTAAATATACCGTAGTGGCTGACAGCATGGGCTCTCTCAGAGATGCTTTGCAGTCTGGGTCAAGTTGCTTTTCCTTGTCCTGGGCCTCGGTATCTCCATCTGTAAAATGAGATAATATTCGTACTTAACAGGGCTACTGTGAGAATTAAATGAGTTAATACGTATGAAGTATTTAATATGCAGCCAGATGCACAGTACGCAGTAAATGTTAACTATAGGTAGAAAACCAAGAAAGCAGAACCCCACTTCCAAAGGTAAACATACATGTCCCGTTTTCTGAGTTCTGAATTTGCAGCTGACCACTTCTTTATCTCTGTGTTTATAGCTGAGTCTTCTGAGTCCTCATCTGTGGCTTCTACTTGCTCAGTTCTCTAGTGATATCTCCTGACTCATGATAGCTTGGGATTCAAGTCTTACCCACTCTGAGAGTCTCAAATTTTCTCCTCGGTTAAATAAGGAAAAGAGTAATACCTACACAATTGGCCCCTGAATGTATCAAAGAGCTAATACCTAAAGAGTTCTTACGGTGTTTGGCATACAGTAAGCATTTGATACATATTATCAGGACCACCCCTCTGATTTTGATTTTGTTGGATGGGAAAGTATTTCCTGCTATTACAACAAGTCTTTGAAAAGTGAGGAATTTAATTCCAAAAAACATCTCATGACATCTATTTTTGAAGAGTTCTTGATAAGGAGGTTCTGGGACCCAGTCCCAATGTGTGTGGGGAGGCTCCCCCATACCAACAAGCATTCTTGGATGCCAGCAGGATGTCCAAGAATTCAACTCGATCCTGACACTGTCTACCCAGAGGTAGAATCTGTCTCCACAGGTAAAGGGCTCAGTCCCACAAGACTGCCCTTCACTTCAGGCTCAAGGTGCAAGCTGGGGTTGTCACCTGTGCTTCTCACAGGTGTCTGTAAATCAGAGGTGCCCATGACCCCTCCTTGGATTCTATTAATTTGCTAGAATGGCTCAAAAAACTTAAGCAAATCCATTTTACTCACTAGATCACCGATTTACTACAAAGTATATGAAGGATGTGGATCAATAGCCAGATGAAGAGATGCATAGGGCAAGGTCCTGAATGAAGCTCAAGGAGAGTCTGTCCTTATGGAGTCTGGGGTTTATCATGGTGGCCAAGCATTCTGGTTTTCCAACTTGGAAGCTCTCTGAAAAAAGGGCAAGGAACTGTCTTTTGGGGGTTTTATAGAGGCTTCATTACGTGGTCATGATTGACTGAGTCATTGGCCATTGGCAGTTAATTCAACCTGAAGCCCTTCTCTCCTCCCCAGATATGGGGTGAGACTGGGAGTTTCAGTCCTGTAACCACAGGTTGGCTCCATTGGCAACCGGTCCAGATCCTTAGGTGCTTTCCTAAAGTTACTTCATTAACATAACGAAAGACACCTT
The DNA here is from genome assembly GCF_014108415.1 of Molossus molossus. Lineage (NCBI taxonomy): Eukaryota > Metazoa > Chordata > Mammalia > Chiroptera > Molossidae > Molossus > Molossus molossus. The sequence goes on along the minus strand of NW_023425403.1, from coordinate 45,901,620 downwards.
GATCACTCTCCACACTCAGGAAATTCCAAAGGTTTGGGGAGCTCTGTGCCTGAAATGGGGGCAAAGACCAGTACATGGAGACAAAGAGCAATAATTGGAGACAAAGAAATATGTGTTTCTTATTATAAATCCCAATGTCACAGGAGAACCCTGTATCTGTTTTCGCTATTTCAGACCTTTCTACAAGTGATTGGTGTGGTGGGCGTGGCGGTGGCAGTGATTCCTTGGATTGCAATTCCCCTGGTTCTCCTGGGCATCCTTTTCTTTGTTCTTCGGAGCTATTTCTTAGAAACGTCGCGAGATGTCAAACGCCTGGAATCTACAAGTGAGTACCGAGGCCCTCGATGCAAAGGAGGTCTTTAGTATTTTAAAGAAGGCTTGGCCCAGCCAGTGTGGCTCAGTGGATTAGCATCATTCCAGGTACCAAGAGTTCACTGGGTCGATTCCAGGTCAGGGCACATGCCAGGTTTGGGGCTTGATCCCCAGTAGGGGACATGCAGGAGGCAGCCAATCATTATTCTGTCCCTCTCTCCCTCTCCCTTCCTCTCTCTCTCTAAAAGAAATCAATAAAAACATATTTAAAAAGAAAAAGAAAAAGTACCGTATTCCAGAAGGAACACTTGACAGAGATGTTTGCTTGGGGCAATGACCACTTCCATCGTTGTGGAAGGGGAGAGAAAGGGACCTGAGGCTTTTTCAAACCGAAGTATAGTATTTCCTCATTGTTTGATTTGGACATTCTGAGAACTTTGGCATGACCCCTATGGAATGTTTGGATTTTCCTGCACTGCAGTAGACTGAGGCAGTAAGTTAAATCTGGATGCTGTTTCCTGCACACCTCCAGATAACAGATAGCCAAATGTGGTGGCCAGTTGGTTAGAACTGTTCACTGTTCTCCATCTGGGTGTTCTGTGCCAAGGATCACAGTTCCACTGTTTCCTCTGAACAGTAATGGATAGTACTTCTTGAGGCCACTGCTGGAATCACCAGCAAAAAGCACACCTGATTGCCATGGCTGGAACTCTACAACAGTAGAGTTCTCGTGCCGATTTCTCAGGACTCAGTTCAACTTAAGGTGCCTAATAAGATGTACAGTCATGGGTAAGGCTATTGGATTAAGGCTTCAGGGTTTTCTAGAGGTAAACTACGAAGTCTAGGGGGAAGTGCATTTAGTCACACATGGGCATCTTTAACCCCTGATTGTTCTCTCTCTCAGACACTGGCTGTGATGAAAAGCACAGCCTTGGAAATAAGCCAGAGTTGGGTCTGTCACTCAGCCCTAGCACTTAATCTCTCAATCTGTTTTCCCCTCTATCAAGATACAATACATCTGCCCTCCGGCGTTCTTACGAGCATTGAGTTGATGTTTGAAAAGTGCTTGCTGGCTTCTACCAAAGGCACTAGAACCCTGACTTTGAGGCAGGTCGGAACGTAACAGCCAGCAGGTCTCACGGAGCGAACGGTAGCCTGCAAGGCTGTCAGCCCAGGGTCCAGGCGTGCAGTTCCCTGCCCTCCCCTCGCCAGGGAAGATTTGCAGCTCCGTGTCCCAAAGAGCCCTTGGGGTCATGGAAAACACAGCGGTCAGCCTTGTGAAATGTGGGGTTCCGTTTGTCTGTGACTGGTGACTGATGCCATGGGTGTCACGTGGGTCTCCTTCAGGACAGCCAGCTTAGTCAGTGGGAAAAGGGATATTACACCTGGGCAAGATGACCCGGAGCTGCGGCCCCCCGTCCCTGTGCGCCCGGACCTGGTCGCAAGCTGCAGTGCTCCCCTGGCGCCCGTTCAGCCCTGATGGCTTTCACAGCTCAACCCGCCGTGCCCTCGCTCCGGGCTAGGGGCAAAGTGGGCGACGCTCTGTGGGCGTGTGACACCTGCTCGACAGAGCCAGCCCTGTGGGATAACCAGCTGCCACTCCACGCCTGAGAGAGGAGCGAGTGAGGAGCCACCCAGCCGGAGAATTGCAGCACACCCCTTCCTTCTCAGAGGGATCGTCTGTGGCGAAAGACGTGGTCACAGCGTTCGCTCTGGACGGGAGAGATGGTTCCAGCGAGGGCGCCGTGCTGTCTGGAGCCGGACTCTCAGCCCGCGCTCGGTAGGACAGTGAGCCCTGGAATCCCCCCGAGCCTCCTGTGAGCACCCTGTACCAGAGGACTGCGTCCTGCGCCAGAACATCGCCTCCAGCCTTTCTGATTCGGAGCATGAGCTCAGTCTGTGCTCATATTGCTCTCTTAAAAGTGAGAAGTTAAAGGAAGCTGAAATAAATAGACGTTAAAAGTTACTCTGTACAATGAAGAGAACAGTGTGCATTGTGGATGTGAGAGGAAGAACAAAACATGCGGCTGGACGGTCAGAGCCTCCAGTCACTACGGCTCTGCCTAATTAGCACAGGGGGAACGTTAGATCGTGTCCGGTTCACAAAAGGGTTTTCCTTCAAGCACTATCATGGGCCGGGGCCCCTAACGGCCCCCAGTCAGGAAAGAGCCCCAAGTCTGAGTGGATGGCCAGAGGGCCCACAGCCCGGGGCTTCCCACCTTCTCGGAACCCCAGTGTCTCCCGTGGAAGCCTGCTCCCTCCCTGCCTGTGGAGCCGCAGCTGCTAACTAGGCATAACACCGTGCAGAGCCCACACGCGAGTCAGCGTGGAGGGACACACAGACGGACACTCGGATGCCGGACTAAGGAATCAGGCCCTGGAATTAACTTCGAGCTTTTTGAAAAAATTCTTTTTTCCTGTCATTTTACAAAATATCTGCAGCCTCCTTTGAGTGACCTTACCTCCCCTTAAACACCCAGGTTTTACCAACAGGTCTTCTGTAGGAGCTACCCAGGTGACACAGTGACGTGAGTACTTCCTGTTGATGAAACACGAACTGTTACTCATCCCACACCGAGGTCACAGGTCCCAGTCTGCCCAGTAGCTTGCAGTCCATCTGGCCCCCAGCATGCAGGAGCCAGACCCTGGGGCTCGTGCACAGCGTGCTCCCAGAGAAGATGGCAAGGAAACCGCTGGCCCGTCATGTGACACGAGGCTCCAAAGCCAACATGAAGTTACTCAAAGGGAAACAGCCACTAAGACCACAGTCAGATTCTGACAGGGTGATATCAATGTCACATGCCACAGTGACCTCCAAACGCCAGGACAGGTGCCCAGCAGGACAGTTATAAACACACTCAGCTGCTCCTTTAGCTGAAGTTAAGGCTATTCAGAGACACCTGGCTGTGCAGGTGGTGTGGACGCAAGGGGAGTGTAATACCCGGTGTGCAATGACCCACACAGAGACGCTTGGGGCACCCGCAGGCACCCGTGAATTTATCAGGATGCAGAGGGCACAGACTGTCCATGCACCTTACTTATCATGCACCTGGCCTGTGTCAGGCATGCTTCCAGTTTTGGGGATATATTAACTCTATCCCAGACCTTAAGGAGTTAATAATCAGCTCAGCTGGTGTGGCTCAGTGGTTGAGCGTCGACCCATGCACCAAGAGGTAGCTAGTTCAATTCCCAGTCAGGGCACATGCCTAGGTTGTGGGCCCAGTCCCCAGTGAGGGGCATGCAGGAGGCGGCCAATCGACGTTCTCTCTCATCGATGCTTCTCTCTCTCTCTCTCTCTCTCTCTCTCTCTCTCTCTCTCCCCCCCCCTTCCTCTCTCTCTAAAATCAATCAATAAAAATAAATAAATAAAAAGAAGTTAATCGAAAGGGGTGACAGACACATAGATAGCTGATCATAATTAAGTGTGGTGAGTACTTTAACAGAGAATTCAATTTAAAAACACAACTGACTCAAAACCTAGTGAACGATAATTCCCACCCAGAGGGATGTCAGGGAAGAATATGGAGGGAAGCCATGTTTGAGGAGGACCTTGATGAATGAGTTAGCAAAGAAAGAATTTATCTAAATCTGGCTATGATTTGAATTTGGCCAAAGATAGGTTCAGAGAGAAGCTTTTTTTTGCAGTTGGATAAAGGGAAGCATGGTGTGACCAGGAGTTTGAGGGTTGACCTGGAGGGTCCCCTCCAGAGGGGCATAGCCCTGCTCCCCCAGGCAGCCCACTGGGGAGCTCTGGCTGTGCCAGTTGTTGGGACACGAGACCACAGAGCTCAGGAGGCAGCTGGTTTCCTTGCACAAAGGCTCACCGACTTCCTTTGTCATTGGTCTTTCTCTGCTTCCGCAGCACGGAGCCCCGTGTTCTCCCACTTATCGGCTTCTCTCCAGGGACTCTGGACCATCCGGGCGTACAAAACGGAAGAGAGGTTTCAGGAACTGTTTGATGCACACCAGGATTTGCATTCAGGTCTGTACGTTTCTGGGAATGGTGTCAAAGGATGGGGCTTGACCTTCCTCTCAGGTGGCCCTGTTGCTGGCACTTCACTTCCTCCCCTTGGGCCAGCTTCACACCCTGTCTCTGCACATCTTCCTCCCCTCCCCTGCCCTTGGCATGGCCCCTCCGCACTCCCCTCTTCCCCAGGCACACCACTGCCTTCCGTCCCCTGACTGGTTCGCGTTGTCCTTCCATCGCCAGGCCCTGTGACTTTCTGTCCCTTTGGGGCAGGAGTCAGCAAAGCTTTTTTTTGTAAAAAGCTAGATAGTAAATATATTAGGCTTTGTGTGCCCCATTGGCTCTGTTGCAGCTACTCAACTTTTCTGTTGTAGCACAAACGCAGGCAAAGATAATGCTGTAACAGCAAATGGGTGTGGCTGTGTTCCAATAAAACTTTATTTACAAAAACAGGTGGTGGGCCATTCTTGGCCCACAAGCTATAGTTTGCCAACTCTTTTTTCAGAGCACACAGGGTGGCAGAAGTGACTGAGGAAATGAATTTCCTCATTGTCAAATCGGCTGCCCATCTGATGTCTGTTACTCTTTGTATCAGTGAAGCTTTTTCTCTGTAGAAAATTTAGAATTTCCGCTAAGTCTGTAAAATCCTTGCCTACCTTTTCGATCTTTTTCATATTTTGAGTATAAAGTGGCATTTAGAAAGCCACATGTAGATCCCTTTGGTAAGATGGTCATTTAGATACAGGCTCAAATACTGCATGTGGGGCCCTGTGGTGAGTATGGAGGTGCTGGGAGCAAGCTGGGAGCTCACTCTGCCGTTGGAGAACTGGGAACAGGCAGCCACGTGGGAGGCTGAGCTTCAGGGCGAGCCCAGCCCTGCAAGGAATGCACCGAAGAGACCCTTGTTCGTGTTCTGTGGAGCAGGGGCGTTTCTGTTCATAACCTGAGGGTCGGATTTGTTCAGTGCAAGCTCCCCACAAAGCAGGCCACTGGACTGACTCCGAAGTGTACCGCGCTTCGCTCTCTGGACCCCTCAGGTTCCTGGTGTGCGGCTCTGCTGTCCTACTTTGTGTAACAGTCTCGTTAACTCACATGAGCAGAAGGTTCCCCCTCGTTCGAAGCGGTTAATGTGGTCTTTCTGCTTTTTCACTGTGCTTGCTCTGGTTCCCAAACCCAGAGGCTTGGTTCTTGTTTCTGACCACGTCCCGATGGTTCGCCGTGCGTCTGGATGCCATCTGTGCCGTCTTTGTCATCGTTGTTGCCTTTGGGTCCCTGATTCTGGCAAAAAGTAAGTACAGATGGGAGTAACTATTTGTGGTATTATGACAATGTGTAGCTGCATTTACAAGTATTAAATTAAACTCTTGCCACCTTGTTTAATATCGTATACTGTTTGGTTCTAGTGGGTTTGTAGTCAAGTGTTTGCAGTATGTCGGGTCGGGGGCGATTCCGCAGTGTGGCCCACGCAGAGGATCCCTGGGGCCTGGATGAGTTCCTTTTATCTTTCTCTGAGTGAGTTTAGATCTACACAGATGTAGCAGGCTGACCCTCTGAGCATCCTGGTAGTGTCCGGTAATTGTGAGGCGAGAACCAAGTTTACTCTGAGCATTTTGTCCCTCTGACGGCTTTAGGTTTGGGGACCACTCAGATCTCTTGGTTGTAGGTGACTGTGCACTGGGTGGAGGATGCTCAGCAGGAAAGTACGTTATCCTCCTGCCACGTGAGTACCAGGTGAGCAGGTGCTGGCGTGCGTGGCATGACTGTTCCATTCACAGCACCAAGTCACGCTAGTTAATAAAGGAACAACGAGAGCAGTGCTTGAGATTTAAAAGCACCGGCTCTTAGTGCCCGTGGTTTGTTTGCAGGGGCTTCCAACTGCAGTTGCATAGGACCGAGTAAGTGAAATTACACAATGGTCCTTGAAGCCTTAATGAGGAAGGTCTAAATAACGACTCCTCACTGTGTCTTACCTGCCAGGTGTATGTCAGTCCTGTTGGGATTCATACTCTCATTCACAGTGGGTTTGTGTCATGTTCTCAATCAACAGATAGTAAAAGTGTAACTGTTACTGATTACTGTATGCAAAGTGTTTAAATATTTTAAGAGTCTTCTTCATAAAGTGACAGAAGGAGCCATACTCAGGGTTGAAAATGGGACTGACTTTCTCGCCTTCTTTCCCCTCACTTAGCCTTGGATGCCGGGCAGGTTGGCCTGGCGTTGTCCTACGCGCTCACTCTCATGGGGATGTTCCAGTGGTGCGTGAGGCAGAGCGCCGAAGTCGAGAATATGGTAATGTTCATCTCATCGCTCTCGGCCTTTTCAAGTCTCCTTGCCATGAAGCAGCATAAAAGCACTTCTTATGTAAAATATTAAAACTGTTATTTTTACATTGGAGCTAACAGAGTTTTTTAGATCCTTCTTCCATCTGTTTACAGTTAATGTAAAATAAAATATATACATCTTTTTCTCAGTCTTATGTATGCTATGTCAGCAGGTTTTATATTCATCACAAGCCGTCTTCAAATGTAATAAAGGTCTTTGTAGGAGGGACGTTCTGAAATCCCGGCGTGGATATAAGCTAATTTCTTAGAGTCCCATTTATTTATTGTTCTTAATGGGTAGTTCCTCATTCCTGGTAAAAGAAAAACGTATTGGTTTTTAGGTTGGTTGTTTGTTTAATTAATAGGTGTCTCTCCCCCTCCCCCACTGTAGCACTGAACACCTGCATCTGCCGGCATCCTTTCTGGTGGGATGCGCTCCCTCTCAGAACGTGCCGGTCGAAGGTGTTCAGTTATGGTGGTTTAGGTGGGCTTAGTCAATAGGTAAGTTATCTCCTCTTATGAATATCTGTACCTTCTTTTAAAAGGAGGAAAATAATATGAATAGAATATTTTCATTTTACTGTTCTAGTAAAATACAAAGTGACTATTAAAATAAGATTTCGGCCCTGGCTGGTTTGGCTCAACGGTTAGAGCATCGGCCCACGGACCAGAGAGTCCTGGGTTTGGTTCCTGCTAAGGGCACGTACCTTGGTTGCGGTTTGTCCCCAGACCTGGTTGGGGTCATGTGGGTGGCAATAAGTCGATGTGTCTCTTTCACATCGATGTTTCTCTCTCTCTCTTCCTCCCTCTCTCCCTCCCGCTCTTTCTGAAGATAAATGCAAAAATGTCCTTGGGTGAGGATAAAATAAATAAATAAAATGAGATCTGATGACCATCCAGTTTAATTAATCTATAACTGATGGCCCTGCTGTAGCATAAATCACTAATTGGTGGCTATATGTATTCTATTCTTTGATAAAATCCTCTTGTTTTTTATTCAGGTATGAAAAGTAGATAAAATCTTAGTGTTCATTTCTCTGGTTATTTTATTTTATTTTATTTTATTTTGTTATTCTCACTCGAGGACATTTTTCCATTTTTTGTTCAGATAGAGTGGGAGGGAGAGAGAGGGGGAGAGAGAGAGAGAGAGAGATTGACGTGAAAGGGACACATCAAGTGGCTGTCACCTTCATGACCAACCAGGGCCGGGGACAAACTGCAACCAAGGTACACACCCTTAGTAGGAACCGAACCCGGGTCTCTGGACTGCAGGCCGACGCTCTAACCGCTGAGCCAAACCGGCCAGAGTTAATTGTTTTTTAATATGTTTTTATTGATTTTTTTTTTTATTGAGAGAGGAAGGGAGAAAGAGAAGCATCAACGTGAGAGAGAAACATCGATCAGCTGCCTCCTGCACCCACCCCACTGGGGATCAAGCCCCAAACCCAGGCATGTGCCCTGACCAGCAACTGAACCTGGACCTCTCAGTCCATGGGATGATACTCAGTTCACTGAGCCACACCGACTGGTCTGATTCTTTTAGTTTTAATGTAATGTTGATGGAAGTAGCCATAAGTAAAAGTGTCAAAAGACGATGACAGGTTTGTAAATCATCAAAGTCTTCATCAGACTCCTACTTCTCTCCTTTGGGATATCAAGACCTGAGAAATCACCCTAGTCAGTATGGCTCAGCGGTTAGAGCATCGGCCCGCGGACCAGAGAGTCCTGGGTTCGGTTCCCACTCAGGGCATGTACCTCAGTTGCAGTTTGTCCCCATCCCCGGCCCCGGTTGGGGTCATGTGGGTGGCAACCAGTCGATGCATCTCTCTCACATCAATGTTTCTAAAAAAAAAAAAAAAAGACCTGAGAAATCTTTATGGAAACAGAATGGTTAATTTACAGTCTCTTAACATCCATAAACAAGACCGTTCATTCACGTCATGTCGTATGTCTTCCAGATGATCTCAGTAGAACGGGTAATGGAGTATACAGACCTGGAGAAAGAAGCACCTTGGGAATACAAAAAACGCCCACCGCCCACCTGGCCCCATGAAGGCGTGATCGTCTTTGACAATGTCAACTTCACCTACAGTCTGGATGGCCCTCTGGTATTGAAACACCTGACAGCACTCATTAAGTCAAGAGAAAAGGTTTGTTTAGACCTCCTTGCCTCTTTAAAATGTCAACTAGAGGTTTAGGGCTGCATCTGCTTGTTGGCTTCCTCGTGAATGAGTCAGGGGGCCTCTTTGTTCCTCTGTGGATGCGAATTTGATTGGTGATTACACGTAAATCCTTCTTGGAAACTGATCACGAATGTGAAGGCCAATATTTCTGTCCTGTGGCATGAACTGCCTCCTGGTGGTTGTTGAGACCTGGACCCCAGGGCTGGAACTTAACCTGACCCAGGATATGGATCCAGCATCTAATTGTTCATGCTTAAGTCTTGGAAGTCAACCCAAGTTAGTGGCCACTTGTCACTAACTCTCCAATGTCTAGTCCCTGTCAATTCTCACTTGTTTATATTTCGTCTTTCTCTTCCTCCCTCCCCATGGTGGCCTTTAGGTGCAGCCGTCCTCTGTCCCTTAGCGCATCCCATAGACCTGCCCTCCTCTGACCCATACTTGCTGTCATTCCCCTGCCCGCCCGCCAGCAGACTGCTTCTTTCTGAGACACAGCTCTGGTCCCTCTGGGTCCCCCACTAGCTCCTGACCTGGCTGAGCCACTGCTGGAACCATAGCAAGGCTCCAGGTCCATTCCAGCAGGGCGGTGTGGCCAGCTGTCAGCCACCAGAGAAGAGTCTGGAGTCCATGACCCTGTCAGGACTCAGGAACCAGAGCCCCCAGCTGCATGTAGTAAAGGGCCCAGAGACTCAGTCAAAGCCATGGAAGGAAACCCACGGGGGCAGGGAGCGGTACATGCGGGGGACCGACAGGAGGTTTGCAACCTGGTCCTGCCACCAGCAGTGGGACTTGGGGCCCTTAGCTGGGACCAGGGCAGGAAACAAGTGGTTAAATCAGAAGCGACAAGGCTGTAGGAAGCTCTACCCCCAGCCACCCTACAGCCCCGATTCCTAACATGCGCACACTCTTTGCACTCAGGTGCTGTGTAGGTTCTGCCAAAGCATCAGACCTCCTGGCTCCCTTACTGCGGAGACCCTGCCCTTCCAGTGTCTGGCTGGTGAAAACCTCTTTGTTTTCCGAGTCTCTCTCATGCATCTGCCTCTGGGAGACGCTCAGTTCTGCCACGGCATCGTATATGTTCTTTTAAGATAGCATTTATAGTATAGTTGGGATCAAAAAGGATTCATTGCAGTAGCTAAAAGCTGGAAGCAATCCAAGTGTCCATCACAGGATTAATGGATAAACAAAATGTGGTAGATCCATACAATGAAATATTATCCTGCCTTAAAAATGAAGGAAATTTTGACACATGGATGAACCTTGAGGACATTATGCTAAATGAAATAAGCCAGTCACAAAAGGACAAATGCTGTATGATTGCACTTACATGAGGTTAGGAGAGTAGTCAGACTCAGAGACGAAAGTGGAAGGGGGTTGCGGGAGCCGGAGGAGAGGCGAGTGGGCAGAGTTGTGCTGCAGGTGTAAGAGCGCTGGCGTTTGTTTGCACCGCGGCAAACGTACTTAACCTGCTGACCTGTGCACTTCCAGTGGTTCAGCTGCTAAACTTTATGTTATGTGTATTATACCACAATTAAACAATAAAACATAGCATGTTGCCATGCTTTGTAACTTGGGGTCTGATCTCACAGTACACTGAGAGTTCTTAAGGTCAGGGGCATCTTATTTTCATCTTTGTTCCCCAGAAAATGGCATTCTGCAGGGCACACAAGGGGGTGCTGAGGCCCTGCTTGTGGGGGGCGGGGCACGGGACCGTGAATAATATGCAGGTGTGAAGCGACCAGTAACAAAAACAGACACTCAGGACAAGTCCTGTAAACAACCCATTACCTAGATGTGTTAAATACCTTAAGCACTGCTCTTTTAAGCTCTCTCCACCACAGGCCCAGTTAGTGGACTATAGCCATAATTTAATGAATGATACCCTTGCGACATGAAAGAATAAATGTTCAACTTAATGCCCAAATGATAGCCGGGCAGCAGCTTCAGTGGGTCACGTGGCACCGGCTGGCTCCTCATTATTTCCAGCTACATTGCAGGTCGGGGGGAAGGGGAGGACTGCTGAGTTGGGAAAACATGAACTACAGCTCTTGATGAAATTCTGTCCCTCAGAGCGTGTCGGGAGGTTTGCTCGCTGCAGACACTGTGTCCGTCAGACCACGTGCCAGACGTAATTCTGCCAATGTGCACACGATTGAAATACCCCAGGAAACCGTACACTATGCGTTGTCTATGACACTCGGTCGTACACCTTAGAAACACAACAGATTTGTCTTCTTTAGTCTAAAGCACCCCCAAGTCATAGGATTCTCTGAGATTCTAAAATGTTTGAGGGAACATTGAATGTGGGGACTGAATCACGGTAACTCCAGGGACTTGACTTTGGATTTGTGTCGCGGTCCACTCCCAGTACCGCCTGGAACCCCATTTGTGTATGTAGAGATTGTATCCAGCCAGCGTAGTCCTGAAATGATTTCACTCTGCCTGTGAGGATCCCAGGTTTCGCCTCCACGTCTGAGCCAGCCCCCGTTCCTTGGGACACCCCTTTGTCTGGCATCTGACTGCAGAGGCTGTTCGGGAGACACGGGCATGTATGTGTCCGTGCAGCAGAAATGTGCTTTGTTCTCCGTCATGTATTTCCTCTGCTGCCCAGCTTCCTGGAAGTTGTAGGAAACAAGAAAGTCGAATAGGTCATAAGTGGGAATCTAATCCGCAGAAGAAATAGCAAGTAAAAGAAAGAACCAAAATGAGGTAAAGAGTACCCTAGGCTTCTTGGTTCGGTTCTAAACACTGGCTTCATATATATATATATCCCCCCCCCCCCCCATTTAGATGATTGTGAGGCTGATTTGATCATTTTAGAGAGTGCTGGGCCATTTTAAAGCATTTTCCAGCTCTAGAGGTAGATTGATTTTGGTTTACTACTTTTTTTCTTGCTCAGAGCTGTTACTTGGATAATACATTTTATAGACATGTGCTAGACCTTGCTGTAATGTGCAAAAATATTAGAGTTTCGTACATTTTCTCCCTTTTTACCAAATACTTTCTTAGAACCCCTCCCTTCACTCCCAGATTGTCCCATGTCCGTGCCACGTTGGGATTCCTTGCTACTCAGACTGGTGCCTGGGCCATGGCACCTTCATCACCTAGAAGTGCAGTCTCCAGCCCGCCCAGAGCTCGGGACTCAGAATCCCACTCGAAAAAGACACCTCTTCCCATAAAGTTCTCTCTCCCTAAGGCAGTTTTGATGACGGATAGCCCATGAATTCTCCAAGTCCTGTGGTTGAGCATGATGCTCCAGAAAGTTCTATGTCACTTACCACCCTACAGATTTATTTACTTTGGTATTCTGCCTATCGTGGATTTACATTATAATCTGGTTCTGTGTGTTCCAAGTTTATGCACGTATTTGCATCTTTTCTGTCTAGTCTGTCTTCATCACAGGCAGTTTGGATCCTGCTGTCTGGCCTCCCCATACCAGCCTCCTGCAGAGACTAGAGGTGTTTTCCCCTTGGGCTGGGCCTGCCTGGGCCCGCAGGCGTGGACAGCCAGGTGTGGCAATATATTTGAGGCCTTTCCGAGTTAGTCTCGCGGCCCCAAGTAGGGCCCTAAATGGTGCACGTGATGCTGTTTCCCAGGTTTCTCTCTCCCGCCCCAGCTGTGGTGCCCGTTCGCCCTGGTAACAGCTAGCCCACCTCACCTTGGGGCCCATCTCTGCTCAGAGATGTCAACGTCTTGTCCCACCCGCCACAGTATACTCACCCAGGTCCACATTAGGATTTCACTGTCCGCCAATAGGATCCCTATGATAGGCCATTCCTTGAACCACAAGTACACTTCTCCCCACTTTTTCTCTTCTAGCTGGACAGAAGGACCTACCAAGATGCCAGGCCATCCGGGTGATAAGGAGGCCGTGACAGATGGACAGGAGGCAGGCAGACCTGGGTCTGAGTCCTGCCACTGTCTAGGCTTTATTATTTCAGGCAGATTAATTGATTTTACTAAGTAAGGCTCCATCTTCTCTCTTGCAAAATGGAAGTAATAGGATCTAATCTCTAGGATACTTGCACAACTTAAACAAGATAAGACATGTAAAGCACCGACTCGCACCGAGACTGCACCGAGCAAACGCTTGGAAAAAGATAGCAGTCGTTGTCAGAGGGTGTAACATGAGCATAACCTCTCACACCGACGGCACACATGGCTGTCTGCCGCATGAAAAGGAGCCTTGGCTATTTGCAATCGTATTTATGGTTATAGGATCCATCTGCCAGGTCTGTCTTCTCTGTTCAGCTCATTGTAATACCTAAACAATATGGCAGTCGATTTTCCATACATGTCTCCAGCCTGAGGTAAACTCAGCTGTCTACGAAATGCCTCTTTTGTGCAGGATGCCACAGGTAATATAAGTCCGACAAAGGTGAACCTGGTACAGAGCCTGCTGCCAGGACACACAGCACCATAGAAGAAGCAAAGCAATATAAAAACGGCTGCTGTGGAAGACAGAAGGAGCTCACAGCTTTTATGGAAGTTCAGAAGAAGATGATTAACATCTGTTAGGGGACAGGTAGACTGTTTCCGAGACATTAGGCGTTTGAGACGGAATTTGGACATGTGGTTAGGATGTCAGTGGGTGGAAATGCATGTGGAAGGCATTCCGCGTGATGGGACCAGCAGAAGCCAAGGCGTGATGCCTTGATTCAGTGAATGAAGAACTAGGCCCCTGCAGAGCCTTCAGGGAAACCACCAGGTGTATAACACCCATTTTCACTTTTAACCCCCACAGCTACCTAGTAATCCCAGGAAGCTGAGAGGGCACATGGGCGCGGTGGGCAGGTGGGAGAGGCAGGAGCCACGCTGTTGTGTGCCCCTAGCGAGGTGTGATGGGCGAAGTGATGTCACTGTTTGGAATGAAACTGATGTCGATGAAAACAAAGCTCTGACACCCAGGCTGTGGATGTGCGGGGAGATGGGCAGCAGCAGAGACTGATAGCGCCTTTCTGGAGGGCAGTTTGGCAGTGCTTGACAGCCTCCTTTGAAATGTTCATGCCTGTCTCGCAGCAATCCCACATCTAAGGACTTATCTTAAGGAAATAATTAAGGTTGTTTGCAAAGATTTAACTTCAGGGGTACTTAACATAGAATTACTTATAATAGCAAAATATCTACAAATAAGGGATTTGATAAATCATCACATACTGTAATATTATATAGCCTTTAAAATAAATGTTATGAAATAGTCAACAAAAGCAGGTTATAGTAATATATTTATACTAATCCCATTTTGGTTGAATATGTGAGCTAGTATCTTTAAGAACACACACACACACACACACAAACATCCAGAAAGAAAATACATAAACAGCCTAAGAATAGTCCTATCAGAATGCTGGGGTTACTGCTAGTATTTATTTACTTTCAAATTTACTTGCAGTGATGATTATTAAGGAAATACTCACTGCTTTTCAAATGGTAGTACAGCCTTGCACACAGGGGAAGAGGGGGCATTATAATGAGGGGGTCGGGTCATGACATATGGCAGAAGTCGAATCTTCAGGGCCGTGCTGGCGTTGGAAAAGGCTCTAAATAAGGTGAATGTTCTGATCCCAAGAGCCTGGAAAAGAAGTTCTGAGGTTGAAGTCAGGGAGTCGGGAAAAGCGGCTGTGGTGAGTGGGCCATTGAGTATTTACTGATCATGTTGAATTTGATGTGTGAAGAGAGATTCAGGTGCAGATGTCTGACACGTTGGTGTGGTCGTCGGAGACCAACCTTGGCCTTGTTGGGAAAACATAAAGGGGCAGTTGCAAAGCAGCTAAAAGAAGAGGATCTCAAAGTCTCTTTGGTGTAATGAATGTAAACTTACTGGTATTGGTGACGGTCTCCATGAGCAATTGGTAAAACCTATTGGTGGCCTGTGAGAGACTCTGGCTGCGTTTCGATGACTGAACAGCCTGAACAGCAGAGAGAAACTGAGGCGGGCTTTCTCTGAGTGGCCTTTTCCTACTATTCTCACTTGAGTTTGGAGCTGCTAGTCCTGTGGTCATGAGCAGCCCTGGGGCCCCCTGCCATATCAAGGCCATTTATCAAGAGTCTACAGATGTTCCAGTTTGAACAGCTATATCCGTTTCAGTAGAGCTGATAGTATGGGAAATCCACATTCTCAGAATCATGGTTCTCGTCTGTCTGTGTGTGTGTTGATTTGCATACGAGAACACTGGGAATTCTCAGAGATACACCTGAGCCATGCATTATGCACCGGGACCCACCTGTAAGCGGAAATGGCCCAATATGAAATATGAAGGAGGACTTACTGAAGGTACAGAATGGCTACAAAGATAATAAAATTAGCTAAAGCCATTTTTCTTACATTTAATCTCTATAAAGGTAAATTTGCGTTTAGAGAGAAAAAGATTGCCGGCCTCCCCACACAGGTGTTGCTCCAGAGAGCACTCCCCATTGAACGCCCTGAGTGTTAGGCTCCTTCTCAGAGTCGGGTTGGGAACCCGACCAGGGACAGGAAATGTGAACATAGATGAGGATAGATATAGATTTGGGAAGGAAGGATTTTATACCTGATATACTCTGTTTTCTTCAGTAAAATTGGAGGCAGGGTCATTTCATAAGAGGAAAGGATGCACGCTGGCTGGGTGGCTCAGTTGGTTGCAGCTGTCCTGTGCACCGAAAGGTGGTGGGTTCAATTCCTGATCAGGGCACATACCTAGGTTGCAGGTTTGATCTCGGACATGTGCGGGAGGCAACCAGTCAATGTTTCTCTCTCACACTGATGTTTCTGTCTCTCTTTCTCTCTCTAAAATCAACAAAGAAGAAGAGTAAGGGGTGCATGCTAATCCTTGCAGTGTTGTAGTGTTAGAGGACAATTAACGTACATTCCCGCAGTAGGTAAATGGCCGAGTAAATTCTGCCATATCATTTGGACAAAATACATAATTAAGAAAACGATGTATCAACATAGAAAAATTGTGGCTTAGTGGGGATGAGGAGACTCAGATCTATGAAAGAGGTTTGAAAATGGCTTAGAAAGGCCGCCATGGAGACCAGAAGAAAGCTTACTGGGATCAGACAAAAGGAATACCAGGTTAGCTTGATGGTCCCAGACAGCTAGTCATGTGATGATTGCTGGTAATTTTGACATGGAAGCAGTGGTGAAGACGAAAAAGCAAAGATAATACAATAAGAAAAGCAATGTGGTCGAGAGAGAGTGTCGTTACAGTGGTTCAGGGCCTGGACGCTGGAATCGGGGTCTTGGGTTCAAATCCTAATACCAGCATTGAAGAATTCGAGGCTTCTCGGGTAGGCAAACAGTGCCATTCAGACTCCTGCTCTCTGAAAGGCCCTGTGTTCTGGTGAAAAGCCCTGCTGACACTCTCCTGAAGTCCTTAAAAAGTTTATCTTTGAACATGTGTGTTATTAAGTCAGATGGGACAATGGGACATGTGTGTGAGCAGAGGAAATTTGCACGTGTGCATGGCCCTCATTGCTACTTCACTTGCATATAAAAAAAGATACATTCTTTTTGAAATGCCATTATTGATTTTACAATTAAGCTGTAAATCTTTGGAGGTATTCAAATGAGAAAATATAGCTCCTACCACATTATCAGTGCTCAGAAGGTTTAGTTACTCTGTGTTTAAAGCCATGCATTTTTTTAAATCTACTGAGTTAATTTACAAATGATTGAAAGCATGTCTTAGGCCCCTCATTGATTCCAGATTCCTAAATAGAGATACTGACTCCTGGGAACCTCCCACCAGGGAATTTTCAGTTGGGCAAGCTTATTAGTTTTAAAAAAACAAAACAAAAAACAAAAGCCAGTTTCTGCATACAGATTTAATGCACACAGCTAAAAGCCAGTTTTTACAACACTGTTTCATTTCTGACCAGTATTTTACGTGAATTATATTGATTCTTTGATCTTATTGTCAGTATACTTCATTTCTCTCTGCTTTGGTTTTAATAACTAGACTGATACTTGACACGTTTCTTTCCCAAGGGGCAATTTATAAGTATTAATTGGTTTGTAAAATGCCTTTTGAACTGCTCAGATGAAAGGCTTCATATAAATAACAAATGTTGCTTACTTACTTATGTTGTTGTTGTTGATTCATTATGTATATTTTGGCTACTTGCTACTGTCTTATTTTAAGGCACTGAGACCTACACTTTTAAAATTTAAGATGTTTCCTTTTAAGACAGAACATAAGCAGATATTTAACATCCAGAAGTGATTTTGTTCCTTAACCAAACAATAATTCCTCTTAAAAGCTAGACCTCTGGGAAAAGGAATACTTGTTTATGGATAATGCTTCTGACGTGACTTGTTGGCATCTCAATAAAGTTATCTAAGAAATTCTCAAGGTTCAAAATACACAGACACAGGAATAAAGCTAATTTAAAAGCTAACTTTTCATCAACCACATGGAAGACTGCTAGCTTTTCATTGCCAGTAGATCGATTTTCTTTTTCTTTTTAACTTTTCCTTAGACAGAGTGAATTTCAACCAGGGGCAGTTTGCCACCCAAGGGACATTTGTCAGTGTCTGACATTTCTGGCTGCCACAATTTGGGGGTGCTACTGGCATCTGGTAGATAGAACCCCAGGAAACTGGCAAACATTCTACAATGCACAGGACAGCCTCCACACACACAACAAAGAATTACCTGGCCCAAAATGTCAGCAGTGTCCAAGTTGAGAAACTCAGACTGCATTCAGTATAGAAGGTCCTTAATTCATCTTCACCAGCCAGAGTCTCCCCTCAGTCTGTTGCATATTGTTTTTCCTTAATCTCTCCTGGATCTCTTTGCAGGTTGGCATTGTGGGAAGAACAGGAGCTGGAAAAAGTTCCCTCATCTCAGCCCTTTTTAGATTGTCAGAACCTGAAGGTAAAATTTGGATTGATAAGATCTTGACAACTGAAATTGGACTTCACGATTTAAGGAAGAAAATGTCAATCATACCTCAGGTATGCAAGTCAGAGCATTCTCACATGTTCTCTTTATAAGGGCACCTAAGTTTAATTGCTTTTAATTTTATTGCTTTTTAAAAGTGAATTAAGGGGGTGATCTGTTCCCCCCCCCACCCCTGTAGAGCATATTTTTAACAGCAGGTATTTTCAACTGATATTTTCATCATATGCCAGGTTTTATTTATCTGTTCATTTGTTTTTTGGGGGGGAGGGTGTGTGTGAGAGAGAAGGAGGGGGAGGGGAAACAGATTTAATAACTTATCTAGATAGATTTCTGGACTCAGACTTCCCCAAGCACCCCCATTTTATCCATTGATAACCACATAATTCTGAGCACCAAATGATAAATGGTTTGGGTAGCACTTGAGAGATTTCTATAGGAAAACACCGATTTTAAGTGACTTACCGAAGGTGGTGTCCCCATGGAGCCTTTCTGTGATACTGCAGGGCTTTGAGAGCCTGGGAGAGCATCGGCGCCTTGGGAGGCTTTTAGAACTCTGGCCACTAGTGAGTGCGACAACCAGGGAGGCAGTACAGGGTGGTGAGGAAGGACGTGAGACAAGGAATTCCATCTCTCTGCACCTGGTTTTCTCTCCAGTACAAGGCAGCCAGCAATGCCAACTCCTAGAGCTGTTGTGAGGACCGACTAGGTAAGTGCAGGTGGAGGGGTTCACCTGCTGCGATGATGGAGGTTGAGGTGACCATCTCTTCCAGGGCTCTGATTCTGGTTTTTTGTTTTTTTTCTACTTAATGAAAGTATGACTTTCAGGAAGTGTTCTAGAGACTGGGTTATATGCACAGTAAGAGCTCCTGTCATTCCTGTGGTGCATCCTCTCAACATGAATTTAGAGAATATTTATTGCGCAATTATGGTCCTCCAGGTATATAGTTAAGGGCAGCAGAGGCCCTATGCCCACCGGCCTGAGGCCTCACGTCTTCCATCCTGCCCTCTGCTTTGGCACTTATACATATTCAGCTTTATACTTGCTGATTATTTTTAAATTTAGGTTTTTTTGTTTTGTTTTGCACTCTGTAATCATCTGGCCATCAAAGTAAGCTGAGAAAAAAGACACACCCTCTTGAGGTGAGAAACAGAGAAGAGATGAGACAAAGCCAGGTACATGTGCCTCCTGGCATGTGGTGATAGAGACCTCTTAAATGCCTGTTTGTTAGGAGCATGGTACCCCAAGAGAAGGAGAATGTGGATTTGTATCTTATGACCAAGTACAGCTATTGCTACCTACCACTGACCTCCAAAATCATTGGAATTACTCTAAATAATTCAGAAATCTAAATCTAAGTCCCTTTCAGAACCATAATCAGATGTCAGTTCACACACCCATTAGGTTGACTAGAATTAAAAAAGAATAATAACAGCCCAGCCGATGTGGCTCAGTGGTTGAGCATCAACCAATGCACCAAGAGGTCACTGGTTCGAGTCCCAGTCAGGGCACATGCCCAGGCTGTGGGCCTGGATCCCCAGTGAGGGGCAAACAGGAGGCGGCCAGTCGGTGTTTCTCTCTCTGTCCCTCTCTCTCCCTTCCTTTCTCTCTAAAATCAGTAAAGAAAAAAATAAAATAATAATAACAAGTTTTGGAAATTATGGAGAAAAATTGGAACCCTTTGCATAGCTGGTGGGAATGTAGAATGATACGCCCGCTATGGAAAGCATGATGGAGGTTCCTCAAAAAATAAAAAGAGACTTATCATATGATCCAGGAATTCTACTTCTGGGTATAAACCCCAAAGAATTGAAAGCAGGGTCTTGAAGACATAACTGTATACCCGGGCGTTATTCACAATAGCAGAAATGTAGAAGCACCCCACATGGTCATGATGGATTAAGGAACAAAATGTGAGAAACCCATACAGTGGAATATAATTCAGCCTTAAAAAGGAAGGAAATTTGGACACATGCTACAATGTAAATGAGCGTTGAGGACATTATAAGTGAAATAAGCCAGTCACCAAAGGACGGTACTCTGTGATTCCATTTAAATGAGGTGCCTACAATGGTCAAATTCCCAGAGACAGGAAGTAGAATGGCGGTTCCCGGGGGCCTCAAGGAGGTAGACACGGGGCGTTGTTTACTGGGTACAGGTTCAGTTTACTGATGGAAGAGCTCTGTGACCGGATGGTGGTGATGGCTGTTCAGTGGTGTTAAACGTATGTAATCTCTCTGAACTCGACACTGACAAGTGGTTAAGGTAGTAATTTTATGTGTATTTTACCAGAATTCTTTTTTAAAAATTGTTTTAAGCTGATCCCTTTCAGGAAAAACCAGAAAGAAATTTCAGCACATAAAATCCTGGTGTTGAAAGATTCCCTCTGGCTATTAGATTCATGACTTGGTGATTACAGTATAAAATATGAGTTTCAGTTCCCTAGTTTTATGTTTTGGTTATACCCATCTCTGAAATGGGCCAAAGACATTTACTTAGCAGAAATAATGGGCGTGTCTATAAAGGACTTTCATATCCTTGGATGAAAGGATCTAGAAACGTGTCCTGTGTTACTTTTAATGCTTCTTTAATAAGAAATGGTTGTATGCTTGTGTACATAAAAGAACTGTATACATAAAGAATAACGTTAGATGATTCTTGGCTCCTCCAGTAATGTTTTGGAAGCACATCTAAGCAAAGACTAAATATACCTTGACATCACCAGGTTTTGGTCCTGTTCCATCAGTTTCCACCCTACTTTTGAGCATGCTCTGTATACGTACTGCAGAAAGTGTGCTTACAAAACAGTGTGGAGCTTTGTATCCATGCAGATAATGATCACCAACCATTGTAAACACAGAACCTTGATTTTTTTTTCCTTCACTTTATACGTCTTTGTCTCCAAGGCACAGTGTTTGTTGATTAAAGAAAGAGTCAGGAGAGACTGCAAAGTGGAAAGGGTCCCGGAAAATCATTCGGGAGGCAGCCAGGGGTAGCGTCTTAAAGAGCAGAGACCGGGGTCAACGCCTTCCAGCTGTGTGTCCCAGGAGTGTGTGACCCTGACGAAGGCGCGTGGCCCAAGCTCCAGTTTCCCTGTCCTTAGACCGCCTTACGGATTTGTTGTGAAGACTTACCTGGATGAAAACAAGTTTGTGGCCCCATGCCACAAATAGTAAATAGAAAGAAACTCTGAGTACTAAGGATTGGGGCACTGACCTTTTTAGTATTATTGCTACAAGTAAAAGTAGTAAAACACTCTGCGTGGACTTGGCTCTTTCATTTCTACTAATGTTTTTGTGGTCCTTGGTACTTTTTCTTGACATTGATTATAACATAAAACAAATTGTTTATATAAATTTAAAGAGTGAAACAAAAAAAAGGGGAAAAAATTATATAAAACATTTACATAAATTGAAAGAGCGAAGCAAAAAGTAAATGAAAGAGAAAAAGGAAAGGAGTTCTAGGATCAGGAGAAATCTATGCAACGTTCGTCCCACAAGCAACAACAGGAAAGAGTATCATTTGTTTGTCTTTTGTTTCCTGGCCCCTCTCCCACCATGGTTCTTTCCTGACCACTGCTCTGTGCCCCGTTAATGCATTGCAGTCCCCCAAAGACACCTGCCATTTTCCTCAGCTCCCCCCACATGCCCAGCCGCATTCTACCTCTCCTCTCATTGGCCTTGCCGACAGTTACACAGTATTGATAATCATTAATCATTTCTAACATTCGTGGAATCTTTAACACATTTTAGCCTCTTTCCTTCTCTGACAGGTTGAAAAAACCAAGGCACAGTGAACTTAACCCCCTTACCAAGTAAGCAGCAGAGCCAGGATTCAGATTTAATGTGGGGAGCTTCCCAACTCCTGTGACTACTCCACTGGGGACCTGAGCATACTATACCACTGACGGAGGTCCACAGTAGAACTGCTGCGGATCATTTTGTGCATACACTTGTGCGCACACACAAATTTCACAAAACAATATTACTCTGGGCTCTGCACTCTGTTTTCTATTATATTCATTCTATGCTCGTTGATGTAAAAGACGAAATGGTGATCGTGAGGCACAAAATTGATTTCATGATCCATTGGTTTCAGCTGTTTGAAAAACACTGCCCCTCACTGTCCCCGTTTGGTTGGGCTCCAGGCACATGTTAGCACATCACTAAGAGCTTTATTCATGGTGCAGATTCACACAGCATTCTTGCAAGGCTAGCCCCGTGTCCAGCAAGGAACCGAGGCTTGGGGAGATTAATAACGAGTCAAACAGCTAATAAACAGTAGAATCAGAACTCAGGACTGTCCACCTGCAAATCTTTCTCTTGATCTTTTTCAGTAGATGCTTTGAACTGAATGATGTTCTCATCAGATATCTTATCCCATTTTGCCTACCCCCCCCCCCCATTTAAATTCCCCCAAACCATAGCAGAAATGAATGAATATAGAACATGATTAAAAGGTATTTCTCCAAGTGTCATGTCCCTCATTTGGACAGTTTGGTGGTTTTGAAAAACTGAACTATTTTCTTTTGCTAAAAAACTCAAGTCCCACTCACCACTAAAAGAAAATGAATTTAGAAATGGGTTCACTCACTAGTTTGTCATGGACTAGTAAATGTCAGGAGAAGATACTCCGAATCCTACCGAGCAATGTCTACTTTGCAATGTCTACCAGGCTGCAGGGGTGAAGCCTGTTGGGCTGGTTCCTTGGTTGCTTGTTCATATTACAGAAAACTCACATTCCTCTTTCCCCCAAATGAATAGGAAGCAGTGTTGCTTGTGTCTCAACACCCCGATTTGGGGAACCTAAGATGTTTAGAGCAGACTCTGCAAAGGGGGAGGAACCTACTGCTGTTTCCTTGTTTACAGATTTGGTGAGCCAGCCCTCACCATCCTCCCTGGCTCCCCGCTTGCTGTGATCCTGGGTGCAGCAGTGAGCTTCCGTGGTGGTCTGTCTCTCCCAGGCTCATCCCTGTCACTCTTGACCCTACCACGAGTAAGTCAGAATTGGGAGAGATGAGATAGCAGCGAAGACCTCCTTAGGAACAGAGGCGAGGGAGTGGCGACACACACAGTCAGGCTATGAATGTTCCTGGAGGGACCTTTCAAAACAAATACCGTACTCTTAAAAACACGCACCTCAGTTTGTGTTCAGAATTTCAGGAATAGCAAACAAATGAAAACACTCCCTAAATAGTTTTTTTTGAAACAGAACAGGTAGCTAAAATGTAGGTGTCCTTTGTACCCGAAATAGTTAACATGTGTTCCCCAAAGAGAACACCAAGATGAGATTCTATTCAGGGAGTTGCGTGCTTATCTGGAAGATCTGAAAAAAATGGATTTCAAAACTTCTTTGGATGGATTCTCTACACCCAGAGCCCCTTTCCTATGGGCATAAAGAAAATGTTTTCAGTTGAAGAATGATTCCATGCAAATGCAGTATTTATGTTCCCACCCTAAGGGTTGGCACAGAGCAGCAGCTATCATCTTTATATGATTGAACAGGTTCATTTTTATATTTATTAGACTTTTAAAATCAAAGCAAAAGCCAGGTAATCTTTGAACAGTCCACTCTGCTCCTTTGTTATTTCCATTCCCTGGGTTGTCTTCAGCAGGTTGAAAAAAAGGTTAACCAGAGCTGTCTCTTTAAGACTTCTTCTGTTTCACCTGGTTTTCTTTCTCTTCTTTTTTTTCTTTGTGAGAACAAAACTCAGAGAGGGAAGAGGTGGGTATGCTGTTACTAGGAAAGAAATACAACTGGGCTCCAGCCTAATGCAGTCAGGCCTTTGTTTCTGACACTGAAGTCTTCATCAGAGCCCGCGGACTGCTCCCTGGAGCTCCCGACCTTTCTGTATCCAAAGAGGACTTTACACGACTTAAATTCTTTTTCCTTTGTTGGAGAACAATGTTCTTTTCTTCTGAATGTGGATGATGATCGGTTCATTCAGAGGCTACAGGATTTTAAAAAAGAAGGAGGAGGAGGGGGAAACCAAGATATAAAGCACCTCCAGGTGATTCCCTCTCCTTGGACCGTGCAGAAGCTGCCCTTAGGAAAGGCCCTCAGGATAGGAATGAAAACGCAGCCCTTAGGACTAGAGGGAACCGTGGAGGCAGCCACTCCTGAGCATGCATTTTAATAGAGGTGGTTTCTGGTCAGGGACCGACACCAGGAGGGTACAGTGCTGTGCTTCATCTGCCGAGTTTGTTACCACTTGTACGGTTTTTGTCTAGGTCCCGGGTCGTTTTAAGTGTCTGAAGGTTAGTGGGTAGGGTTTCTTTTTAGGAAAATGGGAGGCTTGTCTTCCAGCAGTGTCCAGAAGATCTAGTAAGACTGTAGTTTTCTGTCTTGCAGTTGTGATCAATTTACTACACTAAATGCTTTGATTCCGAGTGGCCGTTTTTGGGTCACACACCTAATGTGAACTTGTGTTATGTTAGTAACAAAGGAAAAAATTACTACTGAATGTGGCACAATGGATAAAAAAAAAGTGTACATTTTAAACCAAGGTGAAAAACAGGTTTTATACTAATGCTCCATTTAAAATATTGAATTAATTGTACTGTGCCAGCTAGCTCTTATTAAATGAGGTTTAACTGTGTACCTTCAGAAAAAAAAAATTGTAGTACTTAGGCTAATAAATTGAGTATATATTGACATGAAGGTTTGTGTCCTACCATAAATGTCCACACTAAAATGTTCTACCT
Source organism: Molossus molossus (assembly GCF_014108415.1). NCBI lineage: Eukaryota > Metazoa > Chordata > Mammalia > Chiroptera > Molossidae > Molossus > Molossus molossus. Next base: position 45,877,253 of record NW_023425403.1, on the reverse strand, counting down.
GCACACGTTTTTACAGCATTTATTTATAACTTCATTGCTTGGAGGTGGGTACTTTAAATAATATCTAGCAGAAGTGATCATTTAACCCTTTTCTGCTCTTGCAGTAGTGTCAATTGTGGGCACTTTTATTACCTTTTCTTACTTGGCAAGTGGATGAGAGCAGAATGAGTAGAAACCAAAATGTTCACCATGCAGGAAACATGTTGGCATATTAAAACAGACATGGTCAACACGTTGCCTGCTGGCTTTATGTTTTAATAAATCACTCTTTCTATTCAACAAGTTTCAACTGAAATTTTACTCATTCTGAAACATATATTTGGTATGTCTTAACAAAGAGAAATATTCTTATTAAACTATTTCTTCTATTCATACTGTTAAGTAAACATGAGACTGCCTAATATATTCTTTTAGATCAACGGTACAGATTTAAGTGGGGACCCATTGCATTGGAAAATGCTTAAACTAAATTCTTCCTTTTTATGACAGTCAACAGTGAGTTGATAATTAGCAGAACCTCCTCAAGGCCTACAGAGTACCTGCGGTCTCTGTTTTAAACTCAGGGTACAGCAGCTGCAGACGTAGGTCAGGGGCTGAGTAAGCAACTCCTTTTTCTGCAAAGAATCCCATTGTAAACCCCCCCACCCCCCAGGTCTTTGGAGAGATTCATCCACTTCGAGGAGTTTACTAAAGAGAAGAGGTGAGGGAAGTGACTAGAGAGAGGCCCTGATCATGGAACAGGTGATTGAACTTTCCGCGTATGTCCCTGTGCCTGTTCTCCTGACCACCAAAACCATTGTCCCCAAATGTGCAATGACTGTGAGTCCTGTCTTTGTTTAACAAAGGAAGAGAGGTCTGTCTTTTAGAAACAAAGCAATTTCTGTTTGTAGTTAGCTTAAGTAATGCCTCCTCTAGTGGGCACTGTAAAAACCAGGTGGATACTTTATCAGACCCTGGAACTCTTACTGGACCTGCATTTGCACTGTGAGAGGAGCCCAAAGGAAAAGAGTTTCAGGTCAGATGAGCCTAGATGGGCAAAGAAACGGTCTTGTCTTTAATGTAAGCAGAGAGACCATCTGTCACTTCGCCCAGTGGGCTCCAAGCTACTCCTTAACCTGCCCTCGTTCAGCCCCTTTATCCCCTCAAACACCAATCCTCAGAGTCTCTTAGTTTGGGCCCCAGAGTAAAATACCGCCTATAGTTTGGAGCCTTGTAAGGAAAGTAGGAGAGTCAGAGAAGAGCGAGGAATAGTGGGCATCAGCCTCCCCTCACCTGGCCCATCGTTTCTGTAAACCTCATGGAAACAACTGAAGGAAGAGAAATCTCCCAGGGCATTGGAATCTCAGCATTGATAATTACATAGAGTAAGAAAAGTTCCCTTTAAATCTGGTGGAATGATGGTCATTCCCCCAACAGAAAGCTCTTACCATTGCTTAGATGCTTTAGTCTTCGATCTTAAATTTGGGTATTCTTAAGGGAGACCTTAAATTTGGGTCTCTGAATTCTTCCAGTTTAATTCAGTAATCACTTTGAAATGTCATATGACCAGTGATTTTCAGTGCTTTGTGGCACATTGGCTACTATATCAACTTTGTGCAAATAAAGTACTCTTTTTAAGATCTTGAAAAAAAATATATTGTTGTTGATTTTCAGAGAGAGGGAGGGAGAGGGAGAGAAGCATTGATATGAGAGCAAAACATTGATTAGCTGCCTCCTGTATGCCCCCTACTGGGTATCAAGCTCACAACCCGGGCATGTGCCCTGACTGGGAATCGAACCAGCAACCTTTTGGTGCATGGGATGATGCCCAACCAAGTGAGCCACACCAGCCAAGACTCAAAGTCTTTTTAATTTAGAATTTTGCTTAGGGATGCGTGTTTTTTGCTGGCACACCTTCTGTCTTCTGCATCCATTTTCCCCTCCCTAGTCTTGAAACTGAGACAATAGGGAAAGAAAGTTTAGGAGGCTCTCTGAGTGTCATTCTTCTTCACAGCTAGAGACGCGGAAAGTCTACCTTCTCAATCTTTCTTTTCAGGCTTTTGAGAGGTGAGGAAGAACAGTTCAGCCCCAAGGCCAGGCCAGAGGTGAGGCTGGTGATTCCCTTGAGTCCAGCACTGGTGGAAGTGTCCAGTCTCCCCTTGCTCCCGTGGCTGTGCATCTCCTTGTTCTACCACCTTTATGGAAAATTGCCTTTCTCTGCTGCCCACCTTCTTGTGGCCTGGGTTACTAGAGCCTCTCAGAAGAAATCGTAAACAGCCTACATTAGCTCAGGCACAAGGTTCTCTCTTGAAACCCAGAAGGAGTCATATATTTCAGGAGTAAATTCATTGTGGTTCCTTCCGAAGTAGATGAAGAGGAAGAGCTACTTAAATAAAAATAATTTCATTGCGACACAACCATAGTGGGTTTCAGGCCATCCAGCCCTTGCAGTTAATACCGAGGTTCTGTGAGTCATGTAACCCTGCATCATAGACCAGGTGACATGGGGCTTAGCTGATGCAAAGCCAGAGGTGATCTCTTCATGAATAGATGTGCCACTGGCCCCATTAGTTTACCTTCTCTTTGTCCCGTTCACACAGGTGGAGAGATTCCCAATTCCAGAAGATCGTTTTACCGATGGAGAAACTATTCTAGTCTGTTCTTCAGTGCAAATGTGAAAATATTTAACAGTTTTGCTTTGAGGCACAAATTTCAACTAATCATGCTCTTGGTATTTTTCCAGTATTACATCAGGATTGACAATTAATTTCTATAGCCGTAACCTCAGATAATGTATATCCTTGTTTTTCTGTTTGAGCAGATATCACTATCAGAAAGGCATTTTAAAAAATCAGACCTTCTTTTTCCAGTTCCTTCTTAAGATGTCACACTTTAGCAGTTTCTTTTGTTAGTGTGCAGTGGTCCAGAAGATATTTTGGACTGCACTCTGTACAATGGAAAATTAATAGAGAGATTGCTCTGTAAACAGGCATTTACGACCCTATAACTCATGATTATAGTGAATTTTTGGTTTTCTGAATTTTAATTCTGTTCTGAAAGTTAGCATTGGCATAAAAGGAAAAGAGGCTACAATAATAACATTGACTAATTTTCGGTATTTAGGACCCTGTTTTATTCACTGGAACAATGAGGAAAAACCTGGATCCCTTTAATGAGCATACGGATGAAGAACTGTGGAATGCCTTAACAGAGGTAATGTATAAAATGTAATTAACTTGTTAGCATCAGTATATGTGCATTTATAGCATTACAGGTAATTAAGGGGGAACTTTTTTTTTAAGCCTCACCTGAGGACATGTTTCATTGATTTGAGAGAGACAGAGATATTGATCATCTGCCTCCTGCATGTGCCCCAACCGAGAATCAAACCCACCACCTTTTGGTCAATGGGTCAAGGCTCCAACCAACTGAGCCACACCAGCCAGAGCAAAGGGGAACTTTATGGTTTAATTGACTTTGTTCTTCACCTAGGATACATTTAAAATATGTATATTGATGATGATGAAAACAAAAAATATAGCATCTCATGTCTTCATTTTAACTTTACCTAGAACACAAAGCAACTAGACATATTATCTTGTCCACCACAGAGCATTACACTAGAAATTGTAATTATGGGTTCAAATTCTACTAGGACCTAGTGGCTAACATTCATTGTACTCCTCTGGTCTTAGGGAACATCTACTACATGGAGACAATAATAGTGTTTCATTATTAACTAAAAGATAAATGAGGTCATGGTAATAAAATACTTTAAAGTTTTAAGAAAAGTGTTTATAAAGGTAAATTTTTCAGTTAGAATGTGAATCAGGCCGACCACCACACCTTCTCCTACTTGAGAAGCAGTGGGCCCCTGGTTTCATTTGAGTTGGTGAGTCTTTCTGCAGTGAATTCCAGAAGAGGAGAGGTGGGGTGAACGGTTAACCATCAAATAGAAAGAGAGGTAGGACGATGACTGCTCTTGACTCTCTCAGGGCACATTTAATGGTGAAATTGTGACACACCTTTAAAAAACAGGAATTACTGGTAAATTATTTTTCTGTGTAGTTCAGAGTTTGAGATCTGTCTTCACAGATTCCCAGATAGTAAAATTACTCTAGCAATACATTGTTCCACCACAGTGAAGAAATGTTAATTGGGAGACTCCTTTCAAAAACTCCCTTAGAACTTGGCTATAACGTGTTTCATCTGTAGGAGCCAAAAATTAAAAAAATCAGTAGCCTCTCAGAATTCTAAAAATGAGGAGATGGTGAAAGTGGTCGATAATACCATGATCTACCTTTATTTAAGCTACATTTAGAACTTCCCGTGGAATAAAAATAAACGTGACTTTATTTCACAAAGTGAAGGCAGTGGTTTCCGTGTATTGCTTCTGGAATGGACCTGGTTACCTCAGTGATACCTCTGAGTGTGAGAATTCACTCCACCCTTGTGTTTCTCTAGTATTTATTTCTATATGACTTTTGTATGTTTTTCAGTGAAAGAATTGGTATCCTGATCTTTAGAAAATTTGCCAAATCTTTCATTGAAAAACACAGAAGGCAATGAAGTCAAATTTTAGGAGAACTGAAAACCCTAGTCATCTGGTTTATACATGATGCCAAACTGGAAATGGGAACCCAAACTCCTAGGCTTGGCTTACAAGTCTGTAAGAGGGTACTATGTTTTTTCTCTTTAAAAATTTCAAATGACTACAACAAATACTTCAAAAGTTCATATGGAACCAAAAAAGACCCCGAATAGCCACAGCAATCTTGAAAAGGAAGAACAAAGTTGGAGGGATCACGTTACCAGATTTCAGGTTATACTACAAAGCCACTGTAATCAAAACAGCCTGGTACTGGCACAATAACAGGCATATAGACCAGTGGAACAGAACAGCGAACCCAGAAATAGACCCAAGGCAATATGCTCAATTAATATTTGACAAAGGTGACAAGAGCATACAGTGGAATAAAGACAGCCTCTTTAATAAATGGTATTGGGAAAATTGAACAGCTACATACAAAAAAAAAAAAAAAATGAAACTAGACCATCAACTTACACCATACACAAGAATAAACCCAAAATGAATAAAAAAATGTGACTCATGAATCCATAAAAATCCTAGAAGAAACTGTAGGCAACAACATTTCAGACATCATACGCAGCAGAATTTTCACTGATACATCACCTAAGGCAACAAACAAAGGAGAAAATGAACACATGGGACTACATCAAACTCAAAAGCTTCTGCACAGCAAAAGATACAATCATCAAAATGGAAAGGCAACCCACTGTATGGGAGAGCATAATTGCCAATGATACATCAGATAAGGTATTAATTTCCAAAATATATAGAGTGCTCATACAACTCAACAAAAGGAAAACAAAGAACCCAATTAAAAAATGGGCAGAGGAACTAAAGAGACTCCTCTCCAAACAGGACATACAAGTGGCTAAGAGACATATGAAGAAATGCTCAATATCACTAATCATCAGAGAGATGCAAATTAAAACAACAGTGAGGTATCACCTCACACCTGTCAGAATGGCCGCCAAAACAAATCATCAAACAACAAGTGTTGGCGAGGGTGTGGAGAAAAGGGGACTCTAGTGCACTGCTGGTGGGAATGCAGACTGGTGCAGCCACTATGGAAAACAATATGGTGTTACCTCAAAAAATTAAAAACTGAACTTCCATTTAACCCAGTGATCCCACTTCTAGAAATATACCCTAAGAAGCCTGAAACACCAATCAGAAAGAATATATGTACCCCCATGTTCGTAGCAGCACTATTTACAATAGCTAAGATCTGGAAACAGCCCAAGTGTCCATCAGTAGACGAATGGATAAAAAAGCTGTGGTACATATGCACAATGGAGTACTATGCAGCTATAAGAAAGAAGGATCTTTTATCCTTTGAGACGACATGGAGGGACCTGGAAAGTATTATCCTAAGCGAAACAAGCCAAACAGAGAAGGACAAGTATCATATGATCTTACTTATTTGTGGAATATAATGAACATAACAGTCTGAGGAAGTGGAGTACAGACTGACAGTCCCCAGAAGAGGGTGTGGTGGGGGAGAAATAAACCACAGAACTTACATGCATGTTTGCATTAACAATAGACATGGACAACAAAGCTGGGAACAGGGCGGGGGGGGGGGGTAATCAGTGGGGGAAAAAGGAGAAACATCTGTAATAAAAATAAATAATTAATAAAAAATTTTTTAAAAAGATCAGTAGATTGTATCTAAGTCAATATGCTGGTTGTGATATTATACTATAGTTTTGCAAGATGTTACCATTGAAGGAAAAATGGAGAAAGGGTACATGAATCTTTCTACATTATTTCTTACAATTGCATGAATCTATAATTATCTCAAAATAAAAAGTTTAATTTTAAAATGAAAAAAATTTTTAAATGAAAGGATGGTTTTTTTTTAAGTCCTCTTCGTTTCACTTCCTCCTTCTCCCTTGGTGGAGATGGACATTCAGAAAGGAGATAGTTCTATTTTCCCATCTCATCTTGGTTATCTTTAAAAGTATGCTGAAAAATACATTTTTCATCTATATACTCAAAAATAGCCAAGCCATAAACCGAAGAAAGTTCATTAGAATTCGTGCTGATTTGGGCACCTAAAAAGAAATGGCAGCTCTATAAATATAACCTAAGTAATGGCTGAAGATGAAGCAGTTTATCAATGACAGGTCAAAACATGCAAAACTGTATCTCATATATATGCATATAGTCTCAGTGCTAATAAATGTAAAGAAGAAAAATACAGCAGAACCTAGAAGCCAGCTGAGAGCATTATTACTAATAGGCAATATCTATTGATCTCTTGCATTGTATCGAGCACTGTAGTAAACTCAACACACACTGACTAATTTTATACTCTAATGCTGTTAGGAGTTAGACACCTTTATTATTATCCTATTGTAGTGTTATTTATAGATTAGGAAGCTAAGATAGGGAGAGCTCAGTCCAGCTGGCAGAGCCCGGTGAGACTCATGCCCAGGCTGTCTGGCCTCAAGGTCCCTGTGCTTTATTTTAAAATGTTCAGATCACAGGAAAGTCGAAGGAATAGGCTGACGAACACACAAATGCCCTTCACTGAAAGTCACTAGTTGTTAATATTTTGCCACATTTGCTTTCTCTCTTCCACAATCTATATTTTGCTGACCTGTTTGAAAGTAAGTTGCAGAAATTGTCACTAAATGCTGCAGTTCACCCTTATATACATAAATTTGTACCTTATAGGAACAAAGCTCTCTCTTACATATACAGGCATCTCGCTCAAGACAGAGACTAGTGATATTACACTGTTATCTAATGTTTTCAAATTCAACAGTTGCAACTCGTAATTACTATTCTCTTTTTCCCGGTTCTGAGAATTAATTATAACGGGAATGTGTGATAACACTCACAGGGCCTTCACACTCCTGTCATTCTCGTAGCATCCCTGGTCTCTGAAGGAAGACAGTCTTAGAAACAGTGATTTCTGGAACACAGGTCTGCTGCTCTTCACCTCACAGGCCACCCTCCTCGTCCGGCAGATAGGGACGACCTGAAGGACCGTCAAAAACCAGCCTAGTGATGAGATGTCATCTCAGTCCGGCAAGTGTGAGGTTATTTCTCCAAAGCCGGGATCTCAGTCTTAAGAAAGACCATTGTGCATACACAAGTGTTACCAAAGCCAGCTCGGCATGAATAGCTCATAAAGGCCTTGGAGCTGTCATGCCTTTGATCAGTTCTGTCACCTGGGGTGTAGACCTAGGAATATGTGTCATAAAAAGAATACTTAGTAATGGAGGGGGGTTGGCTAAGTTGACATCTTCATTTTATAGTTTTTAGTACAAGCAATTCACCACAATTCAAATCTTACACTTTAGATTTTATATATCTTTCATGCAAATGCTAAGTACCAATACCATATTTAATCCTAACTCACAATGACCATATTTAATTCTAACTCAGAATTTCTGTTTGTTGGGCATGGACTCATAAATACAACTCAAGAACACATTTGTAGAAGTGTTTCAGCATTTCGGAAATGCCATGAAAACGTTGCCCACTTACTCTTGCTATTTTTGTTATTTGACATCATTATTCTGTGCCCCCACTTACTGGCCATCACTCATCAGTCTGTTAATTTATTGTTTTTTTTAATCCTCACCCAAGGATATGTTTTCACTGATTTTAGAGAAAGAGGAAGGAGAGAGAGAGAAACATTGATAGTTGCTTCCTGTATGCGCCCTGACTGGGAATCAAACCCACAACTTTTTCGGTATACGGGATGCCATGGTTCTCCAACCAACCACAGCATCAGCCAGGGCTCAATCTGTTAATTTCTTAACTTGAAGTGTATTTACTTATCTCTTTAACTCTCAAGTATAGCCTGAGTTTGGTTCTTGCTCTATGAAGTTTCTCCAAAACAAGTGTTCATTGAACTGAGCTCTGCCACCCTGTGCAGTTTCAGGTTATCTTTGGTGGTGAGTAAGAGGGTTTTTTCTTTTTACTTAGAATTTTTTGAAGGTAGATTACTATAAACACCATCAATCCCCAATGTCCGGGGGAAATAAGATGTTATGTTATGCCCCGTTTTTCATGAGTTTTCATTCACTGCCAAACATTTAGGAGGTTGAAATAAGTGCACTTGACTTGTCTAGCAATATGTGATTAAATTTGGGAAGGAACCATCACCAAAATAGACTCCATATTGATTAATATAAGAAGTACAGTTTGCCAGTGTATGAACTGGTATTTTTTTAAAGTTTAAAATCAAAGAACTTATATGCATAACCAATGGACACAGACAGTAGTGTGGGGAAGGCAGGAGGGGGGTAAGATGGGGGGGTCAATGGGGGAAAAAGTGGGGAACATCTGTAATACTTTCAACAATAAAGATTTAAAAATATATAAATAAAAATAAATGAATAAATACCTTCCAAAAGAGCAAGGTACTGGTAAGATTCTGTCTTTATCCCTGGCTGGTGTGGCTCAGCTGGCTGGGTGTCATTGTGTGCTTTGAAAGGGTTGTTGGTTCGATTTCCGGTTAGGGCACATACCCAGGTTGCAGGTTTGATCCCCTGTAGGGAACATGCAGGATGTTGCCAATGAATGTTCCGCTCTCACATTGATGTTTCTCTCTCTCTCTCCTTCCCTCTCCCTTCCACTCTCTAAAAATCAATAAAAAATATTTTATATTTTTGGAGAGACATACTTCCTGCCATAATTTGTTTTTTTCCTAATCCGCACCTTAGGATATTTTTCTATTTATCTTCAGATAGAGTGGGAGGGAGGGAAAGAGAGAAAAACTTCGATGTGAGAGAGACTCATCGTCTGGCTTTCTCCCACATGAGCCTGACCAGGGCCAGGGATGAACCGCAACCAGGTATGTGCCTCTGCTGGACTTGAACCCAAGACTTATTGGTTCTTGGGCCAGCACTCCAACCGCTGAGCCAAACTGGCCAGGCATTTCTTTTTTTTTAATTTCCCTTTAATGTACTAACTCCTATGCAAAATTTATTTTGGGAAACTTGATTCAACCATAAAGATTTTTTTAACTTTTCTGTTTAGACTACATTGGGAGACGTACCTTTATTTTTTTGAGAGACTTCCTTAACTTATTCCCCGGGAGGGGTTCCTGGTGAATGTCATGTCGGGGATCAGGGACACTGAGATGATTTCTTTTCACCAACTTTATTGAGGTATTTCATACCAGAAAATTAGCCCTGCGTAAGTGTGATTTAGTGAATTAGATAAATGTATACTTATACAATCACAACAATTCAGTTTTAGAGAATTTCTCTCACCCACAGAAGTTCCCTGGGTCCATTTACACTTAATTCCTCAGTCCCTAGGCAATTGCTGTTCCACTTTTTGTCTCTATAAATTCCTGTAGTTAAATTTTCACTAAACATTTAGAAGAAAACATTTAAAATTTTTCTGTAGTTTACCTTAGGAATAATTTTATTTAGCATACAGTATGTCTTAATGAAATTGATAGGACATGAACAGACTGTGCCTACTTGGTGGCAACCAAGAAGAATCTTGACTCCCATTAAGTTTGTGCTCTTAAGTCAGAATCTTTCTGTCCTGACTCGACCATCTTTCTCAGCGAACACTAACTGGAAGTAACTGAACCTGTTGCCTTGCCGTACACACAATATACGGAAGAAGTCCCAAGGATTTCAAAGCTCTGATGTGCCTTGGCCGGTTTGGCTCAGCGGTTGGAGCGTCGGCCTGTGGTCCGAGAGACCCGGGTTTGGTTCCTGCTGGGGGCATGTGCCTCGGTTGCAGTTTGTCCCCAGCCCTGGTTGGGTCGCGCGGGTGGCAGCCACTCGATGTGTCCCTTTCACGTCGATGTTTCTCTCTCTCTCCCTCCCACTCTATGTGAACAAAGAATGGAAAAAATGTGCTCAGGTGAGGATAAAAAATAAAACAAAGCTCTGATGTCTAGGAGGCTTGTTTTCTTCAGTAGTAGTTTGCTTAGGAAAACACCATTATTCTTTCTATATCCACAGGTACAACTTAAAGAAGCCATCGAAGATCTTCCTGGTAAAATGGATACTGAGTTAGCAGAATCCGGATCGAACTTCAGTGTTGGACAGAGACAGCTGGTGTGCCTCGCCAGAGCGCTTCTCAGGAAAAATCGGATACTGATCATTGACGAGGCGACAGCAAATGTGGACCTAAGGTACAGAGCTGCGTTCCATGTAACCTGGGAACCGAATTTTCAGTGTGGTGAAATGAGAAACATTTAATGATGGTGAGAAGTTTTTCTGACAGTTCTCTTTGCCCCAAGATAGCTCTTGATAACATTAATCTGGTAAGCAGAGGAAGAAACCAAAACATGTTCTACAAAGTTCATGATATTATTAAGCCCCTAAGAGAGCTAGGTTCCTAAATTCAACTCATAGTTTCAAGCATTTTGAAGGAAAGAATATCTTCTATTTTTTAATGAAAAATAGTGAATTTCTAAATAGACTTCCTACTTAGGTTTTAAAGAAGTATTGATTTTTAAAAACATTATTAAAAATACTATATGGCCCTGGCCGGTTTGACTTAGCAGTTAGAGCGTTGGCCTGCGGTCCAGAGAGACCCGGGTTCGGTTCCCGCTGAGGGCGTGTACCTCGGTTGCGGTTTGTCCCCAGCCCTGGTTGGTTGTGTGGGTGGCAGCCACTTGATGTGTCCCTTTCACGTCGATGTTTCTCTCTCTCTCTTTTCCTCCCACTCTATCTGAACAAAAATGGGAAAATGTCCTCGGTTGAGGATTATAAAATATATATATATATACATATATATATATATTGTATGATCTTTTTAAGTCTTAAGTCTGCCTTGACTGAACTAAATTCAACTTCTTTGATTCCAGAACTGATGAGTTAATACAAAAAAAAATTCGTGAGAAATTTGCCCAGTGCACTGTGCTAACCATTGCACACAGGTTGAACACCATTATCGACAGTGACAAGATTATGGTAAGACCCTCACCTGTGGGATTCCAGTGGTTTCTTTTTATGTTCATTTTTTTCAATTTATCCTCTCTTGTTAAGCTTGATAGAAGTGTATAGTGAGTTAATTTTGTGTTAATTTTTCCTCCTATTCTTGACAATAAGTCAAATACTTGACACATCTAGAATGTGCTATTAGATAATATATCCACTAATGTCATATTTTTATTCTAAGAGCTTATTTGAATTGTTATTTTTATTTAAGATGGCCAGCCATGAAAATATGCCAAATCCAAGATAATGGCTTCATATTACAGAGTGATAGAACATAGTCATTTTCGTTGCATCACAGTTGTGTCAGCATTTTGGACTCCCTTAATCAAAAATTTAACTTTTCATAACAATCTGAACACACTTAACACGAGTGAACTGTACACTTAAGATGGTATATTTTATGTGTATTTTGCCACAATTAAAAAACAAAAACCTTTTTAAAAATTGAACCTTTCATTTAGACCGCCAGGAGGTTGATGGGTCAGGCTGCAGAATTTCTCAGCTATTGGGATGTTCACAAGCTGTGTCGTCAGAGGGGAGTCTTTGAGAAGAAAGGGCCTAGTTAGAAAGACAAAGTATTTCAACAGAAAGGATTCACTATAGGAAATTTGATATGTGGAATAGGAGGGCTGGAAGAGTGAAAGGAAATACTGGGGTAATAATTTTAGGAAGCAGCTACCATGCCCTGCAGACCTAGGAACTCCAAGACGAGCCAGCCCCCGGAGTCAGTGCTCAGACCTCCAAAAAGCGGCTGCTGGTCAGAGCTGTGAGGGAAGGAGCCCAATGAGGTACGTTTTCAATAAGCTGGTAGGAGCTGGAAGCTGGAGCCAGGTCTTGCTGCAGTGGGTGGGATGCTGTGGTAGGACCCAGGTAGACCATGTGTTCTCTGTCCCACCTTCAGTCTCCTAGTCCCTACTGGCAGAGCCTAACGAAGCGCCAACTGGCTAACATGTGGTTTGCAGAGACCCAGCCCCAGAGTCACACATGAGGGTGTAGACAGAAAGGTAGAGCTGGGGCTGAGAGCAAGTCCTTCCATAGTAGGTCTGGGCACTGCAGGGTGGCAGGCTCCACGCTTTGGTCTCTGGATATGTTCACTGTCTTCCTCCCGGTTTGATTGGCTCTTTCTTCCTTTTTTTTTAATCCTCACCCGAGGACATCTTTCCATTTTTTGTACAGATAGAGTGGGAGGGAGAGAGGGAGAGAGAGAGAGAAACATTGACGTGAAAGGGACACATCGAGTGGCTGCCACCCGCACGACCCAACCAGGGCCGGGGACAAACTGCAACCGAGGTACGAGCCCTTAGCGGGAACCGAACCCGGGTCTCTCTGGACCGCAGGCCGACGCTCCAACTGCTGAGCCAAACCGGTCAGGGCCCTTTCTTCCTTTTTTTACCTCCTTTCTTTCTATTTCTTTGTTCCCTGTTACCCACTCACTTTCAGTAGATCGTAGAATGTGACTGTATAAGATTCACATTCGTTTGAGGGAATTCATCCCTCAAACGAAAAACATTTGGCTGCAAGTAAGCCCAAAGGATGTAAGTTATTTTCAGGCTAACCTCAGCCTATGGCAGTGGACAGATTTTCATCGATCTTGTGCACACTGACTGTTGTCACTAGATACCAGTGTTCAGGGATGCTCTGGTTAGTAATGAAGAAGTAAGTAGATGAAGGAGGCCTGCACAGTGCATGAGAGGCAACCAGTGAAGTTAACCAGTGATTGTTACGGTCCATATAAAAACAGGTTAAATGATCAGTAATAAATGATCATTAATATCCAAACTTCCTTATGGCCAATGGAAATGGAGCTGTCTCTTTCGACCTCCTGGGTGGTTTTTGGACTATTACCTTCTACCTTACTTCACCTGTATTGTCACATGGGATCATCAATAGGGACATTGAGAAGATCCCAGATTGGCAGCATCGAAGTGCTGCCTTTAGCCTTGTCACTCCCCAGAGCTGGACACGTAGAGGAGAGAGCTGTGGCAGTGTACACCACAGGAGGGGGGATTTCCAACCAAAAGGATGTTTCAGGCTTTAAGCAGTGCAGCTGGTCATCTGGACTAGGACATCGCAACGGGAAGCAGGCCACTCCAGCAGACTTCTGTGAGCGACCATATGACATTCCAACATTAGAAGACAGAGACTTACTAGATCCCAGAAACATTGTTTAGCATCAAGCATCCTTTGTCCTTCGTTTTGTGTTCTTGAATGGTCATTGGAAAATAACCTTTCATTTCTGCTTTCTACCTGTCCCTGTGTTGTTCTCGTCTCTAGCTTTGTATTCCTCAGACTGTCCCATAAAGCATCCTTCTTCCACAGTAAATGAATGATGATGTGAAGTTTACCATTTCAGTCACTTTCTGAGGCCTTAGATGCAGCAGAAACATGGCTTCATCTATCTCCAGCTCAGTTGGGGGCCCGTTCAAATAAAATCTTTGCTCCTAAATGTACCGTATAGATTTATTTTTGGTGTTTGTTTTTACAACATTGATGGTAGCAGCTTCCTTTTATTATCTGATACTTGGAAATGCTGTCACCTTGGAAGATATGGTCAGTTAGGGAAACAGTAAGGAAGGACAGAATTTGGCAGACTTCTTAGCTAATCACTCCTAAACCATCAGCATTTGACCCACAGACCAAAACTTCTAGTTCACTAGTACCCCTTAACCTGTCACCTTTGTTGCCATTATCAAAGTATGTCCATTTGTTACGTTCTTACCAGTATTTCCTAGTAAATTAAGACAGCCTCGATTTTTTTTTCTTTTAATCAGTGTCTATGCAAATCCTTAATGTGATTTTACAAAGTGATTTATAGCCCAGCCCCCCACCTTCCCAGCCTTGTCCCACTCTGCTCTTCCTCTCTCCTCTGTAGTTAAACCCACACTGAGCACCTTTCAATTCTCCAGAGGCAGTATTCACTCTCACCATCTCCCCACTGATGTCAGTGGCTGAGACTGAGGTGCTAGCGATGGAGAGGGTGAGATGGTTGGCTGGAGGGAGATGACGAAGTAGACCCACGCTGACTGCTTGCGTGGTGGTGGGTTGAAAAGTGGGATGTGACAAAATATATAGAGCACTCCTACAACTCAACAAAAAGAAGACAAAGAACCCAATTAAAAAATGGGCAGAGGACCTAAAGAGACACCTCTCCAAACAGGACATACAAATGACCAAGAAACATATGAAAATATGCTCAACATCACTAATCCTCAGAGAGGTGCAAATTAAAACAACAATGAGGTATCACCTCACACCTGTCAGAATGGCCGCCATCAACAAATCATCAAACAAGTGCTGATGAGGGTGTGGAGAAAAGGGGACTCTAACACACGGCTGGTGGGAATGCAGACTGGTGCAGCCACTATGGAAAACAGTATGGTGTTTCCTCAAACAATTAAAAATTGAACTGCCATTTGATCCAGTGATCCCACTTCTAGGAATATTCCCTAAGAAGCCTGAAACACCAATGAGAAAGAATATATGTCCCCCCATGTTCCTAGCAGCACTATTTACAACAGCTAATATCTGGAAACAGCCTAAGTGTCCATCAGTAGATGAGTGGATAAAAAAGCAGTGGTACATATACACAATGGAATACTATGCAGCCGTAAGAAAGAAGGATCTCTTATCCTTTTTTTTTTAATCCTCACCCAAGGATATTTTTCCATCTATCTCAGATAGAGTGGGAGGAAGAGAGAGAGAGAGAGAGAGAGACATACATCAATGTCAGAGGGGACACATCTAGTGGTTGCCTTCCACATGACCCCGACCAGGGCCAGGGATGAACCGCAACTGAGGTATGTGCTCTTGACCGAATCGAACCCACAACTCTTTGGTCCACAGGCTGACACTCTAACCACTGAGCCAAACCGGCCAGGGCAAGATCTCTTATCCTTTGAGATGAGTTGGAGGGAGCTGGAGAGTATTATGCTAAGCAAAATAAGCCAATCAGAGGAAAACAAGTATCATGATCTCACTTATTTGTGGAATATAATGAACAAAACAAGCTGAGGAACAAAATAGACCCAGAGACATGGAAGTGCGGTGCAGAATGCCAAACCTCAGAAGAGGCGGATGTGGGGGGAGGGAAGAGATAAACTTATATGCATGTATGCATAACCATGGACATAGACAACAATGCTGGGGTGGGGCGAGATTGGGAGGAGGGTGTCAATGTGGGGGGAAGGAGAAACATCCGTAACAAAAATGAATAAATAAATAGAAAAGTGGGATGTGAGGAGAGAGAGGAGTCGGTGCTGGTTTCTAGGTGCAGGGCCACAGCCTCCAGGCGAATGGGTTAGACGGAGGGAGAAGTCTGTTTGGAGACGAGAAGTGCACGGGCCTCCTCACGGCGCCACCTTGGCGATGCCTGCTCCCGTTTTCTGTGGCAGACCTTGCATTCACCACGCAGCTACCCTCACTCCCAGCTCCCATCTGGGAGACCTTTAGTTGAGGGCTCCCTGGCCATGAGGTCACCAGTGATGTCAGGAAGTGACATCAGGAAGTGAGTCCCGGCAGCAGATGTAAACTTGGCCACTTATGTACGTCTTGGTCAGAGCTGGTTTCTGTTGCTGACTCCTTTATAAGGAATGGCGGGGTTCCCTCCGGGGACCCAAGACCTGCATTCCCTAGCTTCCAAGGTGAGGAATTGTTCTCTCTGCCCCACCCACCCCATCCCAAGAGTAAACCCTGCATTTCATTCTAGAGCTTCTGGTTACCAATTGGCTTTCAGTTCTGCAAAACATCATACATGATGTCCTTTCTCAACCCTTTTATTTTTTTGAAGCAATTTGTTTTCTTTGCTGTCTTTAGGAATGCCAGTTTCCTTTCCAGAGAACAAGTGATTTGTCTGTTCTGCTATTTTGAAAGGTTTAGGGACATAAAGACAAGTCAAGCAGCTGCAAAGCCCAATGCCTCGGAGGGTGGGTGGCCAGCCAGCCTAGGGAGGGGCTGGGGAAGTGACAGATGCTAATGAGGGGCATCACCAACAGTGTTGTCATCATCAAGTCGTGTAATTGCAAGTGCTTAAGGTGTAATAATTACATTTTGTTGCACTGGTGAATACTTCTGCACAAAGACGGATGGATATGGTTTTGTTTACTGCGAGTAAATCAAACAAAAGGCTTGTTGAGAAACAACTGTGACCTAATTAATGGCTTTGTTTATGTGTTGGCTCTCCAAAGGGATTTACCCAGTTTTGGTTCATTAAGCGTCATTAATGTGTTAGGCTTAGAATTCTATTTCACAAAGATGTTCTCTCCATTTTGACTTTATTAAACATGATGTAGTTGTAATGACAGCTAATTTAATCTTCCTCATTTGCTCAGTTGCCACAAAACAGTGGAGCAAGACAGACACGTTAGAAATCCTCTTTCTCCTAATACTCGCCACTATCTCAGCATGAAAGACAGCTTCTTCCCTGTTGTTTGTAGGATTAGCTGGCTCTTGTGACCTGTTTTCAGCCCATGGTGCAGCTCTCTCCTCCAGTCCCTGTACAGTGCAGTCTTTGTGACACCCGGGTTCTCTCCAGTAGCGTGTGGAGATCGTCGCTGCTCTGACAGTGTTGTCGCCTGTGTTCGTTTTCACTGTCAGTGGGCAGAGAAGTCTCTGGGAGTGAATTCTGGAGAACCAACACCAGGGCCCAGAAACTTGGATTCCTCCCCTTCTGTTTAGAAGCAGTCTTAGGGTTTTATGACCTTGACCCTTTCTTCCCAAACTCAAACCTCTTCTCAGTCATTTCGCCCCCCCGAGAAATCAAAACTAGATACTGTTTAACACACCCACCTGGAAAAGCCCAAAAACAGCTCAAAGCTAATTTGAGTTTTACTCAGATTCTGTGTTTCACCCTGATGGAACTTTTCTTTAAGAAGCCTACGTGGCCACAGCAAGAACATTTCGGAAGAGAAAAGCTCCTTCAAAAACAGGCCAAGAGATTTCATTCATGCTTTCAGACAGAAAAATAACGAATGTGAACACAAAAAGCACAGTCTGGGAGAAAAAATACTTTATAAGGGGCAGGGAGGGGGCTTCCATGCCAAGCAGGAGCTTCGGGGAGCAGCTGTGGCGGCCACCTGACCTAGTCTTCATCCTCCCCAGCTGAGAAGAATGACTTCCGTTCCCAGAGCTAAGAAAGGATTTGGGGTGATACTTACAGCAGTATCTTGCCACAGAGAAAATCACAGGCACCTATTTTACCAATCAAGGGACTCGACTTCCAAGTGCCCCTGTTCCTGTGCTCCTTCATCTCCTGGCAGCCAGAAGCAGGCGTCTGAAACTCAGCTCTCTCCCACCCCACTCCACTGGGTGCTAAGTGGGATCTCCGTTTATTGCTGGTCACCTGTGGAAAGCTGTCCCGGGCATCTCCTTCCCATCGCCTGGCTCTTCCTGCACCCTGAACTGCCCCGCACCTCCCCGAAGCCACTCCACTATCACTGATGGCATCCTGCCAACTAAAAAGGATTAAATTATTTTGCAATAGGTCCATTTAACTTTTATATCTAGGACAGCTACTTGGAATATTTGCATATACACAGGCCTGATAAACACATCTTCATCAAGCTTATGTAACTGCTGACTCATCCAACATAATGCGTTTTTTTATTAACCTGCTCGAGAGTGGCAAGCAATTCGAGGTTGGCGTTCCTGGAGAGATCCCGGATGCAAGGGGTTGCTATCACACTGGCTGGAATGTGTAGTTTCGTTTATGTTTAACTTGGGTTACAGAAGAATAGAGATACAGTGGGAGATTTCAGGAGCCCTTTTCTTATAGCTATAAAGGATGTTAAAATAAAAATTCCAAGTTTTACCTCTTTATCTGTAAAAAAAGAAAATTGGAAGTTGCATTACGTTTATGTGTTCTTAAAATTCGACGCTTGGCTCAGACCAGTAAATGTAAAGGCTGAGGGGATAAAATGCTATTCCTGGCCATGTGTCAGCTGTATTCAGGCAGCATCCCCAGCACCTGGCCTTAGTCTGCGCAGCCTTCTCCTCTTTCTCTTTTCTGATACTTGATATCGGGCCTCCATCCTCAGCCTTGGTTTCTCTGTCCCTCACTGCGCCTTTCCCTCTTGCCCATAGCCATCAGCTGGAGGCGTGGGGTCCTCCAGGCCCGTTTCCCTAGCCCTGCGACCCCTGGATCCTGCTGCTGTAGGCAGCTGTGCTCTTCCCCCCTGGATCTCGCCCTGTATTCTTGCCAGACGACACCCCTAGGCCGTCTCCCAGTCATGCCCTGCATTTAATTTACTTTGTATTTAACTTTCAGCCAGCGTGCACTGGGTGCCTATTACTTGTCATGCACACTGCCAGGGCCTGGAGATGCCATGGTGAACAAGGGAACCTACATAACCCTGCCCTTAAGGAGTTGACACCTACGACATCTTGGCCTATGCTGTTCCCTTTGTCTGGAATGACCACTGTCCACCCACCCCCAGATCTGTGTATTCAAGTCTGTCTGTTCTTCCAGGCCCAGGCCACTACTCTGCTTCTTGAAGCTCGTCCTCAGAACCTCGGGCCAGAAGTCCTCTCTTCTGCTGCTCACCTTCTTGTTGTGGCTTCTTGCATCGTGGGCACCCGAGGATTTCCCCCTCTCTCCTTTCAGTGCAGGCTCCCCAAAGGCAGGGGCTGTGGCTTACACGCTCCCCTCCTTCCGCAGCAGGCCGGCCCGATGACAGGACTGCCGCTAAGCGTGCAGTAAATGTTCGCCGAATAAATGCAAGAACGAATGAAAGTTTGCTTCCATTTTCCTCAAATGTGTTTTGGCCATGTGTTTGCACTTTATTAATCCTGATGCTTCGATGAAATCGGTCTTCTTTTTTTGTCACGGCTCACAGTAAATAATTTGAGCTATGACTATAATAAAATCGTAGTGGGAAGTGGAGAGGGGAAATGTTGATCGTTACAGGCATATTTTCTTAAATTACACAAAGTTAATAAAAGATAGTGTCCATGTGGAAAGGTATCTTAGGAAATTGAATGATAAAATTCTCATAACCCTTATTTTACTTCTGAGAATAAAAATAAATAAATATTTTGCTTTTGGTAACAAACATTGTCTTTCTGTGGGTACTCACATGGAGAGGAAAGAATAAAGGTTCGGACCTGGGTTTGAATCCCAGCTCTGCCATCTACAGATTCTGCAGCCTCAGCCACGTTCTTTAACTGCACTACCTCAGCCTTCCGCTCTGGTGGTGAGTCCTGGCGGGCTGTTCCTAACAGTGCTGTGGCACTCGGTGCTCACTTAGTACTTGATGGATGGGTAGAAGGGAGGAAGGAAGGAAATTTTGTGTTGCATTTGTCTACTCTACTTTGAGAATTAACAGTGATGACTGTCAAGCAGGTGGCACAGTGAATGCTCAACCCATATCTGTTTTTATTTTCCTTTTCAAATTCCAAGACTGCTGTTTTCATTATGGGGTGATTTTATTGATCTGAATGTATCTGTGCTCTTTGCTACATTATATATATATATATATATATATATACACACACACACACACACACACACACACACACACACCGGGGCATCTCATCTCTCAGATCTCTTGAATCCACCCATTTGCGGCTATACTAACACAGTTCATTGTAAGGTCCTGTGTTGTGTGTTAATGCATATCAAAAGAGAATTAAAGAGGTATATTAATTTTACATCTTTAAAGTATTTCTTACAGAAGTTAGCATTCAACGTCTAATGAGTTATCGAGCTTATAACAAATGCCCACAGTCTGTCACTCCGCCCTCAAAAGGAAAGCTCCCTGCGGCGTCCGTGTGTTTTCAGACAGGATGTGAGAAAGGGAAAGATCTGCTGCTCACTCAAGTTTGAGTAAATAGGAAGCTGGACAAGGACAACATATTAGTGGTACCTCCATTAAAAATTATGTGAAGTCTTGATAGCCAGAGAACTCATTTCCACCAACTCTGAAGTGGTGATTTTTAAAAGTTCACTTGTTGCTTTTGCAGGATATAAAGTTTTTCGTCGTATGGAGTAATTTGATTCCCTTGTTTACGTAGCCTGTAGCAGGAGGGAGAAGTGTGTTTTAAAACTGCATTTTCTTCTTCATCAGGAGGAGTGGCTGCGCTCTGTAATGCTATGCTTAAGGAAATTATACATTCGGGGTATCTAAATGGCCATGCCAAATTATAGGACATTTTAATTATTATGTGGATGTGACAGATTCATTTCTTCTTGGACTCTTTTGAGAAAGCTGCCCTTAGCAGTGATTCACAGTAGTAAAAAATTAACAGGAAAATGCCCTTTGTAAGCGACCTAATAAATGTTTCCCATTAAATACCACGGGACAGCCCTGGCCGGTTTGGCTCAGCGGTTAGAGCCCGTGGACCAAAGAGTCTCGGGTTCGATTCTGGTCAAGGGCATGTGCCTCGGTTGCAGTTTGGTCCCCGGCCCTGGTCAGGGTCATGCAGGAGGCAACCAATTGATGTGTCTCTCTCACATCAGTCTCCCCCTCTCCCTTTCTCTCCCTCTCTCTCCTCTCTCCCTCTCTCCCCTCTCTCCCTCTCACTCTATCTGAAGATAAATGGAAAAGTATCCTCAGGTGAGGATTTAAAAAAAAACGAAACAAAACCAAAACCACGGGACAGAATTAACTGCAATACCTAGATGTGGAAAAACAGCCCGTGTCCTGCTTAGATTTCCAGCATGTTCTCTTGATAAATTTACTCTCAATATGGCTTGAATGAAGAACTAAGTGCCACTTAACCATCAGAAGTGTTTTCCTGGGTACCTCATTTGGGCCAGTTGTTTCAGACTCTTTTCCCCCCTCTGAAGCCATTAACCAAAGCCACTAATAAGTAGAAATGCAGAGTGAAGAGCCCCTTTCTCTTGCTTTCAGTTTCCAGCGGACATATTAATGAGCGATGAAGTGGCTGGGAGGCGGGCGCAGGAGGCCGGGGAAGAGGCGAGGGCAGATCATTGCGGAAACAGATCCTCAGACCCTGGGCCGTTCAGACAGGGCTGCCCCGTGCTGGGGGGCTGTGATCATCGGAATTTGGAGTTCCATTTCTTAATTGCTTCTTTAGTCTTATCCAAAGAGAAAATTGGATTTCTGGGGATTTCTTCTGTGCAGAGCAATTATGCTAAAGCTGCTTAGGTGGCCGCTCTCTGGCCAGCCTCTCGCCCAGAACAACAGACTGCAACCAGAGCCAGCTTCAGAGGCACCGTCTCGGCAGCCAGGGTTTTGTCCACTCTCGCCAGGTGACCTATTCCCGGACCCTAAAGGAGCTCCAGAAGCGTTTGCTTCTTTTCCAAACATTGCTGAGATTCTGTCAGACCAGCTCGGCGATTCATTTGCTGGCAGGTCACTGCCGTCTGATGTGCGTGGCATCACCCTCCTTTTTAGATAAGTCGAGAAACTTCCCAATTCTGAATAGATGTACAAACAGCCCTCAAAGCTCAGCGTCTCGGAGCCAAAAGCACTAACTAATGAAAACAACCCAAAATACCCTTGGCAGAATATAAAATGCCACAGGACTGCTGAGTGCCCATAATCATAGCCTAAAATCCTGTTTTCTTCCTTTCCTATAACATTATAATAATAAAAGGTCGGGTTAGGCCTTTGTCTGCCTAGTAAAACAGGGTAATCAAACCATTTAAGCGCCCGCCAGGCCTACCACCCAAATAGATTCTCTCTCCCCCACCCCTTTCCGAAATATTGTCTGAGTTATAATATGTTACTGCAAAACATTGTGTGCTAATGGATTTCTTTCTGCTGATTAACAGGTTTTGGATTCAGGAAGACTGAAAGAATATGATGAGCCCTATGTTTTGCTGCAAAATAAAGAGAGCCTCTTTTACAAGATGGTGCAACAACTGGGCAAGGCAGAAGCTGCTGCCCTCACCGAAACAGCAAAACAGGTGAGCGCGCCCAGAGGAGTGGTAATTAGAGTCCGTCTCAACAGTTCACGCCTCGCTCTCTGGCACCAAGGGCTACAGTAACAAGCACTCTGTGCCCTTTTCAATTACAAGCCTCCAGAGACAAAGCTTCACGGCTCAGTCTTAACAACATGTCCCAGGTCGAAGTCGGGTCTGCTAAGCATGGGCAGACGGGGTGGGGGTGGGGTATGGGATGTGTGCATGCTCACGGGTGCAGGCATGTATGTGTAAGACAGAGATTTCAGGTGGGGCTTTTCACGCATTTGGACTCTGGGTTCCGATTCTCGTACAGCAGAGAATGCTCACATTTGACAAATCCACTGCATTTTGTTCTAGTTGGTGCTCAGCACATTTGAGATGCCAGTGCTGTCCAGGTACATCCGGGAAATTTGAGAGTTTGTGGGGGTGCAATGCAGAATATTGTTCATTGGGTCTAGGAAGATCTACCAGAGCATGGGAGGCATGCTCCTAACCACTGACAGTAGAA
Source organism: Molossus molossus (assembly GCF_014108415.1). NCBI lineage: Eukaryota > Metazoa > Chordata > Mammalia > Chiroptera > Molossidae > Molossus > Molossus molossus. The sequence continues at coordinate 45,854,382 of NW_023425403.1, read as the reverse complement.
ACCAAACCGTTTGAGGAGAGCAGGGATACTCAGTTTCTGTGCTCAGCAGTTGTGATGAGTGAAGAGGCTGAAGCTCTGGCTGGTGTGCCATGCACTGTGATGCAGGTGCTGTTTATCCCTGCGCCTGTTTAAGAGGCCGAGACTTCGAGAGGGAAGGGAAATTGCCCTGGGTCTCATAGCTAGTGGAATCATTGGCAGAGTTGGGGTTCAGCCCTAGATTTATGAATGGCGAAGTCAACGTTCGGGACTTTCCCCCAATTCTCATGTTGTAGTCATAAGCGAATGTGGGGAAGCTCCACTTGGAACGCTAGTCTTTTCTTATGCCTGAAATTCACACAGTGCCTTCCTTTACCACACTGTCCCCCAGTCAGCTTCCCCCACAACACCTGATGGGTCCTCAGGGCTTCCCTGGGTAATCTAGTTGCAAAAACAGCCGGGGATCTCGCAAACCCTTTCATTCTTTGGCATCAGGCATTTTACCTCAAACAGGTGTGTCCCCCCTAAATGTCGAAGTCTCCATTTAGAAAATGTGTTACGTGTTGTCAAGGTGTCACGTGACGAGAAAACATCATAGAGTCTTACATAGGTCCAGATAATACCATACAGTCCAACATGCTCATTTCCCAGGCGAGGAAACTCTGGCCCCTTCGAAGAAAGGTGGTGCTATAGATATCATTAGTGCTATCCCGGTTTGCAGCAAACACAGAATTAGAAATCCGTTTTTTCAGGAAATGTTTTCATTTAAGTGTAGCATACAGAGAAGAGCACACATGATGGAATTAGGAATTTCATGATTCCTGGTCCAGTAATCTTGCCCCTAACTTAACAGTATCAATGGTAAATTAACATTTGTATAGTTCTTTACCATTTATTTTACATGGTTCTCACATATGTGATTGCACTTAATCCTCATGGCGGTTCTTTTTTACCCCACTTCATGGATGAGGAGGTTGGGTCAGGATTCACTGACGGCCACAGAGCTGGTTGGTGGGGAGCAGCAGGGGAATCGCTGGGGGCAGCCCTAGGGTCTGTGCACTGTGTCAAGCTTGCGGATGCTGCTCCTGTTCCAAGTGGTGTCCAAGGTGGGGCCAGTCCCTCAAGTTCACATGGTGGCAGATCATCACTCTTAGGTTTCAGCTACACTGGCTCAGTCACCCCCATGGAAAGACAAGGAAATACCCTGATTCTCATCCCCATGGAAGATCTTCTTGACATTATTTCTGTATATATTTGGTCCTCTCGGGAGAACACACTAACAGTCTGTCAACTATTTAAATGTGCAAGCATCGCCCTGGCCAGTTTGGCTCAGCGGTTGGAGCGTCGGCCTGCAGTACAGAGAGACCCGGATTCGGTTCCCGCTAAGGGCACGTACCTCGGTTGCAGTTTGTCCCCGGCCCTGGTTGGTCGTGCGGGTGGCAGCCACTCGATGTGTCCCTTCACGTCGATGTTTCTCTCTCTCTCTCTCCCTCCCGCTCTATCTGAACCCAAAAAAAAAAAAAAAAAATGGGAAAAAAAAAATGTGCAAGCATCAAATATCAATGCATCATTCAAAACTAAAACCAAGAAGATTAGCTAAATCAGCAAATTTTTTGCTCTAACAGACTAGAATTCATTCCTTAGAAAAGAAAACTCAACATCTGGGAAAAGTTACTCCCAAGTCACGTTTTCTTGACCACAGAGTTGCTTTTCTGGAAATACTGGTGCGGGCAAGCTGAACCACTCTCCAGTGGACCCTTCTAGGTGTCATGAAATTGTAGGGAAAGTACTTTATAGAGACATAAAGTTGAAGGGTGCCTTCATTTGCTGAGGCTACCATAACGAAGTACCACAAAGTAAGTTGAATAGACCCGGTTCTGGAGGCTGGGATTCTGAGCTCAAGGTGTCGGCAAGGTTGGTTTCCCGTGGCCTCTCTGCTTGGCTTGTGAATGGCCGTCTCTCTGTGTCTTCACGTGGTTTTCTCTGTGTGTGTCTGTGTGCCAATCTCTTCCTCTTGTAAGGAAACCAGTCATATTAGATCAGGACCCACCAATATATCTCATATTAACTGAATTGACTCTTCTCTCCAAATACAGTTACCTTCTGAGGTATTGGAAGGTTAGGACTTCAACACGTAAACTTTGAGGGGCCGCAGCTCAGCCCTTAACAAAGGGTGAGTGCCCGCCATTCCTTCTCTGCCATCGTGAAGCAGACCTACACGGAGGTTTTGGAACCTGCTTTGTTCCAGTGTGTAACAGAGGTGCTGTTTTACCTACTCGTGACATCACCAGATGCAACTCGAAAGTTACAAAATCCTCATGTCCTAGATTCTCAGATCCCAGAACAGTTAGAATAGGTGAAAGATGCACTTAGTAGCCAATGGGCTTTTGTGTCACCTGAGCCCCAGAGTCCTTACCTGTAGTGCAGACCTGCCTTCTCCTGCCTCACGCGTAGTCCTCGCCGGCCCAGCTTCTTCACACTGGTGTTACAAGGATCCCACGAGAGCGGGTGTGCTCAGTGCTTTGAAGAATACAAAGCATTTCACAAATACAAAAGAATTCTTCCTGTCGATGATAAAAGCTGGATCATTTTCAAAAGGTTATGGATTGAGCCCTTTCCTCTGAGTAATAACAAAAGAAGTTTCCAAAGTTCTTCAGAGTAGCTCTCGAGACTCTAAACAATCAAAAGTTATTTGTAATAATTAGTTTTTATCAAAGGATACATGTAATGCTATAAAATTCAAAATATTTACTTTTTAATTCATTTTTTTAAATGTATAAAGAAAAAATAAGTCACTCTACACTCCTCCCAAGATGGAGCCCAGGCACCATTGACTGTTTTGATATATTCTGCACATCAACCAGAACTTGTGCACGTAAGGACTTTCTGGCTGTTAAGTACAAATGAAAGTTGATCCTTATTATTATTATTTTTTTATCTTCACCCAATGACATTTTTCCACTTTTGTTCAGATAGAGGGGGAAGGAGGGAGAGAGAGGAAAAAAAACATTGACGTGAAAGGGACACATCGAATGGCTGCCCCCCGCATGACCCCAACCAGGGCCAGGAACAAATTGCAACCGAGGTACATGCCCTTGACCGGAATCAAACCTGCAACCCACTGGTCCGTGGGCTGGCGCTCTGACCACTGAGCAACACCGGCCAGGGCTGATCCTTATTTTTTTAAATTTAATATTATATCTCAGATTATACCAGTACATATAGTTATCTCATTCTTTACTTTTTTGGTTTTTTTATGGTTTTTTTGTTTTGTTTTGTTTTGTTGTTTTTTTTAGGAAGGGGGAGAGAGGTAGAAACATCAATGTGAGAGAGAAACATCGATCGATCGGCTGCTACCTGCATGCCCACTGGAGATAGAGCCTGAAACCCAGGCACGTGCCCTGACTGGAAATTGAACCGGGACCTCTCAGTCCATGGGAGGATGCTCAATCCACTGAGCCACACTGGCCGGGCTATCTCATTCTTTTCAATGGCTACATAGTATTTATGCTTTCTCCTTCTCTACTCCCCATTTTTCCTTCTAATTAACTGAGTTTTATGCCTCCCCCCACCCCCACACACCCAAAGAAGGAACTCTCAAATGTACTTGATTTTGTATTGTTTCACAGTTGAATAGTTCTGCTTTTTTATCTTTATTAATTCCTTCCTCCCTTGGTCTATTTTATTGTTGTTTACTTCTTGAATGCATTTGTTTTCATTCTTGTTTATTAATATAAATATTTTAAGGCTGTGAACTTTTCTTTGAATATTGTTCTAGCTATATCTTATAGGTTTTGGTGTATAGTGCTTTCATCACAGTTTATAGAGATTCTGCCATTTGGTTTTGATTTCCTTTTTGATCCGAGAATTATTTGAGAAGGAGGTCTTTAAATTTTTTCTACTGATAGGGGATTTTATGTTTGTTTTCTATTTTACTCATCTGTGTTGATTTTTGTGGTCTTGTGATAAAAAAATTATTTGTACTGTTTCTATTCAGAATTAATACTTTTTGTGTTCTAGTATATAAGCAATTTTTGTGGATATTCTTTGGGCATTTAAAAAGATGGACTATTGTCTGTTTAGGGTAGAGAGTTTAATAACCTTTCATTAGATCTACTTCATTAATCACATTAGTTAGAGCTTCTCTATCTGTATTTATTTAGGTACCTTTGATGTGACTTGGACTTAGAGAGGTAAACTGTGACAAGTTCCAATATAGTTCCTGTCATTTCTGTTTTGGTAATTTTGATGTTATGATTTTCAGTCCACAGATCTTAATGTGTTGTGTTTTCACTATGAATTCTGTTTTCTACTATTATTTTTATTTTTCTACTATTTTAAAGTGCTTTTCTTTGATTCATTTAATGCTCCTGGCCCTGAATCCAAGCTGGTTTAAAACCAAAACTGAGCCCATTTTCACTGTTTTTCATTTGCCAGGCGTGTCTTTGTCTTTTAATATCAGACTATAGATGTATCTTCTGTTAATGGCGTATAATTAGTCTTAGCCCTGAGATTTAATCTGAGCCTTTTTTTTTAAACAGATGAATTTAGTCCATTTACATTTATTGAGATTATAGGAACACTTTATTTTTTTTTATTCTTTGACTCCCCTGATATACATTAACAACATATCTTCCCTTTCTTCATTTTACTGCCAAATTTTGTTTAGTTTTCCTTCTACTGTTTACCTTCAAATACTTAAAAAATAATTAAATCTCTATTTTTTCACTTGTTTTAAATGATACTTTCTCCACCTCTTAGTTGGCTAAACTTTGGGTTGTGAAATCCATTTAGTCAGTCATGACTAGCGGGCTTTAAGAAATGAAGTAGAAAAGAATAGAATGGAAGAAAAATAACAGTGTATCTTTCATATAACAGGAAATATTTCCTGAGACTCCTTTCAGTATAGATACAGATATAGTAAATCTGTACTAAATCTCAATGTAAAGTAAAATATAGGTAGTATTTGGGTGGCAGTAAAAATAAAACTCTGAAAAAACAATGTGCTATACCGTCTTTAAAGGAGGGTTCATTGGAGTTAGAATCCTTGACTTAACATATGTATAAAATATTTGTCCGCTTCTAATTTAAATTTTCTGGTTATAAAATGTTGAGGTCATCTTTGTTCTAAGGTCTTACAGCATTGTTTATTCATATAGAGAAGTCTAAGACCAAGTTAGACATAATTTGGTCTTTCCTGGATGTCCAAAGCATTTTTTCTCTATTTATAAGATGATTAGTTTTTATTGGGATATCATGTGCACTTTGGGTCTGTAGATTCAAGTCTTCTTTTATTTTTAGAAGTTTACTTGAATTATATCTTTAAAATTTGTATTTGATTAGATTCGCTTTTTCCTTATTTTATTTATTTTTCCATCACCATTTTCCCCCTATACCTTCTTCCTTCTCCACCCCACCCCATGCAGTTACCGCTGTTGTCTGTGTACATGAGTTCTTTCTCTTTTTATTTCTATTTTGCTCAATCCCTCCACCTCCCCCGCTCCCACCCCCCACCCACCAAGGCTGTCTGCCTGCTCTCTATCTGTGAGTCTGTCTCTATTTTGCTTGATAGTTCAGTCCTTCTGTAAAATATGTATGTTGTCTGTCTTCTGTCTATTTTATAAAGCTATATTCTTATAAAATAATTTCCAGTTATTTTGCTTGCTTTCTCAATCCTGCCCTCCATGTCTCACCCTGTTGTGTTTTTTTTCCAGCGGTGGCTAATCGCCTTTGTGCCGCCTTCAGTAGAACTTCCATGTATTTGATGCTTTCATTTGTATCTTTTGTTTCACCTTTGGCCTCTCTTAACTCATATTTCATTATCTTCTGTTGTTGTGCCATGTTTTCATATATTGTCAAATCTCTATTGTCCACAGGTTGATTATTCTATGACATTTCCTTTGAATGTGTTGCATTATAATTTTCTCCTGTTCAGTAACTATTTATTTATTGGTCATGTGCTTATCTTGTTCCTGACACTCACTTTTTGTTTCTGTAGTTTACAGAGCTTGTAGTACTTATTTTTTGTTACTATTGTAAAAGGTCCTATTACTGACCTTTGAATTCAGTGAGTTTTTCCTAGACCATATATTTGCAGGATAGTTGTGGCTAGGCATTATTTCAGACTAAAGAGAATTCTCTCTGCTTAACATGGAAGCACCTGTGATTCAGAGAAAGAATGTGTGTATGCATTTATGCAAGAGAAAAAATGAGACAGTATATTCATTTAGCCCTCACTCCTCCCTAGCTGCAGAGATGGGCCATTACAAAGAGACATTTTAGAATGTCTCTTTTCCTAGGTCCTTACCACTATACATCTTCGGGGAAAGATGGTGATTTTATGATTCCTTGCTGACACATCTCAGAGTTTGCCAGTTTGTTGGAGGACTGCGTTCTCCCGTGGTTGCTGAGATCTGCTCCCATAGGTGCCCTCTCTGTCTTGACAGCCCCATTGAGTTCAGTTGTATGTGGCAGTTCTCCTGAATATTTTGCCATTTGGGATTTGGGGTGACTCCTGATTTCATCGAAGATGGGCTTATTTATTTATTTATTTTTTAATCCTACACTATCCTTGCTGTTTAGGGTGATTTCTGAGAGGGTAAGGGGAGAGAAAATTCACTTTGTTTTTTTAACTTATCTTTATTGTTGAATGTATTACAGATGTTCCTCCTTTTTCCCCTATTGACTCCCTCCTGCCCTTCCCCACACTGTTGTCTGTGTCCATTGGTTATGCACTTATACATATTAGTTCTTTGGTTTATTTTTTCCCACCCCCCACCCCCTTCTCTTTGAGGTTTGTCAGTCTAACAACCAATTTGTACTTCTTTTTTTGTTTGTTTGTTTGTTTGTTTGTTTTTATCCTCACCCGAGGACATTTTTCCATTTTTTGCACAGATAGAGTGGGAGGGAGAGAGGGGGAGAGAGAGAGAGAGAGAGAGAGAGAGAGAAACATCGACATGAAAGGAACACATTGAGTGGCTGCCACCCTCACGACCAACCAGGGCCGGGGACAAACTGCAACCGAGATACATGCCCTTAGCGGGAACCGAACCCAGGTCTCTCCGGACCGCAGGCCGATGCTCTAACCACTGAGCCAAACCGGCCAGGGCCCAATTTGTACTTCTTAATCCCTTCACCTTTTTCACCCATTCCCCCAACCCTCCTCCCATATGGCAACTAAAAAAATGTTCTCTATATCTATGAGAATGTTTCTATTCTGCTTGTTCATTTAGTTTGTAGATTCAGTTGTCGGTAGATATGTATTTATTGCCATTTTGTTTGCTTACATTTTTTATCTTTTTCTTCAAGAAGACCCTTCAACATTTCACATAATAATAGTTTGGTGGTAATGAACTCCTTTAGCTTTCCCTTGTCTGGGAAACTCTTTATATGGCCATCGATTCTAAATGACAGCTTTGCAGGATAGAGTAATCTTGGTTGTAGGTTCTTGCTTTTCATCACTCTGAATATTTCTTGCCACTCTCTTCTGGCCTGCAAAATTTCTTTTGAGAAATCAGCTGACAGTCTTATGGGAACTCCCTCGTAGATAACTAACTGCTTTTCTCTTGCTGCTTTTAAGATTCTCTCTTTGTCTTGAACCTTTTGCATTTTGATGATGATGTGTCTTGGTGTGGGCCTCTTGGGGTTCATCTTGTTTGGGACTCTTTGTGCTTCCTGGACTTGTGTGTTTGTTTCCTTCACCAAGTTAGGGAAGTTTTCTGCCATTATTGTTTCAAATAGGTTTTTTATTTTTTGTTCTCTCTCTTCTCCTTCTGGTACCCCCAAGATGCGAATGAATGTTGATACACTTGAAGTTGTCCCAGAGGCTCCTTACACTATCCTCATTTTTTTGGATTTTTTTTTTTTTGCTGTTCTGACTGGGTGTTTTTTGCTTCCTTATATTCCAAATTGATGGTTTGCTTCTTGGCTTTACCTACTCTACTATTGAATCTGGATAAATTATTCTTTATTTCAGTTAGCTTCTCCTTCATTTTTGACTGTGCTTCCTTCATTTCTGACTGTTCCTTTTTTATGCTTTTGAGGCCCTCAATAAGTTCATTGAAGTTCTCACTAAGTTCATTGAGCATCCCTATAAGCAGTGTTTTGAACTCTGCATCTGTAAGGTTGCTTATCTCCACTTCACTTAGTTCTTTTCCTGGAGTTTTGTTCTGTTCTTTCATTTGGGACCTGCTTCTTTGTCTCCTCATTTTGGCTGCCTCCCTGTGTTTGTTTCTATGAATTAGGTAGAGTTGCTATGTCTCCTGTGCTTCCTAGGGTGGCCTGTTGTAGTAAGTGTCCTATAGGGTCCAGTGGCACAGCCTCCCTGATCTCCCAGCTGGGTCCTCGAGGTGCACCCCTCGTGTGGACATTACAACCTTTTGTTGTAATTGAGTCTTGATTGCTGTTGGCACATCAATGACAGGGTTTTACTCAGGCTGATCAGTTGCAAGGACTGGCTGTGCCCACTATCCACCCACCTCTGACTACCTTGGATGGTCAGCTGTGCAGGGGCCCACCACACAGAGCAAGGCTTACTTCAGCAGGGGTCTGGTACCCACGGATTCCTTCCTTGGGTGTGTCACTTGTGGAGGTGGTTGGGTGGTGGTGCTTCACAGTGTTCTGAAGCTGTCCACTGGGTGTGCTGGCTCTGGGGCCAAGTCAGCCACTGCCTGTGTTCTATCCAGGGCCACCAGGCATAAGCTACAAAGTGATCTGCAGATGGCTGCTTCTTGTGCTGGGCTTGGAGGTTCCCAGGAAAAGCCAAGTTGTGAACCAAGGCTGGTGCTTCTAGTGCCAGGCCTGTGGCCACTTAACGAGAGGTATGGGGCTTGCTGAGACCAGATGCTGCTTGTTTGAGAGAATTTAGGAAAACCTGAAGCAGGATCCAAGACAGGCCAATCCTATGGAAAAGCAACTGACAACAGCTTGAGTGGGCCTGAAAGTTGGGTGGGGCAAGGCCTCAGGGAGTCACCAGGGTGGGGCCAACAGTGTGAGCCAGGTTGTTGGAGTCCCAGATATGGCAGCTGTCTGCCGCTCCAGGGAAGGGCTCACCAAAGGAACAAAGGCCTCTGACAGCACGTCTGTCCAGGAGAAAGCCCCCTCTCTATCCCTCGCTCCAGCGCCAAACAGCTCAGTTCTTCCCCATATGTCCCTGGTGCCTTTCAGGGAAGCCCCACCCCACCCCCTGTTTAATCCTTACCCAAGGACATGTCCATTGACCTTAGAGAGAAAGAGGGAGAGAATCTTCAATCGGTTGTCTTCCATATACACCCTAACCGGGGATGGAACCCACAAACTTTTGGTGTACACAGTGACCCACTGAGCCACCTGGCCAGGGTCATGCAGGGGAGCTTTTATTGCCCTGTTGCATTAAGAAGATCTAATTCCATGATGGTGGTTTTATTGACAATTGAGAGTTTAAACACTCAGTATAGTTTTAACCTATATTAGAGAAATGATAGTGAACTAAACCCAAGAGAAGGACGGGAAGAGGGACAAGAAAACTCCACTCACTGGTCTTGCATTCTTCTTGCCCTGACCTTGAACGTTTATGGCATTGTCTCCTTACTCTTCACAAACCATTTTGAGTTGTATTATTCCTCTTTGACACACGGAGAAATTAAGACAGAAGAGCCTAGGTAACTGTTCAAACTCACCGGTTAGTACTCCAACTTCCATAATCTTTGAACTACCTTTCTGCCTCCCGGGTTACCACATTCACTGAATTAAAGGTGCCTTCACTACAACTCTAGGTTCTGTAAAGACAATATCAAAAGATCCACAAAAGGGCCTCCCAGAGGTTTTGTTTTCTTCATTCAAGCTGGGTGATGCTGCTACTTTCCATGGACTAAGGGGCCACTTCTCTGAGCAGCAGCATCACCACACCCAACACTTAACTCGGCGTGTTTTCAAACTGAAGTTTGTAGCCATTAATTAGTTCCTATGAGGTAAGTCATTGTCTCATTTCACAGATGAGACAGCCAGTACGGAGAGAGGTGAAGTGATTTTTCTGGGGTCAGCAGTGTGTCCCAAAATAGAGAGTGTGATTGGCCCTCTCCATAGGCTTAGCCTATGGATGAGGACCCTGCTAACAAGGTTTCAGTTATCTCAGCCGCATTCTTAACTCGTACAGTGAAAAAGACGCCTTCTCGCGCCTCCGCTGGTAGGCACAGTACATTATGAAACTGGGCAGCAGATGAGAAAAAGAAAGGTCAAATCAAGGATTTTATACACAGGAAGCGCATTTTTAGTATTCAGTTTCAGGTATTTCAGACCATGAAACTAAGACCATTTTAGTGAAAAGTGGCTCACAATAACATATTCCTTTTTTTTTTAAGTCTTTTTCCCCCTTTTTTTAAATTGATTTGAGAGGGGGAGGGAGGGAAGGAGAGAGAAAGACAGAGACAAAGAAACATTGATTTGTTTTTCCACTTACTTATGCATTCTTTCATTCACTTACTTATGCATTCTTATACGGGTCCTGACCAGGGATCAAACTGCAACCTTAGTGTTTCAGGATGACGCTCTAACCAACTGAGCTACCTGGCCAGGGCAATAATACCATATTTTTTATAAAAAGTTACATTAAGAGGGTTATGGGGGAAGGAAGTGGCTTAATTGGGGAGGACTATCAAGCAGTAGAAAATGAAATGAATTTTCATTTGTTCTTTTGGCTGTTTTTAATTTCACCAAGAAATAGATTTTTTGGAGTACATAAAATATAACCACACAAAATATAGCTATCTTTAAAAAAATGGAGGAGGGAGATGATATAAATTAGCCCCCAAGACAGGCCTTATTTTTAAATACTTGCATTATAGTGGAAATAGCCGCAGATTTCACCCAGTGAGCTCCAGGCTTTATTGAAGGATTTCTTATTTTTCTCCTGAAGTGACGATATATAGAATTTTATATGCAGTGATGTTTTCGGAATAGCAAGTATATAAGCAACGAGAGGCAAAGTACACTTAATAGGAAGCTGGCTGTCTTAGCGCTTTTCATTCTTGTATGTGAAGTCCATTATCTCCTATGATAACTTTGTTGACAGTACCCACAAATATATTTGGAGCCGGGTTTTATAAAACAGGTCCGAATCATATGACGAAAAGACCTAGCTCATGACACATGTCAGCCTTAGAGAGATGGTACATTTTCTGTTTTAAAGACTCAAACAAAACTTTTCACATTCTTCTTTGAAAAAAAAAAATTACATTTGAAGTCCTTTTTTCACCCAAACACATTTTGAGATAAGAGCTCACAAGTCTTGACATTATTTCATTTTGTTATGCGCATCTGTCAAGGAGCCGAGATACGATACAGCCGCTAAAAACTGATGATTGCGGAACAGAGAGACCTGACAGCATTTCATTTCCTTTATGTTCTGATTATACATTTATCAGAAACCCGGTATCTCCTCTAGTTCAGCTAGAAATTGGTAGAATTCAGGAACTCAAAGGCTGGGCAAAGAACTGTCCTATTATTTGGTGTCATCTTACATTTTAAGAGAAGTTGCTTGGTTGAGTCATTGTTAAAGCTTTTGCTTCTCTTTTCATTATCGTGGCCCACTATCCACAGATCACATTTCTATAGGCCCTATAACTGCTTTGCGGCACAAATTAAACGCTGGGACATTTCCCACATACACGCCCGTGTTTCAATATGTGTCAATCAGAGTTTATAAAATATAGGGATTACAACCTGATATTAACATCCAAATCTATTGTGCTCATTTTGTGTGTGAAAATGAGAAACCCTCGTGCAGACGCGAGATTTCCCAGCCTCTTTGTCACCCTGTTTTTTAATTTATCTCCAGGTTTGGAGTCAGTGAAATGATTTTGCTTATCAATTTAATGTAGCGATAAAACCTATCTGTGAATCGGAATGATCAGAACTGAAGTGGATCTACAGGTTGCTTGGCATCAAGCCCAGCCCCACGGGGGGTGTCAATGGGGCTACTGTATAGGTCTGTGCATCCCTGTATTGTTTTAATTGTGCCTCTGTGAGTGATGATTTGCGTCCCATGAAGAAGCGAACATAGAGATGTATTACCAGAGGGAGGAGGACTTTAAAACTCTGAACGTGCCCATTTTATGCCTGTCTTTTTTTATGATTACAGGTGTACTTCAGAAGGAATTATCCGGATATTACTCAGAACGGCCATGTGGCTGCGAGCACGTCTAATGGACAGCCCGCTGCCTTCACTGTTTTCGAGACGGCACTGTGATTCCACCACGACGTCGAGAGTTTTCCAGTCGTTTGGCACTGTCTGAACTATGCTTTTTTCTACATTAGCACCAAATATTTACACAAACAAGACGTTAGTTTATTTGGATCTTTCCTCCAACTTCACCCAATGATTCCAAGCTCTAACAAAATTACTGTTATTTATATTTATATGTTATAGTATGTCTTTTCTGATTCAAATCAGGAGTGCAGGCCACCAATAAAAGCTGTCTACCAGGTTTTGTGCCTTAAGAGACTCAGAGCCAAAGCACATTTTTTTTAACTCTCCACCCAAACTACATATTACTTTACAGTTATGTCAGGGATTCTATTTACTTGAAAACTGTGTGAAGCTGCCATTTTGTCTTAGCACGTTCTTTAACGTACCCAGGGTCTGTTTGCTCCCTACAGGCCCCTGGCTAAAATAGTACAGATAAAACATAGGAAAAATAAAAACTATAGTTCAGTGTAGGTGGCGTTATCATAGGGAGAGTCTACACCCCTACCTCCCCCAAATATAGTTAAAACATAGAAAGGCAATATTTAATTATATGTTCTAAAAGAAAAGGAAGAGAAAACAATGCTTTCTCAAAATAGGGGCCCTTATAGGTTATTTGATAAGGAAGGACACAGTGTGATCATTGATCTTTTAAATGTGCATGACTTTGACATGGTAACTGTTGCAGTTTTAGACTCAGCGTGGTGATATTTCAAAAAAAAAGTCCAAACTGCCCATGCGAACGGTAATTCCTGAATGTGTAGTAGTACTCTCATTTGGAGTTCTGGTTTACTGCCGGCTTGCCTTCAGTTGACCGGAAACTTTTTGGGTTAGCCTTTATTGAAATGCCTTCTAAATTGCATGCGTAGGCTCTCTTGAATTGGTGAGAAAAAAAGAAAAGAAAACCATTGCAAACATTGACTGTAATTACACAGTATATTCTCAGGATGCACCCAAAAGGTTCACTTTTATGAGCCTACACAGGTTAGTTTACATTTGACCACTAATAGCAGTTTGTTTAGGTCTTTCTGACCAGTAAATCAACAAACCACAGTACTTCCTGGGGCCTGCTGCACTTTCTCTGAACGGTGGGTCTTTCGTTTTCTTGATGGTGATGGCTATGGTATGCTGAGTTCAAGTTGCTAAGGTCTGAGTGTCGTGGTGTTGAGTGGATGCTCGTGACCTCTCAGACTAAAGTGCAACTACCCTCAAGTGCATATATTAACATATATGCCATCATAAAGCAGGTTTTTGGACTCTTCAACAGAAACATGTTTTATAGACTCAAGCCTTAACACACACACACACACACACACACACAGCAAACTACCAAAATGCACTGAGAGTGCCGTAGCTGCTGAACATTTTATATCTAGAAACAATATGGTTAGTATTGTGCCCAGTAAACGAGTAAGTTGTTTAATAGTATTTCAGGAGACTGAAATGACAACAATGGTAATAGTGAAGTTGGTTGAAATCGTGGAAATATTTTAAATGTGTGTGTGTTTATTTTATGTTTAGAGGTTAAAGGTGTTTAAAAAATGTTTCTGTTTTGTTTCTGTTTTACTGTCATCATAGTTTTTAATGAAACGAAGTTCAATGGAAATAAATGACAGTTTTCATCTTCATTTGGAAGTGTGTGTTTTTGTTCTTAGATTACTGACTTGTGTGCCTGCTGTTGAAAGGTGGTGCGTTTTCCTGAGATCAAACACGAGCGTCCGTTGCTGACTGGGTCTCTTGATTAATCGAGTGTAGCAGATATTCTAAGCAGATGGGTTGGTTTCAGACAGGTTGAAATAGTTGCTATTGAAGCAAACCCAGTTGTACCACTTCCAGGAAAAAGGAGAGGGTAGCCTATGCCCTGTACTTGAACAAGTATTAAATCTTTGAGGTTTTGGGGGTTTTTGTTTTGTTTTGTTTTCTTTATTGATTTTAGAGAGAGAGGAAGGGAGAGAGAGATGGAAACATCGATGAGAGAGAACACTGATTGACTGCCTCCTACATGCCTGCGCTGGGGATTTGACCCACAACCTGGGCCTGTGCCCTGACCAGGAATCGAAGTGGCGACCTCTTGGTGCATGGGTCGGTGCTCAACCACTGAGCCACACCAGCTGGGCTGTTTTTTGTTTTTTGAAAGGTGTCTTTGCCCTAGGCTAACAAGAAAAACCTATTGCTGCTACATTTAAAACACTGGACATCTGTAATAATGTGAACAATAAAAATAAAATATAATTTTTAAAATAAAATAAAACACTATAGAATATTGGTTCTCAAAGTGTGATCCCTGGCCTGGCAGCATTAGCATCACCTGAGAACTTGTTAGACATGCAAATTCTTTTTTTTTTCTTCATCCTCATCCGAGGACATTTTTGCATTCATCCTCAGATAGAGCAAGAGGGAGAGAGGGAGGAAGAGAGAGAGAGAGAGAAACATCGATGTGAGAGAGACACATTGACTGGCTGCCACCCACACAACCCCAACTGGGGCTGGGGACAAACTGCAACCGAGGTACATGCCCTTAGCGGGAACCGAACCCGTGTCTCTCCGGTCCGCAGGCTGACACAGCCAAAGCAGCCGGGGTTGCAAATTCTTGTTTCTTACTCCATGTCTACTGAATCAGACACTCTGGTGGTAGGGACCAGTAATCTGTGCCTTAACAAGCCCAAAGGGGTGATTCCGATATAGAATAAAGTCTGAGAACCAGTATTGAGAAGCCAAAAAACTCCTGAAACTCATTAAGAAAAACACAGAAAAGCCGGATTGAGAAATGGACACAGAGACTGCATAGGCACTTCACAAAAGAGACTATCCAATGGCCAACAACTGGAAAAGTGCTCGCTCTTGGTGGTGACCAGGAAAATGCAGACTGAAACCACACTGAGCTACCACTACACACCTACTAGAACAGCTAACAGTAAGGCTGAGAACACCGATCAAGGGCCAAGGGAGCAGGGAGAACTCCCATGCACTCCTGTGTGTATAATAAAGTGTATTTTGAAAAAATGACTTTGGAAAACAGCCGGACAGCATTTACTCCAGCTGCACACCATGTGATCCATTCATTCTACTCCGAATGTATACCCGTGCGCTAAGAGGTGTGCTTAAGGATGTTCCTAGAAACATAATTCCTAATAGCCCCAAACTGGAAATAATCCAAATGCTCACCAACAACAGAAGGAAAATAAACTGTGATGTGATGTAATAGAAACTCCACAGCAATGAAAGCTTTTAAATTACATGAACAACACAGGTGACTCTTACAAACTTAAGCCTGACCCAAAAGAATATGTATGATTCCATTTATATAAAGCTCAAACATAGTCATATCTAAACTTTAGTGTTCAAAGTCAGAAGAGTTCTTCACCTTGGGAAAGTGGAAGGTGTTGGCAATTGGGTTAAATAAAAGGGGAGCTTCTGGGATGCTTAAAAATGTTCTTTTTGGAGGGGCTGGGTGGTGGTTAGAACAGCCGTGGGCTTTTGTTTGCTGCACTTTCCTGTTGCATGTCATACTTCACAATTGAGTGAAGTAAAAATAAAGTTCTTAGCCTGTTTTTCTTTTAGAATCTTACTGAAATGCAGTGGCTTAATTGTCTAAAATGGACTAATCTGCATCTGGGAAATTATTTCTGCGTAAAATATGAGTCTGTTTAAGTGTTGTCCTGTGGTCCATAGCGAATGGCCTCATTGGAAGCTCTATTTTCTCTAACCAATTAATAAAATAAATTACACTTCCTTTCTCCAATTCCAGGATAAGTACAAACCCAAGGAACTAGAAGGACTTTCTGAATTCTCTTTTTTTAAACCACTTTATTGAGGTATGATTAACATACAAAAAACTGTACATATTTAATGTATACAATTTGATGAATTTGGAGATAAGTATAGACCATGAAACCACCACAATCTATGCAATAAAATTATCCATCAACTCCAAAAGTTTCTTTCTGCATTCTTGTATAATTTCCATTAGCATGAATGAGATACAAATAAATAAAAATAAATCTAATGCTAAATGCTTTTGATAACACTATACAGGGTTGGTGTCTTAACTTGTGAAGAGACAGCTTACACCAATTTAATGAGGCAGTGAGTTAGACCTCTAAGTGTTATGGCAGTTGGAGTAGTTAACTGTTAATTTATCAACAGATTAACTTGCCCCTATGTAAGCTGATGAAATCTGTTTTTCTTTCTGATGGTTTGGAAATAACTAGAGGCTCCTCTCCTCAAACCTCCGTATCTGTTTCACATCTAATTCTGAAAAGTTTAATATGTTCAGAATCTGATGCCCTGAAGTGTGTGAGATTTAGCACCTGGAGATGTGAGTCACTTCCTATAACCAAGTCTGTCTGGAGTGTTTTCAAGATTCACCTTTACCTGGAGTGTATGACATCTGGACACTACATTGCAAGAGAAAACGTCCTTGTCACTCTGTGATTGTAGTTCAGGGACTGGACAAACGTATACTTGACTAAAAGGAAAGAGAGAGAAAGGAATCTTTTCACATGGAACAAAGAAAACTAAGAAAGTTCAAATTAAAACAAAAAACTCTTAACAACCATGTTTATAGTCAATGTAGTTTAGTTACCAAATGACCTAATTCTCAAAAGTTCATTTTGAGAATGAAATTGAATAAGTGTGTGTCAAATAAAGGAAATCACATCTGTTCCAAAAATAATACTATGAACTACATTATTTCACAAGTACAGACTAAAAAATAGGTTTCCTCAAGAAGTACAATAAATAGATTAATTTCCACAAAATGTGGTATATGTGTTTTAATGCATGTTGATCCTTATCAAATTGAGGATTTTTAAACCAAAACACTGCCACATTCACACACAGAGTCCTTTCCACCAGTTTATATTTTAGGATTTAGAAATAAAGAATGCATATAACCAATAATCTCCAAATGAAAGTCCCCCGGAAGTGCTGGAATCTTTTCTGATACCTGCTGTAGTTTGGTTCTGTGCATCCAGCCGAAGATGGAGTGTATGTTCAGGGCGTTTATTAGGGAGCGCCGTTGGGACCAACACTTACAAAATGAAGAGGGAAGAAGCAGGGTAGGTCAAGGGGAGAGAGCCAGCTGGCGTGCGGGCCAGGCCACCTCAGCTGCGCCCACTGGGAGCTCTGGAGCTGGATGGCCCATGAAGACTGTCCTCTCAATGGCCAGGTGTTTATACCGCCACCTTGGTCATTTGCCTGCAGGCTGCCTACTAGCAGCTGGGGCCACAGTCCGTGAAGGGAGATGGGCAGCCCATCTCCGTGTCCACCACAGTATGTCACAGGTCCAGAGGGAGATAATTAGCATGTATGGTGGCAGAAAGTTCTTGGTGATGATATGAAGTAAAATGGCTGATTAAGACCACAATACCCTGTAGTCTGAAAGTAGAGACGAAAGTCCGTGTAGGGCCAATAACTTCATGCTCTGGAAAGCCATCTTGTAACCAGTTTCCATCCTAGGTAATTCCTGTGTGTTTCTCTATTACCACAACCACCTTCATGTGTTGAACTGAACTACACTTAGTTTAGTGTCCTGTTGTCACCATCTTGAAAGGTTTAATGTTTAAACAACGGGGCCTGCTTTTCCCATCTTGTGCGGCACCCTGTAAATTATGCGGCATACCTCGGTTACCAGTATTTATGGATGGCCTGTTTCCTCACTGAACCGAGCTCTCTAAAGACTTGAACTGTGCCCTGTGCACTGTTTAATGACATCTTCTAGCAAGTGTCTGGCACATAGTGGGTGCTCAATAAATGTTTGCTGAAGGAATGAATGGATAATGGCTAAGAAAATATGTTTCTTTTAAACTTGATAACTTCGTAATTTAAAGAGATGCCTAGGATACTAGAAAGTCCTGGTTTTGGAGTCAGTTACTCAGATCTGCATGACAATTCTGTTGCTGCCTCTTGCTAGCAATGTGGGTGACCAAGGAATATATTTTCAAAGTGGGACAGGAGAATGAAAGGAAGGCACTAACCAGCCTAAGGTGCCAGGCCAATGTACTGACACCATCCTTGATGTGGTCGCCCTATCGACATGTGCCTTCGTTACACGCTTGGGTAAGTGTCTCAACATCCCTGCACCTCAGCTTCATCTGTAGGATGGATGTAGTTCCTGCCCCTGCACAGTTGCTTTGATTGGGCTGATCTGGTTGGGACAAAGAGCATCCAAAGAAACAGGATGAAATCATTAAACTTGGAAAAGAAGACAGTCCCCACTTCCACCAAGATGGGTGGGTGGGGGTAGGTTTGTAGACTGTAGAAGGAGGTCCTCATCTGATGGCTGAAACCAAACTGTTCTTACCTCACATGTAGTTCAAAAGAAACAAGCGCATGGGGAGGAGCACAAGCTCTGTAGTCAGTCTTCCAGGCCCCAGTACTGGCTCCTCTGCTCATTGGCTGCCGGGGGTGAGACACAAGTTCTACTGTCTTCGGGTTGGAAAGCACACCATGCTTCAACTTCACTGTAACATTGACATGGGGTAGTCGTTTTCTTAGAAGGCTGTTGCAATAGGACAGTGAGTGACACAGTGCATGGTCCATTGGCTGGTGTCAGTCCGTGAACTGTTTGTAACTAGGAATTTCAAGTAAGCTAGAAGCTTTTTAGCCCTTCGACATTGCCATGACATCCAGACTCGGGAGTCCCGGAGACCAGTGTGTGTTGAACTGGCATCCTGGGGTGCACGTGCCTTGAGCTGCACAGGAGCCTCGTGCAGCAGAACCAATGGCTAGTTTGCAACGGGCTGAAAATTATAAATAATTAAGTAAAGCTAACTCTTAATCCCAGACCACTGAGAAGCAGTTCTTTAGAACAATGGTGACTATGTAGTTAGTTCTCCATCAACAAGAGCCTCTTTATAAATTATTACCGTATCAGGCAAAAATTATGCCATATTCAAAATTAAAAATGATTCAACTCCTACTCAAGGTTAGTGTTTTGTTTTTTTTTAAGTCTAAGAAGGTATTTAAAAAACAAAACAATACTATGCATATGTTTATACCCAATATATTCTTGAATCTACAGCATGGTCCTGTTGGAGAAGGCACCTGGGAACACATCAGGGAAACATAAGGTGTCATGTGTAAACTGGTGATAAAACAGAAAGAATGTGGATTAACTGAGCTTTCTAAAGGAAAATAACCCCATTTTTTCAAAAACGAAAACAGCAGCATGTGTTGAAAAGCCGAGAGAAATGTGTTTATTTGAATTTAGAACTTAAGAATAACACGAATGAAAGAAATAGCATGCCCCCACCCTGTAAAACCTCTATACTCCAGGCCCATCTAACTTGCTATGGGCCGCCTCATGGGGATTGTATACTTTTTTTTTTTCTTTCAAGAAGGACCTCGATCAAGACTCAGACACACTAAGCATGTCTTACAGAGGCTTACATTGGACGGCCCTGACCAAACTCAGCCTTCCACTCAGCACCCATGCACATGAAACTGGCCAACTCACGACCATCCATCGCAATCCAGGGGAGCATCCCAACTCATGCGATCAAGACAGTGTTTGATCCAAATGTTAGTTACTTGAAAAACTTTTAAAATTCAATTTTGCAGACTACTTAGACGAATTAAAATGAGTCTCCATAAGTCAGAGTGTATGTCATGTGAACAGTGTTGCATGTAAGAAAGCAACAGTCAACAGAGGACTGAAGATTTTAAAACTTTCCATTTTATAACACAAAGAATTTTTTAAATCCTCAAGTCCACATTGAATCACATAAGATATACGATAGATAAGAGGGAAAGCTCTTTTTGCTGTACATGCCAACTAATAAGTATAAAAGGACTGAGGGAAAAAAAAAAACATGTTGCAGCCACCCCTGTTATAAGTCAAACCAAATTCAACATTGGCTACTAAATAAATCTAGAGGCAAGGTCGGGGAGAGGAGATACTCTATTTCCATAGAGTGAAGGTTAACTAGTTTATAAGGGGGGAATCATATCTTTAAAGTGGAAAAATCCAGCAGACACCACCCTCACCTAGTGACCAGAGTTAACAGTACCAACAAGGGAGCAGCTGACACCCTGGCCTCTTGATGTGCGAGGCAGTGGCCACAAGACACCATTTCTGCGGTATCCCTGCCTCCTCCGCAAAAGAACAAAAGAAGCATAGTCTAAATCAAACCCACAAACTCACATAGAGGACATTCTACAAAGCAACAGGCCTTTACTCTAAAAATATCAATGACAGCCCGGCCGGTGTGGCTCAGTGCTTGAGCACAGACCCATGCTCCAAGAGGTCCCCAGTTCGATTCCCGGTCAGGGCACATGCCCAGGTTGTGGGCCCGATCCCCAGTGGGGGGCATGCAGGAGGCAGCTGATCAATGCTCTCTCATTGATGTTTCCCTCTCTCCCTCGCCCTCTCTCTTTCTAAAATCAATAAAGAAAAAAAATTTTTTAAACCAACAGCAAAGGTGAAGAAGTGTTTCAGACTAAGTGGACACTGAAAAGAGAATACAATTGAATGTACCTTGTGATCCTGGATCCAAAAATAAATGCAATGAAGGACAGTACTGAGACAACTGGTAAAATCTGGAGGAGAACTGTATGCATAGTAAGTAATAGAAATGCATCGATATTAGATCTCCTGAATAAACTCATTATACCGTGGTTATGTAAGAGAATGTTCTTAGGAAAATATACACTGATGTATTTCAGCAGTGAAAGGTTATGATGTCTGCAGCTTACTTTCAAACAGTTCTGCAAAAATGATTACATATATATTATATATAGTATATAACCCATAACATATAATCATGTTTATTATATCTATAATCCTGGATCAAAAACAATATATATCTATCTATAAAAAATAGCACATGCAGGAAATACGTTAAACGAGTGAACCTAGATGAAGGCTACACCGGAGTTCATCATACTATTGCTGCAACTTTTATGTAGATTCAGATATTTTCTAAAATAAAAAGTGAAAAAAAAACACACACACAAAAACACCTTCCCACAGCTTTTCCACAGAGGAGTCCACATCGAGATAAGGAGAGATGATTCCATGTGGTCTGTGGAAGCCATCAGCCAAGGTCTGTGGGTATGGTTCACACAGCGCCCTCCAGGCTGCAGTGTGCCAACCTAGCTTGGGGTGAAAGCACACCTTTCCCAAGGGGCGTGGGAGTCAAGGTGCCTCCTGCTAACAAAATTATTTTTCATGTAGGCCAAATTCCCAGAACTGTCATTCCCACCACCGTTGTCGGAGGGAGTGGCCACCCTGAAAACCTGCTGTGTTCTGAGTGGAGAGTCTGTCGATTACAGAGCTGCCCTGGGCTGGGGCTGCCCCCGGGCCGCCACGGACCCTTAAGACATCATGTGCTGCTCATCGCTGCTCAACAGAAGCCCTGTAGACTACCCAAAGCTGTGTGTGCCCGTGGGAATTCATTTTATCCAGAAGGCTCTCTTTTTCCCCAAGATATATAGATATTTCTTTCTGGAATTGTGCCAGTGAAGTTTCTTCTGGCATGCATTTTCTTTCTTTCTTTCTTTCTCTCTCTCTCTCTCTCTCTTTCTTTCTTTCTTTCTTTCTTTCTTTCTTTCTTTCTTTCTCTCTCTCTCTCTCTCTCTCTCTCTCTCTCTCTCTCTCTTTCTTTCTTTCTTTCTTTCTTTCTTTCTTTCTTTCTTTCTTTCTTTCTTTCGTTTTTTAAGAACATTTGTATTTGGTTGAAAAGACACACAAAAACCGTCTTGTAGAAAAATCAACTTCACTGCATAGGCCTGGGAGCATCACTCAACATCAACAAGAGTAAAACCCCAGATGCCTGATGAGAGATATTATATACATTGCAGAATTCTGAATTTGGTGGAATTTTGTCTGAAGCAACCACCCAAGGTAAGATCGTCCTGTGGTACCTGAAGAATATAAGAGCCTGAGAGGCTGGAGAGGTGTTGGATGGCATGCACTTTCTTGATATGAGAAGAAACTGACACCTTTCATTAGTTTTCTTAATGACCTGATTTAACTGATCTGACTCTGCTGCTGGTTGACTATAGAAAGTGTCACCGCTGCTTTGAGGCTACTGGTAAATGTGGTACCAGTCAGCACACAAGCACGCAGGAGAAGGGTGTAAATGCTAGCATTCCTTCCCTCCAAATAGGAAACCATTTTCAAGGAAGTTCACTTTGGTGAAGACATAGGCAGTAAAACCTCAGACATTTCTTGTAGCAATATTTTTTCAGACATATCTTCTCAGGCAAGAGAAACAAACAAAAAAACATAAACAAATGAGACTACATAAAACTAAAGGGTTTTGCACAGCAAAGGAAACTCTCAACAAAATGAAAAGACAACCCACTGAATGGCAGAACATATTCACTGATAAGAGGTTAATATCCAAAATTTATAAAGAACTTAAAACACTCAATGCTAAAAAAAAACAAACAAACAACAAAACCCAAACAATCCAATTTTAAAATGGGTAAAGGACCTGAATAAATAAGTCTCTAAAGAGGACATACAGATGGCCAATAGACATATAAAAAAATGCTCAATGACACTAATTATCAGAGAAATGCAAATTAAAATCACAATGACATATCATCTCACACCTGTCAGAATGACTATCATCAACAAACAACAAGTGCTGGCAAGGAAGGGGAGAAAAGGGAACACTTGTGCACTGTTGGTGGGAATGCAGACTGGTGCAGCCACTGTGGAAAGCAATATGGAGTTACCTCAAAAAATTAAAAATGGGCCCTGGGCAGTCGGCTCACTCGGTTGGATCATCATCCTGTACACCAAAATGTTACAGGTTTGATTCCAGGTCAGGGCACATACTTAGGTGTCGAGGCGTGTACGAGAGGCAACCAATTGATGTTTCTCTCTCATCTCTCTCTCTCTCCCTCCCTCTCTCTTTAAAAATCAATAAACATATCCTCAAGTGAGGATAAAAAATAAATTAAAAATGGAACTGCTTTATGACCCAGCGATTCCACTTCTGGGAATATATCCGAAGAAACCTAAGACACTAGTTAGAAAGCATGTACGCACTCCTATGTTCTCTGTAGCATTATTTACAACAGCCAAGATCTGGAAGCAGCCCAAGTGCCCATCAGTAGGTGAGTGGATAAAAATGGAGTGGTACATTTACACAATGGGATACTACTTGGCCATTAAAAAAATGGAAATCTTATCTTTTGCCACAGCATGGATGGGCCTAGAGAGTATTATGCTAAGTGAAATAAGCCAGTCAGAGAAAGACAAGTAACATGTGATTTTACTTCTATGTGGAATCTAATGAAAGAAATAAACTAACGAAAAATGGCGGCGGAGTGAACGGAGCTACACAGACCGTCTCCCAGAACCACACGGGAATTACAACTAAAACACAAACAAATTGACGGGAAGAACCAACAGAAAAGCAGCTTGGAGGACCATACAACGAGGGACACTGACTCGATCCCGGTAGGCTTGCGAAGGCGCGAGACGGGGCTGGGAGCCCACGGTCGGCAGCTCGGCAGCGGCCTCAGCTGGAACCGGCGCCCTCGGGTCACACTCCCAGGCGGCTCCACAGCGCAGCCGGGACAGAGGCTGAAACAGCCACAGCCACTCACCTTGGGCTCCGGCGGAGGGAGGGCGGACTGGACTGGAGCTGTGTCGGGACACTCGGGGTTTGGAGGGCGCTCAGAGCTTTGGCTGAGTGCAGCCACTCAGGACAGTGGCCACATTGCTCCTTCCCAGGGCTCTGAGGAGAGGCAGCAGCCCCTCCCTCGGAGATCCAACCCCACCCTGTGGGCCATTGAAGTGCTAATTGAGGCTCACTAACAACCAGCATCTGCCCCACCCTCGTGAAATCCCCTTGTGCTGAGCACCTGAGGGAGTTTTCCAATCAACTGACAACCCAAAATCCATCAAATAACCTCAACTGCTAGCCTCCAGGCAAAAAGCTAGAGGATAACAGTACCGTTCCTGGGCTGGCAACTTTAACCAGGAAAGTAAAACTTGACAGTGGTGTAAAATGTGGGTCCTCCCTTGTTCATCTAAACCCAGGAGAGGGAACCACAAACAGCAGAACACCAACACCCACAGGGAAAACTTGACAGGCTCCAAAGCCCACTGTGATAGCCAAAATGGTGAAACACAGAAACAGGAGCCAAATGAAAGAGCAAGAGACATCCACCGAAGATGAGATCAATGTGGAGCAGTTAGGCATGTTAACAGAGCTAGAATTCAGAACCATGATCTTGAGGAAGCTCAACAGTATGAGTAAGGACATAGAGAGGCTGAAAATAAGCCAATTGGAAATTAAAAACCATCAAGAACAGATAAAAAATGACATATCAGAAATGAAAAACACATTGGAAGGTTTAAAAAGCAGAGTAGAGGAAGCTGAGGATTGGATCAGTGAATTAGAAGACAGGGTAGAAAAAAATCAACCAATCAGAAAACCAAAAGGAAAAAACAATTAAAAAACAGGAAGACAGCTTAAGAGAACTGTGGGACAATTGGAAACGTAATAATATTTGCATCATAAGAGTCCCCGAAGAAGAAGAAAATGAGCAAGGGATAGAGAATATATTCAAAAAAATAGTAACAGAAAACTTCCCTAATTTGGTGAAGGAAGAAGGCATTCAAGTTCAAAAAGCACAGAGAGCCCCAAGTAAGAAGAACCCAAACAGGCCCACACCAAGACACATAGTAATTAAAATGCCAAAAATTAAAAACAAAGAGAGAATCCTAAAAGCAGCAAGAGATAAGCAACAGGTTACCTACAAAGGAAACCCCACAGGGCTCTCAGCTGACTTCTCACAAGAAACACTACAGGCCAGAAGGGAATGGCATGAGGTATTCAAGATCATGAAAAACAAGGATCTGAATCCAAGACTACTCTATCCAGCAAGGCTATCATTCAAAATAGAAGGTCAAATAAAGAGCTTCCCAGACAAAAAAAGGCTAAGGGAATACATTAGCACCAAAGTAGCACTGCAAAAAATGTTAAAAAGACTGCTGTAATAAGCAAGAGAAATGGGAAGAAAAATAGAACCACACTAAACAAAAATGGCAATAAATAAGTACATATCAATAATCACCTTAAATGTAAATGGATTGAATGGTCCCATAAAAAGTCACGGAGTAGCTGATTGGATAAGAAAGCATGACTCATCTATATGTTGTTTACAAGAGACCCACCTCACAACAAAGGACTCACATAGGTTGAAAGTGAAGGGATGGAAAAAAATTTTCCAAGCAAATGGAAAGCAAGAAAAAGCTGGGGTAGCAATACTCATATCTAATAAAATAGATTTCAAAATGAAGGCCATAATTAGAGACAAAGGAGGCCACTACATAATATTGAAAGGATCTATCCAACAGGAAGATATAACCTTGATAAACATATATGCACCCAATATAAGAGCACCAAAATATATTAAAAATTTTCTGGAGGACTTCCAAGGAGAAATCGACAGCATTACAATCATAGCAGGGGACTTCAACACCCCGTTGACAGCACTGGATAGATCCTCTAGGCAAAAAATTAGCAAGGAAACAGAGACTCTAAATGAAGCACTAGACCAAATGGATTTAATAGATATCTACAGAGAATTACACCCCAAAACTACGGAATACACATTCTTCTCAAGCGCACATGGGACATTCTCAAAGATAGACCACATGATAGGACACAAACTAAATCTCTACAAGTTCAAGAAGATTGAAATCATATCAAGCATCTTCTCGGATCACAATGGCATGAAACTAGAAATCAATTGCAACAAGAACATACAAAGACATTTCAACACATGGAGGCTAAATAGCATGTTATTAAACAATGAATGGGTCACCGAGGAGATCAAGGAAGAAATTAAAAACTTCCTGGAAAGCAATGAAAATAAACACAAAACAACACAAAGTCTATGGGATGCAGCGAAAGCAGTTCTGAGAGGGAAGTTCATAGCACTACAGGCCTACCTCAAGAAACAAGAAAAATTTCTAATTGACTGTCTAACCTCACAAATTAAAGAATTAGAAATCAAACAAAAAGAAAACCCCAGAGCAAGTAGAAGGAAGGAAATAGTAAAGATCAGAGCAGAAATAAATGACATAGAGACCAAAAAAATAATTCAAAGGATCAATGAAACAAATAGCTGGTTTTTTGAAAAGACAAACAAGATTGATAGACCCTTAGCTAGACTCACCAAGAAACAAAGAGAGAGAACCCAAATACACAAAATCAGAAATGAAAGAGGAGAAGTAACAACCGACACCACAGAAATACAAAAGATCGTTAACAGCTACTATGAACAACTATATGGCAACAAATTTGACAATCTAAGCGAAATGGACAAATTTCTAGAAACACACAGTCTCCCAAAACTGGACCGGGAAGAGATAGAAAACTTGAACTGACCAATAACAACTAAGAAAATTGAACAGGTAATCAGGACTCTCCCATCAAACAAAAGCCCAGGCCCAGATGGCTTCAAGGGGGAGTTTTACCGAACATTCAAAAAAGAACTAACACCCATTCTCCACAAACTATTTCAAAAAATTCAAGAAGAAAGAGTTCCAAACATGTTTTATGAGGCCAGTGTAATTCTAATTCCAAAACCAGAAAAAGACACTACAAAGAAAGAAAACTACAGGCCAATATCCCTGATGAACATAGACGCCAAAATCCTGAACAAAATACTAGCAAATCGGATCCAGCAATACATCAAAAAAATTATTCACCATGACCAAGTGGGATTTATCTCAGGGATGCAAGGCTGGTACAATATTCGCAAATCAATAAATGTGATACACCACATAAACAAAATAAAGAATAAAATCCACATGATCATATCAATAGATGCTGAAAAAGCATTTGACAAAATCCAGCATCCATTTCTGATAAAAATACTCAGCAATGTGGGAATAGAGGGATCATATCTCAACATAATAAAGACCATATATGAAAGACCTACAGCCAACATCATACTCAATGGGCAGAAACTAAAAACATTTCCATGAAGAACAGGAACAAGATAGGGATGTCCACTTTCGCCACTCTTATTTAACATAGTACTGGAAGTCTTAGCCACAGCAATCAGACATGAGGAAAAAATAAAAGGGATCCAAATTGGAAAGGAAGAAGTGAAACTGTCATTATTTGCAGCTGACATGATATTATACATAGAAAACCCTAAAGACTCCATCAAAAATCTACTAGACTTAATAAATGAATTTGGCAAAGTAGCAGGATACAAAATTAACGTCAAGAAATCGACGGCATTCTTGTACACCAATGATGAACTCACAGAAAGAGAAACTGAAAAAACAATCCCATTTACCATCGTGCCAAAAAAATTAAGATACCTAGGAATAAACTTAACCAAAGAAGAAAAGGACCTATTTGCAGAAAACTACAGGACATTGAAAAAAGAAATAGAGGAAGATATAAAAAAGTGGAAGCACATACCTTGTTCATGGATTGGAAGAATTAACATCATTAAAATGTCCATACTACCCAAAGCAATTTATAGATTCAATGCAATCCCCATCAAAATACCAACGACATATTTCACAGAACTAGAACAAATACTTCAAAAGTTCACATGGAACCAAAAAAGTTCCCAAATAGCCACAGCAATCTTGAAAAAGAAGGACAAAGTAGGTGGGATCACAATACCAGATATCAGGTTATACTACAAAGCAACTGTAATCAAAACAGCCTAGTACTGGCACAAGAACAGGCATATAGACCAGTGGAACAGAACTGAAAACCCAGAAATGGACCCAAGGCAATATGCTCAATTAATATTTGACAAAGGTGGCAAGAGCATACAATGGAGTAAAGACAGCCTCTTTAATAAATGGTTTTGGGAAAATTGGACAGCTGCATGCAAAAAAATGAAACTAGACCATCAACTTACACCATACACAAAAATAAACTCAAAATGGATAAAAGACTTAAATGTGACCCATGAATCTATAAAAATTCTAGAAGAAAATGTAGGCAACAAAATTTCGGACATCATACGGAGCAGAATTTTCACTGATCCATCACCTAAGGCAACAGAAACAAAGGAAAAAATGAACACATGGGACTACTCAAAAGCTTCTGCACAGCAAAAGAAACAATCATCAAAATGGAAAGGCAACCCACTGTATGGGAGATCATCATTGCCGATGATATATCAGATAAGGGGTTAATTTCCAATATATATAGAGTGCTCATACAACTCAACAAAAGGAAGACAAAGAACCCAATTAAAAAATGGGCAGAGGAGCTGAATAGACACCTCTCCTAACAGGACATACAAATGGCCAAGAGACATATGAAGAAATGCTCAACATCACTAATCATCAGAGAGATGCAAATTAAAACAACAATGAGGTATCACATCACACCTGTCATAATGGCCACCATCAACAAATCATCAAACAACAAGTGTTGGCGATGGTGTGGAGAAAAGGGGACTCTAATACACTGCTGGTGCGATTGCAGACTGGTGCAGCCACTATGGAAAACAATATGGTGTTACCTCAAAAAATTAAAAATTGAACTTCCATTTGACCTAGTGATCCCGCTTCTAGGAATATACACTAAGAAGCCTGAAACACTAATCAGGAAGAATATATGTACCCCCATGTTCATAGCAGCACTATTTACAATAGCTAAGATCTGGAAACAACCCAAGTGTCCATCAGTAGACAAATGGATAAAAAAGCAGTGGTACATATACACAATGGAGTACTATGCAGCTGTAAGAAAGAAAGATCTCTTATCCTTTGAGACGACATGGAGGGACCTGGAAAGTATTATCCTAAGTGAAATAAGCCAAGCAGAAAAAGACAAATACCACATGATCTCACTTATATACGGAATATAATGAACACAACAGTCTAAGGAATACGGTAGACCCAGAAACATGGAAGTAGGGCACAGACTGACATCCCTCAGAAGAGGGGGTGAGAGGGTGGGAGGAGCTAAACCACAGAACTTATATGCATGTATGCATGACCAATGGACATGGACAACAAAGCCGGGGACCACGCGAGGGTGGGATGGGGAGGGGGGTGCCAATGGGGTAAAAAAAGGTGAACATCTGTAACAAGAAAATAAATAAAAAATTTAAAAAAAAAGAAATAAACTAACAAAATAGAAACAGACACACAGATACAGAGAATAGACTGTTGTCAGAGGGGAGGGGCTTGGGGGATGGGTTTAAACGGTGACGGAGTTAAAAAAAACTCATAAACAGACAACAGCATGGTGATTACCAGAGGGAAAGTGGGGTGGGGGAGGTAGAAGAGGGTAAAGGGGGGAATAAATGGTGACGGAAGGAGACTTGACTTGGGGTGATGAACACACAATACAATATACAGATGGTGTATTATAGAATTGTACACCTGAAACCCATATAATTTTATTAACCAATGTCACCTCAATAAATTATTTTTAAAAAGAAGAAAAAAAAAAAAGTTCTCCATAGCAATTTGAAACAATGTTGAAAAATAGGGATGTCTGATTTCATAAAACAGAGATGAACAACTCTGGTCACTTTAAATTCCCCTGAAATTTGCTGATTTCTTTTACTCCATATTTCCAGTTTTTCTTCCATTCTGTTTTACAGTGGATACAGTAAAAATAACTGTGGAACATTGTGTCATGCAGTTTGTGAGCGTTAAAATAGATAGTACTTAGTGTCGGCAAGGATACAGTAAACCAAGCACCTTCCAATCTGCCGGTGGACATGTGAACTGCACAGTTTCCCAAGTGTCACAGGGTGACATGTCAAGGTCCTTAAAATGTTCCTAAATTTTGGCTCAAAAATTCTCCTTTAGGAATCTACCCATAGGATACAATTATAAATTCCAACAATAACAAAAAACATATTCAAAGGCATTTACTGCAATATTACTTATAATGTCAAAAATAAAAACAAGTTACATTTCAAAAAGAGTCCAAATTTGGTATGCTCATGCAATAAATTAAGCAGCCAATAAAATAGTCTTTGCAAAGACAATTTAATGATGTGGGCTAAACACACCTTTTATATTAAGTGAGATAAATTATCTACATTTAAAAAAATATTTTGTAAATTGCATTTGTATTTTTTAAACTCTGAAATTAAATAAGCAAAATGTTAACAAAAGTTATTTCTGACTGGTTTGAGTATCGATGATTTTTATTTTCATAGGTTTTCTGAATTTTCCAAATTACCTACAATGGGCATGGGTTAATTCTAAGGTTCACAAAAGAAGTAAAAAGAAGTTATAGTGCCTTTTTCAGTTAGGATAAACTAGTGAGTTTACATTTTATTTATAAATCATGTCTTATCTGCCCACACAGAAGCTCCTTGCTTCAATATCTTTACATCAAATCCTCTCATTGACTCATAAGTTGTACAGTTCTTCAGAAGAGTTTTGTATCATCGGCTACATATCTTTCCAATGTTCCTATACTCGAGCATTATCTGGCAAGTTTAAAAATGCCAGTGTATTCCCATTTAAAATGCAGGCCATGTGAACACCCGACTTAGTAAAGTGGTGTATTCAGATACAATTTTTGAACAATACTTTCAGGGCAGATCAATTATATAGTGGGCCTAGATTTGCTGCCATGTGCTTTTTGGGGGAGGCACCTAAAATCAGTCATTGAACAAAGCAATATTTAGACATATTTCCCTGAGAGACTTGGTGCTTCCCCATATTATAATAACGTCTGACATCTGATTTGCATGTGTGGGGGCAGATATGCAGATGGAATTTGGACTTTCAAGTCTTTCTCAAGCAGCTGGGCCCCAGAGGTGAGGCAGGTAGATGGTATCAATAAGCCAGCCCAGCCTAATGTCCATGGCTGAGCATCAACATGTCCAGCCCATGGAGGAGGTCAGGTTCGCTGTCTGTAGGTAGCTTTGGTTCTTATCCTTGTTTTCTCAACTTGTTCCTTCTACCCTTAATTAGAAGATGACTCCAGTTTGTACAAGTTCCTGTCCATTAGTCTTTGGGAAGGAAACTTTTTGAGAACAAGATCCATATTGGAGTCAGTAATATTTGTCCCTACTTGATAAAGATATGACTGTATTGATTTCATCAGCACCAGGAGCCTCTCTTCAAGGCTAGGGTTTTGAGTAGGTAGACCAGGTAGTCACCCATGTATTATGATGTAAAGAGCCCTGGGAAAACCCTCTGTATAAAATAGGTTGCTCCCTAATGCTTGAGGGGCCATCGTTGGTGATTCATTCATGTGAATACCTTGTGCTCTTTCCTTGAGGTTCTTTGAAAAACAAGATGCTGTATTTGTGTGAAGGTGTAAAACATGATGTTGTTAACACTTTAACATGGCTGGATTTGCCACATTGCTTTCTCTAAGAAAAGAAACAAGGGACACCATACATGGTTTGGGGGAGTGGGTGTTTGTGACCCACCTGGAAGAACTCACCCTTGGTAAGCATGACAGAAACTTTACCAGTGCAGGTATTTTAACAACCAGGTCGTGCATAATGACATCAAATCACAATAAGAAAATCACCAATATCCTAATAACACACAGGCGATTGAATGTGACTTCACTTTGAGCAGCCAGATATACAAATTTGAGCACCACCCACCCTCCAGTCTTGCCTATTAAGCCAAATTATCACTAGGATCTATTCTGGGTCAGAGTTGGGTGAAGGATCTTGTAGGACTTGACTTGGCGTTCACCATTTGGGGGAGAAGGAACTTGAAGAACCAGGCCTGCTCAGTAAAGGGAGGTTTAGCTTGCTTACGGTGCCAAGGGATTTTTTTGAGGGCAGCCAGGTCTGTTTGATCAGTAACTGGCTAAACATGGCATCTGAACCATAGCAGAAGAATAATCAGTGTCGATCGAAAGAACGAATGGCTTTCATACCGAGTATTAGTTGAACAAGTTCATCCTTGTTTCAGGCAAACAAATGTCACCTTCATCTCAACATCAAAAAATTCAGATGTAGTTTAAACTTTTAGGCAACCGATTGGAGACAGTGTGTCTATGTGCTAAGTGTGCTGTGTTATACCAATTATTTCCCTCTGCTTTAATGTGGGCATCATCTGCCACGTGCAGAGCCCACCACTAATGTGTTCAGTCCCCCAGCAAGAGCACAAATGGAGGCCCACACATCTAAGTAAGTAAAGCTATGCGTCAAGCTAACAAAGCATTCAATAAAATGGGTTTTGCTCCTACCTTGATAATCCTTCAGAACTACCTGGAAGGCCTAGTTCTAATTTAGAATTGCTGGGTCCTCAGAGTTCTGTGATGAAAGGAGGAAGTGAGGGAGCGCTGGCCCATGCCCATAGCCCACACTCGAAAGGACCTCATATGCACAAGTAAAGACATCTCAGATGGCACAGCAAGTTCTGTCACCCCTCCCTACCCTCACAAATGGGTCGTCCTAGGCCAAGGACTACTCACACCAGCGATTTGTCTGGTACTGTTGCCCTTAGGAGGATGGACTCAAGCAACAGACACATGCAGGTTCTTGACGTGGGCCGGAACCATTTGGACAAGTTGTTCCAGGACCCTGGGTACCCTGAGTGGTCTAGATCAGTGCTTCTGGATCTTTAATATGCATAGAACCTATTTGGAATCTTGTTAAAGCAGACTCTTGTTAACATGCAATAGATCAGAGAGCTGGGCTGAGCGGCTGCGTTTCTAACATGCCTCTGGGTGATGCTATTGCTGTTGGTGTGTGGACCACACTTTGCATAGTGAGCACCTGAAAGATGGGCTCTGGATAGGTGTGTCCCCTTGGCTCTCTGATGCTTTACCCCATGAGGACTGGCCAGGTCAGCAGAGGGGTTGTCTAAATTTTGAGGCTCAGGGCAGAGGATTCTTGCCCTGGTCTAAGGGTAGTTCTGGCCCCTTCTTTGCCCATGTCCCCATTGCAGCAATGGGCTCTGTTCCCACACTGCAGGGCCTTGGTCCTCCCCCACCATCACTGCCACCGCCAGACTTTGATCTCCCACCCACTCTCCCCAAGTCAAGTTTCTCTTGGCTCCTTTCTCTGCAGCCATTCCTACTGCTGCCTCCGCTTTTCTCTTACGCCACAAAACAAATGTAAAAATAACATTTCAAAAATATTGAAAATTAATGCTGATGAAATCATGTTTTTGTTTTCTTGGAATGTGAAAGCACATAGGAACAATAATCACAGGTAAAGTCTCTCCAGTGCCTAACTGTTGTTTGTGAACAAAATCGTACCTGCATAACCATTTTCATGACCTGAAATTAGGACTTCCCAACACAAATGCTTGCTGGATTCCAGCAGACTGGATTTCCCCCCCCCATATTTTTGTTTTGACAAGACTATGAAAGCTGCTATCTCACCATTTAATCAGAATCACAGGCTGCTAAAAATAACCTCTGCAAGTTTGTATGAGACCCAGGAGACACCTCTCCCCCTCCCTGCTCCTTGTGGAGATGAAGCTTAATCCTTCGACTTGTGTGCAAGTATTTGCACTGGCTTTGAGTTCTTTTCTTCTTTCCAAGGCTGTTTTTTTTTTTTTTTTTTTTACTATTTGCCTGAGTTATTTGAACAGGTGGCTTTGCACAACCTATGCTAATGGGAGGCTTTTGTCTGCTTTGACATTGCACAGAAAGTCATTTAAGGGAGAAATGTTTCTTTCTTGCTAAACTATTCACACCTGTTCTGATAACCACCCTGTGTTGAACTAAATACCAAGCCAGAGAGGGCTTCCTCTAACTGGACACAGGCTCAGTAAGGCACGGTCCCATCTTTTCCTCTTTTCTTGCGTGCATGTCAAGCAGCCCAAGAGCCTGTCCTGTGGCTTGGATTGAGTGCACCTCTGCTTCTGTGCGGAAGCCGGTGGACATTAGGGATCCCTGCCAGGAGGGTTCTGGGGAGCCTCACTGGACTTGGTCAATGGCGAGGTGCAGGTGGGCGCACTAGGCCTCCCGGGGCCGCAGCAGACAAAGGCTGCCGGCCTGAGCTGGGTTTCCCGATCCCTTTGTCCCGGGCAACTTCCGACGGGTGATCCCGGCGCGGGCTCTGGCGTCGCTTGGCTGGCGATCACAGGCGGGCGCCCGGGGACGCTCGGCGCGCGCGCTCCCTGGCCGCAGATCACAGGCGCCCGCCCTCCGCCCGGCCGGCCCGGGAGCCCGCCTGCTCCCTGGAACGCGATCACAGGCCGCGCCTCCGGGCCCCGCGGGTGGGGAGGGTGCCGCACGGGCCTTGGGGAGAGCCGTCGCCTGTGCGTTCCCACGGGGAGGTCCAGGCGGAGCGAAGGCTTCTCCCAGCCGCCCCGCAGGGTGTCCTCCGCGGGTGGGAAGGTGGCGTGGGGGAAAGGGGGCAGCCCGTCTGGGAAGGGAGGCCAGAGCCAGGCGGCCCAGGAGGGGCAGTGCAGACACAGGGCGGCCACAGGCACGCGGTAGCCACGGAGTACGGATTCCTAAGGCGGGCACGCTGAGGGTGGGCTTTCCTAGAACTTTTATTTATGTATTTATTTTTTGAGGCATCTGCACTCTGTTATTCTCTGGCCACAAGAAAAGAAAAGAAGTGTACACGGAATAAGCAAGACTGGCTTGGATATAGTTTAAAGGGATCCGATCCTGCCCACAAAAGTGAGTGTGATGATGCCCAGTTAGTTCTCACCTGGCCCGCCGCTCCTCACCTGCGCGCGGTAGGTGGGCCCGGAGCTGCCCTCCCTCGTGTTAACCCGCAGGCACTCGCACACGCGCGCACAATTACGGTAACCTTGTCAGACTCTGGGCCCTAGAGGAAGCGGGAGTGCCCAACACTCTGCCCGGCTGTAAATGGCCCATGTACCTACCATGACAATCAGGTAGGTCCCTTATCATCCCTACAGGAGGCATTGGAAAGCTGGCATCTGGTGTATGAACGCAAGGTTCCCATTCAGTGGACAAAGGCCGCAAAGAGCTGTTGAGAGGCAATCCCTGGATCCATAAACTCACCAAGCATTACCCTTAGACCAATCCAAATGCGATGTCTAGAAAACATGTGGTGCCGCATTTCAAATTTACGTAGGGGAGAGGATTACTTTTCGTTTTAAACTGTTAACTCAGTTCAGGGGAGCTCTCCTCAAAGGGCCTTTGCCTTATCAACAGAGCGCAACTGTGAAACTCAAAATGTGCTGATAGGGGGCGCTGTGGTTGACTTCCCAGCATCCATACACCCTCCTCCAAAGACTGGCAGCCGCTTGGACTGTCTTGGACTGACCAAGGCCAACAGTTCACAGACTTTGGCTACAACACATAGGAATCACCTGGGGGAGCTTCTCTGACCACCCCCACCCCCAGCAGTTGAATGGAGGTTTCCAGAGTAAGGGATGCAAGTTGGGGTTGAGAACCACTGTCCAGACCATCAGAGGACTGTCCTCCCCTTGCCATAGTGGTTGGTTCAGAAATTCACAGTGGCCCAAGGCCTAAGTCAATCATCATCTGAAGAGGTCAGTGGCAACGACAGGTATGGGAAGCCAGAAAGGATATAAGCAAAAACACAGAAGTATGAAATGCACTGTATGTAAGAAATAGTAAGGTGTCCAGAAGCTAAAACATAGAGTGTACACCATGGAACGTGCTACCTGATATGGCTGGAAGACAGGTTTAAGAGTTTGTTATTAAGAGTTCTAACTGGCACCACATTTGATTTTATCTTATGGGGGAAAGAACAAAAATAATATTTAAGCCAAAAATTCACATGATCAGCTTTGCTTTTGAGGAAGGTAATTTTGGTGTCACTGTGGAGAAGGGATCTAAATGGGGAGAGATAAAGGTCAGAAACTGAGTAAAAAAATGGATGTAGTGGCCTGGGGAAGAAATTCTGTAGGGGTGGGGAGTTACACAAGACATCCCAGAAACTTAGAGGACTTCCATGTCACTCTGACAAGTGTGGTCTTGGTACAGAATTCGTCTTTCTTACCTTCCTCACAGTGGCTGATAATGTATTCTAAAGAGAAGAGACAGAAGGAGAGAGAGAATTTTCCAAACCTTTTAAAAACCACAGAACAATGAACAATTGACAGAACATTATCAGAAGCTCCGAAAAAGTCATCTCAGATTAAATGTACAAAATTATCAAAATTTGATTGATATGCTTTTTAAAAGTGGGTTTATTGAAGTAGACTATATATAAAATAAAATTCACCAATTTTAAATGTGCAGTTGGATGAGTTTTGAAATGTATATAGTCATGTTGTCTATACCATATCAATATATGTAACATTCCCATCACCCCTAAAATTTTCCTGGTGCCCCTTCTAAGTCCATTTTCTTCTTGCACCTCCAACTCTTGGCAACCAGTAACCAAGTTTGTATTCTTATAATGTTGCCTTTCTAGAATATCATATAAATGAAATCATACAGTTCATAGCTGTTTGAATCCGGTTTCTTTCACTTAGCAAGGTGCTTTTGAAATGCATCAAATGCATATATCAATAGCTGGTTCTTTCTTATGTGAGATGATATTCCACTGCAGAGATTTATCACAATTTGTTTATCCATTCACCAGTTGACATTTGGGTTGTGTCACGGGCTAAAGATACATCTACATTGGAATCCCTGAAACCTGTGAAAATGACCTTCTGTGGCAAAAGATGTGGTTAAGTTAAGGATCCAGAGGAGGAATTTATCTTCACTTATCTAAGTGCCCTCAGTGCCATCACACGTATCTTCATAAGAGGGAGGCAGAGGGAGCTTAGAGAGAGAGACTTGGAGGAGAGGTGATGTGACTACAGAGCAGAGAGATGTGGTTACGAGCCAAGGAATACCAGCAGCCACCAGAAGCCGGAAGAGGACAGATGCTCTGCTAGAGCCTCCAGAGAGAGTGCTGTCCTGCCTGCACCTTGATTTTAAACTTCTGGTCTCCAGAATTGTAAGAGAATAAATTCTATTGTGTTGAGCAATGAATAAGAATTCCAGCTTCTCTGTATCCTCACCAACACTTAGTACTGTTCATTTAAAATTTTTAAGTCATTCTAATGGATATGTAGAGGTATCTCACTTGGTTTTAATTTGCAAGTCCTCCTCGACTAGCGATATTGAACATCTTTGCATCTGTTTATTTGCCATATAGATTTTCTTTGATGAAAGGTCTGTTCAAATCTTTTATTCAATTTATATTGAATTATCTTTTAATTATTGATCATTTATATGCTTTTAATGTGCAGTATAACTGACAAAAACTTATACAAATACAACTTTAGTTTATTAAACAATTGTATAACTATATAAAATAAAGTTCCAAATTTTAAAAGCATCTTTCGGTTTACATTTTGTATTATGAAACATCTCTTTATCAGATAATAGCAGTTGGAACAATGGGGCTGAGTCAGAACTTCATATCAGGTGCAACATCAAGTCTATTCATTGATTTTGTTTTTGTTGGAGCACAGAGAGTGTTGTAGCAAAGGGAAGAGGAACACAAGTTGCATGTTTTGCAACATTTGGGCATCTTTGCAATGGGCTGCTCCAAAAATCATTAATTATTTCATCTTGGATAGCTCAACTTCCAGTTTTTCAGGATCTAGAGGTTGAAACTATTCATCTTAATTCTGAATTGTTGAATTTTTTGTTTGTTCACAGTCATAAGGTTGGCTTTTTGTTTAAAACTGCCATCTTTTTAATACAGCAATGAGAAATGTTGAGTAGAATAAATGTTTTCATGTATAATGAACGTTGAATACTATCGCAAACCATCATACATTGATGCATCGGGTAACCTTACCTCCTGATCTCCCCGGGTGTGTTGTACCATTTTAAAAGGGAGAATATTGTATTTTACTAAAAACCTCTGTATGAATATATTTAATATTTTTAACAATACATTTTAGAAGATATATTCTTGCATAGAGTTTTTTTTTTTTTTTTTTAAAGAATGGCCTCCTAAGGTCATGGAAAAGTCTGAGAAACCCTGTACTGAGCAGATTCACATTTATGATTTTACTAAATTTTATTTAACTCTAGATCAGTTGAATCCAAACGTTAGCATGTGTCATAGTCACCTGGAGAAGGGGCTTACCATGCC
Organism: Molossus molossus; assembly: GCF_014108415.1. Taxonomy (NCBI): domain Eukaryota; kingdom Metazoa; phylum Chordata; class Mammalia; order Chiroptera; family Molossidae; genus Molossus; species Molossus molossus. The sequence goes on along the minus strand of NW_023425403.1, from coordinate 45,816,224 downwards.
AGTTGCTGTACCAATCCCCATCGGAGTCCTGAGTCCATTGACTTGGCTAGGGCCTGTCCATTTCCCCACATAACTCTGAAAAGTGTGTTAGGCTTTGAGAAACAATGTATGCAGCCCTCAATTGTCTCAAATAAGAGTTGTTAAATTCTCTGATAGAGCTTTCTTCAGATATAGGAAAATATTTAAAACTATGGTCTAGTAACAAGCAGGAGAAAAGGAGGATAATTCAAGGACTATGTAGCAACAAGAAAACTAATTTTTTCTTTTTAAAGATTGTAACAGTATGTTCTATACACTGATGCTGGATGCAAAATACAAATTCTGGGGTCTAGTTGGAACCATGCCAGTGAGTGACAAGAGTTTCCATGCCTTTACCCAATACAAATGGCCTGTGTGGTGTTATGTAAATCACATGACATCCTCAGATCCAGATGGAAAGGAATAGTTTGAGGATCCCCACCCAGTTGACTGGGCCCTCTGGGGGCTGTGTTAGTTGGCTGATACTGTGGGTCCTTTCCTGGGATTTTCTGGCATTCCAAACAGGAAGGACAAAGGCAGCAATTAGCTGATGTCACTCCTACTTCTTTAGACATATTAAAATTGTCACTGTTCACAGAAAGGTTGGAAACCCCTGGACTGGATAAATTAAAAGGCATTTCAATTTTACAATTTAGTTTTACCTACCATATACAAGTCAGTGCAGATAACATTTTGCTTAAAGAGAGACTAAAAGAAAAGGGAAAGAAATATAGAAGTATTAATAAAGAGAGAGCAAACAGAAATGAAAACAAAATTATTTTGTGTCACAATTCTCTCTGTCCCCCTCCCTTCTCTTCCTCTCTCTCTGTCTCGCTTTCTTCCCTTCCTCTCTTTTTCCCTCCCTCCCTCTTTTTATAATAGGCAGAATTCTAAGATGTTTGTTCCCCAAATTCCTGGCCTCTGATGTATACACATTCTTTCCTAGTTATTTAGTAAGACACTAATCTATGTGTTGATGTGAAGGGATTTTGCAGATGTAATTAATATCCTAAATGAGTTGACTTTAAAATAGGAATATTGACTGGTAGACTTGACCTCTGGGTCCAGAAATCAGAAGAGGGACATCAGAGAAATTTGGAGCATGAGAGGAACTAGCTGTGAGAGAGATGGTGGAGCCACGTGACATGGTATGTAGGCCACCTCTAGGCACTACAAGTAGCATCTAACTGATAGCCAGCAAGGAAACAGGAACCTCAGTCCTGCAACCACAAGGAATTGATTCTGCCAATAATCTAAATGAGCTTGGAAGCAGAATCTTTCCTAGAGCCCCCAGACAAGAACTCAGCCTGGCTGACACCTTTATTAATGTTGTTATACAAGACTTCTAACCTACAGAACTGTGAGCCAATAAATGGGTTAAATCAGTGGCAATTTGTTATGTAGCAATAGAAAACTAATCCATACACTTTGTGTTTCTCTTCTTGTATTTTTTAGTATAGACATTTATGTTTTTGTTAGGAGTCCTCATTGGAAGATTAGAAGTTTTAGAATCAGTTTAAACCTAAATTTTTTGCCTCTTATGGAATTTGTTTAAGAAGTTTAAAATCCATATGGAATATTTGCAACTTCAATCATTACTAAAAATGTAACATTTTGCCTTGCTGTTAGGATGACATTTAGTGAAATGTAAACTATAATTGTATAATGTAAGTTCCTCTTTTATTCTCTCTTGCTTTAACTTTCCTTCCCCTCTGCTAAGTAGCCTTTAATAGCGAATTTATCAAAGTCTAGAAAATTTTTATTTGGATGTTCAATTGAATACAGTGCATTATTTCAGCTACTCTGAAAAGAATAAATTGACATAAAATGTGGGAAAGTAAACTGTTTCCAATGGCTAGCTAACTATGGGAAGGAAGTGCTGTTTACCTTTACAAACCACTTTGTAGAAACATTTTTAAGTGGGAAGCAATATGGTAGAGATTAACAGTGGATGATAACCTTTATTTCTAAGGTTGTTGATTATATCAGTAGCCTATAGTAGTTGCTCAGTAAATGATAGATTATTAATGGTTAAACACTTTAAAGCCACCGACATTATATACTGTCTACAACCCTGTTTGCTCAACACAGCCACCAAAACTCAACACTTTCTGAATTTGCCACAAGAAACATGAGCCAGATGGAGCTAAGTAACAGTGAGCAGTCTTCAAAATAGGCTGACCACATCTTAAAATCTGTTAATGATCTTGACATCTGGGTGGTTATTCTTCATTTGACATTTTCACCCTCACCCATTCTCCGCTCTTCTTCTCTCTCCTGCTGGGAAAGAAACCCACTTGAGCTCCTTTGAGGGCTGACCTCCAGCTGGTTTAACCAATGGAAGGCATTATTAGGAGAATGATGGGCCAGAAAAGGGGGAGGTGGAGGTATAGCTTCCTTTTCCCTCCCTGCTGCAGGGAAGCATCTCTGGCAGTAGTTTTGTTCCCCTGGGACTACAGCTCTTCTTCCTCACTTCAACTCTCACTGGGCACCAAACACAATCTTCTTGTCTTGTCCCTTCAGCCCTGAGTTTGTGACAGCTTTCCATTGTTGCTACTCTCTAGGTCTCACCATCTTAGAATTACCCACACCACAGCATCCTTGTCGAATTTGTCCCCTCCCTTTTTTAAATTATGGAAATGTGGATGACTTGGCAGCAAATATTTTCTCTGGAACCACACCCCATAGAGCTCTAAAAACCTAAGATATATTTTCATTCTTTCATTCATTCCATTCACTCACTGATTCACACATACAATATTGTGCAAGGTACTACTACAGACCCTATGGAAGACAAAAACATGCCAAACACAGACCCACACATCATATAATTGTCTATCTCTCTACCTCATCCTTCCCTTCATTCTAGCCAGCAGCTGATAACATCACAGTGTCCATTGCCTTCTTAACTTCACACTCCTTACCTGTATTTTACTGATGCTACCTTACCTGACAGTCCTTGATCTATTCAATTCTTTAGTCTTCAAAATGTATTCAAGCAAATTTTCCTCCGGTAAGCCTTCTCTGGTTCTGTGATCTGCTCTCATTTTCTTGTTCTACAATTATTCTTAGAGCACTTGGTATAGAATGTACCAGATACTATACTAAGCACTTTACACAGATTATTTTATGAATCATCACAAAAATACCATATGAAGCAGATACTATTATAACCCCATATCACACATTAGAAAACTAAACCTCAGTGTATTTAAATGACAGATCCAATCAAGTTCACACAGCCGGTAGGTAGTGGAGCTGGGATTCTAACCTAAGCAATGTGACTTCCAAGACCATCATGTAAAACCACTTCACATTTATCAAATCCTATCAATTTGTTACAATTTTTGTTTTGTTTTCTATATGTGTTTTTACCACATGATTATAATCTAAGGACATTGTTTTACTCATTAATGCTTCTCTGGGGACTATTACAATGTTTGGAAAGAATGAAATCATTCTCAATCACAAAAGTTGCAGAAAGACCAACTCCATATTTCCTAATGCTTGTATTTACTATGGAGAAATTTACAATGATGTGTGTTGGGGGTGGGGTGCGGAGGGCATCGTGGTTTACATTCCAGAATCAACTTTTAAAAATTAATGATTCTTAATCACTCCTAGAATATGATCCAAGAATAATGATGTAAGACATGACCAGTGATTATACCATTAATTTTACGTCTTGTTATTCCCAGAACCAGACATTGAATTTGTGGCAACTCCAGTAACATTTGATGGAATAGTAATCATGGTAATGAGGTGAGTGATGGGCAGGTAGAGGTTTGGGATTCTGGGTATCTTTATGAGTCTGTCTTACTAATAAAAGTCACTCTGGCAGCATTGAGGCCACAGTAGGTCCTTTGGGGTAGCCTCCTCTTTCTCACTCAAGGTCAATACGTGGGTATACATGGACATATTAAAATTCTGTAGGGCATAGGATTTAGAATCAGATAGAACTGGCTTTGGATTTTAGTTTTACGGTTTACTAGTGTGACTATGACCAAGTTACTTACCTCTGTGAGATGCAGTTTTCTCATTTGTCAACTGAAGATACTCCCTAAATGGAGTATGTATTTATGGCTATTAACCATCTGGTATGCATTAATATGACTATGCCAACTGTTATAAAACAATGAAACACTTCTGAAACAATTAATAGGGCTCCCCCTGCCTCAAGCCCACCACTCAGCTGTCTCCATCTTTCCCAAAAGACCACCCTTTTTCAGAAGTCCTCATGATCCAGTAAAGATGGGTTAATTCTTGGTGCAATATAGACCTTCAGGACCATGCTTCAAGTCTGTAGGGAAACTTCCTGCATTTGTTCTCATTCATAAGTGACTGTATACGTATTTTGACTATTATTCCACTTTCATGGGCTTGTTGTGTAGATAAAATGATTTACTACTTACGAAGCTGTTTGCACAGTTCTTAATACCTAGTAAATCACGGCATGGTATTTATAGTGGAGATTGATTTTCTGTTGCAGCCTTGCATCCGTTCTCCCTTCATCTGGACACAGACCATAATTTCCATGCATAACTACCTTGAGTGTGGTGTGGGAGTAGCATGTGATCAGGCCTGGCCAATCAAAATGTTTCATTTCTCCTGCCACAATGATTGGAAGAGGAAGGGGCACATGATCAAAAGATGATTCAATGAGCTTGCTTAGCTTATGCTCTTTAGGGAAATGGCTGAAGAGGAATTTGGAGTGGTTGCCAAGTAATCTCTAAAGTCTCTTTTGACTCTGAGAATTTATGTTACAGAATACTCAACTGATGCAAATTAAAGTCATATTCAACTTCAAGAGACGAGAGACAGAGTGCAACTCTATCACGTGAGTACCTGTATCCAGCAAAGCCTGTACACAACAAAATTTTTCAGAAACATTAATAAATTTCCCATCCCCCTTTTTGGTTTAATTTTGAGTGGGGGTTTTGACACCATTAGAAAGAAGTCACATTACAGTGGCTTAATATTTTGATAAGTTGGCAAACATGTGGTTAGTACCTACCATGTGCCATTATTCTCCCTTCTGCTTTCATCCTCTGTGGGACCCTGGCTCCCTTCATCTATCAGTGACATCCAACAGGTGGGCGCTGATCCTTGCTCTACACTGCTTTGCTTCCTTTCAGGACCCCCAGAGAAAGATGTTCTTCTCCAACATTCTGTTCTTTATTTGAGCTCCATCAATAAGCTAATAGTGTATCTTTCATAAAGACTGTGAAATCCCCAAAGGCAAAGGCCACATTTTATAAATATTTATTGATCCCTAGTAGTAATGTGTTTCCCCAAAATGGATACTACATTGATGTTGGCTAACACTCTTGAATGTCAAATAAAGTGACAACATAGTCTTAGTTTCTGATTAATTAAGACTGTATATTAATTCACTCCATTGATCAGTGGCTTCTGGGCATTATAAAATCTGATCCTAACAGTAATTTGGAACCCTTCACAAACATTGATTTAGTCATAAATTTGGCCAAAAGCACTGGTCTTTGAAATCTTAGTTTCCCCTGCTTCTGGCCCTCTTAATAACTAAATTAGGTCAAGTATGTGGCATTCCAGTCTGTTCTGCAACGGCCCTAACTACCAATTGAACAGACCGGGAACTGGACTTATTATGATGACTGAATGAAAATTATGATGTGTAAACTTTTTTCTAAACCACACCTTCTACCCACTGGGCATTTGAGGACAGGGTTACAATGTAGACTCTTCTGGTAAGCCTCCATTTGAACTTTCTGGAACTTACTTCCTCAACCATTTAGACAGGTGAGGACTGTTCTCAGAACCTTCAAAAGGGTAATTTTAAAAATTTTCCCTCTGAGACCTTTCCGGAAAATATGAAGTTGCACAAGTCTTTCAGAAAATAGTTCCCTAAGGAGCTATTATTTTCAGGAACCTGCTCAGATCTCCTAGAGTTGCATCAGGGAATATTCCCAAGGGCCACAGAGACCCGTGGCCCATTGTCCCATGCGTCCAGACAGAGAAGAGAGATCCATGACACATCCCTAACCCAGGAAATTTTCATATTCCACAGAAAGTACCTCTCAGGGACCCCTTTTCCTTTTGGCAGGACCAAAACGTAGGCATTTGGTTCAGTTGAATATTCTACAAAAGAGACTTTGATTTGCAAAAAATTTGGATATTACTTGGTAACCACACCACATTTTTCTTCCTAGGTCTTCCTAAAGCATAGAGATGGCACAAATTAAAACTGAATCCCAAATATAGCCTTGATTAGCCCCTAGCTCTCTATGGAAAATATTCAAACAGATTCTAATACAATACAAAAGGGCAAAACAATAAACTTTACACATAATAAGTTTTCTGTTGACAAACTTGAAACCTGGGAATTTCTCAAATGAATTGTATCAGGTGAGACATATCATAATGAAACATTAAGAACAAGAAAGCCCAGTAGACTCATGTTCAAAAGCACATGGGTTGTGGGAAATGTACTGACAAATACAGAACACTAAATAAAGTCTTCTGAATGAACATTTGCAGTAGATTGGCATTGGTATGTAAATTCCTTAATTACTATGTTCAAATGATCAAATATTAAGGTGTCATAACTGTCTCCCAAATACATACTTTGGGGATACATTTTTTTTCATGTTTGCTTTTAATCCTATGGCAGTTTTTAGAGAAAAAAAATATCAGATAAAATTCATCAGATGAGACCCACTTCTAATAATGTACAGGAAGAAAATACAATGGCTTTCTTAATGTGAAGGAAAATTACAATTGACTCCATCTTTCTTTGATTGGAAATGATGTCCCTGGATTTTGTCTCTATGTGGGAAATTTTTGGTGATGTGTTTTTGATAAGTTACTTTCTACAGATAAAACTCTAGAAGATCTGTCTCTTTAGGCATCACCTGGATTATGAATGACCAGAGGATCAGAGAAAGTGGATAGAGCTGTAGAATAAGCTCATTCATTCACCCATTTGTCCATTCATCCATTCATTCATTCACATAAATAAAACTTAAATTGATGAGCAAGTGAGCTGATCATCTAAATCATTCTCCTTGTAGTGTCCAGAGTCTTGGTGGGTAAGTATAAAACAAGTCTTGGTTTTTGGCACTGGAAGTTCTTGAGGGTCATTTCTGGTTATTACATGGAATTAGCCTACTTCAGAGGACTTCCAAGGAAAATGGCAACTGTAGAGTCACAGGTTTGGTAGCAAATCCCAGGGTTACTCAGTCCTGGCTGTACCAAAGGATGACTTGAGGATCTTTTTAAAAAACTAGACCACCCTACCCCAAATATGGCTCAATAATTGTTCAGGGGTGAACTGGGCATCAATCATTTTATAAAAGTTCTCCAAGTCAATCTGATGCGTAGTCTGGGTTAAGAACCACTGACCCAAAAACCACTTATGATATTTATTAATGGAGCGAAATTGGTAGATCTAACTCTAAGAATCCAGTTGGTGAATATGTTTTAGTTGGAAATAATCAACATTTGGAAAGTTTTAAAATCCACATGACAGAGAGGAAAAGGGCAATATGGGAGGCAGGAAAAATGGATTTGATGACTGATTCTACCTCTAACTGACTCTGGACATCACCAAGATACTCCTTTAAACCTGTACTACCTAGAAAACAGGAATAATACGTCACAGGGTTTTTATGAGGAAATCAGATAGTCAGTATAGTGTCTAGGATGGTACCTAGTTCTTAGCAAGTGTGGGAAGTTGAGAAATGATTCATGTCAAATTTTTGGAATCTGTGACTATTACCTTATTTGAAATAAAGAGTCTTTGCCAATAGGATTCAGGATCTTGAGATGAGGAAACCATCCTGGATTACCCAGGTAAGCCCTAAGTCCTGTGACGGGTGTCCTTATAAGCAGGGCAGAGGCAGGTATGAGACAAACACAGAAAGCAGACGGCCATGTACAGACAGAGGCAGGTTGGAATGATGTGGCCACAGCCTCAGAACCCAGGGCTGCGGCAGCCACCAGAAGCCAGAGAGGGCCTGGGACTGATTCTCCCCCAGCACCCCCAGAAGGCACCAACCCTGCCAACACCTTGATTTTGGGCTTTGGACCTCCAGAGCTGAGGAACTAAATGTCTGTTGTTTTAAGCCACCAAATTTATAGTATTTTTTTCTTTTCTGTCGGTCTCAGCAGAGGAATACAGTGGAGTTTAATGAATGCTGGCTTTCTTCGTGATCAGGATGGAACAGGAAGCTCTGGAGGAGAAGTGTTCAAGACCATTTTCAGGAAGAAACCAACCTTTTTTATGGTGGGTCTAACATGTTTGTGGAGCAGAATAAACAGACACGGAAGAACAAAACATCCACTCAAAAAGTTGGGGTAGTCGTATGTGGAGTTTAATGAACAAACTGAACTACCAAGCAAAACAGAGACAGACTCATGTAGAGCAGGGAGACAGCTTGGGGAGGTGGGGGTGGGGGAGGATTGAGCAAAAAAGAAAAAAAGAGAGAGAATTCATGGACATGGACAACAGTGTGGTGATTGTGAGGGTGGAGGGGGGTGGGGGAGGTGGTAGAGGGTATAGAGGGGATAAAAAATGATGGAAGAAATTAAATTAAATTAAAAATTTAAAAATAAGCAAATAAAAGAAAAAAAGTTGTAGTCGTGAGGGTACCAGTTAGTAGTCCTCTGCCAAGCTTTCTTTTTTTTTTTTCCACATCTTTATTGTTGGATGTAAAATGTATTACAGATGTTCCACATTTTTCCCCCATTGACCCCCTCCTCCCCACTCCCGGCCCCCTCCCACCTTTTCCCAAACTATTGTCCGTGTCCATTGGTTATGCATATAAGTTCTTTGGTTTATCTCTTCCCACCCCCCCAACCCCTTTCCCTTTGAGGTTTGTCAGTCTAGCAATGAATTTGTGCTTCTTAATCCCTTCACCTTTTTCATCCATTCCCCCAACCCCCTTCCCAACTGGCAACCAACAAAATGTTCTCTGTATCTATGAGAATGTTCCTGTTCTTCCTGTTCATTTTGTTTGTAGATTCCATTGTTGATAGATATGTATTCATTGCCATTTTGTTTGTTCATACATTTTATCTTTTTCTTTAAAAAGACCCTTCATCATTTCATATAATAACGGTTTGGTAGTGATGAACTCCTTTAACTTTTTCTTGTCTGGGAAAGTTTTTATATGTCCATCAATTCTAAATGACAGCTTTGCAGGATAGAGTAATTTTGGTTGTAGGTTCTTGGTTTTCATCACTCTGAATATTTCTTGCCACTCCCTTCTGGCCTGCAAAGTTTCTTTTGAGAAATCAGCTGATAGCCTAATGGGAACTCCCTTGTAGGTAACTAGCTGCCTTTCTCTTGCTGCTTTTAAGATTCTCTCTTTGTCTTGAACCTTTTGCATTTTGATGATGATGTGTCTTGGTGTGGGCCTCTTGGGGTTCATCTTGTTTGGGACTCTCTGTGCTTCCTGGACTTGCATGTCTGTTTCCTTCACCAAGTTAGGAAAGTTTTCTGCCATTATTGTTTCAAACAGGTTTTCGATTTCTTGTTCTCTCTCTTCTTCCGGCACCCCCAAGATGCGAATGTTGGCATACTTGAAGTTGTCCCAGAGGCTCCTTACACTATCCTCATTTTTTTGGATTCTTTTTTCTTTTTGCTGTTCTGATTGTGCGTTTTTTGCTTCCTTATATTCCAAATCGATGGTTTTCTCCTTGGATTTACGTACTCTATTATTGAAGCTATGTAAATTATTCTTTATTTCAGTTAAAGCCTCCTTCGTTTCTAACTGTGCAGCGATCATTTCTGACTGGTCCTTTTTTATGCTCTTGAGGCCCTCACTGAGTTCATTGAGCATCCTTATAAGCAGTATTTTGAACTCAGCATCTGTTAGGTTGCTTATCTCCATTTCGCTTAGTTCTTTTCTTGGGGTTTTGTTCTGTTCTTTCATTTGGGACCTGTTTCTTTGTATCCTCATTTTGGCTGCCTCCTTGTGTTTGTTTCAGTGTATTACTTAATGAAAGGTATGGGGCTCGCTGAGACCAGATGCTGCTCGTTTGAAAGAATTTAGGAAAAACCTGAAGCAGGATCCAAGACCGGCCAATCCTATGGTTAAGCAAGTAGCAACAGCTTGGATGGGCTTGAAAGTTGGGTGGGGCGGGGCGGGGCCTCAGGGAGTCAGCAGGGCGGGGCTACCAGTGTGAGCCAGGTTGCTGGAGTCCCAGATATGGCTTCTGTCTGCCGCCCCCGGGAAGGGCTCACCAAAGGAACAAAGGCCTCTTACCGCACGTTTGTCCCCGAGGAAGCCCCCTCTCCAGCCCTCGCTCCAGTGCCAAACAGCTCAGTTCTTCCCTGTATGTCTCTGGTGCCCCTCGAGCTGCCTCCCCTCCGAGCTTAGAGGGAGAGAGTCCGATAAGTCTGTGCGCGGGCCCTTTAGGGAGCTGCCTGGGGCTCCAGCCGCGTCAGCTTCCCTGAGCCTCAGTTCCCGCTGGTTTTTCCAGCCAGAAGTTATGGGGACTTCTCTTCCTGGCACTGGAAACCTGAGCGGGGCACCTGGTGTGGGACGGGGACCCCTCAGTCCTCAGGAAGGACCTTCCCAGCCGCGGGAGCCTCCTGATTTTTATCCGCCACACGTGTATGTGGGACCAGCCCGTCGCGCTGCCGGGCCACCGCCGCCCCTCCTACCGGTCTGGATGTAGCTGCTTTTTTTTTTTTTTTTAATTCCGTAGTTGTAGAACTTCCATTCAGCTTGATTTCAGGCGGTTTTGGACAATGGTTGTTCTGTAGTTTTGTTGTAACTTGGATGTGGTTGTGGGAGAACGCGATACTGCATTTCCCTACGCCGCCATGTTGACCGGAAGTCTCTCCGCCAAGCTTTCTTTCCCAGGGAAACCAGATGGTCTGCAGAGGTGTGACCCACGATGAAATAACTATAACACCCACCAGAATGGCGAAGAACTGGATATGCCAAGTGATGGCAAGAATGTGGAGCAACTGGAGCTCTCGTACCCTGCTGTGGGTACGGAATATGGAAAACAGTATTTTCTTAAAAAGGTAAACATATGCCTAACATGTAACATAGCCATTCTACTCCTAGGTATTGTCCTAAAATAAATGAAAATATATGCCCATACAAAGACTTGTACTGAATTTTGATTCACAGCTTCATTGTAATAGCCACAAAGGGAAACAACCCCAATGTCCATCAGCTGGTGAGTAGATAAAATGTTGTCCTTTCCTACAAATACAATACTGGTATCAGTAAAAAGAAACCATCTACTACTACCCTCAACAACCTGAATATGAAAGCCATTATTCTGAGTTAAATAAACCCAATTCAAAAGAATATACTCTGGATTATTCCATGTATGTACATTTTTAGAAAACGAAAACTACTCTGTAATGGCAGAAAGCAGATGAATGGTCGCCTGGGGACGGGCAGGGGTTCGGAGGGAGCCAGGAGGGATGGAATGAGAAAGGGGCACATGGAAGTTTTGCAGAAGTGGAAATGTTAGTGTCGTGTTAGTGGTTGTGATTTCATGGAAATAGAAATCTCTCAGAACTGTTCAAAATGTGTATTTTAAAACTGTGCAGTTCATTTCTTGAGAACTGGTACAAAAGAAAGCTGGTACAAAAGAAAGTTAGCACTCACCTCTAAGAGAGCAAGGAGGCCAGCGGAGAGGCCAGTGGGAATCCGAAACAGGACAGAATTTAGAACTGATAAAAGGAGTGATACAAGGAAAAGCGTCCTGGATCAATGTACGTGGAGGAATAGTGGAAGCTGACATTTCATTATGTTTTATAATAAAGATTTAAAAGAGTCACTGGGCAATGGGATGCAGCAAAGGCTCTCAGTTTCCCAGGGTTAGGAGCGTTCCTGGGTATTGCTCGAGTCTGCTCCCTGGTGCTGGGAGAGGATGTTTGGTAATGGTCTGTCTCATCAGGGAGAGATTCCCTCTGGCGGATGCTCTGCCAGCGACTCCTCTCTTTCAGGGCTCAGTCTGAGCGCCGGGGTCAAACAGCTGTCCTCTCTCCCTGGCCCAGGTCCCCCTGTGAAAGAAAGCCAAGCCCAGGAGAGAACTACAATGGCCCTCACTCCAACTTCTTGAGCGGATGGCTTGCGCCTTTTGTGTTTGAGTGTTTATTCTGCTCCAGAAAACGTCTTTAGAGCCACTGCAAAAGGACTTCGCCTTTGCTATCTTTGAATGTAGTAGAGCAGTTGTTTTTCACTTTCTACATTAAAATAGGATAAGCTTATAGAGAAAGTTCAAAAGTACTGGAAAGTGGGAATAAGGGAAAGCATTTCTTGTTAGTCCTACCATTTAAAGGTACATGCAAATATCTTTCCATTCTTTTTTTTAATTTAAGAGTTTTTTTTTTTGTTTTGTTTTGTTTTTACGAATAGCTGTGTGATATACACAGCTTTATTTCTTGGTTCTTTATTTATCATGATCTCCTGGCCACTTTTCCTTGCTGTTGCACAGACTTCATAAATATTATCTTTAATGGATGCATAGTATTTCGTTGAGTGGATATGCTGTGGCCCTATTTGCAGAAAGTTTGAAACATAATTACATGGTGGCTACACGCAGGACATTTATGTTTCACTGTAGATACAGAAGGAGGAGGCTCTATGGGTGAAAGATCCCTGGACTGGAGGAGGCCTTACGTTGGTTTAAGCTGTGCTATTAGTTGGTGACCTTGAAGATGTGTCATTACTTCACTAGGGGCTCATTTTGCTTCCTCATCCATAATTCATACATTCATGTAGCTTTTGAAGATTCCTTTCAGCTTTGAGATTCTGAGATTCTGTGATCTACCCTACTAAACCAAATTGTCTGATTTGGGCCATCCAGGCTCTTTGCCAATCCATTCATTCTTCATACGCTGGAAAGATAATAGGTGCCTAATGAGTTATTTTGTATTGATTTGTATTGAAGTGAATATTTTATATTGAACTGAAGTCATTTAAGTTCAACTGAGCTCAACAGTCCTTTAATAAACCTGCACTTCAATAGCTCTCAATAGGAAGAACAAACTATTTTAATTCCTTTATTTATGGAAATAAGTGTTTTGAAAGATCTGACTTGTTTCCTGCAAGTTCACTCAGGGTGGTTCCCATTCAGTTCATGCCACATCACTGAGAATGACCCAAATCAACACCACGAATCTCAATTTCAGCAGAGACTTAGACATTGGGCAACATAAAAGATCAGGTTAATAAGGACACAGGCAAAAATACACATCTTATTAACACCTGCAATTAAAAGGAGTGTTCAGGCTTGGAAAGGCTCCTCTGAATTACTTGAAGATCACTGGATTTGTTCCATATGTAGCAACTTTAAATTTGCAAGACTGTATGCCTCTGAAAATAATAGGAGACACTCCTGCCTGGATGTCTGGAGCCCGATAAACAACCCCATTAATTAAAAGGTGCAAGTCATTAGCATATGTTACTGCTATTAGTCTGTACTTCTCTTTAATGTAACTTATATTTGCCTCATCATGCCAGGTTAAACTTTCTGCTTCTTCTGCGCCCCTTTTCCCTAACCAGCATACCTACCGAATAGAGTAAGGGAAATCTCTTTATTTCTATATAAGAATACATCCAACCTTAATAATTTAATCACTACTTGTAGAAATTTAAAATGCAGAGTAAGTAGTGCTTCAAAAGCAAAAACCCCAGTGCTTAGAAATATAAATTCGATACATCAAATGGTAATTTAACCAGTACTCCATGGTGATATTACTATGTCATAGTTAAAAACTTCACCTAGGCCCTGGCCGGTTTGGCTCAGCGGTTACAGCGTCGGCCTGTGGTCCAGAGACCCGGGTTCAGTTCCTGCTAAGGGCACGTACCTCGGTTGCAGTTTGTCCCTGGCCATGGTTCGGTCGTGTGGGTGACAGCCACTCGATGTGTCCCTTTCACGTCGACGTTTCTCTCTCTCACTCTCTCTCTCTCCTTCCCACTCTATCTGAACAAAAAATGGAAATATGTCGGGTGAGGATAAAAAAATTAAAAAAAACTTCACCTAGAATATTACATCATGACTAGAACAATAAGAACAAAAAAGAATATAAGATAACAGATAAAAAATCATGGCATGATGACTGGTCCTCAATAGAAAAAAATGAGAGATGGTGGGAACCAAAGTAAAGATACATTTTCTCTAATTTTTAAAATAATTTTCAATGACACATTTTAGCAAACTGTTTTCTAAAATAAAATTAATTTTGTATAAAAATACAATCACCTCATTTTCTTTTAGTTTTCAGTTTGCTTTTATCAAAGCTTTGGAAAACTGAACTCACTAAATTACTATAAAAGTCTATACATTTTCTCTCAACCTTGAAAAGATATTCAAGTTGGCAGCATCTTAAGATCACTAATTTATATTTTATATAAGTTTACTAAACTTTAAACAAGAGCCCTCTTAACTTTGCTAACCGAGTTCTAATTTATAGAGCAAATTACATTTGAGTTGGTTTAAACCATTTAAGTCTATTGGTTTTTCAAGATGTGAAAGAGAAAAAAAAAATATTCCTGCTGTTCTGTAGACTTGGAAATGTCTTTATTTGCCACAAAAATGCATGACATTACTCATTCAATTACTGAAGGGACCTTAGGATAGGAGTTCATTGGATCAGGGGACCCATTGATCAACAAGAACATGGGAAAGCCATTCATTCAATTCATTCACTCAGCATATGTACGGAGCTCTTCCTATGTGCGGGGCACACAGGAGGAAAATATTTAATTATGAACTCTTAGATCACAGTCCAAAGCTCTGGCAAAGTCATCATAAAGCCTTCCTGGACGCCCCCACCCCCTAATTTTAATTTTCAGAAATAATTCTAGCAATTGCTTTCAGACATGTAACAGATCCCTGATGTATGTCATCAGTAATTTATTACAGAGTTTTCAGTGTACAAAAAGCTGTGAAGGATTCATAGATAAATAGGATACATTCCCTACCATCAAAGTGCTCATTGCCTGGTTAGAAAGGGAGACATGTTACTAGTGTGAACAGCGATGGGGGTAGAAAGTACCAGGTGTGGAAGGGGGCCTGCCAGAGCTCAGAGGAGGAGGAAATTACTTCTCTTTGGGGGCTGGATCATGACAGATTTTCTTTCTTCCATGCTGTGATATAAGGTCTCTGAAACCAGGGCATGGGCATGCTTGTCTTTGTTGAATCTGCAAGAATAAATGCATACCTGACACATACTAGGTCTGCAAAATAACTTGTCTAATGAGTGAATGACTTGGCACTTGACGTAGGTGGTAGGAGATGAGGGTTTGATTGCATGGGCAAGGTGACAGGCTTTCTTGATGAGGAATGGAGGGGACACACAGGTGCATAGCATAGCTTCACATTTCCAGGTTGAATTGGGGTAATTCACACAAGGCGCTACGAAAGAAACATCCCTGCTTCTCAATGGCTTAATACAATTTGTTATTTCTCTCCCAGGTCAACACTTATGTGGGTGGGGTAGCCCTCCCTCCTCTTATTATAGCTATACCATTTGGACTTTGTGGTCTCCAAGGTTGGCACAAACAGATGGAGAAGAAACGGATGGAGGAGCCATCCTGGGTTTTAACCACGTTGGACTTTGCACAGAGTCAATTAGAACTAATCATGTTGCCAATCTAACTGCAAGGGAGCTTGGGAAGTTGGGGAAGGACAGAATATTTGGTGAGTACTGTTTCTCTGCCACTCAGGTCTGTGTTTATTTGCATATATATCACTTGTGTGCGAGTATAAAATTTTTATTTTCCCCATTCCCTCTAGCCTTTAGCCTTTTCCATATCACAGATCAAAACTCGTCCTTTGTCACTCCCATGAACTGAAGGTGAGTGCTTTATCCTATCTAGCTGTTTAATAAGTGCTGCTGATGATAATGATTGCATTCACATCTCAAACTGTGCACATGAATAATCCGAAACTTTTATCCTCACGTGAGGATATGTATTTTTTATTGATTTAAGAGAGAGAAGAAGGGAGAGGGAGAGAGAGAAACATCGACAAGTTGCCTCCAAAACCCAGGTATGTGCTCTGACCCGAGTCAAACCTGCATGGGGCGACACTTCAACCAACTGAGCCACACTGGCCAGGGCAATCTGAATTTCATGTATAAATACAAGAGACAGATTCTCTAGTATAATTTATTTGATTATAATGTATTTGACGTGGAAATATGCTTTAAAGAGATTTCCATTTGGAGCTCACCAAGATAGAATTTTGGCTAATGTTTATATCTAATTAACTTTCTATGTCTCAGTCTCCTCATCTGAGAAATGGGATTATGATGTTCATTTATAGGATTCTTTGTTTCTTCAAATAACCCTAACGCCCTGATCAGGGCTGAACCATGTAAGGTGTAAATACTTAATTTTTATACATTACACATAAACATGTCAAACAACTGACGGTATGATAAGAAATTCCATGGAGGAGCATAGATACTTAGACTGTGTCATATAGTATGTATGTAGCCTCTGACATTTTCCTGTCATTTTTTTTCTTTGATTTTTTTTAAAATTTCTTTTAAGGATGAAAAATGAGTTGAATTAGTCAGAGAAGTAATGGGTGAGTGTTTAATTGTCTGAGAAGACAAAAAGGGTTAGATAATGATTTATCTGGCATTTAAACTAAAGGAAATGGGAATTGGCCAAATTGAATTCACTCTGGATTTGAATTAGGCACCAATAGCCGAGTTTCAGGAAAAAACATGCACAAATGAACAAAATCTCGTGTGAATTTTTTAAAAATCTTAGCATCTTAGTTTTTTGGACACAGGATTAGTTTGCAGTTAAAAAGAAATGTTGACGGCAAAATACCCCCGAAGAAGAACACCCCAGAAAACTCCCAAATCATGGATTTGCTTCCAGCCTCCACACGAGGAGTATTTCTTTCGACAGTGGTTCTCCAACTTCAGGGGGAATCTGAGTGACAGCGGCTCAGGGACCCCAACCCCAGGGATTCTGATTCTGTAGGTCTGCGTGGGACCTGAGAGTCCGCATTTCCGACACGTGATATCACAGCTGCTGGTCTGTGAACTGAACTTTGCGACCATTGCTGTAGAGCCTTGTCTTTGCAAAGAGGACTCAGTGAGGGTGACAGCGAGAAGCTGTGCACTGAGTCAGTGTTTCTGGACTTCACACCCAGGTTGTGTCAGCTCCTGGTCACTCCCCTGGCCCTGGTAGGTTCCACTCAACACTTCTTGCGTATTTGATTTCTGCAAAGGCAATGGGATGAAGGTAAGGATGGCAACTGGATTGCTCGTGCAGAGTCCAGTGTGGAGATCACTTTAGGTTCCAGTTATTTCACAGAATGTGGGGTCTGACAGGGATGTTAAACCTTTTTGCTGGAACCTGAGGCTTTGAGATGGATGAGAGGCAACTGGTGCTCAGCTTACTCCCTTGGGTTTATCAAGGGGGTGAGAGATATAGTTACAATATGGTTCTCACAACCCACACCGTACTTGCATTGACAGGTCAACGTTCTGTAGGACACTGATTTTCAAACCTATCTTGAGGCACATTTTATAAAATTCTTAGAAAGACGCACGTGTCCAAATAAAAAATACTCGATTTGGAAGGCACGCATTAATCATTGAGGTAAGTTTGCCTAAAGAATTGTGGAGAAATCAGTCACTCGGATAGCTAAACAAGAAAAACTAACCTCCAATTGCTAATTAAGTCATCATGCGTAGAGGAATCTTCCATCTTGCTTACGAGCGAGTCTCCTTTTACTATAAATAAATAGCACTACTTAGTAATTTTTATTAATAGAGTTTCTGTATATACTACACCACTTTTAAGTTTGATATCGCATTACACAAGCGCCTTGTAAAGCATGTAATAAACGCCAAATTATAAGGAAAGTGGAAGTTGCTAAGGCAGCCTGCAAATCGGTATAAAAAAATCAGGCCATGGAGCTTTAATCACCCTGCCACCCACCAGGAGGTTCACATGCCATAAAGTAATGAAAACTATATTGTCTTCTACCTGCCCACATGACCTGTGCCTCTCCAAGGGCTCCGTGGGCACACGTTCGGGAGCTAGGCAGCAGTACATTGTCACAATTCTTTTTTAGGGAGAAACGAGAAAAATGAGCACATGCCACTTTTCACCCAGAGCCCTTCTGGCTATGAACTGACCTGTGCCTATGAAGCCTTCGCTAGGCTGTAAGAGAAACCACGGACAATGAGGGTTTTCAATAGAATACTGAAAACTATTCAGGGCGAGATTCCAAACTCCACACGTCGCTGGGCTTTTAAAAGCACCTATTTTTTAAAAAAAAATGTTTTTTCATTCCTCATCTGAGGACATTTTCCCCCCTTCTATTTATCTTCAGATAGAGTGGGAGGGAGGGAGAGAGAGAGGAACATCCACGTGAGAGGGACACATTGATGGGAGAGGGACACATCGACTGGTTGCCTCCCACATGACCCCGACCAGGGCCGGGGACAAACCGCAACCGAGGTACGAGCTCTTGACCAGAATCGAAGCCAAGACTCACTGTGGGTTGATGTTCCAACCACTGAGAAAACTGGCCAGAGCTAAAAAGCACCTCTTTTTGGTGCAAGTTCTTAGGCACAGTGCCTCTTACCTTCTGTCTTTGCTCTGATCTTCCATGTGTACTTAGAGGAAACACACACACACACACACACACACACACACAATCTAGACACATACATGGGGTAGGCAAAGACTTCTCAAGGCAATCACAGTACATATGAATGCAAGTGCTTCTATCCCAGACATTCTATGAGATTCTTGGCCCCTGGGCCCCTTAAATATGTACTTGCTGTCCACTACCTCTCTTCCTCAGTCCGATCTGCCTCTAGCCTCCACTGGCTCTCACAGTCTTTCGTATTGGTCCTGAACTGCCCAGTCCTGTAACACCTTGCTTTGAGTCCCACAACCCTGTAACTCTTACAAAGGTTTGGGAGTCATGCCTCACTTCTCAGCAAGACTTAATAACAGTCATCTTCAGGAAGGTCTCATAATGCTAGGTCATCATTATCTGGATAATATACTCTATGTTATTAAAAATTATCACAAATAATTGAAACTAAACTACACTTGTAAAAATAAAGAAACAAAGTACACATTGCGCTGTGGGTGTGCGGGATGATTCTTCCAGACACAGGGCTGAATTAGGAAAGGGTAAAATGAGTCAGATGAGAAACTGACAGTCAAAAGCAGTTTCACTCGCCTGTTGCAAGGAGTAGTTTTGGTTTGCTGAGCTCGGCTTTGATTTTTATTCACTGAAACTTAAATATAATATTGCAACATTTTAAATAGATCTTAATAATCTTGGACCCATATGCAGGCCGTGCCGGCTAACACACATTATCCACTTTCCTGAGAATGAGAGAATGAAAGTGGATGGCAGTGGTACAAGAGGTAACCCGAGTAATCATGAGAAAAAACAATAGATCACTGGACTATCAGCCAAGGAGCATGGGAATGTGGCCATGGGCGTCCAGCTTCCCCAATAATATTAGTCATGGCTGCCATTCATGGAGGGCTACCCAAGTGCCATTTTGTTGTTGAGGAAACAGATGTAGAACAGATGACTTGTCACAGAGTGGCTGCTGGAGCTGAGCTGTGAGCACAGAAAGGCCCGAACCAGCTTTGCTGTTGTCCAGCAGCTCTGTGCTCCCCCTCAGCAGGAAAATGAGAGTTCAGTCTCTGGCCGGCTGGGGACTGTGCAGTGATGGGGGCTGCCTCTGTCTGCTGCTGCCTGATCCGCCTGCCTTGCGACAGTACAGCCGGGGACGCAGGGCTCCATGTCCCCACAAGAGTAATCGGGAGGTTCTCCCATAGTTTTCCCCAGAGTACCTCTTTGCTGCTGCTGTGCCAGTTTGAAAGATGGGTTCTCCTATGGACCCTTGGATAAGGACAGCCCTCGACTTAGGAAAAGAGGAAGAGAGATGACCCTCCAGGACACCGCTGCCTGGCAGACAGGTGCAGCCACCCCACAGGAGCTCAAGGCGAAGACGGGCTAATGCTCCGAGGCTGTTACAAGGACAGGGATTTGCAGAAGCGACCACTGCCTTCAGCCAAAGAAAGAACAGAAGAAATTGGTTTTAATTTGTCGAAGTTCCCACAGTCCCTGAAGGTATATTTCACAAATGTTCTTGTGGGGAATTGGGACTAGCCCCTGTCAAATACAATGAGAGAGATCGAGGTCTGAGGTGGAGCTCACCCGAGATTTCGGGGGGTGGGGGGGGCTGGTGGAGCAGAGGGAGTGAGAGTAGCCTCACGCGTGTTCTCCGACTCCCCACGCTCACTGCTCACTGCTGGGGAGGGTTGCAATCCAAGCAAGAACCCATGTTCCGGCTCATTCGGGGCGGGGAGGCAGGAAGCAGCATATTACAGTAGATCCTGGGTGTGTACGTGAAATAAGCCAGTCAGAGAAAGACAAATATCACATGAGCTCACTTATTTGTGAAATCTAATGAACAAAATAAATTGACCAACAAAATAGGTCTGGAGTCATGGAGACATGGCACAGACTGACAGAGCTCAGAGTGGAGGGAGGGGCGGGAAGAGATTAACCAAAGAATTTGTGTACTTTTATGTATAGCCCATGGACACAGACAATAGTGTGGTGAAGTCCTGGTATGGGGTAGGGCCTGGGTGGAGGGGGCAAAAGAGGGGGAAATGGGAGACATCTGTTACACTATCAACAATAAAAATATATATTTAAAAAAATAGCCCAGCCGGTGTGGCTCAGTGGTTGAGCATCGACCCATGCACCAAGAGGTTACTGGTTCGAATCCCAGTCAGGGCATGATCCCCAGTGGGGGACATGCAGGGGACAGCCAATCAGCGCTCTCTGTCATTGATGTTTCTCTCTCTCTCTCTCTCTCTCTTCCTCTCTCTCTAAAATCAATAAAGGGGAAAAAATGATGTAGGAAGTTAGGAGGGGAAAAAACTAAATACTTTCAAGCATGGTTTCGTCCTACCCAACATAACTTGGTCAGAAGACTGTGATTCACTCTGGCTGAAACGGCCTCAAAAAATAAAGGTTCAGTGTCTCCCCAGATGGATTGTGGGAATGCCCTGCCCTCCACCACCGCTTGCACAAACTCCTTCATTTCTGATTGCAGGACATCTTATAGATGCTTTGCAGTTGGAACTAACTATTACTCAAGGGGTATTCTTTGAATTTTTCTACAAAATCCTCAGCACTTTCCACCTGTCCAGCCACCATCAGGAGTATCTCCCTTTCTCCTTGTACTGATTTGTCATTAAGGTCTGCAGAATCATCTTCTTCTCCTTTTATGAATTAACTCATCCTTCCCAGTCCTACCTGTCTTTAAATACCTTGGACCTCATTGCCAGCCTTTACCTAGATGTGTCTGCCTTTGACTATTCCTTTGATCATTTGCTTGCCTTTTCAGCCTGTTAAAAGACTTTCATCTTCTACCCTCAGCAAAGGAGACTTCTGATCACAGGCCCAGCTTCTGATATTTGTTTCCCTCAACCTTGTTATCATTTCTCACACAATGCTCTCTCTTTCCTCCCTAGGAGTTAGTGCCCAGCACCCTGCCTCCATAAAATCCTATTCTTTGTTGTTGTTGTTGTTAATCCTCACCCGAGGATATTTTTCCACTGATTTTTAGATAGAGCGTGAAGGAGAGAGAGAGAGAGAGAGAGGGAGGGAGAGAGAGAAACATCAATGTGAGAGAGACATATCAATTGGTTGCCTCCCGCACAACCCCAACCAGGGCCAGGGATTGAACCTGCAACCCCGGCATGTGCCATTGACCAAAAATCGAACCCATGACCCTTTAGTCTAAAGGTCAACAACACTCTGACCACTGAGCCAAACCAGCCAGGGCAAAATCCTACTCTTTATTTAAAAAACAGTTCAATAAATACATAAAAATGATAAAAATTAGTGGGCAAGAGTATGAGAAACAGGATATTTGGACAGTCTCAAAGTGTCTTTCCATAAGAAAGTCATTAATCACCAAGGGAAATAGTAACCTTTTAGTGAAGGAACCTACAAGATAGCACCATACCCAAATGATCAATGCTAATGCCTCCCAGGATGAGCCACAGTGACATCACGTGCCTGGGAAGGGCGCAACAGCACTTCCACGGAATTCTTGCTAAATAAGACTTTACTTAAATTTAACCAAGAGGGTACATCAGACAAATTCAAAATGAGGGACACTCTGTAAAATAACTGCCGGCACTCTTCAAACATGTCAAGGTCACGAAAGACAAAGAAAGACTGAGGAGCTGATTCAGATCAGAAATGAGTCAGGAAACACGACAACTAACTACACCATGTGATCCTGGACTGGATCCTAGACCAGGTAATGGCCCTTCGTGGGACAACTGGTGAAATTTGAATAAGGTCTGTAGAGCAGTAAATAAGTATTGTAATAATGTAAGTTTCTGGCTTTGATAATTATTTGTGGTTATGTAAAATGTTAATGTTTATAGACAATGAGTGAAGGGTATATAGAAATTCTCTTCCTGTATTTGCAACTCTTTTGGAAGTCAGAAGTTATTTGAAAAGTAGAGGTTAAACTTATTTTTCAAATTTACTCCAACAACCAATTTAAGTCCTACCTCCCTAAAACCTGCTATATAAGGTTTAGGCAGTCAGATCATACCCACAACCACCCTGGCAGGGTGTAAGCTTGGGCTTGGTTGTGAGTGAATAACTATTAGTTTGACAAACGTTTATTGAGCATCTACTCTGCTCCAGTAATTATGCTACATAGTAGGACTTCCTGGCTGAGTGTTGTGTGTGCATTTAGTTACACTCATATGCCCTCTTTCCCTACTTACAATGGACAGCTCCCAGAAGACCAATTTAATATTTATTTGTACTTTCACACAGAATGACTGGGACAATGCCATTTACATGGCAGCCCCATGATAAAATCATGGTCAATAAATGGATGCATATTTGTGTTATTCCCTTTGTATGAGTTAACACGGATGGTTGGCCACTGGTCCACTTCCAGTGCCTCTTCCAGTATCAAGTTGCCCTGGTGTTTCCCTGTGTCAGAAGGCACGTCCCTTCCTTCTGCCCGCTCCCTTGCTACTAGCTCTGCGGGAACACATTGATGTCCCTGCAATACCAGGCCCTGAGGGAACACTCTTGAAAAGTTGGCTTCCTCCATGACCTTGGGCAAATTGCATGACCTTTTTGAGCCTCTTTTGCTCTGCCTCTAAAATGGGAGTCCTGGTAATAATTTGTCAAGGGCTTTGACATCCTTCTCTCCCAAGTCTAAGTGCAAATTATACCTGATTGAGAATCATGATAAGCTTAAGTACTGGAGGGAGATGAGCCTGCTCCGGGGCAAAGGCGAGCCTGGTTCCACTTCCAGACAGAGGACGCCCCTTGTGCTTGATGAGACGCCTTTCGTCACGCCTGCTTCTGGGTAAATCATAGCTGGCAAAAGGCTGGTTGTTCCTAAGAAACTTTATCTAGAAAGTACACAGAATCACATCTCAGATCCCTATCTCATCAACTACTCTCTTACAAAGGATCAAAATCATCAGGATAAACAGAGTAGATTACATGTGTGCCTTTAGCAGTTTTACAGCCTGAAAGACAAATAGGAATAAAGAAGTTATTTGTTAACAACAGTGGAATAAATTTGTCATCTTACAGATTCAAATGGGAAGAAAAGATGTGCCATTCTAGGGGCATTTGGGGAAGGTGCCCCAACTCCTGCCCTGCTTTTCTGATCCCGAGTTTGTCTCTGTGATGAAATGGGTTGTTTGTAGGAAAGCCCGCCTGTTTATAGCACACCGGCACCACCCAAGCCACCCTTCTCAAAGGCATTTTAGCGCCTCTATATTGTCTATACTAAAGGGCTCAACATGCAAATACAAATCTGCTACTCGTATGGGATGGCTTACAGCACGGTCCAATATTGACAGCTTAGGAAGAGTTCACTATGCCTTAACCGAGAGCTTGGCATAGAAGTGCACATCCAAAGCACACAGGCGAGGATTTGGAAGGAAGAAGGGTGCACGTTTTGGAGCAGCCCGTGAGCCACTCTGCTTACGAAAACTGCAGCCAGCGATGCACGGGGACTAAAGCCAGCCAGAAGATACAAGGCAAGCATGCATAAAATAATCGCCTTGTCGCCGTGTGCCAGAATTTAAAGCAGGCAGGGGCACGTTACTATTGTGGGAAAGCAGTCTGTAACCATTCCGAATACACATGCAAAGATGAGAGTTTCCGAGGATGTAACAGAAGAGGGAAAATCCACAGATTTTGTTACTCAAGGAAGGGCACAGAGAGAGGATTCCCTAAGGACTGGAAACTAAATAAAAATATGCATGCTGCGGCTGCCGATAATAGAGACTCGGGCTGTGGGAGTGGGCTAGCCAGTTTAGAGATACAGTATTCAGCATATTCAGTATGGGCAAGAGTGATAGAAAAATAATCTGGTTAACACCCCAGGTGGAGGCCGAGATGCCACAGATGCGGCTGGATACAGGATCAGCAGTGTCCATCATCTTATGGCAGGGATGTGGACCATCCTTCAAAAGTGTTAAATTGATGGAGACAGACCAGCTAAAGATGCATATTTCAAGGAAAGAAAAAAAAGAGAGAGAATCTCTTTAAGTAACTGTAAAAAAAAAAAAAAAATCAGCACCCAGCATCAGATATATATGCTGCTAGAATGCAAGCTCCAAACATTTTGTTCCTGTGAATAACTCCTTAAAATTCAGCTAGGTTGGCACTATTTTAGCATAATACACTCACCCACACTGACCAATACCAATA
This sequence comes from Molossus molossus, assembly GCF_014108415.1. Lineage (NCBI taxonomy): Eukaryota > Metazoa > Chordata > Mammalia > Chiroptera > Molossidae > Molossus > Molossus molossus. Next base: position 45,791,459 of record NW_023425403.1, on the reverse strand, counting down.
GCCGGACAGCTAAGCAGCTTTTGAACATGAACCTGAAATATCCCAGAGAGTAGAAGCAGGAGGTAAAGCGGACTGAAAATAAGCGTGGTTCCATCAGGCACAGATTGTCTATTACGCCATCTGGTCAGAAATAAAAAATAACCCCCAAGAATTAAAGGTCGTTTTAAAAGGTCTCCTGGGAAATGGAGAGTTGAACTTTTCCTCTTTCTGTTCATAAAGCGTGATAATGCTATCATTTCTATGTCAGAGTAGATCTTGGAACTTGTAAGTGGAGAATTTGGCAGCTCAGAGTGGAACCCAAACTGGTTTCCTGGCAGAGCAGGTGGTTAGTGGGAAGACCCCCGGCGCTGGAAGGAGGTGGGGACATGGCCTCCGCACTCCCTGGCTGCCTTGCTGTGGCATGAAGAGGTGCAGGCATCTCTCTGCACCTCAGGTGTCTTCTGTCTCTATTTCCAAATCAAAGACAACACCAGCAGTCCTTCCCACCTCCTGATGGTCATGAAGACCAAACAGCGACAACATTTGGGGAACCACTCTGTCAGTTGCAAAAGGCTGAACAAATGAAGGCGTCCATGAAACTTACTGTTAACTTGACAGAAAACTCTTAGCTTTAGCGGTTTTGGAAGCACAGACAGAGTGAAAGTCAAGAACAGTGATTAAGAACTGAACTGCAAAGTCACGTTCACTATGGAGACAACTGCACCCAGCAGGTACACAGGAAGGACATATAATTGGCAAGAAAACTTTAGAAGGAAATAAATATTTTAACATTTATCTTTACATCTTTAGTGTCTTACACACTTAAGTGAATCATTCTACGTTGTATCTGCCTTACTTCCAAATTACCGGTGAGATACTTGATTCTCCTTAACAAACTGTTCATTCTATGTAACTGAACATCCTCACAGTCGATTCTTTCAATTTGATTAATTCCAACCTCCTCAGAAAAAAGGTAACAACAGAGTAAGTTTTAAGGAGCTCAGCATTCATTCTGGGAAGGCTGTGACATCACTGTCTGCTCTACCAATCAGCACACAGTGGAGAAACTTCCCTAGTCAGTATCATTTGGTCACATTTTCTGGAGTGTGGTAATTATATCGCAAATACCTGGTCTATCCCAAGGATACTCCTTGATACTCAGATAATGCTTAACTATTGTGAAAGTTATAGAAAGTGATTTTTTAAGTGGGGCTGTATAGAAAGTACAATCAGAAAATAGCTGGAAATAATTCTGATGCGTTCATTTTAATTGAGTTCTTTCTGGAGGAGTGCCTAATTAAAAGAAACCCAATTTTTAGACCCAGAAACATGGAAGTAGGGCACAGACTGACATCCCTCAGAAGAGGGGGTGGGGGGTGGGAAGAGATAAACCACAGAACTTATATGCATGAATGCATGACCAATGGACATGGACAACTAAGCCAGGGATGGGGCGGGGGTGGGGTGGGGAGGGGGGTGCCAATGGGGTAAAAAAGGAGAAATGTCTGTAACAAAAAAATAAATAAATAAATTTTTTTAAAAATAAAAGAAACCCAATTTTAACATAGTATAATAACACACACAGAGCCTGGGTCATCGACATTAGCTCGAGAACACAGATCCTTTGGAATAGACCACCTTGACCAGGAACCACACTATGACAGATATCTATGGATAGAAAGGTAAATTATTATTTTGATCCATTTCTATACCATTAATTCAAGTAAAAAAGTTTTACACTAGAGGAAGATAACTAAGGAATCATTTCACTAACAATAATGAGGTGATAGTCATGTCTTGTTACTTTATCACTGTAAGAATTGATATTTTAAAATAAACTCAGAGTTAATGGCTATTAGAGGTAACTGCATTTACATAACACCTGCAGTTCATAAGGTGACGTCACACAGCTTGAAGTGTTCTCATGCTGCCGGAGGACAGGCTTGGGAGGACTGACTTAGATTCAAAACCTACGTCTCCTGCTACATAGCTGTATGGTTTGAGTAAGACTTTTAATATCTTGGAGCCTCAGTTTCCGAATCTGTGAGAAGGTAATAATTACAGCTTTGGGGTGTCATTTTGTGGATTAAATGGGATAATGTTTCTAATATTTATAGCACAGGTGTAGGTGCTTGAAATATAATTTTTCCTCTCCTGTGTGAAACTTAATGAGTTTGGACAGCCTTTCAGAACTAAATTTGAATGAATCAATGAGTAAAACTCCATGTGGAATTTCTTGGATTCCATTGATTGGAGATATGCTACAAACCTAAAGCAAAGCATAGAGTTAGGACCTAGTAATACTTTATGAATTGCTTTTTTTCTCTTCTAGAAATGCAACTAATGGTAGGCATTAATTTTAATGAATGCAATGGACATGCCATTGGGGAAGAGTCTGTATGTCCAATGCTTGATCAGTGCCTGGAGCCAGCAGGTGCTCAATAAACATTTGCTGAACAAATAAAAGAATAAATGCCTCCCAACCTCTATGTCTTTTCTCCTCCCTACCCTTTTGTCCAGTTAGAGCATTCTTCTAATTTACACCCATACCTTAAAAATATTGCTTTTCATGGATTTTCCTACCTCCTTGCAAAAGGTTGAGAGAACACCTCCATTTAGACTAACAATGAACAGGTTTGTCATTTAATTTTCTGTAAATGTTCTCAGCACAGAGCAACTGCTCTCTGCAAATGAGCATTCAGCAAGCTGCCCAGTCGCCTGCCTTTGGAAGCTTTGATGCCTGGGATTCCCTGGGCTGAGTTCCTGGCACATCCTCATCTCCCCCAGATAGAGTCCCTCCTCCCTGTGCCCCTGGCACAGTCCTTCCTTGGGGGAGTGATTCCTGGTCCAGGTGGCCGATGGTCAGACCAGCTTTTGGTTCAGAAATGCTTCACCAGGAAAACATTTAGACCTGTTTTGCAAATTAACTCCAACAGTTACACTGGAAGTGACAGCTCCTTAATGCCACTTCCAATTTCCCAATGTTCAATTTTAAAATCAAGGGAAAGTGATATTTGTATGTTAAATGTACTCATGCTCATAGTTGTTCTTAAACACATTAGAGGTACAGAGGGGGAACAACTTCACGGGTGAAGGAATTATGCCTCATACCTAGCATAGCAACCTCTTTATTGTTTCAGTATTCCTAACAACCAGTTCTCTGATTTCTGCCACCCAATATCCAAACCAGAAACAAAGATCATTTAAACAACAAAACATAATTTCAAAATAATCAAGAAAATATAGAATGATAGTAGGGAGTTTTCGGTTTTTCAGTGCTAACAGTGTATCTTCTATTACAAGACAAATATAATTCACTAGATGTCAGAGAAGAGAGACTGAAGACCTGCATTTTGGTCATATTATATGACACATGCCAGACTATTTAATATTATAAAGGAGTTTTGCATTTATTAAGTATTTCACTTATGTATACCATCATGGGTCAGCACTTATAAATGTTGCTGCTTTGGGTACCCTTCCAGATTGAGAACATACAAACCTAACGGGCTCAGCTTCTTGACATTCCACTTCGGTCTTGGTGAAAGGGTGCCTTTAAAAATCAACAGCTAAAAATTAAATTGGCTCAGGCATTTTTAGAGCAAAGATCAGAAAAGACATTACTTTTTCTTTTCTTCCCCTTTGAGGTTTGCATATAATTCAGTATTTTAAAATTGAAAACTGTGCTGTCCCATGGACACGCTGAGATCCTGGCCTTTGGAAATTTTGGAAAAAGTAAATACAACTTTTTCTTTAAATGTAGGCGTGCAATATAGGAATGAATGTGTAGGCAAAACACGCGTTACATAAAAACTCATCAGAATCCCCAGCATTATGATGTATTAAGGGTTACAGTTTTAAATACATTTACAAGGTCATAGCTCTAGGTACTGAGCTGACATCATCTTCAGGGCAGTACCTAGTGTTGACAATTTGTACGATCCAAAGTCTTGAAACAACCATTGACAGTATAGCTCAGATAGTTCTAAGGAAGTTATTATGCCAGTTGATGAAGTAGTACATGTATTTAAAATACATTAGTATTGTTATGCAGCCATTCATTGCTTTCAACAAAATAAAATGGTTTTAAAAACTGTCTGAACCGTGACCAGTTCTGCCTAGCATGTTGTCAGATGCTCAATAAATACCTAATGAATGAGATAAGTTTATGCTAAGGTTGATTTTTTAAAAATTAAAACCAAGCCTACAGAGTTTTTACACCTCCGACCAACTGGAAATCCGTGGAACAAATGAGAGTATCTTTACCTGGGGCCCTGACAATCCTGTGGGCTAAAACGGTTTGTACTTCAGGTTGCAGAGGTGACTCACACCAAGCAAGAAGTTTGCCCTCTTGCCTTCTCAGAACTGTGGCTGACCTGAAAAAACATCCACCAGCTCAAGTTCAGAATTTCAGAGCAAGGTCTGGGAGCAGGATAGAATTTCAGCCTCAGTTTTTGGCTGGCACAACTGACTTTTGTACATTCCACCCCAGGACTCCTCCCTGAGCCACAGGCTTTGTGCAGACTCTTCTTAAGTTACTGGGACTTAAGAGCAAAAGGGTATCTTTCATTTCTGCCTCTCTGCCTTCCTCCCACGGGGAAGTGAAACGCTCAGAAGGAAATTCTGGGGTGAAGATACGGGGTTGACGAAAGAAGAGCTGGACAGCCGAGGTTTGAAAACGACGGTGTGAGGGCTGCGGAGCGGGCGCTTTGGGGCGCTCCGAGAGCGGGGAGGGGTAAAATATGAAATGTCTCGAGACGGGTTACAGAGCCGCCCTCGGGCACACGGCGGAGGCTGCAGCAGCCGTGAGCTCCCTGCAGAGGCAACGGGGCTGCGGAGCGGGATAAGCGAGCGAAACAACCAAAGTCCCTGCGTGATGGTTAGAATCCGAGAGAGCTGCGCGCACCGGGAATCTCCCCACCCGATTCCCGCGCGCCCAGGAGGTGCGGGCCTGGCTCCGGGAGTTTCCGCCTGGGTCCCCCTTGCGCCCGGGGAGGGAAACCTCGCTCCTCCTGGGACTCGAGCATTTAACTCGATGCCTGTCTTAGCTTCCCTCTGCTCTTCAGTTGAGGGCCCCCTCTGTGTGGCGCCCCTCCCTTTCAAGAACCCGACACCCTCACATTTGTGAGAGGTCCCCGCGGTGCTGGGGCGAGGACAGGTAGAGCCACGGACTGTGCCCAACCCCTGCAGAGGAAGAGAAGGGGAGGTGAAGATGGGGAAGCGGGGCCTACAAAGTTCCCCAGCCCCCGTGGGGCGTGGAAGGAGGGGTGGGGTGGGGGGATAAAATGCTTGTCTACTTTCGCCCCCAAAACTTTGGGACTGCAGGATGATCGCCTGCTGGGAGGCCGGGGCTGTGGAGCGCGCCCTGGCAGCGACCTCGCAGAGGGAGCGAGTGGGTAGCAGCAGAGACCCCAGCCGGCGCTCTGTCCCGCGTGCCACCGTGCGCCTCCGCCCTGTGTCCGTTGGGTCCGGTAATTAGGCGCCCGGCCATGTTGTCCTCGCAGCCCTACACTTGATGGGGCTCGCCTTTGGGAAGCGCAATGCCATCGGTCTACAAGGAGCGGCCAGATGACAGCGCTCGTTCGCGCCAGCGTCCCAGCCTCGGCCCCGCGGCCCCGGCGGGCGCCCGCAGAGCAGACCGAGCTGCTGCCGGGCGTGGGCGTCGCTGGCTCTGGCTCCTGCTCCTGGGCTCTTGCTGTGGCTCCTGTAAGTGGAAGAGGGAGGCCGAGTTGTCCCTACCACCCTCCTCCGCCCAACCCCCCTTCCGAGAATGTCTTCGGGGTCTCGGATGAGCAGGGAAAGAGACCTGTTGAAAACTCTTAACGCCAACTTGAAAGACAATCAAATCGCCGAAGCAAAACCCTCTCTCCAATTTGATGTTTTGAAATGTCATAAATGCTGCATTGCAGTAAGATTGCTGCTCCCGTAAATGGGCCAATAATTTCCAGCTCTCTCCCACAAATTCCTCCAACCGAGGATTTCAACGTCAAGCAATTCAAATAAGTAAAAACCACTTTATTACTGTTCGAAAATTCGCATGCATTTATTCTGTTTAAAATTCGATATAGGGCATTTTTTTGTATTCCCATTTATCGCTTGCCAAGAAATAATTAAGAATAGGAGCTCGAAGATTAATTTTAAATAAAAAATCTTCTCAAATGAAAATGTCAGGTCATAAAAATTCCTTTTAAATCATAACAGCATATAAATCTTTGAAATTAACCATGTAATTACAATGTCTATCAACTTTTACCTTGAGCTTTGAGCCTCTCTTTTTAATCTTCCATTCTTTTTTAATGAATAGCTATTTTGAAATTAAAAAGTACTGTTCATTACACATGCCCTGCTATAATAGGGTTTTTATCATATTTGCTCTATGTAAAAATACTTGCTACTTTGTAATTATTCACACGCCGATCCTTTCCTATATTGAGTAGAAAATAAAAAATGAAATAGAAGTCAAAGGTGCTTTAGAGCTGAATGATTTACACAATTCATTAAGGACGGTGATTTTTCAGTTAGCATCAGATTAAATGGTTACTTACTCTCAAATAGCCCTTGGGGAGTTGAATTGCTGGGTAGCAAACAGATTAAAGTTTGCATTGAAAGAAAAATTGAATTCAGAGGTAATCAATAGCATAATAGGGGCAGTGAGTGGTGCCTGCTGCCTGAAATGAAATTACCATATTTTTAATCTTAATTTTCCACTCTGTTTATCTGACAGTGTGGATGTGCAATCCAAACAGATAATGAGAGAGTGGGATATTGACACTGCTGTCCTCTGGAGTGCTTGTTTTCAGTGATTAAATGCTGTGATCTGTGATTACTTTGTGCAAGGATGTCGGGGCTGCTGGCCAGAACCACGGGAGGGGCACTCACTCAGCAGCTGTAGCTCGGGGCGCTCCAAGGTCCTAATGTCTGAAATCCATTTTCCACTGGCAATACTGAGAAATAAAGATTACCTATTTATGTATATACTTCGGCTGCACAAATTACAATAATTAATTTAATTATTATTGTTGTTCTGACTAAAAAATTGTTTAATTAGATCAATATGTAGTGAACCCCCTCTGTAAGTTTGGTGTTAGTGAGCCAACAAACTTGCTTCTTATAGGAAGATGTGAGTTATAGAAAGCCATACGCTGGGAAACTTTGAAGGGAAAGGGTATTATCATTAGAGAAGCAGCAGAGAGAAGAAAGCTAAAGGCATTGTTAAAGGCATCCAGCCCCAGTGGCTGCAATTATATAACAAGCTGTGGTAATTTTTAAAAAATGCAAATAGACTTCTCTGAGTATTGGGAGAAAGTCCTCTTGTACATTTAATTAAATTAATACCTCTAGCCAAATCACAAAAATACCCAATCACAAAATTTTAAAGTTATGTAAATCCTATATGCATTCTCTGAATTTATTATTTTGTGAAGTATAAATGTACCTTGTGGATAGTATAGTTCTGACAAACACCCTATCTCGAAAGCATTATTCCATTTCCGCAATGAGGAAATTTACAATGCTTCACATTTGACAACACACTATGGATGCATCATTTGAATTTGAATTCACTTAATCCTGCTGTGGGAATAGATTTACAATAGATGTTGGCTATCTACCATCTACAGGACCAACAACTTGCAATGTACAACCTACTTTTACTTCCACTGGGTAAAGTCGGCGTGTGTTTGGAGAATTAGGCAATTATGCATAGTTAATTAATTTATCCTCCTTTTTGTACATACGTGGACCCAAATAAATAGACATGAAGAGAAAGAGTGATGGGCAGTGCTGGCCATCTGATAATAGATTATTACACAGCGTTTATTTCTCCAAATTGGAGAACAGTCACAACAGAAAAGTGATAGTGTCATGCCTCATTCAATCATCCCCTAACCTGGGCCAGATGTATTGTCTTCAGTTCCTAACACACACGAGAACTTCATTTCTTCTCAGTCATTTCTGATACACACAGCTCTGTGGCGAGTGAGGAGAAAGTGCTGGGCTAAGTACTCAGAACTGAAGGGTGCAAATTCCCTGTGGAAAAGGCGAATGAGCTCCACGACTGGCTGTGAATTCCAGACTCTTAACTCCCTGATTCCAGTCCCTCACAAAGATCCCTGACCTCTCTGAAGAGGCAAGCGGTTGAAATCAGAAAGTTTTAATAAGTTAATATTTTAACTCTTGCATGGCCACAGGCAACTCTGCTCTTGTAACACTTATTTACTGGGTAAAGAAATTGGAGAGGCATAGATGATAAAAAATATTGACCAATGACTATTGTTTCGTTTCATATTTTAAGTATGGATTAAAGGCATTCCCTTGTGTTATATAAACCTGGAATGAGAACTGCACATTTCAGTTTTACTACCTGCTTTGGATATGCTAGATGCTGTGTTATTTTGTAAATTGCTCTAAAGAAAGGTGACATCAGATTTACACAATGAATGAATGTAGTCACTTCCCAGTGAATCTATATAGTAGTGCTGGAATGCACTAACAATTTTTGCTTAGAGTCTTTTTTTAAAAGAAAAAAAAAACACACAAAAAGATCTATCTGGCAGATTAACAGTTTGGACTGATTCTCTCACACTGAGTTTTAGTACGATTTTGACAATTTATTCAGTACTCAGAAAAATCCATAAACTTGAATGTAAACTACATACAGTCCTGTCTTCATTACAACAAACTCATCCAATTTTTGATAACTTCTATTGTGTCCCTTAAAAATTTTTTTATCAATACTTAAACATGCTGATTCTTATAGCCACAGAATATGGTTGATACCAATCCATTGACATGGAAAGTAGTCAAAGTGCTATTTGAACATTTTTTTCCCCAATCTCTTGACTACCTCTATAATCCAACTGAAACCTGGGTTTTCTAAGGATACAAAAGCCTTCCTCCACCCCTGTACCTGCAGTCACCATTCGAAGTTTATTGAGCTTTAGAGCACACAAAGAGAGCGAGAAAATCCAAACCCATCTCCTTCCTTTCACTTTCTAAATCCCGACATGGTCCATCACCTTTTTAAAATAGTGAGCTGGCCTTCCCCAAAAAGGAGAAAGGAAACAAAATCTAATGGAAAACAATGGGAGAAGGATAATCTAATCTTTAAATAAGGAGACATGTTTCTGTAGGCTTAAGAAGGGTGAGCTTCACACTGATGTCACCCTCTCCTGGAAAATGGGAGCTCTCCAGGAGGTGAGGGGGAAATATTAATGCCATTAATCCATTGTCCCCGAATTCCCCCTAAATGGATGGGATTTGAGGGAAGGCTCTAGGTCACAAGAAGTGGAAGTATTCATGGAAAACAAACGGTTAGCCCCTGATTGACATTTTTTTCGTTCAAACATTAACAAGCCAGTCTTGGGAAAACCTAAATATTCCAGTGAACCACACACCCAATGAGTAGCTATCGCTTCCTGTTGGTGACCCAGGCATTCCTTCCAGTGCCAGTTTCTTGTGACCCAGTGGAGAAAGAAAATGTACTTATCACAGACTCTGGAAACAAAAGTTGGTTCTGGGGCACCGCTAGGTTGACTAATGTCTCCCGTGTATTTTGTGTTAACGAACCAAATCCCAAGATGTTTCTTCAAGGAATGGGTTTCTATCAGACCCAGCATGACAGCACCAAATACTTTTATGAGTTTTCTTACACCTCTAGAAGCTAGAGTTTTGGGGGAGAAATTTTTGAAGTCTACATTTCCTTGTAGCATTATGCACAACCAAGAACTAGAAAATAAAGCTACGAATGATGCAAAAAGAAGAGTGGCAATTTCTGTGGCGTTAAAGTGAAGCACATACCGTGGGCTTCGTAAAACCTGCTGGGGACACGTCTGGGGACACGTCTGAGTTACCTATTGCTCTAGCACAGTGCCCGGCACATGGTAGATATTCATTATGTGCTTAATGAACGAATATACAGATATTACAAGAGTTTGAGAAACTGTCAGATTTTATTTTAATTATCATTAATAATCTAAACCTCAAATGTTTAAGTTTGAAAGGCCAATATTCGCAGGGCTTGTGCATTCCTTACCTATATTTTATGTAAAAGTTCATGACTCTACCAAATAACTAGGAGGACAGAAGCAATAGCTTACTAAATGAAATGGCCTTGCAGATACTCAGCTTAAGCAGCCCCTACCTACTCAGGTACCCAATAGAATACAACTGATCACCTTCTAGATACTGTTAGTTCCAGCTGCTACTTGTCATATGCTTGGGTTCCACTCACTCAGCACGCTGTCTTGACATTACACTTCATTTTTTTGTCCCTTCTCCTCCCCTTTGGGAAGATGAGATCCTTGAAGACAAGAACCAAATTCTACCTTTATTTCCCCTCTCCTTGGCCCAGAGAGGTCATGCTAAGTGTCTGTTGAGTGAATTAAAATAAGCCTGTGTGGTATGCTGACAAAATCTTGTTCTAAGCTGTTCTTGGTTAAAGAAGAACTACAAATAGCATTCCTATGAGAGCTCCAGTCCGAATGCTGCCGCTGTCCCAATGTCCTCTTGGGAAGGCCGCTAATAATCAGATCCCCTTTTGTCATCTATAAAATGAGGGCTTGGCTCTAGGCAGTTTTCAGCTTTAAAATTCTATGAATCAAAGGTAGATTTTTTTTTTTTCCCCTTGAATATTTAGCCCCTGACTAGATTTATTCACAAACTAAACATTTTGGAGACTACAGTAATTGTAGGTGAAAGTATAGTTTTCCAACTCATCTTTTCTCTCATTCCAAATTATATTTTCTTTCATCCTATATAAAAAGCCACAAAAAAATCATGTTTTCTTTATAGAAAATAACTATAACATGTATCTTTATGAATGGCTTTATATTTAAATGCCTGCGAGTAACTCTTCCTCTTTGATTTTGCTCTACCCAACCTTTTCCACAACCATGAGGCCTGTGTGTCTTCTTTCAGCCAGAGAAAATTCACAACTTGAAAGCAGCGAAGAGCCCTTTCTGCTATCAATTGCTATGGGTATTGTGGGAGCTGGCCCTCGAGATGGCCTGAAATATTCCCACCTCCTGGGCTTTGCATATTTGTCATCCCCTCTCACATGCACTAGAACTAACTGTGTGATCCATGGACCACAGAGGAGTGGCAACATGTTGCTTCCTAAATTAGGTTAAAAGTCACTGTGGCTTCAGAGTTGGGCCCATTCTCTTTCTCTCTCCATCTGCCCTAGGCCTAGGGAAATCCAGTTGTCATGTTGTAAGGTATCCTGTGGAGAGACCCACATGGCAAGGAATGTCAGTATTCAGTCCTAAGCAACAAGGAGCTGGAGAAGCCGGCTGCCGTGTCATGAAGACATTCAAGCAACCTATGGCAAGGCCCGCAAAGCAGGCAACTGAAATCCCTCCTAACAGCCAGTGACTTGAGGCCCACCATCAACTCCATGAATGAGCTTGGAAGCAGATTTTCCCAGTCAAGCCTTCAGATGAAACAGCAGCCCTGGTCAACAGCTTGAACTACAGCCTCAAGAGAGGTGATACCTGAGCCAAAATCACCCAGCTAAGCTGCTCCCAGATTTCTTCCCACAGAAATTGTGGCATCATATATATTTGCTGTTTTAAGGTGTTAAGTGTTGTTGTCATTTGTCATACAGCAAGACTAGGTTTCAAAATGCAAGTGTTAAGGGTTTTACTTCAGCATCATGTGCTATCAATTACACATCTTTAGGAATCCTTTTTACATATTTAATTTATGTATTTATTTACTTTTTTTTTTTTTTATCCTCACCCAAGGACATATTTCCATTTTTTGTTTAGATAGAGTGGGAGAGAGAGAGAGGAAGAGAGAGAGAGAGAGAAACATTGACGTGAAAGGGACACATTGGGTGGCTGCCACCCACATGACCCAACCAGGGCCAGGGACAAACTGCAACCAAAGTACATGCCCTTAGTGGGAACCAAACCTGGGTCTCTCTGGACCGCAGAACCACACTCTAACCACTGAGCCAAACCGGCAAGGGCTGTATTTATTTACTTTTATTTATTTATTTATCCTCACCCGAGGACTTTTTTTTTTTTTTCCATTTTTTGTTCAGATAGAGTGGGAGGGAGAGAGAGGAAGAGAGAGAGAGAGAAACATCGACATGAAAGGGACACATCGAGTGGCTGCCACCCGCACGACCAACCAGGGCCAGGGACAAACTTCAACCAAGGTACACGCCCTTAGCGGGAACCGAACCCGGGTCTCTCTGGACCGCAGGCTGATGCTCTAACCGCTGAGCAAACTGGCCAGGGCTGTATTTATTTACTTTTAATCATCACCTGAGAACATGCTTGGAGAGAGAAAGAGAGAGAGACATTAATGTGAGAGAGAAACATTCACTGGTTGCCTTCCATACATGCCCGGACTGGGCATTGAACTTGCAACCCGGGTATGTGCCCTGACTGGGAATCCAACCTGCAACCCTTCGGTACACCAGTCGACACTCCAAATAACTGAGCCACTCCGGCCATGCAGGAATTCTTTTAATATTTAATAAACATTTCCTGCCTGCCTAGGTATGAGTCTAAGTATTAAGTATCCTGAGCTGTGGAATCTAAGTTAACAGTATCCTAAGATGTGAAGACTACACAATCAAGATACTTGCTTTTTAAAATTTGAGGCGAAATGTCCTCTTGATATTATATCTCTAATATTTAAGTCTAAGGATTGCCTAGCTAGCACCTATATTTATAAAATTTCATAGAGATTTGAGTGAAATTAATAATTATTTCTCTAGTCAATTAAAAAAGTTGAGCATGTGTCCAGTAGACTTAGAGTTTGAATAAGAACAGGAAAATCTATAAGATATTCATGGGTACAGTTCATTCATTTTGTACCACATATTGAAACTCAGACTCCTACAAAATCAGCGGAGGTGCAATGGTTGGTTATAAGTACAATCCTGATATTATTCAAAAGACTATTTCTCCTTTGAAATTCTCCAGAAAACTTACAACATGACAAAAATTTACGAACAAATTAAAAACATGGTTTGGGGTTTTGATAGACTGAATATGACATTTTTTTCAGAGCAGAGAACTAGAAATTAATTCTAGTTTGAATATAAGGTAATTCACTTGTCATCTGAACCTGAATGTTAAACAACGGCTAGGAATTTATGACAATACTAATAGCGACGGGAGACTGACGTGATCCACGCACATATTTTCATATCTAATTCAAACCTCACTTTAGATCGAATTTCAGAAATAGTTATCATGATCCCATTTTATGGGTGTAATATCAAGGCTGAGAGGATTTCAGTAGTTTGCCCAGATCACGTGGTTCATAATAATGGACCCAGGACCCAGGACCCAAAGCTAGGCCTTTCTAAGGTTTATGCTCTTAGTTCTGTGCTTTATTGCCTTCCTATATTATTATTAATATTAATTTTAATAATGACAACATATTAGCAACTGTTGAATTCTTTAGTGCAGATTTATAGCAAATCCATAACCATTACTAACAACAACAACAAAAATCCTCATGTTCAAAAAGATTGTATAGCATGCTCAGGGTGAGAAAAGGAGCTCCCACTTACTGAGAAGATACTCGGAAGGGAATAGTAAAAAGATGATGTTTTTTAGCTTCTGAACTCTCCCTACACAGAATGTCAGCATTTTATGGATACACTTTCATCACATGTCTGCATTTTGTAACTGTCGCCATCTCCTGAGCCCCAGAGTTGGCCTTTTGTCTCACAATATTATTTTCTTTTCAGTTTTCCTAGTGAGGGTAAATATGATTTTAATATGTTTCTAAGTATTCAGTGCCAACCTTTAAAAAAAATCTATACACATAGAAATGAGATTTTTTTTTTTTTCCAGGGGAGAAGGCCACTTATGTTATCCATCTTCCCCTGGAGTCTGAGCTAGAGTCCGTTGGTTTTTCTAGTTAGGATTCAAATCAGGCAGCTTCGCCAGAGAATTTCTGGGTGGCAGGTGCATTGGCGCTGGGCAGTGCTTGTTGGTCAGACTTTGAGGGCACTGGGTAAAGAGGAGGATGGCACAGATGGCTAACATTCCTGGGCACATTAGCATCTTTCGGATTCCGCTTTGTCCATGGGCCCTGCCCCTCTGCTTATATTGCTGCTGTGAAAGGTATAAAGCAAAATGGAGAGAGAAGCAGTACAGCCCCTATAATCCCATAAAAGGAAGTTGCTGACCACTTCTTAAAATACACATTAAATGGAAGCAGTTATCACCCATTACCATTGGTTCCAGTAACAACAGCTTGTCTTTTAAAATCAGAGAAAAACTAACAGTGCTCTGTTTTTTTATGTTACTGTGCGTGTTATTCTGCAAGTAAGAAGTGCTGCAGATGCGCTGAATAGCTAAGTAACATGGTTCTGAAGTGCTTCTTTTTGCTTGGCATCACAGTGAACTGCCCTGTTTTGAGGATGATTTGCTACAATATTACTGCACTGCCGGGTGCAAATGCCGGGGGCAGGTTGAGAGGGTGAACGTTCTTCAGTGACTACACCGGCTCACGTCTCCATGAGGTCTTTCCTAAGTTTGGGGTTTCTTCATGCCTTCTTGCCACTGTCTCCAGTTTAAAGCTGAAGACACAAAATATTAGCCCTTCATCCAAGAGGACAGACAAAGCCCACAGCAGGGACGCACAGTATCTAAGAGACACAGGCTATGTCCGCTCTGCACACTGCTCCAGATAGGATGAACGTGTTTGCCGAATAATCATCATCAACAATTTCTAAGACAAAATATGATCTTGACTCAGGTAACTTTTTTAAAAAATTGATTTTAGAGAGAGGAAGGGAGAGAGAGAGAAACGCCGACATGAGATGTGAGATGAAACATCGATCAGTTGCCTCCCATATACCCCCCGAGAGATCAAACCCACAACCTGGGTATGTGCCCTGACTGGGAATCGAACCCATGACCTTTTGGGTGCACAGGATGATGCTCCAACCAACTGAGCCACACTGGCCAGGGAGACTGAGGTAATTTTTAAAATAAGTATTGTCAACTCTCCGAAGGTCTTTGAGAAAGGGGCTCCCCCTTGTTCTGTCTTTTTCTAGAAAGACCATTTGGAACCTAGTGAAAGCTACTGGGAGGCAAACTTTGCTCAATGAAGGACATTTTAATTTATGGATTTGTTGACGATGAAGGCTGCCTAACAGCAGACCACTGTCCTCTGATGTAAGGACTCCTCCATCTGCAGGGCTATGGAAGTAGGGACTGGAGCTGTTGGAAATCTGTACATAGATTCCCGCATAGCAAGGAAGACAGAGCGAAGAACCTCAAATGTGACTTTCCATTTTTAAGTTTGTGATTTCATCATAATTAAAGAACAATTATCCAGAAGCTGGTCACGTGGAATCTCTTTGTGGCAAAGAGACACGTTGACTGCTCTCATGAGTGCCAAGGTTATGTGGGAGACAGAGGCTGAGGAAGGTTTCACAGTCCAGAACCACAGGAAGAAACCCAGCTGCGACGGGGCACAGCAACAGTGGGAGCATCATCCATGAGCACTGTGTGAACTGAGTTGGGGAAGAGTCTTCTCTTAGACATCTTTGCAGAGGGAATAAAAAAATTATTCCTCTGGGAAGCTCTGAACTTAACTAAGTCAAGGATAAGCTGATCTTACAAAGTCCCTTTCATTTCTCTGGTTCTATGGGTTACTATGACCATCTACTTTGGTTAATTAACTGACTCTCAAAAAAGAGAAAGAAAATTCCCAGTAAAAAATAAAGGAGAAAGGATCATTTTAATGCTTTTTTGTTTTGTTTTTTTGCTTCCAATTGTGAGAAATTTGCTGAGTCAGTGGGCAAGAGCAGACTAATAATGCATTATCTTTTCTTAAATAATATGGTATTATGTCGTGTCAGTTCTCATAGATCCAGAGCTGAGGCTGTGTGTGGTTTCTGGTCTCTGCAGTAGCTTACAAAAAGAAATATACTGAAAAATAAAAATAAAAGTAAAAGTTGCAGGAGAGGCCGAGAAGCTAGGCCCTCCCTCATGGGTGATAAACAGGGCAGCGGCTCAGTGAATAGTTCCACTTATTGAGGGTTCCGGGGGCAGAAATCAATGCTGGTGCTTACCGGGCAGCTGCAGCGCAAAGAAAGCCCCTCAGTGCTGTTCCCGGTCTCAGAAAAGGCATGAGATCATGCAGTTCACACAGGCCTAAAGGAAGCTGCCAGCTCTGCCCGTCTGGAGGCCGCTGTCTTGAAAATGTCCCCAAAGGAGTGAGTGCCCCGCTCTCCTGCCCGTCACGAGCTCCCAGCTTCCTCCGTCAGCGCAGGCAGAGGACACGCAAACATTTTCCTTCTCAGGGCCACTGTTACAAGACCCAGATGAAGGGGCAAATATCAGTGTTGCCAACTGGACAGTCAGTGTCAACTGTGTGAGGCTTCGATAATTCGCAATCAAAATGGGGGTAATTCCGCTGACAAAATGAAAATCTGTGTCTAACGTGTGCCACTGGTGAGGATAAACCCAATTAAGACCTTGCACTCCGAAATTATTTAAATACCAAAAACAAGTCACGTCACAGTTTTAAGTCTTGGATCTTTTAAAATGGACTATTTTATTAATCTTTTTTTTAATTTGCTATAAACCATGCGTATTGTCTAAATTTGTGGATATATTTATTTATTCCACTTGTGTTTAAAACTAAATCCTTTATATCAGGTGAATATATATTGAGTTCATTGAGTTGATTTCAAAGGTTAGAGATAGAATTATTTTTGATTAGTGTTTCAGTGGCCTCTCATATTACAACAAGAACAAAAATATAGATAATAATCGTCAATTGTATTGTCTGTCATTATTGGTAACTTTTACAATGATTAAAACTCTGGGTATAACTATGTGTTTCAAAGTATAATTTAATTTATTGCATACCAATAATTGAGAAATTTTAATGACTTAAGCAAGAACTGAACCAAAGTTTGCCTTTATATAGCCTATATAAAAAATATTTTTGGCAAACCAAAACAATCTTGTCAGGGGACCCAGAGTTGGACAGGTATAGTAGGATTTAGTCATGCAAACCAATCTTATGAAAGACTAAGATATAGACCATAAGTGATGAGATTATAGCTTCAGGTGTAGCTTCAGTCATACCTCTGAGTTACACTTGATTGTCTCTCGCCTCCTTGGACAAGCCCATTGTCTTATTTATTTATTTATTTATTTATTAAAATTAATATTTATTTTTACTGCAGATGTTTCTCCTTTCCCCCTCACTGATTCCTTTCTCTTCCTCCCTCCCCGCCTTGTCCCCAGCTTTGTTGTCCATGTCCATTGTTCATGCGCACATGCATATAAGTTCTGTGGTTTATCTCTCCCCCACCACCCCCTCTTCTGGGGATTGTCAGTCTGTACCCCACTTCCATGTCTCTGGGACTACCCCATTCCTCAGACTGTTATGTTCATTATATTCCACAAATAAATGAGATCATATAATACTTGTCTTTGTTTGGCTTGTTTTGCTAAACAATCCCATTTACCATCACAGCAAAAAAATTAAGATACCTGGGAATAAACTCAACCAGAGAAATAAAGGACCTATTCGCAGAAAACTATAGGTCATTGAAAAAAGAAATAGAGAAAGATATAAAAAAGTGGAAGCACATACCTTGTTCATGGATTGGAAGAATTAACATCATTAAAATGTCCATACTACCCAAAGTAATCTATAGATTCAATGCAATTCCCATCAAAATACCAATAACATACTTCACAGAACTAGAACAAATACTTCAAAAGTTCATATGGAACCAAAAAAGACCTCGAATAGCCACAGCAGTCTTGAAAAAGAAGAACAAAGTAGGAGGGATCACATTACCAGATTTCAGGTTATACTACAAAGCCACTGTAATCAAAACAGCCTGGTACTGGCACAAGAACAGACATACAGACCAATGGAACAGAACAGAGAACCCAGAAATGGACCCAAGGCAATATGTCTTACCTTATTTTAGATAGTGAACAATATTAACTAATTAACAGTGAAGCATCAAGTATGAGCACTATCCAGAAAATGTAACGATTAATAATCACTTTTAAAAATACATGTAATTTTTATCCATTTACCCATTCTAAGTGTATAGTGAATACTTTTCGGTGCATCAGAGTTGTGCAAGCATTGCTACAATCCAGTTGCAGTGTATTTTCATGGCTCCAAAAAGATTCCTTAGGTGTTTGCAGTCCTTCTCTGCTCCCCACTCCCAAATCCCAGGCAATCATCATCTGCATTTTTGTCCTGATACATTTTACTTTTTGGAACATTTCATACAAATGTAACTGTACAATATGTATGCAGTCCTTATGTTTTGAGGTTTGTCAGTGTTGTTGCATGTATTATTTTATTTTTATTGCTGAATGATATTTCATTGTATGGATATGCCACATTAAAAAATATCTATTCACCAGTTTGTAGACATATTGTTTCCACGTTTTTGGCTACTACGAATGATGCTGCTAAAAACATTCATATGCAAGTCTTTCTAGGGATATAGGTTTTCATTTCTCTTGGGAAGATACCTAGGAGTGGAATTGCTGGGACATATAAAACATTTATGTATAACTTTTTAATAAAATTGTCAAACTGTTTTCCAAAGTGGCTGTACTATCTTACATTTCCACAAGCAACGTATGGGTGTTTCAATTTCTCATCTTCACCAACACTTATTTCTGACTACCTATTTGGTTGCAGCCATTCTATCTCTAATATCTAATATTCTATCTCACATTATCTTATTTAACAAGTGGGCTAAATGGGGCTCAGGGGCCATGAGCACCATACCCAGGGCTACACAGATGGCAATTGGTGGAGTCGGTGCTCAATCCACTCCATCACTTTTCGCAGCTGGAGGCTTAACATCCCCGAGAAGATCCAGAACTAGACATCGGTAAAAAGACAGGAAAAGAACTATATGTTGTGTTTGGCTGTGTTGAAGAGGGATAATGAGTAGTCATGAGGTTTCCAAAGGAAAAGAGTAAGAAAAAGGCAAGAAGAGGCTGAGGGATAGTTTCTTGGGGACAGTCCATTTTGGGGACCCCAGCAGAGTTCAAGAGCTGGTTGTGAGGGAATCATGGAAGTCCGTGCTACAGGATCTGGGGAGATGAGCATTTCAAGGCCAAGGCCAAGGGTGGCTAGTCCTTCTGCAAATTAGTCGCAGAAGATGAAGCTTGAAGAAAGCCATTGGATTTCTGTGCTAACATCAATGGTAACCTTAGAAAGCTCAGTCTCAGTACTGTGTTGGGAAAAAAAACAAATTGTCAGGGGCTACTGCAATTGGAAAGAAGAATTTCAATCTACCTAAGAAGAAACCGGTGGGGAAGGGAGGCTGTCAGTGGGGAAGGGTGGAGGAGAGAGCAGTCTCAAGGAAAGGCTGGATTTCCCTTTCCCATGAACTCCTCGAGCCCCAAGAACAAGGGAGACTTAACTTTATTTGTAGCTAAATTTATCGTTTTGTTTTCGGATCTAGGAAAACAGGGTCCGTGTATCATACTCATCCTTGCCCGTTGTTGGTTGAATGAAACAATACCGAGCCCAGCAGGAGACTGATCCTGGGTGACCAGCCCACCTGCTCTGACAGTTCCTCCTGGCTCACTTTACCTCCCCACCCCACACCTTAAACCTGGGCCTGGGCCCCTTCCTCTTCCTCACCCCACAAAGGGTCAGAGCACCTTGGTTTCACACCTCCTCTCCTCTCCCGTGGTGCAATAAGTCCTCTCTCCAGCTCGCCCTCCCCACTCTGGTTTCTGCCTTTGCCACTTCCCTAGATGGCATGAAGGCACACTCAGCCTGGCACACAGTTAGCGCTGTCCTGCCGTCCCCACGTCTCCAGGGTTACTGCCCCCCTCCCTGCCCACACATGCTCTGCTCCTAACAAACTGTCTCCAAACATGTGGGTGAGGGTCACAGACTCGCCTCTGGCTGAGAACCACTGTTCTATTTTCAGTTCATTGTTGTCATTTCAGAGCTCGTTACATTGTATTAACACAATCTCTGTCTAGCACTGTACCTGGCATTTGGTGAATGCACAGAAAATAGTAATTCAAACATGCACAGCAGTGCAGACTGAGAACTTTAGAATCGAACGGGGCTTCCTTCTCTTCTCTACCACTTACCAGCTGTGTGATGCTGAGAAATTATTTGACCTCCCCAGGTCTTCATTATAAATGGGGCAATAACGCCATTAGGCTTATGCTACAGATGAAATGATGTCATCATCTGAAAGATCTTATGCATGGTTTGGGGCAGAGAGGAAACACTAACGAATTGTCCTATAAAGAGCTTTCTCTGCCTGCTTGACCCCATTTCATCCCTTTCCCAGTACTGGGGCTGCTCACAGCGCGCGGCTCAGAACACTCGCTCAGTCCACGTTTTCGGGGAGCTAACGTGACAGGAAAGGTGCATGCACACCCCCTGTTCAGGATGCACAGAGGAGTCAAGCAAAGGAGAAGGGCAGGAGGGTTGTGGACAGGGAGAGAGCTGCCAGCAGATGGCCTCTTCCTGCTTCAGCTTCTTTGCTCTGGCTTTTCTCCCATTATCTGATTTCTGTTTTACTTTCAGCTGCTGCAGGAGAAAGGAAGTAGAAATCAGCAGCTGGATTAGATGCAGAACAACCTGGATGATTAAAGCACTTTTAGTCAAGGATAAATGTGTACATGTTTTTACTTTCTTTGGTAGATTACAAACTGCCTGAGGGTTGAAGGTATGGTGGCTTGTTTGGTTTGGTTTAGATCTTTCTCTTCCAAAACCAGTTCTTAACATAGATGATCCGTAGATGAGTAAATGAATGTCTGATGTCGATAAACCTGCCATTCAGCGGAGCCTTTCCGCTCTGGTAAGGCCCAGGCGACGCTCCGTTACCCGTCGGTAGCGTTGTGCTCACACTGGCAAGACGCTTGGCTAGAGTTAGAGTAGAATTTGCAGCTTTGGGATGGCTAAATGGGCACGGCTTGCCAGCAGCCCCAGCTTTTGCTAGCTCACTTACCGGTATAAAAGAATCCTTGTGTTCATGAGCATGACTGCTAGCAAACTAAGTTAATTGGCAATAGCTGACCCAGGGTGCAAGTAAGAAAATTAAATGGAGACCCACCAGAAGGTGGAGATGGGGAGGAAGAAAGGGATCTACAACTTTAAAGTAATTTTTTCCAAAGTGTGGTCTTTGGACAACTTACCTGAGAATCACCTGTGGGGCAGGTGAGGTGTGCTTTTTAAAAATACAGTTTCCTGGGCCCCACATGAGGCCATGGAATTAGAATATGTTGGGGGGAAAAAAACCTCCCCACACTTCTTCCTTTTTCATGGACACTAAAATTTGAGAACCATCGCTTTAAAGAAAACAGAATTTAAGGTATGTAGTCAAGTTCCACCAAGAACCTTATTCTACATGGTCTGTGACACTGGGCAGTTCCACTGTTCTCACAGAGTATTTTTTTTTTATCCTCACTCGAGGACATTTTTCCATTTGTTGTTCAGATAGAGTGGGAGGGAGAGAGAGGAAGAGAGAGAGAGAAACATCGATGTGAAAGGAACATATCAAGTGGCTGCCACCCACACGACCCAACCGGGGCTGGGGACAAACTGCAACCGAGGTATGTGCCCTTAGCGGGAACCGAACCCGGGTCTCTCTGGACCACAGGCCGACGCTCTAACCGCTGAGCCAAACTGGCCAGGGCTCACAGAGTATTTTTTTAAGATCTTAAGAGACATCATAATAGTTTTAGAAAAAGAGCTCTGGTTTGCAGTCAGAAGGCACTAGAACTGGTCCTGTTGATGTCTGTGCCTCAGGCCCATCAAAACCCTTTGACCTGCAGACCCTCACCCGCCATAGGAGCTGTTGGCCTTGAGTGACCAGATGTTCCTGATGGCTCTGGAAGTCAGTGAGGCTGTGGTCTTCAAAACCCTCCTACCGTCTTATAAACACACCTTACAACAGCAAACGTTTACAGAGCGCTTACTCGGTGCCTGGTACTCTTCTCAGTGCGTTACATACGCTAACATTCAATCCCTCTCCACACCCTGTGAGGTCGGCTAACCCCATTGTTGAGACAGTAACATGGAGACAGGGAAGGTTAAAGGGTTACTCAAGGTTAAACAGCTAAATAAGCAGCTGAAAAAAGCTTATTTTACATTGAAGATAATTGTTTTTATATTGAATTTTTTCTATATTTTATATTTTTTCTATAGTGCTATATTCAAACTAGTAGGACCGGCACTGGGTGGTGGAAGGGCACCTGGGGCCTAGCCTGGCTGCTGGTACAGTCGCGTGACTACGGCCGGTCGCTTGGCTCCCCGGCTCGCATTTCTTCCTCAGGAAAAGGACATTCAAGAACATTCTGGGGTCCCTTCTAGAACCTTCAGGTGTTTTCATCACTAATCTTTCTCAGTGTATTTGGTGCACTCATTATGCTAAAAAAGAGAAGAAGAAGCAGCTCAGTATGCATCAAAGAATGATTATCATCACGGAGTTGCTTCAGAGTTAAAACACGGTAGCCCGGCCAGTGCGGCCCAGCGGGCTGAGCATCTTCCCCCGCAGGAGGCTGCCGGCAGGTCAGGCCGGTGCCGGCTCGGCTCCATCTCCAGCCAGGTGCGTGCGGGAGGCCGCCGATCATCAGTCCTTCTCCCTCTCTCCCTCTCCCCTCCTCTCTCTGAAATCAATAAAAACATATATATATATTTAAAGTTAAAAAATAATTAAAATACTTTAAATTCCTACTTTAAAATGTCCATATAAATTCATTTCTGTTAGACAGTGGAATAAATATTTTAAAGGTAGGCATTATACTTCCAAGGGCTCATTTAATTTAATTAATTACTTAATTTGCTTTTTCTCTATCCACCTGGTGAAAAATGAGGGGTGTCCTGCCTGGAGACCTCATGAACCAAAGAGAAGCTGCCAGAAACAGTGACCAGCTCGGTCGGTCGCACTGCCGCTAGCGGTTCCACTCTTGAAGTCAGGTGGAAGCATCCAAGCCTTCGCTGTGAACATTTCATCTGTTTTTATAGGTGAGTTTTCTCAATGGGCGCTATCGAATCTCATAAGCAAGCACATCCCAAATGTTTTCTTTTCATAATTATCTAAAGCACAGACGAGTCTTGAAAAGACAATTGTATAGCTTCTTGTGTTGCTTCATGGGCTTTAAGTGCCCACAAAGAGGATTCCTTATGCTTTAATTTCTCTTTATTTTTCTGACTGTAAAGACCCTTGGGGTAAATGCCAGCCCCACAATCCCGCCGTTATATGGTTACTGTCAGCCTGCTCCAGTGATGCTTCCTGTTCACTAGGCCTCCTTTCATCTGACCACAATGTCCTGGCTTTGCTGCGATTCTTAGTCACCGCCCATCTCTTCAATAGCCTGTGAATAGTATTGAATGGTGTTTATGCTAGCTATTGTTGCCTTTTGTGTGGTTTGTCTAATTCACAGAGAAAAGTCTGCTTTTGTGGTCGGAGCCCAGCTACGTCATGGCACACCATGTGCCTGCTGATGGGACCCAGGCCTGCTGAGTGATAACATTGCAGGCCTGAGCTCCTTTGCAACACAATCCCGCATTCTTAGCCCAGTCAATACTCTCACGGGCAGACTGGTTTACTCTTTTTATTAAGAGGTAGGGGAAGATAAAGCACAAACAAATACCAGATCCTGAAACAAAACAGAAAAGAAGGGTAAGTTCAACTGATTTGCAACTTACTCAGGCAGGCAAGAAGTGAGAAAGCAAGTGAAAAAAAAAAAAAATCACAGATTTATTTTATTAGCAACCAGACGTGCCAGGTGTCCCCACCGTGGCAGCAAATATGTCACATTTCAGAAGAAGATTGCATTATGGTTTCAAAGTATTGTCTAAAATGACACTTAACACCAGAGTGACTACTCTGCCAGGCTTTTTCCAAAGTGCTCACAAAAGAGAAAGGGTATAGTACTGATGCTTACATTATCCTTTGGTTCAAGAGTCTTTGCAGGGCAGGTATGTTGCTATGTCTTGAAAGGGCTTTTGATGTAAGAAGATCATTATGGGCTCAGTGGTAACTGATCCCTAGCAGCCCTGGCTTTTGGTGCTGTGGGTTATTTCATCCTGTTGCGCTGCGTAATCCGTTTTCCAGCTATCTGCAATCTTTTTTATACCCCTAATGGTGGCTTATATTTTAGTTTGTGTGTGTGTGTGTGTGTGTGTTTCTTTTGAGAAGTCCTTCCCAGACAAGAAGAGTCAGGTGCACGGAAGGGGAAGACTTGACTGGTAGCTGATGGCATACATCTTTCTGTGTGGAAAACGTGTTTCTGAATTATGGATCCAGCTTGTTTTCCTCACCTTTCCACTCTCTGACATAAAAACCACCCCGGTGTGAAACTGAACCCAGGAAGAAGGAAAAAGGAAACCAGGAACCGTAGCTTCAAATGCTCCAGCCCAAGCTTCCAGGCAGAGAGAATGCAAACATCATTCCATTGACAGAAACGGACACAAGGGCATGATTTTAATTGCTGTAGAAAATTCTGAAAATTGAGTCCTTTTCTTTAGTGAGAAAGTGAAAGGGCAAAGAGTAGAATCTTCCAACTCACCTTCAGTCTTGCTTTTGAAAGAATCTGGAAGTTATTTTTCTAAGATGAGTCAACCCATGAAAACCCACCCTCTCCAACTCGGGTGACAAATATTCACCGCGCCTACTATGAACCTAGCATGGAGCTAGTTCTGTGGTAGGTTTCCAAGAAGTATATTTTTGCAATCTCTTAGGGGAAAGTAACACTATAAAGAAATCAGGCATAACTAAGTAGCAGTGAGGCAGGGTGATGATAACTCCAAGCCTGGAGCAGGGAAGCCCAGGGGATCTGGAGTTACCAGGAGTGCAGGGCTGTATAGCATTTGCCCTGTTGTCTCTAGGCCTGAGCACAGGGGTGACATGTGACAGGTGCTGAGTAAGTGTTGGCTACATTTAGATAGATCTCTTGCTGCAAGAATTTTTAAAAAATCATTTAAATAGGGAAGGGAAAGAGGGGTGGTTAAAGTGTGAAAATAGCTAAGGCAATGCCTGAAGACAGGAATGAACTTTGGGGCAGGACCTAAGCCTGGAGCAGGGAGTCCTGAAGCGCACACCTTTTCCTGAATAGCAGTTCTCTGGTTGGGAAGTCAGCAGCAATGTGGGCGGGGAAGCGGTCAGTGAAGGAGAAGCAGGAGCCACCAGAACAGATCAGTGAAGCCAAAGCTGGTGGGCAGTGCGGGGCAGAGGAGGCAGTCATTCCATCGGAGTCACCCACCTACCTGGCCAGCCTGAGAAGAGAGGACGCCTTTGGAAGGAAATACGTAAGGCAGGGGCAGGCGCCAGATACTTGTAGGCATCCAGGCTCAGGAAAAAGAACCTGTATTTGAAGAAATTGATTTTCGTTCCTTTATTCACACATTTGTTCGTTCATTTGCACAAATACATATACATAATAATATAAACCATCATATTTATTAGGCAAAACACTGTGCCAAAGACTCTTAAAGAATTCAGGAAAATTGTGAGAATCCTTATAATGGCATGTCTGGCTCTTTCGCCCAGAAACGGTGCAGTCCCCATAGTTGAGGCTACCCAGCTGTCACATGAGGGCTCCCTCCTCTCCGTGGTTAACTAAGGGAACAGAACATCTGTATCCAGAGCATGGGCTCAGCTGGGCGGCTGTTCTTTGACTCATTCACTCATTCATTGATTCTTTTGTCAACTATCTATTGAGCCACAAATATGTACCCAGCATAATTTAAACTCTGGTGACAGAAAAATCAATAGAACATGGTCCCTAGCTTTGAGGGGCTCACATTCTAGTGAGGAATCAGACATATTAAGAATAATTACACTAATATAATTTTATGTAGAGGGTGCTACCAGAACCCAGAGGATGAAGTGCGTACCCCTGCCTAGGGAGGCCTGGGAAGATTTTGCAGAGAAGCTGATGTGTGCATGATATCTGGAGGGAGGACTGGTTGACCCCTGGTAGATAAGGGGGGGGAGGGGCATTCCAGGCAGAGGGGGCAGAGTGGCAATGAGAGGGGTCCATGTATTCAGGAAACTGCAAGTAGTTTACTTGACAGAGCAAGGGTGGGGGATGATCCTTGGAGAAGGAGGCTGGCCAAGGCCATGAAGGGTCTTGGTTTCTTTGAAATCTTTTCCTAAAGTTAGTCTCTTCCACAGGTCCAAACTCCACCTTCAATCTCTACCTTGGTGTGTGTGTGTTTACTAACCCAGTTCCCACACTCTCCTCTTGAGAACTTGCGTGTGGCCAGACCAGACCATTCCTCACCTCATTGCCAGCAACTTCCTTCCCTAACCTCTGCGCCCCGTCTCCGACCAACTGCTCCCACCGAAGCTACGCTGGCATTCCAGATGCAGAATTTTAGATTCTCAGCAGTTAAAGGAATTGTTAAGATCATCGAACCAGTGGTTTGTCATCTTTTTATTTTAGTTTAGATTTTGCTTTAACAGACAATGATGGATGATTTTCTCCCACAAGACTTACTTCCAAGGGTGCACCTCCTATCATTGGCTATAATACAAATAAAAGAAGCTGAAACCTTGATCCTCTTTCCAATTCAACTAATGCCCAAGGGAATGCCAGTAATTGAAAGTGACATTATTATAGGACTAACACTGAAGCTGCAAACATTGGCCCTGTTTCAACCACATGTAACAACTTCCATGCGATTGATCTTATATCTGATTTCAACCAATGCTTGACTCCTCTTACAACACCTCTGAACCTCAGCTTGAATATTCCTGATGATGTAAATCTTACTCTTTCATAAGGCAATCATTCAATTCAAGGACAGCTCCAAATATTAGACAATTCTTCCTTAAACAGAGTGGATGTCTCCCTTTTTATGACTTCATTTATTCGAGTCCCACTCTCTGCGGTAACATAGGATAAATATAATCAAGCCACCTTAAATATCTAAGGGTGATTACTCTATTCACTATAATGGTTCTTTGTCTAGTTTAAATATCCCAATGACATGGTTTTCATTCTTGAGGAAACTCCATTTTGTCAATGTATCTCTTTAAATGTGATACTCAGAACTTAAATAGTTCTCAGTGTAGTCACACCAGCAAAGACATCTGGGACTATTACTGTTTTTATTCTGGATGAAATTATTTCTATTAATGTACTTCAAGATCTCATTAGCTCTTCTGGAAATTCTGTTTATTGGCCAGTGTTGCAATTTTCATTAAATTAAACCCACTAAACAATTTTCTTTGAATTGCCAATGACTCAGGTGTCTCTCATCTTCTAATTCGTCAGGGATTTTTTAAACCTCATTGCAGAACTTTACATTTATCCTTATTAAATTTAATCTTATTAGTTTTGCTGATCACTCCAAGCTGTCAAAATCAATTTGAATATGTATCTGATGTTTAGTATGTTAGCAAACCATCCAAATTTGTGCCATTACTAAATCTGGTAACTATGCCTATTTTCTTCTAATTCAAACATTTAACCATAATATCGAACAGAATGAAACTAAATACAGAGACTGGTGGTGTCCCTCTAGAGATAATCTTCTCCTAGGTTACATTGATCATAATGAATATTAATAGAATGAAATATTTTAACCAATTGTGAATCCAGCACACCATATTGTCATCTATCCCATTTGGCTATAGATATGCCATGAATGATATTTTTGAAATAGTATCATTTTGGAAGTCAAAATATTCAACTCATTTGGAATAAAATTCCTTTGGAAATGCCAATTGAGATTGACATTTTTTGTTCAACATACCCTTAAACAGAGAAAAGACAAACTTTGACGTTCTCCCTAAGTGAATCAATAAGAACAGAAACTACAAAATAAAATAAAAGATCAATTTGTTCAATGGTCACATAGAAAGAAAGTTTAAAGGCAAAAGACAAGTACAAATCTGGGGACACTATCTGGAGCACGTATGACGAAGGGCAAATTTCGTTAACATGCAAAGAACTCATGTGAGTTAATATAAAAAAGATGAATAACCCAAAATACAACGGGCAAAGGACATGAACAAGCATGGGCATGCACACATACAAATGGGTAATTAACACAGGAAGAAATGTCCAATTAAAAATATTTCAATCACACTTAAAGAGAGAAAAATTAAAACATGGATGAGATGCCATTCTTCATCTATAGCTTAGTGAAAATTAAAAAATCTGAGTGCATGCAATATTGTTAAGAGCATGTAGAGAGATGCCCTCTCATATTATAAACTATAAATTGCTATCACCTCTTTTGAAAGCGACTTCAAATTGTCAGTCAAGATTTAAAATACATATACTCTTTGCCCTGGCTGGTGTGGCTCAGTTGGTTGAGTGTCATTCCATGCACCAAAAGGTCACTGGTTCAATTCCCTGGTGAGGCACATGCCAGGGTTTCAGGCTTGATTCCAGTAGGGGGCGTGCAGGAAGCAGAAGCCAATTGATGTTTCTCTCTGTCTCCCTCTCCCTTGCTCTCTTTCTAAAAATATCAATTAAAAATATATTTAAAATAATAATAAAATAAAATACACATACTCTTTGGTCCAAGAATTTTGCATCTAGATTTTATCCTATAAATATAGTTCCATGAGGTACAAGGAAATAGAGAAATTATAGAGGATGGATTGGATTTATCACTTGTATGACCTTTGGCAAGTTGCTTGACCCTTCTGTGTCTCAGTACCCTCATCTGAAAACTTGAGATGATAATACCATCTGCTTATCGAAATGCCATGAGAAATAAATGAGTTCTGAACAGTGCCAATCACACAGTTAGTGCTATATTCATATTCACTTTTTACTGCCATTGTTTAGAAAGTTGTCTATTTTAACCTTAAAAATGTTCATCATTAAGGGATAGGCAAATTAAACCATAGTATATGTACACAATATCATATTGTAGAGCCATTACAAAGAATCAGATAGTTTTGTAAATGCTGATTTGAAACAATATCCAAGTTACATACATACTTAAGTGAGAGAAAAAAGCAAGGCAGAACAGTATGCATTATATAACCACACTGTGTAACAAATAGGATTTATCATACATGTTTTTGCATATGCATTTCATTTACTTGTGAAAATAGACTATAACCGTGGATGCAGCTGAACTGTGACACTGGAGAGGTGAAGAAAGGCTTTTAACTTTCATTTCATATCCTTCTGTACAGTTTGAATTTTTAAACAATCACATGCCTATAGTACATAA
This sequence comes from Molossus molossus, assembly GCF_014108415.1. Taxonomy (NCBI): domain Eukaryota; kingdom Metazoa; phylum Chordata; class Mammalia; order Chiroptera; family Molossidae; genus Molossus; species Molossus molossus. Next base: position 45,762,320 of record NW_023425403.1, on the reverse strand, counting down.
TTTCATACTCAAATGTTTTATGCTGCAATCTAACACTTCCAATCTATTCATGTTTTCATGAAAGAGGACTAAGCATCTGAATAGAACTTATAGTAAAGGAAAAATGAATGAAAAACAATTTTCTGGGAGTCTCCACCTCCGAGAAGTAATGGGGTCTTCCAGCATGTGGGAGGTATGAAACGCTCACCATCCAATACATCTTAAGTCCTGTTGGCTCTTATTTCAAACCATAGTCAGAGTCCAACAGCTTCTCCCCACCCCACTGCCAGCACCATTAAGTGAGCCACATCCTCACTTTCTGGGATTACTGGGACAATTACAGCTATAGCGCCTTTCTCTGTCCTTCCTCCCAAAGTCTTTTCTCAACAAAGAAGCAAGAAGAACGTTTTAAGTGTAAGATCAGCATCCTCCAAAGTCGTCCATTTTGCTCAAACACTCCAGTCTCCCTAGGAGCCTGGAGGACCCTGCTCCCTTGCCCTACATCCGAAGGGCCTCGACACTTCCTCCCTCATCCGGCTGCAGCCACAGGGCCTCCTTGCTCATCCTCTAACAGGCCTGGCCAGCTCCTGCCTGGGGCGTTTGCATTTGCCATTCTTTAGACCAGAACTCTCTTCCCCAAACATCTACATGGCCAATTCCCTCCCCTCCTTCATGTCTTTGCTCCCATCTTAACTTCTTCATGAAGTTTACCCTGACCACTCTTTCTACTTTTGCAGTCTACCTTCTTAGAGTTGCACCACAATCCCTCCTTTATTACCTCCCTACACTGCTCCCAGCCCGTACCACCCTCAAACATCGAGTATGAGTTTTCTAGGGCTGACAGAGCAAAGTACCACAAGCTGGGTTGCTTAATACAACAGCAATTTAGTTTCTCATAATTCTGGAAGCCCAAAGTACCAAATCAAGGTGGAAACAGGACCATGCTGCCTCTGAGACTCTTGGTAGAATCCTTCCTTGCCTCTTCCAGCTTCCGGTGGGGCCACCAGTCCTTAGTGCTCCTTGGCTCACAGCTGCATCACTCCAGCCTCTGCCTCCATCACTGCATGGCCTTCTCCTACTGCTGCACCAGTCACATGGGATCAAGGCTTCCCTCTGTTCCAGGATGACCTTGTCTTAACCAACCACATTCTGAGATCTTGTAGACTGGAACTTCAGCATATCATTTGGGGGGACACAATTCAACTAATACACATGCTACATTATTTATTTTGTCAGAATTACTGCTTTTATTTATCATTTATCTGTTCTGTCCCTATAGAATATAAGCTCCACAAGGAATTTATTGTTGACTGGGGGAGCCATTCTGCAGTGTTTGAAGGGGAAGGGCATGCTGGTGGCCATGTTTTAGCGTGATTAAGCTGGTTATGGGGGGCTGGGGACAAGGAGACAGCATGGAGGCCATGAAGCGGGTCTTGTGGGCCATGAAGGGTGTTGAAGGAATGGCTAAATCAAATGACACTGCAAATGAAAAAAGTTAAGACAGACTTTAGGGTGTGGTCCTCACACCATAAATAGCAGTGAAGGCATTTTATAAAATAAAATTGGCCTTAAAGAGAAGAGGAAGTTAAGAAGAACACGTCTTTAATGAGTTAATTTGAAACGTTAGCCTCATATTCAAGATGCCACTTCTTCTGTCTTTTCCTACACCCCTCTTCCGACTGCCGGCTGGTGGCAACAGTGTGGGTGGCATTACAACAGTTATGCCCAGGCTACATCTAGAAGGAGCAATCAGAGCCAACTACTGGTTTCATTTCATGTTCTTCTTGGGTAGCGCCAAGCTCAAAGAAGCCTTCCACGGCTGTGTAGACCAGTTCAAACCACAGACAAAGCGCTAAGTCTGCCCACATCTTACCTCCTCCATGCTGCTGCCCATGTCCCACGTTGTGTTGCCAGTCTTTCAAAGATCCCACGTGACACAGGACAAAGCGAGGACAGGGCTATAGTGGGATCACAGACTCTATGAGTTCCCTACTGTTTATGATATGGTTTAAAGGATCAGAATTTTCCCAAAATTAATCTTGGTTTTGGAAAATCACAAAAAAACCCACGGTAAGCAATAATTGTAGGTCTTGCTGGGATTTTACAATATAAAAATCAGACATTGGTATCCGCCCCATTCATCCCCCTCCTTCTGTGTACAAAAATTGATTTCCAATGCTGAAAATGTACGCAACACAGGAAACCTTTGTTTTCAGTTCTACTGATGAGAGAGACAATATATGCAACCTCCTCATTGATTGACTTCTGTTTTCTTATATTCACTTCTCGAGAGAATCATTAAACATAAGAGAAAATGATTTGTTCCCATTGACTGAGTGATGTGCCCATCTGACAGTTATAGTTTTATATTAAAGCTATTAATATGTCATTAATGTAATTTGCAGAATCAAGAAAAAATCACTCAGGTTTTGACTGTATTGCAGGTTATGTTTTTTGAATAGATAAAAACATTTTTAGAGGAAATAAATCTTGTGACAACAATAACAGATGAAAAGGCCAACTGCTCACTTTATAAATCACCACCAGCTAAAGGAAACTCCCTCTGATTACTGAAGTGGTAAGTGCTGGAGAGCTGGGTTTCTCCAAATGTCTGTTTTCATGTCGTGAAATAATTAGGATCACTGCTAATTTCAAGTACTTAGGAAAGATGACTTCCCGTTGTTCATTTAAATGCCTTTCCCATTCTCATAACCATGTCATTGCTTAAGGTTAATACGTTATACGGAGCGTAGTAACGCCGGGCCTGACTTGGGTCTCCCTGTGGTCTCCTCTGCACCGTGTGCTCGTGTTCTCTGGGGAGGTTGTGTGCTTGTCTCTTCTCTCCCCTGACAGTGATGGCCAAGAAATTAATTACGACAAGCAGGGAAGTAACCACCCTCTAACCTGGCTCTGGCTTCCTGCAGAACTCCAGCCTCAAAGTGAATGTCTGGGTGTTGAAATGATGTGATTCCTTGGAATTGTCTGGGAAAAAAACCTTGGTATCAGTAGCTGTAATTTGTGAGCCCTCTTTTTTCATTGGATTTTAAGGGCCTTTACTAACTCTCCTACTGTTACTTGGGGAACACAGGGCTGATTATGCGTATTTTTCTGACACATGAAAAGTGCCCTAAAAAAATACTCTTATGGGTTTATCGTGAAGTCAGGGCTGGCGCCATGGGTGTGTGATGACTCTCTACTTAGAAGGTTCCGGTGTTTGGTCTAATGTTCTGCAGTTGCTGTCTTGAAATGCTTAATAATTTCTGAATAAGGGGCTATGAATTTTCATTTTGTGTGGGCCCCACAAAGTGCGGAGCCTGTCCTGAGTGAAGGGCTCGTGCGTGCACAGTGATCCTGTTCTTTCCATAAGCACGACCCATTTGCACAAATCAAAGTCTAAGTGTGCAGTGACCATTTCTCCCATAGAGTGAATTGTTTTCCTTTCCCCTCCTTCCTTTTTTTCAATAATGAAAAAAATGCTTGTGATAGCACTATTCACGTCTTTGAGCAGTGATGACAGGTTAAATACTAAAGATTAATTCTGCTGATAAGTGGATACAAAATTCCTTAAGTAAAAGCAGACTACTTAAGTATAGGAGGATGACTAAGAATTTTTGACTTTTGTTAAGCAGTATATACAGTCTTGTTAAGTACCGTATCCTTATTAAAATGTGAAACAACTATTAAAAAGTGAAATTGCTTTTTGTTTTGGGGTATCTTAGGAACATATACCAAAAGAACCTCTTTTTTTTTTCAACAATGTAAAATAAATACGGTACCTACCCTTCTTAAGTATAGGAACGCATAGTCTTTAAAAACATGCTAAACATCACTAATCATCAGGGAAATGCAAATCAAAACCACAGTAAGATGCCACCTCATGCCTATTAGGAATATATATATATATCAGAAAATAACAAATGTTGCAAGGATGTGGAGAAATTGGACCCTAGTGCACTGTTCGTGGGAATGTAAAATGATGCAGCTGCTGTGGAGAACAGTATCATGGTTCCTCAGAAAATTAAACACAGAATTGCCAGCCAGCCCACTGCTGGGTATAAATGCAAAAGAACTGAAGTCAGTAGCTTAGAGAGAGAATTACATTCCCATGTTTATTGCAGCATTATTCCCAATATCCAAAGAGGTGGAAACAACCTAGATGTTCATCATTGGATGCATGGATAAGGAAAGTGTGGTGTATACATACAATAAAATATTATTTTAAACAGAAGGCAATTCTGTCACATGCTGCAACATGGCTACACCGGGAGGACATTATGCTGAGTGAAAAAAAGCCAGTCAGACATAGAAAAATTCTACATAATTTCATTTAGATGAGGTATCTGAAATAATCAGCCTCATAGGAACAGAAAGTAGAATGCTGGCTGCTGGGGAGGGGGTGGGGAAGGAGGAAATGAGGGAGTTTCAATGGACATAGAGTTGCAGTCACGTAAGACAGAAAAGTTCTAGAGATCTGCTATCCCACTCACTGCTTAGAGTTAAAAATACTGAATTGCAAGCTTAACATTTTGTTGAGAGGGTAGATCTCATGTTCTGTTTTCACCACAATTAAAAAAAGACAAAGCATAGTGAATTCCTGTCCCCAAGGGCCATATAAGCTGTGTCCATTTGCCCGTCTACTGCTTTCGTGTTTGTGGTGTAACCTGATGCTTCTGTTCCCCCGGCACCAATAACATTCACACACTGGGTGAGCTAGTCTAGATTACTTCGGTCTAGTTCCAGTTAGTTTAGGTTTACTTTATCCAGAAGATAGGAGTTATATGCAATTATATCCAGAATCAGGTGGGGCTGAAGGTATTAGTTACCCTTACTGGGCAGGCTCTAACTGCTGGAGGAGGAAGTTCAGTATTTTTCTGCAGGTGACCAGAATATGAACTTTATTTTAACTTAATTGGTGATTGGAGGTGCCTGTATTTACTTCCAACAATCATTAAGAAGAGACAAATTCCCTGCTGTTCTTTGTCATGTCCTGTTGTAACCTTCATGGGACCATTTTGGCTTTCAAGCTGCCCTGTCTTTGAGTATCTCCTGAACTTTGGGAGGTATTATGAAAGGACTAATCAGGACTCAGTTCATAAGGTGGAGTTTACAAATTTGTTATGCTCTTCTAGTCTAAAATGTAGGGTGATGTTCAAAAATTGTTGCACGATATAATCCCTGTTTATTGATTTACATGTATTTCCACTTACAGATGTTGCAATGACAATGGTCTACATTCATACTGCTTGCACGTTACTTTGATGACCCTTCCATCCTGAGGCTGGGTTTGGCCATGGTCAACGGGATGTCAGCTGATGCGATACAGGCAGAGACTTGAGAAGCACTGTGCCTTTTTGGACTCACTCGCTTTTGACCTCTGCCATCTCCATGAGAAGGACATGCCTGGTCTAGCACACAGTTTGATGAGCTGGGCCATCTTGGATTGGCCAACAGCCAGCCAACCCCCAGACATGTGAGCAAGAGTAGCACAAAACAGTACATCTACATACCAACCTGCAGCTGGGCCTTCAGCTGAGTGATGCCAGATGAGCTTAACCTCACAGACTCGTGAGCGGAATACACATGCATTGTTATCATCTGTTGAAGCACTTTGATTGCTCATTGTGCAGCAATAGGTAACTGATCTACGTGCAGGTATGTTAGCAGGATGCTCATTTCTAGTCAGGAGACCAGGAAGGATCTATGGAATGATGCCCTAAAACCTCTTGTAAATATAAGGCTGTCAGCAGGAGTGATTGACATAACCAGGTGGGACAGAATAATCAGAGAAGTTGAGAAAAACCCCTCTGGAAGTAGAAATACAGAAGAAGTGTGAGAATTGTGGTTGAGAGGCCAAGTAAGGGCAGTAACTGTGTCCCTGTCATCTGTGTAGCTCCAGAATTTCACAGAGAGCCTGGCAGTAGGAAGGGCGATCGATAGACGATGGGGAACACGTCTGTGGAACAAATGCTCTCCTGCTTTATTAGCTGTTCAGCACATCTCAGTTCTGGCCTGTAAAACCCAGAGCCACCCGGCTGCACGCAGGCCGTTTCTTTTGGGTGGTGACTGAATGATGGGCTGTTGAAACTAATTTTAAAATCACTAGTTTAAATTTGGTGTGGTTGCCTTTTAAACTTCTGCGGAACAAATTCATTTTATAGAGATTACTTAAAATAATAGTGCAACTGTTATTCTATAGAAATTACTTTAAGTGGTTTTATTCACTGTTTCTTTCCAAACAGGCATATATAACTACTCCAGACATTTGATGTCTTTGAGGAAATATTTAGTTCAGTCTAAATATTAAAATGTAGTTATACCTGAAAATAGTTTTAACATCATTCAAAAAACTGTTCAGTCTTAAAAACACACACACCATAAACAAGTCAAGATTTATTTTCAGCAAATATAATTTAGTGAAGTTTATTTCACTTATAAAAATTTAATCATGGCTCTCTTTTGCTCCCTTTGAGACTTTTTAAAAAGTGTTATCTTAAATTTAAATTTAAAATTTCCAGATGACGCTATCCTGCCTTGAACTACCACTTGGTAGGAATGTTATTGGGATGATCTTGGTGGATTATTTCCCACCATCTAAAAGTAGTTTTATTACTTCTTATTGGAACTCACCTTGATCACCCCCATCTCGGGCAGGATGATGTCCCTCCCCAGCCGCCCTGGGGTGGGGATGTGACCTGCACAAGGTCACACCTTCAGAGGTGGGACTGGGTCAAGGTTCCAAGACCTTGAGTACTCCCCGCACTGGCCACTCTGCAAGGCAGTGGCCTCAGGGTGCCCCCTCCTGACCTCCCACTTCCGTGAAGTCACCTCTTCACATTTCGTCCTCGCCTCCTCCTGTCATTTCCTATCCCTCTTGTAAGAAAGAAGCTGCCAGGGCAGACTCTGGAGTTGTGGCCTGTCCTGGAACAGCCCAGCACTGGACAGGGCTGCAACTGGCAATCCTATACCTGCACCTAACACGGTAGATGAATCTGGGATCCCATTTCTGATTGGACCCATCTAACCGCCCCTTGTTATTTCTGCTGACTCTTGCTTGTTCTCCTTGGTGGCTCAGTGAGGACCTCGCAGTTCTTCTGTGCAGAGCCAAGTAGTAAATATTTTGGCTTTGCAGGACTTTCAGTCTCTGTCCCAACCATGAGGCTCTGCCATTTCAAGTAAGCAGCCTTAGATAATATATAAACTAAGAGCAGGGTGTTTCAATAAAACTTTAAAGACGCTGAAATTTATGTTGTGTAATTTTTTCATGTCACAGAATATTATACTTCTTTTGATTTTTTAAAAAAAATTAGCATTTAAAAATGCAAAAACTGGCCCTGGCCAGTTTGGCTCAGCGGTTACATCGTTAGTGCGCAGACCAAAGACTCTCGGGTTCGATTCCGGTCAAGGGCACGCACCTCCGTTGCGGTTCGGTCCCCAGCCCTGGTCGGGGTCATGCAGGAGGTACCCAGTTGATGTGTCTCTCTCACATCGATGTTTCTCTCTCTCTCTCCCACTCTATCTGAAAATAAAAATGGAAAGAACTATACTCGGGTGAGGATTTAAAAAAAGAGAGAAAACTGTTCTCAGCCCAAAGGCCACACACAGGGCTGGGTTTGTCGTGCCTGGCAGCCCGACCTTGGGAAACCGGCAGGGGGGCCCCACTGAACGGGGGCCTCCCGTGAGCACCCAGTGAGGCCGGACAGCCAGTGGTGTGACCTTGGGCCAGTTTTTTTTAATGTTAAAAGTGGGAATATTAATAATCCACTTCAACACTGCTGTGAGGATTGAATGTATTAATGTAGCTACCATGCTTGACACCTAGCAAATACTGTATCCACGCTGGCTGGTCCCCTTTTCGCTGTTGCTTGCCCCAGTTAGAAATTCTGGTTTGTTTTGAAACACACAGGAGTAGGCTGACCCCAGGGAGTCTGCACAGTTGGTAGCAGTCAGACCACTTGCCCTGTGTCGATCGATCCTTTACCGTTTGCTCTCGTCGATACAACCGTTCACGCTCACGCTTGTATAGGTGCATCCGGATTTTGAAATTCCCAAATGGAGCCACAGCATGTCCCCTAGAACTGCTATTTATAAAAGTATTTGCCATAAAGTTAATGAACGTTAATGTCTCAAGGAAAGAATTTAGTTACATTATGAGTTAGAAATAAATACCCTAACCAAAATTTTAAAATGATCTTTACTTATTAAAAGAAATCTTGCTTTCTCCCACCCCTCCACCCTGACCCTCTCTCTCTCCTGGTAATAAGGCATGTGGTATATGCTATTGGAAAACAAGCACAGATCATTTATACTTAACTGCATAAAAAATGTACAGAATTTATTTTTGTCCAGTATTTTTATTACTATTCAGAGGATGGTTACAAACTCAATTTAGATGACCATGTTGCTATTGGTACCAAGAAGAATGTTTATGGCATCTTTCTTGATCATAGCACAATGTAGATACATTATTTGTGTCTTTTCATCTGAGTTGAGCTTCTTCCTTTTTAAATTTTATCCATCAGTAAAATGAAAAAGAATGCCAAAGTAACTTTAAGATCAGGCCATGTAGTCAATACGGCCATATTCAGGGCCCCCTCCCTCAACTGCACTCCCCCGCCTGGCTCACTGGTCCATGGAAAGGTGACCTGGGCTGCAGGCTATGTGTCACTTCTTGACCCCTTTGCAAGTCCCTGGGCACTTGGCTGGGATGCCACTCAAGGCAGCCTTTCAGACTGTTGGAGAGAGAGAGTGAAGCTACTATGGAATGGTCTGGATTCTCTTTGATGATCTTTCTCCTCACCCCCAAAACACACAAAAAATCCCATAAAAAATGATTTCACAACTGTCCATTATTATTTAGCAACAATACCAACCCTGAACCCCTGGTGAGTCAGGGCTCTGTGTGAAACCCTACCATAAGCATGCAAACCCTCGGATGCGACTGTGCTGAGTCCAAACAGTGACCGATGAGCTTACTCCTGGGACAGTCCCTTCAGCCCTATGAGTCTCTCTGTGGCACCATAATGAGAGTGTTGCCCTGAAAGCTCATGATGTAAGAGAAGCTGTTTTAAATGTTTATTACTTCTAGGGAGAAAAATATGCTCAGTTTACTTAAATTGCGATAAATTAGTATCATATGCTAATAATTGTGTTTTCAATAATAGAACTCTACATCTTGAGTAAATCTTAAACTCGGCTATTTATGTTACATATGGCAAGTGGCAAAACTCCTTTATTAATAAATAGGCAGTGGGTTGAGAAAGTAATGTCACAGTTGACTGTATAATCAGCAACATGCAATTCATCCCTGGATAAATTTATACCTAAAAATGCTTTCTTGGTTCATAAAAATGTTAGCCCCAAGCCACCGACGAACAGAAATTACTCCCCGCCCTGAATCCAAAATAATGAGGCTTTAGAAATGTACGCTCAGAATGTAAGCACTACTAATTTTGATTCAGTGTTTTAATAAGAAGGAGCACATCTGGGAAGTCTGTAGTCTGATGGAAATTCAGCACTAGAAATAAATACAAAGATCAGGGATGACTTTGTAGAGCTTGTTTAAAACTCAGGAGCTTGGGTTTCCTGGCATCGGAGTAGGTACTTCAACTTCCTGAACAGATAGGAAAATCCTTGCTTTAGATAAATATGTTTTCTGAATGTCAAAATACTAGATTACCAGATGAGATTTGATTAGTGTGGGCATTAATCCTAAATCTTATTTAACTGCTGTTATTACCTATAAAGCGTATTCAGATGGGGAAAATTTTTTTTTAAGAAAATTAGAGCAATCACGTAGCTACTTGAAAAGAAAAGACTGAGTGTATGTGCAGACCATTGAGCAAAAATGATTTTGTCTGTTCTGAATGGTCTGGGTAGCTGCCTTAATTATCTTCCTCAGGGTGCCAGCGTGGTGTCTGTCCTGAGGTGACTGTAAATTCTAGATTTTAGGAAAGGTGGCATGAAGGGGCTGACATTGGCCAGAGGGAGGGGACATTCTGGGGCCAAAACGTTTGGGCTGATTGGCTTCAGCACTGACTTCTGGCCTAAGGGGAACACAGCCCACGCCTGTTTGGAGGAGGAAAGTATTGAGATTGCTTTCGAGGCAATTACCCTAATGTCTTTTCAAATATGAAGTAGCCTCTCACCTCTGAATGTGCAACTGTACCTCCACCTCCGCGATTAACATTTAACTCAGGTGGTACCGTGCCGCCCCACACCGTCTGTCAAATCTACACGCTGTGAAATATCGTCACCAATGGGATGGGACACGGAGCAGATGTCAGCTCTCTGGATATTGCTAAACCACTGGTTTGACCGACTCACTGATGAGTTATTTTGGGTTTTTTTGGCTCAACTGACCGCATTTAGGGTTAGCTCAATTGGCGACGTGTGGACACGGAGCTTGTCCACAGAGCTGTTGGGAGAAGAGGGAAGTCCTGGACACAGGGAAGGCGAGCTGGTCTCCAGTTCTTCAAAGCACTTTGCTTTCTTGCTTTGCCGTTTCATAAATCTCTCCCAACAGGGAACTGCAGAGCACACACAAAAGAAGAAAAGGAACAGAAAACAAACCGGCTCCTGTCATCTCTGTTGATTTTTCACTTAGTAGACTTCTTTATGGATTAAAAAACTTTTTTTCAGCCTCTTGTAAAGCAGTGTTCACTGGAGCTTAGCCAATAGATGGTATCATCCCTCCCAGAGTCTATGCTATGGGCGGCCTAGGGAAGCATATCTGCTCAAGGCATTCATGCAAATTATTACTTACTGCCCTATATGCTCATAAATTAATAGCTTCTCTGTGGGTGAAAAACAGGAATTAGACAACCATTAAGGTTGAACAATGTTTAAAGAATATTAAATATTAATGTATGAAATGAAAAAAAAATATTGTGAGTGATATCAGTAGATATGCCAAAAGCATAACAAGCCAGACCTAAGAATGCAAATAATAAAAACACGTTTGCGGCTAGATATTCTGGATGGTTTAGTATTCAAATTAAAGTTGAATTTTTTCCCCTTTCAGTTAAAACAAAGTATTTACTGCTGTTGTCATATAGTGCGAGTGTTCATTTTCATACTCAGAACAAAAATGAATTGAAGGTGAATAAGCTAATAAGGTCTGAGTTATTTTGGTCATTGTGCTTGTGCAAAGAATTTTTTCTTTGCAATATTGGAAATGCATGCCATGAATATTTTTAAAAAGTTTTTATCAGTCTACAGTGGTTTTCCTATTCCCAGCAGTTTAATAATTGTCAAGTTGGCAAGTGCATCCGAAGGACTTTGCCAAATGCTATAAAACTGGAATGGGAACTGGCAGAAGACTCTTCTGGGTCATAGGATGGCGTGAACTGTCACTCTTTGGGTGAGTAGGCATGGTCACTGGTCTTTGGCAATAAGAAATTTAGGAGAAAAGGTTGTTTTGTTTTGTTTCTTTTTTAATGTTTTCATTTACATTTTTAGAGAGAGAGGGAGAGAGAGAGAAACATGGATCAGCTGCTTTCTGCATGGTCCCCAGTGGGGATCGAGCCCACAGCCTGAGCACATGACCGGGAATTGAACCAGTGACCATCCCGGTGCATGGGACAATGTTCAACCAACTGAGCCACGCCGACCAGGCTAGGAGAAAAGCTTTTATGATGAGACGCCTGTCCTTAAAATTCAGTGTGTTTCCTTTAGGCAAACTTAACATCAGGGGCTTTGATCCTGCACCAGCGACAAGCCAGAAAAGGCTCTAGCTCTGGTCCTGTACCTGTTCTGAATTCGCTGTGAAGTCTTAGTAAGGGAATATCTCCAGGCACCTTCCTCATTCATTACAGGTGCTAAGTAATACAAATCATATGGACATCACAGAGGTAGTGGATTTGGTTGGTCAAAAAAGATAAAACCTAGTCCGGGTGGTGTGGTTCAGTGGTTGAGCGTTGACCCATGCACCAAGAGATCACTGGTTCGATTCCTGGTCAGGGCACATGCCCAGGATGTGGGCTCAATCCCCAGTGGGGGACGTGCAGGAGGCGGCTAATCAATGTTCTCTCTCATCGATGTATCTATCTCTTTCTCCCTCTCCCTTCCTCTCTCTAAAAGCAATAAAGGAAAGGGGGAAAAAAAAGATTAATCCTAAACAAGTACTGTACTAAAATCGATCAATATTTTATTCATGGAGCACCTACTTTATTCCAGGCACTTGGCCAGGCACTGGGGAGTCCAAACTTGAATAATTAAAAAATGCTAGCAAACGTTTATATCATACATACATACATTACATATCAACTCATTTTAGCCTCACAGCAATCTTATAAAGTAAATACCTCATTGTATTGCTTATACAGATAATAATACTAAAACACAGAGAGGTTAAGTAACTTGTCTAAGGTCACACAGCTTGTTAGTGGCAGAGCTGGGGCATGATCCGAGACAGCTAGCTTGAGTTTCTATTCATCATTACACAGCACTGACCCTAAGACTCTCTCATCCTTCTGGGCTCTCGGAGTCTCGTGGCAGAGGTGGACCACTGTAAAGAAGTATGGACTGCATGCAGTAAGGGTGCCATGCCCCAGGCACCAGTATGGAGCCCTGAGGAGGGGCACCTGGTGCAGCATGGAGTGTGTGTGTGTGTGTGTGTGCGTGCGTGCGCACACTGGCGATTAGGTGGAGACAGGCCAGGGAAGTCTTCCTAAGATAAGGGAGACCTCAGCTGAGCCTTAAAGGATGACAGGGTGGGGAGGAAGGACATTTTCAGCTGAGATGACAAGGGTGAAGGCACAAAGACCAGAATTCGTCTGGAATGTGCAAGGCCACAGAGCTGTAGTCATTCTAGGAGTGATGGCAGAGGAGGCTGGAGATGGGGCGGGGCCCAGATCTCGGAGGACCCTGCATGCCAGGCTCAGGAGACATCATGAGGCTCTAATGTCCAATGATAATGATGAAATGAACAGTAATACTAGGCAGCAGAAAGCATATTGGTTGCTGCATAGAGAAGGCAGGGCAGGACTAGAGGCCACAATACAGGTTTTCAAGTCCCATGGGGGGGATTTGTAAGGGGGGATCCTATACATCAGCGCTTGCCAAACGTTACTGTTCACAAGGTTCATCCCGGGCACTGCCGGTGCGGATTCTGATTCAGGAGGTGGGGAGCGGCCACTGAGATTGTGCATTTTACACAAGCTCCCAGGTGATGCCACACTGTGGGTCCCTTTGAGCAGCAAGGCCATATAGAGTGTATGTAGCCTAGCAAGATTGTTCTTTGTTCTTTAAGAAAGTCTTAAAAAATAACCCCAGAGCCCAGGTGTGAACTGCTACATCTCGGAGTTCCAGCAGGAGATCCTGCAAAATATCTCTGGGCCTGTGCTTGACCTGGTTCAATTAGGGCTGCTCTCGTCCCTATTCCTGAGAAACATGCGGTCTGCTCCTAGGCCTCTGGGTCCCCCAACCCCACGCCCTGTTTCCGGCCTCTTCCTTTATTTCCTAGGAATGTGGAATTAAGAGATTCTGTGCAGAGGAGAGAAAACTATGATATTGATTCCATTCCCGGCCCCTTTGAAACCTGGTATTTGTTTGATGTATTAGGCCGTATCTTTCCCAAATCACTTTATTGCGTATATGTATTTATAGAAATTCAAGGGAATAAAAGTTACCTTTGCTTTGAAACATACATAGCACCTTTTTGGGTGGGTGAGGCACACCCAGAGACGTCACACAAAGGGAGCTGGAGACGCCTCCTTCGAGCTCAGAGAGTCTGTGCGTGCGGGGGGCTGCTCTCAGACGTTCCTGGGAGACACGCTGCTGGGTTTCTCAGGGTGCCTCAGGAGCATCGTGGTGTCACGGGGTCTTTGACTCCTACTCTTGATGCCTGCTAAGGAAATCCAACCTCCTTGAACAGCAGGTGCCCAGAGACAGGGAGCGGAGGCCGGTAGAGATTACACTACATTCTGCCAGTGTTCTCCCTTCACGATCCCCAGGAACACTGCGTGTGAGGGACTGAAATTAGTGCCAGTGATCTCTGAACAACGAGCTAGCCTGATACCAAGGGACAAAAGAAAAGAAACCCCAACCCAGGATTCATAGTAAATAAACTTTTATAAGAGGTGGCATGAAGTGGGGAGGAGCTCAAACAGTGACAATAAAATCCTAAAAATGCCATGGAAGTTGTTACCTCCAGATTTGCTCCTTGGACCAACACACCTTCACAGTTGCCCTGAGCATCTCTCTCCCTCCCAACCCAGAATTTCCACATTACTCACATTACTGGGGAGGCCCCAGACCACTGGGCTCCAGGCATTCTTCATTGACTTGTTTTCCTTAGCATCTCTCCCTCAATTTAAGATGAAAAGTTTTATATTTTACATATATTTTTCATTGCTCAAGGACCAAGTATGCATTCTACAACCTTTGGGCAAAATATCCAAGTGGAAAGACAGCATCAACTTTATTTTTTAATGTTTCTATTGCTTTTTAGAGAGAGGAAGGGAGAGGGAGAAACATCAATGTGAGAGAGAAACATGTATCAATTACCTCCCATATGTGCCATGGCCAGGGATCGAACCCGAAACCTGGGTATGTACCCTGACCAGGAATCAAACTCACAACCTTTTAGTATATGGGATGATGCTCCAACCAACTGAGCCATACCGGACAGGGCAAGACAGCATCAACTTTTACATTGTATTTTTCTTTCTTTTTTTTAAAATGTAGTGAAATACATAACCTTTTTCCTTAGTTCCCTGTATTTTAAAAATTTTATTATTATTTTTTCTTTATTGAGACAGAGGGAGGAAGAGGGAAAGAAAGATAAAAACATTAATAAGAAAGAAGATCGATTGGCTGCCTCCTGCATGCCCCCCACTGGGGATCGGGCCCACAACCTGGGCATATGCCCTGACCAAGAGTCGAACCAGTGACCTCTTGGTCCATGGATCAATGCTCAACCACTGAACCACACCAGCTGGGCTGTATTTTTATTTCTAAGAATTGTTCTAGTCTTAAGTTGTTGATATTATAGGAGCATGTAAAATTACAGGGATAAAAAAAAAGAAGAAAAAAAGAATCTATTGCCTAAAGGCAGCAAAGCTATTTGGGGCAATTGACTCTCTGCTCTCTCCACTGGAAATTTATGTGGCACCCATCCTATCTTAGGTGTTTCCTAAACAAGAGTGAACATGAGGCTAAAGGGGGAGAGTTAAAACGTAGATTCAGGAAATCATTTCTGTACACGGAGGCTGCGACAATATAAATACAATAAAGCAGTAGGTAGACTTTACACAAATTCTGTGAAAAACCCACACAGTGCTACTCATATCCTTCCTTTGTTTTCAAGTTTGTCAAACGTTTATAGTTTCTTTCCTTGGGTAATGTGCTACTTTATAACTATCTTCTTCTTGCTTTGTGCGTTTGGATGAAAGCGTTGGGAAGCAAAGATCTTAACTCTTGCTTGGATTCGGTGTGGCCTGGTAGCTCAGGGTACAGAGAGGATCAAGGTACCCAGCCCAACTGCTGGTCTGCAAATGTACTAAGTGCTCTGCTAGACCAATGATTTAGTTCTGTTCAGAAGGAAAATCTGGTTACTTTAATTGGAACTCTCCACACCGAAGACCCTACATTTCTTTCTGCGTTTATTTCAGTCAATAAGACACTGGTCCCTACAGCTCCCAGCTCACATTCGAAGGTGATAACAGATGAAAGAATCATGGACAGGGCTTGGACTGTGGGGAGTTGGAATCCTTCAGCCTTCCCCACAAGCAAACATGAAAATATTAGTAATTTACTACTTTTACAAACTCCCCGATTCATATGTTCAATAAAAATTTACCCAACAAATACTAACTGATCACCAGATAGTACCTCAAAGACACCAAATATGATAGTAGTTAAAATCTTGCTGAGTTCTAATTCTAGCAACACCACTCAAACACAAAAGAGAAGAGAAAATTCACTTGAAGAAAGCAAAATGTGGAGAAATCTTAGATTGGGTTCCGTGGGAAGAAACGCTGAGATAAGAGTGTCGGGTTGGCCAAGATTTTCTGGGACAGCACACCTGAGAAGAAGGGAGGACGGCAGGATTAGACAGAAGCGAAGCTGACTCACAGGGCAGTTCCAGATGAGGCCTCAGCCAAACCTTCATGGAGATCTGGAGCTGGGACAGCCCCTCAGTGTCCAACATCGAGGCAAGTGTCTCTCATCAGCTACTCCTTGGCTATGAACTGTCCCTGGGGAAGGGGCACACATCCCAGTTCTATTGCTATGCAACCACTACTCTAAACTTAATAGTTTAAAACAACAAATATGCTATTACATCTTACAAATTTGGGGGTCAGAAATTCAGACAGGGCTTAGCTGGTTGAGTCTTCTGAACTACGTATCATTGACAGGGGTTGCTTGGTGGTATTAGGATAGCCATGGGCTGACACAACTTCACTTACATGTCTGTCCCCTTGGCAGGGGTGACTGGAAAGCCAGGTTCCTCTGGGACTGTCAACTGGCCCACTCACGTGTGGCTCTCCAGCATGGTGGTCTCAGAGCAGCTGGCTTCCTGCATAGTAGCTCAAGACTCCCAGGGAGTTTTTCAAATGACAGAGGGTAGAAGTTGCTAGTCTCTTCGTTCTGGAGCCAAAACAACTGGCCGAGCATCACTTCTGCTGAACTCTATTGCTCAAAGCAATCACAAGTCCTCCCAGAATTCAAGGTGGATGAGTGGAATTCAACTCCACCTCTCAACCGGAGGAGTACCAAAGAATTTGCCACCATCTTCAATTCTTCTGTAGAGTACACCTTGACGCGACTCCCTGGGTGTTGGGGAACCCCCAGCAGCTGTAAAAGCTTCAGCAGCTGATCTTTCTAGGACCTGAGAGCTACATGTGTCAGGTCTGAAGAGGGGACCTGGTGATGAGCCAGTGTCCGCTACAGAAGCAATGATATATGTTCCTCAGAATTAGCCCCAATGGGCACTTAACAATGGATTGTATCTTAGGGAGGAGAAAGGGTTGACAGAAGGTTTGTCTAAGCAACTTCCCTAGTATGGTTCCACAAGGGGGCTTAAAAGCTTAGGATGAAGAGCAGGTGACCTACCAGATGTTAGCAGTTATCAACCATAACACACAGTAGCCCTTCAAGTCTACAGATTCCCTGGTGGGCAAGGTGTCACTTGAATGAACTTATTGGAACTTGTGCTAAACACAAACAAACAAAAAGGACGGAAATAGATTTTGGGTCTCTATGTCCTTGGAAAATTGTATTCCAGCTTTCAAAATTATAGACTATTAGAGTTGAGAGGCGCCTGTGGCTGTTCAGCCCCATTTCCAGTTTGCAGAAGAAAGGTTATGATCCAGAGAGTGAAACAACTCGTCTAAGCTCACATAGCTAGTTAATGCAGAGCAGGAAGCAGAACCTGCCGACACCAGCCCAGTTCTCTTTCTTGCTCTGTCATTTTCAAACAGGAATTCCTCTAGCTGGTCGCTGTGGTGCCTCAGGGATCCGGGCCAGGGCTGGCCCAGCATATAGAAGTTCTGACACACAACTTTTGACAGCAGGAAGCAAAAATGTATAACATTAATGCTATTTAAAAAATTGAAAATGATTCCTCTAGGAAAGAGTGCAAACCTTTCTCTCTTTCTTTCTTTCTTTCTTTCTTTCTTTCTTTCTTTCTTTCTTTCTTTCTTTCTCTCTCTCTTTCTTTCTTTCCTTTCTCTCTCTCTCTTCTTTCCTTTCCTTTCCTTCCTTTCTCCTTCCTTCCTTCCTTCCTTCCTTCCTTCCTTCCTTCCTTCCTTCCTTCCTTCCTCCCTCCCTCCTCCCTTCCTCCTCTTCCTCCCTTCCTCCCTTCCTCCCTTCCTCCCTCCCTTCTTCCTTCTCTCTCTCTCTCTCTCTCTCTCTAAGACTCTATATTCAAGCAATGGCACTTAATGAAAAGATTAGAATTTCTTTTTGTTTTTGCTGTAGTTGATCCAGTCCAAAAGACTTTTATAGACCTCTTAAGTACAAAGCTCTTGCTAGGTGTTCTTCTGATTCAAAAGCTGAGCAAGATACAGAGTCCCTGCTCTCAGAGAACTTACCATCTATTTACAATATTACCTGCAGTCAACCCAGCAAAAGTTCTTTGAAGGTCTTTTTCAGCTGCTCGGAGATCATGGGGAACCCTGAAACTTTTCGAACTGGGGAATATTATGCTTAAATCTCTACCTTTTTAGGAAGATGTTAGGAGCTGTTTCAATGTTTCAGATGAGCACAAGAGCCTAAAGCTCTGGGGCTAGGAAGGAGGGGACAGCTTTATTAAGATGTCAAAGGTTTAATGGGAAGAGTCCCAGCTGTAGTTTTAGTCTAATCACATAACAGGACACACGGTTGACTCACTTGTAAGCAGATTGTGAGGCAGCACTGTAGAAAGCAGAGTCCTGACTCCTGCTGTCTCTGATATTCCACCTTAGGTTCAGTAGTGTGGTCTCCATTGCCCAGCAGATGCCAAATAAACAGGCTCACCTTTCCGGTCACAAATGAAAACACAGATGCAAATCAATGGGCAGAGAAGGGCCCCATTTGTCTGTTGTGTTGCTTTACAAACAGCTCAGCAAACACATCCCAGTAAGTGTCAATCATCCCATTTCCCCCTTTTCTTTTCTCTCATAACAGTCATTATTAGTCACAAAAGGCTGCTCACAAAACAGCTAGTGATTATAATTTAATGCCTATGATTATAATTCTAAAACCAGCAGGGAAATTAAAGCAGGGAGCTACTGTGGGGAATGGGTTGGGCACATTTGAGGCAACAGCTTTAACTGGTAATTGTTCAGAACTTCCCAGCTGTAGGACCAGGGCTGACCTTCGCTTGGGAAAGCCAAAATTAGTCCCTTGCAAATTGAGTCAACTTTTGGTGGTATTGGAACTAGGGGACCCCTGTTGGAGTCTCTCCTCCAACTGAAGAGTTTATATTGTTTCTGAACCCCAGAAGTGCCTGTCGGTACCATTCAGCATCCAAAGTCAACTCTGGGCCAGACGAGAATGTTCTCTTGGCTTCTGCTCAAGGGTTCACTCAACAGCCAGCTAAAGCATTTTCCGCAGGCATTAGCATGCAGTCTCACAAAGCACCAAGAATTCCATTTAGAACGAATTCTCTCTCTCACCATCACTCTCTCCTATTCCCTCCATCCCTGCCTTCCCAAGTAACTTGAGGTCAGATCCAAATGATCTGATATTAAAAACCAATATCATCGAAATGAAAGAGAAAGATACTCATTTAGCAACTGAAATAAATGCTCTTCTGATAACGACCATCAATAAGACATAGGGCTTTTTTGCAAAAACCCCAAACCTGCACTCTTCATTATGGTAGTTACTAGCCACGTGTGGCTATTTAAATGCAAATTCATTTAAATTAGATAAAATTTAAAATTCTCTTGTCCAGTCACACTAGCCAGTTTCAAGTACTCATGGTCCTATGTAGCTAGTGGCTACCATATTGAACAGTGAAACCTCAATGCATCCGTAATAGTAAAATCAGGTAAAATAATTAAGGAGTGATGAGTTTTGAGTATTTATTACCTTTATTTTAATATATTTAATAATAAATTCATACAATTTGTTTTTAGTAATGATGATACTTAACAACCACATCACAAAATTCCTGACAATGAAACAGTCAACTCCACAAGCCAGTAAAAACCAGCTCCCACACACATTGCAACATTTCTGTCATTGCAGAAAGTTCTGTTGGACAGCAATGCCCTGAATAATACACCAACTTCCCGGTATAGTGAAAAAATATCCAGAATGAGAATGAGACACCCCACCGCCACATGGGTAGCAAAGATAAAAGACTTTACGTGTTGTAATCTCCCCATCAGTCATTCCCTTCCTCAGACCTAAACCAAATTCCTTGCCACCCCTTTGCAAAAGGGAATGCTCACTTAATCGTTTTAGAGTGCACCCTCCTCCTCTCAGATGCTTTGCAGCACTCTACCATCCTCTGGCACACTCCATAAACCTCCTCTTCCTTCATTTCCTCTCTTCCTCTGACTGTAAACCTATTTTTTTTTTTTTTTCTAACTTCATCATCACAGTCAGCCCGAGGCCTGTGATTATCCCAGTCACCTGCCCATTCACCAGCATCCCTGGTGTTTTGCATAGAATTCAGGACAATGCTGCAGGCTGAAACCTCACCAGAAATTTATACAACACCATAATGTTCTTCTGATTCCCCAGGCAGTCTTCCCTTGATTGGAGCCTGGGATCCATTTGCTTTCTCCAGATACCAGAGCTTTTATTCCTGGGTCAGAGAATTCAGGCTGAGGTTTGTTTCAGAATAGAATAAGCACACAGAAGACTCTTTCTTGTTGGCAAACCCAAGACAGAAGCTTCTTTTTTTTTTTTCCTCTAAGAAGAATAAGCTCAAGAGAATATTTGCAGGAAGTGAATTTTTTCACCAGTGATTTTTTGTTTTTATTTTGGCTTAAACTAGCAAATGACATTTTGGTCCCAAAGATGAGTGTTCCAAGGGATAGGGTCTGGGCAGGGGCCTGTGGTTCTAGGAAAACTTCTCAACACTGACCTTGCTGCAGAAAACTCCAAGGAGCTTTTACAGATGCCAGAGCCCTCGCTCAGAGATTCTGACCCAATTCGCCTGGCCCAGAGACACCAATATTTTTTTAAAGTTATTTTGAATTATGGTAAAATACCCGTAAAATTGACCATATTAGCCATTTTGAAGTGTACAGTTCAGTGGCATAAATAGACTCACATTTATGCAATCATCCCATCCATTTCCAGAATTCATCTGGCAAAACTGAGGCCCTGTACCCATTAAACAGTAACTCCCCTATTACCTCTCCTCCAAGCCCCCGGCTACCAGGCGCTATCTATGCATCTGACTGCTCTAGGTACTTCATGTAAGTGGAATTATGCAGTATCTGTCCTTTTGTGTCTGGCTTGTTTCACTTAGCATAACGTCCTCAAGGTTCATCTGTGTTGCAGCCTGTGGCAGAATTTCCTTTGCTTTAAAGAATGGTGCTCACCTGTACGGCTATACCACAGTTCATCCACTCAGCTGTGATGAACACGTAGGTGGCCTCCACCTTTTAGCTATTGTGACTAATGCTGCAATGAACATAGGTGTACAAATCTCTCTTCGAGATCCTCTGCTTCCAATTCTTCTGTGAATATACCTAGAAGTGGAACTGCTGGGAAATACAGTTTAATTTTTTGAGGAAGCTCCACACTATTTCCCTTAGAAGCTGCACTATTTTACATTCCTACCAACAGGGCACAAGGAATCCAATTTCTCTGCATCCTCACCAGCACGTATTTTCTGGTTTTGTTAGCATTGTTGTTGTTTGTTTTTATAATAGCCATCCTAATGGGCGGGAACCGGTATCTCATTGTATTTTTGAGGCATCTCCGTATTTTTAAAAGCCCTGCAGGTGAGTCTAATGTACAAACAGGGTGAGCGTTGTGGCTGGAGAGAAGCTGTGGATTCATAGGTAAGAACATCGGGGCCCACATGGTGGACTAATTCCATCCTCCAGAGAAACCAAGGAAGGAGCCTTGACTTCGGCACCTGGTACTTCTACGTGAACTTTGGCGACTCACTTGGCTCCCCTGATCTGTTTCCCTATTCATAAATGTAGGTGGGAAACCCTTCTTTGACGGTCATTGTAATTATTAGCTGGCAATAATTATTGTGGGAGGTTAGAATTTTTAGGAATTCAGAACCACACACCTAGTCTCTCTTAGAAACTGAGAGATAAGGAAAGAATCCTAAGAAAAAGGAATTTTTCTGAAGGTTTTACTCAATGCGTCAAGCTACCTAAATTATTATTTTCTTTTCCAAGCCACCAAAATTAAAATCCAGGTTCTGATGCTACGTCTGTTTAATCCATCTTCTCCACGTACCTGTGATTCCCCAAAGGAAAAAGAAAGTAGACAAGGTAAGGTCCCTCTACACTTCACCCCTACAGAGACAGAAGTGGCTAAGAATAGGTGAAGTCTGACCACCTACTCAAGATGGTGCTTAAATTAAAAGTAAAAGCATTAAAGAAAAAGGATCACGCTCCAGTAGTGGACTGTCAGTCTCCAGCTGTGGTTTCTCATGCTAACAATAGTAACGCTATCTTGTTTTTCTAACTAGTTTCCTTTTTCAAAGCACTCAATGGGTAGGACCTCATTGGGTCCTCTCAACACTCCTGTGAAGTAAGTGCAGTAGATAGAATTCACCCCATTTTATAATGAGAGTCATGTAGAGGAAATGGTATTTTCATATATGTAGGTGAAAAAATACTATTGCAAATATCAAAGGTGAGCAATTTCCCATCTTGTTAAGCAAGGTCTTAGCTGGAGAAGAAGAGGTTTGTTTTAAACAATTTTTAACCTGCCAAGTTATGTTTCAAAACCGAATTTAATTTTATTGCCTCGCATGAACTTTACTTTTCAAAAATTTTTTATTTTTTCTTTATTGATTTTAGAGAGAGAGGAAGGGAGAGAGATAGAAACATTGATGAGAGAGAACACTGATTGGCCGCCTCCTGCATGCCCCTCACTGGGGATTGGGTTCACAGCCTGAGCATGTGCCCTGACTGAGAATCGAACTGGCGACCTCCTGGTGCATGGCTTGATGCTCAACCACTGAGCCACACCAGCCGGGCAGAACTTAAGTTTTTACTTAACTTCTCAGTCAAGATTGCATAAGTTTCTCATGATCCTCTCTGAGAGGTTAATCATATTCATTTCCTCCTAAATTATATTGGATGCTAAACAGGTCACATTTTGTAATAAATAGAAAATCGCGATCCAAAATGAACATTTAGTAATGATCAGAACCACCGAAGGATGTGATTAAGGACACTGAAGGATTAGAAATTAAATCTGAACGGGGCCAAGGTGCCAAGTCAGACACCAACAAGAGTACCTACCACTTGCATAGACAAAAGTAATCAGAATGAATTTGTTAAAGATTCTCTTTTCTTTGCCCTTAGAAGACCTATCCCATAACTAATCACAAGCACTCACAAGAAGGTCCTCAGAGGTTCCTCAGCTTATTTGAGAGCCCAAGACTTAACAGAACCTCCCTCCACCCAGGTAGGCACCACGACAGCTTCCCCAGCGGCTGGAGCAGGACCCTCCCTAGGAAGGTCCTATTTCCTGCCTATTTCCTCCTGCCTGCTCAGCCCATCCTGCCCAAGGACACTCTGCTCCACCCTGAGACTCTGTTCCACAAAGTTATACTCTCCAAAGCCTTTCACAGAGAAATGCAGCTCCAAGTGCTCCCTCCAATGCTCTGCTGGGTCGAGAACCCAAATTAACGACTTCTCACCTGGTCAGAACCAGTGGACCAGCTTTCTAGTAGAAGGGCTTTGGGGCTATAGTTTGGTGAACAACTCCTATATTTATAAAATGGGACTTCTGCCACTACTATTACTGCTACTAACTTGCCTATAGATTGTTCTGAGAAAAGAAGCTAAAATCTCCAAAGGCCTGCACTCGGGTCTGAGCTCCGCAGTAGCCAGGAACAGTAGGTCTTCCATAAGCACGCTCAGTAGTGTATCTATGGTCACTCAGCGGCAGTCTTTATACCTATCTGGATCTACTTCACTGGGCTAGGGGGAAACTGAAAAGGGCTAATATTCATCAACATACTTGAAAGGTCAAGAAACGATTTAACTATTGTAAACAAGAAAACAACGCTAACAACAACAAACCCACCCTTCCCGCTGCCTCCATCTCCTGGTAACACGCGTGCAGCCTCCGCGAGGTGCTTAGCATGGGGTCAGGCACTGTACACGCACTGACTCATCAGTTCTGCCCCGCGCCACTGAGGTGGGATCAACCACAATTCCCACTTGGCTAATAATAATAACAATGATAACAGAAAACTTTTACTGAGAGATTTACTACCGGTATTAACTCATTTTAATCCTAGCAGAACTTTTGAGATGATGATATCTTTTTTAACAGATACGTTGAGATATAATTGACATATAAAATAAACTGCACAAAATAAAGTAACTTGATAAATTTTAATATATCTATATACCTGTGAAACCATCATCACCATCAAGATAGTGAATATATTCATCATCCTCCCCAAAATAGTTTTCTTGTGCCTATTAAAAATCCCCTCACCTCATCAAAGAGATAATAAAGGAATAGTATGTTCATTACCTCCAGGAACACCACTGGGATCTCATAGTGAAGATGTAGAAAAATCTCCACAGGGCTCTGGCAGGGGGAGAGGGAGGGGAATCCTTGTGAAATACACCCAGATCATCCCCCATAACAAAGGCTTTCTCTTCAGAGCAAAACACTTTCTTACCTCAGCTGAGGAAGGGTGTCCCTCCTACCCCCTCTAGACCTTCTAACTTAACGGGGAAAAAGCTATACTCCTTGAGAAATGCTTGTGAAGGTCACAATCCAGAGGCACAGACCTCCTACAACCCTGAGATTAATCATAAAATTTATAGAATTCTTCTCCTTTCGCACATGACAAAACAATTCTGATGTAGGGCAAGACTTATACCACTAGTGAGTAAGGCTTATTATAAAGCCATGGAAATGGACAGGGTGAAGTATTAGAGTAGAGATAGATAAAAGAAACAATGGAAAAGACAGAAATCAGGGAACAGAGAGAAGTAAATGTAAAACTTTACAGTGAGTGTTGAGACCATTGGTTTTTCTATAGAAAAAAGATAAACTTTGGTTCCTATTTCACACCATATATTATGAACCCCAGGTATATTAATGACCTGAATCTAACATAAGTTGCATACTAAATGACAGAAGAAAAATTTTAATCTTCAAGTAAGAGGAAGATTTATTAAATAAGATGTAAGAAACAAAAATAATAAGAAAAAAATGACAAAGTTGACTATATAAAAATGAAAACCTTCTGAATCACACACACACACACACACAAAAAACCATAAAATCAACATACATATAAAGTAAGTAGTTAATATTTTTAATATATAAGAACTTGCATGGTCCTGGCTGGTTTGGCTCAGTGGTTAGAATGCTGGCCCTTGGACTGAAGGGTCGCAGGTTCGATTCCCAGTCAAGGGCACATACCTGGGCTGCAGGTTTGATCCCCAGTAGGGGCTGTGGAAGAGGCAATCAACAGATGTTTCACTCTCACAACATCTCACAACAAATGTTTCTCTCCCTGTCCCTTCCTCTCTCTTAAAAAAAAAAAAAATAAGAATTAATGCAGAGCTAGAAGACAATTCATGCTCTTCTATTTGTATCTTTTCTCTGACCCTTTGCTGAGAGCACCAGAATGCCCTGTGATGATGGTCCCTGTGCTGTGGCATACAGTGAGAACACTCAGAAATCCAGCTTCAGTTTGAATTTTGGCTCAGCTACTTATGAAATGTCACAAGTCAAACAAATTTATCTCTCTGAGCCTGATTTCTCTTTTTAAAAATGTTCCCCAAAATTTTTCTTGGGGAATAATGGGTAGAATTAAAAATTAAATATGCAAAAATACTAAGCACATTGTAGTGACAATTGTTGAAACACAATGTCCCAAAGTTAACCCAGCTGTCTTAAACAGGTGCAAATTGGTAGCTCACTCACCTCCTCACACTGCCTTCTAGATTATTAACACAATTACCCGATCTGTTAGAATAAAATACCAATCTGGGCATGTTCTTAAATAACACCCCCAAATGAGAAAACAAAACGTGTTTTTTTGTTTGTTTGTTTTGTGTTTTTTTAATGGCTGCAATTGTAGATCCCTCAGAGATGTGTCTTTTTTGTGGAATTAATTCCAGAAAAATGCCAGTAAAATTCCAACAGATGGGGAGGAAAACCCTCCAAAGCAACAAAAAAGTGGAAGTTCCTTGAATATTTGAATTAGAGATTATTACTGAAAGCATTCAATAAAAATTTCCCTAGTGGAAAGCAAATAAAATGAATGGCTGTCAAAAAGTCAAATTCGCTTACATGAGTATTGGGCAACACAGGTAGCAGCATGTGACTAGCTGTTCTCTGGGAATGTAAAACAGGGAACATATAAATCCTTGGCAATTAGTAGCTCTCCACTGTCCTGATACACCAAGATTGTGAGTTCAATCCTGATCAGGGCACATATAAGAATCAACAAATTAATACATAAATAAGTGGGGAAAAAAAAAATTAGTAGCTCTCATTCAAGCCGAATCACCCCTAAGTTCGTAAGCAAAGCGGTGCTGCTGCCAGTTGGTGAGCTCCTGGCTGCAGAACACGCTGGGAGCAAATCGCGCTGGTCAAGGGACAGGGTGTGAAGCAGGTGGATAAAGGACAGATGCTTTGCAACAGGTTCACAGTTCAGGAAGCACGTAGCTAGCTCATAGGCATAAAAGGAAGAAACTAAAATATTCTTATGAAATTTTTGTTTCTAACTACTAAATTTAAAAAATGCAAAATGTCGGACTCAGCAAGCTCTCTGGTAAATAGAAAGAGTTATCTAGAAAAAAGATATTTTATCAAATTATCACAAATTTCTATCTCATATCTAGAAAAAAAAATCTTTATTTTAAAGGTTGATTTAGTTTTACTTACTTACTTTTAGGTGTTGATGCTGAACTCTGTCCCTGCACTTTTAACAGTGATATATATATAAATATATATATTTTAAAGGATGTTGCAGTCTTGGATGATTCTGCTGAAAATACTTGCCCAAGGTGGTACCCTGGTGTTTCCTTCATTGTGATGGGATGTTATATATCTAAAACCGTGTTTCCCAATCTGGGGTCCTCAGATGCTTGGGGATGTATTCTTGGAGGTCTAGACCTATTCTATGATAGTTTTTATAGTTTAATGTTTTTTAAAAATTGTAATTGAATGTACTGTAAAATTAAAATAGCTAAAAAAGCAAAGAACAGTGGAAGAATTGAATTCTTTCATAGCACATGGTGGGCTTTTTAGGCCAAACTTAAAAAAAAAATCTGTTGCGGCAATCAGTGTATTTTTTCTTTTTGTTAATCCTCCCCTGGTTTTTCCATTGATTTTTAGAGTGGAAGGGAGGGAGGAAGAGAGAGAGAAAAACATTGATGTGAGAGAGACACATTGATTGGTTTTCTCCTGCACAACCCTGACCAGGCCCGGGGATGGAACCTGCAACTCAAGTACGTGCCCTTGACTGGGAATCAAACCCAAGACCCTTTGTCCCCTAGGCCGACGCTCTAACTGCTGAGCCAAACTGGCCAGGGCAGCATATATTTTTATTGCAAGTTTGCAATAGTTTTATTACAGTTTAATGTTGCTAATTGGAATTTATTATTTTTTATTATACTCAATTTATAACAAGACCATTAGAATTAGGAAGTTATACCTAGTTTTATGTTTGCATATTTTTAATAACATTAATAATCAAAATCATGTGTCAACCCTTGATGATATAGTTTTTCCCTTAAAATAAGTTTTTATGTACTTAAGCTTAAAAAGTACTAATTTAAATTCTTCTTTACCAAGCTGATATAGTTTCTGCTGAAGTGTGTGATGACAAAGCCAGTCAAAAAATTGTGGCTTTCCAGATTCGAACTCAAGAAGGGAATATTTATTGGATGATTTGGTCACCTGACACTTTGGCTCTATTAGTGGTACAATTGATGGGTTTTCACTCCATGGAGGCCTCAGAAGGCAAAAGTCAACATAACTTGTTTGTCAGCTGGTTGCAGTTGTCCTGTGCTCCATCCCAGCTTCCTGCAGACAGCACCTGTGTGGATATGGATATAGGTAACTCGCTGCCTTAATTGGCTCACTGGTTTCTGAGCTTTTTTTGTATGAGGACTGTTTTTTGGTTTGTTTGTTTGTTTCTTTTCCCCCAAGAGAAAAATATCAGATCACTTACTTGAAAGATAATTGTACTTATTGGACAGCTACATGCAAAAAAATGAAACTAGACCATCAATTTACACCATACACAAGAATAAACTCAAAATGGATAAAAGACTTAGATGTGACTCATGAATCCATAAAAATCCTAGAAGAAAATGTAGGCAACAGAATTTCAGACATCATATGCAGCAGAATTTTCACTGATACATCACCTAAGGCAACAAAACAAAGGAGAAAATAAACACATGGGACTACATCAAACTCAAAAGCTTCTGCACAGCAAAAGATACAATCATCAAAATGGAAAGGCTACCCACTATAATGGAAAGCATAATTGCCAATGATATATCAGACAAGGGGTTAATTTCCAGTATATATAGAGAGAGTGCTCACACAACTCAACAAAAGGAAGACAAAGAACCCAATTAAAAAATGGGCAGAGGAACTAAATAGACACCTCTCCAAACAGGACATACAAATGGCCAAGGACACATGAAGAAATGCTCAACATCACTAATCATCAGAGAAATGCAAATTAAAATAACAATGAGGTATCACCTCACACCTGTCAGAATGGCTGCCATCAACAAATCATCAAACAACCAGTGTTGGCGAGGGTGTGGAGAAAAGGGGACTCTAGTGCACTGCTGGTGGGAATACAGACTGGTGCAGCCACTATGGAAAACAATATGGTGTTACCTCAAAAAATTAAAAATTGAACTTCCAGTGATCCCACTTCTAGGAATATACCCTAAGAAGCCTGAAACACCAATCAGAAAGAATATATGTACCCCCATATTTCATAGCAGCACTATTTACAATAGCTAAGATCTGGAAACAGCCAAAATGTCCATCAGTAGACAAATAGATAAAAAAGCAGTGGTACATATACACAATGGAGTACTATGAAGCTATAAGAAAGAAAGATCTCTTATCCTTTGAGATGACATGGAGGGACCTGGAAAGTGTCTTCCTAAGCGAAACAAGCCAAGCAGAGAAAGACAAATATCACATGATCTCACTTATTTGTGGAATATAATGAACATAACAGTCTGAGGAATGGGGTAGTCCCAGAGATGTGGAAGTGGGGTACAGACTGATAATCCCCAGAAGATCGGGTGGGGGGGGAGAGATAAACCACAGAACTTATATGCATGTATGCATGAACAATGAACATGGACAACAAAGCTGGGGACAGGGAGGGGAGGGAGGGGGAGGGAGGTATCAGTGGGGAAAAAAGGAGAAACATCTGTAACAGAAATAAATTAATTAATTAAAAAAAATGTACTTATAATGGAGAAATATATGCTCATGTGGATACCATATATTCAGTAATGCTATTAAGTGAATTTTGGAATTTTAATTATCATATTTTTATTTATTTACTATTTTTTATAAAGTATGTTTTTTCTTTATTGATTTTAGAGAGAAAGGAAGAGAGAGGGAGAGAGAGATAGAAACATCGATGAGAGAGAACATCAATTGGTGGCCTCCTGCATGCTCCACACTGGGGATTTGGCCCACAACTTGACCGGGAATTGAACCGGCGACCTCTTGGTGCATGGGTCAATGCTCAACCACTGAGCCATAGCCGCTGTGCTCATCATCATATTTTTAAATAGTTCTTAATGCATGAATACGGCTGACTCAGTCTCTGGAGAAGGCCTGGTATGCATATAGATGCGAAGACCACTTGAAATAATTCCTGAGCCGCCAAGAGTCCAAGGCCCCCAGTTGGAAGCACTGTTGTGGCTATTACTGCTTATAGTTTCAGCACAGAAAATGAGCTCTCATCAAAGCAGGCAACTGCCATTGTGCTTCTTGACACTATTTAACAGCTATCAGTAGGGCAGCCCCACGGACAGTAGAATAATTGACAGTTGAAATGATTTACTATAAAGCACCTGAGTTGTGCTTATATATGTGTGTGTATACATGTCTACATATAATAGATATATGGTGTGGGAAAAAGTATGTTTACAGTTGTGAGTATTTAAAACAGAATTTATTCTTGCATTATTATTTATTAATTATTGTATTATTTTCCATACAAACAATTGTAAACTTACTTTTGCCCAACCCTGAAGACATGCTAAATTAATATGTGTAAATATCGACATAATTTTTATCTAATGCTTTATTGATATCATAAATTGTAGAAAAAAGCCTTATGAAGTTCTACCGCATGGGAACTATAAGGAGGAAAGAAAGTGTGTGTATATATTCAATTCTATCATTCCATTACAGACCTAGGGCAGAGATATTTTTTAGCCAGACTTTGGCAGATTTCCTTATTTATGAATCAGACACTAAAAGAGAAGACTTCAGGAAGGAGAAAACAAATTATTCTTTTTTTAAAAAACCTCTTCCCCTTCCCAGTGTTGCTACCCTGCAATGTACAACAAACAAATCTCCGAGTGGTGACACGATTTCCTTAAAAAAACGTCTTGAGCTAGACAGGGCAGCCAACTTTAGTAAGTGGCTGAATTCCAGAGCTCTGACTGTTGTCAACCGAAATAGTAAGAGTGTTATCACCTGTTTAAGCACCGCTGACTGATGTATATTCAAAAGCAAATCCAAACAGTCGCACCCACTTTTCAAGCATCAAGGAAACCAGATGAGGCCAGTGTCTCAGAAATCTGGTGTCAATAGATTCTCTCTCTCTCTCTCTCTCCCTCTCTCTCTCTCTCTCTCTCCCTCTCTCTCTCTGCAATAGAGTAGGGGAGAGAAGGAAGAATTGCATTAAAATGTCATGTTTGTCAATGGCTGTGATTTTAAAAAAGGGGTTGGGGGGAGAAGAAGAAGAAAGGGAACACTTCCCAGCCATGGCCTGCTAAGGTATGCAGCTATCTGAATACATTGGTAATGCAAGGGGCTGATTAGTCTGGAAGGCTGCCTACAGGTTAGCAGGCCTCATTTCAAATCTCTGACAGCAATATGTGTCGTTTCATGCTTCATCCTCATTCCCCATGTTCAACACAAACCGGGGTCACTCTATATATGGAAATCACTGTCTTCGGGGCAAAAAAATTAAAAAAGGTGAGATTGCCGCTTTAACCTCACTGGCCTCAGAAAATATGTTTTAGTCTGATACATTATACTAGTAGGAATTATTTATCAAGAAGATACAAGCTTGATATTTCAGAAATAATGAGATGTTCTGGTTTTGCAGCTGAAATTTTATGGTCCACAGAGCATCAGCTATGAATCCAGGGGGATGAAGTAAACTCGCAATGAATGATATAGACCATGCGACCAAAGAAAAATGGCCGTGGAAAGGGTAATATGAAAGTTATAACACAGCACAAAGCTTTCTATAGCTGAAGTTCCTTTGTTGGTAAGAGAGGAAATATATTTTAAGGAATGTTAAAAAAAGGCCCCCACACAGAAATCTTTCAGACCTTCCTTCCTGATATTTTATTTGGCAAACATCCTACAGGATGAGGAAACTGTCATAAACATCACAGTCTATGGTGCACATGAAATATTCAAAAACTCACAGCAAAATAATCAGAAAAACTTTCATGGCCTGTCATCATTGCGTAACAGGAAGGCTGTAACTAGAATAACCTGTAGAAATGGCAATTAGGAAGTGAATAGATATGCGTGATAGTGCCTTTTGGAAATGTAGATGTTGCTTATATATTTCTTGGTCAAATTGCCCTTGTGATAAAAGGCCATTTGTCATATTATATTTCCAGGACTGAAAAGGACTCTTCTCACCCCTGGGAAATAGCAGGAAAACACTAATGTAAAGATGACAAGCCAACCTTCCAGAAGCCACTCTGGCTTGTATAATCCCTAGGCATCCCTCCCCACTTCACCTCCAAATTCTGGTCTTTCCCAGTTCAAGATCCATTTTCCAAGGTCTTTGAGACCACTCACAGTTCAACAGCACACAAAGTCAGGACATGCTGCACCCCAAGGTCCAGCAATTTAAATCATCAACTGGCGATTCTAGTGCCCTTGGGATATTTAGCCAACAAATCTAATAATGAGTGTTCTTCATTCAATCACACAGCTTTGCAATGCATGCTTCCTGGAATCCTAGCAAATAAATAGCAATAATTTAAAACCCTTTGCAAAACTAATTACCCTAAGTTACAGGTTTTAAATCAGCCTCTTACAGACTAGTGCATTTTCATTGTTAGTCAAGGTCATCAAAATGCATTGATTAAATACTTCAGGGCAAGAGGCGCTATGTTAGGCTCCAGGTATCACACAAATAGAAGAATCTCTGTATACCTAATTGTCTCAGTTGTAAAGTGGAAATTGTAACACTGCAGAGTTGTTATGAGAATTAACTTAGGACATGATGTGCAACAGAATAAAAAGCCTTATTAGGTGCGGTCATTTCCCTATTGACAAGGATGGTTAATTAACCCCAATATGTGTTCTTTCTTGGTAACAGAATACCTGATGTTTAACTGGTCACATGAAATCAGGACTATTTTTCTCAGCCTCCTTTGCTTTTGAATGTGGCCTTGTATTGGGCCAGTAGCTTATGGGAAGTGTCACGTTTAACTTCCAAAAAATGTGTTTAAAGTGTTTCTTGCCGCTGTCTAGAATGTGGTTGTGATGGCTGGAACTCAAGCAGCCATGTTAGACTATCAGTGGAAAAGCTACCTGCTGAGCAAAGCAGTGCATACAAGGACCTGGGATCATCGCTACTTTAGGAAACTGCTTTACTAGCTTTGAACTTCCTATCTCTGGGGCTCTTTCATATTGAAGAAATAAAGTTCTAATTTGTTTAAGTCACTGTTACTTTGGGTTTTCATCACATGCCCCAAAGCCTTTTTGAAATTAAATGTCCTGTAACAAATTTTTAAGCAGGAAAGGAGCTGTTGAACAGGCCATTGGAGTCCCAGGCATACCTACTGTAGCAGATAGCACAAAATGATAAGGTCTTGGCTTAGACAAACATTTATTTATATATTAAGTTATAGAAAATATTTAATTCCAGGTATTAATAAGTCAAGAACAGTTGAATTTTATTTTAACATTCCCTTTAAAAAAGTGTTTGATGGCCATGAACCCTGCATTCACCTGGTGGGTGGTCCTCATCCCGAATACAGCAAGTGGCAAACTTGGAGGGGTAGCAACCTCCATGAAAACCTGAGACCATTTCTCCGATAGGAAATATGGTTTCAAATGTATCAGGAGGTAAAAGTCTATGGTCCATCGATGACAATTATGCAATTTGATCACAACCCAGATACTTTTTTTTTTTTTTTTTATCCTCACCCGAGGATATTTTTCCATTTTTTGTACAGATAGAGTGGGAGGGGGAGAGAGAGGAAGGGAGGGAGAGTGAGAAACATCGACGTGAAGGGACACATCGAGTGGCTGCCACCCGCACGACCAACCAGGGCCGGGGACAAACTGCAACCGAGGTACGTGCCCTAGCGGGAACCGAACCCGGGTCTCTCCGGACCGCAGGCCGACGCTCTAACCGCTGAGCCAAACTGGCCAGGCCCAGATACGTTTTAATCACAAGTTTTCCTAAAGCACTTTGGATGGCCAGATGGTTTCCACAAATATAACAATCTTGATTTAAAATTAGAACGGCTTTCAGTTGTATCATACAGTATTTGCATGTATACTCTTGGAATTTTATTGGTGATTATTAACATTGCATCTTATATTTTACATTTGGCTGTACAGATTTTTAAAATATTTTATTTAAAGAATATTTTGCTCCCTGGGAGTTGCTTATCCAAAATCTTTCCCCTTTCCTTCCGTGCTAACCCCAGTTTAATTCGGGATAGCTATATGCCCAATTAAGGATAGCATTCAGTTTCTCAGATCTCATGAACACCGCTGGACACCGTTTGGTCCAATTAGAAGTGAGTGCATATCTGATGGGAGGGGCAGAAATCTTTCCCTTTTCCTGCCTCAGATGTTTGTGTGGTACCTGAAGCTGCAGGAGCCATTCTCCCGAGGTGACAAGCATGAGGACAAAAGCAACCTGCTAGAGAGGATAAAGTAGAAAGCCAGGAGTCTGGTTCCCCAATGACATCATTGAGAAGATGTACCTGACTCCAAACTCTTTTCATGGACAAAATTACCCTTTACTTGTTCAAGCCAATGTTACTTGGGTTTTTGTTACTTAAGGCTAAAGATACTCTTAACTGATATACTCTCAAGCAAATAAAATAAATATGAAAAGATCCTCAAATTCCTTTCTTAATGACTTCACACCCGATTTTGTGCACAAATGAAAATTTGTAATGATTTTGGTAGAAGATTTTCAATTAAGCACATGTATTTTGCCCTGGCCGGTTTGACTCAGCGGTTAGAGCATCGGCCTGCAGACCAGAGAGACCCAGGTTCGATTCCTGCTAAGGGCAGGTACCTCAGTAGCAGTGTGTCCCCGACCCTGCTTGGGGTTGTGTGGGTGGCAACCAGTCAATGTGTCTCTCTCACACCAATGTTTCTCTCTCTCTTCCTCCTCTCTCCCTCCTACTCTATCTAAAGATAAATGCAAAAATGTCACCCTGGCCAGTTTGACTGAGTGGTTGGAGCATCAGCCTGTGGACCAGAGAGTCCTGGGCTCGGTTCCTGCCAGGGGCATGTACCAAAAAAAAAGTCCTCGAGTGAGGATAAAAAAAAAAGCACAAGCATTTCAAGTACCAGTTCCAGATTCCTTTAAAATAAAAGTAAAGAAAAAATTTAAAAGTGTAATACATGCAATGAAGAGAAACCTGAGGGGGTTTGTAAGTGAACAGAGGATTGAACACATTTCTGGATGAAAGAGAGTGGATCCAAAATCCTGACCAAGACATAAGACAGAGGAGGCTGCTATCCATAATATATGCAGAGAACACAACCATCAGAAGGGAAGGAACCAACCTGATAGAATCTTGGAGATACAATCTAGGAGAGATACAATACTGAGACAAGGCGATTATAAAAGAGGGCCGTGGTGAGAGTGTGATTTATAACAAGGGGTTAATTATTGGTATCCTCCCACTTTACTCAAGAAGTCTCCCTGCTGATAAGCACTGCCCATCCACACTGAGTTCCCCTAAGATTTTCTGTGGTCTCCTTCCTAAATATAAATGGTCAACCGAGAATCACCAGATTTTTTTGAAGAAAACCTAACAACCAAAATATAAACAAACAGAAAAACTGATCAGAAATAATAAGATAATACAGGCTCATGCAAGTGGACAGAGGGCTCCCCGAAGGAGGCTCCAGGAAGGAGGGCACTCCACCAGATAGTAGAAAAACTGAGACTGCAAGAGGTAAAAATGGTCACTAAAAACTTCATGGGAGCCCTGGCCGGTTTGGCTCAGCGGTTAGAGTGTCGGCCTGCGGTCCGGAGAGACCCGGATTCGGTTCCCACTAAGGGCACGTACCTCAGTTGCAGTTTGTCCCCGGTCCTGGTTGGTCGTGCGGGTGGCAGCCACTCGATGTGTCCCTTTCACATCGATGTTTCTCTCTCTCTCTCTCTTCCTCTCTCTCCCTCCCATTCTATCTGTACAAAAAATGGAAAAATGTCCTCAGGTGAGGATGAAAAAAACAAAAAACAAAACAAAAACTTCACCGGAGAAAAAAATAAGCCATATAAGAAAGTGATGGTCCAACTATGAAGCAACTGGTTTTAATTAGCAGAGAAAGTCAGTAGACATTATGAAAAAGAATAAAACTGATTTTAAGTAACAGATAGAATGAGTAAGAAGCTTAAAGATATTACGGATGTCATAAGAAGGCACATGAGCCTTCTCTCAACCAGAAACAGGAGTCAACCTCATGGAAAATTAAAAAGCTATACAATGTATGTCACGACTCAAAAGGAAACAAAACTATAGCAGATTTTAAACAAGTGATTAGATATAATGAAGATGATTCCATTTTTACACTTGACTAGAACTGGAGCAATCACTTTCAAACTATAGCAAAGGAAATGTAATCATATTACAACACTTGAATCTGCAGTGAATAATATTTACATATTGAGCATGTTTTAAAATTTTTAAAATTTTTTATAAGCACAGTATGACCAGCAGAAATTGGGAGGTAAAAGGCTGAAAAGAGATCTGGAGAGAAGGACAGAGGAGCAAGTATCCTTACCTTACAAAGTTAGGAGTGATGATGTCTCTAGTTGACAGAACAGGAATATAAATTTAAACATATTTATTAATTTACAAAAGTAAACAAGTAGACATAAAATATATTGATATTAAAATATGGATATTAGAAATATAAATAAAGAAAAGAAGGTGAAATATATTATTTAGGAACACTGAGGTCACCGCTGGAAGTACTGCAAGTAGACTGTTTGGTATCCCCTCCCCCACCTCTCTAGGGTTGGGCAAGCACCTCTTCTTTCCATTACAAGCTCTTTCTACTGTTTTTTATTTGTTTTGTTTTTTTTGTTACATGCATATATTACTTTTATTTTAATTAAAACTCTTTCTACATAGAAAGTTGCTCCAGGAATTGAAACTGATCATCAAATCAATTTAAATGAACTTAAAGCAATAGATTATTTGCTGTAAAAATATTTTCATTTATCAAGGGTGTTTTCCCAAGGGCCATGACTATTATATCAAAGAAATCAACTCTTTTATACAGCAAAGTTTTCAATAGTAACACTATCCAACTTTAATGACTTTATTTTAAAAAAGGAGATTTCTCATGGTTAGTTGAATTCAAAGCACTTAGAGTACAACCTGGTAAATTTTCTTTTTTAATTTATTTTTTATTGATTAATTTTTGTTACAGATGATTCTCCTTTTTTCCCCCACTGATTCCCCCCTCCCCCTCCCCTCCCTGCCCCTGCCCCAGATTATTGTCCATGTCCACTGTTCATGCATACCAACCTGGTAAATTTTCAAAAGTGAACTATTTTTCCAGATGTTTAGGTCTTGTGTAACACAGTGTTCCAGAAGCAAATCTTCATCAAATGAATTTGTCTCTTAAAAGCTAAATATACCTTTAGGTGACATAAAACTAAATTAAATGCAAATAATTCTTGTTTTAAGGCGATTAGCTTTGTGTGAATCTAAAACTTCCAAGTATTTCTTGCTTTAAAGGGGTGTGGAAAGTAATATACCTTTCCCTAGAATCCGTTTCCCAGCAGCACCCCCAGCCTCCCCACCTGGAAAGACCCTACTCACCTTTCAGGACTCAGCTCATGTAATTTTCTCAATGTTGTAACCCCGTTGTGTTCTCAGTGTACCCTATACATACATCTATCACCATGTTGTTTATATGTTTACCCCACCTAGAGGTAGACAATAAGCACCTGTGAGGTTCTTCACTGCCAGCCTGTATCCCCAGTGATCGTTGCCCAGTTAATGGGTTTTCGGTGGATAGACGAATCCCCTGTTCTTCCTAGATCTATTTTGCATCTAGCACACACTCAATGCATTGGTTCATTTAAAAAATACATCAGTACAAAAGGATATAGAAAAAGATACAGCTAAAAAAATGTAAGAAAAGAAATGTTAAATTGTCAACTAGTAAAGTCACACAGAAAATATTGTCACATTACCCTTTTATTCCCTACATCCCTTTCTCCATTATTTTTAAATTTTCCCTTCTTTCTTATTTTCCACCTAATTTCATAGAAAGAATTTGAAGTGATGCACAATAAAATATATACAAGTGTAGAATAGAAATAGCACAAGGAGTAAGAACTCCCAAACCACTGTGGAAGCTGGAAGAAAAAAGAAAATAACACTTGATCTAATGAACCAATGAACAGCAGAAAAATGAGTGAGAAATAGCAAGAAAATATACTTAACAAAAAACATAAAATAAGATGGCGCAAGAAAACCCAAATATATCAGATCACAATAAATATTAATAAACTAAATTTCTCTGTTAACTGAAAGAAGTTTTCAGACTGAGTAAAACACACACACACACACACACACCAAAAACAAACCATAATCTTGCTCTAGTTTATTTATAAGAAATACATATTTTAAAATAATTTATGAAGAAGTTAAAAATAAAGTCATGAAAAAATTTATACCAGGAACATGGAAAGAAAAATAAAGTGGTGTAGCAATATATCGTGCCAAACTGATTTCAGCGTGAAAGCATATAGTATAAATACAATCAACCAAATGATGGAATTCCCTTGAACGTTTTTTTGTATCAAATGACATAACTTAAAAACATATACATCAAATAGAAGGGGGGGAAAATGACAAATTCATATTCATTATGGGATTTTTTTTTTTTTTTTCTGAGAAAATTCATTCACGACTTGACTATAAGAATGGTACCTGGTTTTCCATGGAGCTTTGGGAAGACTAGAGATGTTCAGAGATTGGTGGATTTTCCCCAAAGTGTGAGTATTTAGGAATTGCTTGACTTTTAGCTGTGGAAGTGTGGGCACTCTGGGGAGGCTGTTGCTGATTGATTGATGAAATGTGCCATTCAGTGAAGCTGCTGTTGATTGGCTGACTTTCAGAAGCCTCTTTACTGATGCAAAATTATCATCAATCAATTAGAATATGTATAAATCCAGGTCTGGAGGTTATTTGGTGCTCTGGTCAAAGAACAATCAGCACTTTCCTACAAGAGTAACTTTTACACTCATGATCCTGTCTTTAAGGAGCCTATGGTATGTTAGTGGTGATAAGACAAGTACACAAATAACTGCCATACAAAATAAAGCAATGCAGAGGGAGATTCCAAAATGGCGGTGGAGTGAATGGAAGCTACACAGACCATCTCCCAGGACCAAACTGAAATTACAATGAAAATAAAGACAAATCGTCAGGAAACAGCAACAGAAAAGCAGCTTGGAGGACCATATAACAAGGGACACTGACTCCATCCCGGTAGGCTTGCGGAGACACGAGACAGGGGCTGGGAGACCACAGTCACAGCGGCCTTAGCTGTGAGCAGCCCCTCCAGTTAAAGTCCCAGGCGGCTCCACAGCGCAGAGCCCGGACGGAGGCTAAAATAGCCACA
Source organism: Molossus molossus (assembly GCF_014108415.1). Lineage (NCBI taxonomy): Eukaryota > Metazoa > Chordata > Mammalia > Chiroptera > Molossidae > Molossus > Molossus molossus. The sequence goes on along the minus strand of NW_023425403.1, from coordinate 45,723,620 downwards.
GCCACTCACCTTGGGCTCCGGCAGAAGGAGGGCAGACTGGACTGGAACTATGTCGGGACACTCGGGATTTGGAGGGTGCTCAGAGCTTTTGCTGAGCTGCTGCCACTCAGGACGGTGGGCATATTGCTCCTTCCCAGGGCTCTGGGGAGAGGCAGCAGGCCCCTCCCTCGGAGATTCAACCCCACCTGGTGGGACATTGAAATGCAAATTGAAGCCCATTAACAACTAGCATCTGCCCCACCCTCAGGAAATCCCCTTATGCTGAGCATCTGAGGGAGTTTTTCATTCAACTGAGAAGCCAAAGCTCTTCAGGTAACCGCTACTGATAGCCTCCAGGCAAAAAGCTAGAGGATAACTGTACCACCCCTGGGCTAGCAACTATAACCAGGAAAGTAAGACTTGACAGTGGTGTTTAACGTGGGTCCTCCCTGGCTCATCCAAACCCAGGAGAGGAAGCCAACACAGCAGAGCACCAATACCCACAGGGAAAATTTGGCAGGCTCCAAAGCCCACTATGATAGCCAAAATGGGGAAACACAGAAACAAAAGCCAAATGAAAGAACAAGAGACCTCTACTGAAGATGAGATAAATGAGTTGCAATTAAGCTAGTTAACAGACCTAGAATTCAGAGCCATGATCTTGAGGAAGCTCAACAGCATGTGTAAGGACATGAGCACCATGAGTAAAGACATAGAAATGTTGAAAATCAACCAGTTGGAAATTAAAAACCACCAATAAGAAATGAAGAATGACATATCAGAAATAAAGAACACATTGGAAGGTCTAAATAGCAGAGTAGAGGAAGCTGAGGACCGGATCAGTGAATTAGAAAATAGGGTAGAAAAAATCAACCAATCAGAAAACTAAAGGAAAAAACAATTAAAAAACAAGAAGACAGCTTAAGGGACTGTGGGACAACTGGAAACATAATAACATTTGCATCATAGGAGTCCCCGAAGAAGAAGAAAATGAGCAAGGGTTAGAAAATATATTTGAAGAAAGAGTGACAGAAAACTTCCCCACTTTGGTGAAGGAAGAAGGCATTCAAGTTCAAGAAGCACAGAGAGCCCCAAGTAAGAAGAACCCAAACAGGCCCACACCAGGAACATAGTAATCAAACTGCCAAAAATTAAAGACAAAGAGATAAGAAACAGGTTACCTACAAAGGAAACCCCATAAGGCTCTCAGCTGACTTCTCAACAGAAACACTACAGGCCAGAAGGGAATGGCATGAGGTAATCAAGGTCATGAAAAACAAGGATCTTAATCCAAGACTACTCTACCCAGCAAGGCTATCACTCAAAATAGAAGGTCAAATAAAGAGCTTCCCAGACAAAAAAAGGCTAAGGGAATACATTAGCACCAAAGTAGCACTGCAAGAAATGTTAAAAGGACTGCTGTAATTAGTAAAAGAAATAGGAAGAAAAATAGAACCACACTAAACAAAAATGGCAATAAATAAATACATATCAATAATCACCTTAAATGTACATGGATTGAATGCTCTGATAAAAAGACACAGAGTAGCTGACTGGATAAGAAAGCATGACTCATCTATATGTAGTTTACATGAGACCCACCTCACAACAAAAGGCTCACATAGGTGGAAAGTGAAGGGATGGTAAAAAAATATTCCAAGCAAACGGAGAGGAAAAAAAATCTGGGGTAGCAATACTCATATCTGATAAAATAGATTTCAAAATGAAGGCCATAACTAGAGACAGAGAAGGCCACTACATAATATTGAAAGGATCTATCCAACAGGAAGATATAACCTTGATAAACATATATGCACCCAATATAGGAGCACCAAAATATATTAAAAATCTTCTGGAGGACTTCAAAGGAGAAATCGATAGCAATACAATCATAGCAGGGGACAACACCCCACTGACATCACTGGATAGATCCTCTAGACAAAAAATTAGCAAGGAAACAGAGACTCTAAGTGAAGCACTAGACCAAATGTATTTAATAGATATCTACAGAGAATTACACCCCGAAACTACAGAATTCACATTCTTCTCAAGTGCACATGGGACATTCTCAAAGATAGACCACATGATAGGACACAAACTATGTCTCTACAAGTTCAAGAAGATTGAAATCATATCAAGCATCTTCTCAGATCACAATGGCATGAAACTAGAAATCAATTGCAACAAGAACATGGAAAGACATTCGAACACATGGAAGCTAAATAGCATGTTATTAAACAATGAATGGGTTACCGAGGAGATCAAGGAGAAATTGAAAACTTCCTGGAAACCAATGAAAATGAACACACAACAACACAAAATCTATGGGATGCAGTGAAAGCAGTTCTGAGAGGGAATTTCATATCACTACAGGCCTACCTCAAGAAACAAGAAAAATCTCTAATAGACTATCTAACCTTACAACTTAAAGAACTAGAGAGCAAACAAAAAGAAATCCCCAGAGCAAGTAGAAGGAAGAAAATAGTAAAGATCAGAGCAGAAATAAATGACATAGAGTCCAAAAAAACAGTTCAAAGAATCAATGAAACAAGGAGCTGGTTTTTCGAAAAGATAAACAAGACTGATGGACCCTTAGCTAGACTCACCAAGAAACAGAGAGAACCCAAATACACAAAATCAGAAATGAAAGAGGAGAAGTAACAACTGACACCACAGAAATACAAGAGATTATTAACAACTACTATGAACAATTATATGGCAACAAATTCGACAATCTAAACAAAATGGACAAATTTCTAGAAACACATAGTCTCCCAAAACTGGACCAGGAAGAGATACAAAACTTGAACAGACCAATAACAACTAAGGAAATTGAAGATGTAATCAAGACTCTCCCAGAAAACAAAAGCCCAGGCCCGGATGGCTTCATGGGTGAGTTTTACCGAAGATTCAAAAAAGAACTAACACCCATTCTCCTCAAACTATTTTTAAAAATTCTAGAAGAAGGAAGACTTCCAAACTCATTTTATGAAGCCAGCATAATTCTAATTCCAAAACATGAAGAAAGAAAACTACAGGCCAATATCCCTGATGAACATAGACGCCAAAATCCTGAACAAAATATTAGCAAATTGGATCTAGCAATACATCAAAAAAACTATCATGACCAAATGGGATTTATCTCAGGAATGGTAGGCTGGTACAATATTCACAAATCAATAAATGTGATACACCACATAAACAAAATGAAGAATAAAAACCACATGATCATATCAATAGATGCCGAAAAAGCCTTAGACAAAATCCAGCATCGATTTCTGATAAAAACACTCAGCAGTGTGGGAATAGAAGGATCATATCTCAACATAATAAAGGCCATATATGAAAGACCTACAGTCAACATCATACCAATGGGCAGAAACTAAAAGCATTTCCCTTAAGAACAGGAACAAGGATGCCCACTTTCACCACTCTTATTTAACATAGTACTGGAAGTCTTAGTCACAACAATCAGACAGGAAGAAAAAATAAAAGGGATACAAATTGGAAAGGAGGAAGTAAAACTGTAATTATTCGCAGATGACATGATACTATACATAGAAAACCTCAAAGACTCCATAAAAAATTTACTAGACTTAATAAATGAATTTGGCAAAGTAGCAGGATACAAAATTAACTGCAAGAAATCGATGGCATTCTTATACACCAGTGATGAACTCACAGAAAGAGAAACTAAGAAAACAATCCCATTTACCATTGCGGCAAAAAAAATTAAGATACCTAGGAATAAACTTAACCAAAGAAGTAAAAGACCTATTTGCAGAAAACTACAAGACATTGAAAAAAGAAATAGAGGAAGTAGAAGCACATACCTTGTTCAAGGATTGGAAGAGTTAACATCATTAAAATGTCCATACTACCCAAAGCAATCTATAGATTCAATGCAATCCCCATCAAAATACTAATGACATACTTCACAGAACTAGAACGAATACATCAAAAGTTCATATGGAAACAAAAAAGACCTCGAATAGCCACAGCAATCTTGAAAAAGAAGAACAAAGTAGGAGGGATCACATTATACTACAAAGCCACTGTAATCAAAACAGCCTGGTACTGACACAAGAACAGGCATATAGACCAGTGGAACAGAACAGAGAACCCAGAAATGGACCCAAGGCAATATGCTCAATTAATATTTGACAAAGGTGGCAAGAACATACAGTGGAGTAAAGACAGCCTCTTTCATAAATGGTGTTAGGAAAATTGGACAGCTACATGCAAAAAAATGAAACTAGACCATCAACTTACACCATACACAAGAATAAACTCAATATCAATAAAAGACTTAAATGTGACTCATGAATCCATAAAAATTCTAGAAGAAACTGTAGGCAACAACATTTCAGACATCATACGCAGCAGAATTTTCACTGATACATCACGTAAGGCAACAGAAACAAAGGAGAAAATGAACACATGGGACTACATCAAACTCAAAAGCTTCTGCACAGCAAAAGATACAATCATCAAAATGGAAAGGCAACTCACTGTATGGGAGAGCATAATTGCCAATGATATATCAGACAAGGGGTTAATTTCCAATATATAGAGAGTTCTCATACAACTAAACAAAAGGAAAACAAAGAACCCAATTCAAAAATGGGCAGAGGAACTAAATAGACATCTCTCCAAACAGGACATACAAATGGCAAAGAGACAAATGGCCACCATCAACAAATCATCAAACAACCAGTGTTGGCGAGGGTGTGGAGAAAAGGGGACTCTAGTGCACTGCTGGTGGGAATGCAGACTGGTGCAGCCACTATGGAAAACAATATGGTGTTACCTCAAAAAATTAAAAATTGAACTTCCATTCGACCCAGTAATCCCACTTCTAGGAATATACCCCAAGAAGCCTAAAACACCAATCAGAAAGAATATATGTACCCCCATATTCATGGCAGCACTATTTATAATAGCTAAGATCTGGAAACAGACAAAATGTCCATCAGTAGACGAATGGATAAAAAAGCAGTGATACATATACACAATGGAACACTATGCAGCTGTAAGAAAGAAAGATCTCTTATCCTTTGAGATGACATGGAGAGACCAGGAGAGTGTCATCCTAAGCGCAATAAGCCAAACAGAGAAAAGACAAGTATCATATGATCTCACTTATCTGTGGAATATAATGAACATAACAGTCTGAGGAATGGGGTAGTCCCAGAGACGTGGAAGTGGGGTACAAAATGACAATACCCAGAAGCGGAGGTGGTGGGGGAGAGATAAACCGCAGAACTTATATGCATGTATGCATGAACAATGGACATGGACAGCAAAGTTGGGGACAGTGCGGGGAGGGAGAGGGAGGGTCGAATCAGTGAGGGAAAAAGAAGAAACATCTGTAACAAAAATAAATAAATTAAATATAAAATAAATAAATAAATAAAGCAATGCAGAATTCTAAAAAGAACACTGGACTTGAAGTCCTGAAATCTGTGTTTAAATTGAGCTATGTGACCTTGAGTAAGTCAATTAACACTTTAAGTGAATGGACATAGGTGAGCAATGGTGATTTAAAAATCTATGTTAGAAATGGAATACTACTCAGCCATAAAAAGAACAAAATACTGCCATTTGTGAAAACATAGATGGATCTTGGGGGTATCATGCTAAGTGAAAGAGTCACACAGAAAAATGCCAAGAACCATATGATTTCACTCACATGTGTGATATAAAACAAAAAGCAACAAACAAACAAAGCAAACAAGTTCATGAACACAGGCAACAGCATGGTGGTTACCAGAGGGGAAGAGGGGAAGGGGAGAATGAAGAGAAGAGTAAAGAGGGACAAATACACGGTGACAGAATGATACTGGACTTTGCGTGGTAAGCACAAATAGGTGATGTATTATAGAATTACCCACTTGAAACTTATATAATGTATTAACCAATGTTACCCCATATAAGAATCCTCTGAGAATGCCTCTATTTGGTTCACAGGGCAGTTAGGAGAATGAGTGGTGGGACTTCAGAGGCTTGTCTGAGATTTGGTGTTCAAAACAGTGCATCCCTCACTGGCTGCCCGTTGCATGTGGTCATTCAGTTAGAGCTCCATTTGGCTGAAGCCAACTCAGAGGTTTCTGCCTTTGCAAAAAAGGCAATGCCCAGAAGAAGGCTTAAGCATAACCAATCACTCACATTGACTATGAATGGATCTTTGATAGGATGCAAAGGAGACTGCCCAAGAGTACACTGGGCACCACAGGATGGAGGGTGGAAAGGTTTCCCAAGGAGGAAAGGGGTGCAGAGGGGAAGGCTGCACGTGTGAAAGACAAGACAATGTGAGGGCAGACCCATCTGCCTGGCCTGGGAAGCAGCGTGTGCAGGGCTCAGAAGGAGCAGGTGCCATGGAGAGGTGAGTGTGAGGATGCTTGGGATTTGACTTTCATTTGGAAAGCTCGATATCTTATTGGAATACCAGAGTCACTCTTCTTGTATTTACAATTCTGGCTTAGATTGCCCCCATTTTAGACCACCACAGATGACCCACAGCCTCAACTGTACGGAGCCGCGCTGTCCAATAGAAATGTAATGCAATCACAAATGTGAACCACATGTGCCATTTAAGATTTTCCAGTAGATACATTTTTTTTTTTTATCCTCACCCGAGGACATTTTTCCATTTTTTGTTCAGGTAGAGTGGGAGAGAGAGAGAGGAACAGAGAGAGAGAGAGAGAAACATCGATGTGAAAGGAACACATTGAGTGGCTGCCACCCGCACAACCGACCAGGACCGGGGACAAACTGCAACTGAGGTACGCGCCCTTAGCGGGAACCGAACCCGGGTCTCTCAGGACCGCAGGCCGACGCTCTAACTGCTGAACCAAACCAGCCAGGGCTCAGTAGATACATTTTTAAAAGTAAAATTAAACAGGAGAAATGAATATTGATAACATATTTTATTTATCTCAGTATAATCAAAATATCATTTCAACATGCAATCAAACTTTAGAAATTATTGTGATATTTCATTCTCTTTTTTTGTACTAAGACTTTGAAATCCAGTGTGCATTTTATACTTACAACAGGACTCACTTCGGACTAGCCACATTCAAGAGCTCGGTAGCCACATGCGGTTGGTGGCTACCACATCGGACAGCTCAGGTATATTGTTCAAGGCACACCTGTGCCAAAGGTGTGGGCAAATACTATGTGCCTCGGGCAAGTAGAAAGGTGCAGAGAATGATGAAGGCTGATGTTGTCAGGTTGGGAAATTCTTTATGGAATTTAAGGTGGATATTAGAATTAGGATGGGAGGAGGGAAGGAAAGAATAGGCCATTCCAAGACAAAAAGGCTTTGGGAGAGAGGAAAGAAGGGAAAGTATTAGGATACCCAACAAAGGGCAGAGGGAGCAGAGAGAATAAAGAATCAATCTAGTGTGTAATTAGCTGAAAGCACACAATTACTGCTGCCTCTCATGACAATTGTTGTCACGCTGGGTGTGGCTTCCCTCTGCCCAAACGGACATGCTGGCCAGAGCCCCTCAGGCTCTCTCCCACTTGGGTATAAACAACAAGGCTGGCCTGGGTTGCATTTATTACATGTTGATTATCTGTAACTGGGTTTCACATTTTCAGCTTTGTCCTTCACTCCACAGCCTTTGATCCTGCACCCAGCAGCATTTTACAAGGGTCTCTGGAGGGATGGCGCAGGGGGAGGAAAGAAAATTTCCTCACAAAACAAAAACAGTATTTTCAGAATTCCACTCTGCTGCTTTCAGACTATTTCCATCAACCCTCTTATTCATTTTGATTTATTTCTATCCATAAGCAGACTAACGCTTCTCTATGCTTTTATTGTTCTTTAAGAATAGGCCTTCTATTGGAGGAAAATAATGTCTCTACGACCACCACTTTGCTCAATGCAGATCTTCATTAATCTGCAGCCACAGAACAGGCTTTTAGCAGCGAGCACTTTGGATGGGAATTGAATTTGATATTGCATTATGGTTGTGGGGCATCTCACAATAGACTGTGTTCTTTTCTGTGTCTGAGCACAATCAGAGAGACCCAATTAAATAATTTGATGCAATAATGGAGAACAAAAGAGTATAAGGGCTTAAAGTGAGGGCTTTAGCATTTGTATTCTCCCCTTTTTGTATCATGTTAATTAATTTGCTTCAAAACCAAAAGAAAGAATGCAATATAGAACAGCATAGCTCATCTACAACATGTAGACACTATAAATGCAGATACCGTACCTAGCAGTCTCTTAAGAAAAGGGCAGTGTATGAGTTTCCTTGGGCTACCATGACAAAATATGCCAAATTGGGTGGCTTAGAAAAACAGAAATTATTCTCTCACAGTTCCAGAGGCCAGAAGTCCTAATCAAGGTGTTGGCAGGGCCACGTCGCTCGGAGACTCTGGGTAGAATCCTTCCTTGCTTCTTCCAGCTTCCGGTGGGGCCACAACCCTCGGCATCCCTCAGCTCACAGCTGCATCACTCCAGTCTCTGCTTCTGTCATCACATGGTGTTCACCCTGGGAGTCTCTGTCTTCACATAGCATTTTCCTCTTCTTGCAAGAATACTGGTCATGGGATTAGGGCCCGTCCTAATGACCTCAGCTTAATGAATGACATCTGCCGAGACCCTATTTTTAAATAAGGCCACAATCACAGGTCCTTGGGGTGAAGACCTCAATATATCTTTTTTCTGGTGGGGGGGACAGATTTCAACCCATAACAGACAGTCTATGCCATTTATAGGTAAAAGGTAAAAGAACTCTTCATGCTAATGCTGAATGATCCCTCCCTCCGCCCTGGTCCCGGTGACAGTGGCAGTCACTGTTTCCTGTGCAGCTGAGGAAAGAGAGCCCTGGGGTTCCATGCCAGCATCTTACAGTCAATAACACGACTTTGGAATGTGACTGGGGATGCGAAAATTAACACAGTGAGCAATCCAAGAGAACAATGACTTGGTCAGACCCAGCGTTTATCTAGCTTCAATCAGACTCTTCAGACAAGAGTGCGCTGGGAACTTTGACTCTCCAATGTGACTTTGTTTAAACTTATCTTCAGCACATAAAAATGAGCACTGCACCTGTAGTGGTGCTTCTGTGCTAGGTAGAGCCGGCTGGGGGAGTCTCACGAGGCATCGCCACTTCCAGTCCTGACCCCGAGGTCCAACGTACCCTTTTGCAAACTTTATCCTGGGTTTCTGCAAGATCTCATAAAATACACACCTAAAAAAGGAGGGTGCAGAAGGGAGGTGGACGTGGAGCTATTTATGTAGCGAAGTTTCGTCTGTCATCCTGCACCTAACTAAATGGCACTTCTTTGCACAAGAGTGTATAATTCGCTTATACATTGTCAGCAAGGGGGGAATGATAATGAATATTGGAGCTAAGTAAGCATGTTCATTAGACAGCCTGACAGTAGAGGGAGCCAGATGGGATTTATCAGGGAAAGCAGTGGTCTCCGGTAAGTAAGTTACAGGTTAACTTTTCAGGGTGACTCAGTTTAAGTTATTGTATAAAAGGCAAGGGCACCAGGGTGGGGGTGGCATTGGTGGATGGGGTCTTATGCCTGTGACCCAGACAGAAGAGACAGCACTCCACACCTTGGAAGGAAGAGCACGGACTCCCCGCTGGGATCCCAGGCATTTTCTGGTTGCACGCCACGACTCAGGGTTTAGTTCTAGTTCACTTTGAAGTTCATGTTGTGCCATGAGACAAGGGCTGGAGCTGAGAAGGGAGAAAACTAAACGAGACTGGAGTGGGAAACTGAAGGGTTTGGAATCAGACCTGGACATGGATTCAGACGAGTCCACGTACTTGTTTTGTAATGGGAAACACAGGCAGGCTACTTAGTTAGTATTCTTGAGTCTCTGTTTCTTCATCTGTAAAATGGGATTCATAGAGCATTCAGTGAGGTCATATATGTACCCAGGCACAGTTCCCATGTTTACCCCTCAATTATTAGATCTCAGAGGGACTATTCAACAGCAGCCTTGACATGAATGACCTCCTTGCTCCTTGTAGAGGTAGACATTCTAAGCAATACCTCCCGAGGTTTTTATATCGTGCTCATGTAGAAGATGAAGATACTGTGCAGTACCCTGGGGTGCACCGATGCTGCTGCTCACAGGCCACCCTCTGGGCTGAGGCCCAGATACCAGAATATTTAAAAATTGCCTTAGGGGATTCTAGTGTGTGGCCAGGGTGGCACCCGCAGAAGTGAATTCAGTAAGAGGAAGTTTAAAAAAATTTGTAGACATCAAATTATCCAGATTTGCTCACATATATGGAAACCTGTAGCAGAGTTTTTTTGTTTTTGTTTTTTAAATAATCTGTTTAGTACTTAGGGGCAATTTTTTTTTTTTTTATTGTGGTGAAATGCACATGAGATTTACTCTTTTAACCAACATTAAGTGTACCATTCAGTGGCGTTAAGAACATTCACAAAGCTGTGCAACCATCACCATTATCCATTTCCAGAAGTTTTTCATCCTCCTAAACAGAAACTCTGTACCCATTGAACACTAAATAACGTATTCCCTCCTCCCACCAGCCATGAGCAATTATCATTCCACTTTCTGTCTCTGTGAATTTGACTATTTTAGATATACCACATAAGTGGGATCATACAGTTTTTGTCCTTTTGTGACTGGCTTAGTTCACCTAGCATAATATCCTTAAGGTTCCTCTGTGTTATGGCATGAGTCAGTACATTCCTTTTTAAAGGCTGCATAATATTCCCTGTAGTTGGATACCTTTGTGTATCCATTCACCCACTTGACATTGGAACTGTTTCCACCTTTTAGCTAAAGTGGATAATGCTGCCAGGAACATGGGTGTACAGGTATATCTATTTGAGTTCCTGGTTTCAGTTTGTTTGGGTTTATGCCTTGAAGTAGAATTGCTGGATCATGTGGTAATTCTATTTTAATTTTTGGAACAACCACCAAACTATTTTACACAGCGTCTGCACTATTCTGCTCTCCCGTTAGCAATGCATGAGGGTTTTGATTTCTCCACATCCTTTCTGTGTTTTTGTTAGAATCCATCCTAATGGATATGAAGTCATATCTCACTGTGGGTTTTTAAAAAATTTTTATTGAATTATTGGTGTGACATTGGTTAATAAAAGTATATAGCTTTTAGGTATACAATTTATAAACACACCATCTGTATTTTGTATTGTGTGTTTACCACCCCAAGTGAAGTCTCCTCCCATCATCCTGGTTTTGATTTGAATCTACAGTTGCCCTTGAACAGCACATGTGTTAGGGGCGCTAACTACTCCAACCCCTACCCTCAACCCTCCGTACAACAGAAAATCTGCATATAATTTTTGACTTCCCCAAAACTTAGTTGTCCCTTGGTATCTGCAGGGGGATTGATTCCAGGACCCCCTATGGATACCAAGATCCACAGATGCTGAAGTCCCCTATATAAAATGGCACAGATAAAGTCATAGAGTCAGCTTCTGCATGTTCAGACTCCCAACCATGGGTCAAAAACAGTGTAGGTATTTATTGGGGAAAAAACTACGTGTGTAAGTAGACCCATGAAGTATAAACCCATGTTGTTTAGGGTTAATTCCATTTTGTTTAGTGCTCACGATAACCTGTGAGGTGGGCATTATCAGCCCCTGGCTTTAGAGATAAGGAAACGGAGCGAACAAACCTGTCCAGGATGACTCAGACTGGAGTGGCAGCACCAGGCTATGTAACCAAGTCCTCTCTGGGCACATAATGGAAGTGGCTATTTAAAGAAGTTCTGTGGGTAACCTTTCTAAAGAGAAAAATCCTTTTGTGAAGCAGACAATTCCCTTTCATCCTATTCTAGGTCCAGATGGTCCTAATTCACCTTAAGTGAGGTCACCTTGCCTAATACCACCAGCGACCTTTCAGTTTCTGCAGCCTTTCTCAAAATATGGTAGTGCTGTTTCCCCTCGGAGAAGCCTTCCATCTCCCCTCCCCAAATGTCACCAAGAATTTTTGCTAGTTTTACTGAGAACCACAGTAACAGCCCTTAGGAACAAGGACTAGCATCACTCTCACTGTGGACTCCTGGAGACAAGCCTGGGAGGGTCCCTCTCGAATAAGGACTCCCCTGCGCCCTGGGGCTCATGCTGGACTGTCCCAGCCCCGCAGAAGGTGAGAAGACCACAGGTGCTCCGGAGTGAGGACACCCCAGTCGCACTGCAAAGGAAGGCAGGGGGTTTGGGGGGTGGGAGGCTGGGAGTCAGATTGCTCCGAGTCCTCAAAGAGAGAAGCCATAGGGCCAATGCTTTCTTACCACCCGCAGGGAGAGAATGAATGCAGCATGAAGACATTCTTTGTAGTTAAAAACATCAGCTAATACCCGCTTACAATACTTTGTATTTCACATTTTGGAAAACATACAAACATAATGAAAGTTATTTTGAAACCCATCAGCAGAAGACCATTTTATAATGCAAAGTGGCTGCTGTGGAAAACCCTGCCTTGGTTTGCAAAAGCTGTGGAAGAGATGCTGCTTTGAGCGGAGAGAGCAACCTCCCCCTCACCAACTTGCTGCACAACCTCCCCCTCACCAACTTGCTGCACAACCTCCCCCTTACCAACTTGCTGCACAACCTCCCCCTCACCAACTTGCTGCACAACCTCCCCCTCACCAACTTGCTGCACAAGCCCCCCCCTCACCAACTTGCTGCACAACCTCCCCCTCACCAACTTGCTGCACAACCTCCCCCTCATCAACTTGCTGCACAACCTCCCCCTCACCAACTTGCTGCACAACCTCCCCCTTACCAACTTGCTGCACAAGCCCCCCCCTCACCAACTTGCTGCACAACCTCCCCTCACCAACTTGCTGCACAACCCCCCCTCACCAACTTGCTGCACAACCCCCCTCACCAACTTGCTGCACAACCCCCCCTCACCAACTTGCTGCACGGTTGCTCTGCTGGGCTGGAAGGGGTGAGCTGGCCGAGAACTCTGTGCTGTTTGATAGGGAGTGAAGTCAGAGAGTCTCACAAATACAGGATGTTATTCATCCTTGACACTGAGACTCTCAGGAGAGCCAATGAAACCCGTTTAAAAGCTTTCCTCTAGAGCAGCGGTTCTCAACCTGTGGGTCGCGACCCCTTTGTGGGTCAAACGACCCTTTCACAGGGGTCACCTAAGACATAACAGTAGCAAAATTACAGTTATGAAGTAGCAATAAAAATAATGCTATGGTTGGGGGTCACCACAACATGAGGAACTGTATTAAAGGGTGGCGGCATCAGGAGGTTGAGAACCACTGCTCTAGAAGTAGGGAGGCAGGGGAAGTTGGTGGGAGAAAGGAAGCTGGGAGCAGACCCAGGTAGCTTAGAACCTTCTGCTTTCCTGGAGATGTCATATCCTCTTTTCTCACCACACTTTGAAAGCTCAGTGAGAAAGAATAATGACGTCACCTCCCACTTACAAAGACTACTAAGCCTGCCTGGGTACCAAGAACATTTATTTCAATGAGCATTTACCTTAGAGTCCATCCTTGAACTTGAAGGAGAAATGATGATCGTATATCTGAATAACTCAACCCTCATGATCATTTTGCATTAGAGATGGTTGCAATATCTTACATTTCAAATGAATTCTAGCATATGAACCCTTCCTGCCTCATCTCCCAACAGAATTTACCCAAGCACGTATTTCTCATGCTGCTCAAAACCCGATCATGAGCTTGTTCGTCTTGCGATCCCTGGTCCTACAGCTTCTTTGACACTGCTTCCAGGATGACTGGGTGCGGCAGTGGTGCAGGGGGCTCGGAGGACACTCTGGGGCCCCGCTGGCCAAGTTACTTTATCTGCCTCAATCAGATTTTATCACCTGATGCCACAGATTGGTAACTCTACTGGCTCATCAGCTTGGGGTGGAAACCAGCACCATTACCGCACCAGCCCATTTGGAGGGACCCTCAAGTTATCTTTATTAGTGCTGTCCATTCTGGTGGATCCTTGGGCTGTAATTGAAATAAACGAGGCATGCCGTGGTTACATTATATTTCTGATCCCCTCACAGAGGAGGGAGACAGATGAAGACAGAATAAATCGTTTTCTTGGGACTTCTTAAATATCCACGCTACGTTGGCAGGGTTGGGAGGTGGGGCTGGGGGGAGAGGAGCGGGAGACGGAGGGACAGTCTGCACTTCCTCTGTTCTCAATGAACTCAGCCTAAAAGTATCACTCTTATTCGGCAGCAGTTAAAATAGGCTGTGATGAGAGCATGACAATTTCCAGCTAAACTAGAGGATAATTAGAAATGCCCTGTAGCAGGCAAGTCAGTGCTTCAATTTATTTGCTGTTTATTACCGAGTCCCTGCCCCTTGGGTGTAATGACTGTAAAACCGCGCCGGCAGCTTCCCTGGGTTTGATTTAGTGCCGTAAATGGTGCTCAGAGAGTAGATTAAGCTGGAATGTGATCAAACCTTATTTGCAATCCGATTATACAAACTGCTCCTTGCACTGACCAGATTGAAGTAATTTCCCTATAGAAACGTTACACTCACTTTGGTGTAAAAATGATTAACATTTCCTGACTGTAGGTCAGCCTTTCACTTCCACTGTAATCCTTTAGCAGGCAATTTGCCCATCTTTCTTTTAGGTGTGTTGCATTCGCGGGCGGTGTGGTGTGCAACCCAGGCAGAGCACCGCAACCGATTTTTTAAAAAAATTGTAAGTCACCTCATAGGCTTAGGGCGATGAATGATCACAATAAATAAACACGCTGGAGGAAGAGGACGGAGAGCATATTTTCGTCCGGTTTGATTGTTCAACATTATGGACATGCTTAATGATCTCATTGAGAACGCTTAGGCACCGCCAAAGAAATGCCCACATCCTCTTGGAAAGGACTCTCCAGGTTCTTAGAAGCAAGTGGTCCACCGGCAGCACTTTAACCACAGATGGGTGTCATTTTGGGGACCAGCATTCATCTCGGAGTTGCCCTTCAGAAGTATTTAAATACCAAGGGCAACTACTAATCCCCCCTCTTTTACATAATCACCCGCAGAGGGTGGCTGGGTGCCTAGTCTTCTCGCCACCGTCCCTGCCACCATTTTCGTACCAGGATTTCTGGACGTGCAAATAGTTTTCATACAATTAGCCTCTGGTAATGAAACACAACCAACTCCATGCTGAACGCTGAACGCGAGCCCTTGGCTCCCCACATATTTTTGTGACAATCAAAGAAAATATTTGAGTCTGAAATTCATTATCATAGCCTAACTCCAGTACCCGCAATAACATGTTTTGTTGTACAACATATTTAAGCTGATTTTCTTCAGACATTTTCGGCCTTAACCCTTTAAGGACCATACACTCTATAAATACATTCCCAGCTTTCAGCTGGATAATTGAGAAAAATGCCAGGACAGCAGAGGTTAATTATCTCAGTGAGTATTTCTAAACGATTTAAAAAGATGCAGATGGCATTAAACCAAAAGGGCCACATTGAGATAAATTCTTTGCAGAGCATTTTCGGGTGACGTGAAAGTGATATATCAATTACATCTGAAGTTTGCAGGCTGGAAGAGAACACTGCCCTTTGTATTTTCCTCCTGCCTAAAAAGACTGTTTCTCAAAGTCTGGAAGCTTCAGGGTAACAAAACCAATGTCATTTTTAACCGTGTTAAAACCGTGTTGCTAATTTTCTTTGCAGTTTGCAGTCCACAGACCATGTAGGAAATGACATCAGACACTTGGACTCAAAGCTCCAGGAACACGTCAAGGTTGTATATTCTTTTCTTTCCAGGAATCAGGGAACATTTTGGAGGCAGAGAGTACAATACCATAGGACTGTACTTGACCCTTGCCGCATAGTGTATATGTATGTGTACATTCGTGCATGGGTATACATAATAGGCAGAGTTGATATTAACAATTAGAAGTCATCAAATTAATAACAAGAAACACCTTATTGATTTACTATCTCCTTTTATAGCAACGAGTCCTTAATGAATTAGAAATTAGTTAATGATTCAGAAATTAGGTCTACCAAGAGCCATTCTAAAATCTGTTCATTTTCTTTTTTCTTGGTTATAAAAATAACACTGTAATGTCAAGCCTGAGAAAATACAGTGAAATTGAAACAAACTTAAAGAACATATTAACACTCCACTAATGAAATAAATTCTGTCTATGGATTTAAGAAAGGATAGCAACAGCAACAAATGAACAACCGAACATCAAACAAAGCTCAGACCTACCATTCCTGTCCATTTGTTTTTGGGGTCTGACACTCAGAACATGCAGAGAAGATAAGGGGCACACCTGAGCAGCTACTACCACCAATCCCTGCTACAAATACACCTGCACATCCAAACCCCAGCCACCTCTGGGTGGGGGTCGTGAGGGGGACAAAGTGGCTAGCTGTCATCGCTAAGTCATTACTATAAACCAGAATTATAATCCCAGGTTGCTATATAAACCTAGTTCTATGGCAAGAAGCACAGCAGAGGGGCAGAGTTGGAGATTATTGCAGCCCTCTTGTGCTGCTACGGTAGAACTTGGAGAAACAGGGACGATGAGGTCACCCTGGCCAGCCAGTCAGCGGATGACCGCTGACACTAGCTCTCATTTTGTTCCGTCCTGAGCTGCGAGGGTTGGGGCGGGGGACTGCCTTCCTGCTAGAACAGAGGAGACAGCATTCACAGGTAGCCTGGGATGGAAATGAGTAGCTGTGCAGAGAACCAACAAACCCAGGAGAACCAGAGGGGACAGGGTAGAGTGCTCCCACTCAGCTACAGCGCTTTCTCCCCTATTCCTGTCTCACCAGGAACCTTTTCCACAGCTCTCTCTACAGGTTCCCCTTTGGGACATTCTTAGTACCTGCAACTTTTCCTCACATGAAATTTTCAGCATAATAATTCATAAGAGCAGGCAAAGAAAAGTATACATATCAAGGGGACATGATTATTAATAACGCATTTCAGAGGAGCTCTGAATATATACAATGTTTTCTGGACTTTATAAATGATCCCACCTGGAGGGAGAATGCAAGGTTGGGGCAAGATGTGAAATTTATCTCAAATGTGACAGCCATGAAACTGTCTTACTAGTAATGCTTTGTTGGCACAAATAAAATATTTTCACATTGACTAAAAAGGGCAGGATCTGTTTCTCCTTCTGCCCCATGTCCCAGAGGTCTTCCTGTTTCATGTTATGCATTTTTTACAGTGTTCTGAGTGGTTAATTTTGTAGTACCATGTATAAAATAAGTAGCATATGTATTATTTTCAACTTATAAAGTCTTGCATTCAAATGTCATAAAAGTCACTGATTTGGGGAACATACATATTAATAGTATTTAGTTTCTGATTTTTCATGCTGTCCAACTAAGAAAACAGATCAGAAGATTCATTCAAGTGACTTACATATTGCTATTGGAAGATGGTTTCACATAATTAAACCTTTAAAAATAGTTATTGAATTAAAAGGTGAATTACTTTGGTAATACACAAAGTCGTGAGTCGTCTGATATGCGTTATAAACTCAGAATCACAGCCTGCTGTCTTTGCCTTCCAGCTATACTCTGATACAATCATCAAAATAATACTCAAGTGATTGCTTTCACTTTTCAAAATGCAAATCCTGTCAACCTGCCCTTGAACTTGACCATGCAATGGTCTACTTTGAACACAAACACTCTCAAGTTTCCATATGAGCCCCAAGGAGCACACGGAAGGTACACCCTGCTCGGTCCCTTTACACGCTTTAGCCCTGTGACTTGGCGGATGACCCAGATTTCTCTCTGGTGGCTACTGATATTTGAACAAACTAAATTATTTTTTGACGTAGTTTCTACTTATGCAAGAAGTTTCATTTTTATTGTGAGTGACAAAGGCTTAGAAAGTGTAAAGAAAATAAAGGTCGGGTCCCCAGCGCTGCTCCTGCAAGGGGCTGTGCACCACAGAGCCCCTGGGTGGACGCCAACAGTGGGGCCGAACCACAGAACACAACTTGTCCAGGGCACACAATTCTGAACTCACATTTTCGAACTCCCACTTCACATTACTTTCGATGACTACTCTTCAAACCAGCACTGTGGGTCTCTCTCTCTCCAAATTAAACAGAGGCTGTGTAGCATGGAACTTTGTACAACAAGTACCTCAATGTAGGCAACATAGAACCACTGCAATTACTCTCATCTCTTTTAAGATAGCAGGCTTTTCCCGAGTGACCTCACCGACCCTTCCTGCACATTCAACCCGGAGGTGCGATGCTCGGTGTGAACTTGCGGCTTGCCGAGCGGCTGGTCCTTGCACACCTTCCCAGTTTCTTGTGGCTGCTGTCACGGCCCGTGTGCATGCGTGAGGCTGTCCGTGTGCGGTCAGCGCTGTCCTGTTTGATATTCGCAGCCGTCCTAGTCAATCCTGCGGCGGAAACTAAGGGACGACACTGCTAAACCTAACTCTTGCCCGAATGAAAATCCGATGTTCCTTCGTGATTTGGGTGTTGGCTGAAATGACACCGTGATAATAGCCGCATCTGTGGCAGGTCTCTACTCGGGTTTTCGAGATACTCGGGTCATTATTTTCCCAATGGGGAAACTGAGAGGTTAAAAACCAGGCCAGGAATCAAATCTAGACATCATCCCGATTGGTTCTGTTTGTTGAATGGGCCCTCTTCAGTAACCAGAAAATGTCAGGGCTTCCTGATGTTGTAACTGATGGGCTCCTGTGGCAAGCTGGGGCGAAATTCAATTTTGGAAGCGAGGGGACGGTCGTCAGAGGATTGGCACACACGGCGTTGACTCCACATTTAGGGCTGAATTTCTAAAAATCACAGTGCCATCTATTTCAGAATATGCCTTGCCACACAGCTTTATGGGGCATTTGTTGGGCAGAGGTTCAAGAATGGCAACTCTAAGCCCTTTATTTAAATTAGATTGCTGTGATGGGATGCTGATGGAGTGAAAGCACCCGCCTTGTCCTGTGGGAGCCGCGCTTGGGGTCAGCCTGGCCTGCCAACTCGTCCGTGGCGCGTTGCGTCCACGGGGCCTCTTCTCGGCGGGGGGAAGTAGCAAAGGGAACCTGCTGAGAACAAGATGCAGGTGGGAAAAGCACTTCCCGTGGGAGCAGCCCTGGGCTGATTCCAGTGGCCGGTCCTCCCAGATGCAGCTGCAGTCGGGGGTGGTCAGCCCAGTGCTCGTCCCCTGTGATGACTGCAGGAACAGCCAGGCAGCTGCTGCCCAGCAACACAGAGCCGCAGAAAGACGGAAAACATCTCGCCTCCCCAACACTTCCGCCAAGCCCTTACATAAGGCCTTCCTGCCAGCGGCTTCCTCAGGACAAAGCCCCTGGTCCCCGAATTGCCCGGCCAAGAGACACGGGCCTCTGCGTGCAGGCCTCCTTTCATCCACCCACCCCAGGCCTGCAAATCCAGCCAAGTGCTGCAGAGAGCAGAACAGTCACTAAATATATCTGGATCCAACTTGACTCATTGGATGCAAAGAAGTTTACAAGAGTTCTTTGGGTTTATCGAAGTGAGTGCTCTTATTTTGAAAAGGGAAAACTGGGCCCTATTAACTGACCTGGTCAGAGGGTACAATACTGGTTTGTGGCAGAAGCAGGCCTGACACCCACATCTCCGATCCTTGTGATTTGTTTATTGTTTTCCAGGTTTCCTGGAGAAGGCTTGCAAAATTAGTTCAAAGCATATTTCTCTGCCTGTAGGCTCTGAACCTCCTGAGAACATCTCTCTCTTCATCCCTGGCATCTACACCCTGCTGTTTATTCAGGAATGGTTTGGATGACTCCCTAAGTGCTGGACACTGTCTGTGTGCAAAAGCCACAGCAGTGGCCAAGGCAGACATGGTGCCCGTCCTCACGAGCCCACACTCTATGATAGCTCTTCAAAAAATAATTTTTTAGAGAATGTATATAGATTATTATTTTATCTGCTTATAGTACTGGCAAACTACTATATTGCAGTATTGGCTGGCATCTTAGAAAAATAAAAACAGGTCCAGCTGGTGTAGCTCAGTGGTTGAATGTCAACCAAGAGGTCACCGGTTCCATTCCAGGTCAGGGCACATGCCCAGGTTGTGGGCCCGATCCCCAGTGTGGGCCATGCAGGAGGCAGCCAGTCCATGTTCTCTCTCATCGATGTTTCTATCTCTTTCTCCCTCTCACTTCCTCTCTCTCTAAAATAAATAAAGAAAAAAATTGTTTAAATAAAAAATTGAAAAAAAAAACCAGAACAAAACTTGAATTGAAAATATTTAAATCCATTGATTGGGTCAATAAAGTCTCTCCTTGGTTATGAGAAATTAAGTTTGATGGGCCACCAAATTAACTATGCAATGAAAGACTGTTATAACTACCTTTTATATGTTGATGGTTGAACTGCGTTTTTTTCAGCCAGTATACATTTCTCTGTGATGATATTGGCTAGGAGAGAGGCCGTAGAGGTTAAGAAGTTTGCACAGTGCTGGGAAAAGCCAACCCAGATTAAAAATAAAACTAATTAGTGTGGGTGGACTGGAGAATTGGATGTCCTTAATTGCATTCCATAATAATTCTGAATTTAGTTCAGTAGTTCCTGTTTGCTAATGGCTATGTCCAGGGCAAATGAAATGCTTAAATGACCCATACAGTCCAGTCCAAAGTACCTGGTCTTCCACTGTGCAGCCTGTCTCTCTATTCCCTCCTCCACAAGAGCAGGAACTGAATTGGCAGGACCCCATTTGATTGGCTGTGGTTGGAAATGGGGGACAGTGAGTGGGCCATCTTTGCATGTTGACTTGATAAGGTAAAGGTGCATAATAGCTTTGCACACAGTGCACTTTACAATGACACGTGCATCTCTGCTGGGAGGAGTGGGAACCCAAGGAAAAGCAGAAGCACCTCAGAATCCTATAAACTAGCCCAGGACACGGCCTTGCTGGGCTCAGCACTTGAGGAGAATCCAGAAGCTTCCAGATATTTCACTTATATTACACATGAAGATAGATTCTACCTTTTCATATGAAGAATGAAAGAGTATGTTTCAAGATTAGTCCTTATCTACTTGATGGACTTAAAATGGACATCTAGAATGAGTCCAAAGGAAATCATTAAAGGGACATTTGTCCTACAATGCTTTCCTCCTGCTGCTCTAGGGCCCGGTACCCCGACAGGGTCTGCCCCAACTCCAGGAGTTGCCCATCTCTTCTCATGCCCGGCAGCAGCTGGCTAAGCTGAGACATGGGTTGTATTCATGGAGACAGTGTTTGTAATAGGATGTTGAGGAGTAAATGTACTACCTCCTCCTTCCGGCTAGCACCTTTACGCCTGGAAAGGAGTCTCTGGAGTCAACACCCTCACTAGAAGAATTACTCTAATGAAGGTTATTTCTGTGACTGTGCCTGGATGTCCTTCTCAGTCTTCAAATCATACCCCAAAGATAGCTGCAAACCCTTCAATGCCTGGGGCAACCCTGTATGCAGCAAACTAATCACTCCAATGATGGTAAGAACATGCGTGCGTGTACACGTGTCTCTTGAGAAGATACAACTGACAAAGTTTTTATTTAAGAAATCCTAACTAGGAGTGGTCTTACACTCCCAAGTTTTGGTAGAATTGCCACTGCTCGTGGATCCAGAGAGAACATTTTCTGGGTTCCCTCCATGTACATACGCGCTGCTCGGGCCTTGTACATTGTGACCCTGCTGTGGGCAAGGTGGTTGGAAGAGAGGAGCTGCAGGTGTGAGTAGCTGTTTCCTCCAGGAAAACAGAGCAGAAGAAGCACCAAGGCCTGTGTTCTGGGTCTTGCTCCCTGCCCCTGTTCCTCCTCTTATCACCCCAGGGCAGGCCCTTGGGGGTCCGAGTATGGGATCAGGACAGGTGACACACGCCCCTGCAGAGCTGTAGACACGTGGCCGGAAAGCCTGCCTCTCCTCTCCATCCGCAAGCACACCCAAGCCCACTTCTCACCGGCAAGTAGGCTGCTAGGGCCTCGAATGCCTTGTGTCCTGTCCATAAATCTTAATGCACTGGCCAACCGGTCCCGGGGAGATGACTCTAAGAAGTGGGTCTGCAAGCTTTTCCCTTAGGAGTACATTCTATGGGTCCGTCACTTAGGAAACTGCCAACTCTTCTTTGGGCTGGTTGTATAAATTTCTGAGAAGAAACAGCTGTCTATGTTCTCTCTGAAATGTGAGAGCGAACAGTCTGATGGGGGTGGGGGGGTCTTCCACGGACGAGTCAATTGCGCACTGCAATTACCGGGCGGCCTTCTGTTGTATTTCTGCTAGTTCTCCGAGTTCTCAGATAAATTGCAGACCCCGAAATTATGGGGAAATCGAAAATGCATGAATCAATTTTTCTCTGTAAGGTGAATTTTTAAAATATCCACCAGAATTTAAGCAAACCAGGCAAAAATCTCCGGTGAAGTATTTAAAAGACTCATTGTAACTCCGTCTAAGCAGTGCTAGAAGTCATTGTCCAGGCATAAAGAAGAAGTTTCAGTAATAATTAAAATGATCTTCCTGAAATTATGGATGTCATACAAATATGAGTCTCTCCTTCCACTTTATTCTTGTTGACTTATCAATTCTGACTGAAATATTCCTTATGAGAAGATTGTATAAAAATGT
Source organism: Molossus molossus (assembly GCF_014108415.1). Classification (NCBI taxonomy): domain Eukaryota; kingdom Metazoa; phylum Chordata; class Mammalia; order Chiroptera; family Molossidae; genus Molossus; species Molossus molossus. The sequence continues at coordinate 45,701,065 of NW_023425403.1, read as the reverse complement.
TTCAATCACTTCCTTAAATAACATCAAAAACTTTCTGAAACTGTTTGACCCAACCCATAAATAAAGAAATTCACAAAAGAAATGACATGCCACTTGAGGTATCGAATAAGCAAATATTTAAAATGTTAATGTTGGTGAAGCTGTAGTGAAATGAGAACACTCACTAAGTACTTATGTGTCTATAAATTGGTTCAATTTTTAAAGTGAGCAATCTGGAAATAATACACATTTTTGAACATTTAATAAAACAAATATTCATGCATTTTGCACTGGTTTATCATTTAAGAACCTGTCTTAAGGAAATAATCAGAGAACACAAGAGTGAACATTCAAAACTATTTAGTGGGGCATTATTTCCAACAGTGACGAAAAGGAGAACATAATCCTCTAAGTGCAGACAAGTGGAACCTCCTAGAGTATAGTATGGAAGTTGATTAAAGCCACGATGATCAGGGATGCTTAATGAAAATAGTAAGTTTCCAGGTTTATTCTTTACAGAATCTGATTCAAAATCTTCCTTCTTCCAACTCTAAATGCTTTCTGTTTTAGTGTGGCTCTTTAAGATTTTGGAAAATAATGACATAGTATGGACACTTCAGGTGATGGACACTGATAATAGAAGAAAAAAAAGCACAGGATACAGGTCAGGTAACGAGAGCGGTTCTAGCCTGGAATTCTCTCTCAGCTCCTTTCTGACTGTGTCTATGTGGCTGTCTTTTCTGGGTCTTTGGGGTTACAAGAGATGGGAATCACTGGGATCCGCTGGGCTTAGGAACTAGAGCTATCCCAGCCAAGATACGTGTCCTTGTCTCCTCTCAGGTCTAATGGCTGGAACTGCAGGCATATGCATCAGACTTGACTGTCTGAGGCTTCTAGCTGCCTGACGTTCTGTGTTCATCAACAAAGAGATGTGTGGCGCATCCTTCATCATCTGCATTTTGTGATTAAAGGGCATGGGCATTAATCTATTATTTCTGGGTCACTCCAACATAGCTTAATAAGTTTTAAAAACTTTCAGTTGGAGGTTTTTTCCAAATCAGTGTCATATTCTGACCCTAGCATCCAGGTTCTAGAAATGCACAAATCATGAATGTGAAGCTTGATGAATTTGTACAAAATGAAAACATCTCTGTAACCATTAGAACAACAACAACAACAACAACAACAACAACAACAATAATAATAATAATAAAGAACACTGTTAGAAGCCCAGAGACTCTCTCATGCCTGCTGTCAGTCATTACTCACCAAAAGTAACCACTCTCTTGACTTCTACCATCATAAGTTGGTTTTACATGTTTTTGAACTTACGGTAAGTGGAATCATACAATATGTACTCTTTTTTTGTTTGGCTCATTTTACTCAATACTACATTTAAGATCCATTCATATTGTGGTGTGTAGCTGTGTTTTATTTGATTAGTTTAGTATGCTAATAATGAAACACAACTTATTTATCCATTTTTACCATTGATGAATGTTTGGGTTATTTCCAGTGTTAGGTTATTTTCAACTTTTGAAATAGTGTTGCTATGAATATTCTAGACATTCTTTTGTTACACGTGTTTACACACTTTTGTTGGATACGTTCCTAGGAACGGAACTGCTGGGTTATAAATTATACATACATCCAGCTTCAGGAGCTGGTCTGAGAACTTCCCAGAGTGGTTCTCACTTTCCCCAGGAGTGCAGGAGGTTTCATTTGCCCGACTTCCATGTTCCACATTTGGAATTCTCAGTTTCACAACAATTTGTCTTTCTGTGGGTATTTGCAGTATCACACTGTGGTTTCAATTTGTATTTCCCTAACGAATAATGAGGGTGCTGTCTATGTTGATTTGCCACTTGGCTTTCCTCATCTTGTGGAGTGCTCATTCAATTTTCCTTTGTCCATTTTCTAGAAATTTGAGTTGTCTTTTTTTTTTGTTTTTTTCAGGAGTTCTTTATATATTTTGGCTATGTCTGTTTTCAAATATATTAATTAGAACTATTTTCTCTCCTTAGGATGCTGATGAACAATTGCTCTTAGTTTCAATGAGGTCCAAATTATTATTTTCCTTTATGTTTCATTTAAGAGATTCATGCCTCTCTAAAATCAAGACACTCTTTTTTTTTGTTATCTTCTAGCAGTTTTATTAATTTTCCCATTTATTTCCCCAAATCAACAGGATTTAACTTACATCTGTGGTGTGAGGTAGATGTTAAGATTCTGTTTTTTCGTGTAAACTTTCAGTTGACTTTAATTCTGCTCACTCTTGGCTTATTAGCATTGTGACTTTTACTTCCGGCCTTACCTGCCTCTCAGTCACCATGTCCATTTCGAACTCTTTTCTCTCTGCCGTACATTTAAACTTCCTTCAAGCAGCTCTTCTTGGGTCTATTAGTCACTGCTTCTGCATAAAACCCCTTGTTTGGGCATATTTTTGTTACAAGTGGGTAGTCTTTCCACACTTGTGAGAAATGAACCACGGGAATGTAGGTGTTAACAAGAGAGGCAGCGGGATGAGAAGTGGGTGGGGATTCTCTGTGGTAGCTCTGTAATCTAAAACTAGTCTAAAATCAGTTTATAAAAGTCTGCCTCTTTAAAAGAAGGCAGAAGAATCAATCCAGCACCCAGGTACAAGTATGTTCTTGATTGTACTGGTGTTTCAGTTTAAAGCCTCAAAGTTGAAGTTGTATATATATCTATTTGTTAGACTTTGCTTTCTTCCCCAGTGAAGAAAGTTCACTTATAAAGGCAACAGAGAGCCCTGGCCAGTTTGGCTCAGTGGTCAGAGCCTCGACCTGCAGACCAGAGAGTCCCAGGTTCAGTTCCCACTAGGCCCTAGCAGCTAGGGGCACGTACCAAAAAAAAAAAAAAAAAAAAAGGCAACAGAGATATAGCGAGTGTTTGACTGCCCATGTGTCCAGGAAGGGATGATCAATTCTATTTTTTTTTTTTTTTATCCTCACCCGAGGACATTTTTTCCATTTTTTTGTTCAGATAGAGTGGGAGGGAGAGAGAGAGAGAAAGAGAGAGAAACATCGACGTGAAAGGGACACATCGAGTGGTTGCCACCCGCACGACCCTGGGTCAGGGACAAACTGCAACCAAGATACGTGCCCTTAGCGGGAACTGAACCTGGGTCTTTCTGGACCGCAGGCCGACATTCTAACCGCTGAGCCAAACCGGCCAGGGCAGAATGATCAATTCTTAATATGTGGTACAGATTTCCACCACAGTCACTCACTCAGGACAATGTTTCCGCTGTAGTCCATCATCACCACCCTGGTCTCTGTTCCGCAGACGTGATTAAGAAATCTCGTGTGGTTGATAATAGCAGAAACCAGCAGACGAGGTGGGCTTCTTTCCACCGTTATCCTGAGTTTAGAGGCTTATTTTAACCCTGCCCTGCAGTTTCCTTACCAAAATATAATCCTATCCAGATAGTCTGGATAATGCGCAGGTCATTGACACAGCTGTTTTCTCCAACAGTTAATGAGGGTGTCACTCTACAATGTAGTGTTTATTGAGTTCCAACATTGTGGTGGTTCCTGGCCTGTATCTTCAGTGTCGAACCACAGGGTCTATACTCCGGATGGCCAACGTATAAGCTCTCTGAGGATGCCCACACTGGAAAGCTAGCTTGTTCCCTAGGTGCCTGGCATGCACCGTTCCATCAGAACAGTCTGTCCATGACGTAGGGACGACTGTACCATGCAGTGGGAAAAGCAAGGGCTCCACGTGGACAGATCTGGATTTTAGCCTCAGCTCTTACATTTACTTGGTGCTGCACAGGTTACTAAACCCTCTGAGTCTCCGTCGTCTCATCTGGAAATGATACCCCTGGGGTACTGCTGCCTGGACGGGACAGTGGGTGTGGTGGGCTGGGTACCTCTCAACCTTTCAGGGAGTGGCTGTTCAAGATTATTTTCTGATGAACCAAGAGCTGGGTTAGGGCTTTACACAGCTGAGTAAAACACGACTTTAAAAAAACAGTGTCATCTTCAGGAGCTCCTGATTAGGTGGCAAAGACAGAGGGGCCAACGCATCATGACCATTCAGTGAACTCAGTGGAGAAAGCAACTAGCTCTGAGTAGCTTCTCAAACCACGCTGAATGAAGTCACTTATTACTGTGGGCATAACAGAGGAGGAGCACATAGTAACACATGATCACACATTAATAATTGAATATGGGCCCTAGCCAGTGTGGCTCAGTTGGTTGGAGCTTTGTCCCCATACACTGAAAGGTGGAAGATCTGATTCCCAGTCAGGGCACATACCCAGGTCGTGGGTTCAATCCTGGTTGGGGCACTGATGAGAGGCAACCTCTCTCACATTGATGTCTCTCTCTCTCTCTCTCTCTCAAATCAATGCAAAACATATCCTTGATTGAGGATTTAAAAAATTAATTGAAAGGGTTGCTATCATGGAGTCAGAGAGTTGCCATCTGAGTAAATGGGCCCAAGATTGGTGTCCAGTCTAAAGATACATCTGAAATACACCCCTAAAGATGTGCGCCTAAGAGACATTGCACCTCGCTGCTGCTTTTCAGGCATGGGCAGGGAGGAGGATCAAGAGAAGGATGTGTGTGTGTGTGTGTGTGTGTGTGTGTGTGTGTGTGATATTTTCACTCTCCAATTTCTTCAACAAATATGTATCAGGATCCTCCTTTGCACCTGGGGCTGAGTTAGACAATGGATATTCATCCACAATCAACACACCGATCGGGCCAGACAAGGTCTTTGCTTACACTAGTAAATAGTAAGAAGTGCTATGAAAATTGCCTAAGATAAACTGTGCCTGGCTTAAAGATTTTTTGATAGCTCGCCCTCACCACATAATTGAAAGGATACTGAACAAATATTGACTGTCTCCCAGTCACGAATCTAGAATGAATGAGCTTGGATAATGGTGCCCACTGAAAAGATTGGTTGAACCCCCTGAATGAATGTGCCTTCCCTGAAGGCTGTGGAATTTGATGGAAACTGCAACGGACCAAGAGTCCAAAAGGATATTTAACATGCTGCCCATTTGCCATATTAGAGCCGGGTTTCCAAAGCTAAAGCTCCAGGAACGGTCGAATAAATCATTCCGATTACTTTACCTCCTCTCAGCTCTGCTCTTCCCTCTCGTGCCTCTTTCCTCCTGATCCACAATCACTTTCACTTAAACCGCAAAGAAAAACTACCCAACTTTTCCTTTTCTGTTGACTACAGAAATGTGGTGCATCAGACTTAACTAGTTTCTAGAACAATTTCTCATCTGTTCATTCAATAAGTGCTGGCTGATTAGGCTCAACTATACTGTATCATACATCAGTGTTGGGGCAACTAAACTCTGGGCAGAAATCCAAGGCCATAATCAACATTTAAGCAAATAGTGTTGTTTCTTCAATATGGAAAATAAGTATCAGCCTATAAAAGTTAGTTCTGATAAATTATTAACTATTAGTTATAGGAAGTCACCAAAAATGTTGTTGCAGTTGTATTTTCATACACACACAATAAAATGTAGAAACAATGTATCTTTTCTCAAACCGTAGCTTAATATAATCACTTTGATCTTTTATAATATCAATTATTATATGATAGAGATTTTTCATTTTCTTTTAAATCCTCACCTGAGGGTACTTTTCCCATTTATCTTTCATTGGAGTGGGAGGTAGAGAGACAGAGAGAAAAACATTGATGTGAGAGACACATTGACCGGTTGCCTCCTGCACGTCACCGACCAGGCCTGGGAACCGAACCACAATCAAGGTACATGCCCTTGAGCAGAATTGAGCCCAAGACTCTTTGGTCTGTGGGACTAACACTCTAACCGCTGAGCCAAAATAGATTTCCTTAAACATTTAATAAGACATGGCTATGAGTTTTGGAACAATGTTTAAAGAAAAATGATTTGGTTTCTAATCCGTAAGCAAATTCAGCCTCAGTGCCCACATCCTGATTATGAAGTTGGTTAACAACCATAAAATTCTATTATTTCTAATAGATGGTAATTTGCTAAAAACTAAGTTGAGTTAACTATAATAAAATCTAAGAGTTCTTCCAACAAAGCCTTAATGAAAAAGAAAACTGTATTGTTCTAAATCAACTTTAAAAGTTTACCATAGCCAAACAGTTTAGAAAATTTACTTATAATTCTTACACATTTTTCTTAAATATATTATGGTAGTTTGTGTTAATTATTATGGTTAAAATTGCATAGAACTATTCAGTAAAACCATATTATGTTTGTGATGGGAATAATTATTTCAAACTATTAATTTGCCAGGATGCAACACAACTATTTAAATGGTGTAAAGAACTTTGTTTAACAAGAAGAAACTCCAGGCAATGAGAATGCACAAATAAAAACTAAGATTAATTGTTTTCCCATCACATAACATTTCACTGGTTTCAGTTCAAATGCCTAATGTCATTATGAGTCACAAAAGCAAATATTGCTTTATAGCACCATCTGCATAATAACACTCTTAATTATCTTCATTCCAATGACTTTTAAATTGTTGGTTTACTTCCAATATTGTCTAGTCTATTTTGGTCTTAACTTTTTAAATTCTCATAAAGTGGCCCTGGCCAGTTTGGCTCAGCGGCTAGAGCATCAGCCCAAGGACTGAAGGATTGTGGATTCGATCCCGGTCAAGGGCACATACCTGGGTTGCAGTTTTGACGCCCAGCTCCAGTCTCAGTCCTGCAGGAGGCAACCAATCAGTGAGTCTCTCTCACATCAATATTTCTCTTGCTCTCTCTCTTCCTCCCACTCTACCTTAAAAAATCAATGAAAAAATATCTTCAACGGAGGATTAATACCCCTCCCCCCACAAAAATACATTCTAATAAAGTGTAAAATTTATCCAGAAAATATATGCAAAAGTTTACATTTTTTAAATCACCTAGATAAGCTAGAAAACATGTATTAACTTCTTGTTTCTTATAGCCAGGTTTTAAAACTTCCATTCAAACTCCGTAATCCAATGATATTGTTAGAAGTGCGTAGCTATGACATGTGTACTCGCCTGTTTGTGTGTGTAAAACATAGACTCATCAGATATTTCAAACTACTCCACTCTTATAAGTAAATTTACAATATCTTGTGTCAAGTAGTAATTTTTCCTTCAAAGCACTCCAAGCCTCAACAGATTTTGTTAAAATCCATGTGGTCATATTAAGAGTTTTTGGCAGAAGAAAGTGTCTAACTGTTCTCTATTTCTGAGCACCATAAAACAGGGGGGAAAATGCACTTGGGACTTAGATTTTAAGAAATAGAAGAGGAATTTTTCAGGAGTGCCAGGGATGAGTTAACTAATATCTACTTACTTTAATGTGATGAAAAGAGCAATGGGGGAGACACTGGGTACCAATGTTGTGTTTTTCCAAGTGTTGGTGGAGGATGGATGGGAGACATGGTGAGGACTCGGGGAGGAGAGGCAGGGGAGGAGCATGGAGAGAAAGTCCCCCAGTGGCCTCCAGTTCCAATGCTATGACCCTATGGAACATGACTATCTCACTGGATAATCGATGACTTCCTCTGAGGGTGTTAGAAAGGTAATTTCGTCCTGGCCAATTTGGCTCAGCGGTTAGAGAGTTGGCCTGCAGCCCAGAGAGTCCCGGGTTCGGTTCCGCTAAGGGCATGTACCGGTTGCAGTTTGACCCCAACCAGGTTGGGGTTGTGTGGGAGGCAACCACTGTATGTGTCTCTTTCTCTCTCTGTCTTTTTCCCTCTCTCCCTCCTACTCTATCTGAAAATAAATGCAAAAATGTCCTTGGGTGAAGTTTTTTAAAAAAAGGTAATTGCAAATGTTCAGTCCTCCTCTAGACAGCTTTTGCGGAGGGACGCCCGTGAGGTGTGGTCGCCTCTGGTCACCCTGCTGTCCCCGGGACCTTCTCCAACCAGCAGCGGGTTTGCGTGTATGCATGTGTGTGCATGTGTATGTGCAATTGCTTCTTTCCTGGCTTCCAAAGGGATCCTAAGCAACTTAAAGATTTTCTAACAATACAACAACAAAAAAGAAACAGTATTTAGATAAGAAATTACAAATCAGCAGCTATGGGTGAGGCTAATACAAAAATACATTTTAAAATTCTATGTGCTGACTGCGGTATGCCCTAAATTTAGCTGTAATCTTTCTTTAAGTTTCAAAGCAAAGTTACGTGACTTAGAGTGTCCATAGTAAAACCAGCCATTTCTGACGCTAAGACCAGGAATGAAATTCTACCGAGGAAAACTGTTCTCTGTGCGGTGTTTGGAGAATGTCCTCTCGTTAGACACAGCATCCGTCTCACCAGGATCTTTCTTTTACTAAGTCGTTGAATAAAAGGCCATTTTCTGCGGCTCACAGTTCTGCCAGGAAGGTGCTACTGGCAGCACCAAGATTCTTGTGAGAAAGAAGAAATGGAATCTGCTTTAACACCTGAATAAACGAATTCGGTCGTCCCTCGCCACTTCGCGCTTTGACTGCCACAGCTTCACTCTATCACGGTGTTTTCAAATCGACTCTATAGATAGAGCATCCTGCTTTGCGGGAATTCATTTATCACGGTAGTGTCTGGAACTGATTGACTGCGGTAACCGGGGGCCGACTGGACTTGGGCCTGCCCCTTCTGCTCCCTGTTGCCTGACCCTGCACATGAACTCAGCCCGACGCCTGGACCTCGGCGCTGTGGGCTTCCCGCTGCTCCTACCTGCCTGACTCCACCTGGCTCTGGGGGCCTGAAACGTGCCCCTTCTCTTCCAAGCAGTGACCTTGTACTGGGGGTGGGTCTCTGTCCAAAGGCAAGCACTCTATGCCCTGACTCTGTCTTCTTGCTGCCCCAGCTCTAACCTAAAGAGACCTGGGGGTAAAGCCATGCACTCGGTGTCCCTGCAGAGAAGCCCCAAGACCACAGTTGACTTTGCTTTGCTTTCTTCAGAATGATAGGGTGTCCGGTTCTGCTGTGTGTTCTGTTGAAACGTGGCTTATATTTTGGTCACACCGTCTCATCTTCCTCATTTCATTGTCACTCCAACTTTTGAATATATACAGTGGGCTGTGGATTAGGGGTTCAGATTCTGGTATTGCCACTTCCTTTGTCCCTCTGCGGAATGCTGCTGCCTTAACCCCTTGCTCCAGGATTTAAACTCACAAGTATTAACCACTGTAGTTTGAGTAGAAACAACCAGCACAGCCCCTGGCACAGAGTGGGAGCTCAATAAACAGTCTGGGAAGAACAATTTGGAGAATGCATATTTCTTCTCTCACCCCTACACAGTTGCAAGCACCCAACAGAGTATACACTAGCATTGAGGCTGATACATTTTGGATATTTGCCAGCAAGTTCGGGCTACCAGTACACCTGATGGGAGTTCTAAGGACAAAGGACAAAGGGCATGAACATCATTTGCCATAAAATAGTATCTAAGAATAGAATCTGAGTGAAACTCTCCTTTTTGTGTCCTGATTTTTCTAATCCTAACTATATTGAATTGTGATGTCAAGAGGAAAGAAACAGTTTCACAATTAAAATTATAGTTCAAGTGCCTACTATTAAGTTATTAACTTTTATATTTTAAAATTATAGAATAAATATAGCCCTGAAACTACCTAAACCACAGCACTGTAATTCAAAGGCAAATCTATGGGAAAAGCCACACTGAGTATCATTTTTATTAGTTTTATATACTCTAAACTTTTATAAACATATTTAATAATATAACTTACAAGCCGAAACCAAACAACTAAACACACTATAAAAACAGGTTCTTTCCCCCGGAAACCTATATAACATTTTGTATGTATGTGGATAAGTTTCATCTTAAAAATAAGTGTAAACCACTAATCCCGAAAAGTTGACATTTTTCACTTACCTTCATATTTTAAGTAAATTGATATTTAATTTTCTTGGGTTAGAACAAGCTCAGCTTTTAACCTTTGAAAACTAGGTTAAACACAAAGTTTTTCTTCTTTTACTAGAAGCTTTGTTAACTACAAAATATAGGGCTGTCATTACCTTTTCTGTAAAACAAGTATTTTTTAATAATATTTTTCAGATTGTAAATGTTACCCATATTTTTGTAGGAAACTCAGGAAGTGTGGACAAGGATTTTCTAAGAATAACTCATAAACAGAGGTGATGAAAGGTGCTTAGATTTTGGATATATTCTTTTACAATATAATAATTAAAACTGATGGGATTTTTGTTGTTTGTTTTTGCTTTTCTGTAAATGTTCTTGGCTTGGACTTTGCAAATACCTGGCTGCCAACATTATTTTTTAAGATTTTGTTTATTGTCTCTTTAAGAATATGTATGTACTTTCCTTAGTTCATTTTATTTTCCAAACTTTAAATAACATCGCATTTGTTTCCATCTTCTTTTTTTTATTTTTTATCCTCAACCGAAGACATTTTTTCATTTTTTGTTCAGACAGAGTGGGAGGGAGAGGGAGGAAGAGAGAGAGAGAAAAATCGATGTGAAAGGAACACATCGAGTGGTTGCCACCTGCACAAACCAACCGGGGCCAGGGTCAAATTGCAACCGAGGTACGTGCCCTTAGCAGGAACTGAACCCGGGTCTCTCTGGGCCACAGGCCAGCGCTCTAACCGCTGAGCCAAACTGGCCAGGGCTGTTTTTATCTTCTTTACCAAACTAACATTTCTTTCATTACTTGATGCTTTATTGATTTTTTTTTTTTTTTTTGCTATTCTTCTGAATTTTTCAGCATTCCATAGAAGTATGACACATACAATACAATTTTAGTTGCTGTGTAAGCCCAATAATGGGATAGAATAGATGTTAATAGTTAATGAACATTTACCAGGTACCTGACACATTGCATTGTTACAATGTCATTTAATCTTCCTAACATTTCTTTGAAGATGGGTATAATGCTATTATCCCAATTTTGCAGATAGAAAAATTGAAGCTCTGAGAAATTAAGTAATTTACCCATACATTTTGGGATATATTTTGAAGGTAGAAATAATAGGACTGCTTAATGGAGTTGATGTGAGATGTGGAAAAAAAGGGGGAGTCAGGATGACTCCTGAGTTTTGACTTGAGCAACAGGAAGAATGGAACTGCTGTTCTTGAATGAATGAACGGACAGGATCAAAATAGGAAGAAAGATGTCAAATTGGAAACATACTCAGAAGCCTTAAAAACTGAAGAAGATAATAGTTCCTCTGTGAGTGAATTGAATTAATAAAGTCTAAACAACTTGTCCCGAGTGATTGGAGACATAAAAAAGACAGAATGAACAGTGTAACAAAAACCTCATCATGCCAAACAAACCCTACAAGTTGTTGAAGTTGTGTATAGAAAATACTGCTCTGTAGTCAGTAGTGTTTCCTTTAAATTAAAGGATTACAAGATTGGTATCTATGCTATACACTAAGATATTATCGCAGTTGCTTAGTAATATCCTTCATCTTGATTTGGAGAGATACAGATGATTGACAACTGCAATGATTCCATGTGAAGTCTCCATTCCTCTAAAGCAAAAAAATATGTATTTTCTTTTATCACTAAAATCAAGGGAAAATAAAGAACTAGCAAGCCCCTATGTCCCAAGATGCTGGAGTTCTTCCCAAGGACGCAGGCTCCATGTCTGTGCTCATCAGGATAAGCCTAACGAACCCACCTGATTAATCAAGTGCCTTGGATTCAACAGCCTACTCTCCCTTCCCCTTCTGTGTAATTATGTTTCTTTAATGTTTTACGTTGCGTGACTTTACCTTGTAAATAGTTCTATAATAAATGCTATAATTAGTTTAATAGCTCTTTGACTACATTATATTTAAGGGTGTGCCCTCCTGCATCTCCTGGAGCCATGCCAAGGAGTCTCTGAGCAGAGGTAAACTTGTCAGATCCCCCCTATCAGATTAGCTGAAGAATGGAGGATTAGGGAGGGGTGTAACCTTAGACTACCACTATGCTTATCACACGTCTAGCATTTATCTTCAAGGTATACCACCAACAGGTTCCCAGGTTAAGAAAGGCAAAGCAAGGGGTCCCTTGCAGGGCAAGGCCCATGTTGCTGTGTTCTCATTTGAGACCTGAAGAAAGGGCCCCATGGAAGTCCGAGGCTCCCATAAAGGAAGTTCCGGGACATCCTCTCTCCCCTCCAAGCTGTGGAGAAAGGGGTCTCCAGTTGTACCGTGGCTTTCAAGTCCTTGGGATAAATAATCTTTTTTTTGATCCCTGGCAGAAGAGGTCTGTGGTACTGCTGGGGAAATGGGGACTATGGAGGAGATGAGGTTATTTTAGTACCGCTCTCTTAAAAACTTCACTGCAAAGCTGCCGAGGTTCGCAGATACCATGCTAGGAGAGCACTTTTCCCTTTGGGGCATGTTCTAGAAGGAATTGCTGGGAGGAAATCCTCATGAATGTCCAGGCTCAATAGATCTGCCAGCCGTTACTCAGGTTTATCTCCCACACCAGTCAGCCCATCATTACCTCTGAGTCTGCCCCTTGATAAAATCTGTTTGGTTGGTGATATGTTTCACCTAAGGAGATATTCTGATTTAAACACACATCTTCCTGTAAATCACCGTATCTTCATATTTATGGTTTCCATGGTGCCCTATTTACAGACTAAACTTTGAAATAAATTCACACACTTAAGAATGGACTGTCTAGCGTGTGAAATCTATTTGGCATAAATGCCACTCATGGAGGAGGTGAGGCTGTCCCTATGGCTTCATTGGATGAAAACTGGAAAATAACTCTTCCAGAGTCAGTCTTTGCCTTTGGAGGCCTTAAAACTTTTAAAGATTTCACTTTGGTAATCTTGCAGCTATGATAAGGGATGTGGTATGGAGTTCTGCACTAGAACCAGAGAGAGACTTTGAAAACAGAAGTCTATCTAATAATTTGTTCATTCATTCATTCATTCATTCATCCATTCATTTATCTATATACACATGTATGCTTTAAACAAATATTTATTGAATGCCCATAGTGCTAGGACCAAGAATATTAGCAGAGCCCCTTGAAAAGCCCTCCTTACCCTCAGAGGACCTCGAGTGAAGTGGGGAGTAATAGGATATCATCAACTTTTGATAGCTATAAACTAGAAATCGTACATGCTAGCGAGCAAGAAACCTTTTTAAGTGAACAAAATGTGTTTTTGCTTCCTGCAGCTTCTCCTTTATGAACTCTCCAATCTTTTCTGGCCTAAGGTAGGTCCTGATAGCTTTGAAGTTATGTGGTCATTAAACAAAATCAGTCAAACTCACAGCTTCGGTTATAAAGCTGCTATTAATAAAAACATTGCCCTATGATTATTAAAACAAGAACCATAAAAGTTAGCCCTCTGGCATTCAGTTTTACTTATACACATCACAGACTGAAATAAATTGTTAAAAATTAACAATGTTGAAAAGTTAGTAATGTTGTGCTTTAAATACGGTTCTTTAACAATCTCGTACTACATGTTCTTGGGTGACAGCACCCAAAAAGAACACTGTACATCTATATAATCTTTAAAGGACATAATGGTGCAATAATCTATAATGGCAAAATTAATCAACTGACGTTGTAAAGTGTGCCTACAGGAAATTAGACCCAGTATTCTTTGAGCATCCATTCCGTACAAAAAGAGGAACAGTCAGTGGTGAAGTTGAAGTTCAGAGTCCCCACAATAGAATTTTGGATGAACTGCCTACAGCCTGTGATCTGTGCATTGAGGTTCTTACAGTTGAAAAACACCTGTTCCTTTTATACGCCCCTTGAAATATAAGGGTGGGTGCTATTTAAAAATTTTATACAAAGTAATAATAATTATTATAAAAATATAATCCAGGCAAGTAAAGAGTTTTTTTAAATGTTAAAATTTTCTAACCCTCACTTATATCCCTCATTCCAACTCATCATCACCACTGTTAGCCATTTGTGCTTTTCCAGAACTTATTCAATATAAGAAAAATATGATAAAATTTAAAATAACTAAGAATATAAAATAAAAAGCAAATCATCCACCCTCTTTGTATTTCAGTCCCACTTGCCAAAGGGAAATACTTTTAACCACATCTCTCTTTTATTTTTTTCTAGTGGTTACCGCCATACCTCTGGATGTTTTGTTTCACTTGTTTTTTTTGAGTTGTCAACTTCCAGCTGTATCAAGTGACTGAGAAAAGAGAATTCACCTGAATTACTTTCTTGTCTTTCCACCCCCTCCCAACCTCATGTTTATTTTCAGTTCTATTGGTTAATTTTATTCATCGAAAAAATAAACTTAATCCTCTATTTTTTTATCTACTAGTTTTAGACTGTATGTCTTGACCTCCTACCACGTGATTTGAGGTAATTAGAGCCCCCACCTGTCTCTTCACCTTCTCTACCTACAATGTTCATGACTTTTATATTCTGTTAACTACAATTAAGTTGGGGCTTTTCTATACGTTTGTTTTTAAAAGTCAAAACCAACAACCGACATTGAATTTTTTTGACTCCAGTCATCATACTTTATGACTCTCCCTTATTCTTCGAGTTCTTTTTTTCATAGCAGCCTAATTTTTTTTTTTTTATGGATGCGATATCTTTTCAAAACTCTAAAGAGAATTTCTGAAGCTTGTCTTATGTTCACTGACTAAGCTCTGAGGTTGGATTTTCTGTTTTTCCTTCTTGCTTTTCTTTCTGGTGGCATCGTTTACCACTGGATGTCTGGTGATCCTACATTGTATCTGTGCGGAGGCTAGCCATCTGGCCACCAAAACCTGCTCTTCTTCCTGCTCCATGGCTAGACTTTATTTCCCAGATGTGCTTATAGTTAAGTGTTCTACCCAAGGTCATGAGCCTCTTTCGGGTGGGTGCTTGTAAGACATGAGCATGACTCCTCTATGATTCCTTTTTCTGCAGGCTGAAGTGACCATGGACACCATTGGTTGATGATGGCTGTGCTTCCTTGACTCACAGGAAGAGCCATCACTGACAGGATGGCTTGTGGTAGTGAAATGAACATTTTATGTTTTCTTAGCCTCTGAATAACTGTGAGGCATCTCATTACCACATCTTATTCCACCCTCACTCACACAGTAGCCTAGTAAAGAGGCTTGTGTGGATTGGATGGTTTCTAGAGGTGGTTAGTCCTGTTTTCCCTCAAACCATTTCCCTAAAAGAAAGGGTGGACTGTAAGAGATGTGTGTGCCTGTCGGGTATGTCAACTGGCAGGCTCTCTTTAGAGTGTCTTGGCAGGGAGCAAGCAAAACATCTCTTTTCATTATGCTAAAATAAAACTCTGGGTACCCACAGCCACTCTCAGTTCCCTAGATGCCCCTAAGCAACATTTTCTTTAGAGAGCAACCATCTGATTTTAATCTGAGACTAGAGGTCCTGCCTGCTTTTGGGGGGTGTGGTAGAGGAGGATGGGTGCACTTGCGTAAATGTTCCAGAAACAATCCTTCAGTGAATCACTTCCATTTCTGCCCATTTCTCACTCACTCCTGCTCTCAGTTGACACCCCTGTTCTTGGAGCCTCTCTCTGGCTTACCCACCAAGAATGCTGCCCATGCCCACTGCTCCTTTAGAAACTTGCTGACCTGTCCTGCTCCAGGATGTCACTCAGTATGATTCCTTCTGCTTCCCATCTTTCAGAAATTCACTAGCCTCTCTGGTCTGTTGATATTTCTTCTTCCTTTTTCTCTAGATTTCAGTGATTCCCTTTTGGTTTTTGTTGTCATCACAATGGTATTTTGGAAGAAAGGCGAGTAAACATTTATATTTATTCTGCTCTCTTGTACATAGAAGCCAGAACTCATTTTCAGAAGTACAGAGACTTTATGGGGAGAAGAGATCTGAATTTCACTCTTCTCTCCGAGGTCTTGAAAATTAATATTTAAGGAGCAAGTTGTTCTGTAATCATGCCCATTAGAAAGTAATAGTAACCAGTAATCCAATGCCCCATGCTTCGCTGTCCTGTATGTACAAATACAGTAATTCCCCAAAGCTCTAACCCCTTACCTACACATGTGGGAACCCAATTCCTTGGGGCTCACCTTCTTCTAAACATGTCTGCTAATTGACAAGAGGCATTTTACATGTTTTCTTGAATCAGTATAGTTGTTTATGGCCAAGCCGGGGCTCTGCAACTGTTGGCCTTGACCAAACAGCACGATTGCTACCTCAAGGCTATTGGAGCTGGAATTCAGCCCCTCCTGGCTGAGCCACTATGGTCCCAGAGCCAGTAGGAGCTGGCATTCCACCACCTCCTTAGAGGGGACACCTGCCAATTCATGCTGGCCAGGGATGATCTTGTGAAGTCAAAGGCACACATCGCTTCCTTCTCTGTTACTGTCTATTAGAAAGGCTCTCTCCCACAGCAGCATTGCTTTAGCCCTAGAAATTTCAGAGAATTTCCAGGAACAGCTATTTTTCTTCTGCATGAGCTGACTGTGGCATCCCCACAGTCGCATGAACTGCCATCTTGATGCCTAGTCCCTTTAAGATGCAGCATTTGACTAATAGTGTTCTTGACCTTCACAGTGCTGACACGTCTTGGCACTGTCCTATGAAGGGACATGGCAGACATTCCTGGTTCAGTTCATCTCTTACTGGTTGAAAAGAGGAAGGGTCAAGTTAGAGGTGGTGATTTGATAACGGATACCTTGGGCTCAATGCACTAAAGGGTTTAGTGAAGCAACTCTTTCAATTCACATGCACAACAGTTCATTTGGGTAGCGACAGACACGGGAATTCAACCCATCCGGTTCTCAGGATCTGCTGTTCAGTCTGCCTCACTCTGTGCCTCTCCTTTGCTTAGCACAGAAACTGGTTTCTGTCACCTGTCCCTCCCCCAAACCATCAGTGTTGATATGTCTAACCACTAACTAAGGGTGAGATTCAAGTGTCCCTCACCCCAAAGGAGCCTCCTTAGTCCCACGTAAATCCGTAAATGAAAACAGATTCTGAGAGAAGGCAGTGTCACTTTAGGCCACAGGCAGAATTCCTGGGCTTGAAAGAAGTTTCTCTTTTCCCAGACATCATTTATTCTTCCTTTTGGTATCATCTATGTGTTACCAATTTTTCCTGACTCTGTGGGATAACTGAATCAAAAGCAACTCTCAAATATTAGAAGAGCCCACCAGTAGCCAGATAGAAAGAACCCCATTATATATAGGACTCTCACCTGGGCTATGAATAGTGCAATGTCTAGAATTTAAGCCTGTGCTTAAATTTCCAGGTCATGGCCACTGTTTTCCCTGCATGGGTGTGAGGGAAGGTCACAGGTTATCCCCGTAAGGGTCAGGGTACCCAAGCTCCTTTATATCTACTAAAGTGGTTGAAGACCATCCCCATAGACAGCCAGACTCCAAGATCAGCCATGCTTCCTAGGACCCTCATTTTTCAGGGAACATCCACTCTTCTTCTACTATAGTGATTTGTAAGGTATAGCAGAATAGAAGTGACTTTTAATCCTGGCTCTGCCAAGCTCCCCCAGTATCTTGAGAACTTCAGCCATTTTGGACCTCAGTGTCTTCATCAAGAAAATGATGGATTTGGACTAGATCAACGGTTTCATCTTTTATGCTGCAGAACCCTTTCTTCAAACGAAACCTATGTGGAAATACAAAGTGCAAAGCATATAAAAGCACAGCACTCAGGGTAAAATAAGAGTGGGAGTCCTGGAGGTGGCCTGCTCCCCTCCTCCCTTGACATCGCAGGAGCTTCGGAAGCACCCCTGGGAACACTTAGTGTGCTATGGAACACCATTTGAAAACCACTGCTCGAGAGTATCTTTAAGGTCCCTTTGAGCTCTAACAATTTATGACCTCAAGTAATAGTGGGAAAAATCTATCTTCGCCCTGGAGAGCAAGTGTCACATTGGATTTCATGCTGAAATGCCCCGGGGTTCCTTTAGAATTTACCTAGCAAAGACGCTAGAACCGCCCACAGAACTCAAGCGGGACACTGATATGGTACAGTGAGTCCAAGCCCCCATACAGCCTAAGCCAGACAACCTGAGTTCAAGTTCCAACTTCACCACCTATTAATTCTGTAAATTAGTTTGCTATAACAAAGTACCACAATGAAGTAGCTTAAACAACAGAAATGTATTGTCTCATAGTTCTGGAGGTCAGACAGCCAAGATCAAGGTATCCACAGGGTTGGTTCCTTCTAAGGGCTGCGAGTAAGAATCTATTCCATGCCTCTCCACTGGCTTCTGGTGGTTTGCTGGCAATCTTTGTTGTTCCTTGGCTCATAAAAGCATCACCCTGTTCTCTGCCTTCGTCTTCACAAGGTCTTTTCTCTCTGTGTGTGTGTCCAAATTTCCCCATTGTATAAGGACACAATCATATTGGAGTAGAGGCTTACACTACTCTAGTTTGACCTCATGGTAATTAATTACATCTGCAAAGACCCAATTTCCAAATAAGGTCACATTCTAAGGTTCTGAGGGTTAGAGTATCAACTATAAATCAAGGGGCTGCAGTAGGGATGGAAAGAGAAACAATTCAACCCATAATACTCTATTACCTTGAACAAATTATTTTACCTCTCTATGCCTTAATTTTTAATATCTATTATGACTTATGATTGTTGGGAGATAATAAGGCAACTAAAGGGCTTAGCAGAGCGAGCATTCAGTGAATGTTAGCTATCATCATGAACATGGTTTTTGTTTCACTTTCAATACTTTTTTGAAAGAGTGCCACTTGCTATTATTTCATTGCAGCAGTATATGGGGTCCATGTCCCTGGAAAACAATGTCTTAGACCCTCAGATGGTTTCTTAGATGGTTTCTAACAGTTGCATCAAAATACCCTATTATTTTGTTGTCTCATTATCCAGATTTAAAAAATTATATTTGTATTCTGCTCCCAATAGAGCTTTGAATCGGTAGCTGCAGGAAAATAGTAAATAAAAACCACTCAGTATTCGGCTAAAACCCACACATACAGCAGGTGAGTAGGAGAGCTTGAAGTTTGTCACTCAGCCTCTTGAGTGTTCTGGAATTTCTGGGTTGGTTGGTTTGTCAGTTCTGCTGTGTTATATCTTCTTCTGTTACAACATTTTTTTCTTTTTCTATATCCATCCCACATGCTAGCATATAGAAGTATACGATCCAGGCCAGTGCTCCAAACATATGTGATTCTTTTCGCTACCTTGATGGACAATAATCATACATATGCTGTCCGTCTATGTGTGACATCCTCGCTTTTTGTGATTTTTATACCCACATCTTTTTCAGAGGATAGGTATATTTGGACATACATCCAGAATTTTGATATCTGGCGTTAAGAAAGGTATTCCGGTGTTCGTTGAAAACCTAATCCTAGATGTCTTCCTTGCTGACTGGGATGAGGGTAGCGTAAGTAGGCATGGCTATTTGACAAACAGGTTTCCGATCCCACAACTCTCATCTCCGGGCTTTTAGAAATCGGTATGACACAGGATTTGTTTGCCTGTGTGTATATTTGTCATTTCTGCCAGAGGAGCAAGGAAGTGAATGGACCCTTTTAAAATAACCTATGTCAGCCTTTCTTGCTCTGGGTAATGGCTGCAAAGGTGCTATATAGGGTGGTAGATCCTTCTTAAGAGCAAAGGAATAAATTTAAAATTTTAATTAAGATGATAATGTGTTTGGGGTCAATTCTCCTAACACATGAAGAGGCTCTGTCAAATTCCCATTTTTCTGCATGCAGTAAGATCAGGAGATTTCAAGTATAGTTAGTTTTGTGCTCATGCTTTTTGGCAAAAATTAAATGTCATTTGTTCCTTTTTAATCCACCCCCACCCCCAATTTTAATGAGATATAATTGACATATAACTGCTAACTTTCTGAATAAATCACATGTTATTTAAAATAAACATAAAAGGCTAATAATTCAAATGAAAATAAAATCCATGAAAATAAAGAGGCCCCTGGGAATATACTTAATTGCATACAGCATAGATGCAGGATAAAGGGAAACAAATCATAAGAAAAAAAAAAATGACTTTACACTTCTTTAAGGAGGTTGGATGGAATGAGAATAACAAATTGTAATTTAAAAATTTTAAGTCATACCCCTCATTCAAAAATTTTGTAAATTATTGTTCTAATAATAGAAATAGATAGCAGAAAAATAGCCTTCGGGGAGTTACAGCTCCCCTCCAAGTGCCTGCTTCTCTAAATGTACATACTCCCTGGGCAGTGTGGGAAACCCAAACAGAACATCTAGGTCCTGCAGAGAGTCGCTGCTCTGGAAAACTTACTGACACGTTCATGTCTCTTCTGGGAGAAGAGAAAGAGAAGGTTGGGGTTTGAGAGGTAGCTGAGTTATATGACCTCAATGCATAACCAATGGATAGAATTAATAGTCTATTTATGATATATGTATAATATCAAACTTTTATCTTTCATATAAACTTACAGCATTTCCTCTCCTTATTTTTGAGGGTCAATATCAAATTGAACACCAGATATTACAGAGTCTACTGAATCCCTGTGTGTGATAACACAATGTATGTCTCCCAAATAACTAACATGTGTGAATAACTGTTTATTTCCACAATGTGAAAAACTTTTCACCTTGCACATGTAAGACATCCTGATGTCAACCAGTTGTTGATGGATAACTTCAAACACAAGGACTTCGGCCACATAGCCCACTGTTTTGCCAGATGTTGACTGCATATTCACCGTTGCCATTATAGATCACGACTTTTCCCCATTCGAAAACTTTTATTTCGAAAATGTACAATATCCTCTGTAACCTTCAACCACACTGTGCTTACTGAACTAAAGCCTTCTATTTCCTTCTGAATAGAAACGCCTCCTGCCCAGACCTTGTGTAGCTAGGGCTTTGAGTGCAGTAGACAATTTCAAAGACTGCTCTTTCCACTTAACAATTGGTGCATTAGGCTAAAATGTTCACACAAATGCAATAGCAACAGAAGGGGCTTGCAGTGTAGTGACAAGGTCCTTCTTTTACCTGGATCTGGAGAATGATGAATGAGCATTAGTAGAATATTCTTCTGGCCCTAAGGTTTACCTTGATCTTCTCACAGAATGCAAATTGAAATTATACCCACATTTCTATGGTATTTATTACCGTGGTCATGATGTGAGGGCTTTTTCAATATGAATAGTGTAAAAGGGGAAACATATTACTGCGAAGAGACATTATTGTGCCGGGACTGTATAAACAGATGAGGGGAACGGAGCGACATCCTCATAATAGAAACTGAAAGCTCCTCATTTTGTCCCGATTGTCTCCCCTTCCTTTTTAAACAACCTTCCTTTTTTCTGGCTATCAATACAAAGTTCCTTTTGGTAAAATGAAGTGCATTCAAGCTGCTTGAAAGAAGCTTTTAAAGTTGATCTGTGCCCACACAAAGGAGAGGCAGTGCCGGGTCAGACCAGCGGAGGAAGCAAACTTGGTCAATGTTCATTACTCATGGCTTGACACGCTGGCCTCCATATCATTTTGTAAAGAATCAGATAAACTTTCCTCGTGATAAACAACTGAAATAATTTTTCTTAGCTGTCAGCTCCCTTTCTCCCTTTCCCAGCCTGTTCTCACACTCTTCCATGCTCGTAAAAGCAACCGAGTGCAGCCCTTTGGTCTGATAAATGGGCTCCTTTCAACGGGTGGCAGGCTTCAGGAAAAAGAGATAATCCTGGATAATGTGGACACAGTTTTCATTTCATGTCACCCAATTAAACTGCAATTATCCGGAGTGCAACAGCAGAAAACCTGGAAAGAATGGCCGGAGAATGAGGCGCTGAGACACCCTGGGATTCTTTATACCAAGCGCATCAGCCAAGATTTGTTCTCTTCTGATAATAAAGTGCCGGCCTAAGCACTCAGCCACACAAAACCGTGGCCAGCCAGACCAGCTGCAGCCTGGGCTGCGCATGAGATGCTCCCACAAATTCTGTGAGAAACAGCAGTCAAGTCACAGACACTTTTTTTTGGTTGATGGTTTGCATCCGAAGCCCAGGTCTGCAGAGCAACCACGCTATTCCCTCCCGGCACCCTCGTGGCCTCGCCTCTCCGCAGACAAATCCAGGCGGGGATCGCTCCTCGGACAAGAACAAACTACTTTCTCCGCTGTGACAGTCTGAGCACCGCAGGAAACACCATCCCTAAACCAATCATCGGGTACTAAGAGAGCGATGATAACTCTGTTATTACAAACACGTTTAATAAATCACGCAGGGCTAGATTAGTCTGAGGCCGGAATAGTTATAAAAATTTTGGTGAACAGCTGGCTCATCAATTGATAGGTTTTTCCTTCATTTAAATGGGATGATAGTCAGCCCTGCAAAGAACTACAACTGTGGGATAAAGGGATCCATCATCTTACATTTATAAATTATGCAGCTTTTCAGATTCTCCGGTCGTATAAAATATTGGGCGTTCAGTGGAGGAAATGAGAGAAAATGCAAACTGTAAGGGTAAGGCCTAAATGTAAATAATTACGGCTGTATCTGTAAACACAGTTGAGAGAAGATTAGTGATAGTGAAATTCACGGGAGGAAAAACAATACACTGGCATGAAAATGACCTTTGAGGATGCCGTTGCCAGAGCCCAGCAAGAAAAAATAAGGCAGGCCCCAAAACTCACAAACTCCAAAATAAAATTTTCATCACCAGGGACATAAATCTTTGGATTTATTAATACCCTCCTAAAATAAACTGTACAGCTTTACCAGCCGGTCTATTTAGCGATGAATCAACTACTTTAATCTCATAAAATGATTCTCCCGTGTACCGTTTGGCTGTACAGCTCTTCTTCCTTCCTCTTTCGGAAATAGATCCCATCTTAATCTTTTTCAGAATAGCCATTTGTGGCTCCTAAAGGTAGCAAATGTGACAGAAGAGTCTCTCAAAGCTGGTTTTAACCAGAATGACTTACCCGAGAGTGGCTGTCAATGGGCCTGGGGCAAGCACCCTCTGCCAGGTTCTCGCCCGGCAGGGCTAAAACCACGGTCCTAGGAGACCCTGCCTGTGTCCCCTTTGCCCCAGGAGGTAACCGAAGCCCAGGGTGCTCTCTTACCCCAGGCCCTCAAACAGAGGCGAAGGAGCACACTGGTACAATCACATGGGAAACTCAAACATAATTGGGGAGAGCTTTGAGATGAATTTGAAAGTTTGGTTGTTCTTCAATAATCATAAATGCAACAATAACCCCAACGATAATGCTAACGCAAGACAACACGTACCTGCCTTTCATCTAGGCTCAAAGCACTGGACAAGTAATGGTCTGGGCGAGGATCCCTTTCCATGTAGCTTTATGGGAGAATCCACACATTACAATAACATAATGACACCGTGATAATAATAATAATAACACCTTATGTTTACCTAATGCCTATCTCTGGGAAACCTACAACAGTTTAGAGATGTTAATCTAATTAAACTCCAGGTCCCTGTCAGACAAGGAGGAGGTAGGGATTTTTAATGCAAATGCTGTTTAGGAAATGATGGGAATACTAACATCTGTCACCTCCCTTCCTCCTAGGTATTTGTGAACACAAAGGAAAAGAGATAGCTCAGATTTAAATCTTCTAACTACATGCAAGAACAATGATAATCGTAGAATATAATAACAGTTTAGATCACTTCTCATCTGATATACTTGTCTTTCAAATTATGGGTTGAATCCGTGTCCTGTGTTCCTTCCTGGGAGATTTTCACACAGCTCCAGCACAGGGAAGGGAAGATGGCCCTGCTCCGTGGAGGCCGTCACGCTCCCCTGTTGCAACACCTCACACGGTTCCTTCTGCCACTCTTCCTATGCTGTCATCTGAACTTTCCTGACCACATACTTCTAACCTGTTCAGAGTTAGATTGTATAAACCCGGATCCTTTGAAATGGATTTTTGTTTTTAACTTCGGAAACATTGGATTCAGAATATTTAAAAATACTACTGCTTAATGAAACGGTAGTGTTGGCTCAACCTGGAAGGAACTCAGAACAAATAAAATTGCTACGTGTAAAGTAACCCTCTTAGAATACTCTACTTTAAATAGACAAAACCCATGGAAGGCGTTCATACAGTACTCCCTCTCACTGATTAGCAGATACTTTAAAAAAGTAATTTATTTTAAAACAATCCCACCCTGGCTGGTTTGGCTCAGCGGGTAGAACGTCCCAGGTTCGATTCCCTCTAAGCCTTAGAGTCTAAGGGCATGTACCTCAGTTGAAGCTTGTCCCCAGCCCCAGCTGGGGTCATGCAGGTGGCAACCAATCAATGTGTCTCTCTCACATCGATCTTTCTCTCTTTGTCTCTTCCTCCCTCCCTCCCTCCCGCTCTATCTGAAGATAAATGTAAAAATATCCTCGGGTGAGGATAAAAAAAAAAAAGAAGATAAAACAATCACAAATATTAGATGAGAACCATAGCATTATCACAGCCTGTCATCAAGTTGTTCACTTATTTATTTGTTTATTTTTCCCCCACTAGAAGAAAGCTCAATGAAAGCCAGGACCATGTCTGTCTCATTCATTATTATACCCTGATGAGAGCATGTGTTAAGTACATAGTAGACATTAAGTAAATATTTGTTGCATGAATGGATAAAGAAAGAGGCCCTAGCACAGCAAGCATCTCCACCGAGAAGCATCATCTGGGACGGGGCACGGCTCCTTCCCTGGCACTGTGCAATAGCCAACCGAGTAGCTGGACGCTGCACTCTCAGAGCTGCGTTTGAATCAGGACTCCACTGCCTACCAAGTGTGCAAACTTGGGCAAATCGCTGAAGCTCTTTGAACTTCAATGTTCACATCTGTAAAATGGACATTGTGTCTTTCAGATTAGGTAAGGATGAACTGAACTGAAGTAGGTAAATTCTTTCTCACGGTGCGTAAACACTCAATAAATACAAACTATTACTTTTTTTTTGCCAATCCCGTGTTCTGAAATATGTCTTCCACCCTTCCTCCTCCGGCCCGGCTCACCACTAAGAAGCGTCATCGGGGACAGACATGGCTTCCTTCCCGGGCACTACGAGGCACAGCCCTGCTTTAAGCACAGAGACACAGCCTCTGTGTCTCCTGTACCCATCCCAAGGTCCTGAGCAGTTTCTGCCTTGACCTCTGTGACCAGTAGCCAGATGCTGCTGCCATTTAACCCCCTGAACTCGCCAGGACTCTGGGGGCACCCAGGCTGTGGGCTGATATTCTCTGATCTTAGCTCTACCCACATGTAGGCCAGGGCAGGAGTCAAAGGCAGGAGCTTCCAGACATCCTTACTCCTTGTTTACTGGCCCCAGACTCCCCCTCCTGCCCTGGGTTGGCTGACAGGGAACAGGTCATTTTAGGACAGAAACAAGGAGGGAGAGGCAGCAGCGGGCCTTAGAACCATCACGTGGCCCTGGTTTTAGAAGGTTGGCCCAGCCCTCTCCCTTCAAAACAAACCCTTCTGGGGAAACACGTTAGCCTGAGGCAGAGAGGGCAATCCTTGAGACGCGGAAATAATGCAAATCTCTCCTTTGTCCTTTGACCCTTTTCTTTCTCTTTTTGGTCAGGATGGGGGCATCCTGGGCAACCGTCCAAACCTGTTTAACACATCCAGTCCTAGCTGAGAGCTGGAGGAGGCAGGAAGCTTGGTCTTGATCAGTTTGCAAAAAAAATGTGAGCTGACGGCACACGCCTTGCAGGGGTCAGGGAGAGAGGACCCTGGTCGTCTGGTCTCCCGCACGGACTGAATCAGGAGGGGACGCAGGCTGGGTGCCTGGGAGCCTGTCACGATGCCAGGCAGCCGTGCTCTGCTGCTGACAGCTGCTTCCCCCTTGGCATGTTACTTAACTTCCCCAAACCTCAGTTTCTCTACCTGTAAAGGGGAGATCATAACCCCTTCTCAAAAGATGACTAAGAATTAAACGGGATGATACGTGAAAAATGCGCAATCCTGGCAGTTCCAAGTACAGATTAGTATCGACTATGGCTACTATTTGTGGGCTATACTTGTATTAGCAAAGGAGGAAACAATCTGAATGACCATTGATGATGGACTGGTTAGATAACTTGTGGTAATCCATGCCATCATAATCGGGTGTGTACAGTCATAAATGGAATAAAGAACATTGCTGTGGAGTAGTGGCCTGCAGGGTATATTGTTGAGGGGGGAAAGGCACGGTACACAAGAGTATAAATAGTATGCTAGGTATCAAAATAGTGGGGGCTTCTTAGCCAATAGTCTTGGGTGTACATTCATGCATTTTTTAAAGCCATGGAAAGACAAAACAAAAATGGGCAGGGTTGCGGAATCAAAAGAGGAGGGTGAATAAAACTGTGTTTATGCATTGGGTTCTTAACCAACAGATTCTTCAATTCTTTCCCTCTAAGTTTCGGCTGTTGATGTTATCACCTTCATCATCATCCTCAGAAGGAACTTCAGTTTACAACCTCAGCGATTTTAATGCTAGCAGGTAGGGGGGCCGCCCAGACTTTTCTGTGGCTGACCATAATCAGGGAATGGTGGTCATTAGCGGTCATAGATTCCTAGGTTTCCCTACGTGAGTGCAGTTGGTGGAGAACATCTCCCTCCCACACTTTGGATTAATTATTTCTATCTGGCTCCTAATTTATTTTTTTCTACATTCTTGGGCACATGAAAAATATTTCCTGCAGCCTTTGGTAGCCTCTAATCTAGAGCAGGGGTCTGCAATTATGGACCAAGCTAAGAATGGTTTCAACGTTTTTATTATTTATTTATTTTTTTATCCTCACTCTAGGACATTTTTCATTTTTTGTTCAGATAGAGTGGGAGGAAGAGAGAGGAAGAGAGAGAGAGAGAGAGAGAGAGAGAGAGAGAGAGAGAAACATCAACGTGAAAGGGACACATCGAGTGGCTGCCACCCGCACGACCCAACCAGGGCCGGAGACAAACTGCAACTGAGGTACATGCCCTTAGCGGGAACCGAACCTGGGTCTCTCGCGACCCCGGGCCAACGCTCTAACCGCTAAGCCAAACTGGCCAGGGCTCAACGTTTTTAAATGGTAGAAAAAACACCCAAAACAAAACAGGAAGATAATAACATTTTGAGACACATGAAAATTATTTTAACTTTTAAATGACCTAATGTATAAATAAAGTTTTACCGCAACACAGCCATGTTCATTTGTTTCCATATTCTGTGTGGCTGCTTTCATAGTACAATTTGAGCTTTTTGCCTTCAAAGCCTGAAACATTTATTATCTGGTCCTGTACAGAAAACATTTGTCCACCCCTAGTCTAGAGCATCAGAGAAGGTCTGGATTTCAGATAAGTCTGTTGTTTTCTAGAGCCATCTCTAGGCCCTACTTTGCATATCAAAAACTTGTAGAGGTCCCCTGTATAGACAGGCTTTGAGTACCCATTGTGTTTTCCTGGCTTATTCTTTCTTGCTTTCATTGATGAATTAAAACCAGGCTCCTCATCAAACCTACAGAACAATGGACAGATGTGGTTCTGTTTTTAAATATCATCTTAAACCTGAGGCCTTACAAATATATTTCAAAGCAATTATGGAGGGCCACAGACATAATCACTTATAGGTAACCACACATGTCTATTTTTATAGGAACATTTATCCCTCTTGACTCAGGGGCAGAATACTCGTCACCAGCATCTATCTTATTGCTCTGGCCTGACACTAGCATGGATGGTGGATTATTGGGTGGAATTGGTCCCCGTTTCATGTCACGTTAATACAGCCGTGCCCGTGTAGAGTTACTATAGACCAGTGATTCTCAAATTTCATTGTCTGTAAGAATCACCCAGAAGGTTTATAAAAACAGATTCTGCCTGCTCCTCCCCCACACCCTTAGATCTGATTCAGTAGGTCTGGGGTGGAGCTCATGAATTGGCATCGCTTATAACTTCCCAGCTGATGCGGCTGCTGCTGTTCTGGACACCACGCTGAGTAGGGATGCTGTTGGTCCCTGGGGTCCATCTTACCTGAATCCAGCTACAAGCTGCCTCCCAGGACAGAGGAGATTTCCCTGGGATAGATCTATCCATTCACCTACCCTTCTTAATGTTGAGTGATTTTCCTCCATCCATACTGCTAATGGAATTAGGTATTTATGGAGCAGTTATTGTGTATAAAGAACTTAACAACTTTAAAGAACTTAGCCTCTCAGTTGAGAAGGGAAGACATACGCTTCCAAAGAAAAATAAACCACTCAGTTAAGAAAAGCTCAACTTAAAAGTTGTCAGCTGCTTCTAAATCTAGAGGTGGATTCAGTTAGCCACCTGGGAGATATTACGTGTTTTGGAGTCACTTTAATTACCTTTCTTAGTTATATAAATGTAAGGCAAGTATATACATACGTATTGCCCTAGAAAGAAAGATATTATAGGCCATATTTTTGTGTATTGATAAAGCATATACCTCTTTCAACATTCCTTGTTGGGAAGGTGGTCAGAGAGGGGTGGGCACGTTTGGCAGGACCCGTTGTGGTTTGTCAGAGACACTTGTTCTGACAGCAGAGCCTGCGTCTGGAGCCCCTCTGGTCAGCGCCTCCAATACAAGTGCATGTTTGGGCAACAACAGCTAAAAACAGTGGGTTAAATTAAGGAGTTTTAACTTGAAAGCGAGCTTTGGTCCAGGCCTTAACTGTCAGATCGCAGCCGCAGGTGAGCATACCCGCGGGACAGGCCTCCTGAGGAACTGTCGCTGCAAGGAGTGTCACCTGTGTGTGGAGCACTTGTTCGCACCTGGTTTGGCGTGTGGCACTGACAGGTGTATGGACACCAGGAAGCAAGGGCCACCTCTTTTGAGTGTAGCAGATAAAGTAATACATGCTAATCACCATCTGAGCATAGAATAGGTAGGTGGTAAGTGGATGGAAGGAAGGAAGGAAGGAATGGAGGGAGGAAAATAGAAGTTTGGGGATAGAGAAGAAATTGTAATTCTACATATCATTTTGAATGATTTCATTGATAATATGAAAACACTTCATTTTTGGACAACATAGCTGCTTTTTTTTTTGGAAAATATCAAAACTCATACAGAATTACGTAAGTAAATATATTGGGTAACCAATGTAACTAATCCTTTTATTGAGAGGGAATGAAAACCAATGCAACTATAAAGTAACTAATTTGATTTTTATGTCTTAGAAATTAACTGATGGCAAGATCAAAAGAGGAGATCCATATGAACAATTTTATCAATGAGGGATAGCTTTGAAATAAAAATATGATTTCTTTTAAAGCTACCTACTCAAATTTGATGTCATAGTTTTGAAATCTGGTAAAATAAAGGGAAGGAATCAAACATTTATCCTGCCTTTCTA
Source organism: Molossus molossus (assembly GCF_014108415.1). Taxonomy (NCBI): domain Eukaryota; kingdom Metazoa; phylum Chordata; class Mammalia; order Chiroptera; family Molossidae; genus Molossus; species Molossus molossus. Next base: position 45,671,884 of record NW_023425403.1, on the reverse strand, counting down.
TATGTACGGTATGAACCTCAGGATAAACACGGAACCGATGAGTGAAAATTTCTCTTCACAGAAGAACGCCAACTAATATGTGAAAACAAAATAATAGAATTAGAATATTAAAATTTTCTGCACCCCCTCCCCCCATGAATTAATGAATCTAGGCAATAGTCATCGATGATTGATAATATTACAAAAAGAGAGAGACTCTAAGTCGTGGGGCTGTAATGCACAGCGGAATATAGTCAATAATACTGTAATAACTATGTGTGGTGACAGATGGTTACTAGACTTACTGTGGGAATCACTTCTCAAAGTAAATAAATGTTGCATCACTATGTTGTACACCTGAAACTAATATAATATGCATGTCAACTATAATTAAAAATATATTTTAAAAAGATAGAGAAGCCAGGGACCATGTGCCTCCCAAAGGAAATACACTCCACCGCCTGTGAAGCAGTGTTGCCATAAAATCCACGTAGACTGTGATCAAGCCTCCAGCTCCAACTACCAATCTGCAATATAAGAGACAGAAGAGCACACACACCACCACCACGGCTACCAGTCAGCAAAGTCCGGATTGTAGGAAATTCTACCAAGAAAGCCATCCAGTTTCTCCAGATTAGTTGCAAGAGGAAAACAAAACAACAACCAACAACGACAGGTGACGGGAGAGACTTTAAAGACACATCATCAATCCCAGTGCACGGTCTTAATCGGATTCAATAAACAATAGGTTTCAAAAGACAAACTGCAAAAATGTTGTAAGATACTACGAAAACATCGGACCCTGACTGGATAATTAATGACATTAAGAAATTATTGTAATATTGGGGTGTAAAAATGGTTTTAAGTTACACATATTTTTAAAATTCTGATATTCTAGAGACATATTCATGACATAATAAGATCTCTAGGACTTGTTCTAAAATATGTAGTGGAGAGTATGGAGAGTAGTGAGGAAAGGTGTAGCTGAAGCTCAATTGGCCACAAGCTGATAATTTTTGGAAACTAGGTGATAGCTACATAAGAGTCATTACACTATTCTACCTACTATTTTTAAATATATTAAGTTTAGAATTTTGCATAAACAAGGCTTTTTTTAAGGGAGAAAAAAATGGTAGAAATACATAAAATGGTAGAGGCACGCACACACACACACACACACACACACACTCACACACACATACACACACAATTTGGCCTGCAGAAAAAGTAGTATCAGAGGAAAAGGTATATTTTCTATTAGTTATAGTCTTAAATGCTTTTATTAGAAAAAATCAAAGGCTGAGAATTAAAGGCCTGGGCATCCAATTTAAATTAGAAAAACAACAGTATATTATCCTCCCACTCCAAAAGTAGAAGAAAGTATATAGTAAAGGTAAGAGCAGATATTAATAAAAACAAGGATTAACAAATCAAAACTTGGTACCTTGGAAAGATGAACAGAATGGACAAATCTCTGGTAAAATTGTTCAAGAAAAAAAGAGAGAAGGTACAAATTAAAAATATTAGAGCTGAAAGGGGGACATAAGATCGAACTACAGATCGAAGAAGAGATTTCAAAAGACATAAGAGAATACTAAGAACAATTCTGTAACTATATTTAAAAATTTGAATGTATTAGTATATGTCTTAGAAAAACATTTGGAAAGGCTGGCACAAGGAGACTAGGACATGCAAATTGTCCTGCAATTATTAAAAAATATGAATTAGTAATTTGATTTTTTTCCACAGAGAAAACATCAAGTCCAGATAATTTTTTGAGGTAAGTTTCACCACATGTTTAAATAACAGGTCATTTCAATTTTGATATAATTCTTCCAGGGAAAAGGAAAGAGGAACTATTGCCCAACTTACCTGATTAGGCTAGTAGACTTTTAATAAGAAACTAGGTAAGTATGAAAAAGGAGAGAACACTTGTCTAGCTCACTCATACACACAGGTGCAAAAGCCCTACACAATGCAAACACATCATGAACATACTGAGTTTACCCCCAAAGTGCACAAATAATTTAACACAGACACTTTATTATTGAAATGATTCCCATGACACTTTTAAAAATAGCCAATGCCTGTTTATGCTTACAGGAGAAATATACTTTATGCTTACAGGAGAAATATACCTCGGTAAAATATGAATATGAGGAAACGTCAAATAGAGAGAGAGGAGACACATTTTTAAATCTTCCTACTGCTTCGCTCTCTATTCTGTTTCCTCTTTCTTATCAAATCCTTACCCATCTTTCAAGTCTTAAGCTGTCTTCTCCTCCGTCCCATTATGTTTCCCATCTTTGTAACAGTTCACAAGTTTACCATGCTATAAGTTTCTTAAAGGTAGAGAGCATGTCTATTTTATTCACCCCTGAATCCTTATTTTGAGCAAAGAATCTGACACATTTAAGTGAATATATGCATAATTAAATCATGAATAAACAAATATTGAATGCATAAATAAATGAAAAGTGATGTACAACTTGGTCATTTATATTTGTATCATTATCAAGTGCAGTGTTTAGAAATGCAAACTGAAGTTGAATTTTTGCAAACTAGTTTATTATGTAACACTGTACAATGATTTTAGATTCCACAATCAAATATTCCATGGTCCAGGCACCAAAAGCTTTCAAAATGAATTTCCAGACTATCCTAAATTTGTCAAAAATTTTATGAATGTAGTTGAGAAAAAAAGGTGTGTTATCACCATCCAAAGTGCCAAAAAGAGAATTTTTCACACATTTTGTGGTCTTAAATAAAAGTTTAAAGGTTTTATCACTATGTGCCTGTGCTAGGTGTGGAGTGAGAATTAACAGCTTGGATTTCTCTAAGATACTGTGTTGACCAACAGTTGGTATTTCTCTTTTGGAAAGCTTTCTGGGGAAGTGCTAATTTCTCTAAAAGATTTACAGTAAAACGTTGAAGCCTGGATTTATTTTCACCTAATCTTACAGCATTTTAATTTTGAATTTAAAAATGCATTCAATTATAAGGTATATTGGGATTAAATAATAGCAACGTGACAATGGAAAGGACAGTAAACTATTTGCTTGAAGATCGAAGCCTGCATTCCAGCTCCATCGCTAACGAGCTATGTAACTAATGAGTCATTTAAACTCTCTGAGTCCTGGCTTCTTATTATAGGTAAAATAAAAGATTGAATAAATACCTCCCTAATTCTCAACACCTGGCTGCAAAAATGTATAATAAAATATGCTACAAAATGTCATTGTGTATGCGTGGTTAGCCCAACACCTTTGGAAAGATCTCTTCCAACTTTGCTTCCGTTGGAAGCAGTGGTCATCATTTCAATTTTTTCCCCAGGAGGACCAAGGGACGATTTTAATTCTTATGCTGTGGCTATCACTCCTAAGACAGAGACTCCAGAGGTTTGCATTGGTAGAGAACGCTGTGGGCACGTAGCACCCCCACTGGCCTCCGGGGACAGAACTCAGGTGGGCAGCACAGGTGCCCTCCCCACTGCTCCGTGCAGGGCACTGGCTGCCAGCGCTTCAGGAGGCATTTTCCACAATAGCCAACAGCCGCACTTTCCGCTTTCACGAATTTCAATGCAGCTACGTGAAGTTTACATTTTGGAGTGTTTATGTTTTTATATTTTTCTCCCAAAGAGCTGGTTGAGCACAGGATCCCCATTCTAGCACCACAGACAAAGGCGATGTGAACGGAGGACGTTGTTTACAGTTTCTGTGCCTTTGCTATCAAGAATTTGTGTACCAAAGAGCCCTTCTAGGGCAGTCCATTTTTTTATCCCTTCAAGGAATATAAAAGGGGGACTGCTTTATAGTGCTTTTGAATTTTTATTTACACAGAGAAATGAAGGTCATTTGTCTTTCAAATGGTTTGTTTGGCCTTTCGATATTGGCGGGGAACTGTGCGGTGAGGGATAGGAGCCATGGGAACGAAATTTGGTTTTGAGGACTGGTGCACGATAATTATACACAGGTTCTACCCTCCCTGCCGCCTCACACTCCTGTTCAGTCCCTTGGATCGGTCAAAGAAAAGCCGTGATTAACTTCAGTTGCTTCTTTTGTTTATTTATTGAACTACCACTGTATGTTAGCATTGCCCGAATTGTTGGGCAATAATACAATGAATAATAAGTAGCAGCCCTTAAAAAAACTGACAATCTATTTTTAAAAAATGACAAGTAAACAGGAAAAGACAATACAATGTGATAAGTTCAGGTGAGTGCGCGCACGCTCACGTGAGCATGTGTGTGTGAGCACGCGTGCGTGTGTGAGGGTGAAGTATATATATTTTACATTTCTTCTGAAAGTCATGAAGTTTTGAATATTGGAAAGACAGAAAGAATCTTTGTACAGAAAGATTCATTATTCTAAATATAACTATCCTCTCCTAATTCATCTATAAACTTATCACAATCCTACTTAAAAGGGCAGCAGAATTTTTTAAAACTAATTAAGCTATTTTTACATATTACATAGAAAGTAAATGTTTAAAATACTCAAAGAAATTTTTTTTCAAAAGAATAGGGAGGAGGAACCTGCCCTACCAGAAAATATAGTATCAAGATACTATAAATATACAAATCAATGGACCAGAACAAAGTCCCAAAATACTAAAAAATATGTGGAAAATTAGTATATGCTAAGGTGGCATCCAACCAATGGGGAAAAGATGATCAACTGTATATCATTCACAGATGGAGCAGATATTCATTATAGTACATAGCTCGTGTCAGGATGTTCACTGTCTGAGGCTTCATTCAAAAGATTTTACTAAACAGGTAGATGTTTTGGGATTAACACGCTCTTGTGCACTGTGACTTGGATGAAAAATGGTCCCAAGCTGGCAATGACTTTAGTTTATGTCATAGTGAGTTGTCTTCCCCCACAGATTGGATTTTCCAAATTAAAAGTGATTATTACATTTCTTCTTAATCGGTTTATGGTTTGTATATGATTATAAATGTCTCAGTGTGAAGTGATTTTTTTAAATATATATACTGCATGAAATAGAAAATAAATTTAGGTCTTTCCAATTTGATTTCAAAGAGTGATTGGAACCTTTAAAGGAAATGTTCCGTCCACCCAAATCTATGTGTACTCAGTTCCAATATGTGCCAGCAACGGGAAATGCTGGAAATACAGCGATGGAAGCACTCAGCTGCTCCTACTCTAACAGGGTTTAAGAGGATTGACTCCAATTCTAAAAGTTCTACTGCTGGTAAAATGCTATCAAACAACATCACATGCTATACAGAAATGAGTCCTGAAAGGAAGAGTTCATCACTGTGGCAAACTTCATTGTCTTGTTTTTTTTAAAAATAGGTTTATTTATTTATTTAATCCTCACCCGAGGACATTTTTTCATTTTTTGTTCAGAGAGAGTGGGAGGGAGACAGAGGAAGAGAGAGAGAGAAAAATATCCACGTGAATGGGACACATCGAGTGGTCGCCACCCGCACTACCCAACCAGGGCTGGGGACAAACTGCAACCGAGGTACTTGCCCTTAGTGGGAACTGAACCTGGGTCTCTCTGGACCACAGGTTGACGCTCTAAGCGCTGAGCCAAACCAGCGAGGGCCATTGTCTTGTTTTAAGAAACTGCCAGCTCGACCTTCAGCACCCCACCCTGCTCAGTCAGCAGCCATCAGCACTAACCCAGGACCCTCCACCAGCTAAAAGATGATAACTTGAAGGCTCAGATGAGCAAATTTTAGCAATAAAGTGTTTTTAATTAAGGTGTGTACAATGGTTTTAGACATAAGGCTATTGTATAGACTTAATAGACTACAATATACCATAAACATAACTTTTTATATGCACTAGGAAATTGAAAATATCATGTGACTTGCTTTATTGCAATATTCACTTTATTGTGGTGGTCTGAGACCAAACCTGCGGAGCAAGGGATGGGTCGAGGGATGCGTTTTAATTTTTATTTATTTATTTATTTATGTATTTATTTATTTATTTATTTATTATCCTCAGCCGAGGACAGTTTTCCATTTTTTGTTCAGGTAGAGTGGGAGGGAGAGAGAGGAACAGAGAGAGAGAGAGAAACATTGATGCAAAAGGAACACATCGAGTGGCTGCCACCCGCACAACTGACCAGGGCCGGGGACAAACTGCAACCGGGGTACGCGCCCTTAGTGGGAACCGAACCCGGGTCTCTCAGGACCGCAGGCCAACGCTCTAACCGCTGAACCAAACTGGCCAGGGCAAGGGATGCGTTTTTAAATCACAGTGGACCACATGGACTCCAAACTTAGTGTTCCAAGATGGAATCTTCTAGGAAAATAAATTCATTTTCATCTAAAAAGCATTCATGTGATGAACAAAGGATTTAAAAAATGTATGTACACATAAAGCAAAACATCAGAAGTATACTTGCCAAGGGCAGGGCCTGCATGTAAATATCAAACTTCACTGCTAATCAAAAAATAAAAGTCCTATAAGCTTGAACTGAACAAAAGACTAATTCCTTTCATGTCTCTAAAAAATTAGTTTTGTTTCAGAAATATTAATGTTACATCTGAATCAAGCAATACTCACAGGTTTGTGTAAAAAGCACGACCTTGATATTCACAACAAAAGAAATGATACAATCACTAGGTTACTTATGTTCTTTTTGAAGGTTAAAAGGATATTTGTCAAAATGTTGTTTTAAATTACCAAATGCTTCAGATTCACTGCCCTTCATCTCTACCCACTGTGTATTTTGTTAAAAGGCTCCTTTTGACCCCTAGTTATACAGAATCTTCAGGTTGAATATGGTTTAGCAGTACTTAGGCATTCTATAAAATAGCTGATTGCAAACTTTCCTTGTAACTCCAATTAACTACATACAGGAAAAGAGTGAATTGCTTGGCCAAAGAAGATGGAGAGATGATAAGTGAGCAAAGAAGACAAATCAGAAAAGAAAAGTTTTAAAAATTAGATTTCAAAGTGAATCTTGCCTTTATACACTCAGTGAGGAGCCACATCTCCATACTCAGTTCTAGGTTAGACATTTTTATTCCCTCGCACACTTGTCTTTTAGAGAACATAGCTAAACCCAGAATGTCTATTTTCCCACTGGGGCCATTTGAGCCCAAATGGTAACTTCTTGAATTGTTTCGTCCCCTAATCTCACTCTTTGCTAAGACTGTTTCAATTACCAGTGTAAATTTGACTGGATCACATCAGGTTGTACCTTTTATGCAATAAGTAAAATAATTACTTATATGTATAAGGAAAAAGAAAGTCAATAATTCACTAGCTATGTTAACCTTATTGTGGTAATTATTTTGCAAATATACATGTGTCTAATCATCACAATGAACACCTTAAACTTACATATGTTATATGTCAATTATATATCAATAAAGCTGGAAAAATGAATAAATAAATCACTATCTTCCCTGATAAAGAATAAAGAAAAAATGTACGGATAACCAAAATTAGGAATAAGGATGGGTGAATCACCCCCAGATGCTGAGAAAATTCAACCAGAATCATGAGAAAATACTTTAATAAATCCATGCTAATTTAAAATTTTTGTATTTGATGCATTAGAAGACATTTCAAGTGTGATTAAATTGAAGACCTTGAGATGGGGAGATTATTCTGTGTTATCCAGGTGGACCCAGTCTTATCACATGAGACCTTAAACATGGAGAACCTTCCTGGCTGTGGTCAGAGAGATGTGGTGATGAAAGGAGGTCGAAGAGATGCAGTTTCTGACTTTGGAGATAGAGGAAGGGAGGAGGGGAGGAGGGGAGGAGGGGAGGAGGGGAGGGAGGAAGGGACAAGCCAAGGAAAGCAGTCCTGCTAACATCGATGTTCGCCCAGTGAGACCTGAGTCACACTTCTAACCTACAGAATTGTAAAATAAATTTGTGTTGTTTCAACCACCAATTTGTTATAGCTACAATAGGAAACCAATACACTCCCTTTTTAGTTTTTGAGTGCTTTACAGTGTACAAAAACTTTATCTCATACCTGTCTAGGCTTTTTTTTTAGAAATGGAAAACTTTAAACAAAAATGAGTTCAAAATAATAGAAAATTAGAGGTGGACAATTTCCAGCATCCAGTGGTTAACTGGTCAATCCATGCACAAAAGCTAAAATTTCTAAATGTGTCTGGGATGAAATAACACAAATAAAACTAAATCCAGAGAACATCAGTCTCTTAAGTGAAAGGCAATTTGTGGTGGGGGGGATACATTGAAAGCTTACAATGGACTCTTTTATACTGTTGTATTACATACAGACCTTGGCTCCAAAGTCCTGCTGTAGGTTAGACCAGTGATCCATGTCTTGTTCTCTTGTCTAACTCTTGCACGTAGATCCTCCGACAGAACTTGCTTTCTTTTCTTCTTGATAACTAATGCCATCCAGCCTTCCCATAGGTGCTGTTCCCCTAACCTAGCTGCAGGGTAGGCAGTCTCCCATGCTTCCCACTTCCTAGCTGCCTCTGAAGACAAGCACACAGCCTCATTTTATTTGAAGGATCTCCCCTCTAACGCTGTGGTGAATAATATGACAAAGAGGGAATGACCAAATTAGCAGACATGATAAAGGTCTTACAACCTATGGCTTCTAACTGGTTCAAATCATAAATGCTGAGAAGAAACAAAGACACAGAAAGGATTGGAAATTAAAATTTAAAAATTGAGGAAATAATAAGTATCTGTGATGTTTGTGCCTGAGTAGATATTCTGTGCCTGTGTGGTATATGTATAATAATTTCAGCCCTGGACTTTTCTCTCCCTTTCTCCATGGTGGAATTGTACAATTATACAATGACAACACTAGAAGAAGCCATAGAGGTTATTTAGTGCAACCCCCACATTTTGCCAAGGAAAGATTGAAAGCCAGACAGATGGAGACTTGTCTGTCCTTTGACTTCTTTTTCTTTGCTTTTCAATCTCTT